>NC_140771.1:157284338-158690478 GCF_044657685.1 Stegodyphus dumicola | reverse complement strand
CTCTTTCAATATTAAATCCGAATAAGGCTATGTCATCAGAGGCAGAATGCAGTTCGTTTTTTTTGAAGTCCAAATAAAAATTGTATTTCCTTAGAAAGTCCAATCCGAGTACGCAAGAATCTGTAATTTCTGCCGCATATGCCGTGCGATGGTAAGCGGCATTTCTAAACGTGATGTTAATGTTTAATCTTCGGTCGATGTCGATCTTCCCGCCGGACACAGTCTGAAGGCGAACCCAGAGCGGTGCCCAAATGAGTTTACCTTCCAGTTGTTGAGCCAAATCTTTCCGGACCTTGGTAATATTGGCTTCTGTATCGATGGTCATATTGCACGGAACTCCATTGATTTGCCCATGATAATGAGTTCATTACTGGTGCCACTCATTGCAGAAATCTGTAGCGCTTTAAAATGAGATTTCTCATTATTTGGAAAACCCCGCCTTCCGAGATGGCAAATAATTAGTTTCCCTCCTTCTGACTGGAAGCAGTATTTGCTTTCGTGCTCAAGGGTGTTCAATTCCTTCATACGTGCCCTTCACCGAAGTTCAGCACTTCAGAGTCGGTTTTTTGTCACTCCGGTTCCGTCCCAAGGAATTGACTTGCCTGGTTACATCGTCTAAACCAGCAGTCACTTATCCACTCTCTCCTGGACATAAGCAGCTTTAATTGAGTGGTGGTGTCTACGAGTTGCTTGCTGGGCTGCCTCGAATTTCATGGCATACACCAGAGCGCTTTTTAAATCCTTCACATCCGCTATTCGCAGAACCTTCTGTATTCCAGTATCCCGGATGCCATCGGTGAAGTATTTCAGAGAGAGGATTTAAATTTTTTCTGTCGGGCATTCCCAAAAAGCGAGATGAGACAGCCTTTCAACATCCGTGGCGAGCTTCTGGAGTGTTTCCGAGGACATCTGTTGACGAAATTTTATTTGAAGTCTGTTGTAGTCCTTTAAACACTTTACCCCAAAGCGCAACTTCAACGCGTCGAATAGAGTTTCGAAGTCTAGTCTTTGGTCTTCAGGAAGAATCTGAAGAACATCCCCTGAGCCTGCTCTCAGAAAAGCGGTAAGATGACAGAACTTGGCTTGGGAATCCATCTATTCGCTTCCGTCAAGCGTCCGTATATAAGAAATTACTTCTTATATACCTGCAAGGAGGTCTTATTATCACATGGGAATAGCTTCGGAGAAGGATGAGATAGCATGGGTAAGAGATCTAAAACCATTAGAGTTACTTCCTGCTGTCGCTATGCACTTCCTTAAGATGTTGACGGCAGAAACTCTCTCTTTGATTTGTTCATTGATGGAAGAAACTCTTTCTTCAATTTCTCCAACTCTATTTTCAACCATATCTATTCTACCTTCCATAGCTTCGAATTTGTTTTTTGTTATGCAGGTAATTTCTCTTTTCATTTCCTATTGACTTGCTTCAATCTTTTCATGTAACGAATCCGTCTCTTCTTTAACCTGAGCAGTTTTCATCTCTGCATTTAACAGATTTCTGAAGAGCTTTCATTTCTCTTTTAAGAGATACTTGACCAGCTTTATCTTCATTGACCAGCTTCCATATTTTCTTAAACGACTTTCATCGCCTTTTTAACGGATACTTGGACATGTTCTATCATTCCTTGAGCGGTTGTCTTCTTTAACGGATTATTCACAAGCTTTCATCTTTTTTCTGAACGCAGCAAAGGCTTCCCCCTAACTGCCTTAATCGTTCCTCCAGCGTTCTTGTCACTCACATTCAACCCACTCCTGATACAAAAAAGTGTTACGTGCTTACGGGTTGGTAATAGATTGGGATGAACGCGTATCCGATGATAGGTAGATAAAATTTAATTTTTTCAAATTAAACACTTCAAAGTTCTGAAATTTTCCTAAGAAATAATCGTACAGCTGTTCCCAGTATCATAGAGAGTAGTTTCTCTTCAAACTTTTAAGAACCTTAAGGACAACGCAATGCAAAGCGCATCTAAAGAGAAATCTAACCCAGAAATATCGCCGATCTCACGCTAAACTAACAACTCGCATCAATTACAATAAGAACAACTAAGAGCAGATGCTCTCTCCGGCCTTATATAGCTTTTCAATCGGCCACCGAGGTAATTCTAGTACTTTCTGCTTCTCGAAATTAGTGGAAAGAAATATGAAGGTCGAATTACGGTTGCAGCTAATATAGTGATCAATTACATTTAGTCAATTACAATACTTATTACGGTAATACAGGGATCGGAGGAAAATGTCACTAAGTTTGACGACTTCTCGCCATATTTGGCGATAAAATAAGTAAAAACCGCTGTGATAAAATAAATAAAATAAATAAATAAAACCGCTGTGAGCTTGGCGATATGTTGCCAAGTTACCGAGATACCTACTTACTCAATGTTAAATGGACTTGCCCACGTATTCTTAATTTTCCGCATAGCTCAGCTCTTAAGATTTTTACATGTTATGTTATACAAAAGAAATGCAACAATTTTACTTATAATTTTACCTAAATGAACTATCTAAGCACAAAATTCGTAACAATACATTTTTAAAATATTAAAATTGTCAGCCTTGCTTCACAAAGAACATTTTGTTTTCTAATGAAAAGAAATATGACCTTTTTCATTAACATTAAGAAGTCATTTTATTTGACATAAAAGGTATGCTAGTAGCCTGAAGGTTCATTTCAAGACTTCCTTTCACGAATAAGTATTTCAAACTCTACAGAAAAACGGGCCAAAGGTGAATATTAGCTTTGATGCATAGAACGAAGTTTCTAGCCTCGTTCTCGTTTCCGGAACAGGTTTAGCAGAAGTCACTTTTCTAGCTCAAAAGTGTGGTTTGTTTGTTTTAGTTGACTACGCCAAAGCACGCGAGGGGTTATGTGCCTAAGGGGAGGGATGCCTTCGTGGAGGACTTTCTAAGGAAAACTGGCTCGTATACACGTTACACATGGCTAAAACCACGAAAACGCCCATATAGTAAGCCCTCTGCCAGCTACCAGTATTCAGCAACTTCATCGCTCAGCCGCTGGTGTGAGCCCTTCGTAGCTAAAAAATTTGCCAGGGAAACCCCAATTCATGGCATTAAAAGAGACGCTAAGAAAGGGAAATATCATGTTCTGTTTGCTTCCTATAGGAAAAACATCACTAACAAACATCAAGTTATTACTAAATTACGATTTATTTACATGAATATAAAAGGATAAGAAAGAAAAAGAAGAATAATCATAATAGCGTCAAACATCTACATCGGCCGTCGTCTGCTTTCTTATCTATGCGCTCATCTAGATGGCGCTTTAGCATTATATGAGTTAATCACAATTGCATGGCCATTTCCCACATTACTACGATATAAGTAAATGAATCTAACACAACGCGCACAGAAGACGAAGGAAATCAGAACTAGCTTCGAAATCAAATTTTACCCTAACTGCCTTAATCGTTGTCTATAACGTGTTAAAGGAGATAACAAAATATAACATTACTTTTATGCACACGTTTTCCCGCACAATGCTTGAAAGTAAGAAAAAACAGCTTACTTGTCTGCGCTAAAAGAAAGAAAGGAGAGTAAGGCCTTCGGTAATGTAGAATAAACTTTCGATAGCAGGTGATACTGGAGAAGACGTCCAAAGTTCGGTTAATACGACACTAGTTAAAATAACCACAGGAAAACTGAATAACCAAATCACAATTAACAGAAAAATGCTGTTAACAATTTGTCTGTTAGCAATGGGATTTGGAGAATAAGCTGATTTAGCACCTAAATTAAACCAGCATTCAAAACAAGAACACATTTCAGAGCAAAAAGAACAATGTTAAAGATATAACAGTTAATAAGAATAAATGTAGTAAACTTGCAGAATTAAAACTATCTCGTCTGGGCCTGGCTTTAGGAGCAGCAAAGTTTTAGAAATTAGGAAGGCACTGTATGGCAGAAGTTAAGAACCGAAAAGAGTCACAGACTTAGAGGTGAAAAGCCTAACATTGACACAGTCTTAAAGACAGACATGTAGGAAAGTTTCTATGTATTACCAGCAATACACGAAAAGCTGGCTTTGTGTTTATGCAATATGTGGAATATCTAGCGCTTTAGGGAAAGTATGAAATACCTTAGTTATTTTAATGTTATACTCATACTCTTCCTAATAACTTTATGCAGTATCTAGATATTATATGCAATGGCAAATAGTATTTACACAAAGAATAAAAAGAGAAATACTCAATCAAAGATTTTTATTGAAAAGATGAACATTAAAATGGTAAAAATGCAAAATAAAATATAAGACATTTTTCTTGAGGAAAATAAAGAGAATAGTGTGGAGGTTCCTTATTAATAGCCATCTTCGCCTGTTCACTTCGCTCATTAGCTTCTGGTGACTAGTTTCGGTTAAGAAAATGTTTTTTTCAGAAGAGGCTCGCACTTTCCTTAAACACTTCATGGCATATCAGTATGCAATGATTTCGTTTTCGGACATTACACCTTCTATTTTCATAAAGCACATTATGGGCTAGAATCTCCGCTGAAAAAATTCAAAGTAGCATATTTTATTACTTCTGAAAGATTGAAACGTAAATCATGTAAGGCAAGCGTCGAGAGTGAAATTAGAAGGAGTATTTCATACTTTTTCGATTTGTCTTTCGGCACTGCATTTCTATGTATTTCTATCTCTAGGAAACGTGTTAAGTATTAATAATTTCGTACTAAATCATTTTACACTTTGAAATCCACTTTTCTGTATTCTTTATATTGCCGAAGCACTCTATACAATGCCTACTTTTGTATATTGCCGGTAACATATATAAATTTACTATTTACAGTGGTATGCATTCGATTAGGAAAGGCCTATTTTAAATAAAAAATTGCTTTTCGATTAAAAATATTGTATTTTATATCTTATTTAAGCAGTTAAGATTTAGATCCTTTGTATTATGCAGGTGAACAGGTCGGTAAGCCATAAGAAACTTAAAAGCCTGTATACTTCTTTAGAACCCTAAACATGAAGTAGCAAAAAGCTTATAATTTACCATTTGTAAACAATTCATGAATTTATTAATTTAATTGTAAAATTGCATAGTGAATAATTTGAATTACTGAAAGAAAATGGGAATTGAGAAGATTTTATATAAGAGTTGAAATTTTAGTTTTCGAAAATAATTTTTAATTCTTTGAATATATATTCCTGGTATTTAATAAAATATAAAGAATGATTTCTGATTAAATTCGGTTTCAGAGTTGTGGAAATAATTAACGAGTACGAGCGCAGGCTGGCGGAGACTACAGAAGAACTTTTCCAATGCAGAGCGCACATCATGCGCTTGGATTCGGAGCTGACTGCAGCCTTGTAGGTACAACTCTTCTTTCCTCATTTATTACGAAATAAATTTCTGTAAAGCGAAATGAGTTGTGTTAGTTTTGGAGGTTTTGAATTGCAAATTTTTACTTCGTTAACGTCAAGATCCTGAGAGCACGGCAGGATTGTCATTTGTAAGGGACAGATTAATTCAACAATATGTTTATCAAAACTCAGAAAAAATAAACTGTTTGAGTGCTCAAAATTTCATGCTTTTTATAACTCCCAGAGTACAGAATAGTTAGCAGAGGCTTTTGCCACAGGTACAGGTAAAGTGTTGGGAGCACCAGAACTTCATTAAAGATTGCACAGGCATAGCTCCCAATCACTAACCGAATAGAGCAAGGAGGGAAGGACAGAAGACGAATAAAGCCGATGATAGTTCTTTTGAGGGAGATTTAGAAGTTTATTATTAAGAGAGGAGGACAGAAAGGGGGAACGATATTTAGAAGAAAAAGAAGAAAACTATAAAAAGGGTTACTGTGTAGTGAGTAAATCAATTATTAGCCCACCGGATGAGACCAGATCTCGAAACTTTGTACCGTTGGGAATGGAGGGAAATCTAATAAAACAAGTTTTACATTAAGCTAGTATAAAATATATCATATGGCAAATTTAGAATAATTCTTAAAAAAGAAAAAAAAACAGAAAAAATATATAGAGAATAATACATCAAATATACAATAACACATAATATGTCATTATAACAAAATTTCAAATTCGGAATAAAATGCTAAAACATAGAATAAATCATGACAAATACAGAATAATACTTAAAATATAGAAAATATAGCATAGTACATAAAGTATAGAATAGTGCACAATATATCATATAACAAAATTAAAATTTTAAATAAAGTGCTAAAATATAGGATAATACATGATGTATCACACAAATTAATAAAATAGAAGTATAAAATGTAGAAGAGAATAAAATTGTATTTTAGAGTTCATGATTACAAATCGTTTTCAGTATTCATTAGGCAGAGTTCATGAGTCATTAAAGTGTTCATGAGTTCATAAAAAGTTGATGGTTTAAGTTCATATCTTTTACATGACTCATACAATATTCATTGCTCATTTTTATCATGACATAGAAAATCAATATTATGACTCACCTTTTCAGTTCTAGTTTACTGTCCTGACTCAGTTTTTATATTTCATTTTGTTTATTCTGGATTTTGTAAGGCTTTTGTTGTTACGATCAGTACAAGTAAGTATTTGTTACAAAAGATCGATAATTGATCTTTAAAATTCTACAAGGTCGAAAATTAAATATTTTGTTATATTTCGTTTGTTGTAAATGGGGTTACTCTGCATAGATTTGATCTAAGTGTTTTAAGTTTTTGGTGAATTTGTTTCATATTAGAATGAAGATGTTGAAGTTTGATGATCATTCTTTTTGAAGGATATATCAGTATTTCTGGGTGTACGAATATGAAAATTTTTCGTGAGAGAGCATGAGAAAAGATAGTGATCACCGTCTCCTTTCTGACCGCATATACAGAAGTCAGTGTCTATTAAGTTTCTTTGATGAAAATAAATAGGATATGGCCCATGGCCAGTAATATAACATGTTAAAAGGGATTTTGTACTCTTGGTGTCAGTATTGCATTTGGGGTAGAACTGGTAAGTACGTCGTACTGTAGATGCGTTATTCCATTTTTTTTGCCATATTTGAGTAGTTTGTTCTTTTGTGGAGAGTCGAAGATAAGATTTGGGGAAATTTTATATAGAGAAAATTGCTTTCTTGATTAAGAGCAGCTTCTTTGGCAAGTTTGTCGACTGTTTCGTCACCAGCATTTCAACTATGACCTCTTATCCATGCTATATGAATTTTTAAATTATCTGTTATTTTAGAGAGGTTATTGATGTCATAAGCAATAGAAGATTGATTTTCTGGGTTAGAGATAGCATAGATGGTAGACTGACTGACAGTATTAAAATTTAACTCTATAATATTATTTTCATTTGCTAATTTGATAGTTCGCAGAAAGTTCAGCTTAATGAACACTGTTTGCATCTTTTAAGAATCCTTTACATATAATACTTGATTGTAGAAATTTTTGCTTGGGAATAAAGACTACACAGCCAACTTTATTATTAATTTTTGAGCCGTCTGTAAATACTTCAATTGAATTGTTTTTAGTTTTAGAGTTTATTGCTGTGTTTATTTTTGTGTGTGATACAGCAGGATGTCTATTGTAAGGAGCTATTGTATTATATTGTATGCTTTTACCACAACATGCCTGTGTTCGAATAGGGGGCAGGCTCAGTGATGACTAACTGGTAGCCGTAGCTAGACTAACAAAATTTATTATTAGTGGCTGAAATTCTTAATCTCTATTTTTCCTACTTTTAATTACCTCAGGACTACCTTCATGGGAATTGCTACTTCTTGAATCTTAAAACAACAGATATGTTGATCACTTTTGGGCATATTCATTAATATTTACAAAACGTACATATGGACCGCGACCGCAAGACATATCTTAGATTGGCCCTTGAACGTGCAGAAGATGGCCATTGGTGGTATTTAAAGTGTGGGTCACGACACTCCAGTGGATTGGGAAACAATTTTTGATGAGTCGCAAAAAATTTTAAAATACACTTTTGCATTAATTATATATATTTACTTTTAATTAAAATTTAATTGCCTGTAATTAAAATAAATTAAATTTTATTCTTATAACTTCATTTTAACCTTATTTTCTTCTAAGAATCGCTTTTTATTTTCCTCTTGTCTTTAGTCGGATCTTTCTACACGTGGGTCGCAATAAATTGCAACTATATACATGTCGGTTGCGAGGTTAAAAGTTGTAATCGTTGCACCTAGTGAAATACTTCAAATCGATCAATACGAATCTTCTCATTTGGGTGATGGCAGGGAAAGAAGGATAAGTAATCATCAGGTACAGGTACAAGTAAAAGTATGCAGACATCAGCGATGTACTAAGGGTCAGCTGGTAATGCCTTCCCACATTAATTCTAAAAAATATTTGTAAGCCTTATAAGAGTTTACATAGAAGGTTGAGAAAATGAACAACTGAAGCTTTCTAAAGGATTTAGAGTTTACCTATTATGGTAGATCGTGCAATCCCACCGTACACCCCACATATAGTATTTAATAAAATAATGATTTAGGACATAAAGGAATTACAATATAGTTTCAATACAATTTGAAATTCACAAATTAAATTGAGCATCTATTTTGGTGTAACAAAAATAATATATAAACATAAGAAGTATCAGATAAACATAATGAGATAAATACAGTAAATACTAGAAACACAGTGTTATAAGGAAATATAATAATAATACTTAGATTTGTCCACGGAGTTATTGCAGTGATAAAAGGTTCCTACGGTTTATGTAGTTCACAAATGAAATCCTTTTGAACGTATTCACAGGCTGTAAATGTTCATTAAGTTTATGCAGTATGAGAACTTATACTTGACGAAGATCTAGGCCGTAGGAAGAGTTGAAATTTTTTGAAACTTCGGATACCGATGTTTGTCTTCAATTAGTAACCTTTGGAATACCAGAAAATCAGTTTTTAGGGATTTTATGTGATTATCCTCGGCTAAGGGACGTCCTGTTATATAGTAATTTAATGAAGGATCCGAGTACAGAGATGTAAAGCATACGTTGGGAATCAAGTTATATGTGCGTCATCCCTCTGAAGCATTATTTTGCAAATCTTCCCAATGAGATTCAAAAGAAGCAAGTTGTTTTAGTTGGTAGTTGAAATTTGAGCAAGGCCATGGAAGTGTGATTTCAATACCATCTTGATTAAGAGTTGCTTCTTTGGCTAATTCATCTGCCTGATCATTACCAAAATGGCCATTATGTACTTTGAACAATGAAATTTGAATTTTGTAGTTTGGAATTAAGCAAGAAGAGAATTTATGACAAAAATCAATGGGAAGAAAAGTAAGGTATTCTTAATCGCTAAAATAGCTGCTTAGAAGTCAGATTTTATGCTAAATTCCTTCAGAGGTTTTAGAATGGCTATTTCAATCGCTACTTTTATAACTGACAATTCAGCCTGGAAACTACTATTATTATTATCGAGATGACCTTCTATTTGATGCCCATTTATTTATTTATTTATTTATCACCACCAAGCAGGCTTCTGACCTAAGGTTTATATCAAACAAAATAGTTCTTACTCAGCATGAGATCAAGTACAATCCAACAGCCGCCACCGCAGGTGTTGGGCTGTATATTTTTTTTAAAAAAATCAGAGAGTACATATAGCAGCAGTATTTCATAAACAAAGACAACTTGCATTCATATGCTACATATAATTCAGAATTATAAGTTGGTACTCAGTATAATATAAACAAATTTGCCGATTAAATTTTACAAATATTTAATATAATAAACAACAACAAAAATACAGTAAAAAATAAAATAAAAACAAAATCTGAAAAGTTTCACATTTTAAATTACGTCCAAAGAGACTTTTTTTAACGTTCTGTGTGTTGCCTTTATTTATTAAACCATAAATAAACATACATAATAATACATGTTCTTTGCATTTAAACCATAAAATTCAGTTCAACAGCAGTGTCGCAAAATAATTTTAAAATGAGCCTATCTTTAGAATTTCGATACACAGTTCCGCGAGCTGGAGATAAAAAGTTCCCTCCCCCGTAGAGTGTTGCCATTGCTCGCTTTGAAATCCTTCAGTTTGTTAATCAAAAATTAGTTAAAGCTTTACAAACTATGAAATCAATAATAAACAAATTCCAAATTTCAAATTTGGGCTTCCACATGCCTATATTAGCAGTAGGATTACGTCATTCAAAACTCGATAGCTCTATGTACCGTTGTTTTATTACAATGCGAGAAATATACATACATTTATGTAGATTTTTCATTTTTTAATTTCTTCAAATATAATTCAGGACTCTAACATTTGGTGGCAACAGTTTGAAAAGTGAAACAGACATTTATAGTGAACCAACGCAAAATCGCAAAACGAAAACAAAAGTCCTTCAGGGACAAAGCCCCTTTGGACTAATAAGAGCAAAAATAAAATAAATTAAGAGGAAAAATAATAATAATAAAAAATCTTTTTAACGTTTTGTGTGTTAATCCAAAGGGGCTTTGTCTATTGCTTTTGTTTTGCGATTTTGCGTTGAATCACTATAAATGTCCGTTTCACTTTTCGAACTCTTGCCACCAAATGTTAGAGTCCTGCATTATATTTGAAGGAATTAAATAATGAAAAATCTGCATAAATGTATGTATATTTCTCGCATTGTGATAAAACAACAGTACATAGAGCCATCGAATTTTGAATGACGTAATACTACTGCGAATATGGGCATGTGGAAGCCCAAATTTGAAATTTGGAATTTGTTTTATCGATTTCATATTTTGTAAAACTTTAACGAATTTTTGAGTAACAAACTCAACAATTTGAAAGCGAGCAATGGCAACGTTGTACAGAAAAAATACTTTTATCTCCGGCGCGTGAGACTGTGTATCGGAAATTCTAAAGATAGGCTCATTTTAAAATTATTTTGTGACATTTCTATTGAACTGAAATTTATGGTTTAAGTGCGAAGAACATGATACTTAATAAATAAAGGTAACACACAAAACGTTAGAAAACGCCCCACGCCCCTTTGGACGTAATTTAAAATCTGAAACCTTTCAGATTTTTTTATTTATTAAATATCATGTTCTTTGTACTTAAACCATAGAATTCAGTTTAATAGCAATGTCGCAAAATAATTTTAAAATGAGCATACCTTTAGAATTTCCGCTACACAGTTCCGCGCGCTGGAGATAAAAAAGTTCCCCCCCCCGTAGAGTGTTGCCATTGCTCCCTTTCAAATCCTTGAGTTTGTTAATCGTTAATTCGTTAATGTTTTACAAAATATGAAGTCGATAATGAAACAAATTCCAAATTTCAAATTTGGGCTTCCACATGCACACATTTGCAGTAGTATTACGTCATTCAAAATTCGATGGCTCTATGTACCGTTGTTTTATCACAATGCGAGAAATATACATACATTTATGCAGATTTTTCATTATTTAATTCCTTCAAATATAATGCAGGACTCTAACATTTGGTGGCAACAGTTTGAAAGGTGAAACGGACATTTATTTAGTGATTCAACGCAAAATCGCAAAACGAAAACAATAGTCCTTCAGGGACAAAGCCTCTTTGGACTAATAGAAACAAAAATAAAATAAATGAAGAAAGAAATAATATAAATAGAATAGATATATATAAATAAATAAACATAACAAGGTATATACACTGGTGTGCAAAAATTAAGGACGAAGTCGAAAAATTAGCATATCAGCTGAACGAAGAGGCAGAGCGGACACAAAGACCAATCAGGAGATTAAGTAAGGTGATGTACGGTAGCACATGCGCAGATATGCAGGTAGACGTAATGGGGGAGTGTCTGAGTAGTATAAAGCATGTTGTCGGTGTAAGGTCAGTATTTCTGGAAAAGAGATTGCACGCCGTATAGCAGTTAAAATCACATCGAGTTGCTGCCTGAGCGAGAAATGGCGAATAATCAATCTGTTAGACGACATCTGGATGCTTTTACCCGAGGTCGAATCATTGGGAAATTGGAGGAAGACCGCAGTGTGACAAGTGTGGCTGCAGAGTTCGGAATGGCTCACAGCATCGTTTCACGACTTTAGAGACAATTTCAAACTACAGGAGCTTACAGTTATCCGGGGGTTTAGAAGTGGTCGTCCACGAGGAACCACACCCGCAGATGACCGGTATATTGCCTTACAGGCCAGAAGAAACAGGCGGCAGACAGCGGGAGAAATCGCTAGACACACGACACAGGCGACTGGACGACCGATATCGCGTTTTACAGTGGCCAGAAGACTGCACGGTGGTGGTCTGTTTGCACGACGCCCTGTACGGTGTGTACCTCTAACGCCTGCCCATCGGAGAAGGCGTTCTCTGTGGTGCCGGGAACACCGGAATTGGAGAGACAATGAATGGGGACGAGTACTCTTTACAGATGAGAGCAGATTCAGTCTGAGGAGCGATTCTTATCGCATACTCATCTGGAGAGAGCGGGGAAGCCGCAATCATCCCTCGAACATCATTGAAAGGGACAGGTATGGAGGTGGCGGTGTTCTCGTTTGGGGAGGCATCATGCTTGGTAATCGTACAGACCTTCACATCTTCGACGCAGGTTCAGTCAACGGGACCCGTTATTGTAACGAGATTCTTCTTCCATATGTGCGTCTTTTTAGAGGCGCTATAGGTCCGCAGTTCCTTTTCATGGACGACAATGCACCATGTCATCGCACAGTAGCTGCCGAACAGCTCTTAGAGAGTGAGGATATTGAACGTATGGATTGGCGGGCACTATCTCCGGATCTCAATCCCATCGAGCATGTATGGGATTTTCTAGGCAGACGCTTGGCAGCTCGTACCTTACCACCCGTAACGATTGCGGAGCTTCGATTGGCGCTGCAAGACGAATGGGCAGCAATGCCTCAACAACTCATTGACACCCTCATTCTCAGCATGGACAGACGCTGTGAAACCTGCCTAGCAGTCAGGGGAGATCATATCCCCTATTAAAGACCGGATGTTTCTTGCTGGACACCCATCACAGGGATGTTTCGGCCTTCAGTCGCATTGCGCTGCATGCTACGTTTTCAATAAAGCTTCTTTTTATCCCTCTGATTTCTCTTTTAGTAAGTGTTGCTTACATTACTCATGTCCTTACGTATTGGAGATCTTACATTATTAAATGTGTCGATTTGGAAAGCCTTTGTACAAAGTTATATTGAAAAAACCGTCTCGTCCTTAATTTTTGCACACCAGTGTATAAATAGAATAGGTATATATAAATAGAACAGGTATATATAAATAGAATAGGATATAAGACTTATATCAGGTATATTTGAATAAATAAATGTAAATGTAAATAACAAATAAATAAATTAATACGTAAAAAAATTAAAAAAGTGTTTATACATCGATTACTTAGCTAGTTGAATGAGTATGAATATTGAATGAGTACTCAGCTAGGTGATGATTATGAATATGTTTCTTTACAGAATTGTAATATTATTGTCAGTTTAGTAAGAGCTCCCTTAGGTTTTAATGGTTGTGAAGTCCATTGTTTCAAGTAGTGATCAGATGGCTTGGTCAAGTTAAAAGGTTTTGTAAGACAACAGTAAAAGGCACAATGAACCGGAGTTGCTGGCCACAGTCACAAGTATCCAGTTCTGCAATACCAAAGCGATGAAGATATGCTATGAAAGGTCCATGGCCTGAAAAAAAGGTTGTCAATGCAGAGAAAAATGTAAGCATCTTAGTAGAGACATGGGGGCAAAAACGAAAAGTCCGTCTTCCCGTTGTTGCAATATTCCATCTGGATTGCCAGTGATTTATTAAGTATTTGTAAGTAATCCTTTTAAGAAAAGAGCTTGGCAAGGACAAAGGATGTTCCGGAAATTTCGTGCCAGTTGCTGCTTGCTTGGCAAGTTCATCAGCAAGCTCATTGCCAACTATGCCCGTATGTGCTGGAACCCAGTATAAGCGTGGACGAAATTCTTGTTGAGGAGTAATTTTTGAATTTCTATGACTAGCGGATTTCTGGAATTTATACCACCAATTGCCTCCAAACTAGATAGAGATTCACTGCATATATGGGCTTGTGTATCGAATCTATAGGAGAGTTGAATAGCTTTCTTTATTGTCGTCAATTCAGCTTGAAATATTGACTTCCGATTACTTAATCTTCTTTACAATCTTCTTTACACAAGTTTACACAGCATTTGCCTGCTTCAGTACGCAAACCACCTGTGTAAATGGCGATCCCGCGAATTGGCAACTGAGGCGATCTAGAGCAATTATAAGAATCGAGGCCATTATAGGAGAGGTGGCAAGGATAATCTGAATTTTTGCCTCGTAGTCCGAAACTGAAAAGTAAATGTTCCATAGAGTGATATGTTTATCAAGTCGTAATATACAGGAATGTATTTCTTCTCGCTCCGCAGTTAGGTCGAGAGGATGAATATAAGTTAATACTTGCAGGGCTGCTGTCGAAGCTGTGCGGTACCTCCTACTGATTTGTAGAAGAAGCATTCTTTGTATGGAAAGAAGTTGAAGACATTTATATTTAGTTAAAGAAGTTGCCCAGATTACCAGCACAATGTAAAATTATTCTTTTTGTGACTGTCTGATACCAAATTTTTAGTAAGGAATAAGAGACACTTTAGGTTTTAGCCGTGGTCCGCATCTTATTATTTTCAATATTCCAATTCGATTCTTAATATTTTTCAGGTGAGGCAGCCAAGAAAGTCTGGAGTCAATTGTGAGACCTAGATACTTCACTTGTTGAACTATCATAATGGAGGTTAATTGTGGGCTTTCGTTTAAAAGGGGCTACAGCTCCTATTGTCATAGCTTAAGTCTTCGAGATTGAAATAGTAATTTGTGATCTCTAGCCCAGTTGCTGAACTTATCAAAGCAATGTTTTGCTGATGATTCTAGTTTTGATTTCCCGTTGACGGTCATCTGTATATGCTATGATAGAACGATTAGGTGCTATTATTGTCCATGCCAAAATCTTGTGCACAACTGTTGTTTTTTAAACTGTATTCTTGCTTGTTAATTGAAACTGAAGAATTTTCATTTGCGGATGTTGGCATCATGCCGGGTTGTGGCTTTGTCCATATATAACAATTTTTTGAGTTGATTTCTATAAGTCTGGCATATTCTTTCATGAGCACCGTGGTCAGTAGGAAATGAAGAACCAGTTTCTTGGTTGTGAACATAATTTACGCAGAGTTTTGCGTTTGAGAAACACTCTCTATGAGAGTGCTGTTTGGCGCAAATGGAACAGCAGGAAGCGACTATTATATCAAAGGCCCTGATAATGAAGACAACGGGGAAGTGAAATGTAAGAACGGAAAGAACACGAGTTGAATACAGTGAAGACTTTTGATGAGGTAAAACAGTCACAAGAATTTGAGTAAACTTCTTGAATCAATTTATTTGTATTATCATATCGGTGGACTGGAGAACACAGAGAGACACCAAGATTATTATTTATGTAGCTCTTAGAAAAGCAGGGTTAATATCTTCAGCAGTTGTTGAATAAGGTGCATTAAACACTATTATCACTATTACTACTTTCGAGTTTTGAAGTACGAACAGTCACGGAAGCTTGCATTAATCTTTTTAGTGCTTGATTGGTGTAAATCTTCTAAGTCTGCTTTCTTTTCGACACTGATTAAAAGCTCTTTAAAGTTAATAGCACGATTATTGATATGAACGCCCAGTTTTTTGGCTTAATTTCCGAACTTGGTTGATTTCTGATATCTTCAGGTGTTCTTTCCGAATCTTTAGGTTTTAGGCATAGAATATGATCTTTGATTTGACGTTTTGGAACTTGTTTTGAAGGAATATTTTTGGTGGAGGCAATAGCGTAAGAATTTGAGGATTGTTCTAGAACGTTCGTCTCGAAACATTTTCGAACATTTTGTTGTTGTTCCCTTACTTTAGAACTAATTGTAATGCTATGATGTTGGAAAGACAGTTGCTCTCTCAGTTCCGAGATTGTGCTTTCCTGCTTTGCTAGAGTAAATTCCTGGTCTGCCACTATATTACGAAGAGCTGTTAAATGGCTAGAAATATCTTTATGTTCTTGGGCATTAAGTTTTCTATTTTTGGAGATATTTAGTTGGTTTTTAAGTTTAGCAGAAATTCGCAGAATATCGTTTAATTTGGTGGAATCAGCATTATTATCAGGATACCTAATAACAGAATGTGAGATCTTAGTAATATGGTCAGGAAGATCTATCTTTAGAAGCTATTCGTAGGGGTTTACAAAAATTTCATAGCTCGCACAAAAAAAGTCGGACAATAAGTCAGAACCTGTTGTACGATTTCAGCCTGATAATCTTTCAAACAAGTTTGTAATCTAGGAAAATCATGTATTAACTGAGCTGATTATGTCACTATTTAAATGAGATGCACTTCCTTAATTAAACAATTACATCTAACAGTATTCGGAGCCATCCAGGGAGTATGAAATAATCAAAAAGTCCAATTATTTTTGTGGATAGTAACACTATTACACAGTAAGAATTTGATAAAAATTTGTGATCCTTGGCACTTCAATTTACCACTTTCACAAACAAAAAGGAATTAGGTCCGCATTTCACGAGAACAATAAAAACTGCAATATTTGTTAAAAAAATATATATATCACGTGTACGAAACCTTTGCAACACTATGTTCGCCGTAGACTGCCGAATCTTGTGATGTAAGACTGAAATTCACTTGTGCAATTTTAGCGGCACTTACAACAAATTAAGCGAAAGATCATGAAATTGCATCTACACAACACCGGAGGAGAGAGAGCGAAGAGGAGAGAGAAGCGAACCTCATATTTTCCCCGTCACTTGCTCTCATTCAAAAACTCAGGTACTCCATTAGACAAAGCCATACTGTCAGAGGCGTAGCTAGAGGGGGTGGACCCCCCTCCCGGGCGGTGCATTTTTACAGGCGGCATTTTTTGCATGAAATATTTTTATAGGGTTTAGCCAGGTGTGTGGCCGAGACAGGTGAAGAATAATTTGATTTAAATTTTCATATGGAAGATGAAGAAAAGAGTTTTAGCTCTAGATAAATTATTTAAAGAAATCACCTATTGATTTCAACAACTACATGTATTTAAACTTTTTTTTTTGTTCCGTAGAAACTTTGAATGTAAATTATGAACATTAACTAGTATTAACACGGTGTCATTCATAAGGAAAGAAAGTCTTCCTCGTTAAGAAAGAAGTATTCCAGAGTTTTATTTCTTTTTTGCTAAGAAAATCGACATAAGGTCGCGGAATCCTTTGAAATTTTTTTAGTTTATTCTGAATTACAATCGCCAGAGCAAAGTTCTAAATACTGTAATGCCAGTGTGAACTTTCCCTTAATTGCTGAAGGTGTTACTACATGTGAGATGCGTTTTCAAAATAAAAATCATTTAAAAAGTATGAAGAACTTCTTTAAGAAATACAGAAAACTACATATATATATGTATATTCCATTCAAGAAAGCTTTCCTTACTATATACATGACAATAGGAGCAATCAAATAGACTTCTACCATATCACTGAAAGTTTTGCGAACAAAACAAACGAGCAAACTAATAATATAACTTTTTAAAATGTTGGAATTAAATTTTTTTTTCAAAAATAAACGCAGAGTTTTAATTTATTTCCCTACATGTTGTTTTGACATTTTTAATAGTTACTTGCTTATATATTAAAAGGAGTGGCAAGTTCAGAGTCATCCAAGAGGAAATCTCAGGGTCGCCCCGGCACGCAAAAGTTCTAGCTAGGCCATTGCATGCTGTAACTACACTGCTGCCAGTAGCAGATGTATTCATTTGCACTGACGGTCGCCATGGTTTCTTCAGAAACTAACTAAAGGAAAATAAGGGGAAAAATTGATAATAAAAATATTTTCATATTTCGTTCACTTCTTTTCCCGACAATTTCTTACATCTAACAAAGAGAACAATACTGCTGTAATTCTTCTCTAACAAAGATGCAAAAAATACGATTCATAGTCATACATTTTTCAGTCTGATGCCAAATGGAATCTACATAAAATATTTCGATAGAAAAATAAACTAATTATCTCCCATTATATAAGTAACAATGACACGCAGTTTTTAATGATTTTCGTCTTTCTAATCAAATGGTCGTAAAAGCTCAAGTTCCATCCGATATTTCACCTATATACAATTTTAGTTAATTAAATGTGGCAAAAAATGTATCATAATTGATCAGAAATCAATAATGCGAACAAACACACAAACATACATTTTTCTTTATACGTGCAGATTTTCTAAAACCTACACGTTTTTTATCAACAAACTTGACGATTTGAAAGCGAGCAGTAGCAACACTTTTCGAAATAAAGTATTTTTATCTCTAACGCGTGAGACTGCTGCCTATCGGGAAAATGAGCGCGAAAATTAGCGCTTTCAGAGTTTTTAATTAATATTTCGGCTGATTAAAGTCGTACAAAGATGGAAGTAGTCGAAATGGCTTCGCGAATTTTTGGTATCGAGAATAATGTATTTAATATTTGGCAATGGTATAGTTATTTCATTATAAAACTTAGAATTTTTTTATTAACAAACTCTAGGATTTGAAAGAGAGCAGTGGCAACAACTTTCGAAATAACGCAAATTTTCATCTCCAGCTTGCGAGACTGTTGCCACTCGGAAAAATGAGGGCGAAAATTATCGTTTTTCAGAGTTTTTAATTAATATTTTGATTTTAGCTACTTTTTTTGGAAAAAGTGGATGTCAGCATTTTCCAGGATCCAGAAAAGAATTGTAAAACGTCTGGTGACGATAGCTATAAGTAGTGACTGAGTTATTAAAGAACAAACAAACACACAGAATTTCTTCTTTATATATGTAGATTGCTTGAAACAGTACTCAGAGCTCAAGCTTTTCTCTTCATACCTGATTATTCAGGAGATCTGTATAAACCATAACTCACTTGATAGCACTTTTTTGCCGAGAAAAGAAAAGAGAATGCCAAGTGAAGTTAAATATGATTACCAGCCAAGTTTGGGCTTTGAATTGCAATCGATACTCGCTATATGGACTACTCCTTCCAATAACCATCCCATGACAAAGACCGCTACAAAAATTCTTAATTAATGAGAGTATATTGGGTGATACAAAAGTAGCAGAAAATGCAAAATCAATAATTTGAAGAGTATAGGTAGAAGAACGATTTGATTTTAACGGAAATGCACAAAAAGACATGACACGTTTTCATGATGACCAAGTATTTTATTGCCAGAATATCTACGATTGGCAGAGAGAGGTTGTGCTTCACTTCCGGACGCAGTTAGGGTTACAAATATTCAAGACTATCACTGCACATACGGGCCTTAGACGTGGCACGACATAGAATTGAAAATCTTTAGCCGTAATTCATGTCACTTAATGGCGAAACTAGTCTTTTAAGATAACGAATATTATTAATCGACGATTAATTTTCAAATTCATGATGGCTTTATATCTCTGATTTCAAACAACCCAAATTTGCAAGGTATAATGAGGTATAATGTCAGGAGATTTTGATAGCTATTCCAGCCGGAAAGAGCGACTAAGTATATGATCATCGCCAAATGTTGATCTCAGCAAGCGCTGGGAAGGACCTATGTAGAGGTGCAATATGCTGCATGAATAGTACACCTTATCTCTTTTGCAAGAAGGGAATGACGCTGTTTCTTAAAACGGCTGCATGATGCTCACCTGTGACCAAAAGAGTTTGAAATACACTGTGGCCTTTCTGAATGAAAATGGAACCTATAATGAATAACTCAGGGGGACCTCTAAGGTATTTCCTCCTTCCTTTCCCCATGTCTTCGCGGTGTGACTGGAAGCATATTCAACGCGTATTCGGGAGGTACGGAGTTTAAGTCCCGGCGATGACAATGCACATTTTTCACTTTCTAGAACTGATATAACCTAAATAATCTACAAGGGGCATCCGAACTAAAAAAGGTAGTGGACGATAATTCATCACTAACAGAATTTGGTGACTGTTTTTCCCCATCCCCAGTCGCCCTTTAAAAGGGAGATTATCTATGGTCTTTTCTCCCCCCTTTCGGAATGCCTTCGCAGTGTAACTGGAAGCACACTCAACGAATATTCGGTAGATCCGGAGTT
Organism: Stegodyphus dumicola; assembly: GCF_044657685.1. Lineage (NCBI taxonomy): Eukaryota > Metazoa > Arthropoda > Arachnida > Araneae > Eresidae > Stegodyphus > Stegodyphus dumicola. Next base: position 158,670,420 of record NC_140771.1, on the reverse strand, counting down.
CAAATCTCGGGGCGGACTGCACATTTTTCACATCTCTAGTATCAGAAAAACCAATGACTCTAAATCCCCACATCATGCTGTCCCCTTTGGCAGATACGAAGAGGTTTCTTTAATTGCACGAGGGTTCCTTTTCAACCAGATGCGGCAAATATATGCATTTATATTTCCGCTAAGAAAATAACGAAAAGTGCTTGTCGTTAGCCCATAGGATCAGTCTGCAGTGTTTGAAAACCAGCCAGCAGTGTTTCCCAGTTGCTGAAACATCGAGTTTTCAAATTCATGATGGCTCTCGAAATTGGTTGGTTTCAATTCTTACACGTTTTATATTATCTAAGGATACTTCTTGGTGATGATCCTGAATGACTTCCATACAGTTCTATACGAAAGTCCAATTCTCCATAATCGCCACTCCCGTATCGACGAAAAATGTAATTATTCTAGCATTAAAACTTTTCATAATTACAAAAATATTGTCCATAGTTTTCAAATCATTGAAGTTTTACTTTTCTTGTTTACGTTGGATTACCTAGCGTATTAAATCCTCTTCCCTTATAGTGACCATTCATTATAGCGCCCTTTTTCTGCAGAATACAGTCATTCTAATGTTCAAATCTACTTCCTAACGATTTCATTGAGCAATCGCTTCATAGATGACAGCTAATCTTAATATTTAAGGAGTGTAAATGACAGATGGTCGAACATACACAGATTTTTGTCAGCGCAAAAGCAAAATTTTAATTCTAAAAATATTAAATCCGATGTTTGATTTTAGATCCAGAATTCAGTACTTGGAAGAAGGAGAAGCATGGTCCAAGGATTTAGATGAAGTTCCAGCTAGTCAAGAAGAATTCGTGGTAAGGAAAATATTTGCTATAATTTGATATGCCTTTTGTACCAATTTTCATGGTAAAATTCTATGATCACAGTAAATTTTGCATGAGCGTAGGTAAAATCTCCTAATCAGAGAATTAAAAATAAGATCTCCATCGTCTGTAGAGGACGTATGAAAAAGGTTGCAAAATAAAGTATCTCTTGAATGGTTGGTCGAAGAACCTACGATGCTCAATTTCAATGTTTCTCACTTCAGGTATTCTGAAAGGTAGCAACAAATATCGTGTCACATAAAGGCTTTTCCTTTCCTTTTGTAAATGTTCGGAAAAGGACATCAGAAATCGCCATATTTTAATACTTCTTTCTATTTTCTTCATTCATTATATTTGATAGGGAGAAGTTTGGGGAGGGAATAGGTCCCCTCCCCCCAACTTTTTTTTAAATTTTTTTATTTTTATTTATTTATTTATTTATTTATTTTATGTGAACTGCTGATGGAAAGGTTAAAGGAAACCTATTTTATTGACCGCATAGTAAAAGAATAAAATAGAACAATTTTCAATAAAACCTTCATTTGGGGAAGCCTGAAGTGGGACATAACCGAAGAACCATGGTTCCAGTTTAAGAAAAAATGAAATAAAATCAGGTTTTGTCTAAAAAAATTTTAATGACACCACAGAATTTAACGGAAAAATATAAAATTTAAATTCTTTCATACGATTCCTTCAAAGAAAATTTCAATCGATAAAACGTTTTTTATCAAAATAAGCGTAAATATATTTAAAGATCTAATTGCGCAATATGCAAAAATAAACGTGAAGAGGAAAAGCTGCCTTAATTATAGAACTTTTACATTGATCTTAAGGAGCTCAGTTACATTACTAGAAATGTTTTCGAATTTTAGTAATTTTTACAAATGAGAATAAAGAAAAACTTTCTTAATACATTTATGCTTTTCTGGTATGAAAAGTAATTTTCGAGACCATATTCAGACCATACCTGCACGACCATATTCAGAAACTTGCTTTCAAAACTATAAATATATAGTTGCCTATAACAATATTTACTTATCGAGAACTTTGACTATAACCCCCCCCAACCTTCTATTTACAAACGTTCGTTTTAAGACGCTTTTTTTTCTTTTACCAAAGACATCAGTCAGCAGCTTTTTTTGGTTAACGAAAGAGTTTCGAAATAATTAAATGATTGTCATTTTTACGAGCAAAGTTAAATATCGAAAATAGGGTTCAGCATTTGTTTTCTGCAAATAATTACAGATAAGTATGACTAAATATGATATAGTGTTTAGGTACAGATGGATTAAGACTTTTAGTGGCCCTAAGCAAAAAATTTCAACATACTGAGACTTGTTTTTTCTCCGTGTTTTTCTATCTGGACCTAGGTTTACTTGTACCATACATGCCATGATAAAACTTGCACTAGGAAACTTTTGTGGTACGCTCTTTCCTTAAACCTCTAAGCATCTTTATGTAAAGCCTCCTTCCTCTCCTTGATGCTCTAAGCACGTGCTTATTTTCAGTCCAGTTTTGTTGACTTAAGAGGTTTTGCAAAATGTCTTGGTGGTCTGCGAGAAATGCACAGTAAAAAACAAATATATCAGTCTAAGCAGCCAAACGTGCTGTAATGTTTCAAACTTTTCATATTACGTAAGCGTTCGACTTCTGTATTATGCCAAGCATAACTGCAGTCACAAGTAATTTTATTGTTAGAAATAACCACAAGCATCATTATCTATGGTAGAGATTTTCCCATGCATAAATTGATTGCAAAGGCTTTTACATCTTATATCATTTCGAATTCGAAATATTTCCTAGAAACGCTCTACTTTCGTAAAGAGAGAAACCTGCAATGTTATCTAAGGCAATTTTCATTGTTTGAGAGCATATCTCTTCTCTCTGTGTCGTTCTAATTTCTTTTCCTTTCTTTCTTTCCTTTTATTTTTTATTTATTAATTACTTTGTGCGAAACACTTTTCTCATTACTATTTCATTCTGCAGACACAGAAAATTTAAATGTTGCATGTTTTAATACATTATTTATAAAATGCCACGTTACAGAGGCCGTTCGTATCTATGATCCACCATTCAGGAGATGTTAAATCGGGCAAGTTTTTGCATTGCATTTAATTAAACAGCTATTTTATATTATCAATCATTACTGTCACTCCTATCCTTCCGGTTTCCTGCCAGAATGTAAATTTAGCTCGCGTTTCTTTAAATAAGAGTTTGAGATTGTTTTAATCAGAGCTAGTTCCACTTGTTAAAGGCCATGTTGCTAGCTGTTAGTCTACGATCACCATTTCTGTCTACGGCTTTGCTTTATTAGTGACGGTAGTACTGTCACGCCGGTGTAGGTTAAGAACCAATTTGCGAGTTTAAATCCCTTTGGCTAAATAAGACTTAGATTTAGTTTTAATTTAATATTCTACTTTTGAGTTCACCCCATAAATGCTAGCAAGTTTGTAGGTACCGGGAGAGCCATCTGTTCAACTTACTGAGTTCTTAATAAAAGGGTCTATTTCATCGTTAATGGGTTTCTATTTGCTTATCTAGAAATAGCGATAATTTGCTTTCTTCTACTTAGGAGTCTTGACTTAGTGTGTGTTACCAAAACAGGAAGACTCTACAGTGTAGAGTCTATACTTTTTTAAAACACTCTGTATATTTCATAAATTTGCTCGTATGAACTCAATAGCAAGATTAAATATATTATAATGAGCAATAGCAAGATTAAATATATTATAATGAGCAAAATTCAATATATAATTGCGATATAAAATTCTATCCCATATTGACGGAGGTTTCATAGAAAGTTTCTATATGCATTTCAAGAAAGACGGATATCGAATTTTTCATTAGGGAGCAAAGACAAAAATATTCAGAATACGTTTTTCATTTGGAAAAAAAGGGAGGGGTTATCGAAATGCATAAATTTTCTGTTATAAAATAAAGCTAATGTAAAGTTTAACTTTTCTAATTCTAATTTAAAACTGGCATACTTCTATTTCCATATATGTTAATTTTTGTATGGTGTGAAGCACATCAAATAAAGAAGGGAAGCTTATTTCTTGATGCGTAAAGTAATAAATTCTTTTTTTAATTTCAGCAAGAATTAAAATCAAGGTTGGCTGCGAATGAAGCCTATGCGAGCAGCTTGAAAGAAGAAATGGCAAAAGAGAGACAGAAGAACGAGATGCTACAACTCCAGCTAGGAAATTCTAAGAAAGAACAGGCACTAGTTGAAGAAGAGTGTATGAAAGAGATTGCCAGCTTGTCTCGGAAATCAGAGCTGAACTCTATGATTGAGCAAGCGATGATGTCGATGTTAGGAATCAGTGGCACAGATTCCGACCTGGGATTGAAAGTAAATTCTGCAAAATTTCTGATTGTTTTGAAGAGTAATTTGATAAAACTAGATTCGAAACTAAGGCATTCTGACGGCATGTATGCTACTACTGAGATACAAAAATTTACACATTCGGTTCCCGATAAACTTTACTGGAAGTGGTGATTTGGTATCCGGATGTAATATCACATCTATGGATGAGAAACGCAATAGACAACTTTTATCAACAATACTTTCCCCCAAACTTTTGAATGGCAGGTTTCCAATATTTTATGAGGATGGAGATGAAAAAAGTTGCTTGAGACTGTGTTTCGGGTAGATTAACGAATCACTAGAAAAGAAGAATCGCGGGATAATTATGTAAAATTCATGGAAACAAAGATTCTCCCCTAAAAATTGCCCTCGAAGAAGTGTTGAGGCAATTTTGACGGTGAAATATTATCAGCGTGTAATTATAATTGAGTAATTTCGTAAGTTTATAAACTTTTAAATCATGTACTTAATTTCCATTCCTCTAGTGAAGTCCATTTCACCTTTCGATGTAAGCGCAACATAAATAATTTCAGGACTTTGAGAAATATTACAAAGTTGAAACTGATGACCACCTCTGAAAGGGATCAGTGCATATTTGAACAAAGATAAGCATTTGTACTGAACAACACTTCTCTAAGGCGACCATAATCACAGAAGTTCGGAATCTACTTCAAGGAATCTTGCTGCATTTATTATTAACATGTATACTTACGTTTGTTTGCATTTTTGTTTTGAAATTAAAGATAGCGTTCATCAGCATTAAAAATTAATATACATGAATGTATAAAATGTGATAGCATACTACATAATAATCAAATCTAAAAACCCGATAGTGTGTTTTCTTTCATGATAGTTACGTGGTAGGATTCAAAAGAACGTTTAATTTAATAAAAGAAACTTTGATACTTAACTTATTATTCAGCACATATTAAACATTGCTAATCTAAACTCTGTGACTTTGTTTTACTAAATTGCCCTCAAACCTTATCGTTCTGTAAAAAAAAACAAAGAAAGTGATCGTTAATGGTACCTCAAAGAATTCTCTATGTTTAGGTCCCTATACTTTTCCTTAATCGGAGTTTGGCTCTCTCCATTTTCCATTTCCAATTTCATTTTCCATTTCCAATTCCAATTTCATTTGAAAATTTTCTGGAATTATGAACTTTCTGAAATGCTATCCTCGTAATACTTGAACTGCGCATTTCAAAACATTGCTAATTTTTGGCATCAAGTGAAAGAATAATGATGATAAAAAAACATTACAAAGCTATAAGAAATATAAAGACTTTTGGCTAAGGTTACTGCACCTTTCTATTAGATTTGAGATTGCTGGTTTATTGTAACCTCTACAGATAACTCTGTAGGTTCTAATTATTAGGTACCACTGATTTCTTTTCCCGAGTTATAGAGATGGAAGAGATATTTCTAGGTTCACGCACACAAGAACTCAATAACATTTAACTAAAAACTTATCTTGAATGAATTTCTACTGGAGAATTGACATAAAAATACAGAAAACAGTCCACTTGACTACGCTAAAATTCCACTTTAGAAAACAGTTCACTTAGAGTAAAACAGTTTACTCTAAGAGAATCCATAAGTCTAATATTAATTTGCTAAGCTTTCAGTCATCACCTGCTGCTTTCCAGCGTCTCAATATTCTAGCTTGCTCCACAACACCTAGGTCCATATTCGGTTGAAATTCAGATAGCAGTCAACTTTAGACAGTCTAGAAGATCAGACATCAAACAACTTCTCAATTACAGTTAACCCATTTATACCCCTACGTTCGTCCGAAAAATCTATATAACTGTATAAATAATCTATATAATTGGAAGAAACGAGCTACATGACTAAGTCAGAAGTGATTAAAAAATGCAAATTAAAAAGATAACTTGTTCATTAAAGTATCAACTAAATTATCACAAGGCAGACTACCAATTCTGCCTAACATGGCCTCATAGCTCTAATTCAGGTAGACATATTTCAGCTTCAGATATGAATTGTAAAGAAAACTGACAGCACTGAGCTTCTACATTATTTATATGCTAAGCGGAAATCTATTTAGAAGAATTGGTATTTTTCCCTTTAAGATTTAAATCTGTTCATTCCTAACTCATTTCAATATCAGCTAAAACATTCTTGGACTTCACAGGAATAAATTGCGGAAGGATTTAACGTAAAGACTCTGGAGAGATAAAGTAAAGCTCATTGCAAAACTTAAACTGAAAAAAATAGACGTAGTTTACATTTTTCTCAGGCATCTATATTTTGCAAAATTCAGTTGTCTTCAAACTATATTTTATGGAACCCCTGAAGTTCCAATGCAGTTCTTAAGGTTTTATGAGGAATTCTCTCCCTCCTTCCAGCATGCCTTAGTGGTGTAACGATTAGCACACTCTGTGCGTATTCGAGAGGTCCGAGTCCCGATGAGGGCATTGCTCATTTTTCATGGCTGCTGCTTGCAAATAACCTAATGACTCTACAGTGGCACCCGAACTAAAAAGTGGTGGATGATAATTATTAACCACCAGGATTTGGCGACTGGGCCCCCTAATACCCAGTTGCCCTTTAAAAGGGGGAAGTGTATGAGATATTCTCTCCCTCCTTCGTGGGGTAACGGTTAGCAAACTCGGCGCGTATTCGAGAGGTCGACTTTCGAAACCCGGTAAGGGCATTGCTATTTTTCATGTCTGCTGCTTGCAAATAACCTAATGTCTCTACAGCTTCACAGTCAAATTAAAAATTCGAAAGAATTTTTAAAAGCTACTCAGATCGCAAAGCTAAGCATCTAAAATAATTAAATATGTAGTGCTTTCTTACTTCTCTTGATATTGTTACGAAATAATATTATATAAACTTCTTACAATGTAAGGTATTTCTCCCGCCTTCCTAGCGTGCCTTCGGGGTGTAGCGGTCAGCACACTGAGCCGGTATTTCACAGGTCCATGGTTCGATTCCCGGCGAATGCGTTGCTAATTTTTCATCTCTCTGGCTTTTCCAATTAACCTAATGTCTCTACAACAAGTAATAATAGGATGTATTTTATTACTATTTTTCATATAAATTCATTATTCATAAATTTTTAATTTTTATTATTTACCAATTATATTTCTAAAAACTGTAAGGGTTTCCAAACTAATATGTTATAATTTCCTGAGCGGACATAATTTAAAGACCCCTGACTTAGCTTAATAGCTCTAGGTATTGAGTGAATACGATAACTTTTTTGTTTACTATTCATACCATTTTCTGAAAAAGTAAAAATAATAGAAGCTCGAAAGTTTACATAAACAGCTGAAATAGTGAAATTCATTTTTTCACTTTCGTTCTATCATAATGTGGATTTGATATAGAACTTTTTTGTTGCTGAAGATCCGAAACATATCTAACAAATGCTAATCGTAGTTAGCATCAGTTAAATGTGCTTCGGATCGGAACAAGAAATGATTAGTTATACTGTGCTTTGGATCAAGTCGCTCGGAATTATGGAGCAGTTTGTATCGTCGAGTTTTCGTATTTTCAATTTTTAAGTATTTGTCACCCATTTCGCATATATTTCATCTTAGTTTACAGTATAATTTTCAATAAATTTTGTATTCACTTTTTTTGGCGGGGGGGTAGCGCTAAGGAACATGAATGTATTATATTGTATTATATTTTCCCTGAATGTGATCTGTAGGTACTTAATACACGCTGAAATATTTAGATATACATTTACTGTTGAAATGTTTAGGTATCCCTTTACTACTGATGCATACTACAACTAAGATTAATATATAAAAAGCCTCGACTGGCATGATTGGCATTTGCAACGGTGAAAGGGTTTAATGTTTTTAAAATCATGTAATTGCTAAAGGGTTTATTTTATATTTCGTCAGCCATATTATTGATATATTTTCGTACTGTCCTCTTGCTCCTCAGGGTCCGCTTACTGGTTTAGGACTAGGAACGGGCCCTCTAGATATTTTCAACCTCTACTCAGCGATGTTTTCAGCTTCTTGGGATACTGCTCCTTATAGGAAGTCAAGTGATGTTGTCTCTTTTTCTAGATCACTATTTCTCAACAAAGGTTTATTGGAACCTTAGAATTTTGCAATAACTTGGAAAAAATCTCAATGAATAAGTTAATCATAATAAGATATATTTTTCATCATTTTTAGTTCAATGCATTTAATTTTAATTTATACATGCAATATACTGTCTTAAAAATTTCTTGATTACCATAGTAAAATTTTCAACATTTTGCATCATCAAAAAATGTAGCAATCATGAGAAATATATTTAGCAACAGGTTTAGCTTTCATCAGGAGAAACGTAGTTAACAACAGGAAATATAATAAAAGACATTTACGCATCTGTTAGAAATTATTTGTCAAATAAATTTTAAAAATTAAAATAGTTTTTTTTAATTTTAGGCTGACAAATATTGCTTAATATTCGCCTGAATGAAAACCTTCATTTGGTCTTAAACCAAGGTCTCTTAATCTCTTTAGTTTTTTCCGGGAAGTATTATTGAGAATTTTTTTTATTATACCAAATATCTGAAAAAAGTAAGACTTCCTTGTGAATTTCTCAACAATTATAAGTTTATAAACTTTGCTTATTATTAATGTTAAATTATTGAAGATTTATTATTGGTGAATTAATTAAGATCTTATATGAGAGATATATAATTAATAAAATATCTTATATGTATCATAATATACGGGCTTTAAGGGAGAGTACCCTGAGACTTGAATATTATTTAAAGGACTGCAACAAATAAAAGAGCCCGTAAGCGCTGCTGCAGTCAACGAATGTTGGCGGAATGGAGCTGATACTAGATTGGACTCCTCCCTTCATCATCTGTGGTTCTAATAAAATAGAGGATTAAACAGAATTAATTTCGTACTAACAAAATTACATTATAAGCGAAAAATTACTTTTTTTTTATCATTAATGTAAACTGTAAACAAAAGAACGCTAGTGTTAAAAATAATACTTACTTTTTATTAGTACCAAACGAAAAATAAAAACGTGCATTTACCAGTCAATATTTGAAAATAATATTTGTCAAATGCCCTATTGCACAATGCATTCTTCCAGAGAGTTTTCAAAGCTGTCCATATTTGTTATAACATTATGCAAGAGATATTTTGTGATAATAGTTATAAATGCTGAACTTGTATATGAATTATTTATGGTTTCAACAAAGCACAGTGAGAACGCACCAGGCAGAATGAGCAGGTCTTTTTTTTTTTTTTTTTTTTTTTTTTGTAGATATTCATTTTTCTTTATAGTAAAATCTCTGCTCACTGGGTCTGATTGTTTTATGGGACTATCTCGAGCAAAACTTTTAACTGAAGACCCTCATAAGAGCTGCCATCACCATTATACCTGGGTCCCTGGCTATATGACAACAGATGAAGGGCTTTTAGTGTTGCTTGGAAGAATATGTTGAGCAATGAGACAGTTATTTGACAGAGGTCTGTTCAAACACTGACCCATAGCCAGCATTCCTCTAATTACTATTTGACTTGAAGAATAATGAGTAAAAACCAGAACCAATTCCCTTATAGTATGATTTTATTGATGTACTGTAAATTACACCATTGCTTTATAAATATGATATAATAAATCTATATAAGATTTTATAACTATCTGAAATGTGTACAGGAAGCGTCTATTTACGACAGAGCTGGAGAATCACTGAAATAGCTGATCATTAAAAGCAGTAGAACTTCAGTTGCTTGAACACTGACAAATCCAAATTTTTGATAACTCGATACAAATATTTCCCACAAATAAAATTTTCAAAAAATTAATTTTAACTTTTAATCGAATCGACAATAAATCGAATTTCTTTAATTCGAAATATTTAATAAATCGATTATTATTTTTTTTTTAGAATTCCCGAAGCGAATTATTCTCAAATTATAACACATCAGGCCTTCTTTGAGAATTGTTATACGAAAGCAATTTTGCACTCTCATGGTTTCCTGAGCGATCCCACAAGTGACCGCGCTTCTGCTTTAGTATTTCAGATGTAACTTAAAGAAGTAATATAAATCAATAATTTCTAGAATTTCAAGGATCTTTAGAATGAAAGCGAATCGTTAAATTCGGATGTAAATGATCGGGAGTAGATATTGAAGCTTTAAACACTCTCGCAAACACAAAAATATGTACACTTTATTAATTTAAAGAAAAATATTTAAACACTCCGAATTATCAGACTTACGACTTTTCTTTCATTTTCTTCTTCACGGTAGAAAAAGAATCAGAATGGCAGGGCACCTCCTAATAGTCAGTAGCATCAATTTATAACAGAAATGCATTCTATATTTTACTTGAAATATAGCAAGAAAATTCTTCTGACATTCAACATTTTTATTGCATGTTTTAAAATATTTCGCATATTTTCTTTAAAGAATAAAAATATAACGTATTTAAAATATTACTTTTCTTAAATTTTTATATAAGAGTTTTACATAATGTTTCTCCAATTGAAAAAAAAAAAAGAAAGAAAAAAGAAATACTATAAAAGAAAAATAGACTTAATTTTTACTAATATATTTAATGGAACATAGGCCATATTATTCTCCATCAGAACCATGACATTTTATGTAATCAAATTAATTTTCACAACTCTGTTATCTGTCAACAGTTCTTATGTATTTAAATAACTTTCAGCATCAAAGATTACAGGACTCAGATCTAGAAATCGTTGTCATTAAAGAACTGAAGCGAATTTGCTGCATAATAGTAAAAAACCCATTAAAAATATTAGAATAGCCTCGAATTTTATTGTGCAAATATATTAAGGCTTCCTTTCTATAACCTAGTGTTAATTAGTTTTAATAAATAAACATGCCGAAATAGTGAATGTTTTTTAACATTCATCAATTCCTATTTTAAATAAATATAAATTCATGATACTAATTTACAGGCCAGAAGTCCAAATATAGAAGAATGCAAAACTGTAGTTAAAAGTTGGTTATCTCTGATGAGAGAAGCCATAGGCCAAAACCAACAAGAAATTAATCAAATTATGCATGAAGTCAATCTGAAAAATGAGGAACTTGCCCAGATGGAATTCAGACTTGAACAAGCTCAGGAAAGACTAGAAGATTTAGAAAAACAGGTGAGTTACCAGTTATAAAAGTTGTTGCACATCGGAGCGGGTGTAATTTTTTCACCTAACATGTAAACCTGTTAATTTTATTTACTATACTTGCCTGTTCTGGCAAAATAAAAATTCATAAACAAGATTATACTCGGATATTGATGGGTGAGAAGAATGGAAATGATACAGAAAGAATTCTAGGGGTTGTTACTATATAAAAAAATAGATATTTAGTTTATATTCACCCTGCCCTCGTAGCTATAATAAGAATAATAAAAAGAAGAAGAAGAATAGTAATAAAACATCTAAAATTTTTTTTAAAATTTAAAATAGCTGTAAACTTATTATGTCACATTTTTAAATTATAATTTGTTGCAAACATTTATTTATAAGTAAAATTTCCGAGCTTCCCGATCATATCCTTCACGAAACTTTCAGATTTCATCAAACATGTGAATAAAAACATAGAGAACATTGTCTCATTTTACAGTCGTCCTCAACATCCAAAATAAGGCGTATGAAGAAGGCTCCAAAACAGGCCGTATAAGTGTTGGGAGCCGTAAACAGGCGCGTCCCCCAACATTTGCAGCCATAGACTATGGAAAGCTGCTGCCTAAGTTATAATATAATTTTATGATAAGACGTTTTCCTGTCAAGTGGCTTCATATTTATACTGCATTGCATTTATAATTGTACCTTTTGTTAAATTCAACAAATGGCGGATAGTGGTGAGAAGCTTCACCTGTGCGATTCAATTTGGAAGTTTCTGGTGCTCCTCCCACTTTTACCTGTACCTCATTAGGTGACAAGATCACTCATCCAGGTTCCAAGGATGAGTTCCCTACCTCGTGTATAGCAAATGAAATGGAATTTTTAAGCATAACTTTGATTTTGCTAGCATAGTCCGTGATTTGAATGCGAAGCATTCGCGTAGAATATAAGTAGCAGCAAATATAGCAATTACGTAGCGCTGGGTTTTTTGCGAAGTTCGGTAAGTGAACTCGCTAATCATACTATAGAAATGATCCTATGAATGTCAAGTGGGTGGGTTACGTCATATGAGAATGACAAAGCACCTACGAGGGATATCTAATTAAGGGAAAGGATGCTTTCACGGAGGATCCTTTAAGGCAAACTGGCTGCTATTTACTTTATACATGGAGAAAGCCACCCAAACCAACTATGCGACCAGCCCATTCGGCCTAGGTTCGAATCTGAATCGAAGTACCTGTATTCAGCGGTTTGTAACCCCCTGGCATTAGTGAAACCTCCTAGAAAGCGGCACGCAGGTGATACGGCAATGATTATTGCTTGAGTAATGTTATGTAAAGTGCTGTCATGTACCATCGCTAACAACTAGTGCTTGGCAGTAGTAAATGCATTATACTATTAGATAGACAATCCTCATGTTGCTGCACAAATGGTAATGGAAATGATTTAGTACTCAACAGATGAGGAGATGATTTAGTACTCAAGAGATGATAGGGTTTCAAAGTATATTAAGATACGCTTTGTATGGTAGTTTTTACCCTACCGAAACAAGAAAAACCTTTAATAGCAAATACCGAAACTACGTAGGATATTTCCAAATTTCAAGCAATTTAAGTATAATAATTATTTCTTCAGTTTTCATTAATATTACAATGCAGTTTTCCAAAAAAATCCACATTTAATTAAGTACATTTATCTCAACGAGAAACTACTCAAGCCGTCCTCAAAGAACATTTTCATGTCTCCTTTCTGTCTTCTTATGGATAATTAAATTTAAAATTGAACAACCTGTAAATGTGTTTTCCAAATGTGGGAACAGAATACATTTTTCAGGCATTAAATGAGTTCTGAAGGTTTCACACCCTCTTTCCACAAAAGGAAAAGGATTACTCTTGGTATCTTCCCATGATTCCAATAACAGTGCTACAGAAATGTGACTGTATCAGTCTAACAACTGAATCGAATTAAACAATATTGCACGAGATATCTTCACAAATATATTACAATGCAGTTTAATATCAAAGTACATATCAAGAAATCTGACCGATAGCGTTGCTTGTAAGTTATAGGAAGTGAATAAAACTCACGTACTAGAGTTTTGGATACATCCCTCGTACACGACAACATAAAACAAAATACGATAGTTTGTCACGACTCGAGACAAATTGCAGTGTTCTGTTGTGTCTGGATGCTTAACGTTCTGCAGGCCTAACTATACACAAGACCGAGTTTTTGCTTTAGTATGAAATAATGAGCAAGTCATAATAAGTTTAAAATAAACTTTTTATTTAAGTTTTGAAATTAAGGCACTAATTGTGCTACAAACCAACCTCTGCTACTTGCTTGCGTTTAACTTGACATAAGATGAAGTTAACTTCAATGAAGGTAACGTAGTGTGAGATTACAAACAAAATTGATTACTTAAGGCTCAAGATAAATAACGGTGCCTATTTTAAACGTCGACTATCAAGCTTCTAAATACGGAATAATTTTGGTAGAGCTCGCGAAAGTACGTAACCGCAGTGCGAGGCTGCCAGAATTTCTAACTCTGAAACATTCAAATTCTCAGCTCAAATGCACAACTAATTTGCCTTCTGGTCAAGATTACGGGAAGAATAAGTCAAATTAAAGGTTCAAATCATAATAGCTGGTCAACTAACATAAAATCCTACGAGGTAATACAACGGAACACAAAGCGGCATGAATTCGATAGCATATGCGAATCAAATTCTGGAAGGTGAGTAAAGGAGTGACGGAGGACGTGAGCACCATCCCTTTACCATTACGGTTAAGCGGTACTGCACGAAGTCCGCATTTATCTAAAGCAGCGATTTTCAACCTTTTCACTAACGCATACCATCTAAACAAAAACTGAAAAACTTTAGTACCACCACTAAATTTTACCGTGATTTTTCAATTTCTCAATAGAAATATTAAAAAAGATATATATTCTGCCATTTGCACAACCTATTCGCTATTTGTATATGCACACAAGAAATATTAGATTAAAATTTGGTTACCATTTTAATTATCAAAATTCGAGTTATAATACTTTAATTCTAAAATTTAGTGTGAAATTTGGGCCCGTTTAAGAGAGATCAGTTTCTTTTACTGTCTAGTCTTATTTCACTTAGTTTTAACCTTAGCATCCGCTTTTAATTTTGTTCTCTATTTAATTTTCAAATATAACATGGACGAAAATCCTTGTTCACACAAATAGGTTGTCCGAAAAAGGCAATAAAAATTTTATGGCTTTATTTAAAATGCTTTTAATTTTTTTTTTTTTTTTTTTGTTTGGCGAAAAATTAACAAGTGTGTTATTTTTTAAATCTCCAGTTCGAGTTCGATCCCAAGATATTTCTATCAATTGTTCTTTTCCCTTACGAGATAAAATTTCAGGTACACAGCTCAAAAGAAAAAAAAAAAAAAAAAAAAAGGACAGTTTTATATCTCCCGTTCTACTGGGCCGATTGACAAAATTCAAATTGCGTTCTTCATGTCTCGAAAGCGCGACTTAAGATATATATTAGATTTATATATAGCACTATTCTAACATAGGTATTTTGGCACAAAATCGGACTTTTTCTAAAATAACATACCAATTTTTTTTACATATTTCGATTCTATGACTCAAATTACGCCTAAATATGAAATTTTGTAAAATTTGGAGCGAAATTTACGGAGAAATTCACAAATTTATGTTGGCACTTTTTTGTTAGTTTGCGCCAAGAATACTTCACTTGGCGAACTTCTTAATATATGGCAACCTAGTTTCCTTTCCCGTGAGAGGAAAAAAAGTCACCATCGTTCCTTTTTTCCAAATAATATTCTTTATATTATATTTTTAATTATAACTTATTATTTTAAGTAATTTTTTCTTTTTCGAATTTCATTTTAATTGTTTAAGTTGCATTTTTTTTTTTTTTTTTTTTTTTTTTTCGAAAAACTGTTTTAAAAATTTCTATTTACCTATTCGAACTGCGTAAATAAAGGTGCAGCGTTTATTTTTTTTCAAATAGTTTTCTTTATATATTTTTTTGTCATAGTTATTATTTTAGGTAATTTTTGTAGGTAATTTTTAAATTTTTATACTTTTATTTTAATTGTTTGTGTTGCATTGTCTCTTCAGATAATTGTTTTAAAATTTTCTATATATTCCTTCGAATTGAGCATTTTAAATATATTTATTAATATAAATTTTGCAGAATTTGATTTTATTTATTTGAACTGCGTTTCTTTCGGAAGAATACTTTGTAACCCAGACTACGATGCCCTTGAAAACTGCATATATTAAAAGAGAAAATACAGTAAAGCACAGTTAACACGCCTTTCAATGTTCCGTTCAGAAAAGATATATATAAATCAGAGAGATGTATAACCGACATTTTAACTTAGGATGACTTGCATACACTGCAACAACAACTTAAAACAGTTTTATTATTGTGCCCATTGCTTTACACAATTTTATCCTACATTTGGTTTCTTAAAATGTTATTCATATTTTAGTCAAATATTTTATTTTTGAAATCGCAAGAATCAAATATCATAAGATTAAAAGGTTTTAAATTAAAAAAAGTACTAATACTAACTTTTACGCAAAATTTTATTTTATTTTATTTTATTTTTTTTTTTTCTCTTTTTCTTCGGGCATTCTACTTTATTCTTGCTCTTTTTCTTTAGGCATTCTGCAAGTATATTAAAAAGTATCCAACTTTTCGAAATACCTTGATATTTCTGACAATCATTTTAAATAAAGTTATCGCCTTCCATTTCATAAAGGCCCACAAACGGCCGAGCGGTAAAGTCGCTGAACACTGGCAGTTCACTCCGGGGTTCGAATCCCGGTAAACGGGCTGGCCTCATGGGCGTTTTCGTGGATTTTCTGATGAGTACCATGTATGACAGCTGGTTTCCCTTAGAAAGTTCTTCACGAAGTATTTCGTCAGAGCCTTTATCAGTCTTTAGAGGCTAAACATTTTGAAGGTATGATATGAAAGGAAAAATTGGTTTATCAAGAGGTTTTGGTTTATTTAATTATGACAAAGCACACTAGTGCTATCTGCCTAAGGGGAGGGAGGACTTCGTGGAGGACTTTCTAAGGGAAACTGGCTCGCATACACGTTACACATGGGGAAAACCACGAAAACTCCCATACAGCCAGCCCGTTTGCGGGATTCGAACCTCGGACCGAACTACCAGTGTTCAGCGACTTTACCGCTCGGCCGCTGTTTCATCAGGAGGGAAAAAAAACGTCTTTAGATGACATCCACATACATTATTGGATAAACTCCTGAAACTTCAAATAATTCGACTGAGAAAATCATGGGATTTTCCATTTATGATACGATATGATGTTCTATAACGTAATTTAAATTTATACAACCATATTGTCTAAAACCAGTCGCTCTTCACTTTAATCTGCAATGATATCATTTTTGTCTTTTCTGCTAACACAAGCTCAATTGTTGGTATTTGCTGGTGTACACGTCCAAGTGTTCTCTTTGAACGCCTAAATTCTTTGAAGTATCCTGAAAGTATATTCAAAAGCGTCCAACTTTTTGAAACATCTTGGTATGTCTGACAGCCAAATTTCCCTGCAAATTTTTGCTTACATTTCTTCTTAATTTTCTTTCCTTCTACAGTTATTTTCAGTGCTCACACAAAAAATTAAGATTTTTCGATTGTTAGAGTTAAATAAATTTTGCATTCTTGTCAATTTTTTAAAATATCAATTACATGAATTGCGTTTCAGCTGAAGACAGCTTTTCATTTTCTAGTCATTTTAACTATAAATAAAGTTTAAAGCGAAGTCCAAAAGATAAATATTTTAATTAAAAGATTTTTGCTAAATGACAAAGAAATAAAACAGTCCAGCAGGGTTTATTCTGTACCACCGAGTGATCAGATTCTTATATCGGCTGAAACAATCTAAATCATATTAAAGATCATGTTTTTTTATACAATCTATAACGCGAAAGAAAAATTAGCTTCTTAAAACATTCTTTCTAAGAGGATTAATATAAAAGATTTATTTATATATATATTTTTAAAGCTGGGACTTGAACCAAACCGTCAAACTTTTAAAGTTTAATTTACATGGTGGTTATAATTAAATTTTCAGTTTGAAATGGCCATAAAAGGAAAACTACCGGACCAAATTTTATCAAACTTGGGAATCGTGTAAAGGAGGTTATGGGAATTTATTTTCCGCGGAAAAAAAAAAAAAAGAGTTCAAAAACTCACCACAAGGGTGAAAATGGCGCTGTATACAATATTGTTAAATGAAATAAGACACGAAAACATATGTTTAAAATGTGTTTAATATTTTCCGAAACGTGTTACAAAGCATGTTCAATGTAGCGTCCAGCATTTTCCGAAAGCAAGTTAAATCCTGTTACTGCATTCTCAACAGCAGCTCTTAGCATATCAGGAGGAATGTTACGGACATGTCAGTGTATCACATTTTTTATTTCTGCCAAATTGTTTAGATTATCACCATAAACAGTGCTTTTGAGATAACCCCATAGCCAAAAGTCACAGAGGTTGAGGTCTGGTGGAAAGAGAGGAAGTGTTGGTCTATAATTTCCTATAAGACGTTCATTCATGAAATATTGCCTAAATAACTGTGCGATACACGTGAGGTGGGGCCCAGCCCTGCATAAAAATCGTAGTATCTAAAATGCCACGTTACTGCAGTTCATGTATCACGAAACATTTTAACATTGACTCTAAGTAAGCTGCAATCACAGTAGTCCAGCTGTCGACTGCTCTTCAGAGAAAAATGGTTCAGTTATAAAACTAGCTGTCATTCAACACTAAACGGTGTGGAATGACTGCTATGCAATCGAATGCAGTAGGAGAATGCAATGGAACTAGATAGATAACATGAGGAATTTCTCTGGCCCAAATCGATTAAAAGCGTTTTGAATCAGTATCTTCATGTTTTAGTGCCGAAGTCAGGCTTCAAAAATTACAAATTAGCGATCTGTAAGAAAACGATTTCCAGATTGTACGCACTTGTGCGAGTGATTTGCGATCTCACATTTTCTAATCGCTAATTCGTGGTTTTCACGGACGAATTTCTCACTTACACGGATGGCGCACTCGACGTTTATCGAATTTAACGCCTTTAAATAATAATTTGCCTACTTCAAAGTTTCTTAAGGGTATACAACATATTAAACCCGTGTAACAAAAGGTTAAGTTAGATTCCGACTCATATTTCGTTTAACAATATTGCATACAGCGCTATTTTCCCCCTGGTGGTGAGGTTTCGAACTTCCTTTTTTTCGCAGAAAATAAATTCCCATGACCTCCTTTACACGATTTCCAAGTTTGATAACATTTGATCCAGTACTTTTCCTTTTATGACCGTTTCAATGTGGATCTTTAATTATAACCACTCTGTATATTATTAAATTTTAATTTGAAGCTATGCGTTATATGTATACCATGCGTAAATTTTTCGCTTTTATGGAAAAATAAAGAATCGAAGCAAATATACTTAGGATAATGGATCAAAACTGAAAAAATTTCCCCTCCCTCCGAAAATGAAATATTGAAACTTCGACCTTGAATTTATTGGGTTATCGAAATATTTAATTTGACTTATCTTCTAAGTCCTAGTTCCGACAACAATTCCGTCATAAATTCCAAATCACTTAAGCTGAAGTAAAAGATTTAGTATATACTCGTATTTACTGTACGTTAATAAAGTAATCTGAGTGTAATAAAAATAGATTATAGAATTTACGCTGATGCAACTTTTTGTCTGACTGCACAACATGTAATGGAAGAGAAGGCTTGTAGAGGTCTGTTTCTGACATGCCTCTACAAATAGATGTCATACTCCTTTTGTCACTTTAATGTGAAAAAACTTTCCTTTGAGAGGCAACTTTAGTTTTGGGGAAAGAAAAAAAATGACAAGAAGACAAATTTGAAGAACATGCAGGACGATTGAGTACACATACTTATTTTCGGAAAACAAGCGGTTCTCCGACTGGTTATTGAATAATGAAAAGATGCATTGTCATGCAATACAAAACATTTGGAATACGTTTTCTGACTGAAAACGTAAGATTAAATGTCATCTGCTTAATTCACAGCCATTTACAAGTCAACTACTCGGGCAATTGCAGAATCGTTTTGATCCTGAGCTTGTAAGACAAACTTAATATCACTGGATTTAAACACTTCTTTAATCTTCCGAGAACGTTCCTTCCTTAGCTCATATTCCAAGAATATTAAGTGAATACAATTATTGCAAAAGAAATTGAATATTCATTTTCACTACGGCTTGGTAGTTTACTAACGAGTTAACAAAACTTAAATTCTGCTTTTTGTGTCTAAGAATACAACATTATTTTAAATATTTACAAATAAAATATTAAATTGGAGATTTAATTGGAGCCTCATCAGTTGCCTAGCATTTGAAGATTGTTAAATACTAATTGCTTGTTGCGAAGACTAACCCAGGCTGCATGGTTGGTTTTCGTAGTTTTCTAGGTTCTCTTTACAAAGATTCTCTATGAAAGCATCTTAATCAAATAGCTCCCATGTTCTTTCTACGTTCAAATAACCAGCTAACCTAGTTTAAGCGCGATTTCCAAGTGAAGTTACTAGCAAAACCCAAATACTCATTAAAAATTATGTAGCTTGCCAATCGGAAGTAACATGAAAGATACGGCGCCAATAATTGAATTGCTGTTACGGTGTGCTGTTTCTAAACATAGATGGTCATTCCTTAATTAAATAGCCCACCAGAGGCCGAGCGGTAAAGACGCTGAACACTGGTAGTTCGGTCTGAGGTTCGAATCCCGCGAACGGGCTGGCTGCATGGGCGTTTTCGTGGTTTTCCCCATGTGTAACGTGTATACCAGCCAGTTTCCCTTAGAACGTCCTCCACGAAGGAATCCCTCCCTTTAGGCAAATAACCCTCGTGTGCTTTGCCATAATTAAATAATCCAATCCAATCCTTAATTAAATATAATTGATTTGTAACTTCTACTAGAACTGACGGTAAGAATTGAAGTGCAAATAAATAATATCGTGTGCAATCTTGATTAATATAAAATTAAAAATATTTGCATTCAGACAGAAAGTTTTTTGAAATATTTGCAGTTATTTTATAAGGAGGATTTATTAATAACCGTAATAATTACTTATTATATTACTGATGATTAGGATTCAGTTCTTGGCAATTACATTCTAAATTAGAATTTTAAGGATATAATGAAAATACGCTACGCACAAAAATACGTTTTAGGATAAAAAATTAGTTGATTTTTTATGTTTTAAAACTTCTTAAATTCATTTAATAAACATTGTATCCTCGTTGTTAATTGAATCCAGAATGTTGTGTGTCGTTTATATAATTATTCTTACTTGTCCACAGAACCTGCTGACTTATTCAGCCATTAAGTAGCTGCAGATCATTTCTACATAACCATTGAACTTCCATTAATTCAATCTCTAGAGCAAGGATGTCAAACTCGCGGCCTACAACAAATATTTTTGCGGGCCGGCCAATATATCGGCAAATAATAATATATAATAATAACATATCGACGAAGAAAAAAATGAAATGTTTACTGCTAAGTAATTAACGATAATTTATTCAGTGTTGTTAGATTACTCACAGCGAGCTGACATACATACTTCTTAAATTACAAATGCGTGTGAGTAGCTTGCTTTCAGCTACCTTCGGCTTTTGGGTGACACCAACGACTTCATATAACAGGTATACTACTATCTCGTTGGGTGACACGTGCACTCAGAACTTGTACGCATCCCCCGATAGCCGAATGTGGCCGAACTCATGGTCTCAGTTTTCCAATCATAGTTTTGTACGATATATTGGTGCATGCATGTGCATGCACTTTGCTTTATTATTAATTATTACTTAATTCATATTGTTACGGATTTCATAGTTATTTATTTATTTAGTTTTTTTTTTTTTTTTTTTTTTTTTTTTTTTTAATTTAGAACTGTAATTAGATTTGCTTCCTGTTGCCTTAGCAATGCAGACGATTTTTGAAAAGACAGCTGCGTTGGAAGGTTAAAAATAGAACAGCGCGTGCATTTAATACCTAATAAATAAATATCTCGTAATTGCTGTTGCCATCCACAAAAATCCAGATATTTATAGATGTTTCCAGTATATTCGAGAAATTAATTATAAAGCTTATAAAAGCCGAGAACAAACAACTCAAATATATTTTGTATTTTATTTTGAATGAGTCTTATACGTATAATCTTTGATTTGAAATGAGCATTTTATTGTGCAGTTTAATATGTTTTACAATTGTATGTATTTTACTTAATGCACTTTTATTGGTTTTGAAATATATATTCTATTCTAGAATGGATTGTATATTGTTTGTTATACATGTTGGTGTGTTTTATTATTTTCAAAACTGAATATTTTGTTGCCTTTTTTTTTTTTTTTTTTTTTTTTTTTTTTTTTTTTTGTTGTTGTTGTGTGTGTGTGTGTGTGTGTGTATGCATAAATACAAAGAAAATCTCATCTCAGTAGTAACTGTAGTTCTAGCGAACTGTTTGTTTACTTAATGCTGTGATTGATTTGTAGCGATTTCGCTGTGAGATAGAATTAGTTTCTCTGTTTTGAATTGATTTTTGCTAAACGTTTGACATTTTGTGATATTGTTAGAATATTTTTGAAGAAATATTTCAGCATTTTGATTTATCTCTTGTGGAAAGAATAAATTTTTGTTAACTTTTTAACGTTAACCGTGTTTATTCCAGCCCTTTGTATTCAGTATGTCTATATCAAAACCAAGTGGTAGTAAAATTAAACGAAAAATTGTATTTTTTGCGGCCCGCCTAAAGTTAAACCTTGTTTGTTTGGCCCAAGTGTACCTATGAGTTTGACATCCTTGCTCTAGAGGGTTGTATGTTTATATCATAATTTGACTTTTATAAAAATGATTATTCTAAATCTTATGTTTCTATAAAAGTATACTGTGCTTTAAAAATGTGGATGATAGCATCAGCCGCTCTTTCAGCCACTTCAAAAGCAACAGTTTGTTTAGAAATAAATTATGCAGTTAATGTCATAAAATTCAAATAAACATCAAACGAAATTCTCAGTTTTAGACAATTCGATTTAAACGAAGTAAAGTAGCAGACGATAAAACGCCGAACGTAAAATTTACTCTTTCAAAAATTTACTGTTATTTTTTTTTTTTTTTTTTTTTTTTAAGATAGAGAGAAATTGAAAAAAAAATAGTTAAAAATTTGAATACTATCATCTATAACTTAAAAAAATAGCTTTTCATATTAATAAATATTTATTACGCATCATTTGAGGGAAAAAATGTCATATAATTATTTCTTCCTAGAATTTTACTTGAAATTTAAGGTTAAAAATAGCTGTGGCAATTCACTGTAACAAAAATCCATAGACCACATTTGGCGTTATTATCGCTCAAAAAAAAAGATGCCAAATTTCAAAACGCGAAAATATGTAAATTCGTATATATCTTAGAAAATTTTGAATAAAAAAGTCTAATTTTTTTTCAGATATGCTTAAAAATACACCTACTTTAAGATGATGGTAAAAATTTTATAGTTTATAGTTCAAAATTTTTTTCGAAAAATTTATAAAAATTATTTAAAAAATAAAACAAAAAAATGGGTAAATTTTATTTGGAATGAACCTAAATTTCGAAATGTGAGAGAAAAAATCAAAACAAGTTTAATAAAAAAAAGAGATATTAATAAATATTTGCCAAATTCAATTAACATTGAGGAGCTAAAATTTTGAGAGCTAATATTTTAAAAACTACTCGTACGATTTTTACAAAACTTGGTATTCTGGCATAATTTGAGTCGTAGAATCGAAATATGTAAAAAATTGGTATGTTATTTCAGAAAAAGTCCGATTTTGTGTCAAAATACCTATGTTAGAATAGTAATTTATTTCCTTAGTGCTACATATAAATCTAATATATATCCTAAGTCGCGCTTTCGAGACATGAAGAACGCAGTTTGAATTTTGTCAATCGGCCCAGTAGAACGGGAAATATAGCACTGTCCTTTTTTTTTTTTTTTTTTTTTTTTTTTTTTTTTTTTTTTTTTTTTTGAGCAGTGTACATTTGAACAAAATTTATTTCTAATCCAATTTTCGTTTTCATAATCCTCGGGAAAATACATGTTGACATTATTTATCAATGGAGAACAATGATTTTTAATGTCGGATGCTAATTCTTCTCTTATTGTCAAATTGTTTTCGGTTAGAAAACTTTCTAAAAGTGGTAAAAGGCTTAAAATATTATTATCCAATTCTTTGATTATTAGCTCAAGTTTTCTTATAATTGAATTTATATTATATCTAGTGGTAAACGAATTAACATTTTTGTCTTTGCCATCCTAAATTTAATTCATTTACCTTTCCAACAAATATCACCTAAATATGCTAAACACGGCAACCATAGTTCACTAAATTTATAAACATTTTTGCAATCCAAATTTTGAATCACAGAGGAAAATTTTAATTTCTGGTGGAAGTTCAAAAACACGATTTAAAACTTTGGATAATTACCTCACTTCGGAATGTAACAAGAGCGTTTCATGTTCCCTGCCCATCTCTTGGCAAAAATCGTAAATATTCTTGAATTTAAAGCTCGGCTTTTAATAAAATTAACAACTTTCACAGCTTGATTCAAAAGGATTTTCAAGTTTTCGGTGATTGCTCTAGCTACTAAAGCTTCACAATGAATGGAACAGTGAGTAAATTTAGTTTCAGGTGATCCTTTCTTTATTTGAGAAATAGCACCGGAATGGTTTCCTATTAAAGCCCCAAGCTCCGTCACTGTATACGGCACTTATTCCAAGGAATACCATTCTCAGACATAAAATTATCAATTACTTTGAAAATTTCATTTGCAGTTGCTTTACCATGAAGAGATTCACAAAATATATACTTTTCGACAATTCATTTATCTTCCTCGAAAAGTATGTAAACTAATAATTGAACAAAATTCGTTATATCAATACTTTCATCCAACTGCAATGAGAAGTATCACTCTATTTTATTTTTTGAATGAGCGTCTCTTTTAGGGAATTTGACATTTCATCAATTCGTCGACTTAGTATCATTTGATAATGAAATAGTATTAAGTTTATTACCCCCTTTTTCTTTGAATAATATTAAAACGATATCTTAAAATGCTGCTAAAATAAGGTTTCTTTCCAATAGTGTGAGCCTGCCCAGTCTTGGCAATTTTTTGGCTTACTAAGTAACTAGCTTCCGAAGCTTTTTCACTTGAAGCAACAAAACCATACATTACTTATTTACTATTATTTTTGAACTTAGATAATTTTCTCTTAAAATATTCTTCAGATATGTCCTTTAAAATGGATGCTTAGATTCAAGCTGTCTAATAAGAAACGATGGTTTCATACTTTGATTGTATTCACTGCACACAAAACATTGAGGTTGAGGATCCATTTCATCTCCATTCAAAGTAAACTCAAATGATAATAGATTGTACTGTATTCATCATCTGTCAGATATCACTTTTCCTCTTAGTAAATCCTAGCTATTTTTCATTTTGAAAATTTAAGTTTGTTTTATCACTTTTTCACAAATATTTAAATGCACAGTTTATTACGATTTCTTCAAAAACAAACGACGATACTCTCAAATCGCACAGAAAAGTAAGGAATACAAAACAACAAGAAGACAATGCAAATCGACGTAATAAAATTATTCTAATTGAATATAGAGCAATATAAGCCCGGATATGGTGGAGACATAAAATGTACACATGCTAATAAATCGGTCAACTCTAAAAGAATTAATACGATATTATTATATTTTTATAGAAACTTGTTTTAATTTCTTGTTAAAAAATACCCATTTCTATTACTCCTTTTAAAAACATCATTTGTAACAAATTTTGTTATGTCTATGGCTGAAAGAATATTTTTGAAAATAAAAACGGATTATTTTGCTAAAGTCTATGAGCGGCTATTGACACTGAACAAAGCTCAGATCGCATAAATTTACGAATGTTAGAGCAATAACTTAAACAGAACATTGGGGACATTAATTTTTGAGTTTAATAGTTAAAAATACTTTTTTGTTTGCGTACCACCTATTTTTCTCTTGCGTACCACCGGTTGAGAATCGCTGATCTAGAACAAATCCCATAGATGGTAAACTGGGGCGAAATCAGAATCCCGCATCGAACGCCGAAATCCAGCTCCTTATGCTTGCAGTTGTAGCAGATAACATAAACATAATACAAAAATAAAATATAAATAAATATAAAATGCTAAACAAAACAAAACAAAAATCTGAAAGTTTTCAGATTTTATATTACGCCCAAAAGAGCTTTTTTTAACCTTTATTTATTAAATGTCATATTCTTCGCACTTAAACCATAAAATCCAATTCAACAGTAATATCACAAAATAATTCAAAAACAGCATATCTTTAGGATTTCAGATACACAGTACTGCGCGCTGGAGATAAATATGTTATTTTCCCCGTGTAGTATTGCCATTGCTCGCTTTGAAATCTTTGAATTTCTTAATCAAAAACTCATAAATGCTTTACAAAATATGAAACAGATGATAAAACAAATTCTAAATTCGGGTTTCCAGATGGCCATATTTGGGCGGAGACATACGTTATTCAAAATTTGATGGCTCTAAGTACCGTTGTTTTATCACAATGGAGAAACATACATACAATTATGCAGATTCTTCATTATTTAATTTTTTAAATGCAATACAGGGCGATAATATTTGGTAGCAATAATTTGAAAAGTGAAACTCCAGAAAATTCCAAAACGAGATTAATAGCCCTTCTGGGCTAATGCCCTTTGGGCTAATAAAATGTCCGATGTATTGGCAGTTTTTTAAAAGTCATACCACAGTCATATAGTCATATTTATGTTTATAGTCTTATTGCAGTATAGGTCATATTTTGTATATATGTCGTAATCTTTTAGTCTTGTGATCTTATAGTCTTGTAGTCATATTGCATAGTTATGCTATTAAATCTTTATTTTAAAACTATGAATATTGTAGTTTAGGGGATATGACTTTGTTCAAAATCTAGTTGTGATAATTTATTTATAATTTTAATAACTTGTTTGATTAAATGATTTTGCTTTCTCAAGAATTTGCGGAATGGCCTTCTGTTTGCAAGCGTGATGGGATATGCAGACCGTCAGTTAGTGGAGAGTTCACAGTGTAATGTTCAGGTGTTCCTGTTATCTCCACAGCTGCACTGGTTTGTAGTTTCAATGGCATGTTTGGCAAAGTGTTATGGGAAGGGGCCGTGTCCTGTGATGTATCTGATTAAAAGTGGATTGTTAATTTTTCGAGCTGTGTCTACATATGCGATGTGATAATTTGTGTGGCAGCCTGTATTGCTATTGCCCCATTCCTCTTGCCACATCGATACAGCTTGCAATCTGAGTGATATTTTTAAATGTGCAGTTGGCTTAGGGTATTATTTTGCTTCCAGAATCGATGTCTATTTCTGCTTCTTCAGCAAGGCGATCTGCTGTTTCCTTTCCAAAGTTTCCTATTTAAATTTTGTCGATTCTAGTTTGGTTCGAGAGTTTTTATACTAATGTAAATCTTCTTGTGCTATTTTAAAGATGAGTGAACTGTGCTCTGGATTCATTATAGCATAAAGTGATGATAGCCTGCCCGTTTTGATAATGCTGTTACTCAGGCTAAGTTTGTGCATCTATCTGATTGCTTGAAATATTGCTTTGGCTTCTTCTTGAAAAACAACACTGTTGTGACTACGTAGGTAGCCTTTCCATTTAATAAACTATCTGATGATATTTCAGAACTACTTATGCATAGCCTACTTAATTATAAATTACTTAATTAAGCATTATAAATGGTAGCCTTTCCCTTTATAAACTATTTGATGATGTTTCAGAACTACTTATGCATAGCCTACTTTTTTTTAGCCATCCGTATTAATTATTGTACTTACATTTGATATTGATGGATTCTGTTCCTTTAATTTGACAATTACCTCTAAGCCTAGACGGTTTATTGCTTCTTCGTACTCTGATGGTAACAAGTAGAAATCTAAAAAAGAAGCTGCTCTACGTAGTTGTTTAACCAACTGTTGCACTGCTTCTTTCTCTGAACTTATATGAAGTGGTAAAAGGCCTGCAAGGACGTTTTATTACATCTTTGGAGGTCCTTCAATAAGCTTTTGTTAAATATAATGCAAAGAGCCTTTGCATACCAAGCAGATGCTTTATTTTTTGTCTTTGCATAGGTTGAGCCCATACTGCTGCGTTATATGTTACCATTTTTTCTATGATTGTTAGGTCTAGAGTCTTTCATATATGTTAATTTAAGTTCCCTTCATATCCTTGTATTTGTCTTAGCGATGATCATGGTTCGTGTTTTAAGAAGTTGTATCCATGTTAATTTGGTATCAAATGTAAGTCCTAGGCATTTGAGTTGTTTTACTGTACGTATTCTTTCTCCATTTATTGTGATGTGCGGCTGTCGTGTAAGTGACCTAACGTTTTGGGAATAAGCAATATTTGTGATTTATGTTCTGTCATTTTCAGTTTAAGCTTACTGCATAGAGAATGGAACAATGAACATGTCTCGATGGCATTTATCTGCAGCTTGTCTTGCCACTATTAAGGCTGCATCGTCTGCATATGGAATGAATTTTGTGTGTTTTGGTCATGGCTGTGCTTAAACGTAATTAAAAGTTAGATTCCATAAATGAGGTCCTGCTCAAGATTCTTGTAACATCTTCTTGTTTGTTCATTTTGTTGTATTCCATTACTATGCATAGCAATAAGTCGATAGTCCAATAGATAGTAACTCAGGGAGCATTTAGCAAATGTTCCGAGAGCATTTAGCATTTCTTAAGGCTCTTTGTATGGCCGACCACCAAAGCATATCAAATACACTTTTAAGATGAATATTTATGAACGCTGTGTGGTGGCCACGATGCTTATTGTCTAAACTTTTGTTTCGAATTTCTACAAGAGCGTGCGTAGTTGATTTTCCAGGTCGGAAGCCATGCTGATTTGGTCTTAAGAACTTGACTGTATTAAGGTGGTGCCTGAGCCTATTCATTAATAGTTTCTCGAAAGCCTTCCCTAACGCAGAAAGGAAGCATGTGGGCCGGTATGAGTCTGCATTGACTGGGCTACGGTTTTTCTTTAAAAGGAAGATTGTGAGACCTATCTCTAACTGTGCACATGCACTAACTTAGATCCTACGATGAACCTGGCGAATTCTCGCACAGGCCGTGAAATAAATACCAGCACAGAAGAAGGGTGAAAAATAACCCTTTATTAACTCAAACTAAAATAACAGACAGCACGGACTTCGTGCGTTACAAAGACACCGTTCACTTACGGCGATAACTTAAACATAGACGAGAATAGAAAATCAAATCTGAAAAATAAAACGAGTGCAAGAACGCACTTCAAAAACTACTCCTAAGAGATGGACTCACAGAGATCTAACCGGCGTGATACTAAACTGATAAGGCCAAAAGCTTACTCGAGAGACCGCGAAATAACAACGAAACGTGCGCTAGGCTAGCGAAACACGCTCTGAATAAACTGAGATAATCACACGTTTAAATAGCACTTCACTTAACTTAAAATTTCCATGCTGGCGAGAGAATGTGAGGGGAAGTTTGAGAAGCTGAGAACAAGTAAACTTAAAATAAATTTGTTATGCAAATTAAGAAAAACCCTACAAGATTACTTGTTCTATTTTAATTAAGGCATCTACGGAAGATACCAGTAGAGAGAAGTTTATTAAAGTGTACTCTGAAGATGTTGATATTATTATCCATGACTACTTTGACGATCCTGTAGTCGAGCCCATCTGGGACCGGTGCTTTCATGCTACTAAGCTGTCGTAGGACCCGTTTAATTTCTATATTGGTGAAAGTCTGTCATCAGTTCTACTGAAACCAAGTTCAAGAAGATTTCTCTTACAACTATGTGCAGTTGTATCATCGTATATGCTGTCCTAGTAAATTCTAGAAAGTGAGTAACACGAGATAATGGAATGTTTCAAACTTCACAGATACGTTATATTTTACATTTGCAAATCATACAAATAGAATCAGCTCTGCCCTGTTCTGAGAGTTGCGGAAGAACCTGAAATGTTATACTTTACACCTGTTTTTTATTATATACGTAATGACTCCTGAAAGTTTCGCGGTAATTGTTATTGTCACCTTTCCTTGCAAGTCAAACTGCTATAAAAAATCTACTGGCTTTGCACCGGGATCTAAATGCGAATTTGCTAAGAACTATTTACTTGTAGACTTGGTTAATTCTTGGATTTGCCAGGAATAGCGAAAATAGGGAACCGAGTATACAAGATTAGAAATCACTACTGCGAATTGGAAAGTGAATTAAAATTCAGTACTTTCAAAAAGGAAATAAAAAGGTGCTGCTAATCGTTTTCTAGTTCATTCAGTACTATAAGTAAAAACCCACAGTTAATAATAAGTTAACGAGAATTTCCAAACCTCAGTAACTGTTTAAACTTATTTATATCATATTTTATTGATCTAATGAAGCAGCGGATGTTTTCACCAAATTTATCCGAAATCATTTGAAAGAAGTGCCCCATTCACTTCGACCACATAATACATATAGCATGGCCAATGTTGATCGTTTCGCTAAACAAGCCCCTTTACCAATACTCGCCAGCCAACGTAATAATATTGTTATCTCTTACGAGTTTGTAGATTTGGATCAATTGACGATAACACTTGATAAGGAATAAAAATACAATTTATTTGCCAGTATTACACAGGAAAGTTCAAAAGACACGTTTAAGTTTGTCGAAAAAGTAATAAACACGCTAAAACAATCAGCAACACAGCCTCCTGGCTGCAACGGTGAAGACAGCTTCACGGCAAAGCACTAAAGTACAGCTTGCGACTTGGTCGATCGCTGTCAAGCCAATCTCTGAACTCGACACTACTACTGATCTACTAAGATATTACTTCCTCCCGGGACAGGCAGGGAATATAGAGCTTTAACCTACCTTCAAGAACATTCCCAAGGAAAACCGCTAAGAAAGCGTTCCAGAATGTTGTATCTCCATCTATGGCATATCGCTAAATTTTATCGCCAAATGGGCAATTTCGCGCCAGATCTGACAATCTTGCTTTTGCTATTTTTTTGGTAAACCTAACATCGCTTTGCGGGGAAGCTATCTTAATGCAGTTACGGCATTTCAAAACAATATGTTTAAATATTTATCAGACAAAGACCGCCCACAAGAATCATGCTTTGGACCGATCTTGTGGAACGCCGCAGTGGATGGAGCGCTTAATCAACTGAACAGTCTCAACTGTAATATATCTGCAAAAGCATATGCAGACGATTGCTCGATAAGAGTAGGGGCAAGTGCCAGATGAATATTAGAGAGAGGAGGAAATCATGCGTTAGACTGTCTCATGAACTAGTGCTCCCAGTATAAGCTTATGCTCTAATACGAAAAACCAGTTGCCATGGTGACTGGAAATCCCAAAACCCTAATCAGAGTTCCAATTTTTCCAGATTAAAGAGCACTTAGTCAAGATAAGTAAAACATTAAAATATCTTGGAGTTATTTTAGATGATCCATTCTACTGGATTCTGCACATAGAAAGAATGAAACATAGTACATTTCGACTGTTCAACAGTCTGCTCTGGATGATATGGAAAACCTGGGATATCTCCTCGACACTTCTAAAATGTTGTATTCCACTGCGACGGTGCCAATCGTCTGCCATGGAGCATCAGCTTGATGTACCACTTTATATGCACATAAAGTCATAAAATTCTTAGCTTGCAGAGGCGGATAGCTTTCTTAATCACAGCAACATAGAAGACTGTACCGACAAATGCAATACTCAGTCTTGCAATCTTGAAACTACTATCTGGTAGTGCAAGAAAGGCGCATAGCTGCAAAAGTTTTAAGTTGAAGAGTAGACGTCATCACACACGATGCCGCCTACCTGATCACTAACTGTGAGAAGACAATACCAACGGCAAAAAAACCCATCCTGCATGATATAACCATGAGGTCTGTATGAGTGATAGAGTAGAAGGGATAGCAGAATTTGAAATATATTCAGATGGATCAAAATTAAGGACAGTACAGTCAATGCCTTCTCCACGAAGATGAGGAATAACTATATTTTTCAGTGATAAAAAACTAAAGAACTTAAGTCTGTCTTTCAGGCAGAATTATTCCCAGTTCTCAAAGCAGTAAAGTGAACTCTTTGGAATGAAAACTTTGGAATATGAACAGACAGAATGTTTAGTATTGAAACTATTGGCTCCTATGAAAATTAGCTCGGATGTGTTATTAGGAAACTTCTCCTTGGTAATAATGGTCTTATTCCCTGCAATAGAACAAAGCGCACGAAGGGAACGAAGGAAATGAAAAGGCGGACATGTAGGCAAAAGTAGCAACAACATGACATACATGTTGCTGGTTACAGGACATATTCCCAACCCAAAACCAACATTAAAAATAAATGCGAACAACAGCTGGCAAAGGCAGTGGGATACAGAGATTAAAGGTGCAAATAATCCATAACTATTTTTCATTACTCTCTTCAACTATAATATCCGAAAGCTCAACCATAATATCCGAAGCTTGTTGACACAACTGTACACTAAATACTGTTTTACACTAGCCAATCTACATAGGTTTGGCCTTACAGGCTCAAACCAGTGTCGCTTTAACAATTTGAGACATTACTTATTGGAATGCACCCTAACACAGGATATACCTCTCTCAGAACCCTTTGAAAATAGTCTTCAGACCTGGAGAACTCGACTAGTGGAAAATGAGAAAAGTGTAATGGAAGCTCTTAAGATAATGGCAAATATAGGGTCCGGCAGAAATAATCTATTACATTTCAACGGTTGTTAGCTCGTGCGGCCCTGCAGTGAGATACAACCGGGAGGAGTAGAGCGGAGAAGGAATGATTCGAGTTTAGTTACAATGGAACGTTGGACCAAGACGCATCGCGCTTTTTGTAATTGAAGCGTATTTCAAAAGTAGTGATAATATGGTAGCTACGCAGTGGAAGTTTCGACAGCAGTTCAGTTTGGGAGATATGGGAGAATACCAGAATAGCACCTAATTCGGAGATGGATTGATCAATTTTGTGATATTGCAATTGCCCCAAATAAGAACTTATCGGGAAAGGCCTAGGACAGTGCGGACACCAGAAAACTTTGAGTGGGTAAGAAATGCTATTGTCCTAGGCGTTGAGTAAGTAAACATGCTCTAGTTTTACATTTGTCAAACAGAAGTGTGCGCCGCATTCTCTTCAGCGATTTAAGCTATCATCCGTATAAAA
This sequence comes from Stegodyphus dumicola, assembly GCF_044657685.1. Lineage (NCBI taxonomy): Eukaryota > Metazoa > Arthropoda > Arachnida > Araneae > Eresidae > Stegodyphus > Stegodyphus dumicola. The sequence continues at coordinate 158,637,724 of NC_140771.1, read as the reverse complement.
TGCAGCTGAGTTATCCGCATCCCGAAAATAATTCGGTACAGAACTTATCGACGTATTGAACTAGAATAGGGATACTTTCCCCAACTTGATTATGCCAGATAAAGCGCACTTTGGACTGACAAGAAAAACATGCGATACTAAGGTAATGTGCAACCACAGAAACTCCATGAAAAACCACTCCATAGTGACATGATGACAACGTCATGTACAGTTTTCGCAGGCAGAATCACTTCAAATTTTTGGGACATCCCGTGGCCTGCCAGATACCTCGATTTGAGAGGTTGTGATTTCCTTCTGTGGAGATCCCTCAAGAGCCGAGTGTTTGCATCACGTGTCCCCAACTCAGAGAATCTACAGCGTGTCATCAGTGAAGAAATCAAAGCAATTCTACCTAAAATGATAATGGAAGATTTTTCAGGGACAGACGATTTACCTTCATGCCTTTTCCGGGATTAGAACCCGGGCTCTTCGATACGACAGCGGGAGTGACTAACCACTTTTCTGTATGGCTGCATGACGGTGAAAGACTAATGGATAATTTCGTTCGTCGAATCCGTCAGTGTATTATAAAGGACGGATGTTATCTCACAAATATGATTTAAAAAAATAAATAGACATAAAACAAAAAATGGTTTTATGTTATGTATGAATTACCACTTTCGTCCTTTACAGTCTCTATGTAGTGTTACAGTAGGACCCTATAATAAAATGATGGCTTGCTTCTGCCGGACTCTTAACGCTAATGCTGATAATATTTAGGCCTCCTTTTGGATAATATAGTATTCCTATCTCAGAATTGTCTATTGCGATGTGAATTGCTTAATTTCACAACTTTTAAATTGTAATGTGCATATTTTCCTCTAGTTGTCGAAGCTATTATTTTGTAAATAATATATAAATAGTTATGTGAATTATTATTTTGATACTTGCATATATTTTGGGCACAGTATGTGATCCTGTGAAATTGATGTAAATAATATCCTATAATTTTTAGTCCTTATGATATACTGTTCACATGTAGCAACACAGGATTTCAAGGTATTTCCTTCGAGGACCTTGTATGCCCATGCAACTCAAGACATTTGTTTAAATTATGCCGCTTGTCCTCCGGGCTTTGGCCGTGATATACACATAAAAATGTTTTCCTCCATAAGACACGCAATAACAGCTTAAGCATGATAGCAGGCCTAGTGTCCCAATAGCGGTTTTCCCGACCGATGCAAGACTCCCCCCCCCGGGTGTTGATTTAGGAGAATTCCTGGGAAGTACTGATTAGAATCTGTGCCTAGGCAGTCTCAACCACGGGGGCATATAAATTGTCTTCACAGGACTAGAACCCGAGTATTGTACTTAGGTTGGTTCATGCTTGGCATGGACCGTACTGGTACTATCGTGTCTGTTCCTCTGGCTGTGGTGGAGCGAAATAGTAGATAATCACGACCTTCTCGATGTGGAATTTGGCCCTTATAGTCCCAGTGACGGGAACTGACGGAGTAAGGTAAGGCACCGAAGCGAATTTATCTCTGCGAGGGAGTGATGCCCCGAGGCAAAGATGGCGTAGCGACGATTTTTTTGTATTTAGTTTCAACGTTTTCGCCCTTGTTGAAGCTACGTATAGCCGGGAAGGGACTGTGATGTCTGCGCCGCCACTGAGGGGTCATCCATGGCTTGGATATCCTAACTTCGAAAGGTTTATTCCAGGTCGGAATTCCAGGTCCTGGCTGTGGCAGACCTGTCCCAATAGCGGTGCAATTAAAAAAAGAGATAGAGTACCTCGGGATTTAGCCGGCCAGTTTTAAGTCGGGTGCAGAAACATCGGGCAAAGATAGAAATTAACTTTTTTACTTATTAATTAATTTAAACTATTAATAAATATTCATTAATAATTAATTTAAACTATTAATTTATTTAATTTAAATTAAACGAATTTAAATTTCGCTTTCAATTATTTTTAATGAAACTGATATCTTTGGAATTAGAAATATTTATTTGATATTTTATGATATAAGTGTTAAAAGCTGCATTTTATCATTGGTTGGATAGTACAGAAGAATCCCTCTTATGCAATCACCTTCCTAGGAAAATCACCTCTGAAACAGATCAGTATTTCTTAAAAGATGACTACGCATCGGTACTGAAAGTCAGCTCTCTAAACCAATCTTCTTTACAAAGACAAAAATCATTCGAAACCATGGCTGATAATTTTAGTGTTTATTGTATTTAATTTTTAATATCATAGTTCCTTGTTTTTAAAATTACTTTAGAAAAAAAGATAAGTTTTCTTTACAAGCATTCAAATTTAATCAAGGTAAGAGAATGATTTCCAGAAAATTTTCACCATCTAAAGAGTCACACACAAATTTATATTTCTTAATATAAAAGAGAAATTTTATTTTTTATGTATTTATTTACTTTGTATTTATGTATTAATTTATTTTATAGGAAAGAATGATCAGAGAGATCATTCGAGGAAAAGAAGAAGACGTTATTTCTTTAGATACTGCAGCACAAGAAATGACAGAATATATTCAGCAGTTGGAGCAAGACTGCGAACTGCTTGCTCAAACAATTGAACAAAAGCAAACAGAAATACAACAAATGTCAGATTTCATTAACAAATTAAATGTAGCAGAGCGTTATGATGATCATGCAGGGATTTATCCACAACAATATATGGATTATTCAGCTTCTTCCAGAGATATACAAGCTGCTCAGCCTTCCCCATACATTAGCACACCACAAGAAAGACAGGGACTTATCACTGTTCCAGGAACAGAAACGATTCCTGCACCTACAAGGAAAATAGCTCCAGGAACAACAACAATCCCCAAAGCAGGAAGAACTATAATTCCAGGAACAAGTAACATTAGCTCGCCATTTGAAATAGAAGACAGTGTGAAGAACAGATTTGATATAGGCAAAGGTCTTGCAATGAGAACACAGCAGTCTGGTACTCCTAAGGAATATGCTCAAAGAACAAGACTTGAAAGCAGTATTTCTCCAATACCAGGGTCTGGACGCATGGTGGAATCGCCAGTAAATTTACAACATAGAGCTGTATATACACCCAGAGATTTTATTACACCTTTTATCTCCAAATCAAGATTTGGGTACACAGATCCCAATGCTCAAGTGTTGAACATTCCACCTGGTGACGATTTGGTTATAGGGTCAGCTGTAAAAAAAAGCGTTTTGTTAACCAGTCCACATAGAGAACACCCATTATTAGTTAATATAGATGTACAACCAAAACCATTAGTTCAATCTGAAAGTGGAGAGCATTTCGTTTGCGACATATCTCTAAATGTGCAAGACGCAGTACCGTCTAAACAAAAAACTTTTGCATACTACGGAACAATTCCAAGTACACATTCCGTTGATACCAGATATGATGAATTTACACCTAAAAGCATCTTTAAAAAGAGGCATATCGGCATAAGAAGATTGTTTGGTTCAGATTACGAAAGTCCAGATATTTCATGGCCATCTCATCATCTTCCATCTCATTACTTAAATGTACCACAAAATGGGTACTTTCCTTGGTCTAGACCAAACCGAACATTTGACAGGACCTTTTTCCCTCGAATAAATAGAACATATGGTAGAACAACTTCAATGTCTGATCAAAGCCCTTTAGGTGAAGTTAATAAGACGTACGATAAACCAAGTCAACAGCTAAACAGGACTTATGACAAATCAGCATCAGAGCACAGTAGAAAATTTGATAAAAAACTGCCTCAATTAAATAAAACATATGATTCAACAAATTCCCCGTCTAATCAAAGTGCTTCAAATGAATTGAACAGGACCTACGATAAACCAGAACACCAGCTAAACAGGACTTATGAAAAATCGTCATCAGAACAAAACAGAGCCTTTGATCAAGTATCTTCTCAGTTAAATAGAACGTATGATCCAGCAGTGCCCATGCCCAGTCAAAATGCTTCAGATGAACTGAGCAGAGCTTACGATATACCTGGGCACCAGATGAACAAGACTTACGATAAACCAAGACAGCATCTGAACCGGACTTACGGCAAATAAACATTGGAGAAGAATTCAATTTTTTATCAAATATTATCACATAAATTATATCAGATTTTCGCAAAGATATACTCACAAAACTCTCTTCCACAGAGGACATTAAAGAATCATTTTTATAAAAGAGAATATTCAACAGAACATTGATACTGTACTCATATAAAAAAATAATAAGCTAAATGTTTACTTTACATGAAATAAACTTTTAACCAGTATCATAATTCAACAATAGATGAGATGAAAAATCACTTCTACCGTTTTCATAAAGCAGAAGCATAAAATTGAGTAAAGTTATGGAAATGTTTCGCACCGTTTCCCGAGGAAGTATATCCAGTAATATAACTCCAAGATAACGCAAAGTATTTCGAAGAACTGCAGGAAAGGGACATGATCGCAACATAGAGTTTCCTATATTTACAATGACAGAAATATTGCTTTTCCCTTTCAGGTTAAAAAAAAAAAAAAAAACCCGAAAGGTTTTAAATATTATATTATGCACAAAAGAACATTTTTTCCATTTACACACTCGTACACGTTTTGAGAGCATTTGGGCTAAAAGTATTTTAAACAGAATATCGTTAGAATTTCCGATGAACAATCTTGCGCGCTAGAGATAAAAATGTTTTATTCCTTACAGTGTTGCCACTACTCGCTTTGAAATAGTTCATTTTTTTAATCAAAAATTCGTGTAAGTTTCAAAAATATGAAATAGATAATAAAACAAATTCGAAATTCAAAATCCGGGCTTCAAGGTGCCCATATTCGGGTGGAAGACTACTTTATTAAATTTGACAACTCTAGATACCACTGTTTTTTTGCACAGTGCAAGGAATATGCATACATTCCTGCAGATTCTTCATTATTTCATTTCTTTAAATATAATACAGGGCGATACAGGCCGTTTCGAGATCCTTCTGTGTAGTCCTTCTGGACTAACGGCTCTTTGGGCTAAAAGTAATTTTTTTGTTGTAAACAGCAGAAATTTTGCTTATCAGGTTTCAAGACTTCGCACTATAATACATAGGCTGATTGAAAATCTTTGAAAGTAATTTTCTAAACTAGAATCGGACGATTCTAGTTGCCGTATCTCTCTCCCTTTTTTTCATATCTAAGCCTTTTAATCTGAATTAAACTTTTCACAGCCTTTTTCTAACCGATTAAAAAATATAAGATAAACAGTAGCGTAGCTAGCGTGGGGCAAGGGGGGACATCTGTCCCCGGGCGCAGCATCCAAGGGGCGCCAAATAGATGCAACGAAATTTTTTAATGAAATGTTTTCCATTCTTGGCACACAGGAAAGGGCGCAAATTCTTCAACTGTCCCCGAGCGCTGGGAACTCTAGCTACGCCCCTGAAGATAGACTACTCTCTGCATGCCATTTGAAACTGCAAGTGTGTATTACTTCCTTGTCTGAAAACCAATTAAAAAATATAAGATGCACTACTCTCTGCGTGCCCTTTGAAAGTTCAAGCGTGTATTACTTCCTTGTCTGAAAGGAATCTCTTCCTCAGCGGTGTAGCTAGAGCTTCTGCCACTAGTGGCGATCCATTTGTCACCGCTTGCAGTGCACATCAAATAATCTACAAAATGTCAAAACGACATTTAGAGAAATGTAAAGTTCTGGGTTTATATCTGAACTTAAAACTTTCATTCCAACATTCTAAAACTCTCTTTTGTTTGTTTTTCTGTAAACAAAAGCGTCGGTAACATTCTAGAAATTTGTTTCATTACTCCAGTTGCTGTTCTAGAGACAGTAAAATTTCTTTAAAATTCTTCATCGTTTTGTACTTGGAAAATTTCCACTGGCACCAAGTAATATTTATAGCAGTTATGAAGGAAAGTCCTAGTAGAATCAGAGTATTTCAAGCTGCATTCTGAAGATTGCTCTTTAGAATTAAACTGAAAAAAATTTAAAGCTTTCTGGCATCAGTAGTGGCCTGAATACTGGAGTTTCCACCCTGTTACATATTAGGTGAGTGGCTGGCTGAAGGTTGTTTTTAGTACTTTTTCCTATGTATAATATGAATACGAGCCTTAAAATGCTTTCCATGAAGGCATCCTCTTCTTAGACCGAGCGCCCATTGTATGCTTTGCATTGTATTCATATAACTTAACATTTCAAACTTTCTATTCCATCTTCCGTAGAAAAAACAGAAATAAAATTCTTAGATACTTCTTTCTAAGTAAGAAAGAGCTTTTACTTTTCCTTATTCATGTCACTGCGATCATAAATTAATTGATATTCACATAAAGCTCCGATTTAGAAAAAAATCGTAGCAAGAACATGAAATCGCTGAAATCTCGTTGTGATATCTATGTTCATCGTGAAACAATTTTGTCCTTAATTCAGCATATCTCGATTTTTCACCTCACTAATTATAGACTTTGGCTTATATTCAAAAGAACGAATGGCTGGATGACAGTTTTCTTGTCTTACACTATGTATAACGTGACTCCCAGACATGTCTCTTTCGTAACGTAAATAGGAGCAATTTTCAGTTTCGAACCCTTCTTGGAAACTCCATAAAGTTATTCCTTTTCGTAGGCAGAAGTCTTTCCGCAAGCGTAGTAAGCGCTGTATTAACGTAAAACAATCCCATTGGTTCTTCCTGATTTTATGATCCATATGATTAATGTCTATAACATATTATACTTCCCTCCAAAAATCCAACTCCCAAAAATGTGCCGCTCGTAACAGATCGCCGCCTTTTAGCTAAGCCAACCCTCTTTCCAGGTAATTGTTTTTTTCAAGTATTGCGCACCAAAGAGACGTATGTCATCACTGAGTCTAGGCTACGTGCAGGATATTCTAGCACTCGCGGATCCATTTCAGACAGCAGAAACATGTAGCTGGGCATAGTCCTAAATGAAAACTAATGCTCCTTGAGAAATCCGTGTTTTCAGTTCTCACTGTCAAGGTGTTTACAAAAAAGTCAAAATTCGTTGTTTGTTTGTGGGTGTGCGATGTTAACAATGGACATTGTCCATAACATCAATGAATAACCACTAAAACATGTTTCATCGAATACTCACTCGTTACCTTTGTGACTGAGTTAAAAATTATGTGGTTAATTATTTCATTAGTAAATCTATATACTGTAACATTTCTGTAAAATTTATGCATTCAATGCGACTGAAAATACGCAGAATTTATTTCATTTGAACTGCCTGATATTATTAATTATTTTTCATCAAGCTGTACAGAAATAAAACGCTAACGGTTAAAAATTTCTCAACGTATGTATTTCAGCAAAAACACGCATAGATGCCTGATAAATAAAGCACGGTGGTTTATTCTGAAGGGTGGTTTATTCTGAAATTGCTTTTTGGGTTTAGTACGGATGTCATATTCTTAGAAAATTGTTGTATTTACGTTCGTTGGAATCAATAGGAATGACAAGCGAGAAATACGCTGCAATACTGTTTTCGCTCGTGGAATCCTGCATTTCCGAGGAAATTTTACGAGTTTTGCTTAGAAATCATGCATCAATAATTTCAGCAGAAAATTCTCACTCTAAGAAATTGAAACAATTATTGTTGCTTTTAAAGAATGAAGTGCAAGGAGAGCAGAGAATTTTTTTGGAGAAAGCTGGATTTAAATGAACTGATTCGGGTGCAAAGAAAGCAGAAGGATTAATAAGTACTAGAGTAATTATTTTGTGCCTACAGTGAATGAGTTATTCTCAGGCAATAACAAAGGAACCAATTATGGAGAAAAGAATTCTCGCATATTTTGCGAGAAAAATCATAAAAGTCGAGATTGCTTTGTTGCTCAGAAGAAGACTCTGAGTCAAAAGAAAGATGAAATTAAGGAAAGGAAGAGTTGCTTCTTCTGACTCAAAATTGGACACAATGCCAAGCAATGCAAGACAAATGTACATATTTGATATGCTTGAAAACGTACTTTATCATGGGCAAGATGATTACATTTCAGAAAGAATCTCCTTGTCCATGTCTTCAACAATAACGTCCATGTTGACTCACAGCAGTGACACAGAAAACTTGTGAAAGCTAGAAGCACTGGGAATTACAGATGCTAAGGAAAATAAAACTGATTCAGACTTAGAAGAAGCAGTATGGGATCACTTTCACAAAACTCTGAAGAGAGTGGATGATCGATATGAAGTCAGTTTACTTTGGATCAACGATACAGAAGCTTTACAAAGTAACAGAGAAATTGCTGGAAAATGATTGATTTCCACGGCAAAGATGTTGAAAGATAAATTTGACATATACAATGAAGTGTTCGAAGAGTGGTTCGAATCTGGAGTAACAGAAGGAGTACCAAAAGAAGAGGAACTAGTTAATAATCATCTTCCCCACAGACCGGTCTTCAAAAAGAAAACTGTTCAACAGCACTAAGACCTGTATTTGACGCTTCAATGCAATTTCAATTCAATCAAAAGGATTTCCTGTCACTTAACCATTATCTAGCAATAGGTCAATATTTAACTAAATTTGATACCTAAATTGCTTCTTGGATTTAGATAAAGAAAATAGGGACTATCTCAGAGATTAGAAGAGCTTTTCTTCAAATAGCTGCTAAAAGTAATGATCGTGATTTTCTATGATTCCTGTGGTAGAAAAATTCGAAACAAAAGGAAATAAGAAAAAAGAAAATAAGAAAATTTCGCTATTGCAGAGTAGTCTACGGACTAAAGTGCAGTCCTTTTCTTTTAGGAGCAGTGATCAACTCTCATTTAGACCATGTGAACCTTCTTTGAAGGAAGTGGCTATAAAAGTGATTTCCCCTTCCCTTTTACACTCCTTTGAAAGTTATACTTGCAAAAAAGCTGAGAAACTAAACTGAGCTGGGATGCAGAGCTATCTGAAAATATCAAAAGAAAATTATTGAAGTGGGTCAACGGATTGCCCTTGTTGTCATCCATGAAGATTCCCAAACTAGTTTCACTGACAGTAGGACAATCCTTTATGTTTATATATGTTATGCATATTTTTTTCGATGCTTCACAGGGATCGTATACAAGTGCGGTATATTTGAGAAATTAAAATAAAGAAGTCAAACTGACTCTACTGCAAGCCAAAGCAAGAATAGCTTTCTTGAAGAAAAAACAAATATACCACGATTTGAATTGCTTGCTTGTCTTATTAGATTCGATTAGCCTCCTTTATCAAGATTCTTAAAGTCGAAATTTCAAGAGAATATTACTGAACCGATTCTTCAACAACACTTGTCTGGATAAAGGATGCAAAAGTCTGGAGCACTTTTGTGAATAATAGTTTCAGAAATTAGAATCCTAGGGTGCTCTGAAAAAAAAACATCCTAAGAAACACGGTGTAATTAGCTTTAATGCGTCATGTATAATGAAATTTATAGCACATTTTTTTTATTTATGTGCTTCGCTCTTAGGCACTACACGGAAGGGGGATGCCTTCGTGGAGGGCTTACTAAGGAAAACTGCCTCGCATACACGTTACACATGGGGAAAACCACGAAACCGCCCATGCAGCCAGCCTGTTCGCGGGAATCGAATCTCGGACCGAACTACCAGTATCTAGCGAGTTTCCCGCTCGGCCGCTGGGGGCCCTATAGCACATGCTGAGAACGTTTTGAAAAATACCAGTATTGTTTGTCTAAATGTACGTTATAAGAACACAGTTGTAACACACTTCTCTTTAGCACATCATGCAGAACGTACTTTATAGTATGTCTGCGAACGTTTCGAAAAATACCATTGTTGTACTTTAAAATGTATGTTTGAAGAACACGGTTATAATACGCACAGCTTTATCACGTCCTCTAGAACGTACTTTAGCACATGGTGAGAACGTTCCAAAGAGTATAAGTGTTGTACGATGAAATATGCGTCCTGAAAACACGGTTATAATACGCACCGCTTTAGCACGTCGTTTAGAACGTTTTTCATAGCACATGTTGAGAATGTTTTGAAAAGTACCAGAGTTCTACTTAGAAATATACGTCCTAAGAACACGGTTATAATACGCACTGTTTTAGCACGTCGTTTAGAACGTGTTTCACAGTACATGTTGACAACGTTTCGAAATGTACCAGGATTGTACGTTGAATTGTGCGTTTTAAGAACACGGTTATAATACGCACCGCTTTAGCACGTCGTTTAGAACGTATTTTCTATCACATGTTGAGAACGTTTCGAAAAGTACCAGTGTTGTACGTTAAAATATACGTCCTAAGAACACGGTTATAGCACGTCGTTTAGAACGTATTTTCTAGTACATGTTCAAAACTTTTCCAAAAGTACCAGTATTGTACGTTGAAATGTGCGTCCTAAGAACACGGTTCTAACACGCACAACTTTAGCACGTTATGTCGAACGTATTATATAACACAATCTGAGAACGTTTCAAAAAAACACGATTGTCGTACGTCGAAGTATGCGTACTAAATACACAGTTGTTACACGCACCACTTTAGTACGTTATGTAGAACATTCTAAATACACCTAACACCGTTATAGAACGGTATGACACGTTCTCTGAGCGTTTTCGGAACGTTCCGGTGCTGCTTGGGTACCGGATCATCAAAAATGGCAGCATGTAACAGAAAACCCAGCCGACATGCCATCAAGAGGAGGTTCTGTGAAGAAACTTATTGAATCAAGATGGTGGGAGAGTCCACCTTGGTTGACAGTGCCGGAAGAAGAATGCTCTTATTCTATCCCAATAAATAAGAGGTTAATACTGAAAAACGTAAAGCAGTTACAGTTTCGTTAAGCAATGTTAGCGATATGTCTTCTCGATACTTTGGCTATTTTTCAAAGTATAAGAAAATACTGAGAATAATTGGGTGGATACACAGATTATAGGAAATACCCGAAAAAAGAAAGAGAAACAGGAGAGTTAAAAGTTTATGAATTGACAAGAGCTAAGAAATCTATTGTGAAGATTATTCAATATGATCTTTTTCATCTGATGATATTAAGAAGCTGAAATCAATTAGCGTGTTCAGAGATTACGAAGGTATTTTATGTGTCAAGTCTACGTTGACTGAAAAGAAAGACCATGACAATTTTTTTTATCCGATGTTACTTCCGAAGAATCATAAAACTGTGGAGAATTGATAACTGATAAACATATATCTATATCTCATGCAGGAATTCAAGTATTAATGTTCGCACTTAGAGAGACGTTTTGGATTCTGAAAAGCAGAGCTACGATTCGAAAAGCTTTATATGCATGTGTCAGGTACAGGAGACAAGGAAGTAAATATACTACAGACTGTGCCTGCTACACTATCAGAAAACAGAGTTAGAGATGCTCATCTTTTCGAGATTGTCGGAGTTGGTTTAGCTGGCCCATTAATTTTGAAGGATAAAAGAAAAACTTGGCTTTTACTTTTCCCTTGTGCTGTTTTCAGGGCAGTTCATTTTGAACTGATTTTGCGTCTTTGAACTCAAAGATTTTTACTTGGCCTTAAAAGATTTGTTAACCGTACAGGGAGACCATCGATAATTTATAGCGACAAGGGATGGACTCCACCGTACAAGCCGCTAAAATATCACATAGTGAAGAACTAAACGCTGTTGAAAGCGCCCTTCAGTATTTTGAACAACAAAGTGCGTCGGTGACAGACTTTCTATTCCTTCATCGTCTTAGCGGCCCACCAGCGGCCGAGCAGTAAAGTCGCTGAACACTGGTAGTTCGGTCCGAGGTTCGAATCCCGCGAACGGGCTGGCTGCATGGGTGTTTTCGTGGTTTTCACCATGTGTAACGTGTATACGAGCCAGTTTCCCTTAGAAAGTCCTCCACGAAAGGCATCCCTCCTCTTAGGCAGATAGCCCTAGTGTGCTTTGCCATAATTAAATACACCACACCACACCACACCACACCACACCATCGTCTTAGCGACTAAGCAGAGTGCAGTGCGGAAAATAACAGAATGTTACGCATTCTTTTAAAAAAGGTAGCCAGCTGAAGGGGCCCTATGACGATATCGAATGCAAGTAGGCGACGTACGATCTTCTCGGAGCCTCCAGACACATACTCTCCGTAACCGTGCTTTTTCGCCTCTTTCTCCTTCTTCGGTCAGTGACTCCGTTTGTCCCCGCTCCGACCATCACAAGGCTCTTAGCTAAACGCTTGGATTCAATGGTAGTTTGCAAATGCGGTCAAGAGCAGGAGACTGATGTTAATTACGGAAGGGGAAAGTAAACGGCTGTGTCAGGGATCATAAGATGCGATATAGGTATTTTAAAAGAAAAGTGTTTTTAGGTCTCATACAGTATCAGTATATCAGGAATATATATCGCGCGCTGGAGATAAAAATGTTTTTTTTTTTTTTTTTTTTTCGTACAGTGTTGCCATTGTTCGCTTTAAAATCGCTGAGTTTGTTAATCAAAAATTCGTTTGTGTTATAAAATATGAAATCAATAATAAAACAAGTTTTAAATTCAAATTAGGGCTTCCGCACGCCGATATTCTATGGAAGAATACGTTATTCAAATTTTGATGGCTCTAGGAACCGTCTTTTCATCAAAACATACATACATTATTTCTGCATACATTATTATGCAGACTCTTCATTATTTAATTTCTTTAAATATAATACAGGGCGATAATATTTGGTGGCAACAATTTGAAAAGTGATTCGCCGTTTATAGTTTTCAACGCAAAATGCCAAAATGAAATTAATAATCCTTCTGGGCAAATTGCCCCTTTGATCTAATAATGTATTCTAAGAGCGATGGGCTGATGCCTAGCAGTATGGGTTTGGAATCAAGAATATATTTCGCAGAACCATTATATTACTTGCAAGTATTTGATTAACTTGTAAGGATCTTAAGTTTTACTAACGTTTATTTTATTTTAAATCTTTACTATCACTTCTTATTTTCTACTTCCGGCCAGAATTAAAAGCGTTAACTTATTTATGCAAAATTTGTCTGGCGAACGCCAAGTACTTAAGTTGTGGCTTTTTGCCAAGCGAGAGAGAGGAAGGAGTTAGTCGAAGCAGGCCGCTTACCTTAGAAGTTTTACTCAGTTGCTGGTTGCCTTCCAGGCCAGAGGTTTAATCCTCTTGATAATTTTAAACGTATTGTAGTGTTCACAGTTCTCTGTACTACATACGGCTTCCTGTTAATATCCGGCCAATCTTCCCCGTAGACCCTTGTTTATTATTCCAAATTTAAGTTAGAGTTTATTTAGTATTTTTATATTCTTACGTTCAGACCACAAGTAGTTGGTCTCTGTATTCCGAAGTACGGAAATTATTGTAAAGAGTGAAAAATAAAGGGTTTCGTATACCCTTCCTGTGCATCTTGTCTACTTCCCACATTTATTGAACATAGCTTTAGTAAGCTCCCTGTTCCGAGTCAGGTCTGTGCATGTTCCCAAAGAAAGTAAGACGGAACATAGAACCTGATAGTGGCGCCCAACGAAGAAGAATAACCATGGCCGAGTTTCAAGAAGAACCTGTGCTGCCTGCAGAAGCGGCTCAGAATCCAGAAATGCCAGCTGCCGCCCAGGAAGGATTTGGTTACATCGTCCAGACCATGCGCGCTTCGATGAAACCAGAAGCAACATTTAATGGAAACTCACCGGTAACCAGTTTTTTGGAAAAATTGGATGACCAGTTCATGCTCTACCCCGTGCACGAGTTTCAAAAAGTTACCTTAGCTACCAGCGCTTTGAGGGGCCAAGCGCTTAACTGGTTCAAATGTATAGGCAGAAGTCTCTTGGGTCAAGCAGGAAGTCCCACCTATACTTACGAGAATTTCAAGACTGCCCTAGTAAAAGCCTTCCCTGTCGTAAGGGATCGTGCGAAATTAGAAACGGAACTTTTCAGCATATATCAGCAAAGAATCGAAAATCTCTCAAGCTTTATTTTAAGAAAAATTCACGTCTTCAAACTCTTGTATGGAAACCGTCCGGATCCTGAGATAATTCAAGTGATTTTGCCGAGGTTACTTCCCCAAGTGCAAGACTTTATTGAATTAAGAAATCCGACTACACTGGAAAAGTTATTTGAGCTAGCAATCCAGTTTGAAAGTAGAAGAACGGCGGACATTGAAAGAAGACGCCAATATCAACAACGAAATCAATTTGGTGCGCCAAGACCACAGCAAAGTCAAGCACACGGCTACGGAAGCAAAGCGAATCAGTGGGCAAGGAAACCCGAGCATTCAAAAACAGCCGGCGAACGTCGACAGTTCAATAGCAATCCAGGAAAAAAGTCTCAAGGCCAGTGGAAAAAGAAGGAAAGCATGGAAACAAAAAAGGATTTAAACTAAAACGGATTTCTGCTGACGGGAGGGTGCGGAAATCCGAAGGCCAAGAAAACCCCTCTTCCTTCCCAAGCAGCACCGGAACGTTCCGAAAACGTTCAGAGTCCGTGTCATACCGTTCTATAACGGTGTTAGGTGTATTTAGAACGTTCTACATAACGTGCTAAAGTGGTGCGTGTAACAACCGTGTATTTAATACGTACATTTCGACGTACAACAATCGTGTTTTTTGAAACGTTTCCAGATTGAGTTATAAAATACGTTCGACATAACGTGCTAAAGTTGTTTATGTTAGAACCGTATTCTTAGGACGTACATTTCAACGTAAAATACTGGTACTTTTCGAAACGTTCTCAACATGTGCTAGAAAATACGTTCTAAACGACGTGCTAAAGCGGTGCGTATTATAACCGTGTTCTTAAAACGCACATTTCAACGTACAATCCTGGTACATTTCGAAACGTTCTCAACATGTACTGGGAAAAACGTTCTAAGTTACGTGCTAAAACGGTGCGTATTATAACCGTGTTCTTAGGACGTATATTTCAACGTACAACACTGGTACTTTTCGAAATGTTCTCAACATGTGCTGGAAAATACGTTCTAAACGACGTGCTAAAGCGGTGCGTATTATAACCGTGTTCTTAAAACGCACATTTCAACGTACAATCCTGGTACATTTCGAAACGTTCTCAACATGTACTGGGAAAAACGTTCTAAATTACGTGCTAAAACGGTGCGTATTATAACCGTGTTCTTAGGACGTATATTTCAACGTACAACACTGGTACTTTTCGAAAAGTTCTAAACATGTGCTAGAAAATACGTTCTAAACGACGTGCTAAAGCGGAGCGTATTATAACCGTGTTCTTAAAACGCACATTTCAACGTATAATCCTGGTACATTTCGAAACGTTCTCAACATGTACTGGGAAAAACTTTCTAAATTACGTGCTAAAACGGTGTGTATTATAACCGTGTTCTTAGGACGTATAT
The DNA here is from genome assembly GCF_044657685.1 of Stegodyphus dumicola. Taxonomy (NCBI): domain Eukaryota; kingdom Metazoa; phylum Arthropoda; class Arachnida; order Araneae; family Eresidae; genus Stegodyphus; species Stegodyphus dumicola. The sequence goes on along the minus strand of NC_140771.1, from coordinate 158,622,464 downwards.
TTCAACTACAACACTGGTACTTTTCGAAATGTTCTCAACATGTGCTAGAAAATACGTTCTAAACGACGTGCTAAAGCGGTGAGTATTATAACCGTGTTCTTAAAACGCACAATTCAACGTACAATCCTGGTACATTTCGAAACGTTGTCAACATGTACTGGGAAAAACGTTCTAAATTACGTGCTAAAACGGTGCGTATTATCACCGTGTTTTTAGGACGTATATTTCAACGTACATTCTGGTACTTTTCGAAACGTTCTCAACATGTGCTATGAAAAACGTTCTAAACGACGTGCTAAAGAGGTGTGCATTATAACAGTGTTCTCAGAACACATATTTCAACGTAAAACACTTATACTTTTTGGAACGTTCTGATCATGTGCTGAAGTACGTTCTACAGGACGTGGTAAAGCTGTGCGTATTATAACCGTGTTCTTCGGACATGCATTTTAAAGTACAATACTGGTTTTTTCGAAACGTTCCCAGACATACTATAAAGTACGTTCTGCATGATGTGCTGAAGAAGTGTGTGTTACAATTATATTCTTATAACGTACATTTAGAAATACAATACTGGTATTTTTCTAAACGTTCTCAGCATGTGCTATAGGCCCCCAGCGGCCGAGCGGTAAACTCGCTGGATACTGTTAGTTAAACCGAGTTCGATTCCCGCGAACGGGCTGCTGCATGGCGCTTTCGTGGTTTTCCCATGTGTAACGTGTATACGAGCCAATTTCCCTTAGGAAGCCCTCCAGGAAGGCATCTCCCTTCCGTGTAGTGCCTAAGAGCGAAGCACGTTAATAAAAAAAAAAATGTGGTATAAATTACTTTATACATGACACGCTAAAGCTAATTACACTGTGTTTCTTAGGATGTTCTTTTCAGAGCATCCATTGGTAATTTTCGGATGGCTCACTGCATGCTATCAAGCGCATTCTACATGACGTGCTTGTTACACCTGTACTTTTCTCTACATTTTAATATAATAAAACTGCCGTGTTGTACCATGTTTCTTCGTTAAAACATTTGGAGCGTGTGCTATAAAGTACATGCTACTCACATTACAATTATACTAATTACCTAGGTTTCAGGCAACCGTCAAATTATTCATTTTTCATAAATACTTCAATATCTTTTATTTTGCCGCAGTATTAGTTATAGAAAACATTTTCATTATATATGTACTGTAAAGACAGTTCGTAAGGCTTGTATTTCAAAAATAGATAAAATAATGTTTCTTAAAAACTGTATTCTGCTTATTAAATGTAAGTTATTTAGAATTTCAAAAAAATAAATAAATAAATAAAAGTTCCTGCATATTTTTTCAGATGAAATTATGTCGATTTTTTTTTTTTTTTTTTTTTTTTTTTTTTCCCATTTCGCATTAATCATTTGTGTTTGCAGTACATTCATGAAACGTGTCATGAACTTTCTACTAGAACAACCATGTGAATATTATGTAGCTTTCTATGTGCAATATTGGTATCTTCCATAACATTTGGACATGGGGTAAAAAAACTACATGTTATTCGCGTTACAAATGCGATTGTACATATTTAGAATAGCAACAGAATTATGATGATGTTAGGACACGTTTGCGAGCGTGCTAATTTTTTTCCCTAAAATGCACGAATTATTCGTATTGTAGGTGTTAAATGTCGTTGGTGATGAATTGTTTCTTTCAAGTGAAGAGAAAAGTCACTTAATGATTTTTATTTAAGAAAATTGTTTTATAAATTTTATTAATTTTACAAACATGTAAACACGTATACAATAATAATAATAATAATACACACGTATACAATAATTTTAATAATAATAATAAGGATACAAATTTGGGGCGACAAAATCCGCTTTTTTGCTTGAACATTTTCCATGTTTCTCACCGCCTAAAACAGGCGTCATAAAGAGGATATTTGTCAGGCACACAGACCAAAATCTCTCGCGAACCCCCACCTTCACATATTGCAACAATCTATGATATTGTACAAGATTTACAATAAAGCAGAGTGATACTATAGAAAATTTAGGATAAAAATGAGTCAATGGAAAATCAAACTTATTTTCGAGCGCATGTAAAATAATTAACAACACATGGACCCGAACTCTTTAATTAATTACTTAAGAGGCCTCGAGGGCCCTAAGTAATTGATATGCGCGTTACCGAATATCAGTTATAGTGAGAACTGAAAAGTGCATGACATCAGTAGAAAACCACTAGATAACAAGCATTAGTAAATGCCAATAATCTTATCTAGTAATACGTTAATGCTTAATTGCTTTTCTTTGAAAAAAATGAAAAGGCCTTGGGATTATTGCAAGATTTGGATACCTAAATACGCCACAAATGGAATCCCTTCTGAGTGATCACCAAATGAGTCATTTGTCCACTATTACGTTTTTACAGAAAAATAAAAAATTGAAAATTAGGCAGCATAAGAAATTTATGAATTCAAAATATCTTGATGTTTTACACTTGTTATCCATTTTCATAGACATGAAAAAAGAAGAGTATGAAAAAAATAGTTTTTTCAACAGCATTTTAATTTCATACTCTATATATTTGTTGCTTTAATTTTTTCCCTGTTTAAAAACTCTGCGAATTGGGAAAATTTAATCCTGTTATTTTTCGCAAATTTAAATAATTTAATCATTATTCGGAAGATCACATATATGAAGCTGAAATTTATCAATGATTTTTAATCACATGCGAGAAATTTATGTATATCTGCATCGAAACTGTTACGAATATTATTAAGCTGTAGATTTTCAAATGAATTTATATAGTTCCTTTTATATAAATTTGTCCTTTATTCATATCAACTTTTAACTCAGAATTTGATTTCCTGTATGAAAATCATGTCGTCCAATTAACTAGAAGCTATTTACATATTATTTCTGATATTTAGCAAAATATTCGTTGGTTTAATGAAAAGCAAATTTTATTTGCATTGCTCATCTATTGACAATAACATGTAAACAAAGTATTCTTGAAAACGCTTAACTTTTTGAACAATCGTGCGTGCAAAGCTTATGCACATTCGGTAAACATGGAAAATAATATTTTACTTTACTTCCAAAAGTTTTTTCGCAGAAGTCTATGAGCAAATGTTTTTGATTTCCTTAAAATTTTTACCCTGTGACTATGACTCATTCTCGAGGATTCAAAGTTTTACACCGAACTTGGCTGAAAGGCCTCAGGTTCCCGCTGCTTTTGACCATTCTCAAACTAGCTTTCAAGACATCGTGGGACGCCAAGTGCCTCGCCTGTGGCCACGTCTGTTAACAATAAAACTGATCTTTCTGGTTACCGACCGCATTATTTCCTTTTCACGGAATACAATAATGTTTACGTCCATTCCCAAAATGTCAATATAAAACAGCAATTGGATCGTTTCAAGATATTCGATGATTAAGAACTTTAGGTTTTCTTTATAACACTGTGAAGTTCATCAATTCCAGATTTCTACAACTTTTCAATTAAATCTAAAAGTGCATTTTATTTCCCTTTATAACTATATCCTTTCAGTATTTACTCTTATTATTATTATCATCATCAAAGAACCGTTTTTTGTATACTGTTTATAAGGAACAGAAAATGTTTTACTTTTCACTTAGCACTGTTATCTCTGATGAAACAAAACTTGGTATGTACAAAATTTATTCACTTGTAGAGCAATAATCACATTTAGCCTACAAATAAAAGATTTAAAGAACTACCCAGATTTTTCAATTCAGAATTTAATATCTAGTATTAAGTACTTTAGAACTTTGAATATTTGGAGTTATAAAATACTTGTTTCGTATCCGTAATTAGTTCAACAAAGTAAATAAATATTTTCTACATGCGCTAATCCAAACTTTAATTATGAAACAGAATATGCTCTTATTCAAGAATAATTTTATTTTAAATATGTGCATACTGCTCTACTTAGAAAAAAAAAATGAATGAAAATTTCAAATGAAGTGAGTTTCAAATGAAGCAACACAAAGCGAGTTATGTGTTTCTTCAACAAAAGAAAAATAGCTTTCTAGCAACATGGTGGTTAAAAAGAAGATTTTTCTCTAATAAACTGGCTAAAATAACGCTGATTATTGTTTAGAAACCAAACCTATATGTTCAAATATTTGATTACTATTATATAAATGTTCACATAGAATTAATTAAAATTTACCATAAAATATTTTAAGAATATTTATTGTTAAAATATCCACATAAAATTATCGCCGCCCCCCCCCTAAAAAAAAAAAGAAAGAAAGAAAAGAGAAGAAAAACTTAACTTAAATGGTGCAGTGTAATAAAATCTATAAAGACTTTATATTTTTAATAAACGTGCACATATAAAATTTCAAATACACTCAAAAAATCCTTTTGCGACTACAGTATTTTAAATTGCTGCATACAATACGTCTGCATGCATATAACAACATTCGAAACCTGTTAAACATTTGTATATCTTCTTTTGTAATAAAAAATTATGAGATTTTCATAAAAATTGCAATCGGATCCTGCAATATCCAACTTAATAGCTAATATGAGTTTAAACTGAAGGCATTCTGTACCATTTAAATTATACATGGCCATAAAAATTTTAACTTAAATGACATACGGTGCATTTAAATGATGTGTATAAGCATAAAAACTTTTTATTAACAGGGGAATTTATTATTTTCATAGTTATATGAATCTAATGATCGTTATAACGTCATTTCGCATCCTTAGAAAATGTCTTTGAGTATCAACGGTATATGAAAAGTAAATCAAATAATTCAATTGAAAATAAAATTCAAAGTAAAAATTGCACAATGTTAAGGAAATAATGTTTAAAAAATATTATTCGTTTGTTCTATATTGCACGCTAGACGTAATTAACGTCAAAAAAAGTTGAATGTGATTTTAAGAGTGATGATGGGCGTTCTACTTTTGTTAGCATTATTTCGATATTTTGAAACTGTAACGTATCATGGAAAAATGTTCGCTGAATTACAATTTTATTTATTACCTGATCTTTGGATACCTTGCAGATTGCCGTGTAGAGTCATATATGAGGATGGAAAACATGGAAGGTAAAACATAGTCGGACACATGCATGAATTTTTCAGGAAAACACAGAAACTCGTTATATCTTGTTATGCTCATAGCAGGAATGAATTGCATTTTTTATTTATTCGTAAAAGGCAGGGATTTTTAATTTTATTTTCTGCATCTATGTAGCGCGAAAAATTCTGATAGTCATGTACAATTCACGCTGAAAACAATCTGCGAAACTAGTTGAGAAATGAGAACTGAAAGCTGTAGTCTCAAATTCCGGGCATTCATAACTTAATACATTCTTAGGAATGGCCAGTCTTCATCAGTTATTTAGCCATTCCATCACCGAGAACTTTGCTGTAAGTGCGACCGATCTTCTGCCGTGAGAAAGGGAAAAGTTTCGTCGCAGTTTTGATGGAGAACACTCCGAGGGACTCTCACTTCTCTTTCCTAGCCAGCAAAACACTCAAGAAAACTTCCGTCTTATAAATGCTTCTTTAGAACTGGTAAGAACTTAAAAATATAATATATGTTTTAAAATATTTTAAGGAAAATTTTAAAAGAAATTCCATATGTTTCTGTGAGACATCTAGTTAAATAAATTGCAGTGTTTAGATTTTATTTATCTCTTACGATCTGGTCTAATACTTATTTTCATTGCAATAAAGTTAATAAAATAATTCAGCAGAAAGATTTGCAATTAGAAATCGCAATTTGCAGGAAGAAAGTGCCGAATTTGAAGAGTTCTTTTACTATGCTTCTATTCTATTTGGCTATGGAAAACAACGTAATTTTGAAAATTGTTGATGCACAAAATATATTTCATAAGTAACTTCAATTTTTAATTTCAGAATAATAGGGTGAAGGATAATAAATTAGGTGATAATCTAAATATACTATAGAAATTGCAATTTAAAAGAGAAACCCCGTTAAGGGGTCCTATGATCCAGCTTGCGAAGACTACCAAAATTACTTAAACCGACCCTAACGATACGATGTTTTACCTAATTGTGGAGAACAGTTTTTCCTGCTATTCTGTTTACATTATAAGATTTTTTCACCCTTCTTTCCGCATACCATCGTAGTGTAACTGCAAGCACGCTAATACGTATTCGGAGGATTCGGAATTCGAATCCTGGTGAGAGTACTGCGGATTTCCTGTTTCGTGAGTTCTAAAAAGCTTTACAAGGGGCGCCCGAAATAAAAGATGGTAGACAACAATTCGTCACTACCAGGATTTTTCGACTGAGCCACCTCATACCTAGTCACCCTTAAAAGAGAAAGTATATAAGACTTCTTTTCCTCACGTGTTTCATGTTTCCTGGATCGATTTAACCTAATGATGCTACGATACCGTAACTGATCCTGCTATTCTGTTACTTATATAATCGACTCAAAAATAGTAACCAATGACACAAATAACAGGATCATGTTCCGAAAATGTAAAGCAGGCGTTATTCACGGTGGTGTCAGTAACGTTTTACAAGAACGTTCTGAATTATGCCTATCTGTTACACCTTTTATCCGTATAATCGCACGTCAATTACCGGTATTAACAGTTTCCATTACATGTAAAGACAGTATAAAAGTGTCTCATAGACGGTATAGTGGTTAGGGAAGCCTACTACCACACTGAAGGTCCCGGGTTCGAATCTCGGAGAAGACATGAACGTTTGTAAATGTATAGTGTCAGTGCGGCATGGCGGCACTCTAAATATGCGGCGACCCGAAAGTCATTTCGTGGGGATTGGTGGAAGGGGAGAGGAGTGGGATATCCCCGGGATGCTCTCTCTCAAAATTTGGGGTGGAAAATAGAAGTCCAACCTCTCTTAGGAATAAGCTCTGGCAACCATTGTTCCATGTAATATGGACACGACAACAACAACAAAGTATAAAAGTTTACGTAGTAGAGCACATTAAAACGTGTCACATGGACAGTGTATGTTCATGAAGGGTATCTTTTTTTATATGTTTAAGTATGATATTCATAAATGTCTCTTAAGAATAGTTTAATATATATAAATCAAATACGTATGTGCATTTATGGATTCTTTGAAATACTAATGTTTCTTTAAATATCATTATGATGTAATAAATAAAGATGTATGCTTTTTAATATTTCACAATGCATTTAAAAAGAAAGCTAAGAAAAAGGATGCTTTCTCGCGAAGCATTCAGATGCAGAATTCAAAAACACACACGAACATGCCCAATAAATAAATAAATTAAATTAAACTCGGAAAAGGACACTCTAATACTTCTGTGTTAATAGATTTAAATTTCCTACTACCTTCCAATCATGAAGATCAGCTTAATTTCCAGATATATTGGACAAATTTCAAAATATTCGAATATACTTTTTAACCAACTTTTGTTTACTATCAGATATAAAATATTTCATCATAGTCGTGCCATGGTACGTTGATTTTTCTATGATAATTTTTCTAAAATTATAAAAACATTTGTTGATGTCGATGAGAATACGAAAATATGTAGGTTTTCTGCCATAATTATCTGATTAAATTTTGAAATTAAAGTAACTTTTGTAATGTGTGGAACTTACATCACTTGCAAGGAAAGCTGCTAGTTAAATTCTCGACTTAATGAAAAATTTTAAAATTAACACCTCTGTTTTTGATTAACTATTAAACTATTACCGTATAAAAACACTATAAAAGCCAAAACGTCTCTGCAGTGAATGTGTTGTAAATTGTAAAGTGCCTAGTAAAACATTTTTAATTTTTGGTCGATGGATTAATCAAAACAAAATGTTTTTTGTACGTTTACTTTTTTATCATCTCACTTGACTTATGGATCTGCACACAGTAGACTTTAGGCTGGAGCTCTTTCCGCTTCTCCATATGTTGTCCCACAGCACTATTTCTCTCAAGGACGAAATCACTTTTTTTCTCTCAAAGTACTCTCCCTCAAAGTATGCCCTGCGGTCCAAAAAACGTATGTAACCAATCAAATCCTGAAATTACTGACGTCCGGCTGACTCTGACCTCAGTCATTCTTAAAGAAGAACGATTCGAAAGACCGGGGTTTGAGGTCATCAAGAACACCCCTAAAATTATTCCAGATCGAAGGGAAGTATTGATGTCTCTGTTTTATCCGCTCTACTAAAAGTGTAAGTATGCATATTTTCACATTTTTAATCGTATTTTTAATAATGAAAGTTTGCTAAAATTGTTTTGTATGTGTCTAAAATCTTCCAAATGTTATAATCATATTGATCTCAAACTTATCATACTCAAGTTTTCAACTCAGTTCCAGTTTTTCATCACATCTCAAGGTAAATTACCAAATCTCGAGATTTTAAAGTCTCGAAATTTAAATCTTTACTAGAGAAAATTTTTCCCAGCAAAAAAACGAAATTTATCAAAATAATGAAATTTTTAATTAGGCGAATTGTATTCGTCCACCTGTAATGATTTTCATAATAATTTTTCTTGTTAAACTTTATTTCACAAAACTGTATTTTTTTATTAATTTTATTGACCTTAATAAATTTTTCTTATCGGATTTCGTTTAATCTGAGTTGTTTTAATCTGCTGTAGACATCAGTAGATTTTTATGTGAAGATTTAGGCAATGTTTAATTAGTTAATTTTCGTGTTTAATTTTGTTTACTTTAGTACCTGGCATATTACTAATTTTATCTAGTGTTGTTATGTATGTTAATTATTAATTTCACATGCATCGTATATTTAAAAATACTTTGATAAATAAAAGCTTTGCTTCACTACTGAAGATTTCCTCAGCATAAAAAAGCGAGGAAATAAAAAAAAATTAAATTAGTAAAGAGCATAAATTTTAGACTATCTAATAAAATGCTAATGCATCTTACATCAAAATTGAATTACAAGTACTATAGTAACCTGAACCATCATGCATCATAAACTGAATCAAAGCGAGTTTGGAATTTCTTTGAAATGGTATAACCTCGCAGAGTGAAAAACCTTTCATTTTTCTAGAGCAAACCCGTCTTTAAAGGAAATCTCGTCTTTTAAGATTTTCCAAGGCTGGAAACTATGATCTGCATGCATATACGATTGTGTTTATGGCTTTAGAAATACAATTTTATTCTATTCAAATGTAGTACTGGTATTTTATGCACGTACTGTTTTCATTAAATTGTAAAGAAAAATTAAAACACTAAGAGAATTAGATATCTTATATTTACACAAGCAATGAAATAGACATTTTTTATTATTTAGAGTTGAAAACTGAAATTTTGGCTAGTTTTTTTAACTTTTTGATAACTATTTTAGAGCAGTTTAAGTTCTCCAGCTAAAGCGGCAATAAATAAATAAACAAATAAATAAGTAAAAATTTTAACTTTCAATAAATCACTGGAACTGCACTGGAGCGATGTAAATGAAATATCTTCATCTCACATTGGTCTAAGACATTACGTACCAAGCGAATTTAGTCGTAAACCTAGAATACTTTAAGAAATACAGAGTTGGAAGGCAACAAAGTTTCTTTATTTCTTTTATACACTAGGCCTGTTGTTATGAATTCAATTTTACCATCTGCTATGTACAACAACTTTCTTTTACTACATGTGGAAATTTTTATTTTAATAAAGCCTTCAGATATTCCTTTCTGTAATGATGCATTTGCAGAAAATGATTTTAGAGCTTTTAAACACAGTATTCGATTACATGGGAAAATATTTATTTAATAATTTATTTAATAATGTATAATGTTCTATCTTTGATTCATTTAATAAATGATGTTCAAGTATTTGGGCCTCTTGACACTTTTTGTTGAAAACATTTGAACTTTTTGGGGGAACTGAAAAATATGCTTTGTGTTCTTTCAAAACCTTTGCAGCAGCTTGCACGCAGATATGCTTAACAAACACGTTTTGACGAAGAAAAGGAATCAATAAGTGAAATTAGCAAAATATATCGTTTCAACTCTCAGAATTTAAGATATCTGCTGACACTGGTGATAATTGTTGTTTATTTATAGACAAATCAGTTCTAATAATCAAATATCTGTTAGAAAATTCATCGGAAAAAGAAATTGTTTTTTTACAGATTTAATAAACAAAAAGAATTTTAGTCATCCTTTCAGTTCTCTAAATTTAGGTGTCATTATAGTTTCAGAACTATCAATAAATTTAGAATCTACATCAGTGGAATCTGTTAACTGTATATATATATGCTAGTGACATATAGGGATTATTATGTTTGTTATCCATTATGTTTTTAATAAGGTGTACTAACAGAGTTTCCCTCACCTAGAAAATTTTAAACTGCCATGGAAAATACAAAATATATTCAGAAAGTCAGGGAGGAATTTTCCCAGAATGTCAGGAAGTTTGAGTTCGTATAAGACAAGCTTTTTAATATTGATAATTAACTACATATAAAGTAAAATTGCTTCCATTCAGTCTCAGAACATTTACGGATTTATTTCATTACATTCACAGAAAATGGCATTTAGCGTTGTACATTTGCTAATGACCGATGAAATGGCTAGTGGCTGTCGTTCAAGCAAATGAGTGTCAGATGATAAAAAGGGACATGTAACTGGCCTTCGTATAAAGAAAGAAGTCACACGGAAAGAGCAATTCTGGAACACAGAGAACCAGATACATACTGAGAGAATTTTTATATTGTTATCCTGGGAGAATATTGTAAGTATTCTACAAATGATTTTTACGTCTGTTTTCCCATATTAATTTAATTGGTAGGAAGTTTTTCGAGAGCATAAAATTGAAATAATATGTTTTCTGAATTGAAACACTGAAATTTTAAAAAAATGTTTTGATGCGTAGGAAAATGTATTAAGCATACTTTAATTTTTCTAAACAAATATTATTTATCCTTATTCTCTCTAATTAATTGTGCTCATATTATATCAGCTTATGTTTTAATAGTTTCGCTCCGAAATAAATCATATCTACATTCTTAATTACGGTTCATAGTAAGACTCTAATATTCAATATACTTTGCTAGTTTGTGAATTTTAATACAACCTCTTTAAAAACTTACCCATATATAAAATAATGGATGCTCAAAGGAAGACTGAAGGAGAGATTTTAGCCTGCGGATCCATATAAATGTCAAATTCAATTCCATTGAGTGAAGTCATGAATCAGGCTCCAGAATGTTAACACTGTGTTTAAATTTAATTAAAAAACGCCTATCTATATATTTTATTTACAAATCTGAATAAAAATATAATTTTCAATAATAAAATTTGAGTTTTCTATAAGAAATGTTAAAGTGATTAACGATTCTAAATAATAAATATGCTGTTGAGTTGAAAGATGAGACTGTATCTAATGAAAAATGTATGCATTTTTGTAGCTAATTATGCTACAGTTGAATTTAAGTCCAAAAACGGCTTTAAAGACATTGAATTTTAGATTCAGGTTCAGACTTTGAAACACCAAAACAGAAGCGAAAGAGGCCATTAACATTCTGATACATGTATATGTATCAGAATACTAATTCTTCGGATGATAAATTAAATACAAAAAGAAACAAAACAGAATTACCTTCTACTAAATTAAATTATAGCTAAATAAAAAGAAATTCCTTTTAATTTTTCCTCATGCGGTAGTAAATTAAATTTTACTACACTTTCTTAAGCTTCTTTACTTAGTTATATTAATTACAGTAGTAGAAGATGTTTTTAATCATTTATTTCAGTTTTTATTTTTTTTTAATAATTAAATCGAAATTATATGTTTAATTCCATTATAATAATTTTGTTTGCTGATTATTTTTTCCTTTATCAAAGTCAAATTTTATTTTGAAATTTTTCATTTTAACAATTTCACATTATGAATGTTTTTCTATTATAAGATTTTTGAATTCTGCGGTTTTCTTTTTCTTGGTGGCTTGTGCTTTATGTCACTGTACTTTTTCAAGTTCTTTTTATAAAAAGTTTGTACTTTAGTAGTACTTTTATAGTACACTTTATATAAAAAGTTTCTAACTTTCAAATTAACAAAATTTGCTCTTTTCAAAAAAGTGTTGACTTTTTCATATTTTTATATATTGGGTAACTAATTTTGAATCACGTCAAAAATTAACTAGCTATTTAGTCATTTACTTTTATTTTTCAAGAATGTTCATTTCAGAGACACTTAGCGCTATATTTAATTCCTCAGCATTAACTTTGCTTATTAGCTATTTTTTCACGATCTAAATTCATTAATCTTTTTTTTAATTTCATAAGTTTACTAAGTCCATATTTTCAAAATTTGGCCAGCTTTGCCTTCTCCGTGGTTTTGAATTCCGCATGCGTCTTTTTTTTTTTTTTTTTTTTTTTTTTTTTTTTCATGTACATTTATGTCATTCCTATTTTCCAAGTTATTAATTTTTAAAAACTAAAAGGTAAGTGATATCGTGATAAATACTGATTTCAGATACTTGCAGTTTTTATCATTATTTTAATTTGCCTCATCGATTGCTAAATGTATAACACTAGCGAAGACTGGGAGTTCGTCTTGGCTTCTATTCCAGACGAACGGTTTTGTTGCGTAGTTGGTTTTCGTGGTTTTTCCATGAGTAGCATGAATACGAGCCAGTTTTCCTTTGAAATTCCTCCACGAATTCATTCCCTCCCTTAGGCAGATATCATTTGTACACTTCGTTATATTCGAGTATCCTTAAATAATCATTAAATAATTTTTAAACAGTTTTAAATTTTTTGAAAATTTTTAATTTTGAATTAAGGTTTTGGTCTTTTAATTCAAAGGACTCTTTGATTACTTGTACAATTCATCCAGATATAATTTGATTTCTCTGTTTATAATTCCGTTTTCTTTCGGCTGCTCTTTGACAAAGACCGAAGATATTTTTTAATTCTTTAAATTTCATGCGAACTTTGTTTTATTTATGTATTGATTTCATTTTGCTCCAATTTTGTTTTCCATGTTTTTGATTCATTCTTTTGATTTGTGACTTATTGTTACAGAGTTCATCATTTTAGGTTTATATTAACTCCATTTGTTTGAATTCACATGTCTCTCTGTATGTATATATATATGCAAGGAAGAGGAAAGTTCAAAAGCGATTGCTTAAAAGTACATTTGGAAATTAAAATTTTAAAATCAAAAAATACCCTCACTTCCAATATTTCACTTAACATGATCTTTGAGACTAAATCGCGATTTCAAAATACATAAAAATCATATTCTAACCATATTCTAATCATATTCAAAAAAATTTCAATGATTTTTTTCAAGGATTGTATATTTTTCTTCAAGTGAATTTAACTAAATTCAAATAGTGACATTACAGAGCGTGTTAATTTTGTATTTCAATCTCGAAAATGATTGCTTTAAACGGCGACCATTTCGAGAGCATTTTGACATAACTGACGATATATGAAATTGAAGCGCAATTTGTTGGCGACGTTTGGTGCTAAAAACAATTCTTGACCAATAATCTTCTTACAAAATTAATTTTAGTAAGTGTTATAATTTGTTTGTCATTACTAGGATAACCCATATTGATTTTTTACTTTATATTTATTAATTATATACATATGTATAGATTTATATATATCCGTCGATCTGTTTTTTTATATGTGTTAACTTTTCACATATCACATCGATAAGATTAGTTTTTAGTGCATTCACATGTTTCCCAACATTGATTCTAACAGTTTTATTTCGCGTGTAGGCTGTTTTTTCACCTTTCCATGTTAATATTTTTTTAAAAATTACTTCCATGTTAATATTTTAAAAAATACTGCGTTGAACTATTTTATGGAGCCACAGCTCCTGGTAACTTTTTAGCGAGCTCACTAGAATATTTCTTCCTATTATTTCATATTTTTGCAGCATTTTGCGCAAAAAAAAATTTTAAGACCAAATAGGTCTTACGTCAAATTACTTGTTAGCTTTTCAATTTCTATTTCAATTTATATATATATATATATATATATTAATATATATGGCATTGCTTATTAAAAGTTTTTTGTGGTTAAAACTGATCAGATCTATTTTAGTAGAATCTAATGAGTAAGTATTATGTTGCGCTTCTTGTAGTTGTTCTCCATCACAGGTTTAAAATCATAAGCACTCATTAAATGAATCATGAAATAGCTTTAGCACTACTGTTATATTAATAGATGTAATTGTTGCCCCAAAATTTGGCTACTCGGCTTTCCTGAAGTCTATTGCTCTAAAAAAAGAAAAGTCTATAGTAAAATGCTTTATTCAATTTAAAACAAGGGTGCCAAAATTCCTAAATACATATTTGTAGGAATGAATAGAATTACATATTAAACGTTTTTCTCACTTACACATTTCTCCATTTAAGTTGACAAATTTTCATGACTAAATACTACTTCACTTTTTGTTAAGATTATTTCACGTTTAATTAGATACCTGCGCAAATTTAATGCAAATAAAGCACATTTAACAACATATAATGACACAATTCTAACTAATCAATGCACTAATCTCTAATATTAAATTGAATTTACATTGTAATTTGATTTTAAATTAATTGTAAATCTCTCATATTAAATTAAATTTTAATTTGAATGAAAAACTAGGATAAAAAATTATTCTGATTACTGAAATGTATTCATATATGCAAAATGTAAATAGCAAATAATGTTTCAAATCAAATTTCTCAATTTTATATTTATACTTATTATATGTATAATAAATTTTAAAATATTTAGGGAGTCATTGTAAGATATTTTTGCTTGTGAGTCAAAGTTCTATTTAATTTCCTTAACATTCGTATTAAAATACATATATAGTGTGTATATACATACACACACATATATATATAAATTTATTTCCTAAACAATATTGATTAATTGATTATATTATCTCCTAAGTTTAATTAAAGTAAAATTATTTTAAAAGAGTATATATATATATATATATATATGTGTGTGTAAAACGTTTATCTCTACATGCATATGCACATGTACTTAAATTTTTATCATAGTTGCACTGTATTCTCTTATTTTAATATAAGCATTTCAAGGTGACAGTATCCATGCTCCTTATTTTCGTTCGTAACATATATGTTGCCATCTCTTCAATGAAATAATTTTTTCTACTCCATGACTGTAACTCATATGAACCTTTAAGCGCGGTGCCGAAATAAAAGGAAAATAGGAAAAACGAATCTCCAGAATCGAAAATCTTTTGCAGCACATGTTACCCTTGTTCACTAGAGAAACTAAATGGGGAAATAGCTACTTGAAAGAAACACAATTCGACATTTTTTGTTTGTAATACTTCATAATTTTATGACCATTTCATTCTTTTCAAATATTTTAACTAGACCAGCATTTCATGATTTAAATAACCATTTTCGTTTCTTTTCTGGCAAGGAAACAAATTTCATTTTTTTATTGTTGATAATGCTATCTGAGAATGCAAAAAAATGAGGTATTTGTATTGCAAACTTCAAAATCTTTAACCAAAAATTATCTGTTAAAAAATCCTTTTTCTTAATTCCATTATATTTTTAGTTCCCGTTTTCTAAATAACAGTTCAATTTGCACTTATCTAATTTTTGAAAAATTGAAATTTATCTAAAATTTTGATTTTTTTAAAATCAACTCTAACGGCGAAATCTCAAATTGAAGCATTATTCAATAGTACTATTTCAAGATAACATAATTTTACATTAAACTGACCACATAGGATGAAACAGCATCGCTTTTATTAAAGTTTGAGAAAATTTATTATTTCTTGATTATTTAGTTTAAAAAATATTTTTTTTTATTCTTTTAGGTGCTTTCAAAGAAAATCGGGCCACCAGAGAGGTACCTTGCAATATTATTGAACATATTATAAAAGACTGGTTGAAAAGTGTTTCATTTAGAGAAAAGTATCATAAACAAGAAGGAAACAGAAGGAAGTTTGTAAACAATGGAATAAAAAATTTGTGTATTAGCTTGTACGAAAATACTGTAATTAAAGTTATTAATTGTTCAGTTTGTTTCCTAACTTTCATGAAGACTTGGATTGGTAGAGGATACTTAGCTTAAGCAAATATTGTATTACTGAATATGAAAATAATTAGTTCATTGAATTTGAATGTTTGATTCCAGAAGAGAAATTTATTACATGAATATGCAATATGGAAATTAATTTCATTACATTTCCTTTAATACTTTTAATTTTGCTTTAAAATTTTATGAAATAATATAAAACTATCAGTTTATAGATTTTGGGAATTTAATGCATTCCTAGTAGCTGAATTAAATTAAAACCTTTTGCAATAAATGCTTCAAATTTTAAATTATGACAATAATTATATTTTAACTGAAAATTGCTTGTTAAGAACCTTATCCATTGACTGGACCATCCACTGAACTAATTTTATAAATCAAATTTATGGCAAAATAATGAATTTGTGAAAGATATATGTCATTTTATTTATTTATTAACTTTCAAAATATGCCTTCTAACTTTATAAAAAAATTACATGGGCAGAAGTAATTTTAACAGAGAACTGTTTAGTACAGTTAAATTGCTTGTAAACAGAACACAAGAAAAAATATTTATTTTTAAAATTTGCATACATTTAAATGCAAACTTTTAAATTTATTTTAATGAAAAGAAATATCCAAGCATTCACTTTAAATTCCCATCATCCTGATGCTTTCAGTCTACTGCAATGACAAAAACTCTAGACAGCAGTAGTCTCATATAAAGTTTAAGTACAGTTATTAAACTCGCATATCAGAGCTTATTAGTGTTGAAAGAAAACAATTTGTTTTTAATTTACTGCAAAAAAAGTACCGAGGATTATATTTAATAAGAAATAATTATTTCGTCCAGAATATAATACAGTCTCCCATTAAAATAGTTTGGTGTATATGATCACATGAATAAGGTTTCAGAATTTTGAAAATTGCAATGATTCTGGCCATATATTAAAAATCGTGATTTGCAGTCTGATTCCTTTTCCTTCCAGTAAGAACAATAACTTAATTTGTTGGTTAATTTATTAAAATTAAAATACATTTCTATCATTAGAACTGTAACAAATCTTGTTTTTATATGTAGTTAATAAGAATGGTGTGTAAAACTTCTATGGGAATATAAGGTCTAGATAATATTGCATTGGAGGAATTGCATGTAAATGTAGAGAAAAAGTGTAAAGTTTCATTAATAAATGGCATGTATGTAATGAACTAAGAGAATAGAAATAAATAATAGAATTTGAATTTTGATGCACATATAAAGCATAACATATATTTGTAAATGTAACATTTTAGGCTCAACTCTTCAAACAGATAATGTCTTTTCCAGAAAATTGCAGTGTTCTCTTCCGTTAAAGAAATGTAAATTATCGTATGAATTCACTATTTGGAAACTAAGTTTCGCATTAGACGCAAGTATTACAAACACAAATATTTCATGTACTGTTGTCCTTCAGAGTCTGTACATATAGACCGGATTCAGAACGTTCTAGTTAGACGTAACTCAAAACGTTCTAGTTAAACGTGATTCGGAACGTTCTTTGCATGTTATACAGAAGTGTTAACAGTACAAGTATTTGACGTGGTATTGCTCGTCATAAACCTTTAATCTATAGACGACAGTCAGAACGTCTGCCCAAACGTTAAGAGAACGTTCTGCTAGCACGTTATAGAAACTTTCAAAGAACGTTCTAGGAACGTTATATAAAATTATTACTAGTACCTCATTTTGACGTTCTATTGTCCATTAATGAACTACATCTTACAGACGTAATTCAGAACGTTCTGCCTGAACGTTAAAGAAACGTTCTGCTAGAACGTTAAAGAAACGTTCTGCTAGAACGTTAAAGAAACGTTCTGCTAGAACGTTGAAGGAACGTTCTGTTAAAAGGTAACGGAGCTTCCATATAACGTTCAAGGGACGTTTTATAAAATTGTTAGTAACACCATTTTTTGACGTTCTACTACCCGTTATTGAACTGTAACATACTGACGTGATTCACCACGTTCTGCCTGAACGTTAAAGGAACGTTCTGTTAGAACGTTAGAAGAACATTCATAGAACGTTATAAAAAAGTGATAGTAGTACCACTTTTGACGTACTACTGTCCGTTATTGAACTTCAAAACATAGACGTGGTTCAGAACGTTCAGGTAAAACGTGTCGAAAACGTTGTACTAGAACGTTAATGACACGTTGCATGAAAGTGTTACAAACAAAAGTATTTGACCGTCTAGAATTGTAACATGCCCGTCTTAGAACTGTAACATGTAGACGGCATTTTGAACGTTCTGCTTGAACGTTCCCGGCACGTTTGTGAAGCACTTGCTCTGAACGTTCTTGTGCTAGTTGGGTTCAAGTTAAATACAGTAATGGTGAAAAATTTGACTCTTCCGATGCCCTATCCAGAATTAAAATAGATGAAGAAGATTGAAGTGTTGGTGAATAATATCCCAGCCACCGCACTCCTGGATACAGGCGCGCAGTGTTCCTGTGTGGCAGAAGATTTTTTTAGCAAGTATTTTCGGAAATACCGCATATATAATTCGGATAATACGACAGTGTTAGCGGCGCAAGGAGAAAGATGTAAGTGCATAGGTAAATTACCACTATACATCCGTATAAAGGACGAACAAGTAAAGGTTATGTTTTTTATAGTAAAGAATCTGCAAGCACATATTATCTTAGGAATAGATTTTCTTTCAGAGGCACAAGCAACGCTGGATTTTAATGAAGATTCCCTTAAGCTGACGATGAAACCAGTTCGAGAAGAAAAGGCTGAACCGCCGATGTTAAACCTTGACCCCCTGCCTAATGAAGAGCAACGAAGAATCCGACAAGTGGTAAGTGAATTTGCTTCGTTATTTAGTGATATTCCAGGATTTACTCAGGTTACTAACCATAGTATTGACACCGGAGATTCAATGCCAGTTCGCCACAAAGCATACCGGTATGATAAGAATAAGGAAAAAATTATAGAATGGCATATCACCGATATGCTACGTAAAAAGATCATAACGCCCATCTCAAGTAGTTATGCTAGCCCGGTGGTTTTATGTAAGAAAAATAATGACTATCCATTGACACATCCAAAAAGGTGGAGATTCGCAACTGACTACCGTAAATTAAACTCCATAACTAAATATCCGGTATATCCGTTACCTATTATTGAAGAAATTCTAAGGAACATAACATCCACCAAATATATGACGACTTTAGACTTAACGACTGGTTATTTTCAAATAGGGGTTGGGCCTGAGGACGTGCCTAAGACTGCTTTTATAACCAAGTCTGGCACTTATGCATTTTTGCGTATGCCGTTTGGCCTTTCAGGGGCACCGGCAACATTTCAGCGATGTATGGACATTGTGTTAAGACCTGTTCTTGGAAAGTCCACATTTATCTATTTAGACGATATCATTATTACTAGTGATAATCTCGACCAACATGCACAGGATTTAAGACAGGTGTTTTCTTTATTAAATGAGGCCGGTCTAAAAGTTAATGTCGAAAAGTGCAAATTTGCAGCCCCTGAATTAAAATATTTAGGTTACAAAATATCCCAGAAAGGAATCGAGACAGACGAATCAAAAATAATTGCTGTACAAAAGTATCCGACTCCAAACACGGCGAAGAAGCTCTCTTCCTTTCTAGGACTTTGTTCATATTATAGGTCCTTTATAAAAAATTTTGCAGCTATTGCTGAACCATTGTTAAAATTAAAAAGGAAAAAGGCAAGATTCTCGTGAACGGCCGAAGCCAATAGTGCTTTCGAAAAATTAAAACAAGCATTAACGCAAGCCCCTGTGTTGAAATTTCCTGAAAAGGATGAGAATTTAGAAATTTCAGCGAATGCTTCGGATTATGCGGTAGGAGCGGTACTTTCGCAAAATCATCAGCCCGTGGCATTTTTTAGCCGAACTTTAAATCAAACACAAAGAAACTATTCCGCGACCGAGAGAGAGGCACTTGCAGTTCTGTTAGCAGTGCAAAAGTTTCGAGTCTATTTTGGAAAGGCGCCTATAACAGTGTACTCTGATCATGCGGCGGTAACTAGATTGTACTCAGGGAAAAACTTATCCCCAAGGTTAATAAGATGGGCACTCAAGCTACAAGAATATAATCTGGTAATCAAGCATACCCCCCGAAAAGGAAGATATCGTAGCAGATGCCCTATCCAGAATTAAAATAGATGAAGAAGGTAATACTGTAAAGGTGGCAATGCTCACAGCATGTACAATAAATTCCCGAGAAACTGTAATAACCGAACTGGGTAAGGATCCTGAGTTTGGAAGCATTTATGAGTATTTAAAGGATCCTGAAAATTTTAGCCACCAAGATATTGTGGCGATAAGAAATAGGGCGGCCCATTACGAACTAATAGATGATCTATTATTTTATACAAAAACTACGAATTCCAACAACGAATTTCGACCTGTTATCCCAGCTAGTCTTAGATTAAATATCCTGCAGTAGTTGCATTACAGCCCTTTAGCTTCTCATGCTGGTATTCGAAAAACTATACAACGCGTACGCGAGGCAGTCTATTTTCCTGAACTGCAAAAGTTAACAAGGGCGTATGTCCAGTCCTGCCCAACATGTCAAGCAGTTAATTATATTAATTTCCGCCCGGCCGGGTTTCTAAATAGTATTAAATCCGAATTTCCAAATGAAATAATTGGCATCGATTTATTGGGCCCTTTCCCAAAAAGTCAGTTAAATAAAAGTCGCTATCTCCTTGTTATGGTTGATCATTTTAGTAAGTGGACCGAAATTGTTCCCTTAAAACGAGCCTCCGCGAAATTAGTTACTGATTCTATTTTAAATAAATATATTTTAAAATACGGGGCGCCCCTAAAAGTTATATCGGATAATGGTCCTCAATTTGTAAGTAATGTATTTGAAGACATGTGCCAAAAACTGGGCATACGTCATTTAAAAATGGTCCCGTATCGGCCGCAATCAAATATAGCGGAACGGGTCAATAGAAATATAGTGAAAATTATCCGTAGTTATGTTAAAAATTTTCATAAAAGCTGGGATAACTACGTCAATGAATTTGCTTTCGCCCTTAGGACCGCAAAACATGATACAACGGGCAAAACTCCTGCTGAGTTATTTTTAGGCAGAAAGATTATAACTCCGTTAGATAAATTATTTTATGTGCAACAAAGAGCCCCAGAATTTAAAATGGGTGATATAGAAAAATTAATTAAAGAAGCAAAAAAGAATACTGAAGTAGCACAAAGAAAACAGAAGCTTTATTATGATTTGAAACGACGGGGTGTAACTTATAAAGTAGGGGATGAAGTGTTAAAAATTAAGCATTCACTTTCTTCAGCACCAGAAGATAAAACTGCCAAATTTTTTCCACGATTTGAAGGACCATATGTCATAGAAAAAATAACTCACGCTGTAGTGGTGTTAAAAGCCAGAAATGGTGAAACCTGCTCCGCAAACATTGATTAAAAAAACCCTACTATGATCGTAATAAAATGCAAATTTTCAAAGATCTTTTGCAGGATCCGGCACGGCAGACACGGCAGGCACAAGCTCCAGAGGTGGAACAACGTCAAGCACAAGGACAAGCCATTAGGAGGCAGGAGCAACTGAAAAGAAAGTTTCCCCGCTGGAAAATTGAAGGTAACAAGAAAAAGAAGCCGTTCCACCGTCCAGAAAAGAGACCTCACGAACACCCCCAGAATGAAGAAGGGAGAAGTACGACGAATGCAAATAAGGCCAGGAGAAATAACGGCAACTATAACCCGGCTCCCAAACGGAAGATCAACTCATCGGACAGGACTCTCCGCAGCAAATGTCGCCGAACTGCGGAAGGACCACCACCGGCGGAGGAAAAGTTACAAGGACAATTTGAACGGCCAGCAACGAGGTCCAAGCAGGAACGCGAAAGAAGTGTCCCGGTTCTGGCAACACCAGCTACCATTAAACGGCCAAGACCACAGGCAGAGACGAAAAAGAAGGTATTCAAGGGTGACCGAACTGGAGGAAAAAGAAAGCTTCTAGAGGAAGGAATTGAAGGGCGAGTCCGCACAAGAAGGAGGATAAACCAAACGCTAATCTTCGCTACCTTCCAGGACTGGGCAGAAAAAAGAATGTCCGAATATCACAAAGATAAGTAAAACTTTATGTTACTTTGCAATCTTAAGTTAATCTTTCATTCTTACTGCAAGTGGCAGATTTCAAGAAGTTTTACCTCATGTGAGGTCTACCTTTATCGCCAAAAAGGCGAGAAATGAGTTGTTACCGATTTTGGTATTATGTTTTTCAATTACTCGCGCGTAAAACTAAAGTTGATGTATAATAGGAATGTGTAAATACTTAAATATTGTAAAAGTTATTGTATAAATTTTATTTAGAAACATTCTGGCAAGAAAGAAGTTTTAGTCTGAAAGACTTTTTGAAATGTAGTATTTCAATGTAGAAGAATTGGCACTTGCTTTGAAAAGAATAGAAGTTAACAATGTACTACTAATGTATGTTTTAAAATGCGTAAAATTAACGGCATGTTAATATGTTCTTATATACAATGTGAACTGTTATTTTAAATGTTAAGAAATACTGTGATATGGTAAAAGTGAAAGTAATGCCAAAAAATGTTTTTTATTCGTGTGACTGTAAAAAGACCAAATTATGGTGAATATGTGTTAAAGGTTGAATGAATGTAGTTAGGCTCTCTGACGCTACACTTCAGAGTTAGCCACTTTCAGAATAGTACCTCAGGGTTTAGAGTTGAAGATAGGGTGTGTTACGAGGTCTGGTCATGTTGAATTTTAACACGTTAGTGTTCTGATTGTAGGAGGCAGTGTTGAACACGTATACATAAACACATTCGTGTTTGGTGTTCTTTTACAACACATGTCAGAGAGCACGGGGAGAGATAATTAAAATAGTCATCAATGAAATAAGAATGTTAAGAGAAATATAAATATGCATGTTACTTGCCATTTCATTGTGTAACATTTCATTAAACTAGTTTTCCTTCCAGATCTCTGGAAGGAACCAGATTTGAATAAAAGCTCCTGTTTAGATGCAGTACAGATGAAAAATTGGGTGTCCATGGAGCTGCTATTGTAAAAACAATTTTTTTTTTTTTTTTTTTTTTTTTTTTTTTTTAATTTCTAGTTTCTAGTGAGAAATGTTTGTAAAAGATTGGCCTCGCGTTAGATTCTAGAGCTAAAAGTTTTCAACAAGGTCGTTTTAGACCTCAGTTTCAAACTAATTAACTCTGGCGGGAAGTATGTAAGGATCTTAAGTTTTACTAACGTTTATTTTATTTTAAATCTTTACTATCACTTCTTATTTTCTACTTCCGACCAGAATTAAAAGCTTTAACTTATTTATGCAAATTTGTTGGCGAACGCCAAGTACTTAAGTTGTGGCTTTTTGCCAAGCGAGAGAGAGGAAGGAGTTAGTCGAAGCAGGCCGCTTACCTTAGAAGTTTTACTCAGTTGCTGGTTGCCTTCCAGGCCAGAGGTTTAATCCTCTTGATAATTTTAAACGTATTGTAGTGTTCACAGTTCTCTGTACTACATACGGCTTCCTGTTAATATCCGGCCAATCTTCCCCGTAGACCCTTGTTTATTATTCCAAATTTAAGTTAGAGTTTATTTAGTATTTTTATATTCTTACGTTCAGACCACAAGTAGTTGGTTATTCCAAATTTAAGTTAGAGTTTATTTAGTATTTTTATATTCTTACGTTCAGACCACAAGTAGTTGGTCTCTGTATTCCGAAGTACGGAAATTATTGTAAAGAGTGAAAAATAAAGGGTTTCGTATACCCTTCCTGTGCATCTTCTCTACTTCCCACATTTATTGAACATAGCTTTAGTAAGCTCCCTGTTCCGAGTCAGGTCTGTACATGTTCCCAAAGAAAGTAAGACGGAACATTGGACCTGATAAACTGATATCGTTGATATCGTTAAATTTTGAAATTTCATATAAACTAGAAAAGGGATATAAAAATTAGGAAATATTTTATTTTTAAATAAACATTCAATTTATGTGTAGATAGCTGCAAATATTTTACTCAGTTGTTGTAGAAGAGCTGTAATTTTATTGGGGGGGGCTAGGAAATTCCACTGGTTAAGTAATGGAAAATCGAGAAATTTTTGCGATCGAGGAGCAAAACGCTTTTTTCTGGGAGGGGGGTCTATACCAGAAACGAAGCAATAACACAAGTAACTAGCATGCAACTAAATAAAATATTATACATTTTTTTAAATTACAAATTTACATTTATTAATCAATTCAAGAAATGCATACAAAGGCATTAAAGTCAAGATTACTGTTTAATTTGACGGTATTTTTGACATTATGCTGTACATAAAAGGCTTTTCTTCGTTAAGAAGTTCGTTTTTAAAAAGGTACCCTTTTTCATCGAAATCGTCGGCACTGATACGAAACGAAGGGCGATTTATACTATACCTCAATTTCCTGGCCTGTAAGACCCGCAGTGATTTATCAGGTTAAAACTTGGGAAAAATACTTAGACAGAAAAGAATTAAGTACCTATTTTAATGATAACACTTTATACAACGAAAACGGAACTGTTGCATTAAAAAATTAGCAAATACATCAGCGTTTCTTAGAATCCCAGAAATTCGTCGTCACTGTTGCTAAAATCATAATTATTTTCACTTAGGTTGTCACTGTTACTAGATTTGCCACTTTTCTAAAACACAATGTCATCCTTATTTCTACCTAGTACACTGCTAATTCCACACTTTTTAAAAGCTTTGTTGTAGGATAAAATTGGATAATAGGATAAATGTGTTTTTCAGTATTAACTTCATTCTGAAGAATTTTCTGCAGTCTAGTTTGCGTTATTTTATTCATAAGTCTCAAATTAAAAACAATTTAATGTTTATATGTCATTAGAAAATTAACCAGAAAGCAGCGACCACAATGTAATTGAAAAACAGTCCTTAGACGTGAAAAGGTTGAAAGCCATTTGGGTTAAGACTATTTGCTCAGATACTCAGCTACTTCGCATACACGTAACATAGCATTCAAAATGAAAAATTCAATATTTACTATCAATTCATTGATGTAACATATATCTGTCTTTCTACTACTACTTTAAAAAAAGATGTTATTTGCCTTACAGTTTATAGTTCACTAATACATTTTCATTGTACAAAACTGCATTCCTTCGACAAATTCCATTTGTATTTTCCTCTGTATACAGTAAAAATTGTATGTAGAGAAGTTAGATGTTTAAACGACCCCCACATTTTCTCAAGACCAGGAGCAAGATTATCCCCCCCCCGTGAAAAAAGGGGTTCTAAATTTACGACCTGACCGCATATGGGGTGATTTCGGATTCAATACCTTACCTTTCCAGAGGACCGGTTCACCTTCAACTGCGCCTCACGCCATCAGCCGTTTTGTCTCCATGGCAACCATCCACGCTCTTCGCGTGCCGGTTGCCTTCTCTTTTGTTACTGAATGCAAAAAGTTGACTCACGACGGGGGGCTAAACGCCTTCAATTGTGATAAACTCTTTTACTCTCCTCCTATGTCCTAACACGAGGACTCTTAGTGATTCCTGACTTTAGCTTATCTGCTCTTTCATCAACTTTAGCGACTGCTTCTCTCTTATTTAAGAGCGTTTAATACCCCTTTCTCATGTCGATTTTTAATAACAGATGGCGCTACGAACGTTGAGCGATAAAGACTCAAATCTGTAAGACTACCTACAGCCTGGTTACTATGGCAACGAAGCTTCCCTTCCACTGTACTCGTTTGACGGGAAAGTGAGTAAGCCATAAAACACTTCCCCTCAGTTGAACAAAAGACCTGCTGTCATTTCTTCCATCTGTGACTCAGACTGCAGGGTATGTTTTGAACAGGAATAGAACTTTTTCACTTTTGTGTTGAATGAAAGATATCTGTGAGATACGTGCAGCAGTCCCTATTTCTTTTCGCAAAATTTGTTCATCACGCTTTTCAATGTTGCGTAATGTTTCATAATTTGCCGTTATTCTGCGGAAGAAAACAGTTTTTAAAAATACTAGATTTTTAAGCATTTCGGTAATTTCATCGCGATATAAAAATTATATATAAATGATTTTATACTTGATGATATGTGTATACATATATAGCATGCACATAATATTCCATTTACTCATCCATCAATAATATTTCATAAATTACCATCCATAATATTCCATAAATATGTGTTAGCACTTTCCAGAGCTTTATATATATTTTTTACTTGTATTATAAAATCGTATAACACTCCTAACTATTATTTTTTTACTTCAAAAGTGGATAAATCATTATGAAATTTTTCTAGTACACGGAGAAATGGTCTATGTATCCATACACATAAACGTAGTAAAAGATACTATTCTTGATTGAATATCTTTGGCAGCAATATCAAGATGCAACGAAAATTCGAAATCAATTAATAACATGCATTTTATTACAAAAACACTAGCAGGACGTATTATTTGCACAAAAAACTTAGTGTGGAAATAATTTGCGGCACATTATCTGAGATCCGCTTTGAATAAAAACTACATAAAGTTTTATAATGAACAATCAGTTTCAAGATTTCACTTGATACTGAAATGCATAAAATCAAATTGCGTTTCTATTTTTCAGGTTTATAAAATACAGCTGATAATTGAAGGAGTAATGTACAAGTTGATAATACATGATAAGGGGGAAGAAATTCCTAAATTACAAAATTGAATATTATATTTTAGTAAAGTAAAATGATACATATTATAGATACATCCTAAAAAACGATAATATTTATATATATATATATTGTATATCGTTGTATATCGTATATATATATATATATTAAATATTTATATGTATATATATATATATATATATATATATATTAAATATTTATATGTATATATATATATATATATTAAATATTTATATGTATATGTACTCTTTTCCGGATGCAACTGTAATTACGTACTGAGCTGGTTTATCATCTTCCTGTAGCGATGCATTTGGATTTGCTGTGTATGAATTTGTTTCATTGAACAGGAACAAATAGGAAACAGAATATTGAAAATTGAATTTGTTTTGAGCATTAGTAATTTATATATGTTAGATTGACTAAAAAGAGTATATTCATGCATAACGTATAAATAAGCGAAGTGAATACTTTTTGGCAATCACCTTTCTAGGATGATCATTTTTGAAAATAACCAGTACTGTTGATAACATAAACACCGGTACGATCTATCTGCCTAAGGGAAAGGATGCCTTCGTGGAAGACTTTCTAAGGGGAATTGACTCCTATACACGTTACACAGGGTAAAACCACGAAAGCGCAGCCAGTCGGACCGAGCTACTGGTGTTCAGCTACTTTACTGCTTCGTGCCTCATTTCAAAGCGGATTCGCTATATATGAAACAGAGCAATGTGCTGTTACCGTATTTAGCAGCCTGCCTTTTTCCTTGACCTACCATAAAAAAATAAAATAGCAAAATTATAACAGCGTTTCTAAAAAGATGCTTTGCTATATTCTCATTAAATCTTTATCATTCTGCGCTACTAAAAACGAAGTACGATTATTTCAAATTCAAAATTTTATAACATTACTTTACAGAAAGTGATCTCATGTCTTCTAAAAATGAAATCCCACATCTGTTTCTATCCAAGCGCTTACTTTCTAGACAAAGTAATTTCAGTGTGACGTACGTTCAGTTTTATCTAACTTTGAACGAGGAAAAAAAAAAAAAAAAAAACTTTGTACATAACAGGCAAAGATATTAACAGCACATAAATTTACTCAATTATATTGGATTACCAGAGGAGAAAAAAATAATCCGATGAGATAATTCTCTGAAAATTCATAAACGCTAAATTAAGAATAAATTTTATAAAATGTTTGCTAATGAATACATGTATTTGCATAGTAAGTTTCCTTTTTTAAAAATTTTTCCATCTTTACCACGTTTATCGGAGTGTCGTATTTAACTTCACAATTATACTCCGAAATTTCATTGCTGTAGATTGGATGATTACCAATATATAATCCTTCTAGTAACCAGGGCCAGTATTAGAGGTTTTTGCTGCTCAATACAATATCTGTGGCTCTTATTTCTGCCACGCGCCGCCAGTGGCTGAGTGGTTAAGAATATTGATTACTGGATGTTAAACCTGGTTTCGGTTCGATCCCAGGCGAACCAGCTGGCTGCATGGTTTGTTTTCCTGTTGTGCAATATGAATACGAGCCAGTTTCCTTCAGCAATTAGGCTCACCCGCGCCCGAGTGGTTAAATCGCTAAACACTGGTAGTTCCGACCTGGGTTCGAATCAAGGCGAACGGGCTGGCTACATGGGCGTTTTCATAATCTTCCCCGTGTGTAACGTGTATGGGGAGCTTTGCTATAAACTAAACTAAGCCTTCAGAAACTTCCTCCACGAAGGCATCTGCTATCTGCCACCTCGTGGCTTTGCTATATTCAAAGAGCCTAACCCAATTCTAGCACTCAGTTCCTCTCTAAATTCTAGCGGGCGAGCGCTAAAGTCGCCTATTACTGGTAGTTCAACCTCGGCACATTATCTGAGTTCAGCTTTGAATGAAAACAACATAAAGTGTTATAATGAACGATTAGTTTAAAAATTTCACTTGATACTGAAATGCATAAAATCAAATTGCGTTTCTACATATCAGATTTATAAAGTACAGCTGATAATTGTAAGAATATCAGGTTCATAAAGTACAGTTGATAAATACATGAAAAGTGGGAAGGAATTCATAAATTACAGAATTTAATGGTTGTAACGAAAATTTTAAGCACGAACGTTCTTCATAAAGTTATGAAAAAAAAAAAAAAAAAAGTAGTCAGTACCTTTAGTGCGGGTAGTAATCACTACCAAAAATCTATGCTTTTCTGCCAATGTTTTGGTAGTTTTTCAAAACCTTCGGCCCGGAAACTTGGTGGCCCGAGTCCAAACACAGGTCAACCTCATTTCGGACGTCTTGTGCAGAAGTGAAGATAGGACCAGCAAGATGTAGCTGCAAGTATGAAAAAAAAGGTAGAAGTCCGAACGTGCGATGTCGGAGTTATATGGTGGGTATGGTGAAAGATCCCTTTTGAGTCCGTACAGAGGCCAGCCGGTGAATGCAGACACGTATGGTATTATGTTGATGGAACGTTACCTTTCTGCGCCGGAACTCAATTCGACTCTTTTCCTTGATAGCAGCGTCAACATGCACTAGCATCTCGTTGTATCCTTTACTGTCAAGGGTTTTACCTTTTTCCATATACTATTTGTGATTAATACCACGGCAATCCCACCAAATACAAAAGAATGATCTTTTTGTTAGTCAAATTACGCTTTACGATGCTGCCGACGGACTCACGGGCGCAGATTAACTAAATTTTTGGCCTATGTTGTTGAAATAAATTTATTTTTCAGCACAAGTGACTATCTAGTCCAGAACTTTAACTTTGCGTTGATATTCGAGAAGAATAGTACAGGCTCGAACACGTCTGACCTTATCTGCTTGAGTCAGCTCATGCGGCGCACAGCTGACGTTTATGTGATGCATAGTGCGACTAATGGAGAGATTCATTTTTATGGATCTCACTACGGCAATCTCACCAGATCCAAAGCATGATCTTTTCGTTAGTCAAATTACGCTTTGCGACGCTGCCGACAGGCTCACCGGGCGCAGACCAGCTCTCTTTTCGACCTGTATTGTTTGTGTAAACTTGTCTAACTTTGAACGAAAAAAAAAACTATGTATATAACACGCAAAGACATTACAGAACATAAATTTACTCAATTTTATTGGATTACCTGAGGAGGAAAAAATACTCAGATAACTCTCTTAGAATTCTTAAACGCTAAATTAAGAATAAATTTTATAAAATGTTTACTAATAAATACAAATATTGTAAATAATAAATTTTTCCATCTCTACATATACCACGTTTATCGGAGTGTCGCATTTGACTTTACAATTAAGCTCCGAAATTTCCTTGTAGATTGGATGATTACCAATATACTTACAAACCTACTAGTAACCAGGGCCACTATTAGGGATTTTTGCTACTCACTACATTATCTGTGGCTCCTACCCACACGCCACCAGTGGCCGACTACTGAATACTGGAAGTTCGAACTGGTTTGGGTTCGATGCCAGACGAATCAGCTGGTTGCATTGTTTGTTTTCACCGTGTGTAACATGAATACAAGCCAGTTCCCTTCAGCAATTAGGCCCTCCCGCGGTAGAGGAATTAAATCGCTGAACACTGGTAGTTCCGACTTGGATTCGAATCAAGGCTAACGGGCCGGCTGCATGGACGTTTTCATAATTTTCTCCATGTGTAACGTGTATGGGGAGCCAATTTCTCTAAGAACGTTCAACATGAAGGCATCCTACTGTGGTTTGCCATAATAACCTAATCTAAGCCTTCAGAAAATTCTTCCACGAAGGCCTGCCATCTTAAGAAGGTAACCCTCGTGGCTTTGCTACATTCAAAGAGCCTAACGCAATTCTAACAATCAGTTCCTCCCTAAATTCTAGCAAGCGAGCCGCCGAACACTGGTAGTTCATCCGGAGTTCAAGCCTCTATGAACGAGTTGGATGCATGACCGATTTTGGTGTTTTCCAAATTCACCTGCTTTGGCGTAATCAAACTCTATAATTCTAAACAAACTGGCGTTCGGTTCGGCTCCAACGGCTCTAGCACCACGTTCCAAATTATAATTACAGTTCAACAAATAAATGTCTGGCGTATACATTCGAATAATCTAAGTAAAAAAAAAGGGGGCTTTTTAATTTCTTCCACAACCTAGCATGCATGCACATAAAGCGAATAAAGAAAAACTTATGGAGTGCAATAGGCTTCTAATCCATAACATATTTAGTTAGTGATCGCCATCATTGGGAGCTATAAATATGCTATATTGACGGGAAGGAGAAAATGTTACTTCCTGAGTGAACTAATTCAGAACTAGTGTTATTTCATCTGTCATCTCAAATTTAGGATGCCAAGTTACGTGACTAACAAAAACCTAGTATTTATATGAAGCTTGATAAAAATCAAAGTTTTGAAGACGGTATATGTGATCACGTTCGGTTGATTACCATTATGATCAGCAAATAACAACAGCAATTTACTGATGTCTTTCTTATCTTTATATTCAGATGTAGTAACTAGAGAAAATTTATTAATTACTTTTATTATTTTTGATACTTTATACGTACGAAAACACATACTTGTAGGAAGAGAGACTTAAATATCATATTCGAACAAATAAAAATAAATCGTGACGTGAAGACCCTAGAGATACGGCTTCTGATTGCTTTTCAAATTTTTACCATATTAGTAACGATATAATCGAATAATCTTTCAAAGATTATTGTTTACCGATTTTAGGTAACAACTAGAAAACATTTTTTCGAGCTTATCCTCAAACAAGTTTGCTATTGGTAATGAATACTGCTGTATCATGAATCAGGTCCGGCGCTATGCATTTTGCTGACTTTGTACGCAATAAATTCTGTTGTCAAGTGCCCTTCCCCCAAAATTCTAAAATTTTATTGCTTGATGCTTCGCTGAATTTTACAATTTTGCTGTACCTAAATTCTGCCGTACTGGCAGTGATCATGATTTCAAATCCCCCCTCCCCGAGATTTACTGTGTTATCTGAAAAACAGCTCACAAGTTGCTATAAAACTGGTTCCACAGCTTTTAGCAACGGCTTCCCGTTGTGCGTTTGGAAGCTCAGCTTTTGAAAGAAAAGGAAGGGGAATAATTTCTCCCTGACTACAGTATAGATCAGGTCCGTGACTTTGAGCTATTGCAAAATGTTCTGAAGTACACTTTTTTCTGTTTCGGCAACATTCATCTTGAGAATTCAACACCTGTTCATTAGCCCTTAGTAATTGACAGAAATGCTTTTAGAAAGTAGTGGGTTCATTGATACTAACAAAATGGTTGGTATCAATGAACCCACTACTTTCTAAAAGCATTTCAAAAATGGTTGGTATCAATGAACTGGAGATATGTTAGTTTCAGTTGTTGGGTTCAAATGAACCTTTCAAATACTAAAAAAGTCCTTTTGCATAATCGAAAGGATTTCATCTGAGAATAATTTTTCTACTTAAAAATAAGTTTTGCAGTACTTTTTAAATACTACTTGTATTTTTATTTTCGAAAATTTTCATAAATATTGTAATTAATTATTTCCAATTTTAATAACTCGCAGAAAAACACAATTTTCAAGAAATTTTTTTATTATGGTTATTCAAACTTATACTAATATACAGCATCTTTTATATTGCTTATACATTTGACACAGCATGCTTCAACCTGCATGTAAGTTTCTCTTCCTTAGTAACTCCTTACCCAGAGACGTCTCAATGAAAGCCAAATCATGCACAAAATTTACACCTGAAAAAAAAAAATATGATAAATTATTTTTAACACCATATACTCGACAACAGAGTACATCACATACCACCCCCAAAAAAAAAGAAATTGCAAGAAATACAAATTTCTAACAGAAAAATGCATTTTCAAACAGCTGAAATTGTTTCACAAATTAATAATGCAGATAGCAAATGTAACATATGGCACTATTGCCACTTAGTGCAATCTCTGCATATCCTAAATTCTGCTGGCTGATGTCTTCGTAAGTTCTGAACATTTTTTTTGCCTCTAAATTCTGCTGCTCAGTGCCCTCTGCTAAATTATAAAATTCTGCTATGCACTATTCTCTAAATTCTAAAAATTTTGACTACCACTGGTTGCACAGGCCCTGATCAAAGCAAAGAGGCAAGATGCTACCTGCTATTGATAAACTGCCTTATAAATACCACAGATCTATATAAATGTCAGTTTTAAATAAATTAACAATAATAATACACTGGATTATCAGTATATTACTACAAGAAGATGAGTCATCTTCACAACTGCTGCTTCCATGCTCGCAGTGTCATTTGCTCGTGCAATATTAGTCAGTACTTTGTGTGCCGGAGGTTTCACATGAAGAGCCTCTACACCTGAGTATAAAATGTTCGTGTTCCAGTAAACACTGAATTCAGAGGGGCAAGAATAACTCTTTCATGGTGGATACCTCAGTTACCAAATGGCTTTCTAAGGCTCTATTCAAGCCGTTGTATAAATGTCATAATTCCCAACTAACAACGTTTCGTAGTCAGACCTTGCTATGTCACAAAAACTAGTTTGGGCATTAAGCTTGAAGTTTTCAACTTTGTGTCGACTTGATATAAGAGTCGGCCAATCAGAGCATATACATGAAACCTATTGAGAGAGAAAGCTGTAGACACATACATGCATGCACAAATTTAGCTTCTCTAATTGGCTATGGCTTAGACCCTCTCTCGCAGGTGTGAATGGAACTCCCACATTTTATGCCTATGATTATGTGTCTATGACATTTATACCATCATCTGAACGGAGCCTTAGGATAGCATACTAAGAAGATGCAATGTCTTGTGGGGATAAGCAATTTATACTCCTAAGCCTAAAAAAAAAAAACTTGGAAAAAAAGATCACATGACTTAAATTTATTTTCTAATTGCTCTAACTTGAGGCACATTACGAGAGGAAAGCAAAGGTAGTAATCAGAATTATTTAAAAAATTTTATCCTTATATTTTTCTTTAAAATTCTGTAAAATGATAAAATTTTTGGCTTTCCTCAAATAAATATATATGGAAAAAATAATAGCCACATAATCACAGATTTCATTTTGTTATATTTTATTAACAAAATTTAAATTATTAAAAATCTCTTTCATGAAGGGAAAATAAAACATCATGAAAACAATGAAAAAGAAGCAATATTTAAAAAAGATAGTAGGCTTATTGATGAGGCTCCGATCAAAAGAATCGAACCCCAAAATATTTTCATTTGCTTCAGTGTCGCGTCTGAAAATTTCACTGATTGCAATGAATATATTTTAAAAAAAAAATCTTTTATTTTCAAGTTCTTTCATGCAAAACGTCCAAATTTGGTACAAATCAAATTCATCCCCCCTCTTTTTGATAGCTACAATATTATACTTAACAGTTTTAATAGCTATCAGTATGTAAACAACATAATGTAACACCATAAAAGAAAAACATAAATGATGACATTTTAATTTTGGCATAGAGAAATACATATTTACCTCAAAAGAGAGCTTGTATTTCTACCTTCTACGTCAGAGTCAATAACTGAAATGTCCAGATCAGAACTGAGAAGAAAAGAGCCATAATTAGTTTAATTAAGATACAATAACACGCCGACCAAGTATTAATTTAGAAGTCAAGCAACAAAAATCAGCATCATATTTTGAAATATTCACTATTTGAAAATATAACGCTGATTTTGATTGCTTGACTTCTAAATTAATACATAATTAATTAACCATAATTAAGTAACTATAAGAGTTTCAATATCATGCACAGCTAATATCTATTTTAGAAATAAACCAACTTACCTCAAGAAAGCCTGGTTTGTCTTAGGAACATTAGCTGTAACTTCTGGCGTAGAAAAGTCAAATTTTTCACTTCCAGACCTAAGAATGAAAGAAATAAACTGCTATAACATAATTAAAAAAAAAACATGAATAAATAAATAACACATAACAAATTTAAGCATTAAGCTATGTATGACTACCACCCATCTCAGACAGTGCGACAGATATTGCTGTATACTGTTTCGCCATACCTTGTGTAGCTATTATATCATGCTGTATAACCACAGTTTAGAAAAATTACAAAATGTGTTATTTATATCTATCTAAATTGGTACATTACTACATGATTTGTAAGAATAAATTAGAGAGCTCTGTGAATGAAATTCCTTCCAATTAAAAAATGTAGGAATAAAGAAAATGCAGGAATTGCAAATGCAGAAATGAAAAAGGGATTATATTTTTTTGCACAGAATCCAGATGACATATTTTTCAACATTTTAGAAATTTCAATATTAATTTTAGGGGCCTAAAATATTAGGCCCCTAAAAGCAGAATATAGTTTTTAAATGTTCAGACAATCTTCCTATGAGAATTCCTTTGAGAAGTACACATCTGAACCAAAATTAAAAAACATGTACAAGAACAGAGCTGAGGACTTCTGTTTGCAGAAAGTCTGTCACATAACATATGAAAAGTTTCTTATTGGTAGATTTTTGATCAGACAGATATTTTATTGTTATACAGAGAAAGCATTCACTCCCTTTCTACTAGAGATAATTCAATTTGGACAATGGCAAAAAGGCTAAGCAAGCCTGAGCGTATTGGTCCCATTCTTGGCACTAGTATGGTTTACGCTCAAAATACACGGCAGATATTTTCTAATTACCTGCATCCCAATATCAATTCAATTCAGCTTTTGGTGGAATTTACCATTTGTGACATATTTTTCAAAAACTACACTTCACAACATGCATGCATGACAAATACACAGAACCATAAATAAACAAGCAATAATATATATTTATATATAAATTTTACTAAATGATCATAAAATGTTCCAACGCTAAAAGAAAGTTTTAACATCCAAGCAAATGACATAATAAAAAAAAGCAAGTTGAACAGCGAGCACATGAATGAAATGTGCATACACCTGTAAAAATATACCATAGGTAACTGACAAAACATTTCGTCGCAAACATATGACTATAAAATTTCCAATAATACCATGTAATGATGGTGAATTCAATTTAGATCGCAAGAACATGTTCATACTTTTGAAAAGATTCAATTATTTCAGCAATTCCTTGTGAATTGGAATTTACCCTTTCAATATTTCCCAACAATTTAGTGTGAATGGAGGAATAAATTGTTATAAAAGAATTGAACAATTATTAGCATCCCCTCATACACACACACACACAAACACATACAAAAAAAAAAAAACCTTACTTTGTAAAAAAATCATCCGGGCAATGATTCTCCTTTGACACAGATGCAGTTGTATCAATAATTTCTGACCTTCAATAAAAAATACGCATATTTTACTTCGGAATTAACTTACTACGAAATCATAAACGCGAGGTAGTCGATATAAAGAATAAATTATTTCTCACCTTTCGAAAACATCCGCTTGTTCGGAATCTTCCACATCTCGGGAATTTAATTTCATATTTTTTTCTTGAGCTCGACGTTTTCGCTGAATTCTGGATTTTTTCTGTCGTCCTTGATATTTTCGCATATTTTTTTGCTAACTGACCACAGTACAAATAAATGTAAACAAAACGAGTGCGGAATAGCAATGCAATAGGGTTGCCGTAAACGTCATTCCGCTGACAGCTGACACTGTTTAGTGAAAACTGTGTATAAAGGAATATATGAAACGCTTCTAAATATTATTTAGAAAAAAATATGATTTATAACTGATATCAAAATCAATTACTTCGTGAATTTTTGCAGAAATAAGATTACAAAGCTAAATTTTAACTCGTAGCGCCATCTATTGATGGCTTTCCAAACTACACATTAAAATTACGTATTTCAAACTAATTTTTTTAAAATATAATATTTAAGTAAATTTCATTTCAAACCTGATTCTAACATTGTGATTCGAAAACTGACCTATTGCTTTATATTTCTGCCAAATTTCACGCAACATAGTTTCTTAATTAGCGATTCTGCGTGTAAACAAATTTTTAGTATTGTAATGCTGCTGTAGTAGACCACCTTAATTCATTTCTTTGAACGATGTTTGGATTACGGAGTACCTTTGCAATGATTGCAATTAATTGCAAAGGTACTCCGTAATCCAAACGCCTTGGTCCTTGGTCCAGATACATATATGGCCATCAGAATGCTGCACGAAGAATCGGGACTCGTCTGAAAAGACGACCGTTGTGCCACTTCTTTATCCACCTTTGTTGATCGGCGCACCAGAATCGCTGTCTCTCTCTATCCTGAATTGTCAAGGAAAGACGAAGTAATTGGTCGCCGTGTTGATATTCCCCGCAGCTGCAAACGTTGACACAACCGTACGAGCGGATACTAGGCGTGCTGCAAACATGCCCATTTCCTGACTAATTGTCCGTTTTGTGGCTGTACGGTTTTGCAGGGCTGACCTCACAATATGTCTGTCCTCTCGGACACACAATATGTCTCATGGGAGGGCGTTGAGAGCCTGCATGCCGTTCAATATGACCCTCAGCAACTCAGGAATTCCATAGTCGCATGACAGCGTTTGGATGTTTACCAGTGCGACGGACGATATCACAAAACGATAATCCACACTCTCGATAAGCAAAGCTCCTCTGCCTGTATCACATTCCGACACTTGCTGGTAAGCCTTTCGTATTATTATTATTTGAGATATAATACGACATTCTGAGAAAACTCCGACCTTACAAGGCGCTTTCCGAATGAGAAATCCACAATACAACTTTTTTATGCAGTGCTTCAGATGTCGTTTCTCCCTCCTGCGTCGTCTAAATGCGCTGAAATACGAATCACTTGCATATCCCAACTTCTTCTTCCTTTCATGTGATTTTGACGATCATTAGATCATTCCTTCCTGGTGTTGCAATTTTAATGGCCAGCAGTGTAGTTTACTTGTGCCCTAAAAATGTCTCTATTGGATTACTTTCTTAAATATTAACTCTAACTTTGGTTGAAATGCAGTTTAGCCCATTGCTTGGCGATTGTTTTTAAATGGGCAATAAACGCGCCAACATGGCTAACCCGATGTTTCGAAGCTGTGTTGTTATTCTGTTGCCACTAGATGTTATCGCCCTGTGTTATATTTAAAGAAATTAAATATTGAAAAATCTGCATAAATGTTTCTCGCATTGTGATAAAACAACGGTACCTAGAGCCATTAAATTTTGAATAACATACGTTTCCAAACTAATATGGGCATCTGGAAGCCCAAACTTGGAATTTGGAATGTTTTTTATTATCTGATTGATATTTTGTAAAATTTGAACGAATTTTTGATAAACAAACTCAAAGATTTCAAAGCGAACAACGGCAACACAGTACGTGGGGGGAAAAAAAATTACGTGCAAAACTGTGTATTGGAAATTCTAAATACATGTTCATTTTAAAATTATTTTGCGATATTGCTGTTGAACGGAATTTTATGGTTTAAGTGTAAAGAACATTATATTTGATAAAGAAAGGTAACACACAAAACGTTAAAAAAACGCCCCTTTGGGCGTAATGTAAAATCTGAAAGCTTTAATTTTTATTTGTTAATTTGAGCAGTTAATTTTGTTGCGGTTTGAATGTTCTTATGTGGTGGTTCTTTTTTTAATCGAGTATTTTTCCCCCTGTGAGTTTTTGCCTTTTTTTTTTTTGCATATATTACGGAAGCGGAGTATAAAACGTTAGTAAATTTATTTAAAGATGAGGGGGGGATCCAAAAAGGTTTCCCCCTGATATAAATTCAATATACATATATAAAACCCCTCAAAAAGATTTTACATTTTTCTTGAAAAGGGTAAGTGAAAAAATTTTCTTGTATGGTTCGTTTTAAAATTGCTTATTTTTAATATTTTGTATTTCTTTTTGCTCGATCCTAGAAGATTGGAAAAGTTGAGGTTGTGCAATTCTCTGATGTTTTTTAAGTGAAAATAGATCGATGTGTACATGGGCAAAGCCAATGCAGTGCGCAATGCCCAGGTTGTGCGCGATACCGAGTTTATGCAATTCTCTGATGTTTTTCTAAGTGAAAATAGATCGATGTGTATATGGGTAAAGCCAATGCAGTGCGCAATGCCGAGTTTGTGCAATTCTATGATTTTTTTAAGTGAAAATAGATCTACTTGTACAAAGCGAATGTGGTGCGCAATGCCGAGTTTGTGCAATTCTGGGATGTTTTTTGAAGTGAAAATAGATCGATGTGTACATGGGCAGAGCACTACAGACCAGGCTTCCGGCCTCAGGTATAACCAATCGGAATAGTGCCTGACCTGTAGAAATTATCTACTATCTACTTCCGCCACTGCCAGGGCGAGCCCCGCAAACCAGCGGCATTTATTGAGTCTAAGTCAGAAGTTACCGATTCACAGTAATGGTTGTTACAATGGCACCTTTGCAGACGTTGTCTGCTCCATGAAAAGATGTAAGTGCTGTACTGAGCTGAGTATTATTCATACGAGCGTGTAATTACAATTGCTCTGATTGTGTAATGTTCCATCGGCAGTAATGGGTTAAGAGCACTGCATGAAATTTAGTACATTGAGTTAGTAAGGTGTCCGGACTTCACTACAAATCGTTATTGGTGAACTTGGCTTAATCTATGCTGCGTATCTGTCCCTGTCACATACTAAAGACATACTGTACATACATACATACATACATACATAGCATGATGATATACATAGCATGAAGATTACATACATAGCATGAAGATTATACATGTAGAATTTGACTTGATTCACAGCATGAGAGCACGAAGTAATATTTAAATGGTTTATTTAATAGAAAGAAATAAAAGTATATAAAGAAAAGTATATAAAGATGAAGTTAACGGTATGCAGGATTAACATAATGATGTAAAGGCATAACATCGAAAGCGCAATTAAAGTTCATAAACTCTTGAAGACGTGTGAGCCGTCTGCTCACGTCTGCCATCCACTCTCGACCAGGTCTCAGCGCTGTCTG
This sequence comes from Stegodyphus dumicola, assembly GCF_044657685.1. Classification (NCBI taxonomy): domain Eukaryota; kingdom Metazoa; phylum Arthropoda; class Arachnida; order Araneae; family Eresidae; genus Stegodyphus; species Stegodyphus dumicola. The sequence goes on along the minus strand of NC_140771.1, from coordinate 158,582,894 downwards.
GGATGATTCTTACTGCGCTGGGTGATGCTATACTGATGACGTCATAACGGGCAATTCTCATTCAGCATTGGACGGTATGATTTCCCACAGCTTCGGCCAGCCTGAAGAGGCATCGTCCTCGATGTCTGTTGAATGGACATCACTATCATGTACCTGCAAAGATAATAAAAAAAAAAGAAAGAAAGAGAGTATCAGGTCCTTAGGTTTTGAGCTGATACAAGCATTAAATCAATTTGACCATGGCTTCATATGGTCAGCCGCAGTAGATGTCAAATTTGGTCCGTCATGGCATCCTACTTTCTCGACTTCATATCTATCATTTAATCGAACAGCTATGATTTTATACGGTCCATGAAACTTAGGTCGTAGTTTCAAACCAGTACCATATTGAGTTCTCTGAATGGCTACCAAGTCGCCAATCTTGTATAGTTTCGGTTTCTTACGTTTCTTGTTGAATTGTTTTCGATTCTCTTCTTGTATCTTCAAAATGTTGTTTTTAGCATCTTCTCTCATCTCATCGCGTTCTTGCATCAATTGCTTTAAATATTCTTCATTCAATATTTCACTAATTCTCAAATCTTCTTTATTCTTCATTTTCGTGCCTATGAGAAGCTCAAACGGTGAATATTTCGTACTTCTCGTAGTTGTACTGTTGATTATTCTCTGAACATCTGAAACATATTTAAACCATTTCGTTGAATCTTCATGTGATAATTTTGACAAAACAGGAATCAAAATTCTATGAATTCGCTCAATTTGTCCGTTACCTCTTGGAATACCGGTAGTAATTTTGACATGTTCTATTCCTTCTTCAGTACAATAAGCTGAAAATTCTTTCGATGTAAAGGCACTACCTCGATCTGAAATGATTCTGGCTGGATTTCCAAATACAGTCTGTTGTTGCTACAATTTTGAAATAACTTCTTGTGTAGTTGGTGATTTCACTGGATAGAACCAAGTAAATTTCGTAAAAGCGTCGACAACAGTTAGAATGTGTTGGTATCTCTTGTTCGTCGATGGAAGAGGTCCAATAAAGTCGATATGATACGTACTCAAAGGAACGTTTTCTTTTGGTACAGGATGAAGAAATCCTTCTGCTTTTCCTTGCTTCCTGTTGTACAGTATACATTCTATACAGTTAGCAATTACTTTTTCAACTTTACATTTCAGTCTGGGAATATAGAATTCTTGCTCTACAGTTTTATCTACAGCAAAGTGACCTTTTTTATGTACCTTCTGTATGATTTCATTCTGTAAGGATTCTGGCACTAGTAGAAGATCTTTACCATTTTCAAATTTGTACAAAATATCATTTCTCACGAAGAATCCATTTTCTTCTCCCTTCTCAACTAAATTCTTTATCAATTTCACATGTTCATCTTCGTTCTGTTGTTGTACTAACCGAATCTTCTCAGTTACATCGGATGTGTATGATGTTAAAATTAGAGCATTTCTACTTAAAGCATCAGCATGTTTCATTTGGCTTCCTGAACGATGTACAATTTCGTAATCGAATTCTTCAATGAACATTGCCCATCTTGCAATTTTAGGAGTTAAATCTTTCTTATCTAAAGTTTTCTGAAAAGCGCTACAATCAGTTACAATTTTGAATTTAGTCCCTAACAAATAGTTTCGAAATTTCTTCAGAGCTTCTATTACTGCAAGGGCTTCTAATTCGTAACTACAGAGTTTCTCTTGCTGCGGTGAAGTCTTCTTACTCATATACTGGATTGGGTGATAATTACCATCATCAGACAATTGGAGTAATACCGCACCAAAGCCTTGACTACTAGCATCAGTATGAAGTTCTAATGGATATCCTTGCCTAAATATGTGTAGAACAGGTGCCTGAGAGAGAATTTCTTTTAATCTGCAAAAAGCTTCCTGTTGTTCGGAATCGAACTTAAAACCAATACCTTTTCTAAGTAAGTCACTAAGAGGTTTAGCTATTTTAGCATACTGAGGAATGAATTTACGAAAATACCCCGTTAGTCCTAAAAAGCTTTGTAGTTGCTTACAGTTACGCGGTTGTGGAAAGTTTCGAACAGCAACAGTTTTGGAAGGTGATGGTCGAATAGTTCCGTTTTCAATTACATGTCCCAAAAATTCAATTTTACGTTTTGAGAATTGGCACTTTTTGAAATTTAGTTGTAATCCATACTCCGAAGCAGTTTTGAGTACTCTTTCTAATTTGTCTAAACATTCAACTTCATCATTAGCCGGTATGACTATATCATCCATATAAATAATTAGTACACCTTCATTTAGCAAGTCACGAAATACTGAATAAATGTACCTTTGAAAAACATTTGGACTAATACATAAACCAAAAGGAGCTTTAAGAAATTCGTAGATACCATTATGTGTTACAAAAGCGGTATATTTGGTGCAATTTTCGTCTATGTCTACATGGAAAAAGCCATTTTTCAAATCTAGTGTCGTGAAGACTTTGGACTGTTCTAAGCGATCAAGTACTTCCGGAATTAAAGGTAGTGGAAATTTGTCTTTAATAATCTTCTTATTTAATTTCCGATAGTCCACGCATAAACGTTTCGAATTATTACGCTTGTTACACAAAACAATAGGCGCCGAATAATTAGAATTGCTAGGCTTTATTATGCCCTCTTTCAACCATTCCTTAATTTGATCGTCAACAATTTTTTGTTCCGCGAAAGACATGTATCTTCTATTTTGACAGACAGGAATATCATCGCATAAATTTATTTGCATCTTGAAGTCAGATTGTCTATTTTTCCGTGGTTGGTACGAATTAATTAAATTACACAGTCTTTCTTTATGTTCTGCATTCGAAATATGCGATAAATCAATCTCGTTGACAGAAATAGCATTCACCAGATGTGAAAGGTAATTAAACGTCGAGCTACTTCCGCTTTCGGGACTTTTGTTTACATTAACAGAGACGCCAGACAATCGCGAAGGATCATAAGCATTCTTCAATGAGATAGCAATATTCAAATTTCCCATAACGCAACGCACGTTAGAATTTCGAGATGACTCAGCAGTTATCAAGTTACCATTACTTTTATTCCGATGAGAAATTATTTGAAGGCCATTCTCCGTAAAAGAGAAGTTAAACTGACTCAATACATCCAAACCTAATACAATTTGATTACATAATGACTTAACAACATAAATTTTCGTACGAAGTGAAAACCCATCAATTGAAATATCAGAAATGAAAAAGCCGATGGGGTACGTTTGCTTTGATTCAATTCCGTTTAATGTGATATCGCTACAATTTAAATTAGGAGAACCAATCTGCTTGTGTAACTCTACGCTGCATATCGTTACATCTGAACCAGTGTCAACTAAACTATTAACTAAATGATTATTTATTTCTAGTCTTCCTAATTCTATCCTTGTCACAAATTCGTTGTAATAAAGCTGCTTGTTGTGTCTCGGGGGTCTGCTCTGGACAGTTCGTTGAATAATGCCCGAACTTCTTACATTTTATACCCTTTGATTTGTTTACACAATGCTTAGAATAATGCCCTAATTCCTGGCAATTAAAACATTTGACCTTATTAACGTTAGATTGATTTCGGTTTGATGACGAAAGCTTACTTCTATCTTTAACTTGAGTGTCTACTTTCGGTTTCGGATTTTTAAACTTATCATTGTCCGATCTCATCTTATCATAAATTTTAAGCCTTTGTTTAAATTCAGATATTGTTTCGCAACCATACAGTATAGTTTTCCTAACCACAGAATCGGGAATACCATCAATAACATATTTAATTAATGAAGCATCTTCAATGTTACCTCGCGAACACATTTCTTTCATTTTCAAAAAATACTCATCTAAAGATTCATTAGGCATTAATTTACGTTTACATAACATTTCATGCAACTCAGCAGAATTAAAAGCTTTACCATATTCAGATTTCAAAAGCTTTTTTAACTTACACCAGTCATTAACTTTAGGTTCACTCTGAATAAATAGTTTCGCTTTACCTTTTAATGATCTTTTAGCAAAAACTAATTTATGCAAATCACTTAATTTCAAAGAATTTATAACATCTTCAAATTCATCAATCCATTTATCAACATTTTCATATGCATTACCAGAAAAAGGATTAACAATACTTTCAATATCAGAAAAACTAAGATGAGGTTTAAAATGATCTTGAATTGGAAGCTGCATACTGTTGTTTACTTGAGACTCATTAAAACCAGGATTGTCTCTTTGATTATCATCAAGCATTACTTCAGAAATTTTATTAATAGTTTCATCTTCAATATCACTATTTTCTTCATGCAAAATATTTTCAAATAATACAGATAAATCACATAGGTAAGAGACAATTCGGGTTACGACTTCCGTCTTTAAACCTTCTGAATTTATGCACAGTACATTGCAAATTTTAATTAACTCATTCAAAGTAAAACTATTCTGCACTGTATCTATTTTCTTATTAAATTCTTCGGAATCTGGTTTAAAAATAAAGCCAGAAAATTCACGTAATCGTTTCCGGTTATTTCGGTCTCCATCAGTATTAAAAATAAGCTTATGCAAACTTTTGATTTCAGAACTTTTACTGTTCTTTAAAGCTGCTTCCAATTCTGGAATTTCTACTAACTTCATATTGGAAAGAAAGTTTTGTACTCACCCGACAGATGATCGTCGTCAATTGGGTAATCCACACTTTATACGAGTAATCCAATAAATCGAATAACTTGTGACAACAGTTCACTCAGTTCACAGTTCAAAGCACAGTTCTACTACTCGCACATTTTGGAATTCGAGGCCGCACGGTTGGTCGCCATATTTTTTTGTAGAATTTGACTTGATTCACAGCATGAGAGCACGAAGTAATATTTAAATGGTTTATTTAATAGAAAGAAATAAAAGTATATAAAGAAAAGTATATAAAGATGAAGTTAACGGTATGCAGGATTAACATAATGATGTAAAGGCATAACATCGAAAGCGCAATTAAAGTTCATAAACTCTTGAAGACGTGTGAGCCGTCTGCTCACGTCTGCCATCCACTCTCGACCAGGTCTCAGCGCTGTCTGGGATGATTCTTACTGCGCTGGGTGATGCTATACTGATGACGTCATAACGGGCAATTCTCATTCAGCATTGGACGGTATGATTTCCCACATACATAGCACTAAAAATTACACATAGCATTAAAAAAAATATACATTGCATCAACATTATTACTGTTTTGCTCAATGAACAAATTATATAACTTACTATCCGCACAAATATACTCATTAGTAGCTGTGCACACAGAATATTATAAACATTAAATAGGTCCTAGCAGCCACACGTTATTTATATATTACATAATATATGCGTTTCATAATATGCGCTTACATAATATATAGGATTATAAGATAAATAATTAAATACTCGAATGCAGAACATTGCAAATTTGAATAGGTAAGTAAATGAATGATACTGAGATACTTTAATAACGATTAATAGTGAGTAACTAAAGAATAGTATTTAATACTAAAGCTCATAAGTGCATAACAAAGTTCGCAAATAGTAAAGCCAATGCAGTGCGCAATGCCCAGGTTGTGCGCGATACCGAGTTTGTGCAATTGTCTGATGTTTTTCTAAGTGAAAATAGATCGATGTGTATATGGGTAAAGCCAATGCAGTGCGCAATGCCGAGTTTGTGCAATTCTCTGATTTTTTTAAGTGAAAATAGATTGATGTGTACATGAGCAAAGCCAATGTGGTGGGCAATGCCGAGTTTGTGCAATTCTCTGATGTTTTTTTAAGTGAAAATAGATCTACTTGTACATGGACAAAGCGAATGTCGTGCGCAATGCCGAATTTGTGCAACTCTGGGATGTTTTTTCAAGTGAAAATAGATCGATGTGTACATGGGCAAAGCCAATGTAGCACGCAGTGCCAAGTTTGTGCAATTCTCTAATGTTTTCTAAGTAAAAATAGATCGACTTGCACATGGACAAAGCCAAGGCAGTAAGTAATGCCAAGTTTTTGTGCTATTCTCTGATTTTTTTAGTGAAAATAAATGGATGTGTACATGGGAAAAGCCAATTTAGTGCGCAATGCCAAGTTTGTGGAATTCTGTAATGTTTTCTAAGTCAAAATAAATCGACTTTCAGATGGACAAAGCCAAGGCAATGCGCAATGCCAAGTTTGTGCAATTCTCTGATTTTTTTTAGTGAAAATAGATGGATGTGTACATTGACACCAAGTTTTTGCAATTCTTTGAAGTTTTTTGAGCGAATACAGATCGTTGTGCACATGAACAAAGCGAAGCTGTATGTTATACCGAGCTGTAATGTAACGTATTTTATATGCAATGTTTAATGATTCGTTTGTGTATTTTAAATTTGCATTGTTGTTTTAACTGCAAGTTATACTTTAGACATCTTTTTTCTTGTATTTTTAATTGTTTGTTTTTGATATGTTGATAATGCTTTCCGAAAAATATCGATAATCCGACGATCTACTCAATAGTAGCAAAATTTGACCGTATAAATAACTTTTTATTTTAATTTTAATACGTAGTATTTGCTATCGCAATTGGACTTGATAATATGAGTTCATTGATAATATGTGTGTGTGTGAAGCATTGCTTAGTGTTTCAAATTTGTAGTGTTTATTTTCTTTCATTGTGAGAAATTAGATTTTTTTATTTGTAGAATGTATTGAATTTTAGTAAGACTATAGAATATGACGTGATTTAAGAATTTAAGAAACAGTGATATGAAAGCTGTGTATGATGTTGATCTGTAATAAAAATATTTATTATTTTTTTATTAATGTAAAGTTTAAAATTTTTAGAAAATAAAGAAGATTGTCTACTTACTAGTACCTAAGGGATTGGGTCGTTACGTAGCAACAAGGTAATTTGTAAAAGTGATAAATTAAAATGTCCGATAATATGAATTTTAATTTGTTAGCAACTACTCCGGTAAAAGAAAAAAAAAAAAAAAAAAAAGAGGGAAATAGTTTTTGATTCGAGCGTATTGGCAACAGAGAGAAACCAGACGAAAACGGTAGAACCAGCACTTTTTTTTTAGAACTTGAACTCGATTTTGGGTAGTTTTTGAATCGGCTGTATTCGGATATTGTTCTTTAAATGATTATCCTTTTAAACTAAAAATGTAACTAATATTATGTCAATATAACCCCCCCCCAAAAAAAATCAACATCATGTGTATGATTTATTTTACGTTGAATCATTCACAAAAGAAGTTAGTATTTTTCTAGTAGCTATCTGGAATATAATCCAGCATAAAAAAAAAAAAAAAATCAAAGGGCGGGGGGTAAGTCTTGAAATTTATTAAGCCCTTATATTAATAGATTTAACGTAAATTGGGGTATATACTATTTTATTTAAAAGACACGCAATAATTTGCAACATTCTGATATAATTGCCGCAATAAATTTAATAATAAAAATCTTTTTTTATTTGTATAAATTCTAAAATCTTTGAAAATATTGAAGCTGTATGAAATACAGTGTCTCGCAAAAGTGATGGGACATTTGTGCTTTATAAAAGGAAACTGTAATAAAATAAATTAAAAAAACATGTAAACATTTTTTGTGGGTGTGTTTCATACTTAAATTTAGTAACAATTATTACATAACATACATTTTTTCAAAATATTAAAATATTAATTTAATAAAAATACAATTGTTTAGAACGGAGCAAAAAATGGCTCACATAAGTGATGGGACACCATTAGATAGTACTACGTACTACAATAAAAATATTTTTTGGGGTTTTTATTTTTACTCAAAAGCAATTGGCAATAATTTATAAAATCGTATGCAGTATTTCTCTCCAGTTTGTTTTGGAATTTTTGTGTTTTTTAGCTCTGTGCAGCCATGAATGCTAAACGAAAAGAAACTATGCCTTAAGTTCGAAAATTAGTTATTAATTTGCATATTGAACGTGGAAAATCTATAAGAAAAACTGCTGAAACAGTTAACTTGAGTCATTCAACAGTTTTCAAGATCATTAAACGATATAAAAAGAATCATATGATTCAGGATAAAAGAAACCGACCATCAAAGCTATGCAATGGAATAAAGCGAATTATCGTTCGAAATATTAAAAAAAAATCCAAGAATGAGTGCTCCTAAAATTGCTGCTGATTTACAAGCATTATATGGAGTAATTGTTAATCCTGAGACAATTAGAAGAGTAATTCGATCTGCTGGATATCACGGTAGAGCAGCCGGGAAAAAATTCTTCGTAAGTGAAAAGGATAGAAAACTCAGACTGGCTTTCGTAAAATCCAACATAAATAAGAATTCTGATTACTGGAATGAAGTTATATTTGCTAATGAGAGTAAATTTAATATATTTGGTTCTGACGGTAGAATCTTGGTGTGGAGAAAACCCAGGGAAGAATTTCATAAACAGAACTTGGTGCCAACAGTAAAACATGGTGGAGGAGGAGTTATGGTATGGGGGTGTATGTCGTCCGCTGGAGTTGGTAATCTTGTTTTTATTGACAGTATAATGGATCGGTACAAGTATATTGACATTTTAAATCAAAATTTGAAATCTTCAGCACGAAAATTGAACCTTCATAACGATTTTAAATTCTACCAGGACAATGACCCCAGCACATTGCTTTGAATGTTAGACTCTGGCTGCTGTATCACTAACCTGAAATAATAAAAACACCACCACAATCTCCAAACTTAAATTCCATAGAGAATATTTGACAAGAATTGGAATCAAGAATTCGCAAATACACCATTTCTTCAAAACAACAATTAAAATCGGTGCTTCAAGAAGAATGAGGTAAAATCATCCAGAAATCACAAAAAAAAAAAAATTAGTCGAATCCATTCCAAGAAGATTAAATCATGTTTTAAAAGTAAAAGGAAATCCAACAAAATATTAAAACCTTTTAAAAAGTAAAATTTTTGGATAAATATTTGATGGAAAAATAAGTGTCCCATCACTTATGTGAGCCATTTTTTGCTCCGTTCTAAACAATTATATTTTTATTAAATTAATATTTTAATATTTTGAGAAAATGTATGTTATGTAATAATTGTTACTAAATTTAAGTATGAAACACACCCACAAATAATTTTTACACGTTTTCTTAATTTATTTTACTACAAACTCCTTTTGTAAAGCACAAGTGTCCCATCACTTTTGTGAGACACTGTACAAATATGAGAGACTGCGACGTTGTTTACCGTTTTAATAACTGATACAATTCACTTACTGAATTATTATAACTTAGAATATAAAGAATTTATTATACTTATTTCTATATCTATAGAGAATACCATGGACCTTATAAGAAATAGACTAACCCAAACGGGTTTTCTCCCTCGTCTGAGGCGTTGCCGGCTGTCACCTTGATCACAGATCACATCCGGAGGAGTAGGGACGACTTGCAGAAATTTAACATTGGTTGCCTATTGCAGCGTGTATAATTGTCAAGAAAAAGCTGGTTGTAGCGCCGCATTTGACAAATTAGAATTTCTACATATTTTTATTTTTAAAATTGAGATTGATTTTTAAAAATTTAGCATATTTATCAAGCATAATTAACGTTCCAAATAATTACAAAGCTATTGCATGCTTTCAGAGCTGGATATATTTTTAGCTTTTCCTATGCTAAAAACTACTTCTAATTTGTAACTACTTCTTTTAGAAAATAATATTTTAAATGTGGTCTAATAGAAAATTTCAAACAAGCAATTTTTATCCTTTTTATTGGTGTAAGTAAGTAAAAAATACTAAAATATTTAAAAACGAATTCTTGATAGTTTTGTTTAAAATTCTAAATTGTTCTGCTTTTTTAAAATTATAGATGAGTATTATAGCACAATTTCTATAAAGGGTTTTTATTTCAATTATATTTCATAATACATCATAGTAATAAACACTTTTGACTCCTTAAAAATTTTTATACATTTAATTCTGATATTAAAATTGTATTTAACTGTAATAATTAATTTTGCTTGTATTTTATAATGATTATTTTTTTTAATTTATTTTTAGATTGGCGTAAGATTTTTTTTCTTTACTGTAAATTTAATTTATTAGCCCAAAGCGGCGGTAGCCTAGAAAGGTTGTTGGTTTCGAAGCGGCATTTTGCGCTGTTTTACTATATGTGTCCGTGTCTCCTTGCAAACCAAACCAATATTATCGCCCCGTATTATATGTAAAGAAATAAAATATTGAAGAATTTGTGTGAATACATATATGTTTCTTGCACTGTGACAAAAACGACAGTATCTAGAGCCATCCTATTTGGAAAAAACTATGGCTTTCATAATCTCATCACTATACAACGTATCACATGTAATAATTAAAAAGAGTTATGTGATACAAACGCCATAGGTTTCAGTGTTAAAGTAAACCAGATCGTCCCTACTCTTTCTTGCCGACATGTCGGTGACACGCGCCCCGCCCACTGGGTTAGTCAATCTCTGATAAGGTCCATGGAGAATACTAAAGCCAACTCTATAATGGCCTTGAAGCGCAAAAATCACGTTATTCAGATGGTCGATGTGTTTTTGTGGTAGTATGTGATTGCGAATCCGTGGTCGTCAATTTTTTGGATATATATTATGCCAATAGTGTTATGTAAGTGGATTATTTTGCTATTCTAAGTTATTTTAAATAACTTAAGCTTTATGCAATGGTAAATAATAGTTTTAACTATATTTCGGTTTATATCATTTTAATTTTTAGATTTGTTTGGGAAAACTTGTAGCTCTTCTCAAGCCTATCCAAGTGTTTCGTTTTAGCATCGAATATATTTACTCTAGTTTTAATATTTTGAGTAGTATTAATTGGAATATTTGTTTGGTATACTACATTAGGAATTCTTTATTTTGATTACGTCTTTCTAATAACATATTTGAATACAGAATGCCTCGACACTGCAGTGTATTTAGTTGCAAATCCAATTACGACAAAAACGAGAATGTCACTACTTACTCTTTACCTAAATCACCTAAAAGAAAAGCTGAATGGTTAAGGAAAATTCCGCGACATTTAAGTAAATTAAAAAACCCGTAATTTGTATAAAGCATTTTTATGAATCACTGATAATTATTAGAAAGTGAAAAGAAGCTTTGTTTTACATGCAATATTATAATTTCATCATCAAACTTCTCAAAAGTCACAACTGTTTATTTTTATGTATGCTTCTGCATAAATTATGTAAGGTGTAGGATGCGTGTATATGGTACAGCTTCAAATTTTATGAATCTATTTTTGATAGTGGAATAGGCCTGTAATTTGGGGGCACCACTTGAAAAAAAAAACGAGCCTAATCACTTACCTCTTAGGTGGTTTGGAAAAAGTGATATAGCATGAAATTGGAGCTGGCACAAATAGAAGGATGTCCTTTTTTATGAATGTAATTAGCATTTAACTTTTCAAAATTTTCTTAAAAGATTTATTTATAGCATAACATGCATGTAAGTTTATACACAAACTTTCTAGCATTCTAGAAATTTTTAATTCATTTCCGTGTTTTCTTAGTGAATGAAGTGATGAGAAATGACTATGGATATTTGCCTTCTAAAAATTTATATAGCTGATGCGATGGTAGCGGCATGGATTTTTACAAAATATTCTGCCCTTAATATTTATTTTAGTATTAAGAAAATCTAAATAAAATTTACATTCATAAATCTATTGTATTTTCCCCGTTTTGTGGATTTTATATTATTTTGGGAACAAATTTGATTTAGATTACATAAATGGATTCCATTTTTATTAAAATTGCAGAAATAAAGTTAGTATGTGGTGATTCTCAATGATATTTTTAGTTACATAAACAAAGTATAATTGTTTTAAAATTATTCAAGATATGCATTTTACCACCTGTGAAAATATTACACTATGAAAAATTTAATGCAAGTCATGCGATCTACTCACGTTTATTAATTTTACTTATATTTAAGTCTCTCTTCCTACAAGTATGTGTTTTCGTACGTATAAAGTATCAAAAATAATAAAAGTAATTAATAAATTTTCTCTAGTTACTACATCTGAATATAAAGATAAGAAAGACATCAGTAAATTGCTGTTGTTATTTGCTGATCATAATGGTAATCAACCGAACGTGATCACATATACCGTCTTCAAAACTTTGATTTTTATCAAGCTTCATATAAATACTAGGTTTTTGTTAGTCACGTAACTTGGCATCCTAAATTTGAGATGACAGATGAAATAACACTAGTTCTGAATTAGTTCACTCAGGAAGTAACATTTTCTCCTTCCCGTCAATATAGCATATTTATAGCTCCCAATGATGGCGATCACTAACTAAATATGTTATGGATTAGAAGCCTATTGCACTCCATAAGTTTTTCTTTATTCGCTTTATGTGCATGCATGCTAGGTTGTGGAAGAAATTAAAAAGTCCCCTTTTTTTTTTACTTAGATTATTCGAATGTATACGCCAGACATTTATTTGTTGAACTGTAATTATAATTTGGAACGTGGTGCTAGAGCCGTTGGAGCCGAACCGAACGCCAGTTTGTTTAGAATTATAGAGTTTGATTACGCCAAAGCAGGTGAATTTGGAAAACACCAAAATCGGTCATGCATCCAACTCGTTCATAGAGGCTTGAACTCCGGATGAACTACCAGTGTTCGGCGGCTCGCTTGCTAGAATTTAGGGAGGAACTGATTGTTAGAATTGCGTTAGGCTCTTTGAATGTAGCAAAGCCACGAGGGTTACCTTCTTAAGATGGCAGGCCTTCGTGGAGGAATTTTCTGAAGGCTTAGATTAGGTTATTATGGCAAACCACAGTAGGATGCCTTCATGTTGAACGTTCTTAGAGAAATTGGCTCCCCATACACGTTACACATGGAGAAAATTATGAAAACGTCCATGCAGCCGGCCCGTTAGCCTTGATTCGAATCCAAGTCGGAACTACCAGTGTTCAGCGATTTAATTCCTCTACCGCGGGAGGGCCTAATTGCTGAAGGGAACTGGCTTGTATTCATGTTACACACGGTGAAAACAAACAATGCAACCAGCTGATTCGTCTGGCATCGAACCCAAACCAGTTCGAACTTCCAGTATTCAGTAGTCGGCCACTGGTGGCGTGTGGGTAGGAGCCACAGATAATGTAGTGAGTAGCAAAAATCCCTAATAGTGGCCCTGGTTACTAGTAGGTTTGTAAGTATATTGGTAATCATCCAATCTACAAGGAAATTTCGGAGCTTAATTGTAAAGTCAAATGCGACACTCCGATAAACGTGGTATATGTAGAGATGGAAAAATTTATTATTTACAATATTTGTATTTATTAGTAAACATTTTATAAAATTTATTCTTAATTTAGCGTTTAAGAATTCTAAGAGAGTTATCTGAGTATTTTTTCCTCCTCAGGTAATCCAATAAAATTGAGTAAATTTATGTTCTGTAATGTCTTTGCGTGTTATATACATAGTTTTTTTTTTCGTTCAAAGTTAGACAAGTTTACACAAACAATACAGGTCGAAAAGAGAGCTGGTCTGCGCCCGGTGAGCCTGTCGGCAGCGTCGCAAAGCGTAATTTGACTAACGAAAAGATCATGCTTTGGATCTGGTGAGATTGCCGTAGTGAGATCCATAAAAATGAATCTCTCCATTAGTCGCACTATGCATCACATAAACGTCAGCTGTGCGCCGCATGAGCTGACTCAAGCAGATAAGGTCAGACGTGTTCGAGCCTGTACTATTCTTCTCGAATATCAACGCAAAGTTAAAGTTCTGGACTAGATAGTCACTTGTGCTGAAAAATAAATTTATTTCAACAACATAGGCCAAAAATTTAGTTAATCTGCGCCCGTGAGTCCGTCGGCAGCATCGTAAAGCGTAATTTGACTAACAAAAAGATCATTCTTTTGTATTTGGTGGGATTGCCGTGGTATTAATCACAAATAGTATATGGAAAAAGGTAAAACCCTTGACAGTAAAGGATACAACGAGATGCTAGTGCATGTTGACGCTGCTATCAAGGAAAAGAGTCGAATTGAGTTCCGGCGCAGAAAGGTAACGTTCCATCAACATAATACCATACGTGTCTGCATTCACCGGCTGGCCTCTGTACGGACTCAAAAGGGATCTTTCACCATACCCACCATATAACTCCGACATCGCACGTTCGGACTTCTACCTTTTTTTTCATACTTGCAGCTACATCTTGCTGGTCCTATCTTCACTTCTGCACAAGACGTCCGAAATGAGGTTGACCTGTGTTTGGACTCGGGCCACCAAGTTTCCGGGCCGAAGGTTTTGAAAAACTACCAAAACATTGGCAGAAAAGCATAGATTTTTGGTAGTGATTACTACCCGCACTAAAGGTACTGACTACTTTTTTTTTTTTTTTTTTCATAACTTTATGAAGAACGTTCGTGCTTAAAATTTTCGTTACAACCATTAAATTCTGTAATTTATGAATTCCTTCCCACTTTTCATGTATTTATCAACTGTACTTTATGAACCTGATATTCTTACAATTATCAGCTGTACTTTATAAATCTGATATGTAGAAACGCAATTTGATTTTATGCATTTCAGTATCAAGTGAAATTTTTAAACTAATCGTTCATTATAACACTTTATGTTGTTTTCATTCAAAGCTGAACTCAGATAATGTGCCGAGGTTGAACTACCAGTAATAGGCGACTTTAGCGCTCGCCCGCTAGAATTTAGAGAGGAACTGAGTGCTAGAATTGGGTTAGGCTCTTTGAATATAGCAAAGCCACGAGGTGGCAGATAGCAGATGCCTTCGTGGAGGAAGTTTCTGAAGGCTTAGTTTAGTTTATAGCAAAGCTCCCCATACACGTTACACACGGGGAAGATTATGAAAACGCCCATGTAGCCAGCCCGTTCGCCTTGATTCGAACCCAGGTCGGAACTACCAGTGTTTAGCGATTTAACCACTCGGGCGCGGGTGAGCCTAATTGCTGAAGGAAACTGGCTCGTATTCATATTGCACAACAGGAAAACAAACCATGCAGCCAGCTGGTTCGCCTGGGATCGAACCGAAACCAGGTTTAACATCCAGTAATCAATATTCTTAACCACTCAGCCACTGGCGGCGCGTGGCAGAAATAAGAGCCACAGATATTGTATTGAGCAGCAAAAACCTCTAATACTGGCCCTGGTTACTAGAAGGATTATATATTGGTAATCATCCAATCTACAGCAATGAAATTTCGGAGTATAATTGTGAAGTTAAATACGACACTCCGATAAACGTGGTAAAGATGGAAAAATTTTTAAAAAAGGAAACTTACTATGCAAATACATGTATTCATTAGCAAACATTTTATAAAATTTATTCTTAATTTAGCGTTTATGAATTTTCAGAGAATTATCTCATCGGATTATTTTTTTCTCCTCTGGTAATCCAATATAATTGAGTAAATTTATGTGCTGTTAATATCTTTGCCTGTTATGTACAAAGTTTTTTTTTTTTTTTTTTTTCCTCGTTCAAAGTTAGATAAAACTGAACGTACGTCACACTGAAATTACTTTGTCTAGAAAGTAAGCGCTTGGATAGAAACAGATGTGGGATTTCATTTTTAGAAGACATGAGATCACTTTCTGTAAAGTAATGTTATAAAATTTTGAATTTGAAATAATCGTACTTCGTTTTTAGTAGCGCAGAATGATAAAGATTTAATGAGAATATAGCAAAGCATCTTTTTAGAAACGCTGTTATAATTTTGCTATTTTATTTTTTTATGGTAGGTCAAGGAAAAAGGCAGGCTGCTAAATACGGTAACAGCACATTGCTCTGTTTCATATATAGCGAATCCGCTTTGAAATGAGGCACGAAGCAGTAAAGTAGCTGAACACCAGTAGCTCGGTCCGACTGGCTGCGCTTTCGTGGTTTTACCCTGTGTAACGTGTATAGGAGTCAATTCCCCTTAGAAAGTCTTCCACGAAGGCATCCTTTCCCTTAGGCAGATAGATCGTACCGGTGTTTATGTTATCAACAGTACTGGTTATTTTCAAAAATGATCATCCTAGAAAGGTGATTGCCAAAAAGTATTCACTTCGCTTATTTATACGTTATGCATGAATATACTCTTTTTAGTCAATCTAACATATATAAATTACTAATGCTCAAAACAAATTCAATTTTCAATATTCTGTTTCCTATTTGTTCCTGTTCAATGAAACAAATTCATACACAGCAAATTCAAATGCATCGCTACAGGAAGATGATAAACCAGCTCAGTACGTAATTACAGTTGCATCCGGAAAAGAGTACATATACATATAAATATTTAATATATATATATATACGATATACAACGATATACAATATATATATATATATATATATATTATCGTTTTTTAGGATGTATCTATAATATGTATCATTTTACTTTACTAAAATATAATATTCAATTTTGTAATTTAGGAATTTCTTCCCCCTTATCATGTATTATCAACTTGTACATTACCCCTTCAATTATCAGCTGTATTTTATAAACCTGAAAAATAGAAACGCAATTTGATTTTATGCATTTCAGTATCAAGTGAAATCTTGAAACTGATTGTTCATTATAAAACTTTATGTAGTTTTTATTCAAAGCGGATCTCAGATAATGTGCCGCAAATTATTTCCACACTAAGTTTTTTGTGCAAATAATACGTCCTGCTAGTGTTTTTGTAATAAAATGCATGTTATTAATTGATTTCGAATTTTCGTTGCATCTTGATATTGCTGCCAAAGATATTCAATCAAGAATAGTATCTTTTACTACGTTTATGTGTATGGATACATAGACCATTTCTCCGTGTACTAGAAAAATTTCATAATGATTTATCCACTTTTGAAGTAAAAAAATAATAGTTAGGAGTGTTATACGATTTTATAATACAAGTAAAAAATATATATAAAGCTCTGGAAAGTGCTAACACATATTTATGGAATATTATGGATGGTAATTTATGAAATATTATGGATGGATGAGTAAATGGAATATTATGTGCATGCTATATATGTATACACATATCATCAAGTATAAAATCATTTATATATAATTTTTATATCGCGATGAAATTACCGAAATGCTTAAAAATCTAGTATTTTTAAAAACTGTTTTCTTCCGCAGAATAACGGCAAATTATGAAACATTACGCAACATTGAAAAGCGTGATGAACAAATTTTGCGAAAAGAAATAGGGACTGCTGCACGTATCTCACAGATATCTTTCATTCAACACAAAAGTGAAAAAGTTCTATTCCTGTTCAAAACATACCCTGCAGTCTGAGTCACAGATGGAAGAAATGACAGCAGGTCTTTTGTTCAACTGAGGGGAAGTGTTTTATGGCTTACTCACTTTACCGCCAAACGAGTACAGTGGAAGGGAAGCTTCGTTGCCATAGTAACCAGGCTGTAGGTAGTCTTACAGATTTGAGTCTTTATCGCTCAACGTTCGTAGCGCCATCTGTTATTAAAAATCGACATGAGAAAGGGGTATTAAACGCTCTTAAGAGAAAACTACTATTTTTGACAAGTCAAACTTCGCGATCATAGTGAAGAGAAAAAGATCGACTATTTTGATCACGTGACCTTCCGAAACTGATTTCGCTTCAAGGCCATGGGAGAATACCATGGAGAATACATTGTGACGTCACAATTTTAGTTCCACCCATTTATGGACGTCACTTAGCTCTGCCTTAGCAACTTTGTTTATGCAACGTATTCTGAGATTTTACTACTGAAAATCGCCAAGCAGTGGGCTAAAGCACATTTTCACCCTAACTTTTAATTAGATGCTACATGCATTATATTAAAAGAATTCTAAAAAAAGGGGGGCATATAATTTTATGAAAACAGCTTATGCGTAGTGAGAAAGACATTTATAATAACGAAATATAACTTTTTGCATATCCCCCATAGAACCAAATTTCCAATTAAATTATTAAATTAACCACTTGCGCTAAAAAGACGTGCCACACACGTCGAGATGCTTTTGTCTCAAACCGTGAGCGACGTGAACACCGTCGATAGGCATTTATCGCAAAAATGAAAATAACGTGGTACACACGTCACCTAACAACGAGATTGTTTGTTTCTCGAGTTACAGTTCTGGACTGCACTCGCAGACGCAGAGCGGCGTAAATGAGACACTTTACCACTTGTTATATTGTAGCGCATGGCACAACAACTGTGAAGTTTAGTCGTAGCAGAAGTGGTTAATGAAATACTCATTATGCTTTAATTAAATAAAGTTTTAAGTTTTTAACCTTTAAGTGCAAAATTCATGAATTTACAACATTACAACTTATTTACTTAAATGATTGATCATGATGCTTACTTAGAGAATAGAATTCATCAGTTTTGAAAGGACTGTTACTTTTTTTAACCATATCTGTCAAAATAAAGCATACACGTGAACTAAGTTATATCTCAATAAGCTCAGTCAAAATTCAATTTTTTTTCCCCAAGATTATTGGGAAAACACTTCCTCCCTTCTCATAACCAGTTCTTAACCGGGAATGCAATTAAACTCCTAAGGCTTCGGCAATAGCCCCACACATTCCTTCCAAAGAAAGACAATTAAGTATTAAATGTATTCCAGCCCGAGAGAAAACAGACAGCAGTTAATATGCCTGCTGAATGCCTCAAGAAAATTATTAAGACATTAAGGTTTTCTTGGGGGGGAAGACATAAACATTCGTCTTTTTTATATCATGCTATTTGATATTTTGTGATTTAAAAAATTTAAAATTTGAACTTATTCAGAAATATAGATATGTTTCAACAAACTAAATGTAGGATGATATAATTGTGTAAACAGCAGCACAGTTATAAAACCATGGAAAACTGTTTGTACGCATACCATTCTAAATTGAAATATAGAAGATATGTACTAATTTTCTCATTTATATATTATTTCTTAATGGCCCACTGAAAGATGTATTAAACATGCTTTATGGTATTTTCTCATCTAATACTGAATGCAGTTTCCAAAGGTGTGGCAAAGTATTCTTTCAAAAGAAATGCTACTGAAATAAAGCAAATCAAATCTAACAAATACATTTAATGAATAAACAGAAATTTTTAAAATAACTAGTTCGAAGAACTACAATTCAAATAATTAAATAGAAATTCTTAAAAAAAAGTCTAAATCAACAACTGTGATTAAAAAATATACTACAGTCAAAAGTCGTTAATCCGGACTCGTCGGGACTTTGGCGATTCCGGATTACAGATCATCAGTTTAAATCTCGTAAGATGGCATGCAGAAATTCTAAAATTAAAAATATGAAACCGTAATTTATGAAATAAAGAACAATTATGATCTAAAGGGTATCAAAATTTACAAAAAAAAAAGCTTAATATTTATTTGTTTACTTTATTAAACATTTCTTTCAATGTAAGTTGTTTAAGTTGCTTCGTTTTATATGATAATACTTTCTCCTTAATTCTATAAACAGACATAATTTCTTGTTCAGTTACAAAGTTCCGCTGTTCAAGTCCCGTTAATTGCTGTGCCGAGAATACCGACTAACTTGTCAATCGAAATTTTTTCGTTTTCACTAACCTCTCTGTCACATTCTTCATGTCTTTATCCATTTTTTGGAGCAATTCCACTTTTTATTTGTTGGACATCGAAACATACTTGTAGATCCTTTGGAAATTCCAGCATCGGAAATTCTATTTGACATAATCGAAATTTCAAGTTTACTTTTATAAAATTGCTCTTAACAGTCTGCAAAAAATAATAAGCGGGATCCAATTCGAAGATTAAGGAACAACGCAATCATTAACATTAACTGAAATAGATAATTAGATAATTTTAGCTTACACCGTCCGTTATACATTAAACACGCAGGCGAAAACGTATTCTGCACTTGCGCACACGCATATGCGCAGTAGTCAAGGTCTTACGCGCACGCGTAAAACGCTTGTGCGCATGTGCCAACGCGGCGCATGCGCAGAAAGTTTTTAGCTTTGAGGTCCGGATTATAGATCATTCCGGATTATTGGTGTCCGAATTAACGACTTTTGACTGTATGAAGTTATAATATAGGCAATAAAGAAAAAGCGATACTTTTTTTTTTCTGATTGTAGACGTTATCACATTGCTTGCAGGAGATTGTTAACAATGACGAATGTAACATTGCACGGGGAATCTATATAACTTCATATTTTATGTCAGGATGGCGGTAGCCATGAAACTGAAAAGTTACGGGAGATGACTCCGTCTTGAAATGTCGTACATGTTAGAAACCTGTAATTCCAATAAAAGTACTTCCCCCCTATCAATTGTCATTAGTCCTTTACAATGATCTTCTTTGCAAATGTATTACACCGGCAATTTTCACCACACATGTATAGTTTCAACGTCATATATGGTTTTTCAATCCACTGATCATTTTGTGCAGGAAAAACTGAGTGTTACCTTTTGAAAATTTTTCACTATAACCATAAGGGCTCTGTTGTTTTAAATCATCAGAATCTCCAATGTACACCTTCAAATAACATTACCCGAAATTCCATTTCGATTTTTCGATCAAGTGGATAAGCAGCTGTGGGTTCATATATTGGGAAAGTTTATTTATTTATTTATTTATTTTTATAACCACCCTGTATGCTGTACATGTTCATCTGTTTGAAACTACAGTTGCTACTGCAACAAATTATATAAATATTTTTTCATTTATTCTATCATTTAATTTACATTATCAGAATCCCAAAAAATACTAACTTATCAAATAAGCCAGGATTTTAAAAATGAAACGAAAAGCAATAATAAAGGAGAAAAAGTTAAAACAACAAAATACACACATATAAAGTATTTTAAAGAAGATGTAGACATACCAACATCAATAACTGAAGGAAAAAAATCTTGGAAGATCTTAGATTGGTGTATTTAAAAAAAAAAAAAAAAGGCAGAAAAAGAAGGCAAAACTGAAGATGACCAAGATATGAATTGTCAAAAGTATTATGAGAAAGAAATAGTACGCCCATCAGCAAAAATATTAACAACGTATATCAATGGGCGAAAAAGGGAGTTCTAAAGAAGTATTTAACAGAAATAAAAGATAAAAACAAAAGTGAAGACAAACGACGATATTTGAAAAAACTTCTCCAAAATCATGATTATCTACATAGTTAACACATTTTACTTTCATTACGCAAAATTTCACAATTAAAAATAAACTGCTGTGAAACATGTGTTTGATAAATATATCAAAAGAAACTGTTACACAAATTGGAAAGGATTTGTAAGGCAGCTGAAAAAAGTCTTAATGCAAACGGTAAAAAAAAAAAAAAAAAAAAATTGTATACGATAAACACAATTCATTGTTATGTATGAAAATCTTTTTCTTCCATTAAAAACATAATCTTGCACTCCTTGTCATGATGAATTTCTTGGGCTTATTCTGATGTTACTGTCAGACAAGTGAGATAAGTCGCAACAACAAGATGAAGAAAAAAGGTAAAAGAAAACTTTACATAGCATTAAGATGTTTTTAATGGAATTAAAGCATCTACTAATTTGGTTTCATAAAAAGCAAACTGAAAAATAAAGTTTTTAATAAATTAAATAATGTATATAAACGTTTTTGAATAAGAATTGCAATTAAAATCTACTAATCTAAATTTGCAGATTTTATTGAAAATGGAATATTTCAAGGATTTTCTGAGTGATACAGAGATCATGAAAGTTATCCAAAAAATAAGTGAAAATGAAAAAAACGATCCCATAACAATAATAGCAAAGTCTCTACAAGCATACAAATTTTGGGAGCGCTCGAATTTAAAGGTGGAAATAAAAAAAGTTACAAGCAATGCCATGTCTTGGAGACTACCGTTGAAAAGCTACTAACAAGAAATGTGCAACAAATTAAAAGAGATGAATCATTCTTTTGTCCACAAGAACTCTTGCTTACTCTGTCAACTTGTGAAGGGATCATGCAAAGCTCAGTGCACCATTTATTATTACATAAAGTTTTCTGGAGTTATTTTTAGTATTGATAAAGATTAGAAAAACATATAACATTATGTTAATGGTAGAACTCTACAACAAAATTTGTAGCAAAATTTTTATATTCACTTCTAACAATACATAAGTATGGTTAAAAAAATAACACACAATTCACTGTAGCTCAGTAATGAAGAAAAGTACATAGATGAAATTTTATTGGTAGAATCATTTATTCCTTATTACCTAACCTATAAATAATTTTTATTCCTTGTTGGGGATACAATGAATCAAAGAAATAGGTAGTGATGGCTTCTGAGTGGTGACTGCAATATCCAAGAGAATAGGTACTGATGGCTTCTGAGTGGTGACTGCAATATCCAAGAGAATAGGTACTGATGGCTTCTGAGTGGTGACTGCAAATCCAAGAGAAGCCATGGTCAGGTACATCCTCAACCATCACAACAAATGAAAATGCATCAGTCACTGAGGAATTCAAGGCAGATCATAGAGGACAGAGATATGCAAAAGGATCTATGTTAATGCTCATCTAATGATAGGGATGCAGAAAAATTTTTGCTCGTTGGGTTCCAACACTGCAAATCAGACAGAACCCATATGATGATCTCCAAAATTTCTCTTCACTTATGTGGAAATTATTTTGATTAATTGATAGATGGCGCTAACGTTGCTTGTTAACGCGACGCAACGTGCCTTCTGAATTTCCATAGACTCTCCACCGGCAGTTCGATAGATGGATGTCTGATGGTTCGCACACTATTTGATTAGGAACACTTCGGTTCCTATTTGATTTCGATTATGAAAGCATATAGATTTATTTGTCAACTGAACCACCATGTTTTGATTAATGATCTGTAAATATTGTACATATTAAAAGTTACATTTTAAAGTGATTGATGTCGATTTATAGATCTTAGAATATTTTGAAACAGCTGGTGCATTAGGCCGTCAAGAATTGGATTTAGCACGTTGCAAGTGTGCGAAGTCAGCAAAAGGTAAGGCTAAATTTTCTAATTTGTAGAGTAACTATGGCGGAAGAGTCTGTTGTTAAATTAAAATCGAAAAGAAAAGTTATCAGGACCACCGTGTCTAAGATTCTAAAAAAAATCGAATCAGAGTCGAATAAAAAAGAAATTGATACAAGTACATTAGAAGAAAATTTAGACCAATTAATCACGAAATCGAAAGCTCTGAGTGAATTAGATGCACAGATAGAGCGTGACTTGAAATCAGAGGCCGAAGAGTTTAAAACAGAAATTCTATCTTGTATCGAATACGAAGAGAAAATTCAGTTATGGCAATTCAGAGCAAATAAAAAATTGAAAGAATTAAATAAAGTAACAAATTCGGATAATGAAAACTCTCTTAATGAAACTAATTCTAAAATCAAAAGCAATAAATGTACGCGTCTGCCAAAGTTAACCATTGCTAAATTCTATTGAGATTATACCCAGTGGACAAGTTTTTGGAACTCTTTCAAGGTAGCAACCCACAATAATGTATCTTTAACAAAGATAAAAAAATTTAATTATTTAAAATCGTACTTATGCGGCAATGCTGCAAACGCGGTAGAAGGTTTTTGCATTTCGGAACCAAATTACGATGACGTTGTCGAAATACTTAAAAACAAGTTTGGCAGGAAAGATATAATTATAAACTCACACATGCAAAAACTACTGAATCTTACCCCAGTAACCAAATCCAGTGACACCGTAAAACTTCGCAAACTTTGTGACACTATAGAAACTCAAATATGCAGCTTGAAATCATTAGAAGTCACACCGGATAAATACAGTTATATGTTGATTCCAGCCATAATGAAAACACTGCCGTCTGATATAACCTTAGAATTCAACTGTAAAACGGATTCGTCATCTTTTTTTAATGTTGACGAATTATTGCAGTTTGTTTGATTAAAATTGGAAAGTCGCGAGAGAAGCCATCTTTTGCTCTCCACTCATAAATCAGAAATCACTTCCTGTGTTTATAAAGAAAAGGGAGGGAATGGAAGTATCGCCCATTCCACTTACCAGCTGCTGGTGCCGGTTAAAGAAAACAAAACTACTAATTGCTCTCTGTTTTGTAATACATCCAAACATGTTACTGAAGACTGTGAATCACTGACAGTTGATGAGAAGAGAAATTTATTATGTAAACATGCCAGATGTTACCTTTGCCTGAAATCAAACCACAGCATAAAGCACTGTTGAAGCGATCTCTTCTGCTCCAAGAGCAAAGGTCGACATAACCGCTCAATATGCTTTCGTGCTGAGAAAGAACGAAATGAAAAAAATAAAAGTATAGAAGATTCACATGTTCTTTCAGCATTCTCATGCAACAAAATTAAAACTATTTCGCTTCAAACTTGATGCATAACACTTCGAACAACTACGCAGTCGGTTTTAATTAGAGCTCTACTGGATTCAGGTAGTATGCGTTCCTTCTTAAGCAAAGAAATCACGGATAAATTCCTGTTATTCCTCCATTGAAATTGTTAGGAGTCGCTTGGGACAATCAAAGTGACATAATTTACTTTGATGTAAAAAATTTGATAACATTTCTATGAAAACAAGTTAATACTAAATGTTTTGTCCTACAAGCAATAGGACGAATTTTTGATCCTATTGGTCTATTATCACCGTTTGTACAAAATCATATTGCAGCAAATTTGGACACTTGCTTTAGATTGGGATGATGAACTACCAGAAAATTTATGTTCTGTATGCAAAACATGGTGCAAAGAAGTTTCCAATTTGGACGAAATCGGTATTCCACGATATTATTTTTTTGCAATCGGTAATAGTGATGTGGAAAGGATTGAACTGCACTGTTTTTCTGACGCTAGCAAAAAGGCGTATGGTACAATAGCGTATCTGCATATAATTTCTAGCAATGAACAAATATTTACGGTTTTTGTTGCTTCAAAGACTAGAGTAGCACCTTTAAAACCGCTCACCTTACCTAGGTTGGAACTAATAGGAGCTCTTTTATCAGCCAAACTGGGCACTAGCATCACTAAAGTTTTGAAGTTACAACTTTCTCGTTTTTTCTGGACTGATTCGAAAATCACACTTTTCTGGATAAAGGACTGCGCAAAGAAATTTAAGCTTTTCGTTAAAAATCATATTCAGGAAATACAAAATTTGATATCCCCAGAAAATTGGCATTATTGCCCCGGTAAATGTAATCCTGCTGATTTGGCTTCGAGAGGAGCTAAACTTCCAGATTTGAAAAACAATCCTGTCTGGTTTCAAGGACCAGAACGGCTTAGAATGTCGTCTGAATTGTGGCCTCGACAGAATGAAGAGAAACCTGTCATTGAAGAAGAATTAGAATACCGCAAGAACATTAATGATATTTATGAATTTGTGTGCACAGCAGTTGAAGAAAGGCTTATAGACATCTCAAAATATAGTAATTTAAGAAAATTGTTGAGAATAACTGGTTGGATAAAGAGATTCATCGGTAAAATTAGGAAAACAAACCATGTGACAGGTCCATTAACGACTGAAGAAATAGAAGATGCCAAAAATTATTGGATTCGATCTGAACAAGAACGTTTTTATACCAAAGAAATTGAGTCTCTGAAGAAAGCGAATAAAGTCGAAAAGAAATCATCTTTATATCTTTTTAACCCATTTTTAGACCAGAACGGGATACTGAGAGCAGGTGGAAGATTAGAACATTCTAGTTTTTCACATGATGAAAAACATCCGGCAATTCTTTCAAGAGACTCCTGGCTAACGAATTTGATAGTAGAAAGTGCACATGTTAAAATGGTGCATGGAGGAGTAGCAAAGACCTTAGCTGAAATTCGAAGTCGCTTTTGGATTCCAAAAGGACGTCAATTTATCAAGAAAATAATAAACAAGTGTCTTATTTGTAAAAGATATTCATTGAAGTCTGCTGACCAGACCACTTCTCAACTTCCAGAAGACAGAATCAATGAGACACCACCATTCTACGTGTCTGGCATCGATTTTGCTGGACCGATTTATGTAAAAAACATCGAAGGAAGTCAAAAAGCCTATGTAACATTATTTGCATGCGCTATCACTAGAGCCATACATCTGAAACTTGTACCGAATCTTTCTACAGATTCTTGATGGCATTCAAAAGATTCACATCTAGAAGAGGCAATTGTCGAATAAGAAATTCCAAGATTTTCTGTCGAATGAAAGAATCAGTTGGAAGTTTATAATAGAACGAGGGGCTTGGTGGGGAGGCTTCTACGAGAGATTAATAAAATCAGTAAAAGAGTGCTTACGAAAAATTCTCAGTAAAGCTTTACTAACATTTGAAGATTTGTCAACGGTTTTAGCACAAGTGGAAGCTGTTTTGAATTCTCGTCCTTTGACATATGTGTACAATGACCACAAGGAACCGTTGCCTCTGAAGCCAGTCAATTTTTTTATTTTTGGAAACAAAGATTCTACATTACCTATCAACTTTAATTCCATTGTTAAAGATTTCTCTACCAAGTCCTCTCTGACCAAAAGAAAGATTTATCAAGATTTATTGGTTAGGCAATTGTGGACTAAATGGAAAAAACAATATTTGATGGATCTTCGGACAGCTCATCAATTAAAAAATCCTAACGTTTATGATGATCTAAAAGTTGATGATCTTGTATTAATCGAAGGCAACAACAAGTGTAAACTTTTGTGGTAGAGTGATAAATGTTTTTCGTGGTCGTGACAACAAAGTTCGTTCTTGTGAACTAAAAACTGCTGATGGAACAATAATAAAACGACCAGTTCAATTATTATATCCTTTAGAACTTTAAAAACATTTTTTATTGTTTAATAATATGAATATGATTGAATATGTTTTATGCAATTGTTTATTTTACTAGTTTAATTTCATATGATTAGATAAAGAATAGTTTAAATTTACTGAGTGTCAAGTTATATTTGATGATTAACATACCTTTTTTTTTTTTTGGAATTTAGTACAGTGATTATAATTTGAATATATTTTCTAATCATTAATATACTTATCAATTGTTTTATAATTATATGTTAAAATACTTATTAGTATAAATTTGATTGTTGTTAGATTAATGTGAACTCTTGACAGAGTTCAGGTGGGGAGTGTGTGGAAATTATTTTGATTAATTGATAGATGGCGCTAGCGTTGCTTGTTAACGCGACGCAACGTGCCTTCTGAATTTCCATAGACTCTCCACCTGCAGTTCGATAGATGGATGTCTGATGGTTCGCACACTATTTGATTAGGAACACTTTGGTTCCTATTTGATTTTGATTTTCGTTAATGAAAGCATATAGATTTATTTGTCAACTGAACCACCATGCTTTGATTAATGATCTGTAAATAGTGTACACATTAAAAGTTACATTTTAAAGTGATTGATGTCGATTTATAGATCTTAGAATATTTGAAACAACCTAGAATGATTTTGGGAGCTATCATGTTATGAAACCTAGCTCATTCATTTCAATTTCGAGAGCAAAAGACAGTCAATGGAATGAGCATACATTTATATCATGGAAACAAAGACAGCAACAGTGCAAAAGCAAATGGATCATAAACTGAGGAACATTTCCATAAGGACCAAAGGAAACTGGTGTTTCTGTTTCTGAAATTTAATTTCTCTAAGGCTTACAGTTAATTGTATGTTACTTTTTGACTGACCTCTCTACAAACTATGTTTCAAAAATTTAATGAGACTATACAATTTTTATGTAATATTAACTTGCATTTTGTGACAGTTTGTTAGAGAGTTGAGATTCATCAAAAAGATAGTAGACTACAGACAATTATAAAAGTTTATTCATCAATGAAAAGGCACAAGGGCCATAAGGATCAGAGCTGCATGCTCTTGTTAGCACTGATGGCTATTACAAAATATGGCGCAGGAGCCAAACAGGATACTCGCCCTGCTCGTAATTTACAGAGTCTGCTGGTTTGGGAAGGGGAGTCACAGCACCCTCTAGTGAGATGAATGTTACAAGATAGGATGGATGGAACAACAGTAATGAATGGTATTATGAACTGGATCTATAAAACACTAGAATACATTATTTGAGTTTCTTAGCTGAATTTTACGAATTTTTATTTATTATCTCATCAAAAAAAGGCTTAAAAGGATAAAGAAATACACAATATTTTTTAATAATACGTGAAGAGTTAGTTGAAATTATTAGTGAAGAATTATGAACATGTTTCAAACCAAAGTTAAGAAATTAAAGTTCTGTGTCAAAATTGTTGATTCCTAACCTGACATAAACTATGCTGATCAACTTATTATCACATTTCATTATTTATTAATATGTCAAAATGTGAAGTTTTCCTTTGGCTTGACAGCAATACACATAGTGCCCATTAGGGTTTTTACCAGTCTTTACTTTTTTTATTATTGGTCGTAGACATAAACTTCAAGTAATAAAAATATTTTAAATGATGCATATTCCTGTTTTGACATTTCTAAATGCTAAAAGTAACTAAGATATTTAATTTTAAAATGTGGGATGCCTGAGATGTCTTAGTAAATAATAAGAATTCTTAATAAATGGTTGTGATACAACCACTTTATTTAGATACTGTCTCTGCTAAAAGTGTTCTGTTCTTAAAATTGGTCCATTAACAAAGTTGATTGGATGGAAGGTCACGGAATTAAAACACTAAAAGCATTATCAATAATATACCATTTTTAAAACATTCCTCCAATGTTATCTTTTAGTTTATGGTAGTTATATTTCCAATCATTGACCGAATTTTATGATAAAGATGAACTAGCAATGCAAGTTCTTCAGTTTGCGGAAATTACATTTCTGAAATCACTTTTAAAAGATACACTTACAACCATATGGAAAAACTTTCCTCCTCTTTAATCAGAGCAATTAAAAAAGTCAATTCACTATCAACATTTATGAATAAAACTTGCAAAAAAACTAAACATTAAAAATAAAAAATAAATAAATAAATAAATAAAAAAAAGATTTAGTTGACAGAAATCTAATCAGACATAAGACGCAGAACAGTTGTCTCTCTCTCTCTCTCACACACACACACACACACACACACAAAAAGCAAGGCAGTTAAATCAATAGATACATGAGAATGATATCAAAACATAAAACAAGATAGGCAATAATGTAGTGGAACTCTCCACCCATTCTTCCAAACCATAGTCACTTCATCTTTACAATTTCTCTTTAAGTGTATGCACATATTCATGCATACAAATTTCATCGCTACCATTCAGCAAGTCAGAGAAAATACCTTTTCTGCAATGCTACGGATACATTCTACAAATTAAACTAGTAATTTTGACAAGTTATTACTAACTGTTTATTATTATTATTATTATTATTTTAAATGTGTGTACTTATCTGAGTCAAATCCAAAACAGCAAAATATAAGGTCTACCGGAAAGTTCTGTCCAATATTGTTATTTCAAGTTTCAATATGCATGCACATGTTCATCTGAGATTTGTGTAGCTGTCTCTTTCTATCATTGCATTTATACATATGTGCTCTTCTAAATTATTTGAAACAAAAGTATCTCATTTCATTATTAAGTGAGATGTGATCATGTAAACATGGCTACTTATAAAATTAATTTATGACACTGTATTTTGTACGAGTTCGAATAAGGTAGAAATGCTACAGAAGCATTTTCAAATTTCATAAAAGTTTCAGGTGGACATGAAATTTTGGATAGAATGTACAGGAGAAGGTTCAAAAAATCTGAAGCAAGTGATTTCACCCTTGTTGTTAAGCCACGTTCAGGGTGACATTTTTATTGATTATGTTATTATCAAAAGCATGATAATGTAAGATCCTATCTTGGAGAACATATGAGATTTTGGGAAAGCTTAATTCAGCTCATCAAACTATTTTGAACCATATTCAGAAATTAGGATTGGTCTACAAATATTCCAGATGGGTGCCTCATGAGTTAAGTGAGAACAATTTACATGATCAAGTCATTGTATGCTCATCTCTACTTTCTTAGAACTTGAAAGAACCCTTCTTGGAATGGATGATAATTGGTGATGAAAAGTAGATTACCTACGAAAACATCATTAGGAAATACTGTGAGCTCTGACAAGACAAACTGCTCCCCCTCGGGGAGGGTCGGCAGTATTCAATAGTAAGCACATCATACTACATTATGATAATGCTAAACCATATGCTGCATTGATGACTCATTAGAAAATCACAGAGGTTGACTGGAAAATTCTGCTGCATCCACCATATTCCTCCAGACATAGCACTCTCCGATTATCATTTGTTTTTCTCCTCCTAAGTTCTTCCCCCCAATGAAAGAAAGTATTCAAAAATGAAGCACTACTTCAGTTCTTTGCCTTTAAGAACTAGAAATTTTTCAAAAATGGTATTTAAAAATTATCATCACGATGGCAAGAATTTGTAAGCAACAACAGAAATTATATTGTACAATATCTTTTTCTCACTTCCCAAATGGAAAGAATTCTGTAGACAATATATAATAAAGTATGAGAAAAACAGCAATCATCAATAGCTGCTTTACATGCAACATCTAATCAATAAATTTAGATGAGTTAAATAATCACATTCAACTTATCTAAATTGATTGTTTATTATAATCTTGTGGATGCAACAGCAGAAAATGCACTGAGAATTTCATAAAATGTAATAATGGCAACTTTGGAATATTCAGCTAATAAAATGGAATAGACGGTTGCCATCTTATGAACTTCCACAGCAGTTCTCAAAGAATGAAATCTGATATGCATGATGGCACACAATGCTG
Organism: Stegodyphus dumicola; assembly: GCF_044657685.1. Classification (NCBI taxonomy): domain Eukaryota; kingdom Metazoa; phylum Arthropoda; class Arachnida; order Araneae; family Eresidae; genus Stegodyphus; species Stegodyphus dumicola. The sequence goes on along the minus strand of NC_140771.1, from coordinate 158,552,201 downwards.
CTGCCTTATTTATGACAAAAGAAAAAGGAAACCCATTCAGACAAGTTTAGGCATTTACTTTTTTAATAATAACACACCAGAAATCAGTGTTGCTGGCCCATCTAATATGCCAACTCCTTCCACCTCACCCTCTTGTGCAGCTTCAACATTGCACTAAAAATGTTGCAACCTCTACTTACTGATTAAGTCTTCAGACAACAACTTAGATGTTGATTCACCTTCACCCATGTAAAGATCTATTAGTCTCATCCTCAACCCATTCACACTTGCCTCAAAGATGACAATCCAAGGTATGCATTATATAGTAAAGTAATTATTTACTTAGTTATAAATGTTTATTTGTGATATACTGTATTCAAAATGTATTATTTCATTTCTTTATTTAATAGTATTCATAATTATCTCATAAACATCATTAAGAGGTATGCATAGTGAACCTAGTAACATTTTAGGAACAAATTCATGATATATAAACTCATTGATGAGGTGGGAAGCATCTGCAATAATTGCAGTTAACAATATGACATGTAGAATAAAAAATGATACCTACACAATTGTTATCTTTCAATTTTTTGGAAGCTAAAACTTTTAGGCATCACTAAAATTGAAATTATTATCAATCAATTCCTAATTGTAGCACAAGAAATTTTATTTTGAATATTGGATAAAATTCATTTGTCATAAAAATGATAATTCCACATTAACTGAAACTGTGTCAAATGATTAAAATTTAAAAAAAAAAAAAAGAAAGAAAAAAACACTTCTTGTTACTTTTAAATGAGACATATTATTAAAATTTTTCTGCTTCAGAAAATGTTAAATTACAAATATTTAGACTGGACATGCAATCAGAGAGTTTAAACCCGATATAAGGAAGAACTATTTCTCCCTTCTTGTATTGCTACAGTATACTTATTTTTTTAAAGATTATGAAATCATAACCTTCTGCTTTTTTTAATAATGTTTTATTTTATAAACACTCTTTTAGCATCACAATATGTGACTATAACTTAATATTCTACTATATTTTACAAAGTAATATATTTTCAATAGCATATGAATTAAGTAATGGAATTTGCTGTTTTCCTAACATATCAGAAATTTTATAGTAATCCACAATGGGCCAAAAAGGTAATGTTCTGATAGCAACCTTACTAAGTAAACACCAACATTAGGTATTAAAAGTTCTTATGATATCAAATTGACAAAACAACTACATTTTTCCAAATTTCTATTATATATTTATTAATCTTATGATTATACATATATACATATCAAATTTCATGAAACTTGCTGAACTGTTATTAGCCAAAAAATAATTTTTGGACTCTGCAATTCTGTGTAGATAACAGTATGCATTTTAGAGGAGAAAAATTATGTCAGTTATAGATTCTATACTGTAATTTTATGAAATAAAAATGGATTTAAGATTACATGACTTCATGCAGCAAACAGATTGATTTGTGCTATGAATTTATCTATTAAGATGCTTAAATAACTGAGACTGCAATCTTTGTTAAATTTTTATATTGTTATTGCAGTACACTTCTTTTACAAAACTTCAATAAATATCATTTATCTATTTTGACCATCAAACTGTTCCTAAAATTATTCCATTCAAACTACTGACCAGTTGCAGATTTTACAATCTACAACCTATATGCAAACAAAGCACAGGGTGTACCAAACCCGTTTTCTTAATATTGCTCCTAAAATTACACAATGAAAATAAAACTTAAAGGAGAACCAATTAACAACTTGTTTCTAATTTAAATAATACCAAATAAAACCTAAAGGTAAAAATATCATATTTTGTACAATCTTTATTAATGAGAAAAACATATAATCTACAGTTTTATTTAAACAATTCACAGTGACAATTTTATACAGTGCTATATACAGATGGAAGTAAATTACTTTTGTAAGGTGAGCACATCAAATAAATTTACAACAGCTCTGATGACTTCATTCCTATCATTCAGACTGCACACGAAAGTGAAGCATGGAAAATGCTATAAAATGTGATTTCTAATGAGAATGTGTACTAAGACCCAAGCATTTTCTTCAAGAAGGGGTAACTGAAGCTGAACTTCTCTTTGGATTTTCTTTTAAACTAGTATATTTTTAATAATTTATAATAAAAACTCTTATGGAGAGAAAATTTTACAGCAGACCTCTCATTGTGTGTAAAACAAATACCTTCATACTTCTGACTGAAAAAGTATGTTAAATTGCTGACAATCTGGTCCAAACTGTATGCACACCTTCCACATATTAACGATCAAAACTACACCAACTGCACTTTATTTGTGCACACATACACTCTAGATTATATGGTCAAACAAATTCTGACCATTCTGAGCCTTGTCATCAGCAAGCTGGAAGCCAGGATGACACTAAGTCCACAACACATGGTAGAACTGGATGATCAAAATACTCTTCATACAAAGAACTAACTCTTCAGAATAACACAGAACACTTAACACATTACTATGGTCTCTACAGAAAAGCTTTTAGACTAGATGGTAAAAATTATTTTGAAAAATAATTAAATAAAGGCAATCAAAGTTAAAAAAGCTTAATTTGCTCTAAACTGAAATATTTTAAATACAAAAAGAGGACTGCCGCTTAAAAAAAAAGTTGTTAAGTGAGATTCTTATGATAACTACAAGATGCAAACATTTTTACAAAAATAAAAGTTAATATTTAAGACACAGAAGCATACAATTCACATGCACATTCTAAACCATTTCTTTTGCAGAACTATGAAATACTTTCTTAATTCAAATTATACAAGCAACATTTTTGCTGTAAAATCTCCTATGAGCATATCACAACAGAGGACTTTAGATGGAAGCAGTTACAAGATCGTACCAGATAATCCATTAATAAACAGCTGGGAAACTTTCTCACCATGTGTTGCACTATTAATTAATTTTCTTTTATAATGCTCGTCCACAGATTATTTGGAGGAGTTGCTTCATAACCTAAGTATTTGTGGATGTTTCAAAATGCATTTCCAGAAGAAATTAATATGTACTAGAGTGCAGTATGAGTAAATGAACTGGCACTATTACTATGTGCCAGACTCAACATGCTACCACTGATGCTGATGTCGTCCGCAGGAAGTGGTTCCTGAGAAGCTTCTGCTATAGCCATTGCATCAAAGCCCAGACGAGCACTCTCTTCATCAAACTTCTCAATTTCACCAGCCTGGCGATCAAGAAGTTCTTTCTGTCTTGCAGCTCGCTCTTCTTGAAATTGTTGCTTCTCTAACTCCATCTAAATTATTAAAATAAAACTTATGACAAGGCTAAAAAAGGTTGCACATAACAACGTAAAAAAAAACTGCCCCAAAAGTAATTAGAAGTTTTTTCTCATGAAGAAGAGTCAGAAAAAAGGAGATGAGGTTTAATGCAAGTAGGGCAGAAAACTCTATAAACAGTTTGCCATTCTTCAGTTGAATCTATATCTACAGTAATAAGATACACAGTAATAAGATACAGTAATAAGTAATAAGATACAGAGATAAGAATTTTTTTAAGAGATAGCAATCTGTATGTCAGCAAAATGTGACTTTTATTTCCTGTCTTAGGCATAAATACATAGAAGGAAACTTGAACAATAGTTATGGGTATGCTATTTGTCTTCAGCTCAAATCATCACATGACATATGGTATTCATAATAGGAAGAAAGAGCATTGAAAACCAACAGTGTGCATATAATCTGCTAAGAATTTACATCAATATTATTTATACAGGAACAGGTTAGAGAGATTATTGAATATTTGAAGCAATGTGTAGCTGTTGTGAAACAGCTAATATGTGATAGCAAACAATGACTATGTGTCAAGTTGCATATTTTTGTGTGAGGGAAGTTTTAATTAAATAAATATCACCCCATTTTCCTATCTACCATAAAGTCCTAACTTGTCTCTCTGTGATTTCCTTCATCCTAAAAGTTCAAAACTCAGCTAAGAAGACATAAAATGGGAACAACTGAAAATAACAATGCAACTGCTATGAGGGAATTGAATAACATCTCAAATGAAGACTTTTTTTTACTGTATGAATCAATATTGGATTTGTTGTACCTGACTGCCCAATGCCTAGTTTGAAGATAAATTATAATTTTATTACTTCCAATTAAAAAAAATCTCCTTTTAACATTCATTACTTTTGGATGCAATGTATATAAAATATTAAAAAATAAACAATTTTTTTAAGAGAAAGAAAGTCAGCTGAATAATAAACAGTTTTGTCAAACCTACATATAATTTGTCATTATTAAAAGCTTAAATAAAGAATAAACTTTATTGGTATTTCACAATAGAATTTAGATTTGAAAGTTCAAAAGTGCTTATTTTTTTTACATAATAAGATTAGTTTTAAGCAGATTTATCAAATCTTGAATAATATGAAATAGGAGATTACTTTCTAATTAAAAATTTATACAAACTGAACATACTTTCTGTTCCAATAGTGCACGTCGTGTAGATACTCTATCTTCTAGTTCTCGACGTTCTCGATTACGCTGAGCTTCTCCTTGCATTTTGATCTTACTCTGGAAGGCAGTCAAAAGTTCTAGCTCTTGCTGTAACTGATCCTTCAACTGACGATATTCTAATTCTTGCGATTCATCTAAACGTATCTGAAAATGTCACACATTTACACACATCAAAATAGTATAATATATAAATTAAATGATTTAACAATAAAAGGAAAATAATAAAAACTTTGTTTGAAGAATAGTAATTGAAAGACGACCCCAGAAATGAAGATTTGTGAATTTTAAAAACCCAAATTAGCTCTAAGCTGAAATTAAATAATATGGAAATTTTAAATTCTTAAAGAAACAACCAGGAAATAAAGGAAAAGGAGTTCAAAATAATTACAAAAGGAGTTAGCAAAAAGCCTACATTGAGATATTTCTATGAGTTAAATGATGTATGTGGTAGCCCCTATATCAGAACAAGACTTAAAATACAGTCTTAAAGACCATCTTCTTTTACAATGCATTGATTTAATTTCTTAATTGTGATGTTAAATTACACATTTCTGAATATCACATATAATTGTTTTCAGAATCACAGAACCACACATAATTGTTACAAACTTTAATTCTGAACATATTAGTGTTTTCATTGAAAGTAGTGAATATGGTTTCTACTTCCTTAAAATTCTGACCAAAATTAACTGGTACAGTCCTCTGGACTCAAAGTACGTGGACCAATTTGTCTCGACTTCTACTGGCAATTCAGAAACAAATTACTACACAGCACTAGTATATTACAGTACACGTTCTTCTCCATTACAATATATATTACCTATACTACATTTATCCTACACAACTGCAATCTACAGTGTATAATTAATTACAAAAATTTCAGAAGAAATAGAGAATTAGTACTTACAGATTGTTTTTGAAGCATATCTGCTATACTTTGTTCATACTGTTCACCTAAAATTGCTAATTTTCTCATCTGTTCTTCCTTTAATTTTTTAATTACTAATTTCTGTTCTTCCTTTGGAGTGGATGCTAGAATTTGATTCTTCCATGCTTTATATTGCCTGGTCTGGATCTTACAAGTCTCACGAAATTGTTTTCGAATCATTAATTCTTTTTGCTGTAAAGATTATGTAAAAGAACTTCATAAATATTTATTGTTATTCAGAGAAATATTTATAATCACACAGCACAATGGACTAATATTCACATAATTTTGATAAAAAAGAATACAGAACAGTACATCAATTTTTTAATAGTCTGTTTCTCTTCAAATTTTTTTCAGTAAGAATTTAATTCCTTACTCTATTATGATTAACAATTTAAAATAGTTATAAAATTAAACATTACAATTCACATAACATCATTCAGCAAAAGGATATCCAGCATTTTTCCAAGCAAAATATCAAGTAACAGATCTAAAATAAAATAAACTTGAAAAACGCTGTTTTTACATATTTTGTGCATAGTAAAGTATTCGAAACTTTTAAAAAATAAATATCGTTAAAAATAATGGATTAATTTTTTGTTGAAAATGCTGTTTTTTAAGATGGCAGGCAAATGTAAATAAATACATTTACTATGAGCATAAAATACTAATGTAAGGTTAAATTATTACTTTCATACAGCAAAGAAATAGAATAAAACATTGCGCCAACGTTTAAAAGAGTTAAAATATTACTTAAATTCAAATACTTTAATATAAGTAAATAAGAACGCTTCGTACACTAGAGCTAAAATCACATCAATTAGTTTATTGCTGGTAAAAAAGGACGAATGTCTAATACATTTTTACCGTTACAAGCGATTATTTCTTCCACCCTAACCACAATACCATATACGGCTACAGAATCAGCTCTTCTAACAATCTTCATCTGTGATCCACATTCCTCGCACTTCATTGAAGAAGCAATTAGTGAGGTTTCCTCCAAAAATTTAAGATAAATTTCCTCTGACCCTTGTAGCAATTTATAAATAAATCTTTGTTGAGGAAAGCCAGGTTAGCCATAATAAGGTCTCGAAGGACAATTTTTTTATTCTGATACCAAAATTCTTGGTACATACCAATAATAACATTAATCTTTGAAAGGGACATATCCATTTCCTATGAAATCTAAGGAATTCGAAGAGATGAATAATAAAATTTTAAAATGGTGCAGTAATGCACAAATATTCAGTAACCAATCAGGGAGCTGATTACAGCTCGTTAATGCACTAATATTCAGTAAAAAATCAGGGACCTGACTACAGCTCCTTAATGCACAAATATTCTGTAACCAATCCTTACATCACGCCTAGAATTAAAATGATTTAAATAATCATACATAATAAAATCATTTTAAAAAATGCAAAATTAAATTGTATTTTAATATGTAACAGACATAAATAATGTTTAAAACATTAGATTGAATTTATAGTTATTAAAACCAATTACTTTTAAAAGAAGGTGATGTCATTGATTACATTATCCACAACATAAATCATACAAAATATCATAAACAATAAAATTTTTATTTCAAATAAAAATGCAAAATTAAATTGATTTTTAATATTTAGAAGCCTTAAATAATATTTAAAACAAGGAATTTATGCATAATAAAAAGCATTATTTTTTAAATAAAATGACAACAAAGTATTGGTTACCATAAATAACTTGTCCAGCAAGGGGTTTACCATAAATCGCATCGCTTGAAAAAAAAAAAAAAAAAAAAGGCCAAAATCCGTGCAACCATCTACCAAAGTAACACCGTTTCTAATAACGAAAATACTGATGCTCAAAAAAAGAAATCCTTTAAAAAATACAACTGATCCAAATGGAATCAAAATTTCTAAGATTTTTTAAGTATATCACAGAACTTAATGAAATCTTTAGAAAAAAATCAAACTGCAGCAATGAATAAAGTTTTCAATCTACATACCCAAATTAAAAGCACTAACATTTTCAGTAGATAAAGTGTACATCTTTCTAGAAGTTGTTAGTGAAATTAATAAATATGAGAGATCAGTAGTTTATCACATATGACTCACAGTACTTTTACACCACACCCCAGAAAAATGTAATCTCATCCTTTTAATTCTTAATTTTATCTTTTAAAATTGTCCTATCCCCTTATTTTTCAGCCAACTCTTAAAATTATGTATGATTCTAAAAGAATCCTGCCCATCATCCAGTGCCTAACTTGCTCAAATCTGTAAACTGTACTCCTGTTTTCCACCTTCTGATTAATTCATTGCTTTTCACATGATCAGTGGCCATGCCTTCAACCTCTCCTTGCCCACCACATCTAAACACTGTTCAGCAGATTAGCATTCAATGATATAGAACCTTCTTGCTTAGACAAACTGTGACCTCTTCAAAATACTTCTATTCTTATTGCCGATTAGTGAAGGATTCTTTTTGCTCCAACCTGAAACAGGTGTTTTTCGACCACCGTTACATCCACTTGGACTTTTCACAAGACTTATTTAGCCTCCAGAAGACATCTCATGAATGCCACAAGATTAGCTCTCAGGCTTTTCTCCCTAATGCAACATCACAAAGATAGCCACAAAGACATTATATGCTCAATCTGTATATTATTTCACTCAGGATGGGGCTTACACTCAGGAGCCTGCTATCATTGACACACTTACCTAAGTCTTCCAGAAATTTGTTTTCCATAACAAAAAAAGACCTATTCAGAGTGTGGTCTATTATACATAATAGGTATAATATAACTGGTTAATCAACGTGGTTTCCCATGTCAGAAAACATTTCTTTATTTTTTTACTTTCTTGTACAAAGTAAAAAAAGCATCAGATTTCAATGAAAATATCTATTTTGACCGCTATCAAATGCAATTTAACGATATTTTTGGGTGACATTCATACGTAAGGACAGAAAAAAAAGACTCTTTTCCTCCCCCCCAAAAAATTATAAAACTGATTTAAAATGAATTCTGAAGAGAAATTTTCATGGCATCTGTGCGTATGTACGTATCTCACATAACTCAAAATTGAGTAGCCTCAGAACATTGAAATTTTGTATATAGGATTGCTATAACATGTAGATGTGCACCTCGTATTTTGGTTGCAATCAGTCGCACCAAAAGTGTATAAATATATGTATATATTATATCCACTCTATTACTCGGCTCAGTAATCTCAGTTTCTTTATTCTTATATATATTTTTTGTAAATTGGGCACTTTGTTTCTTTATTCTTATATATATTTTTTGTAAATTGGGCACTTTGTTTCTTTATTCTTATATATATTTTTTGTAAATTGGGCACTTTTTTCTTTAAAAATGATTGAATTATGTTGTTCTTATCTTCTGGTTAAGGTTTTTTATGCCTTTAGTAAATCTGCATGCAATATTTTTAGAATTATTAACAATTTAAAAGTTGTTTAAGTGCCGCTAAGCCTTTTGCCATGGCGGCAATGTTTGTTTACATTTGAAACAGCAGAATAGTAGATTTGTTGTCAAACTAATGAAAGTAAGCTTTGCAAAAACAAAGATAATGCCTTCTTTTATTATTGTGAATTAAATCATGCTTAATCCATTCTGAAAATTATTCGAGGAAATAAGTGTTTAAGACTTACTTCATAATTTTCAATACAGATATTTCGAGTTTTTAGGTATTTTTGCCTTGTCGTGAAGTGAAAACTGAATTAACTGAATGAGAAATACTGAATCATCTGTGAAAAATGTTTCTTTTTTGTTGTTGTTGTTTGCTTAATTTCTTTTATACATCGTTTTAGATTTATTACAGTATTTGAATAGAATATGTGGCAACGATTAGATAATTCTTATGATGATATAAATTTTGTGTATTCTAAGTTAAAAAATGAATAAAATTTAACACTGTTAAGCGAACCTAGGGCCAGAGTGTCGCTATAGGAAACAAATATAGTGAATTTTAAAAAGTGCATTTATTCTATTGTGGTTTATGCACTAATGACAAAATAAATTTAATTCAATCCAATAAGTTTAAATGAAATGCAAGAAAAAATGCGTATAATTTAATATTCCATACAAGGAAGTCATGTGGTGTACACATCAGATTTTTTAACATGGATTATCAAAAGGTTTTGCATTTTTATTTTCAAGACTCTTAAACAAAAAGTTTTTTGGTGATTTAAGGTTTGACAATTATAAGGAACAGACATTAACCCTAAGACATCATCCTTAACCATAAGTCAATAAACCAGATAAATATACTTTGAACTAAGTATTGTCTTCTGTCCAATGGAATTGCTTTGAAACAACAAAGGAAGGGCAGAGTATACTTATAACCTCATTAGTACAGAACATAAACATTTCTTATATTTCTGGTTGTTATAAACTGTTCCATAGCAAGTATTCATAGTTTAACTTGAGCAAAGAGTGATAATTTCATGATTTACATTTTAATACAATAAGCAAGAAAGAACACATCTTATAACAAAATTCCTTCACCACTGGGATTACAAAACTAAAAGGGATAAAATACAGAACTTTTTTATTTAAGAAAAAAATAAATTCCTAGACATTTGCTATATATAAACAACTGAATAACTCATTTTAATTGTACCTTTAAACTTTTAGGCTGTTGTTTTACTTCTAAGGCATGCTTTTTTCGAAGTTCACGTTCTCGCCTAGAATTATATTCTTGTTGATTGGCAAGTTCTGTTTGATGTTGTTTTCGTACATGTTCTTCTCTTAATTGATGAACAGCCCTCTGTTGGCGATACTCTAATTCTTGCGTCATTTCATGATGATGAAGCAACATTGAATGTGCTTGCTCAAGCTGAGCCTGTCTTTTATTTAATTCCTATGATAATAAAGGCATCTAGTAAGAGCATAGTTTTTAACTTTAAAATCCCATAAATCAGAACATTATTTTCTAATAATTAAAATTTACTTAATTAATCTTCAATGAGCATTTGTAAGAAAGACAAAAAATAAGATACACTGTAGTTAAACTGAGAAATCTCTTTGACTCATTTTCCTTCCTGGCATTTCTAAAACATCTTAGTTATTTATTATTATTCACATTAATATCACTTTTGAATCAACACAGCTTTCTGAAAATTAATAAAATTTCTACAATTATATTTCTATTTTGAAACAATTATGAATTTTAATATATTGTACTGTACAGATAGCTGATTTTAAAACGAAAATCTTAAAATGTTACTGTAGACAGTATATACTGCATTAAACTATATAATTTGTCTAAAATAACATTCAAAGATTTTTTTTTGGGGGGGGGAGTGTCATGTAATTTTATTAAGTATTACAGAAAATATGCTTTAATATATATACTCAACATTTAACATTGGTAAAAAATTCTATTTAAACCCCAAAACTTTTATTTTCTAAGTACAGTCAAGCTTTGATAAGCCAATACTGAGAGACGAAGAAAAATATTTTGCATAAATGAAAATTCTATTTATACAAAAAAGCTAATATTCATTTAAAATCCCACATTTCAATCAATTTGACTAACCATAATGCCATTATATGACTAATATCTATAATTCTTCAATTTTATTCACTTCCTTATTAAAATTAAAGTGGATATGACACATTCCGAACAGCTATAACCTGATAAACATCTTAAGTACATATATATTTCATATTTTAATAATGTTTTTTCCAACTGTGTTTATATTTGGAGAGAAAGAAATTACAAAGAATTTGACTTTTACATGATAGTCTCTGGTGTATCAGATATTATAAAAATCATTATATATTATAAAATAACAAATTACGAGGGCCATCCAGGAAGTAGATTACGTTTCCGTCTGTGTCCGCTAGGGGCGGGACTAGCGCGGCCATCTTGGGGTCAGAGCGTTGCGCAGCTCAGTCTGCATCTAGCCGTGCTAGTGAGAGGTTCGTGCTGTGCTCCGTTCAGATACTGTGACGGTTTGAAATGTCTGCGTTAATTGAAAATCCCGCGAGCTGCGAGGTGCGCTCAGTAATAAGGTTTCTGACTGCAAAAAACTGTAAACCGATAGAAATCTATCGGCAGCTTCGTGAAGTGTATGGGGACAACATTATCACTGAAGGTGGAGTGCGTCAGTGGGTCATAAGATTTCAAAATGGCCGAACCAATGTTCACGACGAAGATCGAAGTGGGAGACCCAGCATAGTGACCGCCGAACTTCTCGAAAAAGTCGATGCTAAAGTCCGTGAAAATCGAAATTTCACAATAACGGAACTTTCTTTGAGTTTTCCACAAATTTCGCGAAGTTTGTTGCACGAAATCATCAGCGAAAAGCTTGGTTACCACAAGTTTTGTGCAAGATGGATTCCAAAAATCTTGACAGAGGACCACAAAAATCAGCGAATGGCTGCAGCGTTGAACTTTTTGGACGCTTACCATAAGGATGGTGACTCTTTACTCGATCGCATCGTTACTGGTGACAAAACATGGGTGAAACATGTGAACTGTGAAACGAAATTGCAATCAATGCAGTGGGGGCACACAAGTTCTCCCCAAAAACCCAAGAAATGCATGCAAACAATGTCGGCAAGGAAGATGATGGCGACTGTTTTTTGGGACAGAAAAGGTGTAATTTTGGTGGACTTCCTGGAAAGAGGCACTACAATAAACTCTCAAAGGTATTGCCAAACTCTCCAAAAACTCATAAGAGCAATTCAAAACAAGCGCAGAGGAATGTTGAGCTCTAAGATCTTGTTGATTCACAACAACGCCCGGCCCCACACGGCAAATGTCACTTGTAAAGTTCTTGAATCTTTTAAGTGGGAGTTGTTTCCTCATCCGCCGCACAGTCCCGACCTGGCACCGAGCGGACTTCCACCTATTCCCAGCAATGAAGAAGTGGCTGGCTATGCAGCGTTTTGATGACGACGCACAGCTGCAAGAAGAGGTAACGAAGTGGTTGAAGGCGCAGGCGGCCGAATTTTTCGACGAAGGAATTTCCAAGCTCGTACATCGCTACGATAAATGCCTTAATTTGTATGGTGACTATGTAGAAAAGTAGTATTTGAGTGTGGCTTTCATCTGTATATAATAAAATTTGTTTCCTATACTTTGTTTATTTTTTTATTCCAAAACGTAATCTACTTTCTGGATAGCCCTCGTATTAGGATTCATTTCTCAATCACTGTTTGAAAAACAAATACATATTGCTAAATAATGAAAAAATAACAAACATAATAAGAACTGATAGTAGAAGAATATGATAACGCTTTAAAACTTAATTGAATAATAAAAATACAAGGCAGAAAGAAAGAAAAGAAGATTAGTAAGACAGATAAAATAAATGATATAAACATATATTCTACTATTTAAGACTACATACATCCCGTAGTAAATTTTGTTCCATCTGATGAAACTGCAGCAATTTTCGTCTCCTAAATTTCCTAATTTCTAGTCGATGAGAATCTCCCTGTTCCCTCTGTAAACGTTGTAAGGATGCTGTCTGTCGCTGGAGAACTTCCTCTTTATGATTACGCATTGCATCATCTCTCTGACGAGGTGAAGCTTCCTCCCGACTGCTCATTTCCTGAAATTGTAATTAAATAATGATATGCCACATCTGCACATGAAGTACCTATCTATCTAGAAACTAGCTGTAACTATTTTCAATATAAAAGTATTTTCCAATTATATTAAGCAATGAATTTAAAAATTTATACAGCAAAATATAACATACTCAGCCAATTAGCAATAATAACAAGACTTTTTACGAACACACATTTTCCTTTGAATAGCTTTGCTATATGTAGTTACCAACAGCAAAATGTTTAGAAATATTAGAGGGTGTATAAAGATTACACCTAAGCATTAACTGTAACAAAGAAAATTATGATTCTTTTTTTTTTTTTTTTTTTAAATAAAGTGAAAAATTTATTGCATTTTTAGATGGGTAGAAAAGATGATCACAGCAAGACTAACTGGCCTCCTTTAATTAAATTTGTATTTGTAAATCTAGTTTCCTACTCTGATTATTCTACCTGTATGGCATTTTTACGTCTTTGTTTCCTGTGAGATGAAGGCAGGTCCCACGGGAGGCTCATCAAAATGGCGCCATTGTTGTAGTTCTGATTTCGAACATGAAAGATTAAAGACTTCTACAAAAAGTCCTAGTACCAACAATTCGCTCAAATTAAGTCAAAGACTTAATTTACAAACACAAAGACTGTGTTGATCAACCACTTTGTTGTGGTAAGGTCCTCTGTTTAGACAGATTTTGGTCTCTGCCTCTGGATTATCTAAAAAACACGAGGCTTTCCCTTCCTTATTTTTTGCATAATAATATGATCATATAGTAAATAAAAAGAACCCTAAGATGACCACTCACAGATATAGATGATTTTTATATCTAGGAGAACAGTAAACTCAGAGTGGGAGTGCTAAGTATCAATATTTGTTTACGTTATCAAAAATACTGGCTTCTTTCAAAGGTAGTCAAGTTTGGCAATTGGTTGTAACAAGAAAGTTTGCTATTTAGTTATTGAAGAATAATAGATAGAAAAGCATTAACAAACTTACTCGCTTTAAGCGATCCTTCAAATACTTGTACTCTGTTTTCTGTTGTGCTTGGTAACGTTTCACTTCTTCTTCATGCTGTTGAGTAATGTTCTTGCTTAACCGTTTTTCACTTGCTAAATTCTGTTTAAGCTGAAAAGAGAGGAAAATTTTATATTAAAATAGCCAGAAAAAGTTAACTTTCAGACTTCTGAGTAACTACAGTTCTTATGGCCTCCTTATACATTCATTACCTTTCTCTCTAATTCTTGTTGATGCCGTATCTGAATTTTTTCTAATTCTTTGCTAAATTGTTGGAGTAAATTTTCATATTCTTTATCTAATTTTTGCTTGTGTTCTTCCATCTCCTGTCTACATTTTGCTTCAAGCTATTAATTTGGGAGGGATGGAAAAGAAAATGATCAAAAACTTGCAAACTGCATATTACTTCATAAATTCAAATATTGCACTGTAGACATTAAATCTATACACCACTAATGAAAGTTAAACAATAGTACAATAATAACACTTTTTTACATAAATTCGCAATGAATTTTATTTTTTAGAACCATTCATTTGAATTTGCATCATATTTATAACTCAAAACATAAATGACATAAAACATAAAAATGCAGAAAGTATACATATACTCATTACTACTGCCAAAAGCTCGAACAATATATACAATGTTTTGCAATTAAATCACAGCATTTACCCCACTAAAACTCTAAAAGTAAAAAAAAAAAAAAAAAATAATAATAATAATAATAATAATAATATATTTTTTTTTTTTCACTAAGCTGTGATTTCAGGCAAAGTATTTTATTTTATAAATGCATTTAGCAACATCAATGCCCAAAACATATATCATTGTTAAGTACTAGTTTAATGGTGAAAAATCCAGAATTTCACTTTATAATAGATTGATGCATTAATTTCCTATTTCCTTTGCATGGTTTTAAAATAAAAAAATTATTAAAAGTATAAACCCAACAGTACAGATATCATATAAAAGAGTAATTGCATAAAATTAAAAAATAAATAAGTGTTGAAAAATTTTAAATCTTATAAATTTAAAGAACAATTAAAAATTACAACACATACTCTTAAAAAAACATTAAAATCAACTAAAATTGACTTTTATCAACTGGTATTGACAAATGCTGGCCTTTATTAACAGGATTTGGCAAAAGTCAGAAAATGAGGCACTTTACCATCTCTTCATAGTTGACACCAGGTATTGAAATTTTTTTGTCTTTTTACAGTAATACATCATTTAAATAATAAAAAATGCATGTTGTAAACTAGAAAGAAAGTTTTATTACGGGCAAACTAATATAATGCAAGTTAATTTTTAAATCTTGAAATACAAATGTTAAAATTTGGTGAAGGGGTATAAAATGAATGAGCTTACCTGAATGAGAGCTTTCTGATGCTGTCGCCTCATTCGCTTGTAACCAGACATTTGCTCATGCATATGATTTTCTTGCTCATGTTCTTTGATCTGTCTAGTTACAATGGACGTAGTTCTTATAGTAGCAAAATTATTAGCTCCAACATCTGCACTATTAAGACTCGTAGATGAGGAATTCTAAAATAAAGTTTTACAAATATTTCAGAGCAATATTAAAATTTATACATGGAATTAAAAAGACGACAAACATTTTTATCATTTAACACACACTTTTGAAATAATGATTAACTATATAAAATTAAATATAAACAAGCAGATCTTATTTCTGAGTAAGTTGAAAAAAGGTCAAAAGTTTCAGCATTGTGAAACAACGGTGAAAAGATTCCTTTAAAATTCAACTAGTTTTTATCTTCACTTTTTTAACTTTTAAAAGAAATTTAAAATACTATTTCGGTAATACTGTCTTGGAAAGTGATATAATAATCATGCAAACTTTCTACTTATTAACTTTTTTAAATGTTTAAACTTTAAAAAAAAGTCTATGAATTTATTTTTTTTGGGGGGGGGAAGAGAAAAACAACTAAAACTATATAATATGACATATTCTATATCTTCTGAAAAAAAGATATAAGTATAATTTTCAATGCACTTCAAAATTTTATTTTGCTTAACATACATGTAGATGAGAGAGACTTCCTAAACATTTCTACTAAACTACTAAAATTTCTAAAAGTCTACTTTTTAGCTATTGAAGTACCTTTGTAATTATTTACAGAATTGCCTGCGAGTGCTTTTCAGTAGTTCTATTTATAACAGCAAGAAATAACTTCAATGAGAAAACTGCTCTATGTAATCACATTAAAATGTATAATACCTTGACTTTGTGAATGGTAACATGCAGTACTAGATGTTTTCATTGAAAATATTATTATTACTACTGAGGGAGGTATCAAATGTTTAAAAACTAATCTTTGGACCTATAAAAATAGTTCCCATAAGAGATTTTAAGCATCCATGTTGTAATCTGTTTAGTGATTACATTATACTGATGAAACAAACTGATTACATTATGTTATCAATAAGTTCTCCTTTTTTTTTAATAATAATGAAAGAAGCAGTAAAAGTTAAAAATTGTAATGATCACTAATTATCACTCATCCTAAGTCATCAAATTTTAAAGTTAAAAATGGAAGAAGAATGAAATTAAGCACTGAAAAATAACATACCCCATACAATTTATGTAAACTATTTGAAAAAATGGAGGGAAAGTTGCTTTAAAATTGATTGTCAATTATTAATTATTAAAAAATAAGGTGTGTTCATACACTGAAAAATAAAATAACGTAAGTAAATAAATATTCCAAGTAAAAAACTAATTAGTCCACAGAATGAAAGGAGATCCTCTTTCACTATTCCTGTGCTACAGAAAGCTCTGCCACTTTAGGTAGCTGTATGATGCCTCAATTCTATTTTATTTCTCATAAGAATAACACCTTAGATTGGATCATACTTCATTTTTCTCACTAAAATTCATTAAATTTCCATGAATTATAAGGCCAAATGAGCACCTATCAGAGGTCAAATATTATTGCTCATAAACATTTTCAGTGACATTTCAGAAACCTTACTTCTAACGCTTTTCCATCTCTAAAAAGGATATCTCAATAACAATCATTTGCAATTTTTTCTCACTAAGCACATTAGTTTTGCTAACTACCTTTCATTTACAATTCAAAATTTGATTAATAATGATAAACAAGACAGCTTACAGAATTTGCTATGGTTTTTGCATTCTTGCTTTTAAAAAGTTTGCTATCTTCCTTAAAATAAAATTATGAACATACAGCTATACCATAAAATCAAAGAAAATACACAGCCGGGCAGCATAAGGTGCTGTTGACAGAAGCATGGTTCAATTCATACTTGGTTCCAAGGCAGCAGAATGCTTTCTGCCATTGCTTCTATTCATGTATAACTAAAAATCAAAATTTCAAATGTGTTAAAAAAATTGAATAGAACCCAAAACTTTGTCCCATTGTTAATAAAAGAGATCCTAAGATAGGAGATAAAAACAAAATTGTAGAGGCTGAGGATAGATTTTTCGAACTGAAGGAAAAAAAAATGCTAGAAGGTTGAATTTCATGAAAAACACAAGTGGTTTTCAAAAATGGTTGAAAATAAGCAGCAAAAACTTGCACAACCTATGGCCAAAAACTCAGCAATATTTATGAATTGTTAAACAGACTATTTATTCAATGCAAACAGTTGAAAGTACTGAATACACTCATTAACCTATACGACAAGTTCACAAGCACATACTCAGAACACCAACACACTATATGGCTTTGCCAAATGGCAAACAAGAAACAACAAGGTTCTGCAAGGATGTATTTAAATGCATATTTATCACAGTTCCTATGACATAAACATTTGAGAGAAGAAAATCATTTCAAAACAATTACAATGGCAACATGATTAATCTGTCACTGAAAATTATTTGCACAAAACTATTCTAATGTTTCATTTTTTCGTATAAGGTTACATATATAACAGCAAATACATAAATTTTGTGTTCTTTTTTTTATTTTACACATCCTGATGTAAATTAGAATTTTCTGAACTACTCTGTTCTTTTTTTTTCCTCCTAATGCTTGCTTTTTATACTGTGTTTCTTGGTAGAAAAAAAAATGTCTCCAAGAAAATATGATCCAATATATAAACAATAAAAACCATTTAATACAAAACTGAGGGCAGTGAAATATTTTTGCGTGTTAAAGGATATTGAAATAAAAATATATTTAACAAAATGAAGTTCATTAGAGTACATTTTATTTACACAGATATGTATATACGCATGTATTTAATAAAAATCAACGAAATAAAAGCATCCACAAGAATTTAATGAAATTTAATAAAAATTTTCAAGTTTTTAAAAAAAAAAACATTTATTGAGTTTTTGGAAAATAATCTGATATTTTTCTTTGTATTGTTTTTTGAGCATCAAATTTTCAACAAACTGTTCGATGTCATCCATTTTGTTATTCATTTCACCACTGGAATGTGCGCCTAAATTAACTGTGCATACTTTTTATGATGTTCCTCATTTTGGAAGACGTGGGAACAGGAGCTGTATTATTAATTTCATAATAATTGGAATCTGCATTAATGATTTTTTTTTAGCTTTGGACAAACTCCAGAATGTATTTGCCATAATTGTGGCTGTACACAAATTAGCATCACCTACCGCAACAAATTCTTCCAATAAAACAATAGGACAGTCCAATAATACAGAAACGTTCTCAAACATTTCATTAAAAGTCAGCTCAGTTTCACCTTCTCCATTTCTTTTGGCACCAAAGAATCTGATACTTTTGAGAATCCTGCATGACAAAAACAATTTTCAGTCGTCCTTGGAGTCACTGAAATCCATGCAGAGTGCAACATATGAAAAACATTTAATAAATTGATTGAGAAATCTTCATTTGCATGAACTGCAAGTAAAGATTTTTAAAGCAATTGCTTCCGGTAGAAAGATTTCATGTTTTGTACAATCCCTTGATGAAAAGACTGCAAGACACATGTTGTATTCAGAGGTGAAAACATAAGGATAAGCTTTATAGCTTTCAATACAGTGTTGGGGTGAGCTGAACAATTATCAATTATCTTTGCAACCTTACTTTTCTCATAAGAATCGCTCGTCTAACTTTATGATCCAATCGGTGAATATCGCAGCTACCATCTATGCCTTTTTTATTTGCTGCATATTCAACCAGTAATGTTCTTATGTTCTTAAAACACAGCGGTTTCAAATTTTTACCATTAACAAATAAGGGTAGTTTTTCAGAACCATATAATTGCATTTTACCAATCCCGTAATCCATTCTTTAGACAGTTTTACCTTAAACAATAAAGTTTTATTGGGTAAGCAGTGGTAAAATAACCCAGTTTTGTCCGCGTTGAAAACATCTTTCACTTCATATTTTTCAAATACTGAAGGCAACGTAGACCAAAACCAATTTGCTGTCATGGTAAGTAAAATTTGATTAGCTTCGCTGCAAACATTTTTTAGTACTATGCCATTTCTTTTCCAACCATCCTGGATTTGCAGAAAATGTAATACCCATTTGTTTAACAAGGTCATTGCTTCTTTCTAGCATTAAAGGCCCTGATATGGGAGTATTCTGACATGTTGCTTGTTTGAACCAAACAAGTAAAGCCATCTCTAAATCCTCATGCTTGGATGTTCTCATTCGTTTTCGGTCTGGCTCAAATTTACTCCATTCAAATTGCTATAATTTGCTCTTTTTTCAATTATTCTTGATAATGTAGAGTTAGCAATATCAAAACATTTACAAACTTCTGTTTTCGCTTCTGCTTTTCATCAACAGCCTTAAGAAGCTCCCTCTCCCTTTTAAGTGAAATAGCAATTTGCTTTCCCCCTGAGCTTTTTGACATTGTGTTCTTAAAATAATTCTTCTAAAATAGGGGGGGGGGAACCACAAACCAAACTCACGGATTTTCACTCGCACTGCGATGTCACCAAACTCATCACCAAATTCCAATGCCAACTGATGAGAGATGAGATATGTTTGCATGAAGTTTGTAGGATTCCTTACATAAACAAAATTGGTTCGTGTCAAAGGTTATTCCGAAGGTATTTCAAAGCCAAGTTAGCCTCCTTTCTACAAAACATGTGAAACCCCCTATCATTCATTTCACACCCCTCTTAAATCTTGCCTGCGCGGTTGGTGTGTTCTCTGTATTTTGTTCATTCCCAAAAGGGAAATCTTTTCATGTTAAGTGATTTTCGTTTCATGTTAAGAGAAAAAAAATATGCATGAAAATATATAGCAGTTTGTCAGGACCATTGTATTATTTCATGTTAACCGATACTTCATCTTAAGCGTTTTCGCATCACTGTAATAAATACTGCCAAACAGTTTGCTACTCTATCTGAAATTCCAAACATTTCAAATTCATAGATGAACACAGTTTTTAACAACAATTTTTCACATACTTCTGCATATTTTTCACCTGAGGAGACAAATTACTCATAACAGGTTAAAATTAAAATTTTTAGTACTATGCCATTTCTTTTCCAACCATCCTGGATTTGCAGAAAATGTAATACCCATTTGTTTAACAAGGTCATTGCTTCTTTCTAGCATTAAAGGCCCTGATATGGGAGTATTCTGACATGTTGCTTGTTTGAACCAAACAAGTAAAGCCATCTCTAAATCCTCATGCTTGGATGTTCTCATTCGTTTTCGGTCTGGCTCAAATTTACTCCATTCAAATTGCTATAATTTGCTCTTTTTTCAATTATTCTTGATAATGTAGAGTTAGCAATATCAAAACATTTACAAACTTCTGTTTTCGCTTCTGCTTTTCATCAACAGCCTTAAGAAGCTCCCTCTCCCTTTTAAGTGAAATAGCAATTTGCTTTCCCCCTGAGCTTTTTGACATTGTGTTCTTAAAATAATTCTTCTAAAATAGGGGGGGGGGAACCACAAACCAAACTCACGGATTTTCACTCGCACTGCGATGTCACCAAACTCATCACCAAATTCCAACGCCAACTGATGAGAGATGAGATATGTTTGCATGAAGTTTGTAGGATTCCTTACATAAACAAAATTGGTTCGTGTCAAAGGTTATTCCGAAGGTATTTCAAAGCCAAGTTAGCCTCCTTTCTACAAAACATGTGAAACCCCCTATCATTCATTTCACACCCCTCTTAAATCTTGCCTGCGCGGTTGGTGTGTTCTCTGTATTTTGTTCATTCCCAAAAGGGAAATCTTTTCATGTTAAGTGATTTTCGTTTCATGTTAAGAGAAAAAAAATATGCATGAAAATATATAGCAGTTTGTCAGGACCATTGTATTATTTCATGTTAACCGATACTTCATCTTAAGCGTTTTCGCATCACTGTAATAAATACTGCCAAACAGTTTGCTACTCTATCTGAAATTCCAAACATTTCAAATTCATAGATGAACACAGTTTTTAACAACAATTTTTCACATACTTCTGCATATTTTTCACCTGAGGAGACAAATTACTCATAACAGGTTAAAATTAAGATGCATCGTGTAATAACCACCACAAACATAGACTGTTTTCAGTATATCCCTATTTTTGAAAATCCTAATTATGAAATAATAAGATGCTTTTATGCAAGAGAATTAATATTCAGCTGTAACCAACAAAAATAATTTTCTGATCTGCTCAAATTGCTATTTATGGTAGTTTCGACCATCAGCATAGATATAAATAAGGAACTAAGCCTGAAGTTTTATTGCCTATGCAGTACTTTGTTTGGAAAGGAACTTAAGGACTATGACGAAACATTACAAAGAATCATATTCATATATACAAGACATTGTAAATGTAAAATATAACCTTATAACCTACAGCATACCTTACTGCCACTTTCCATTTTCCAGCCAGGATGCAAATATTAGCTCAAGCCTATTTACATGAGGCTTTGAGATTGCTTACCAATTAATTTAACACTAGCAATATCTTACTATACCTAAGTTAACAATAAAATTTTACCATGTGTATACAGTTTATGTGAATATCTACCTCCCTATTTATAACATTCAATGCTACATATAATTTCATATTTTCATATAACTACAGTAATAACACAAAATCTAAGTTATAAGGGCAATACCATATGACAGGAGACTTAAAGGATGTGCATTGATGTAAGAAATTTAACACATAAAAGAGGATAATATAGGTGGTTTTCTGGGAACATACCCCTCCAGAAAAAAAAGCAAGATACAGTCTAATAATAGACATCTGTGAAATGTTACATACCGATGGACTAACACGTGCTCCAACACGTTCACGGAATGAAGCAGGATAATTATATGTGGAATCTGTTTCCGAGGCAGGTGGAAGACTACTTGTACTACTGCTTTGACTTCCAGCACTAACATTTTCACTTTGTTGGCTATGAGTACTGGTGATACTATTACTTTTACTACTGTCCCCTCCCATCTGATCATCTTCCTATGAAATTAAAAAAAAAAAAAAAAAAAATTTGAAATTTGAGTGACAGGTGCTAAAATATGAAGTATGAAATTTTCAAAAATTCTGTCGATTGGAAATTAGTAAATGAAAAGAATGATTGATTACCTGGGAAAAAACAAAAATTAATGAATAATCTATTATGAAATTATATGCAAATATAAACACAATACTAAGCAAATAAAACTATACTAAAATTAGCATAATATTAAGGCATATACCATTTTCTATCTAGTCTAAAACTAAACCTAGTATTGTAGGTCCATGTAAATACTAAAAAACAAACACAGAAAACCTGGAAATGAGGCAAACAAAGTATTTGGTTACAGCAAACTATGATGTGAAAAGAAACCAAAAGTAATCACATCTGTTTTAAAGCTCTTGATTTCTCAAACTTTAAGATATTTACCATAGCCTAAATGCACAATATTTTGAATGTGCATGCAACTCTCAATACTAACTCAAATAACAAATGAGTTTACTATACATTTTACTTCCTAGAGATTTGAAAATTGTTGAAATTGTAATTAATTTATTTCATGATATTCCTTTTCTGGAAATTCTTCAGATCCTTAAAAAAGTCTTACTTAAGTAAATAAAAACATGTAGAAGTACATAAAATTGTAGGTGTTCTGATTTTGTTTCTTGTGCCTGCAACAAAAAAATTTCTAAAACAAAAAAGCTTTTTGGCACTTTCCCTTTACCTGCTCATAAAAACAAATACGACAATGAGAATAATAAATTTAATTATAAAAAGAGTAGAAGGGCATTGTTCATGTCAATTAGTGTTTATTTCATGTGTAAACTGTTTGCCTATTGCTTTTATTATGAAATCAAAATAATTACTCACATCTGCTTCTTGGGAAAACTCCACATTGTTGGAAATACTCGATCAAGCCTTTTTCATTGGATAGTAAAAAAAAAGGACTGCATGGCAAGATCAAACATTGTGAGACTCAAAAAGACAATTTCAAGAGTAAAAATGGCTGCCAAAACATAATGAGATATCATTGCAGATTTGCAAGCAGATAAAAGAAAATATATGACTTTTAATTCTGCAAAACTCCTAGTTCAAATAGAATTTAAGAGGAGGTTTGCCTTCTAACTATCAAACAAAGCTAAGGGAAAGGACTAAGAGTGTCTCCCTAGTTCAAAGCCAGTTACTCCAGATTTTCCTCGTCTTGTAGCTATGGTGTTAGTCTTTTGACTGGGCATGATTATCTAAATGCCCATCTTTTTAAAATTCAACTTAAGGACTCTTCTGTCTGAACTCTCTGTAACTTTGGAT
The DNA here is from genome assembly GCF_044657685.1 of Stegodyphus dumicola. Lineage (NCBI taxonomy): Eukaryota > Metazoa > Arthropoda > Arachnida > Araneae > Eresidae > Stegodyphus > Stegodyphus dumicola. Next base: position 158,528,489 of record NC_140771.1, on the reverse strand, counting down.
AGTCTATGGATAAGGAGCATATTGACAAATGCACTGCACTTTTCCTAATTCCTTTTTCTTTATAATTATCAGCATTTTATATGGATGCATACTGAATCATATGAAATATGACATTCTTCTATGTGTTTCCCCAACAATGATTTTAAAATATTTGCAAACATGAAAAGCATTTAGATAGCAGTAGAAATAAGGATTATATAAAGACTAAAATGTCACAACATGGTACATAAAGTAAAAAAAGTAAATATATTTTCTGCATACAGCTTTTTATGCTATTAAAAGAAAGCATTTCAACAAAAATATAATGGCCTAACAAATTGCACTTTTATAAATATTTTAATACTTTTTAAAGAAGTGGCAGAAATAACAGAATGATAATATGAAACGCCCCAAACATATTTGGCAGTTTTACATTTGCGCCAAGATCTCAGCTATAATTTTGCAGTTTATTACATGCTGTTTCCTAAGAATATTTTTTAAGAACTATTATTATTTTATTGGACGTAATTGTTTCAGTCAACTGCAACACTTTCACACATACGTAGGTTGATCCAAAAAAAGTTTACAAGCAGAAGCATTTGAAACGTAATAATTGTGGAGCAAATATTTCCACTCAGGGTGGTTGACAGATGGCGCTAGTTGTCCTACAGCGGTTCTACGAGTAAGTAGCGTCAGTACGCAGAAACTTAAGAGCGACAGTAATGGCACGACGCCTAGAAAAGTGGTCTTGCATAGAGGTGCGAGCTGTAATTTGATTCTTATGGGCCAAGAATGTGGTCGCATCCGAAATTCACAGACAAATCGTTGAGGTATACGGGCACAAAGCAATGAGTAGACAACAAGTAGCGAAATGGTGTTGTTCTTATCAAGCGGGCAAGGAGCATGTGGAAAACTGCAATATGGAAGCGAGCAGCTGTCTAAGTTCTTCAAGGACGGATATCAACATGGCATGTGTTGAAGAAATCATCCAAAGGGATCGATGAGTAACTGTGCGTGAGATTGCCTCAGAGTTGGACCTGAGTCATGGTAACTAACGCTCAGCGTATCGTAACCGATGAGTTACGATATTCCAAAGTTTGTGCCCGCTGCGTTGTCCGCGGAGCATAAGGCCACTCGAATGATGTGCAGCCTCACATTTCTTCAGAGATACCATTCAGACGGCCAACACTTCATTGATCACATCATTACCGGTGATGAAACATGGCTTTATCACTTCACCCCCACATCCAAAAGAGCCACGATGGAGTGGAAACACGCTGGATCACCAATGACGAAGAAGTTTAAGGTCACACCCTCTGCCAGTAAAGTGATGGCAACTGTTTTCTGGGATACGACTGGTGTTATCCTAATCGAGAATTTGGAGCGTGGCCATACCATTAAGGCTGATCGTTATTGTGCCACCTTAACGAAATTGCGTAAAGCCATCCGACGCAAACGGCCTGGATTACTGAGCAAAGGCATCATTCTTCTACATGACAATGCTAGGCCCCATACAGCTTGCCAGACTCAGGAATTGCTGCAAAGGTTCAAGTGAGAGGTCTGGAATCACCCCCCATACAGCCCCGATTTGGCTCCAAGTGACTATTTAATTTCTCCGGCGTTGAAGACTTATCCAGAACACGGTTCACCTCACGCGATGCAGTGAAAACAGCTGCCGAGAAATGGCTCAATGAGCAGGGCCCTGATTACTACCAAGACGGGATAAACAAGTTGGTCGAACGTTCTGACAAATGCCTAAACAGGTTTGGCGACTATGTGGAAAAGTGAAGGCCAGATGTGTCTCTTGATTCCCATTTGTATCTTGCTTCTATTGTTAATAAATACTTTTTCATTTGCCTTGTAAACTTTTTTTTCGATCACCCCTCGTATTAAATTGTTTGTTACACCATTTCATGGACGTCATCTGCCCAAATATACATAAATCTAACAGCAGTGATGAACAATATTCTAGAACCGCTGAACCAATTTCCAACATGGAGGCAATTTTTGATACTGCACCTCCAAATGGCTTTGCCATTAATATAAAGTTTCATGTTGTGGCCATTTGCCTATATTTGTTTGTCAGGTGAAACATCTCTTTCTTGAAAACAAGATACAGCATCCACCTCACTACTTGCTAAATTAAAGATTGTTAACATCGCATTCACCCCCCTCCCCCCCCAAAAAAAGAGATCAATGAATATATTTTTAAATAAATGGCAATTTAAAAACCTCATCAAAAATGAATAACATAAGAACATGCTACGAAAGCGAAAATGCTAAATGGTGCTAATATACAATTACATGGCAAAATATACGAACACACAACCAGATTTTAGCAACACGTCTCGGTTGATTGCCGATTCAATCTTGGGAGACACTATCAAAGAAGTATCGTTTTTTTCTCTTTGGACAAAGCACATATTTACTACATTATTTTAGAAGTAGAATTTTTATACATACAGTGCTATCTTCTTCCGGTTCACCAGTACTGACTTCATTTTCTTGAGAATCTACCATTAAAATTTTTTTCATTTTACGATAGTTTAAATTGTCCAGCTCTCGCACAGCAGCTTTTGTACGTTGTATAAGGTCCATAATTACTCTGGATGGTCTAGGGCTAATTATAAAAGGATGCTGTAGGGGGAGGAATAAATTATAAAGACATTTAGAATCTTAACATTAAATTATATAAATATATTACATATAATAGTTAGATTATTAAACATTATTAATAAAAAACATTACAAGTCACAAAGCAATGATGTTATTACATGAAACACTTTGTAAACAAAATTTAAATCCTTCCACTTTAGTACCAAACTAACAATATATAAAAAGAAAAATCATGCATATCCTACTCAAAACTAACAAAATTAATTTAAATTATCAGTGGGAAAATATCAAATTTTCATATATACAAGAAAGTGGCATAATTTCCAGAAATGATTAGACACTAATGAACATATAATACTTTTCCTCTTTTATTTTAAATATTGTTTTTTAAAGGAGCAAAATCTGAAAAGAATCAGATTTTGACAGATTCCCAAATGGGTTTAAAGATTTTTTAATATATATACATATTTTTAAATGATTTTAATTTTTACCTGCAATAATCTAGCAGCAGTTGGTCTATCTGTTGGATGTTTTTGTAAACATGTTTCTACAAAATGATGAAAGGAATCAGACCTAAAACAAAAACATTTCCAACTTAAAACTTCCCATAAAAATAAATACAAGGAGAAATGATTTAATAAGCTACTGTACAATTCAAATTTATTAAATGTTGTGTTATTACATCACCTGTGTGTATTGTCTAAAAAAAGGTTGTCATTCAAAAGGTTAAACACAGGAATAAAATGTAAGGATCAGCATCCTTAGTGATAGAAAATACCATGTACACGTTCAGACTAGCAGAGAAAATAAGAAGTGCTAAAGGACCCTATTAATGCTATTTAGCACTTCTAATTTAATCTCCTTTGAACTTCAAACAAACAACTGCTTGCTTTCTTTTTTTTTTTTTTCTTCAGATGCATGTGGTTTTATGGTTACACAGATAATCCTGAACACATAATAAAGTCAGCTTAATCGTAAGAACAAAGTATGTAACAAAATATTCATTGGTCTTAGCCACTGGCAGGCATTTGATAGCATAAAACATTCTCTTCTACAACTTATACTGGCTCTAATAAGAGCCTTTTTTTCCATATAATAAAGACAGACTTGGATTTTTGTATATCAAAGAACAGTCTTTTATGAAGAGATGTCTGACATTCTACACATTTGCATATAGTTCTACGTTTCCTCCTTCCCTTCCCCCTTTCCCTTTTTAAGTTTTGCTCCTATTGCGCACACACTTTTCATCCACCTTATATACTCTTGCTGCTGCTCTTTTTCCATTTTCCTGCACAAATTCTATGACATTAAAAGTCGCTGTATAGATGCTGTATTTTCCCATTTCAAGCACACTACTCGTTAACTACCACGAATTCCAAATGATACTATGAATGAAAAGAGAAAGCTTGAAATATGCGAATGCTCCACGGAGGAAGGGGGGGAAAAGTAATTTCATTACAAAACAGTATTTCCTGAAAGCCAGTGTGGTAAAAACCTGTTTGGACTGCCTTCACTTATTATCACCTCTGCCGAGTGGATTTCTGGCACCAATGTTATGAATGAATAACTGCTGCACTAGAATACAAGGAAAGAGTCCCAACCAAAGACAAAACAAATGCATATTCTTTCTTTAAAGACGCTTATTGATTGAAGGGAAAAGGGTGATATTAAAAAATAGATTTTTAAGCAAGAAATTCTTTAGTTTTTAGAGTGCGGACATTGTGCGGGGCACTTTTTTTACATAAATTTTATCTGTAAAGTTCGGGTACAAACATAACACAAGCATATACGGTATGCTGTATTAGACTGCACAATATTCAAACAATGTTTCCTATTGGAGAGAGGAACTTTAATCGGCTCTAAAGATGCTAGATTTATAACACTCTGTTATTCCCCTTTTTTACAGGATTTTCTCTGGCTAAAATATTATCATTTCCATAAAAATCTGATTCACATATTTATTTATTTATTTTATTTTTATGCATTTTTAAGATAAGAAAAATTAAATGTTTATTTATTCTTATTACAAAAAGAATTTTGCACACATTTTTTTAGATGTAAAACCCATTAGTACTTCTCTTCTTAGTAATAAATCACATATATTTGTGTAATAGTTACAAACTTAACTGCAGATTTTCAGATATGGGTATTATAAATGCCATTCAGTTCCTAATTTCAATAATTTGCTCTTGTTCTTCCTCAGAAAGTCAATATTCAATCAACACTCTTAAAGAATAAAACATGAAAAAAGTGAATGCATCAGTAATTAAATACTTCTTATAACAAATTCAAAATTCCTATGCCTATTTCTGCAAAATGGGAAAGAAGCATGTATATTGAGCAACAGTAATTTTTAAACAAAATTACTTAAAACTCATTTTATCACCAGAGCTACATGAATAAAAATTGTCAGTAGGCCATCTTATCCCTAAATCAACTGTTCATCAGTGTATTCTTTTGTTCAGCACTTTATCTTCTCGATGTCTTATGAACATCATCATTAATGTTATCATTAATGTCCATACACACTGATGCCCCAAATACATTTTTCATACAACTGAACACAGAAATAGAAAATGAAAAATGCTTTTATAGAATTTACACGTGTTAATATTTTTTCCTTATACACCTTTCTGTTTATGGCACGTATCATAATTTCTAACATATAGTATTAACAATTCAATCCAAAACTCTAATTTAAATATTTTACTTATTACACTTTAATACTTTATTTAATTACATGATTGAGGTTTATAATATAAAATATAAATGATGCTTTACCAGAAACTGAAAACTGAAAAAGCCCTCTAGTGGTTAAATCTCAAAGGCTCAAATGCTGATAAATAAGCTATTGGACAATAAGCACTAGACTTAAAAAGTGAATCTGCAGGCTATTAGTCAATAAACATTTGTATTCAAAAGCCTGTTTGTACACTTTGAGAAGATATAGAGCTAAACAAAAGAACATACTGATGAACAACTAAATTAGAGATAAAATTGATCTGCCAGCAATATTTATTCACATACTTCTGATAAAAAGACTACAGTTAAGACATGCAGTTGTCAGCTCATCAAACATCGCACTATATGTCAAAGTAACATTCAAATTCTGATGAAAAATATTCAAGATATCAGCACATTTGATAGTGACAAAATGGTGGGGCAAAAAATGTATGAAGTAGATATACAGATGGAGGACAAAATAATACGAACACCTGTGAAATAATGGAAAATCTTTATTAATAGAGGTTGGACCACCCTTTGACAGAAGTACAGATTGAATGCGATGTGAGATAGAAGCATAAAGGTTATGGACAATATTTAAAGGAATATTAAGCCATTCCTCCTGCAGAGCAGTCTCTAATTCCAAAAGTCCGGATGGAAGTGGAAATTGGGAATGAAGTTTGGACTCCAAATATGCCCATAAATGTTCAATAATGTTCAAGTCCAGAGACTGAGGGGGCCAAGTGTGATGTTCAATTGCATCATCATGCTCTTCGAACCATTCTTGAATACACCTGGCAGTGTGGATAGGAGCGTTGTCGTCTTGAAAAAGGCGGTCGCTCCTCAGGGAATACAGTCTGGACATGATTCCCTAGAATACTTAGATAGTGACTGGATGTGATTTTCCCATGCAGAATAACAAGTGGCCCAAGACTGCGCCAAGGTGCTAGATTTATAACACTCTGTTATTCCCCTTTTTTAAAGGATGTTCTCTGGCTAAAATATTATCATTTCCATAAAAATCTGATTCAAATATTTATTTATTTATTTTATTTTTACGCATTTTTAATATAAGAAAAATTAAATATTTATTTATTCTTATTACAAAAAGAAATTCGCACACGTTTTTTACCACTCCATATCATAATGTCGCCACCCCCATGCTTCACAGTCGGCAAAAGGCAGTCAGGATGAAACGCTTCTTTGGGGATTCTCCAGACATAAGCGCGTCTGATTGTCCGAAACAGAGTGAATGACAATTCATTTGACCAATTGCCACTCTGCTATAAATGTTCGCAGCATGAAGTTTCCTTTCGACAGTTTTTGTTGAAACAGGGTCCTGGAGATGAGTGTTCATTTCGGATGTTATCTCGGATAACGATTGCTTGTGCTTTTGGGCTACTATGCGCTTTAAGACCCATCTATCTCTTTCAGCCAGCTTTGACTTTTGGTCACTGTTGTGCTTTGAAGATGTCGTCTTACCCTCTTTCGTGTACGCTGTCATAGCGGCTGATACCGTACTCTTTGCACACCCCACAAGGTTTGATATTTCCGTAACCGATGCGCCACTTAAACGCGCTCCAACTATTATTCTTCTTTGACAGGTCGGACATTCAACTTCTCACAGACAGTTCAATCAAAGCATGCAACGCAGGTTACGGCTGTTGAGAGACTGATACCTTTCTCTTCACGCTCACTAGGTGGCAGACTTATGTTGCAGTTGGCACGGCTGCACTGCAGGTGTGAAATAAGTAATACGTTTTCACAGGTGTTTGCATTATTTTGTCCTCCATCTGTATATATACTTCCAACTCTAGTGTCTTTCAGGTGCTAGACTTTTCCTACGTTACTGTGTGAAGAGTCTAACACAAGTACATGGATTCTGATAAAAACCACTGCTGCCACAGTTAAGTATCACGGCTTGCAGTGTGCAGAGGAACGGGCTCCCTGTTTGCTAGCTCAGATGGTAACAGCAAATAGATGGGTTACATTGCAGCACATTATTTGCCAGTTCACTACAGTGTAAACAGTCATACTACTCAAAACCATCTTCTCACTATGGAGCAAGCAAACCATCATTCTCACTAGAGGAAAAGAGGACAAAGTCACACTCTTTTACAGAATCAAATCAGAACCATTCACTCACTGAACTAAAAAGGTTCTTTTGTATGACTCACTGTTCTCTAACAATAATTTTGATGAATGAGATCAGGAACAAGGTGTGAATCAAGAAATGGGCTGAGTGATAAGCAAAAAGAAACGAATCAGCAGTGGGATCGGGAGAACAGACACAAGGAAACTGCTCACTCTCTGAACTGATTACTTTCAATTGCAGTTTTGAGATTCCCTTAAACCTTCTTTTTAACTTTCCTCGCACACTCGAAGCAAGAGTTCTTGGTCAGTGAACTCTAAAATTGCTACTGCTCTTTTTTGATGACTCACTTTTCACTTGCTCAGTAAAGTGAATTAATTCTTGAATTAGTTTGTGAGCAAATGGAACATATCTACAGAATACCTCAGCTCACTGCACATTACAAGGCACAAAGATCAAGAGCGACAAAGAAACAATGCCACTGAAACCTTGAAGCATGAAAAAAAAAAAAAAAAAATTACTTGGATTGATGATTCTAGGTCAGGAGAGAGCAAATACTAACAATGGGCCTAAAAGGACTTTTTAGTGCACCATGCAGGCAGGGACATTGCAAAATACAATGTTGCTTGTGTGACAATCTTTCGCATCCTCCTATTGTTTGCCAGGAAGCTATGGGAGTAACCCCTTACAGGTAGAAATTTCTTTAAATAAACCTCAGATGGTGAACATGAGATCATAACAGCCCAGCATACGAGTCAATTAATGAAAATGAAGAAAACGGCATCAAAAATTAATCAAACAATTTTATAAATTTATAGCTTTGCACACATTTTTATTTTTGTTACATACTGCGATGGAAAGAGATGAAAATGTTATTGCACACAATTTCATAATGGGCCAGATTAAGCAATCAAAAGGTATGCATTCGGCCTGTATGCCAGCTTTTGTGTAACCATGATCAAGGTACTACAGTAAAAAGTCTGTAATCCGGACGCCCATTATCTAGAATGATCTATAATCTGGACCTCAAAGATACAAACTTTTGGTATGCTTTATGCATGCGAGTAATGCATTTACGCATGCGCATTTAATGCTACGCTTGCACGTTTAATGTTTACGCATGCGTGTTTAGCACAAAAAATGAAGCAACTTAAACAACTTACATTGAAAGAAATGTTTAATAAAGTAAACAAATAAATATTAAGCTTTTTTTTTTTTTTTTTTTTTTTTTTTGTAAATTTTGATACCCTTTAGATCATAATTGCTCTTTATTTCATAAATTATGGTTTCATACTTTTAATTGTATAATTTCTGCATGTCATCTTACCAGATTTAAATTGATGATCTATAATTTGGGAAAAACCCTTAATCCAGAATCGCTGAAGTTCTGACGAGTCTGGATTATGGGCTTTGTACTGTAGTTGATACATGACAATGACAGGTTATGAATCCATTTATAAAAGCTCATAAAGCAATAGTTTCCTCTTATCAACAAGATATATAAGTGCATTAAAACCCACAGGAAAAGAATTCTTCTTGCCAGCAGGTAGACATTAAATGAGTGAAAGCAGTATTCTACTATACAAACTGCTTCCACGGATGAACATATGTTCCCTGCTCTAACTGTTATCACCCCTTATCAGTAAAACCATACAGAGACATGCTGTCAGATCACATGCATGCATTTTCTCATCCCTGAAATGTTGTCGAATAGTTCATGGAACACTTCATAGACAGGATGGTATTCGCCTGTCCTTTGAGATTACCTAATCTCAAGTCTGTTAAGCATGTTTAGAATACTAGCTAGAAAATTATAAGTGCATTAGACTTCACTTCGGGTAATCTCCATGCGCTATGAGAAGGTGTATGGCAGATATAGATTACTAGGCTTCCCAATGCTTTCACCTTATTATCATACCATGTTGCCAGTCATCATCACAGCAAAAGGGGGAGGTACACACTACTAGGGAGGTATAACTAATTAAGTGGCTTGAGCAATTAAGTGACAGTGTAAAATGTCAAGTGTTAACAGTTTGGCTTCTCTTTTACTATAAACAAAAGATTCTAAAGCATTTATTTTGAAGAGGAAGTTTTTTTATTTATTATTTTTCTTTTATTTTTAAGGAAATATGAATTAAAAACACATAAAACAATATATTGTGAACTTACCATTCACCAGGTCCTAAAGATGGTGAATCGTTCTGGGCTATGTGATACAAGGCACTCATAGCATTCATATTGAAATAAGGAGGTTTTCTTTCAGCTGCAAAAAAATTATTGAAGTTATATTTGATATACATTATAAGATATCAAATAGGCATTTATGAAATCTACTAATGAGTATCAAGATTTTCCTTTTAACACATTATTTTAACATGATTAATAACCAGTTTTGTGATGTGAAGCAAAATAACAATAATAAGCAATGAAGTGTACAAATTTGTGTTTTAATTCTCAAGCAAGGGGGATCGAATTATGAATCACAGCGAAAAACAAAGCATATACTATGATCAACTAAGAGCAAATAGTCATATGATCTGCTGCATACTCTAGCCCAGCGTAATCCAACCCGCGGCCTGCATGCGGCCCTCTTATTAATTTTTTGGCACTTGCCCTTCTTTACTGGAAGTAAAATGTTAGTTAAACATTTGGAAAAACAAAAAACAAAAAAACCCTTCTTACTGCTTTAAATAATAAACAACAAATATAAATAATTATATTAAATATACTAATTAAATGATAAAAAATTATGAGGTTCAGACAATGAAAACTGTTGCAAATACTGTAAATTTAATGAGGCAAAACCCAGGGACAGTGAGCATTTATTGCATTTGTGGACAATTTGGATGCTGAGTATGATGACATTTCATTGTACTGTCAAGTGCCCTGGCTAAGTGCTGGAAATTGTCTGTAACAGTTTTTTGGGTTGAGGAATAAAATTCTTGCTTTCCTCAAAAAAGGAAATGCTGGGCATGAGTATCAAGAAAAATTGGAAGAAATCCACTTTTTAAATAATCTTGCTTTTCTGACAGATAAAAAAAACCCATCAAAATGCTTTAACTTGAAACTACAAGGCAGAAAACAAAATATATCCCAGCTTTATGGACATACTGAAGGCTTTCGCAGAAAACTTAACGTAATGCAAATTGCACTGAAGGCAAATAATACGACACACTTCCCATTTTGTCAGCAGCTGAAAGAAGAAAATGACACAAATTTTAGTATGTTTCCTGAAACTATTACTGATATCAAGAAAGAGTTCCATGACAGATTTCAGGATTTTGACTCCATAAAAACAAAAATTTAATTGTTAAACAACCCCATGGAGATTGAAGTAATGAGGTGCCTTGCGACCTTCAAATGGAAATTTGTGATTTTCAGGCAGATCCATTCTACCAGATTAAAAAGTGTGATGTCACTAAATATTTCTGTAAGCTGATGTCTACAGAATTTTTTCCCAAATTGCATAAATTCTCTTTGAAAATGTTATCACTGTTTGGCAGTACATATGTGTGTGAAAGTGCTTTTTCTGCTTTCAAACAAATTAAATCAAAAACAAGAAATTGCACTGAAAGTGCTTCATTGGAATCGAGCCTGAAACTTTGCCTTACTGAAATTACAAAGGGCATTGAAAACCTTGTATCAAAAAAGCAGTGCTAATCATCACACTAATTTCTAGACTGTAAAATAAAGTGATACATTAAACTAGTGAGTTATATGTAATTCATTTTCTTTCTTTATTGTCTCTGGCCCTCAGTCTCCTATACTAATGTTTGATTGGCCCTCGGGTAACTAAAGATTGGACCTGACTGCTCTAGCCGATAGCTGGTGCTGATAAGTTTATAGATATTTTAATGTTAGTCAATGTTTTTTGAGCAGCTAAGATGTGTTATGTATCATCATTGTGCTAATAAAGGATTAATGCCTAAAATATCTGAATTACTGTCTGAGAAGCTCATCAGATCAAGAACCAGGTAACAGCTTTCTAATTTATTTGAACTGACTGCTGACTGAATCTTTTGTTTTACGATCAATTACAATAAACTGCAACCATAATAACAGTGCCATCTGCATGAACTTAATAATAACACTGTTACATGATTTGCTACATTCCCAAATACATATATATAAAATAAAAGAACAGAAGTTTCTAACTAAAAATTAAAACTTTGCAACTAAAGATTTATAGTCTATTTCGAAGGCAATTTTGCCATTCAGTAAGAAATACATATTGTTGCCAACTAATAAAACTAGAGTTTATACTATTAAAAATAAAAAATAAAATTTCTGAATTTCAAAAGCTCTACCAATGGTAAATTATTTGCTTCTACATCACTTTTTTAATGCAAAATAGTATAAATAGAAAACCACTCATTATTGAAAAGGCTATTAACGCTTGATTAAAATTTAAAACAAATAAGTACACATATCTATTTATTTAGTATATTATATTTAATGCACAAATAAATATGTATTAAATATATACAAAAGACTGGAACAGTAGAAGACCAGAAATTTGCAATGCTTAAAATCAGAGGTTTGCAGATTTCAGAACAGAAGAGATAAATCATTATATTTAGACTAAAAGTGCAAAATAAGTAAGGACATATGCAAACATTAAGATGAAAATAAGGAACATTGATAAAAATAAATTTTTATTATTATTATTATTATTATTATTATTAATTTTAGGTATTTTTCACATGTTCCAAAGCTTTATTAAAAAATATTTTTCACTCCTATCAAATTCACTATCTGTGTCAGTGTTAGAATTGCTGTCTTGCTATGTTGAGTTCAAAACAAAGCCAATAATTTCATCATCGGTCATATGCCAGGGTTGGCTCATCTGGACACATCATCCATTCAATGATATCTTCTTGCAAAGCCTCCTCATCTGTTCTTTTGAATGCAGAAGCAATTCTCTTGCTTTAAACTTTGCTGCACTGACCCTAAAACCAAAAAACTGACTGCCATCATTTTCAGTTTCAATAAACAGAGAAGATGGCCACTCATTTGCTATGCTGCCAAACAGAATTCTATGATTCTGTTAAAATATAGATGCAGTCTTTGAAGAAGAAATTTTTTATAATCATAAAATGAAATAGAATGGTCTCTTAAGAATCCCCCCCAGAAACTCTGATTTGTAGTGTAATTTAATATTGTGTATTATTCCATGGCCCATTGGTTGGATTAGTGATGTAGTAATAGTGGTAAAAAAAAAAAAAGGCCCATTGCAATATCACATGTTAAAATGGTTGCCTCTGGATGTACAGAGCTGTTGTTGTCGAACAATAGTAAAATCTTGTAATTTAATGGCAACCCCACATTGTTACTTTTACCATGATGTCAATGATTTGATAAGTACTTCTGTTATGATGTCATTATTTGGTATTTCTCATTTCTTCGGTATTTCGTTTTCCATATTGCAGTTTCCTGAACCTATAAACTGAATGATTTGATATAATATTGAGAGATTGCGCGGATTTTCGGTATCTGACTGGCAATGAGATACAAAAAGAAGAGAATTAGAAATTTTGTAATTAAGATATAATATAATCTAGTAATGAAGTTTTACAAGGGTATTTTTTTTTTTTTAATTATTTTATTGGAAGTTTTACAAGGCGATTAGTATTTTTTTTTTTTTTTTTAAAGAAAAGCTCATTAAAAGAAACAGAAGTTACAATAAAAATCAAAAAAGAATCCAAAAAAGAAAACTTATTAATTTTACTAATTAATTATCATTTTAAAAAAGAATTTTTAACATAATACAAATTTTAAAATTTAATAAGAAACTTTCCAAATGAATTTGAATTAATAACAGTGATGTATAATATTATAATTGACTTGCCAGTTAACCTGAATTAGGCAGGAGATCCCTGATTTTTCATTAGAAATCATTTGCTTCTTTTGATTACCCTTTTTAATATCTCCGCCCCTTTTTTCATCAACCACTCACACTAGGCAAATGGCAGTAGACCTGCCTCAAAACATCATGATTCAGTTCTTCAATGGGCATTTCACACACATTATTTAATGAGGACAAAACAAGATCAAAACAGTCATCTGTCTTTCTGGAGTCTGTAAATGGTGTGGGATTCACATGCTTGTAGAAGTTGCTTAAGAATTTGTGATCCTTTAGCTTAGTTATGTCCATTGAAAAAGTAAAATACTAATCTACTTTTCGAAAGACATACATAGCTGATCTTTTTTGTATTATTTCAAAATTTAGCAGATGTTCAATGTGTATCTTGTGTCACTCTAGTTTTCTATTCTGCAAGGTGAAAGGACCAATGTTCTAAATCATGTACATACTTAAAAACAAAAAGACACAGTATTAAAAAAAAAAAAAAAAAAAAAAAAAAGGTTATTAATCCAAAATGTCTATGTTCTGCCTTTTACTTGACCATAATCTGCTACTGAATTCTTCTGATCACACTGCATTTTTAATTAGAAAATTATTTCCTGAGAGCAAAATCACTCGATAATATCCGTGTGCAAGAACAACAAAAAAACAAAACTAAAAAAACTGCAGTAATTAAAGAAATGCGTAAGAAAAATAAATCTTCGGTTGCTGCTTGCGTTAAAACAGCTACTTTCTGCCGTTTTAGAGATGAAAGCAATAATATTAATACAAAACTGTACTCAATGATTATTATACCTTTTTAAACCTGTGGCTTCACGAACTGAGTTTAGCTTTGTGTATTAGCACTTTCAAAGACTGACTGTACAAACTTCTATATAGCACAGCTAACCAGTAAAACTTTGAAGAAAAATTGAATACCTATGAACAACTGTTTTGTTCTTAGTGTGCATAATGCATCAGTTACACTAGACATGAAGATTGATGTTGCAGGCGTCTTGAAAAAAGAAAACTTAGATTTGCAAATTATGGAGTGTACTTGCCATCTTTTAAACTTAGCAGCTGAAAACATTGTAGTATTTTTAAGTGATACATATAGATGAATTTGTTGTTAATATTTACTACTTTCTTGAAAAGAGTTCTAAAAGTGAAAAGGAAGCTCAAACAAATTCAACAGCTGTGTGAAACTTAAATAAGAAAAATTCTGAAACACAACTTCATACACTAGTTATCTTAAGCTTGTTTTAAAATTTTATTAACAAAAACAGGTCTATGCATGAAATGTTATAAGCAAAAGTATGTTGCTTCTCCCTTAAAGAAAAAAAAAAAAAAAATGCTATTATTAACAACTGCATGAAAATAGGTTAAAAAACTATTATCTTTCCATAAAACATTTCAAATAAAAAAACATTTTTTGAAGACATAAGTATTTTTTAACTAATTGCATATACAACTTAAAGATTGCACTTTGAGTATTTGTAGTCTGCTATTTAAAAGAATTTTCATTCTGTATAATTTTCTTTATTTAAAAAATAATTTTTCTTACTGCAAAATTCTGATTTGTTAACAGAATCTCCTGATGTTTGAGCTTGGCATGTTTGCAATCATGCATACATAGGAAATAAATAGAAAATTCAATGTGCAGAAAATTTGAACTCACCCAGTTCAATACAAGTAATTCCAAGTGACCAGATGTCTACTTTGCCATCATACTGTCCTTCATCCATAGCTAAAATAACTTCTGGAGCCATCCAGTATGGTGTACCAACAAAAGAATTTGCTGGTGATGCCATGGAAGCTGATCCAAAATCAGCTGCAAACATATATGTATTTATTGCATACTGCTTCATACACAAATGCATTTAAAAATAAAGAAAATGTGTAAAACAATAAAGGGAAAGAAAAATAATATAAAAATGTCTATCAATAAAGTTTTTCATATTTTTAATGGAAGAAAGAATATCACATATATTTATTTCAGTACACAATACCTTATCTTTCTGCCTAAAGAAACTCAATATTTGCAATTTGGTACTTACATGTTATTACAACCACCTTAGTAGAAGTTGCCAATCCAAATTTTCAGAATGTGCCAAACTCTGCCAACCATGAGCATAATCATTCTTCAGGCACCATGTTTATAACAATCCTTCAGTCAGGCAACATCACATTTCCGTATGCATTCACTAAGCCGCATTTCAAATTCCAACCATTTTTATAAACAAAATTGTGGTATTTTTTTGCCTTAAACTTAGTTTTAAAATATGAGTTTGTGGAATTTGTCTTCAAGGGAAGAAGTTTTGGTAAAATTTCTGCCGGAATATACAATTTTGCCATAAAATCTCTAAAGGAAACAATGAGAGGATGCATTTAGTAGATACTCCATGGAGCCGAGATTGTTGTGTACTTGAGAAAAAAATACAACAAACAAAATTACAAAAAAAATTTGGAAGCGAATGTGTTTTTTAGTGTGTCATATATTTCTTATGCAAAAATTAAAATTTGTATTGTAAATTGTTGACTATTGGTTACTAATTGGTTGGCTTTTCATATGCTGATAGTATTTGTTAACTTATGATAAATATTTAGTTTCAGGATCGTATAAAAAAAAACTCACAAAATCCATCAACTTGTACATGAAAAGTTACTTTTACATTTTCATCAGTAAAAAGATCACCAAATTGAGCCAAGGTGGTTGCGTTAGTATGTAAATATCTGCAATTTTTAACTAATTCATGATCCAGTTCAACAAACTTTTCAAAAATAAACTGCAATGAAAAAGTAGTTACATCACTGCACTAAAATAAAAACTGAAGGAGGAAAGGAAAAAGAAGCTACTTTTAGGAAGGGGGCATCAGGGTAAACAACCTCAAAATTCTTAATAATACATCTCTTTCTAATAAAGCTTTTAACTTAGTTCTACCAAACAAATCTTAAAAAGTGTAAAAATAAACAAAAGAAAGAAAAATTCATATCTCTACTTATAAATGGCTAACTAATGGTATAGTTCCCATGGATATAACATAACATTTTCTACAAATAGTAGTACTAATATGAGTCAGCTTCAGTAGATTCGCTCATCTATTAAGAATTCATATTTTTCAACTACAGAAATCCCAGCCAAAGTAATATCCTATTTATCAGTAACTATTTACTTGAATAAATGTATGGACAATCATGCTTATTTATATTTAATAAAATTCTTAGATATGCTATTAAGATAAACCTCATTTAAAATTCATTCAAGCAAGATGGGAGGGGCTAATTAATGAAAGGGCTTTCATTAAAAAAATAAAAATGAATAAACTAGAAACTAATTTTCAGCAAATCAGTAGGCTTTTTTAAAAGTTGAAAAATTTCACAGACTGATAATAAAAAGCTACCTGGCTAATTAGTGAGACTATTTCAGTTAATATTTACATATAACTTGTATTCATTCACATAATATTACAATGCATCAGACAGTTTAAAGATAACAGCAAATGTTTTAAAGTTAAGTGCAAAATAAAATTTCTGAAGAAAACACATGGAAAAGATCTGCCTTTAAGGCTCTTAAAACAAACAGTGGATAAGCACATATACAGTCAAAAGTCTTTAATTCGGACGTCCATAATCCGGAATGATCTATAACTCGGACCTCAAAGCTACAAACTTTCTGTGCATGCGTAAACACATAATACGTAAGCATGCGCATATACATTTACTCGTGCGCATATGTTTACGCATGCACGTTTAATGTATAACGGCTGGTATAAGCTAAGCTAAAATTATCTAATTATCTATTTGAGTTAATGTAGCAGATTGCGTTGTTTCTTAACCTTCTAATTGGATCCAGCTTATTATTTTTCGAAGAGTCTTAGAGCAATTTTATTAAAGTACGCTTGAACTTTCAATTATGTCAAAAAGAGTTTTCGATTCTGGAGCTGCCAAAGGATCTACAAAGGATCTAAAAGGATCTGCGATGTCCATCAAACAAAAAGTGGAATTGCTGCAAAAAATGGATAAAGGCATATCCTTTGTTTCTCTAACCGTTCCGAAATCTTTTTACAGTCAAAAGTCGTTAATTCGGACACCCATAATCCGGAATGATCTATAATCCGGACCTCAAAGCTAAAAACTTTCTGCGCATGCGGCGCGTTGGCACATGCGCACAGGCGTTTTACGCGTGCGCGTAAGACCTTGACTACTGCGCATATGCGTGTGCGCAAGTGCAGAATATGTTTTCGCCTGCGCGTTTAATGTATAACGGACGGTGTAAGCTAAAATTATCTAATTTCTATTTCAGTTAATGTTAATGATTGCGTTGTTCCTTAATCTTCGAATTGGATCCCGCTTATTATTTTTTGCAGACTGTAAGAGCAATTTTATAAAAGTAAACTTGAACTTTCGATTATGTCAAATAGAATTTCCGATGTTGGAACTTCCAAAGGATCTACAAAACGAAAGTATGTTTCGATATCCAACAAACAAAAAGTGGAATTGCTGCAAAAAATGGATAAAGACATGAAGAATGGGACAGAGAAGTTAGTGAAAACAAAAAAATTTCGATTGACAAGTTAGTCGGTATTCTCGGCACAGCAATTAACGGGACTTGAACAGCGGAACTTTGTAACTGAACAAGAAATTGTCTTTTTATAGAATTAAAGAGAAAGTATTATCACATAAAATGAAGCAACTTAAACAACTTACATTGAGAGAAATGTTTAATAAAGTAAACAAATAAATATTAAGCTTCTTTTTTTTTTTTTTTTTTTTTTTTTTTTTTTTTTTTTTTTGTAAATTTTGATACCCTTTAGATCATAATTGTTCTTTATTTCATAAATTACGGTTTCATATTTTTAATTTTATAATTTCTGCATGCCATCTTACCAGATTTAAGGTGATGATCTATAATCCGGAAAAACCGATAATCCGGAATCGCCGAAGTCCCGACGAGTCCGGATTAACAACTTTTGACTGTACAGCATTGCCTGAACTTAAACTCTGATTAAGCGTCTGAACTTGTTTGAATGAAACCAAAATTACAGATTATGTTAAAAGGAATTGATTTAAATAAAAAGGCAATACCATTGTTAAATATAAATCATATTCATTTAACAATGGCGATAAAATTTTGAGTGCTCTAAAAAAAATCATACAATTTTTTCAAAACATGATAATGTGTCATAATTTAGGTACTGAGACGAATTAGGAAGTCTCATGAAAAAACTGAGATTTAAACTGATGATCTATAATCCGGAAAAATCGATAATCCGGAATCGGCGAAGTCCCGACGAGTCCGGATTAACTGTATCAATTTCACGCTGCTCTGTGGGGGGAGGGAAACGTCGCGGCACGCAATGAACTGGAAATTGACCTGTCAGCACTATCCTTGTCTTCGGGGCAGATGTTTTTATTTTATTTGGCATATAATTCCTTACGAAATGTAGTATTTCATCTCGATGTACTCCGTCTCTGATATGATTTAAATCAAATTCATCGTCATTATAAATATCACGAATACACATCAAATAGTTTTCTGGTTGCAATTTTCTAATTTCAACTATGCGTAATGTATGCTTTACGCATGCGCGCATCGAAAGAAATGAAATGTTTAATAAAGTAAACAAATAAATATTAAGCTTTTTCTTGTAACTTTTGATACCTTTTAGATCATAATTGCTCTTTATTTCATAAATTACTGTTTCATATTTTTAATTTTATAATTTCTGCATGCCATCTTACCAGATTTAAACCGATGATCTATAATCCGGAAAAACCGATAATCTGGAATCGCTGAAGTCCCGACGAGTCCGGATTAAAGACTTTTGACTGTATTATTCTTAATCTACTAGTTTATAGGATTCTCAGTAATGAACAATGAGAAATGTATATTACCTAATTTAACAGTTCCATTTTCAGTAAGAAGAATATTACCAGCTTTCACATCTCTGTGAATTCTGCCAAGGGAATGCAAATAATCTAAACCTTGAAGAGCATCTTGACATATTGCAGATATTTCTTCTTCTTTAAGAGGCTTTTTATGCACTAGAAATATTTATTAAAAGAATCATTATTTATTATATCAGATTAGAAAACATCTGGATCTGAAAAATCTGTTTCTTTTTTTAAGAAAAAGCTTAATGTTAAAAATTTTTAAATTATAACACAAAAAACCATGAACCTATACATTTTTACAAACTTGTTTGAAAGTTTTGTAAATACTGAATTACACCCTATAGTATTTTGCACATACCATATCTTGAATATACAAACTTCTAAAACTCAAGAACAATATTGACAGCACAAAAAAAAAAAAAAAAAAAAAAAAAAAATATTTTGACTATTTAAAAATTTTTGAGAAGTACATAATAATAAAAATTTTATGCTAGCATAAAACTTCCAATGAATGTATATAATTTAACTTTTAAATTAATTTAGTTAACTTCATATTTCTGTTGGAAAATGAAATACTTAATACAAAAGGAAACTTACTAGTGCTTAATACAAAAGAAAAAAAAAAAAATATTACTCGATTTTTTTTAGTCACTTCCATTAATTTTGAAATCAACTACCACCTCTCTTTTCAGATGTTTAATATTGTTTTCAGGTGTTTCTTCTCTATATGTAACATAAGATTATTTCCTTTAGAGCATTCTTCTTCAATGAAGACTTGATATTTCTCAAATACCTCCAGTCATGTTTCCTTGGCTACAAAAGAAATGCCTTAAGCACTACTGCATTTATTTCAGTTTCCCAAACTACTCACGGCTTCGGTTTTTTTTTTTTTTTTTTTTTTTTTTATTTCACATTATTTTTCCAGATTTTCTACAATTTTTCAGCTAAGCATTTAATTATGGCAAACAGAATTAAGTAAAATTTAAAGAATCTGTCAGATGTTAAAATCATTTCTCCAGAATATGGTATAATTCGGTATAATTCTGAAGGCAGATATTTGCCTAAATAGACACATGATGACCTTAAGCTTAGGTGAGAAAATGTGGCAATGCAGCAGAAATGTGTGGCAAATGTAGCAGAAAAGGCTGCCAACAGAAATCCAGTCGTCATGTAAAGAAATGATTTGAGAGTAGAATAAATAGTACTCTTTGTCACACTATGATTTATTTAGAACTGCTGTTTCGGAATGACATCTATTAAACGACGGTAGAACCAAATTCAATATGCAGAGTTGTCACTCAAACAGGAAATGACTTTTCCAGTAGTGTTTTAAGAAAATTCCAGTATATCTGCATAATGCACATTTGCTGTGTTAAGAGGTAAATTAATTATGGTACCAATTGGAAACACAAAAATTTGCCAATTACATATGACTTATATATGTATTAAATATGACTTATAAGTATGAAAGTAGAAAGAAAACACGAACAAAATACTGAATTCAATACTATGTGGTCAAGAATTTTGCACACTGAGCTGCAAAATTTTTAAATAATTTCAAAGAAGAGGAAAGTTCAAAAGCGATTGCTTAAAAGTACATTTGATACTGTAGTTCCTGAGTTTACACCACGTAAAAACAACAATGCAATACTAAAGAAGTAAAAGTTATTGCGTAAAAACTTAATGTAAAAATTACAAAACGAGATAACTTCAAAATCGAAAAGGTGTGAGAGAAAACTAATAAATTTAAAATAAAAATTTAAATATTAAAATGATGCAAGCAAATAATTAAAAAACATTTCAAATACGCAGAAAATATGTAGAAAGAATTGCAATAAATGGTAAATTAGCTCAACTCAAGGTTTAATCTGGACTTATCAAAGGAAAAGCGTCTTAAATCTCAAATGCAGCTAATAACCTTTAGCACGTTTCATCAAACAAAAACAATTGAGACTGAAAGAGGATTTATTAATAGAATAATTAAACTAAATTATCTAAAAAAAGTCTCAATGGTTTTGTTTCTTTTTCTGATGTGCCTGCAATTTAAAATTGGAAATGTAAAACTTAATATTTAAGCAAGGGGGAAAAAAAACTTATAAATATAATATTGACTTATAAATTACATGTAATATATTTATCCCCAAAGAATTACTTTTTTTTTGCAGACATTTTGAGGCTAAATGAAAGAAAGAAATATATTTAATGATATTTTAAAATAAATCCAGGTATTTTATATTTATTTAGCAGCATACATAAGCAAAAAGTATGTGCATTACATTTCGTGATGGTATATCATCATACTGCTAGAATTAGTTTTAGGATTATGCCACAGAAAATTTCCTGAAATTTGAAAGTATTATTTACTAATAACTTTAAATGACACAAATAACATTAAAATAAAGATAATTATTTAAAAATTAATTAGAATAGTCAACAATATTTTGACAAATATAGTTATATTATATGGTTAGCCTAGGTGATTGATTACTATTTTTTTATTATTATTATTTTACTGCAAAATGACAAATAAGGCATTTATTAACAAAAAGAAGCTAAAAAGATTTTGCGGTATAATCCTAGTATACGCACATATTTTCCTTAGTTCAACATGCACTGCATGTGCGCAGGCGAGTCTCTCAATACTCGAGGTTACTGAAAACCAAAGTTGCTGGAAACTTGCTTTGCCTTTCTGATTGGACATTCTGATTGGAGTGGTGAAAATTGGCTCTATGCCAGCTGACTGAATGATGCTCACACGATACATAATTCGCCAAGAAAGTGATCGCTTTCAACGGCGGCGTAAAACTCGCTTTTTGGGGGGGAATCGCCGTATGAAATTCCTAACTTTTCCAGATTTTGACTAAAATATTTAAATTCCCTGACCTTTCCCTGAAATTTTTAGTCAATTTTCAAATTTCCTGACTTTTTCCAGGTAATGCAGCCACCCTGAGTATGTCACCAGTTGACTGGTGTTATTTATCCACGAGAAATTGTTTCATTCCACTGAATAATTAAAAATAATAATAAATGAAGCAGTAAAATAAAATTTTAAAGGCCCATCAAAGCTTACTTGGTAATGGAAATAAAAAAATCTGATGTGTACACCACATGACTATTTATTTTGTATGTAATATTAAATTAGACACTTTTTTCTTGCATTTCATTTAAGCTTATTGGATTGAATTCAATCTACATCGTCGATAGCTCATAAACCACAACAGAATAAATGCACTCTTTAAAATTCACTATATTTGTTTACCATAGCGACACTCTGGTGCTATGTTCACTTCACAGCCTTATATTTTATATTTCATTCATTTTATAACTCAGAATGCACAAAATTTATATCATCTTAAGAATTATCTAATCGTTGCCACATGTTCTATTCAAATACTGCAATAAATCTAAAATGATGTAAAAAGAAATTAAACAAATAAAAAAAAAAAGAAACAATTTTTCACAGATGATTCAGTATTTTTCATTCAATCAATACAGTTCTCACTTCGCAACAAGGCAAAAACACATAAAAACTCAAAATATCTATATTAAAAATAAATTACAAAGTAAATCTTAAGCACTTATTTCCTCGAGTAAGTTCCAGAATAGATTAAGCATGATTTAATTTGCAGTAATATATGAAGGCATTTCCTTTGTTGTTGCGAAGCTTAGTTTCTCTAGATTGGAAACAAATCCACTATTCTGCGGTTTCAAATGTAAACAAACACGTCCGCCATTGCAAAAGGTCATTAAAAACTTTAACCAGAAGATAAGAACAACATAATTTAATCACTTTTAAAACAAAAAATGCACAATTTACAAACACATAAGAATAAAGAAACTAAGTACACTGATCTGAGTAACAGAGTGGATATATATATATATATATATATATGTTAATATACTTTTGGTGCGGCCGTTTGCAACCAAAATAGAAGGTTGAGACTACTCATTTTTGAGTTATGCGAGATACGTAATACGTACGTACACACAGACGCCACAAAAAGTTCTCTTCAGAATTCATTTTAAATTAGTTTTATAATTTTGGGGGGAAAGAAGTGTCCCTTATTCTGTCCTTATGTACAGATGTCACACAAAAGCATCGTTAAATTGCATTTGATAGCGATCAAAACAGATATTTTCATTGAAATACAAGGCCTGAAATTTTTTGCGATTACAATACTTCGTTTTTACTTCGTACAAGGAAGTAAAAAATAAACATGAATAATGACAATTATGTTTCTTGTTAACAAAAAAGTTGCTAAGAAAATGTGACCACAGATAATAAGAAAATACCAGTGTTATTTAGGGGGGATTCAATTTCTACCATTTGCTACCTTCTGAAAAAAGTCTTGCATAAGAAATCACCTAATCTTTTTAAGAAAAGCAATACCAGCTGCACATGAGTTTCTATAATTCTAACTGAAATAAACTTTTTCCCTTAACATATTATGGTAAATTTATAAATATTGCATGGCATCCATTAAAACAGTACTGCTCACATAACATTCAGTTTGTTAAATACTTCAATATAATAAACTGCATAGATAGAATATTAAATTATAATAGTGCTACTGCTTGAAACTTACTTTAAAATGGAATTTGTGAACTTGCTTGTTGCCAACGGGCAACTGTAGCACATTTACATATATACAAAAGCTTGTTAAATTTTAAAAGGTGGTCCACAAAAAATTAAAATTGAATCTAAGGGGTGGAACTGAAGAAAACATTAAATAATTTAATGTTCTGTACCAAGAAAGGTTCACATTTAGCTTCCTAAAGGGCATTATTTTAATGACTTTAAAGTGCCAATTAAATTTCAAACAGCAATTGAATTATAAATTTTCCAGAAATAATTAAATCCAATCTTTTTAAAATAATATATTACTTTAATTAACAATTTCTTCAGCCAAATATTTAGCTTTATAAAAATAAATATCAAATGGTGTTACAAATTTTCAATACCTATCAAACCCGCAAGTTGGAAATCTTGGATCAGAAATCCTGATGCACCCATTACAAAATGGCTTTCTTGAAATTTTCATCAAAAATGTTTACAATAAATAATTCAGAACAGTAATATTTGTATTATATTATTGCTAAGTCTAAAATCAAATATTAATGAGAATTACCTTCAATTATATCTGAAGCAGATCCTAGACAATACTCCATTATTAGCTAAAATTAAAAATAATGACAAAATATCAGAACAAATTTAAGGGAAAAATAGAGGAAAAACTCAGAAAGTTTCATAAAACAATTTTAGAACTAACCCATGCAGTATGCTCTTTTAGATAACATCCTTTATAATCTATTGTATTCCTATGCTTCAACTGGCGAAGAAACTTTACTTCTTTTATTATGTCTTGCCATTTCTGCAAAGAAACAGGCAGAAAAAATCCTACATAAGAAAATTTGTTCTAAAAGGGAAAGAAAGAAATTGAACTCAATGTTGTTATTTTAAATAAAAAAATTAAAAGTTTAAACTACACAAATTATACATACAACATATACAATTATATTTCTGCTGAAATGATACATATGAATGAAAAAAAAAAAATTCATTGCATTTAAAGGTAGAAACAGTGGAATAGCAAATGATAGAGAAAGAAATCTATATTTAAAAAAGTCCTCAAACAGGTTATAAAGGGATTAAGACAAGACACACTCAAGTATAAAGATACATTTAATCAGATCTGATTTATTTTAACATCAAATATTTATTAAGATTAAATAACATCAGTCATTAATTCTTACCTCTGCAGATTGTTTTCCAGTAAAGGACATTTTTTTGATGGCAACAACTTCTTTTGTAACATTATTCCTAGCCTAAGAAGGTATATAGAAGAATATAAGTAATAATCATTAAATGACATTGTACAAAAGCTAACTGATAGATTTTGAAACTGCCTCTATTTCTCTCTATCTTCTTTTTTTTTTTTTTTTTTTTGTTTTTAAACATAACAACTCTGTAGTTGGTTTAGACATTGGCTTATTTGAATTGAATCTGAAGTTGGACAGGCATTCAGTATTTAATCCCATTAAGCACCCAGTATGCTTGTCATAATACATGTGTGTGACATGTCTTTGACTATACAGTAGAGATGTGATTGAATTTAATTGTAAACTTAGGAAGAGGGTGGTCATGAAAATACTTGGAATGTAGGCATTACGTGATGAAATATTTACCTACAATCCAGCATTTCAAAGTGGTAATATGCAAGTGACCATCAAATCACATTATGGCAGGTTATTTATTGATATTATGGATATCAATATTTTATACCGATTGGCAGTGAGTAAACAGTGATTTTTAGAAAAGACTTTAAAAACCATTTGCATGGAATTATCAGGAAGAAAAGACCAAATCAGATAAAAAAAAAAAGATGGTTTAGGCCAAGATAATGTGCGGCTGCATGTTGCTGCTACAGCATTGGCAACACTGAAATCAATCTATAAATGCTAAAATACTTTACATATAACTCAGATTTGATGACATGGTTTTTGGATGTTTTCAGCACTGAAAGGGCAACTCAGTGAGTAGAAGATTTCTTCAGATGAAGAAGTGAAAAATACCATACCTACAGTAATATAGAAGATATCACAAAACAGTTTAAGTTTCTGGACTATTTATAAAATGCTGCATCAAATGTAATTCAATATGAGGGATATAAATTTAAAGAAGAAAATGCAGGGCCAGCAGGATCATCCAATTTCAAATAAAAGAATCAGTTTCAAAACCTTTCAATTAGCCTATACATGAAATGTTTATTTCAAAAAGGGGGAAGAAAAAACATTTATCTGTTACATACTATATTTACGATAATGTTAAATGCTTAAAATGTTTCACAGAAAATTGTTTTTACATGTACAGTCAAAAGTTGTTAATCTGGAACGATCAATAATCCGGACCTCAAAGCTACAAACTTTCTGCGCATGTGTAAACGCATTAATGTGTTTACACATGCATGTTTGCGTAAGTGTAACACACATGTGTTTACACATGCGCTTTTAATGTATAACAGACGGTATAAGCTAAGCTAAAATTATCTAATTATTCTATAATTTCAGTTAATGTTGCAGATTACATTGTTCCTTAATCTTCAAATTGGATCCGGCTTATTATTTTTTGCAGACTGTTAGAGCAATTTTATAAAAGTAAGCTTGAACTTTTGATTATGTCAAAGAGAATTTCTGATTCTTAAGCTGCCAAAGGATCTTCAAAGGATCTAAAAGGATCTGCGATGTCCATCAAACAAAAAGTGGAATTGCTGCAAAAAATGGATAAAGGCATATCCTTTGTTTTTCTAACCATTCCGAAATCTGTTTATCAATTTCACGCTGCTCTGCGGGGGTGGGGGGGGGAAACGTCGCGGCACGCAATGAACTGGAAGTTGATCTGTCAGCACTATCCTTATCTTCAGGGCAGATGTTTTTATTTTATTCGGCTCATAATTCCTTACTAAATGTAGTGTTTCATCTCGATGTACCCTGTTTGATATGATTTAAATCAAATTCCTCGTCATTATAAATATCATGAATACACATCAAATAGTTTTCTGGTTGCAATTTTCTAATTTCGATTATGCCTAATGTATGCTTTACGCATGCGTGCATTGAAAGAAATGTTTAATAAAGTAAACAAATAAATATTAAGCTTTTTTTTTTTTTTTTTGTAAATTTTGATACCCTTTAGATCATAATTGCTCTTTATTTCATAAATTACGATTTCATATTTTTAATTTTATAATTTCTGCATGCCATCTTACCAGATTTAAGGTGATGATCTATAATCCGGAAAAACCGATAATCCGGAATCATCGAAGTCCCGATGAGTCCGGATTAAAGACTTTTGACTGTATTATTATTCAAATTTTTAAACTAACTGCACAAGCAAATTGAAATAAAGGGAAAAAAAAAAACTTTAACATGAAAAAATATCTGATGTGGACAGCACGACTTCCATACGTGGCCTACTAAATTATACACATTTTTTTGCTGCACTTCATTTTAAACATATTTCCTTGAATTTCATTAGATTCTATTCAAACAATTCAGTTCTCACTTTTCGGCAAGGCAAAACTACATAAACACTCAATATTCATTAAAAATTGTAAAATGTAGAAAAATCTAAAACACCAAATACATTTAAAAAAAATTAACTAAAATTAGAGTTTGTATACAAAAACAAACAGTTCAGCTAGAGGGCAAGAAATCAAAATTTTTGATGCACAAAACTTTTGGCCACACTAGAGAAAAAGACACTGAAGTTGGTGCACCAATTAACTTAATTCCCTATTCTACTACGAATCTCAAATGTAAACAACATAATTTTAGTGAGGCAGATTGCAACAAACAAGGGAGGTGCACAACTACATGTTATAACAGTTCCATATTCAAAATTTCAATATTTGATGACTACTCCTTTTTGAGTTATGCGAGATACATATGTATGTACAGATGTCATGAAAAAATCTCTTCTGAGCCCATTTCGGGGAAAAAACAAAAACGAGTCCTTTATTCCACTTGTATGTATAGATCTCACATAAAAACATTGTTCAAATGGATTTGAGAGTAGTCAAAATGGATATTTTCATTGAAATACGATACCTGAAATTTTTCGCGATTACAATACTTCCTTTACTTCATACAAGGAGATAAAAAAGGGAATAATTACACATAATTTTATATCTTTAGATCCATTCAATTACACAAAAAATTAATAATCCTTAGAGGCCAAACAGCAATTTTTTTTTTTTTTTTTTTTTTTTTTTTTTTTTTTTTTTTTTTTTTTAATAGCAGCATGTTTCTTCACATATTTAGAGAAAAATAGTATTTAAAATACAGTTACCTGGGAGTATGAATATATATGTTTTATCACAATGATGGCAATTTCCTACTACTTGAATATGACTGTAGAAGCATATTAAATGGATTGCAGATTGGCTGGGCTTTGTGTAAGAAAATGTTAAGTTCATTTATTGTCGAATTATAAAAAGTTAATATTACACATGATCAGAATACAAATTTCTACGGGAAATGCAAAATGGGGAAGGATATGCATCAGATAGATGACATCACAATATTTAAAAATTGTTTTATCCACAACAGTATGTAATTGAATTGTACATAAGCTCGAACACATAAATATTTTTAAATAAGCCGCATAAAATAATTTCCTATATCACAAAAATAAACTTAATAGAAAGCCATTAATCTATTGCTCCAATCAAAACTGAAGAGCGATACAAAAAAATAATTCTACATTTAAGTACACTAAACTTGATTTCAACGCTAAATTAACAATTAATTCATATAATCAAATGAACTTCGTTCCTAAATTAAACTGTTTAAAATGCATTTAAACTATTAATAGTTATTTTTCTGTTAATTAATACTATTTAGATTATTCCCCTTTCCCTATTCTTTCAACTATGGTCGAGTTGACCGTGGATATTGCTTCAGAATTACCGAGTTAAAACGCCCAGTGGTGCAGTGGCTAGCCTGTTGCTCAGCAACATCACAGGTCCGGGGTTTCGACCTCCCACCCCTGGGCTGGGCAAGGTTGACTCAGTCCTTCTTTTAAGTGGGTCAATAAAATGACCAAATGAACAGGATATGCTCATGCATCCTGGGGCCCACAGTGAAGACAGCAGATATCGGGGCACTGCAGGGCATGGCCCTCTAGGGCTGTTTCACCACTTAGTTTATTATCCAGCTAATAGAGAGTCTACTGTATGTAATTCTTTGTACTCACAAAAATGTTGATCATAAAAAAGTTAAAAGAGAACTATAAAATAACATACATAATATACAGCACCAAAACTTCCATGGCCAATTTCACGAAGGTCTATGAATATTTTTTCAGGGTCTTCTTTATCAAAAAGTTCAGCTATTTCAGGATCCTTCAGACTACCAGGTCTAATACAAAATATAAGCACAAAATAAGTACATTACAATTTATACTAAATATTTCAGCTAAGCTTCTATGATTAATAAAAAGTAAAAACTGTTTATATTTATTGAAAATAACTGACATAAAGTAATTTATATAAAATTTAAAAAAAAAATTTTTTTGAAGTCTTAAAACGTGTATATTAAGCTACCGAAGAGTTTAAATTGAAAAAAATTTATTCAGTGTCAAAATAATTTGTCAAGTAAGATAAGGGAAGGGGACTTATCATAATTAAGGGGTCAGGATTTGTCACTTCAGACAGGTTGACTTAAACTGTAATACAATGCTCTTCGAAAAAACAGCTTAATTAGTCAATAGCAACTGGAACCATGAGATGAAAATGGCTAAGAAAGTTAACAACAGACATAATATCTTACAGCAAAATCAATACAAGGCCTTCCTTATTTATACCTAAAAGGTATTTTCTCCTCCTTTCTACATGCCTTCGTGTTGTAACTGAAAGCATGCTCGATAGCATATCCGACATTTCAAGAGTTCAAATTCCGGCGAAGGCACTACAGGTTTCCGCCGTTTCTTTACTTAAAAAATATCCTAATGACTCTACAAAAACTAGAAATTGATGCCCAAATTAAAAGGTGATGAACAATCATTTATCACAACCAGGATTTGACAAATGGTTCCCCTAATCCCCAGTCACCCTTTAAAAGGGGAAGTAAATAAGGTATTTTCTTCCTCCTTTCTGAATGCCTTTGTGATGTAACTGGGCATGTGCTCAATGCATATTTGGGAGATCTGTAGTTCAAATTCCAGTGAGGACATTGTGAATTTCTTCAATTTCCTGACTTACAAAAAATTAATTAATTCCTGATGACTCAACACATTTATAAATGCAATCATATTATGCATTAATAAATATACTAGGTGCTTGTAAAGTCTCTATACATCTTTGGGTACTTACGTATTAACGCAACCAGGCCAAAATTCACATAAATCGCCAAATTTGGTGACCCTACTTATGACAACCCTACGTGTTATACGTAGTTTTGTAAAAAGAAAAAATAACACTAAGCGTGTACTACCACAGCAATGGGTTTTCGGCGGAATTTGCCGAGAAAAGAAAGAGACTTTTTTGGTTACTGTACCTAACAGAAACGCCATTACCCTCATGGAAAAAATTTGCGAAAATATCAAGGAAGGAAGCATCATTTATTCGGATTGCTGGAAAGGATACAATACAAGTGAGTTCGAAAATGCTGGATTTCTGCATGGAACTGTTAATCACAAATATAACTTTGTACACTTTGTCCAACACGGGTGTTCACACACAACATGTAGAGCGCATGTGGGGCTCAGCCAAATGGCGCAACAAAAAACAGAGAGGAAAAGCCCCTCATCATCTTGACTCATACCTTATCGAATTTATATGGCGCCAAGCTCAAGCTATTAATGGCGAAGACGGTTTTCAATCAGTGCTAAAAGCAACAGCCAAAAGATTTCCGCCCAAAAAAATAATTCTGCAACTTATTCAAATTCGAAACCGAAAGGGTTTAATTGCTATTTTATATTTTAAAACAAAATAATATAAAAAACTGTATTAAATAAATGTACATTTTCTTTCTATTCATACTTTTTTACTCAAACTTACAAATCGCGCCAACTGGTTGCGATAATACGTAAGTACCCATCTTTGAAAAATACGTTCTAATTCCAATTTCTTCGATGGTATAGGCAGAACGTTATGCAGCAATATCTGTTGCACTTTCTGAGGGTTTGTAGCCACATATAGCATAATGTCTTAAATTTGTTAATTATTTATTCATAAAATTTTAAAATTATTTTATTGCAGTTTATTTCTTCCATTCTTAGTTTTGGAAATGAAATATTTGACCTTTTCCACGCCAGAAGTTATAGTTAATATTACTAAGACAAATTAGGCTTTCTTGAGGTAAGTTGGAGTTCTAAACCAGACATTGGCTGATGCACGATACTGAAACTCCTACAACTACTTAACAACAGTAAATTAATTATGGTTCTTTTCCCCTCAGCTCTGACCATTTCAGTTATTGACTCTTAAGTAATAGGTGGAAAAACAAGCTATCTTTTGGGGTCAATATCTGGTCGTAACAAAGGTTTTCTTCCAAAAAAACATTCTCAATAAAGTTAGAAAAAAAACATGAAAGTAGTATCTTTAGTGTGGCTGGTAATCACCACCCAAATCTATGGTTTTCTGCCAATGTTTTGGTAGTTTTTCAAACTCAGTTCGATGTTATTCCTTGACGGAAGCGTCAACATGGACTGCTGTCGAGGGTTTTACTTTTTTCCAGACACTCTTTGTGGATATTACCATGAAAATCCCCCCAGATACAAGATGTTGTTGAAGTAAATACACCAAATGTTGTTGAAGTAAATACACTTTTCATTACAAGCAATGATCCAGTCCAGACTTTTGTCCTTGTGTTGATATTCGAGCAGATTAGTGCAGACTTAAATGCTTATCTGCTTGAGTCAGCTCATGTAGCATCCAGAGATTGAACTTGTATGTCAAGTGTATGCAATGCATAATGCGACTAATGGGCATGGCACTAACGTCTACCTCCTTAAAAGCACTCCACCTTAAAAGCTGTTCCCCTCACTCTGTGTTTTTCCTGATCAATGATTAATTTTCTTTTCGCGTTATTGTAAGGCGCTTATAGGAGGTTGGTGCTTGAAATTCGGTTCGGAGCACCATAAAAAGGCCTAGCGGCCCTTACTGTTTTATTAAATTTTCTACTGATGTCTGCATTATAGAGCAATTTTACTTTATTGCTCCAAAGGTCATGAAATTGAAAGTTATATACAAAAGCAATGATTCTCTTGTGGCTGCTGAAGAACGTGACTTTGATTTCTTTAAATACTTTAAAATGCTTGCTCGTTACGATTTCCTGCAGAAGCAAGAATGAGCATCCACAGATGAGCTTGCACTCTGCAAGCTCTTCAAAGCAACCAGGTAACACTGAACAGCAACCTGTGGATGACGAAACTGCTAAAATCTGATGACTCCCACAGCCCAGATAATTCAAACGATGAACAGCTGCTATAAGGCACTCGATGAAAGTTCAGATTCCAACAGTGAGAAGAGAGAAGATAAAAGTATTGGTCACTAACCAAAAAGACTAAGGAAAGAGTCTGTTAACCTGACAATGAAAGTTTGTGATGCTGCAAGAAAAGCTAAACAGCGATAAGAATGCTACCCAAGAAAATCAAGATGGATTCCACAACCCCAAACAAGTGGCTTGTATTCCTCTTGTTACAATTAAAGACACCAGATTCAGCTGGAAGAACATCCATACAATGATCTTCAAGAAGAAAATATTCAAAAATGAGAGGTGTGAAAAGATAATTACTGAGAAACATTATATCCTGAAAGTGGATGATTCATGCGTTTACAAAACTCTTATAACCACGTTAAAAAATAAGTGCAAATTCAACTGCTTCCCGCTCTCAGAAGAAAGGTCAAGGTGATTATAAGAAGCATTTCCACCACAAAGGACACAGAACAAATAATGCAAGATCTCTTTGATACTGAATATCCCATAAACACTATAATGCAGCTGATTAGAAGGGGCAACAGTGAGAAAATTCCCCTTCCCTCTTTCTCATGATGCTGGACAAGAAGGAGAACCAAGACCATCTAATGAAACAACGGTTCTCGCAAAACCTTAAAATCTCCATGGAGGAATATTACAGACACAAGGGCCCTAATCGCTGTTTATATGTCAAGGCCTTTAATCACTCTCAAGTGCACTGTCTAAAATGGGAAGCAGGACATTTCTCATATCAGAATGATATAGTAGTCTAAAGTCTAAAGAAGTGGATCGTACTTGCATCAGCTGCTCGCACATCGAACTTCCATGGGTGTGAGAAGTCCCTATCGAAGGAGAAAAAAAAATTAAAGACCATGTGAAGCCTTATCAAGAACATTTTGCAGTGGACATATTTTATGCTGCAGCCCTTGCATCGTTGAGTAAACTACAATCACCAATCAATGAACTTACGGAAGCAAAGGAAATCCTACAAGACTTGCAAACAGTAGTTTCATTTATAAAAAAACTCAGGAATTTCTGAACTTGCAACCCATATCATGAAGATGCAAGGAGTTAATGTACCTAAAACAGAAATATCACCAAAAGCCAATCATGAGTAAGCTTCTCAAAAAAGTACATAAAATCAGAATGATGGTATGGAATGCTTACTGCCTGTCAAAGTGGATGAATTTCATCAACTTATGCTTGATTATGATACTGACATCACATTAATAACACAGACTTTTGCAAATCTCATGCAACAGTATTAAAATAATGAACTATAAAAACTAAAGATGCAATAGAATCAGACATAAAGGAGGTAGAGTGGCCATTTATGTTAAGTGACCACTTTAATCTAGCCTACTTTCCTCCTTGGATACGAGATAGTTAATATTTCAATGATCTTGTCAAAATATGGAAACACTTTTTACAGTGCAATGTATGATCCTCCGGATGTAGATTATACGATAAAGTACTTTCTGAGCTGATCCCAGACAATTCCTCCATTATTCTCACCATCCTTTCTAGTCAGTCAGGCTCTGTTGGTATAATATATTTTGTTGTTACATTTGTTATTTGTATTATACCCACAGGAAAATTTGTGAAACAATTTTAGCTGTTTGAAAACGCATTTTCTGTTAAAAATTTGTGATTGTGCTTCTTGCCCCCCCTTTTTTTAGATGTGATTTACTTTATTGCAAAAACTATGATACTTTTTTTCAGGTGTAAATTTTGCGCATGGTTTGGCCCTCATTGACACTTCTCTGGGTAAAATGTTACTAAGGAAGAGGAACTTGACCATAGATTTGTGACAAATCTACAGTGTAACTTTCTTGGCATGTTTCAGAAATTTCTGATTTTTTTTAAATAATGAAAAACTAGGGATGAAATGTTACAAAATTTTGTTAGAGTATATTTAAGGCTGCCCCCTTGGATTATCACTAAGTTGTTTCATTTATCACCAAGTTGTTGTTTCATTTATAGTAACCTGATTAGTTGAATGTAATGGAAACCCTATTATGATGTAACTGGTTGCGTGATTGCAGTGAATTTGAATGATGGAAAAAGATTTGTAAGTGGGTTTGTGTATTGGATGTTGGCCATTTTGTGGTTTACATGGTAAATTGCCTGAATGTGGTAAGATTAATTTGAATTTCTGTATGATTTGGAATGAAAGGGAAAAAAGCATTAATTGACTGGTGTATAAATGAAGGTTTACTTAGTAGCAAGTATAAGTGTCCTGTCTGTAAGAAGAAAATTCATATTATCGAATGTCGGAAGATACCGGCACTACGGAGGATATTTTTTACTCCTATTTTTGTAAATTTATGTGGCTACGCCAGTATACAGATTCTAGTTCAGATAATTTTGAGAAGTTTTTGGATGCTGTTAAGGAATTTTGTTTGACTGAAGACACGGAAATTTCTAAATAAGGTAAGTGAATTTTTCCTTTGTGAAAGTGCTAAGATGAATTTCCTTTTTTATGTTATTTCATTGTTTGATTTAAAATGTAGTTGCTTGAGATCATATGTTTTTTGTTTGGTTCCTAGTGTAGAACTGACTGTTCCTTTGACTTTTTAACCTTTTAACTGTCATGCCCGAAATAATCTTGGGAACAGCATTGGTATTCCAAAATGTCACGCCCGAATATTACTCAGGCTAGTTTTTTTCTGAGTGCATCGTATTGTTATACCTGAATATATATCGTGAGAAGTCTCGGCTTCAATTCAACAGATGGCAGTATTTTACTGAAGGTTTCAAAGCATAGAGGTTAAAGTTCAAAGTGTGCGGCATTTTTTTGATTTTCTGATTGCAAGGCAAACATTTCATTTTTGGAATTAAAAAAAATTGACAATTTGAGCACCCAAATCATCAAAATAACTTGACAGTTAAAAGGTTAAGTGAAAATAGATCTATCTATAAGTACACGGACAAAGTCAAGGGTATATACAATGCCAAGTTTGTGCAATTCTCTGATATTTTTTTTAAGTGAAAAAAGGCTGATGTGTACATGGATACCGATTTGTGCAATTCTTTAACTTCTTACTTTGATTTTGTGTATCAGCGATTTTTGGTTCAAAATCGCCACTGCACAAAGCCAAAATAGCAAGTCAAAGAACTGCACAAACTCGTTGTCAATGTACTGCCAAAAATCGTCAATTTTTGCCATAGGGCACTCATAAATATATTTTTAACCAAAATTTATGTATTTATTTATACATATGCAGGAAACTTTCTTTATTACAAGAAATATGATTTAAAAGAGGTAATAAAAAATTATTATGTGTAGTACATTGATTGCTAAGCCAGCATAGATTTTTATAACTATGCACTAGCACGTGATTTGCACTAGAAGTAAAATTATTTCTGCAGTACCACATTGCGTGTTGGCATGTGGTACTTAAAAATGAATCAAAATAAATAAAACAATATGTATTATTTTTGTACAAAACTACATCAAAAACAAATATATACATTATTACAAATGAATTTATTATATGATAGTTGCAATGATATTACTGCAAAATATATATTTCAGAATGTTATTCATGTATGATGATCGTTGCATGAAATGAAACTTTGTTTTCATTCCGAACCACATAGATTTACAACTAGCTTCAAACTTCACGTCAATACCAGCATATATAAACTCAAAATGTAATGCTGACTGAACTTGAAATAAATAATGAAATGATTGAAAATAAATAATTAGATGCAGCTTTTCCCATGCCAGTATGTGACTGACACCTGAAACAGACCAGCACACTACGTGCCAAAGCATAACTGGCTCTTCAGCAATAATGCCAATCGCACGTCAGTGCATTATCGGCAGCGAATGTGTTAACTAAAAAATTCCCGGAAAGCCCGTGTTTTTTCCTACAAGTCATTAAAATTGGAACTATTTAATATTAAAACATTTATTAAAATTTTCAAAAATAAAATATTAAAAAATTTAATATTAAAAAAATACTACAAAACTCATTTTTACGCAGAAAAAATGTATTCTCAGATGAAATCCTTTCAATTATGCAAAAGGATATTTTTTAGCATTTGAAGGGTTCATTTGAACTGAACAATTGAAACTAACGGATCCACAGTTGATTGATATCAACCATTGTGTTTCCTAAATCATTCACTTCTTCCTAAAAGCATCTCTGCCAATTACTAAAGGGTGATGAGCGGGTGATGAATTCTCAAGATGAATGTTACCCAAACATTTTGTGGGTAACCAGAAAAGATGTACTTCAAAACCTTTTGCAGCACACCAAAAAATGCCACCTAATCCATATCATAGTCGTGGGAAAATCAGTCACCCTGCTTTTCACTTTCAAAAGCTAAGTTTCAAATGCACGTGCAGCAGGAAGTGAAGCAGAAGGCTTCGTCCAAGAGCAGTGGAACCTGTTCTGTAGCTACTTTTGCCTGTCTGTCAACAAGAAATTGCAGATTTTCAGATAACATAGCAAATATCGGAGAAATTTGAAATCAGTGCTGGTACAACAGAATATGGGTACAGCAAAATTTTAGAATTTAGTGAAGCATCAAGGAATAAATTTTTTAGAATTTAGGATGAAGGCAACAGAATTTATTGCCTATGGCAGCAAAGTTTAACACTGTACCTAATTCATGATACAGTATTCATTACCAATCAGTAAGCCATTAACTTGAAATGTTATCTGATTATATAATTAGTAAAATGTGGTAAAAATTTGAAAAGCAATCAGAAGCAGTCTCTCTGTGGTCTTTACCTCACAATTCATTTTGAATTTTTTCAAACTTGATATTTACGTATCTCTTTCTACAAATATATATCCTCCTACATATAAAACATGAAAAATAGTTAAAATCAAAAGTAATAAATTTTCTCTAGTTGTGATGAAAGATACATCTGAATGTAAAGATGAGAAACGCATAAGTAAATTGCTCTTAATTATATTTACTGATCATAACAGCAATCAATTTATGTATATTTTATCTCTGAATATATATGTCACATAAGCATATATACCATCTTCAAAACTTTGATTTTCTCAAATTTCATACAGATACTAGGTTTTTGTTAGTCACATAACTTGGTATCCTAAATTCCAGAAGACAAATAAAATAAAACTAGGTCTGAATTGGCTAACTCAGGAAGTGAAATTTTCTCCTTCCTGTCAATATAGCATATTTATAACTCCCAATGATGGCGACCACTAATTAAAAATGTTATGGATTATAAACTTGATGGGGATTGGCACTCTGTTTGTTCCATAATATTTTCTTTATTTGCATTATCTGCGCACATGTTTGTTTGGTTGTAGAAGAAATTTGAAAAGCTTTTTTTACTTAGATTATTCAAATGTATCCACCACACATTTATTTGTTGATTAGTAACTATCATTTATCATCTGGAATACGGTGCTAGAGCCATTGCAGCCTCACCCAATGCCAATTTTTTTAGAATTTAGGAAAGTTTGGTATGTTTGATTACACCAAAGCAGGTGAATTTGGAAAACCAAGGAAATCGCTCATGAAGCCAACTCGTTTACTGGGGCTTGGAACCCAAGTCGAACTTTCAGTGTTCAGCGACTTCATCGCTCGGCTGCTAGAATTTAGGGAGGAACTGAGTGTAAGATTTAGGTTAGATTATCTGAAAATGGCAAAGCCATAAGTGCTACCTGCTTTCATGGAGGAAGTTTCTGAAGGTTTAATTTAGTTTATTATGGCAAAGCACACTAGAAATATTTGCCTAAGGGAAGGGATGCCTTTGTGGAGGACCTTCTAAGGAAAACTGGCTCAAGGAAAACTGGCTCATATATATGGGGAAAACCACAAAAACACCCATGCTTCCAGCCTGTTCGCAAGGATATGAACCCACGTCGGAACTACCAGTGTTCAGCGATTTAACCATTCAGCTGATAGTGGGCCTAGTTTCTGAAGGAAAGTGGCTTATATTCATGTTACACATGGGGGAAACTAACTATGCAGCCAGCTCGTTTGCCCGGGATCAAAGCCAAAGCAGTGCAAACTTCCAATACTTAATTTTCTGTAGTCTTATTCACTCGGCCACTGGTGGAGCGTGGCAGAAGTAGGAGCCACAGATATTGTAGTGAGTAGCAAAAGGGCCTACTAATGGCCCTGGTTACCAGCAAGATAATAATTACATTTATAACCATCCAATCTA
The DNA here is from genome assembly GCF_044657685.1 of Stegodyphus dumicola. Lineage (NCBI taxonomy): Eukaryota > Metazoa > Arthropoda > Arachnida > Araneae > Eresidae > Stegodyphus > Stegodyphus dumicola. The sequence continues at coordinate 158,490,200 of NC_140771.1, read as the reverse complement.
GAGCAATGAAATTTCGTATCATAACTGTGAAGTCAAATGTTATTCCAACAAATGTGATATATGTACAGATGGAAAATTTAAAAAAAAAAAAAAAAACTTATTATTAAAATACATGTCTTTATTATTAAACATATTATAAAACATATTTTTAATTTAGTGTTTATGAATTCTAAAAGAATTATCTCATCACAGTACAGAAAACTTTAAAAGTAACGTTATAAAATTTTGCCTAGTTTTGAATATGAAATCATTAAACACTACATCATAGTAGTGCCGAATGATCAAGATTTTATGAGAATACAGCAAAGCATCTTTTTAGAAATGTTATCACAATTTTGTTATTTTGGTCTTTAATGAAGGACGAGGAAAAAGGCAGGGTGCTAAATGCATCAAGGCATCTCATTCTGTTCCATATACAGAGGCAATCCTCTCTGAGACGACAATTCAAGGTTCCAGATAGTTTTAGTCTTAGGCCATCTTAGATTTTACAGATGTTTATTTATGTTCTCAAGAATACTCGTTATTTTCAAAAGTGGTCATTTTAGAAATGTATGTATTTATTTATACATTTTGCATAGATATATTCTGATTAATCAATCTATTTTCAATTTTTGAGCATTAGTAAATTATATAATTGTAAGCTTCAATTTCCAATGCTCTGTTTCACATTTGTTCTGCTACAATGAAACAGATTTATACACAACAAATCTAAATGTATCACTACAGGAAGAAAATAAAAAAATCTCAGTATGTAACCGGTGCTACATCCGGAAAAGACAATATACATATATATAATTTTACTTTATTCAAACATTAAATTTTGTAATTTATGAATTTCTTCCTCCTTCACATGTACTGGATTTATGTGTGCATTTTCTCCACTTTAAATTATCAGTTGTACTTTATAAACCTGATACATAGAAATGCAATTTAATTCTATGCAGTTCAGTATCAAGTGAAATCTTGAAACTAGTCGTTCATTCCAACATTTACATGTAATGCAATTTTCATTGAAAATGGAACTCTGATAATGTGCAATAAATTATTTTCATACTATGTTTTTTATGCAAATAGTATACATCCTGGTAATGTTTTTATAATAAAATGCATATTAGTAATTAATTTACAGCCTGATATTGCTGCCAAAGATATTCCATGAAGAATAGTATTTATTACATTTGTATATTATGGATACATTAGACTATTTGTCTGTGTACTAGCCAGATTTAGTAATGATATATCTACTTTTGAATGAAAAAATATAGACGGGAGTGTTATACGATTTTTATAACACAAACAATATATGTAAAGCTCTCTATTTTATATTCATGTATATTTATAATATTATGTGTATGCTGTTTTGCTTCAATATCTGTGCACTGAATAAGTAAAACAGGAAATAAAAGCTAATGTGCACATACCTAATTTTTGTGAGGTACATGCATATATGGGCTTTAAGAAAGTTTCTAACTAGAAAAGCAAAGCAGAATATTTTCTAGTCTATTGTTTGAAAAGATGGTGATGTCAGCTCAGTGCAAGTTTTATAGGTTAAGACCAGGATTTCTCAAGCTTTTTTCAGTCCGTGGCCCCTTTTTATCACCGAGATTTTTTCGCAACCTCAGGACCCCCATAATATTTATGAAAATTTTGTGGGACTCCATAACTAATGCAGTCTTAGGTCATTAACTTTAATTTCTAATTTTAAGACACAGAACAATGTGAAAATTTTAAGTATGTAACAGATGAAATGACAGCATTATGTGCAAAGCAAGCAAAATGAATGTTTATATTATAAAACGAATTAGTCTAAATGTTTTTGTTTTTTCTTTGTTTGTACTGTTTTATCTTTATTTATTTTCAGATACACTGTGAAAAATATTAGGTAATTATACAATTATATTATAATAAATTAAAGTAATATTAAAACTGCTAAAATTTTTGGTTACTCCTGCTGCAGGTCCCGTGACCCACATGGGGGTGATGACCCACAGTTTAAGAAACTCTGGTTTAGACCAAACTTATTTCTAACTTTTCATATATTATGTTTATCTTTAATTTACCCCTAGAAATATAGGGAGAGAAATTCTATTTTCCCTTTAATTATTTCCACACTATGTCATATACAATTACTCTAGTTAACTGCATTATTATCCTGTATTCCTTCAGAGCAATATGCAAATATTAGTTTCAAAGTCTCTCTTAGAACACCAGATACTTGCTAATTTGGTACAGATGAACATAATCAGACACTTCTCTATCTAACCACCAAGAATTATTTTCCAAGATGTATAATGTGATATATCAGCATGCAACTAGCAACAAAGGGCAAATGCAACATAATATTATCAAGCAACATGCAAGAATCAAATTCATATACACTGGTGTGGCTTAAAAGCCAACTAGTTCTACCATCAATTCGGAAAAGTTTGATGCTGATTGTAACATATTTTGTGAATGATAAAGAAAATAAACATTTTATCAGTTTTAGCATTTGAACTGAAAACATCTTACCTAGGTAAAGATGGCATGATAGACAAATGATATTCTAGGAAGCTTGTGCAAAGGGCTTTGATGAGAAGCTTTCACAAAAACTTTATTATGAATGCTACCTTGTGTGCTACATTTCTGAAAAAGAAAGAAGAAGCTATTAAAAATAGTAAACAGAATTAAGAATCCACTATCAGATAATTAATCATTCATTGCATTCTTTTTCTGCATTCCTTTAAAGCAATTTGCATGCTGAAAATTACTTCACAGCATAATGATTTGACATTCAATGTCACAAAAAACAATAGTAGCCAGTGATTTTATTACCTCAGACATAAACTTCAACTACAGAATTTTTTTTAACAAATGCTTTAGCACAATTTTATTACAATTCTACTATGAATGCAGTATTTACAGACTACATAAGCACAAACATAGTAATAAGAAAATCATTATTATACTAATCATTTACAGTTTTTAATAAACGTCCTAGAATATAGATCCCAGGAAGATCATTTAATACCTATCATGCAAGAAATTCTATGCTATGTAATTCCTAATTTTCAACTCAAATACAAAAACATTATACACAGCCTACATTCTTGTTAACTCAGAAAAAATTACGTTCTTATACTTATTTTCTTGTTAGCTTAAAAATTAAATAACAGTACTGATATTTTTAGCCTATATTTTCACTACAGAATCTCTAGGAGCCATATTTTTTAGGTTTTCCATGATCTATTTATTATGGTATGCCAACAAAATTAATGAAAGAGTAATTAGTTATGGTAAGGGGTTTTTTCCCCTCTTTTTAAATAATCCAAAATATAAATGCAAATTAAACACTAAAGATTAAATTCAGATGTTTAAAACTATATTAGCATAGCATACTCTTTTACCAAACCTTCATGGATTATTTATTCATTAAGTGTGTGAATTTAATTTTAAACATTTAATTTCACATTAGTTTCCCACATTACTCAAATATTTTCAAAAAGTATAAAAACAAATTTCTGAATTATGTGTACATCACAAATAAGTCAAGGAAAGGAGAAGTTTTTACACATTTTAAAAGGAACATAAAACCTATGATTAGAGTTTTATTGTATCCTGATTTCAGCATGATAAATGTGCTTGAATGGTGTGTATGTAATGTGAAAATGCGATTTGTGAAAATCACAGTAAAAATATGTATACACATTTTCACTGTGGTTATCTTGTTTGCTGCATGAAAGTTAAATTAGATAAATTTAAAGTACTAACAACAAGAGTTAACAGATTTTAGTTTATTAAATTTTATTTAAATAATGCAAATAGCACAAAATCAAATGCAGGTTTTTATAGATTTTTTAACATGCTTTTCTCCAAACCTTTCATTAATAAAAAAACACAGACTGAGTAAATATTGCTTTTTTTTAATTTTTTAATTTTTATTTATTTATTTTTTAAGGATGTCTCAGAAATGAAGAATACTGACTTAAAAGAAAGTTAGTCCTTTCCCTCTCCTTTCTGTTCTAAACAACTCATTTTTCCATGCTACAAATTATAAACGAAAGCCAAGAGAAGATGAAACCAATACTTAGTTTTCCTAGCTATTTATTTTGATGATAACAATGAATTATTTTGATATATGGTCTGTCGAGGAACACTAATAAAAGCAAAGGAAGTAATACTACTCCAGTAATAAGACTGGTGACTTCCATTTGCAGTTCAAAGTGTAGAGATAAGTAAACTCAAAAATAATTTCTTTAAAAAAATGAAGAAAAAACATTTATTTTACAAGTAAAGGAAAAGCTTCCACAAAGATTAGTGGAAAGGACTCCTTAAGCAGGAAAATCTTTCAAGAGCCGATTATAATTTTTGAAGAAGTAAACATGAAAAATCAACTATGCTCTTCAGTGCGATTTGAGTAACAGACCTTATAAATGCTGAAAGGATATGCTAGCCACATAATATGAAAGAACATACACACAAGCAAATGTAATGATTACTTAACATTCTCCTTCCCAATGATGGGCGACTGAGAAGAGGTACAAGACCCATCAAATTATATCCAGGTGACCATAAGTTACTGCCTACATTTTATACAAGGTGGCACTGTGCAAGATTTTTGAAGCAAGAAACTTAAAATAATCAATAATGCCCTCGTCAGAATTTAAACCATGGACCTTCCAGTTGCTGCCTGAATGTACTTTACAGTGAAAGCATGCACAGGGCAACATTTCCTCATTACATTCCTGTGTGAAATGAGACATTGTATTAAAATTTATATAACTCACCAGAAACCAGGTAACTCCTAGGTTAGTTTAAAAAACAGGTTTTTTTTTTTTTTTTTTTTTTTTTTTTTGCTGTAATAATGAAACAAGCAATGCATTTCTTTCATCTGATCTATATTTGCTAATAATACAAGCATATCATTTATTGCCAGTCACATGAACTGAAAAAGATGCAACGTAACATTAAGAAGTTGAAGATACATATTAGAAGCTGAATGATTAAACTAAATCTGAGTTCATTAATATAATTTTATACATAAGTATATAATGTTAAAGTTTACAACTGGGTGCCCACTCTTTTTTTTTTTTTAGATTCTTTTTTGACGCCAAGATCGGCACCAGGAAGGTACAATTTCAGGATGGCCGCTAAACAAAACCAAAATAAGAAGTCAAAGAATTGTCCAAACCTAGGCATTGTGCACTGCCTTTACTTTGTCCATGTACATATCAATCTATTTTCACTTAAAAAAATCAGGAAGCTAAAACAAATTAAAACTATCATAGTAACCAGAAATAAGGTTTCATCACCAAAACTGAACGAATTTTTGTCAAGAATCGAAGGGGCACCCAATTTTACACTAGAGCCGTGTCTAAATTAAAAAGGATTTTGTGGAATACTTTTGAACTTTATGTACTAAAGAATAAGCATGTATATTATCAATGAAGCACTTCTGTAAAAGATACAGCAACTCGCAGCTGAAGGACAAAATCAAAGGGTCAGCCAATTCTACACTAAAGCCGTGTATAAATTAAAAAGGATTTTGTGAAAGAATGCTTTGAACTTTATGTACTAAAGTTTATGTTATCAATGAAACCCTTCTGTAAAAGATAGAGCATCTCCCAGATGAAGGGAAAAGAATAAATAAAAAAAGAAATAAAACATACTTTCCAATTTTTACATATATATATTTGATAAGATAAATAAGGCAATTTAGATAAGACAGATTCTGAAGAAGGCATATATTTATAAAGATTATCCACAATTAACATAATCATTACAATATAAAGGTTTGCTGCATTTTTTTAAACTTTACAAACATTAAATTTCATGAACAAAACATTACTCAAATATTTTCAAAAAGTATAAAAACAAATTTCTGAATTATGTGTACATCACAAATAAGTCAAGGAAAGGAGAAGTTTTTACACATTTTAAAAGGAACATAAAACCAATGATTAGAGTTTTATTGTATCCTGATTTCAGCATGATAAATGTGCTTGAATGGTGTGTATGTAATGTGAAAATGCGATTTGTGAAAATCACAGTAAAAATATGTATACACATTTTCACTGTGGTTATCTTGTTTGCTGCATGAAAGTTAAATTAGATAAATTTAAAGTACTAACAACAAGAGTTAACAGATTTTAGTTTATTAAATTTTATTTAAATAATGCAAATAGCACAAAATCAAATGCAGGTTTTTATAGGTTTTTTTAACATGCTTTTCTCCAAACCTTTCATTAATAAAAAAAACACAGACTGAGTAAATATTGCTTTTTTTATTTTTTTATTTTTATTTATTTATTTTTTAAGGATGTCTCAGAAATGAAGAATACTGACTTAAAAGAAAGTTAGTCCTTTCCCTCTCTTTTCTGTTCTAAACAACTCATCTAATCTTTTGTCAAGTTAATTAATTTCTTAACTATAAGATGAAGTTCTCATACACAAACAACATCAATAGGTAAAAGAAACATTTTAATGCTAGAACACCTGAAGATTCTTGAAATCTGTCGAATAGCAAACTGACACAAAATAAAAGTTAATAAAAAGCACATTTGGTTAGAGTAGAGAGAAGGGTACCCCTTGTATTATCGCGTTGTTGTTTCATTTATGGTAGCCTGAGTAGTTGAATGCTATGGAAACCCTATTATGACGCAATCGGTTGCACAATTGCGGTGAATTCGTAAGGGCTTGTCTGTGTGTTGGTTAGGAAGCATATTGCTTGTTTTGTGGTTTAGACATAAAATGGCTATGAAGTAGCCATTATTGTGTCCTGTTTGTAGAGAAGAAATGTGTATGGTTGAACGTTGGAGCAGCGCTACGGAGGATATTTTCTACTCTTATTTTGATGCAAGTACACAGATTCTAGTTCAGATAATTTTACAAAGTTTTTAGATGCTATTAAGGAATTTTGTTTGACTGAGGACGTATTAATTTGTAAATAAGGTAAGTGGTTATTTCCTTTGTGTAGTGCAAAGATGAATTTCCTTTTTTATGTTATTTCATTGTTTGATTTTAAATATAGTTTATTGAGGTTATATACTTTTTTGTAGTCTGCTCCTTTGACTTTTTGACACGGAAAAAGTCAATGGAGTGTGCAATGCCTGGTTTGTGCAATTCTCTGATGCTTTTATAAGTGATATTAGGTCGATGTGTACATGGATACCGAGTTTGTGCAATTCTTTGTCTTGTTATTTTGGCTTTGCGTAGCGGCGATTTTTGTATACAAGCTAAGATAACAAGTCAAAGAAATGTTCTGCCAAAAATCGCCAATTTCTGCAAAGGGGTACCCGTAAATATACTTTTACCGCACATTTAACTATATATTACTTTTTCCATATTCTTCTCATTCAATCATTTATAGTACACTAAAATAGGTATCATCATCAAATTTTATTCAAATCCACAAATTTAACTTCAAATCTGATGAAAATAAATAACCAATGCACAACTATTTACAAGCAAAACTTAAAATTTTTTTTATTTGTATGCACCTTTATATTTATTGCTGTTATTAAAACAAAATTTTACTACAGACTATGCTGTGTACATATGACATAAATCACGCAGTTACCAATTAAATATTTCTTGTACCTAGGGGCAAAATAAATTACACCTTATAGTCAGCAAGTAAAAGGTTATATTAATGCATGCAATCTCCTACACATAAAATTTCCCTATATATAAAGAAATGCCGCTATAGATAATATATTTAGAACATAGATGACAAAAGGAATTTAAAAACACTACATTTAATTGGAATTAATTGAGACAGAAATATACAGCTTAGTTAAATATATATATATATATATATACAGTCAAAAGTCGTTAATTCGGACACCCATAATCTGGAATGATCTATAATCCGGACCTCAAAGCTACAAACTTTCTGCGCATGCGTCCCGACGCATGCGTGTAAGACCTTTACGGCTGCGAATACGCGTGTGCAAAATACATTTACGAATGCACATTAAATGTATAACAGACGGTATAAGCTAAGCTAAAATTATCTATAATGTTGCAGATTGCGTTGTTCCTTAATCTTCGAATTGGATTCGGCTTATTATTTTTTGCAGACTGTTAGAGCAATTTTATAAAAGTAAGCTTGAACTTTCGATTATGTCAAATAGAATTTCTGATATATATTTACTAATATGTAAAGGATCTACAAAGTGAAAGTATGTTTCGAAGTCCATTAAACAAAAAGTGGAATTGCTGCAAAAAATGGATAAAAGCATATCCTTTGTTTATCTAAACTTTAACGTTTGTTTATCTAAACTTTGTTTATCTTTAACGCCAGGCGCAATGAATTAGAAATTGATCTGTCAGCACTATCCTTATCTTCAGGGCAAATTTTTTTATTTTATTTGGCTTATAATTCCTTATGAAATGTAGTATTTCATCTCGATGTACTCTGTCTTTGATATGATTTAAATCAAATACCTCAGCATTATAATTCGCTTCCGATAGCGAAAAAAGTGACAGAGGTTATTGAAAATGAAAAAATTTCGATTGACAAATTAATCGGTATTCTCGACACAGCAATTATAGGACTTGAACAGCGGAACTTTGTAACTGAACATGAAATTATGTCTGTTTATAAAATTAAAGAGAATGTATTATCACATAAAAAATGAAGAAACTGAAACAACTTACATTGAAAGAAATGTTTAATAAAGTAAACAAATAAATATTAAGCTTTTTTTTTTTTTTTTCAAATTTTGATATCTTTTAGATCATAATTGTTCTTTATTTCATAAATTACGGTTTCATATTTTTAATTTTATAATTTCTGCATGCCATCTTACCAGATTTATACTACTGATCTATAATCCGGAATCGCCGAAGTCCCGACAAGTCCAGATTAACAACTTTTGACTGTATACATATATATATATTAACAAGCAATCTAGTTAGTACAATATGACCAATTTGGCCTAGATAATTTTTTGCACAATATACTGCAAAATACAGAGCTGCATAATGTAGTCTACCTTGATTTACATATTATTGATTACAATTTTATAAAAGTTTATGACAAAAGAAGAGAATTTAATTTTTCCACACTAAAATTAACCAACTGGAATTCAAATATTTCGAAAAGAATCATCCTTAACACAATTTATTCACAGCTACTCAGAATAAAAAGAATCTGCAATACTGCAAAACACCTACAAGAAGAAATACTATACTTCGTAACTATCTTGAAAAGTAACCTAATTCCTCATAAAATAATTAAAAATACTTTAAAAAAAGCTGGCATTAGCCTTACCAATTTTTAGATTTTTTGACTTAGATAGTGATATTTTATGCTTAAAGCCCAATGGGACGGTATAAAGTGGATGGCTGATTCAGAAAATCTAATGTAAAAATGTACAGATAATTCTTACTACATTTTCTTTCCTCCAAAAAATTTTGGCACAATACTTTTAATACTATTGTTTAAATAGTTTTAAATTACTTTGATGGCCATTTTTACTACTTTTATTAACAAATCGGGCCTTTTCGTTTTTCATAGTAGCTTGATCGCCCTCTAGCTTGAAGAATTACGACTTTTTATTAACAAAATGACTGTTTTTTCCTTTTACTTTAGTGGCCATGTTAAGTAGTTTTAGCTGAATTAGCCATTTTCACTTTCAGTAACAATTTTTTCTTCAAACAACTTGACTGACGCTATTTTGAAATCTTTCCAAGTTTTTCCGAGTTTTCCGACCCCCTTCGAAAATTAGAGACGAGTTACAGCTAATGGACAGTCTAATCGTATTGGCTGATGCCCAAAGACTCTGCTCCCCCCTACTTACGTCACACGACGAGTGGGATGACGCTGAAGGACACAGAAGGGAATTACAACCCCTTTTCAACTTAGTTTTAAGAGGGAGAGCTCTGCATCGCCACAGGTCAGTTTTTTATGTTTCTTTTACTACAACTTTTTCTTGGTCTTAGCAAGACCCACTGTGTTTGTTTTCATTTAAATTTAATTACAGATTTCTAAATTTTATAAAGTTATAAATCTTCAAGCTTGCAGGTCCAGCCCGTAAATTATTGTATATTTAGGACTAATAGCAGACCGCTATTTTTTTTTTTTTTTTTATATATTTTTATCTTGATTTTTGATGTAATCGGAATAGTTTTTACATATTTTAACACCTTAATGTTTTATTTAGTGCGGACGCATCAAGAAATTGAAACAGAGAATTGAGACTAATAAATTTTCTAAGACACTTTGTCTAATTAAAAATTTTGTAGCGAAAAAGTTTCAATTGTCTGTTTCGGCGAAACGCATAATGGAGTTAGCTTGATTCGATGTTCAATTAGAAATTTCCCTTGAAAAGCCAGATTATACTTCGAATTCAGCTAATTTACCATTTTCCACTTTATATTTTTATCTATTTTTATCCTATTTTGTTTGTTTTATGTTTTAACTTGTTCCATGGTTTGATTTTCATATGTTTTAACTTTTCAAGTGTCACATCGATAGGTATTTTACTGTATTTTTTGCCATTACTAGTTTCCAACGCTTAGTAATGATTTATTCCTTCATTCGAAAATTGGCTTCATAGATAAAATCTGATATAAGCTTTGGTGATGCACATTCAAACAATGCACATTAAAAATTCGGTGTTACATAATAGAACATTTTCAGCTTCATTACATGAATGAAGCACAAAATACAGAAAATGTGAAATGAACAGATATAACAGTTGACTGGTTAACTGACTAGAAAACCATGCAAGGGCAATCTGCCTTAAGAAAGATATCAATATAAGAACCTTCTGAGGTCAACAATCTGATATTGACATTACATATGGGGACAACAATAAAAACATGAAGCAGCCAGCATGATATTGAACACAAACTGAACTCACACAATGAGTAAATAATAAATACAGTAACATAATGAAAGACATTTTGCAGGATAAAAATTGATAATGTGTTGCATTCTCATAAAAGACAATGAAGATGCATTTCCACAGCAAAGTATACACCCACCAAAAAATATAAAAATTTTTAAGACCTGAAATATGTTTTACAACATCAATTAATGCTTGGGCACTGCTGTTAAACTTTGTAACTAAAACTATTGTGTTTTATGCTATGGATAATATCATTAACTAATAAATTCTTGTGATTATCCTCACCCTCAGTTTCACCATTTGGTAGATCTGCTTTTTAACACATTTGCAAATATACTAGCATCAACAACCAATTCACACATTGCATGTACCATACACGAGTTTGAGGATATGTGGATTGACATGTTTTATATTTAATCATCATTGCACTAAACAGTGTCCACCAGTTGTAGATAAATTTAAAAAAATCAGCTACATAGAGATTTGTTTCTCATAAAATATTTTTTCTTAAAATGATTGTTTTTATTGGGAAGTACCTATGAGGTATAAAGATAATTAAATGCTTTTCAAAAATGCACAAAGTCACCAGTACTCATCAGTAACTTTTCATGGAAATGTGAATAATCAGAAAGCACCAATTAATTACACACTCTGATCTTGAAGGGATTTTGAAAACAAACCATAAAATATATTTCAATGCTTTTTAATGTTGAAAACTATAGTATAAATTTTAACAATGCACTTATAGTTTTAAGAAAGAATTTCGTTACATTTCAGCAGTGATAAAGACAGGGCAACCTTCACACATAAGCAGTTGCTTAGGATGGCAATATTTAAAGAGCACCAACTAAGACATTCTCAAAAATGACAACTAAACCACTGTAGCTTTCACTTTGAATGATATAATACCTCTAATTTATGCGGAGTGCTAACTAAAATAATTTTACACTTATTATTATATTAATATATCTTATTTAGCTAACATTATTTTATCAACATTTTATTATTGTACTAACATTATTAATTCATTAACATATTATTACTATGTTAAAAAATTTCATTAACTGCACAAAAAAAATGAGCATAAAACATGTAATATTTAAGTATTATGCTCTATTTTAATTTCATAATTGTAAGGAGTTTTAGGGGGGTTTGGCTTACTGAAATTACAGTAAGTACGCTAGCACTATCTGCCTAAAGTGTTTTGGGTTTCTTTCTTTCTTTTTTTTTTTTTTTTTTTTGTTTACTGAAATTACAGCAAAGCACATTAGCACTATCTGCCTGAGGGATACCTTCGAGGAGGGCTTTCTAATAGAAACCGACTTGTATACACATTACACATGGGGAAACTACAAAAATGCCCTTGCAGCCAGCCTGTTCGCGGGATTCAAACCTTGGACCTTAAATTTTTATTTATTTATCAAGTTCAAAAAGAAGATAAAACAGAGAAGTAATACATCCAATGAAAACTAAGACTGTTAACATGATCAACCCGCAAGCACATGCGCCAAAAATACGAACACGAGAAGGCGCACTGGGTATGTCATACCCGAAAGCAAATAACACGTTTTAAATTGCTTTAATGATATAAATAAGAGTATAAATGTGGATTAACATAAAAGACAATGAACTTTAGGATATTTTTAAAGAATATAATAAATGAAGTACTTAACTTACAATAATTTTTCACATTTCTGACAGCTTTAACACATATGCTCCATACAAATACTGATATTACATTTCTCACACAGAAACCGTGTCTTTCTGTCCTTATTTTTAGGGCACTCAGCGCATCTTCTTTTAATATTTTTCATCTTTTTAGATGGTGTTTTTATGCTGCAATCTCGTGAAATTATTTTTTCTTTTAGTTTCAAAGGGAGCATGATTTATTGCTGCCATTCATCTGAGTAATCTTCTACTAACTTCAGTCCTAATGATTTGAGAAAAGAACGCGTTTCTAAACTGAGCTGGTGGTTCTTTTGTAGAAAGTAAGATTATTCATGCATTAATTGCTACAACATTTAAAATCAAGAAAATTACCATAGGTCCTGGTTTTGATACTCTCGCTGTAGAATAAATATGCTGTTCTCATTTCATCTACAACATCTACTGCTCCTTTGGTTAGATTATAAAATGAAATAATCTCCGGCTTTTTTAGTACTCCAGTGGTTTCATCAATTTTATTATCATTGTGCATAATTGATAGTAGGACAACACTTTCATAATTTGATTGATTTTCTAATTCACTAATTCGGTGTCGATGAATTATGATCTTCATCTATTAATTCTTCCTCCACTTCGCTAAACGATTCATCATCTGTTGAAATGGTTTCTAGCATATTTTTCAACCTTTCCATTTCTTTATCATAACTTAGATGTCGCGCCATGCTGACTAACTAAGAAAGTGAGCATGAAAATCTGAGAGACGCGAGAAGGTGCGCGGGTGTCACATACCCAAACGGTACAATTTCTAGAAAAGTATTCAAAGAATCACTCCACGGATTTTCCAGCTTCAAGAATGTCACATTGAATTCCGCTACAAAAGGTTTTACCCATTTCCAAGAAAGGGGTTTGGAGATAAGGGACAAAGAGTATGCCCTTGAGTACGAGATATCCGGCGCGCGTGCTCGCGAGTTAAGCATAAATGAAACACTTTTTTTCTTCTAAGCAGAGAACAAAAACATAACAAAATTGCATTCTGCATGTATTTCACTGCCAACTGAAGCTATCTAATATCATGCTATACTTTTAAATTTATTATACGCACAATTTCACTCACTCACTTTGTTTTATGTTTTCTCTAAATTTCTTTTAAAATTATTTTAAATTGTGTTAAATATATAAACACAAAAAATATTTTGCTGCTCTCTAACATCAGTTTCGTATTTTTTGTGGAACACTTGGTGAATGTTTGTAGAACACACTTTGGAACAGTGTACACTTAAGTGCAGTGGACTCATGTTGTACACATACAGAGAATTGTTTCATTCCAGATGAATAACATCTGAACCAAGGCTATCAGTATTAAATATGATTTTGAGACTTTTTCAAGCACACAGTAATGCATTTTTATTAGCTTTCATATTATTTAATATTAATGTATTATATAAATATTTAAACTGTGCTTAAGGATTGTAAAAGATGGCAAATTGCAGCATTTAATACTTAAATGTTATGTAACACTTCTTCAAAAGTTCACGTTACTAGTCCACATAATCACGCAAATAATTTAAATTCTGTTGTAAAAGAGTAGAATTAGCACAAGGATTGCCTGCATAAAAATCAAACTCTTTTTATAAAAACATAAATTTATCCAATTAAAGTATGTCTGAGAAGGAGATAAAAACAATGTATTTCAGTTTCAAATTAATGGTGTTTTTCAATACCTTAAGAGAAAAATTAAACAGAACAGTGAGACAGCAAATGTTTTTGAAACTGCTAAATTACATAATTCCTTTCAATTATCATACAGACTGAAGAATTTCTGTATTTGCAAACAATGCATTTAACCTTCTCTTTCAAATAAAGAAAACTCAAAAGTAACGCATAATAACAAGGATATAATTTTACGAAAGAGACTACGGCACTATATACAGTTAATCATGAGAAAAAATGAACATCGTACGTATGTTAACCATCATTATTAGCAATGACACTACTACAGGTCATTAAGTGCTAATGTCGTGTCATAATGTTACTATACGGTAAGGCTCCTTACCTTTAATAAATGTATTAGTCCACCGTTTCGTGAGTAGACCTGGTAGAAAATCTCCAGTTATATATATATAAAGATCCAAAAAAATGCAGTGCAAAAAGTCACATTACAAAACGTCAATGACTATAACCATGCCAATGAACTAATATTAATGTTCACTGACATTTATTTATAATTCCACAAATATATAAATGAAGAATACAATTTTAAAATGCTATGTGTTGTGGATACTTTGTCAATAGTAAACATCAAATAACAATGTTTACATTAACTTCCATCCGCTACATTAATTTACTCCTCCCTGCCGCAGTCAGCTTCCAAGATGGCGTTGTTTTAAGGCATGCGCATTAGCCTTCTTCCGTGGTTTCTTCATATAAAATATTATCGATTCATATTCTCGGAATTATGATAATCATTTTCAATTTAAAGATTTGATGATTATGGCAGCGTTGAAGCATTTATAATTTAAGGTAAGTATATTTTATTTTTGGTTCTTAAAAAATTTGTATTCGAGAATATTTTGAAAATAAAACTTCAGAATATAAAAAATTAATAAGCCATCCTTCCATTATGTTTAATTCTGGATGTCAATCTGACAACAGATGTTATATTTCTCTCCAGTTTTTTCCTTTATATGAAGAAGAGTATATATTAGCAACAAGTTAAAAGTGAAACTGTATTTAACTTTTAAAACGCTAACCAGCGTTTTTTTTTTTTTTTTTTTTTTTTAAGTTAACTATTCTTATATTGCCAAAAAAATTAGAAAATTCATACAATCTGGTAAATTTTATTCACGCTTTTCCAAATTTTTATGAATGGGACATTTGTTTAATGCTATAAGAAAAACTCAGAAATGCTATCATTCTAATCCATATCACCTTTTTAAAGAGCAGACGCATTACTAGAGATTTCAGTACCCGAAAAAAAACTGAAGATTTCGCGCGCCCCCTCCTGTTTGCTAAAATGCATGGAGAACATCCGTGGATGAGTGACATCAGTATAGAAAACCTTAGGATGGCAATGCATAGTATAAGGTTTATTTAAGAGCAATAAACATGAAATATAAGAAATGATCTATCCCGGATTCGAAATCTGGGCTTCAAGATTACCATCTAGAAGTTTGGTCTAGCTCGCTTGATGCTGCGCTGGTACAAGGTAAGAGGAATCAATCCGCTCTCTACTTTTATTAATTTGTTGTGAAACTTTTGAGGCTATAAAAATGTTTTACAACACTGGGCTGATCAGCTTCTGAATTAACTGAGAAGCGTGAAGTCTAAAGTAGAGTACTCGCAGAGCGCTAAAACTCAGAAGGAGGAAATCTTGTTAATACGCCTAAGAATTTATCACTTTCCAGTCCCTTACAGTTACCTTGTGAAGCCTGAGAGAGAACTTGTTTGTTCAAATTATGATTATGTTTTGTATGTGCGTCACTTTTTAGTTGAATATCATTATTTTAAGAGTATATATGCAATTGTGACTTGTCTCTTGGCTGTAATCAGGAAGCAGGCGAATTACAACTTGTTACCCTGAAAAGACGAGTTTTTATTATTTATTCTGATCTTGTTTTCATGTTGTATCTTTATTTTAGTAATGCATATTTTAATGTATCTCCTTTTCTGATTTTATTATTATTTTGTGTGTATCCCATTGCCTGAGTTTTAAGTAGCTGTTTTCTCAGCATTAATCCCTTTTTCACTTCTTATGATTTTATGCTGTTGTTTTAAACTTATGTTTATCTGATAAGTGTGCTTTTATCTAGGCTGTGTATAAATACCAGACGTCTTTGTCTCATATAATCTCTGAGGTTTTGAGACAGAAATTCTACTACTACCTATTTACTAGTTTTGTTAGATAACATATCTAAAAGAGTAATCAGAAGTTCAATATAAGAAAATACTTTCTTTAAATCCTTTTCCCTCCATATTTTTCCATTCTCCCTAGCTATATGAAATGTAGTTCCATAATAAAATACCGCATACATTCTTAAAGAAGCCAATAGTCGCCACCAAGGATGTTCTCTGGAGTCATTCTAATACATATCAGTTTTCTAATAGGCAGAGACGTTGGTAGGGTTTCCAGCGCAAGGGCGCAATTGAAGATTTCGCGCCCTCCTGCTTTCCAAAATGCAATTGGAAACATCAGTTTGACCCCTGAATGCTACATCCGGCGACAGATGTCCTTAGCATAAAAAGGAGTGACAAATATTACAATAATCGTGACAGAAGTGAAAAATTAGTATTAGAAACACACATATACGCACATACATACATATACACGTGAATACATACTTACATTTCTGAATCCGGTCCCGACAACAGACTAGTATCAATTCTGGTTTGGCTCCAAAGGACAAGTTTCAGCATTGGATTCAATCTACTGAGGAAAATAAAAAAGCTAGAGAGAGTGTACAGAGTTTTTCGCCAACTGGTTCAACTTATTGAAAGGCGATTGCATCGATAAAGACCGGTTTGGTTAAGAGGATATATTGGTGGAGGTTTATATACTCGAACTGTGAAAATTAGTTATTAAAAATGTGCAAATGCCTAGCTAGTTCAATATGTTTTGATAAGTTAGAATTGGCGGTACAATTCCGTTTTGAGGACCGTAAAAATTCGCCAAACTATTGTCGATCCCAATGCTGCCAAAAATAATTACGGCAACCCTAACGCAAGTTGCTTCGGCCGAACAATTAAAGCTGCGGCACATACCTCACGACATTTTCTCGTTTTAACGAAATGGTGATTTGTCGATATGGCTCGTACTAAGCAGACTCTCTCTCCTGAGGAAGGACAGCCAGCGGAACACATGGGCATTCTCGACTATGACATCCCACCGGACAAGAGCTCAGCCTCGGACCCCGATACGACTAAGCTTAACACCCCGGATATGGACACTGACCACCAAAACATGATCACTGACGCGGAAGCAGCCACCCTTCGAACGGAGATACAGCATTTAGAAATAAGAACGACCACTTTAGTGGATACATACAAGATGCTCAGAGCACAACGCCCTGTTACGGACAGAGATTATCACACGGACTTACTACTGAAACAAATAGAAGATAGGAAGAAGAAGATAAAGCAGCTGAGGGGTAAGTTAGATTTTTATCTCTCGCATGCAAGCAACACACACACACAAACACACACCAAACGCAAACAACATGAAGCTAACTCGGACACGGAAATGGATGTGGATGGATTCAAAAAACCAACGAAAACAGCTAAACTACCAAAATTCACTAAACCTCCAGTCAACCTTACAACCATCCAAAACAGCTTAAGTGTTCTCACAGTTCAACCCACTCAGTCAACTTCCCAGGCAGGAAATAATAATTTGCCATTACCAAACACTACATCAGATACCAACACACGTCTCCAAAATTACAGTACAGTCGGTCACAAAAGTATTCGAACACCGGTACCCTATCAGAAAATGACAAGATGGCGTTTTTTTTTCTCTTTCTCTCTGTGTGTCGTGTTATTCCATCCTAGGTTTTCTTCTCCCCCCCATCTTGGAAAAAACTGGAAAAATTGGTTACGATCTCTTTTTGAATGGAGGGATGCCATTTTGAGAAAAAGCTGACGACCCTATCTTGGAGAATGAACATGACCGCTCTACACACCCTTTTACTCTCTCTCTCTCTTTGAATTGGGAAGCCATTTTGGGAAAAAGCAGACGACCCTATCTTGGAGAATGGAAATGAACGCCTCTCCCTCTCTCTTTGAAATGGGAAGCCATTTTGGGACCCTCTATTCTTGGGGAGGGAGAAAACTGAAGTCTGCATTTCGCTGTCTCTGAATGCGGAAAGCCCTTTTGGGAAAAGCGGACCCTCTTCTTCTGATCTTGGAGAACTGGAAATGAACGCTCTACACGATCTCTCTTTGAATTCAGAAGGTATTTTGGGACCTTCTAATGTTGGAAAACTGAAATGAACGCTCTACACCTTCTCTCTCTCTCTTTCTCTGAAGTGGGTAGCCATTTGAAAACTCCCTAACTTTGGAAAAAAACAGAAATGAACGCTCTACACTATCTCTCTTTGAAAATGGGGGGTGTCATTTTGAGACCTCCCTCCCCTAAACTTGAAAAAAAAAAACTGAAATGAACGCTCTACACTTTTTCTCTTTGGACATGGGTAGCCCTTTGGGGACCCTCTCCTCTTGGTAGGAAAAAAAAAACAGAACTGAAGTGAAGGCTCTAGACAATCTCTCTTGGAATGGGATCCATATTTCGGGAAACGTGGATCACCTCATGCTGGAAAACTGAAGTGAACCACCAAGATTGGACTCTATATAATATTTTTTTTAATTGACATCATGACCCTCCTCCCATTTGTTATTAAAAAAATTTTTTTTGTTTTGGTTTTTATCCCATTTCCGATGTGATTTCAGAAATGCAATTCCATAACAGTTCAATTTCATTCGAGGTTAAATGATCTAAACAGTCTTTGACCCACCCATCCGTATGATTATTTTCTTCTCCTTCCTGTTGCACCAAATTTTGTAAGTCCATATAATAATTCCATACGGGAAGGGCTCGATCCTCACAAGGCTGTCTTGAAACACTTGGAGTCTCTTTGGGATGAGTGGAGGGATCTAGGATGTCTGGACCCGGCTGCGATTCTACCTCCATGATTTCTGGACCCGTTGGAACTTGTTTACCCGGCTGAAATTCTACCTCCATGATTTCTGGACCCGTTGGAACTTGTGAACCCGGCTGTGATTCTGCCTCCATGATTTCTGGACCTGTTGGAACTTGTGGACCCGGCTGACATTCTACCTCTACGATGTCGGGACAGGTTGGAGGAGGAGGAGAAGAAGAAGAAGAGGATACTAGAAGAAGTTCTGTCTGTGAGGAGTCCGAAAGAGGTTGCCTGTTTGAACAAGTCGGGGAAGAAGAAGAAGAAGAAGCTTCTGGATTCTGAAGCGGATCTTGCACGCCAGGTAGGTTCCGGTAAGTCGACCGTTTTTTAAGAGGTAATTTTTTTTCTTCCTCCTCATCTTCAATTGTGATGACTTCAATTTCATTCCGTTGCCGGGTCGATTTTGTTTCGGGAAATAACGGTTTGGTCCAGCTCCTCTTATCATCTAAGGAAGGGATGGGTAAAGGTGGCGGAGGGTTTTCTTCTTCTTTTTCTTGAAACATCATCGGCGATTGGAAAGAAATCTCCTCTTTCAATTGTTTCCAAAGCGAGTACGAGCACCGATCGACGAGAAAGAGACTCTTCTGGGTTGTGACGATGAGATATTGCGTTTTCGGGGGAACGACATAGTTTTGAAAACGTCTTAGAATATATTTCTTATATTTCATCCTGTCGCTGACTTTAAAACTTCTTTCCTTCAGATTGGGGGACGATGATTCGTAATAGGCGAGAGGAGCGGCTGTGGTTTGAACAATATGAACTTCGTCCTCAGCCGTCTTTCTCACTCCAAACGTAAAATATCGTTTCGTGAGAAAAATATTCTTCCACCGAAAACTCGTGCGTGGATCTGTATATCGCCGGTCTGTTTGAATGGGCCGTCTCAAAGCTCGATCCATCCGATTCCAAGAGAAGGGAGATTCCTCTTTCGTTTGTTGCGATTCGAATAAGTTTCTGTGTATATTCTGAACGAGCAGGTTGGAGGATTCGACATCTTGGTTGAAAGAAACGATCGCTTGATGAGGTGGTAAATGCGGAATAAATGTCGCACAATGACACGCCAAAAAAATTTTCAAGTTGGAGATTTGCTTTAGCGTCTTCAAATCCTCCCCGTTCGAAATCCGTTGAGTTGGAAAAACGTCTAATAGCGACATGGCTCCCAATGGAAAAGAAATGATCTCGCCCAGTACTCTCGTCTTTTTATATATCTATATAGACACACACAGACACACATAGAGGCTCTATGACGTCCGTTTTATTTGTTTTTTTTTGTTTCTCTCTCTCTCTTCTTTCCAAGAAATCTTATCTCCATGACCTCTTTTTCTTTTCTTAAAAAGATGAATGTGTGTGGGAATGAGGAAGTGAAAGTGATAATTTAATAAACAAAAAATTATCCAACCATGACCTTCTTTTTTTTTTCAAAGTCACCTTTTCCAATCCAAGGACGTCCAGAGATAGAGGAAGCAGAGAGAGAGGAGGAGGAGGGAAGGGAAGGTCACACTCTCTTTCTCTCTATAAATAAAAGGGGAGAGCCCCAAAGTCGTATTTTTGTCCAAGTGGATCATGAGGAGGCATCCCCAGCTCACTACGTGTATTCCTTTCAAATATAAATATGTTGATCTTTCCTTTTATATCATCCAAGGAGTCGTTTACCTGAAAGCCTCCGATTTTTCAAAATGTGCGGGTTATTATACCGTGGGGAGTTATCAAAAGATGCGGGACGAATTTTTATCCGACGAAAACGTGTTGATGGCTCGTGACATTCCACATTTGGATGCACAAATTTTGTTAATGAAACGAGCCAAATATTTTTACACGTCCCACTTTCTAACCGTCTCGCAAATGAATAGGATTATGGATCGTCTTGAGAAGACAAAAAATCATCATCATAATAATAATAATAATAATAATAGTAATAGTAATAATAATAATAATAATAATAATATACCCCCTTCTCAACAACAGAATCCTACAACATTTGCAGATAAATGCATTCAAACCAATCCCTTTATAGTAACCCTTTTGATTGGAGAACCCGTGCATTAGCCTCGAAAAATAAAATGAGATTCTGGCCTGTTTCTATGACCAGAATGTTAAGCCAATAGATAGGTCTAGCTCAGAATTTTTCTTTTTAAAAGAAAATAAATAAATAATCCAAAGACTATTCGTAAATATAAATGGTTTAAAGTCTCGAGTCGGCTGGAAAAAAATTTTCAGAGCTGAGAAAAATTCTACAACTCAAAAAAAAAAAAAAACTTTTTGTTAATTTTTATCATGTCTTAGACATGATAAAAATTAACGACCCCCCTTCCCTTTTCGTCTGGGAATGTTGTCTCACTCTTTTGAAAAACAAATCGTGATTCATTCATGGAATGATTGCCATTAGAGAAAGGATGAGTCATGGTCTATTTTTAGAAAGGGTGAGACATCCTTCCCAGACAAAAAGGGAGGGTCATTAATTTTTATCATGTCTAAAGACATGATAAAAATTAACCAAAAGATTTTTTTTTTTCATTAGAGAATTTTTATCTCAGCTCTGAGAAATTTTTTTTCTCCCAGCCGATTCGATACTTTACCATTTTATTAAGAATGATTTCTCCCTGATCTATTATTTCAAAATTCCAAGTTTCGCTTCAGAACCATCTGTGCTGTTGAAGAAGTAACATGATATATGTATTTTTTTTAATGAGTTCTGTCAAGATTGAATTGTGCAGGATCGACCTTGCGAATTTCTTCTCTGTGTCTTTAAATAATAATGATACCGAACTGCTTTTTGTAGAGCGCAATGGAAAAAACCTTTTGTATGGTTAGGACAATTCATGTGTTCGATCCCATTGTATTTGAGAATCTCTTGCGTCGATCCCGAAATGCAATAAATGGATCTTTGCAACCATTTCTCTAAAAACTGCCGTTTCATTTCTCCTCGCACCCAAATCATGGAAAAAGGTTCCGTCAACATCGTTAACACCCATGGAAAATAACAGTACGGAATTTCTCCTTCGTACCACGACAAGCCGTGATAATAATCACTCGCCCACACAGCGGTTCGTTTTTCTTTTTCGGTGAGCATTTGCCATGGAAACGGGGGTTTAAAAACAAATAGCCCTCGAGAAGTACCGTCCAATGTGACGTAAGCCAATTCTTTCACAATAAAGGCTCCTTGAGAATCGTAGAAACCTTCAAAGTCGAGCACGAGTTCCATGTTTTTTATTTCTTTTTCTTTCCAAGGTGACCTTTATTATTATTATGATGGATGTGTATTGAGATACGCACGATATTATTCAAAAAACAAATATATATACGAATGTGACCTTTCCCAGAATTCATACGACCTGTCACGTGCAACCTTCTCTCTCTCTTTCTATAAAAGAGGAGACGGCGAGAGAACGATATCCATTTTTTCCTTTAGGACACACAGCGAGAGAGAGATAGAATTTTGTTTTCTTTTTTCCTCAATTGAAGAAGATGGACATTTTGAGTGCCAAACCTCTCAAAGATTCCTACATTGTTCTGGACATGGAATACTTTCACTGTTATGATCCAAAGACGGGAGATATATGTTTCATCTTGAAAGAACTGGGCTACATCACTTGCGATTTAACCTTATGCGGATCCATGATTTTTCTCCCTCCTGTCCATTACGATGACTTATCGTCCCGCAATCAAGCTGTGGTCAACCAGACTACAAATAACCGACACGGCCTGCAATGGACCAAGGGTCGTCTTTCCTACGAGCATCTTCCTACAATCCTGAAAATACTGACCGAAAATGTGGAGGTGATCTACGTCAATGGATACGATAAAGCCGAATTTTTAAGCAAGCTCTGCCAGCGATTCGTTTATGAGTTTTACATCCCAGGGAAAACCGAGTGGCGGAACAAGTCGAAATGCACGCGACACCAATATTTCCAAAAGATGATTCATTGTGCCGAGAACAAGGTGAGAAATTTTCGATACCATTTGATGGAGGGTAGTTACGTTTCCCGGAAATTACATTGTTACCCCTTCGAGAGCAAAGCTGTCGAAGACGAAGAGGAGGCGGAAGAATCTCCGCAGGAGAACTCGTGCGACGATGAGGAGGAGGATGAACTTTCTAATAATAATAATAAATGTCTAAGTTGGGATGCTTTAGAGACCCAAGAATATTGGTCTCAACCCTTATCTCACCTAGACCTGAAAGAGGATCCTCAAGTGTACTCTTTGTGGTCCTCTTCTAAAATTTGGTCTTGGAGAGAACCCTTGAATGTTCATGAATGAAATGGTATGTAAATCCCTAGAGAAAAAAAAATAGAAAAAAAAAGTTCCTTTTTTTTGTAATATGTTGATTTCTTTCCAATCCCATTTCTTTTCTATAACTCCACCCCAATCGACGAGAAGAAGACGAATTTTCCAAGTTACAGAAGACGAATCTTCCAAGTTACACAAGACGTAGAAAGATTTCACAAGGATTTATAAATCACACGCTCCCACATGATATATGTATAGAGAGAAAAAAAACCTCTGTTCTCTAGCCAATACGTCAAGACTTCCCTAAACTAAGAGAGACCATGAGTACCGAGGAAACCTTAGCAGAGCAAGTGGAAAGACTTTCAAAGAGATTAGAAGAGTTAAGACGGGATAGATTTACAGTTCCGCCGACTAAAGAGGAAACTATCATCGATTTCAACAAACCGCTGTACTTTCATCCCCTACCCCAAAGAATGAGACGAGTGGACTCGCCGTTGAACAGTTCCAATGAGAAACAAAATGTCACTTATTTGAATAGCCAATTTCAACACATGAATATTTCATAAGTATTTTTTTCCCTAAAGCGTAGGGAGATCGGATCAGTAGTTTTTCCCTTTTCATCGTCGAAAAAGATTGGGAGGAAAAATCTTTCTCAGCTCTCTCAAAAATTTTTCTGCCTTTAAAAAAAAAAAAAAAAAAAAAAACTTTTTGTTAATTTTTATCATGTCTTAGACATGATAAAATTAATTTTTGATGATTAATTTTGACATGATAAAAATTAATTTTTATCATGTCTTAGACATGATAAAAATTAATTCTACCCCCCCTTTTGTCTGGGAATGTTGTCTCACACTTTCTAAAAATAGACCATCACTCCTCCTTTCTTAAAGAATAGAATTCGAAGAATGGGATCTGGTCTATGTTTAGAAACGGTGAGACCCTATTCCCAGACAAAAGGCGGGTAGAGTTAATTTTTATCATGTCTAAAGTTCAGGGTCCATCCATCTTCTTATGTGAAACGGTGACCCTGACATGATCGAGATAAACAAGTCCTGTGAGTTGTTTTGTAATCTTGACGCAATCCAAGAAAGACTTTTTTTTTGAAATAGGCGGGGGGTGGGGAGAGAAAATGTTCAGATATGTTTTCATAAATAAATTTTTATCAAAGTGTTTCTTTCATTCCGATCCTTTTAAGAGGTTGGAATGACCCTGACATTTAGATGGGGTCGCGATCCCGACAGATGTCGCGCGAGTATAAATGTGTGTGTCCTCCGCGAGATTTCTTCAGAGAACAAAAGAAGACGTGAACTGAGCTGGTAAGTCCCTTTGGTCCTATGAATATGGTTATCTATAAACTCGATTTAATTCTTAGTTTTTTTTAATAATGATAATAATCATAACTTCATTTAAAAAGACCTTTGAAACTTTTTAACCCTTTGAAAAGAAAAATGTCTCTTTCAAGACGACGATTCTAAAACGTTTTATTGTTTCCCCCCCCTTTCTAGATCTTCCCTGTTATACATATATACCTTTTCGATTCTCTTTTTTGCTCCTGTTTGTGGAAGACATCACCGTATTCATCGCCATGGCGTGTTCAGAAAACTTTATCGTGCTCGATCTAGAGGGTTTCCAGTCCTACAACCACAAGAAGGGTGAATTTACCTACGTTTTAAAAGAATTGGGCTATGCGACAAAAGATATTTTGACCGTGGGATCGTTGACGTTTACTCCTCCTCACCCCTTCCACCAACTGAGTGAAAAACACCAAAAGACAAATGCCTGGCTGACAAGAAACCGGCACGGACTTCGTTGGAACGAGGGTCATATTCCCTACAACCATTTAGGACGCATTCTCCAATCGCTCACTCACAGCTTCTCCACGATTTATGTGGTGGGATGCCAGAAAGCTGAATTCTTTGCTAAAGCCTTGGATTATCAAAAACCCGTGACGGAAATTTATGTGCCAGATGGAATCATTTGGAAGTATCGGGAAAAATGTGCCCGACATCATCAAAGGATGAAATATTTCCATTGTGCCGAAAACAAAGTGCGCAACTATCGATGGCATATTATGGAAGGAGATTTTCATATCAATCACGTCTATCCAGACGGAACGGAGAAAGAGGAGAGGATTCAGGAGGAAGCAGACAATCCTCTGCAAGCTTTTGATAAGGCCTACGATCAGTTAGAGAAGGATCCGTCCCCAAAAGCGTACGATAACCTCATCCAGAAATGGGATAATCTGTCCTGTTTCCAAGTGATGGAACATACGGATGAGCATACGCCTTTAAACTTTTGGGCTCTTCTACTTCTTCTTCTTTGTCGTCAACTTCCTCCAATAACTCGAGGAAGACGGAGGGTTGGGGAGACATACCTGAAAATATTCCCCATTACGATCCAGCAGCCTGTTGGGACGAACCTTCCAAAGAATCTAATGAGAGCCCCAAAATATCTTCAGAGGATCCAAAGACAAAATCCACTGAGTGTTGGGACGATGAACGGACGACTCATGCTCCAAAATCCACTAAGACTATATCCACTGAGTGTTGGGACAATGAACGGACGACCCATGCTCCAAAATCCACTGAGACTCTGTCCACTGAGTGTTGGGACGATGAAACCGAAAAGACGACAGAGAATTGGGATGACCGTTCTCAAAAGTATTTGAATTGATATATACATAAACTCAGGAGAAAAAAAAATAAAGAAAAGATTTTTAGAAATAAGTAGAGAAAGGTTCTCCGCTTTCCCTATATTTATGGAAATGGACTGAGAAGAGAGAGAGAGAGAGAGAGAGAGACGAATCAGGAGACCAAAAAAAATGGGTCTTGGAAGGAATGAGTGCATTCGATTCCTTCCGAGACCCATTTTTTTTGGGTCCCTCTCTCATCCAATCTTTAAAAAGAACTTTGTCCTATTTTTCTAGGTCCTTTCAAAAAGAAATGAATCTATCCATAAATTTTCTTAAAAGAAAAAAAACAAAAAG
This sequence comes from Stegodyphus dumicola, assembly GCF_044657685.1. Taxonomy (NCBI): domain Eukaryota; kingdom Metazoa; phylum Arthropoda; class Arachnida; order Araneae; family Eresidae; genus Stegodyphus; species Stegodyphus dumicola. Next base: position 158,463,795 of record NC_140771.1, on the reverse strand, counting down.
TTCCATGACCTCTTGACGGTCCAAAGTCGAGAATCTTGGAAAAAGGCATCCACTCTCTGCATCCAGTCAAGCTTCTCTGTAGAAAATCTAGTAGGTGCATCTGCATTCTTGAACACCCGGCAGTTATTATTGGACGCGAAACGTCGAATGCTGAAATAGTTAACAGTGAGCCCATTCTTAAAGAAACGGGGATGTTTTATTCATCCAGTCGAGTGCCGAAAAATTTCTGAGAGCCGAAGAAAAATTTCTCTATCTGAAAAAAAAAAAAAAAAAAAAATACCCCCCTTTTAGTCTGAAAATTGATGTCTTCAATTTTTCAAAAATTGAAGACATCAATTTTCAAATTTTCAGAGTAAAAGGGGGGGTAATTTATTTTTCAGAAACTTTTCCCAGCCGACTCGATGTGAATAAAACTTTACTGTTTGTTAAGAATGTTATTTAATGGATCGATTTCAACCTATTGAGTTTCACTTGAGTTCCGGCCGTGCTGTGGGCCCACCTGGATACAAGTTTTGCCCTTTTGGAATAGAATAAAACTTTACTGTTTTTTAAGAATGTTATTTAATGGATCGATTTCAACCTATCGAGTTTCGCTTGAGTTCCGGCCGTGCTGTGGGCCCACCTGGATACAAGTTTTCCCCTTTTGGAATAGAATTTAAATCAAGGTAGGCAGGCTACTTTTCCTCTTTTTGCATTTTTCATGTCATTTCATTTGTATTACAATATACTGAAAACGGGCGTTCGAACTGATTTCTAGGCTATTTCTATACAAATAGAGCTCGATCCAAGAAAGAAATGATGTCTTTTTTTTATTTTGTGGACTGCCAATTTGTATTGGAATATACTGAAAACGGGTGTTTGAGTCGGTTTTCAGTATATTTCAATACAAATAGAGCTCGATCCAAGAAAGAAATGATGTCTTTTTTTATTTTGTGGACTGCCAATTTGTATTGGAATATATTGAAAACGGGTGTTTGTGTCGGTTTTCAGTATATTTTAATACAAATAGAGCTCGATCCAAGAAAAAAATGATGTATTTTTTTTATTTTGTGGACTGCCAATTTTGTATTGGAATATACTGAAAACGGGCATTCACGTCGGTTTTCAGTATATTTCAATACAAATGGAGCTCGATCCAAGAAAAAAATGATGTCTTTTTTTTATGTTGTGGACAGCCAATTTTGTAATGGAATATACTGAAAACGGGCGTTCACGTTGGTTTTCAGTATATTACAATACAAATGGAGCTGGATCCAAGAAAAAAATTATGTCTTTTTTTTATTTTGTGGACAGCCAATTTTGTATTGGAATATACTGAAAACGGGCGTTCACGTTGGTTTTCAGTATATTACAATACAAGTGGAGCTGGATCCAAGAAAAAAATGATGTCTTTTTTTTATTTTGTGGACAACCAATTTTGTATTGGAATATACTGAAAACGGGCGTTCACGTCGGTTTTCAGTATATTTTAATACAAATGGAGCTCCATCCAAGAAAAAAATGATGTCTTTTTTTTATGTTGTGGACTGCCCTATTTTGTATTGGAATATACTGAAAACGGGCGTTCACGTTGGTTTTCAGTATATTTCAATACAAATGGAGCTCCATCCAAGAAAAAAATGATGTCTTTTTTTATGTTGTGGACTGCCCTATTTTGTATTGGAATATACTGAAAACGGGCATTCACGTCGGTTTTCAGTATATTCAAATACAAATGGAGCTCGATCCAAGAAAAAAATGATGTCTTTTTTTATGTTGTGGACAACCAATTTTGTATTGGAATATACTGAAAACGGGCATTCACGTCGGTTTTCAGTATATTTCAATACAAATGGAGCTCGATCCAAGAAAAAAATGATGTCTTTTTTTTATGTTGTGGACAGCCAATTTTGTATTGAAATATACTGAAAACGGGCGTTCACGTTGGTTTTCAGTATATTACAATACAAATGGAGCTCCATCCAAGAAAAAAATGATATCTTTTTTTTATGTTGTGGACTGCCCTATTTTGTATTGGAATATACTGAAAACGGGCGTTCACGTTGGTTTTCAGTATATTTCAATACAAATGGAGCTCCATCCAAGAAAAAAATGATGTCTTTTTTTTATGTTGTGGACTGCCCTATTTTGTATTGGAATATACTGAAAACGGGCGTTCGAGTTGGTTTTCAGTATATTCAAATACAAATGGAGCTCTATCCAAGAAAAAAATGATGTCTTTTTTATGTTGTGGACTGCCCTATTTTGTATTGGAATATACTGAAAACGGCGTTCGAGTCCTTTTTCCGACTATTTCTACACACATTCCACTATATTAAAATGACGTCATGGTTGAGTCCACACAGAGTCGTCCCCGGACAGAGTCGTCTCCGGACAAAGTCGTCCGCGGACAATTTTATACCGAATTTGTATGGAGATATACTTAAAATGGGGTTGGAAAGTATAGAAAAGAGAAGAATTGAAAGTGAAAGTCAAAAAGCAAAATGGGATCGGCTGGGAAAAATTTCTGAGAGCCGAGAAAAAATTTTGAGTCAGAAAAAAATAGAAAAAATATATAATATATATATTATATAATATATATTATAAATACTTTTTGTTAATTTTTATCATGTCTTCTAGACATGATAAAAATTAACTAATCCCTTTTGTCTAGGAATGTTGTCTCACCGTTTCTAAAAATAGACCATGACTCATTCTTTCTAAAGAATAGAATTCCAAGAAAAGAATGGGTTCTGGTCTATTTTTAGAAACGGTGAGACAACATTCCCAGACAAAAGGGGGTACATTGAGTCTGTGCTGTAGACCCTGAACAACCTATCGGTCACCGGTAATATATCTGGAAGGACCCCAAAAAGCTATCCACTGTCGTTGGAATTGTGTTCACTGGAGGCTATTTCTTTTTTTTCGCAATCTCGCTTTTAGTTTTCTCTGAGATTCTTGAGAAATGGGTGAAGATGGGTAGCGTGAAGACGGGGACACCTGGATCAGGATTCCCGATTAGGGTAGAGAGGGAGGCGTGTTGCCTTTTCAACAGCCCACAGTGTTCTGAACAGAAACGTGGAATGCTTTTATAGAAAAGAGAAGAGTTGAAAGTGAAATTAACTCACCCCCTTTTGTCTGGGTATGTTGTCTCACCGTTTCTAAAAATAGAGCAGAACCCAGTCTTTTCTTGGAATTCTATTCTTTAAAAGGATGAGTCATGGTCTATTTTTAGAAAGTGGGAGACAACATTCCCAGACAAAAGGGGGGTGAGTTAATTTTTATCATGTCTAGAAGACATGATAAAAATTAACAAAAAGTTTTTTTTTTTTTTTTTTTTTTTTTTTTTTTTTTTTTTTTTTACATCTCAGAATTTTTTTCTGAGCTCTGAGAAATTTTTCCTAGCCGATCCCATTTCGTTTTTCGACTTTCACTTTCAACTCTTCACTTTTCCTATCCACTGTCGTTGGAATTGTGTTCACTGGAGGATTTCTTTTTTTGCAATCTAGCTTTTAGTTTTCTCTGAGATTCTTTAGAAATGGCTATACAAATTTCACCATCTATATAGAAATGATTTCCAAACAAAGTCGTCCCCGGACCATCTTGATGACCGAATATGTATAGAAGTAGTTTGAAAATGGGCTTGAGGGCCGGTTTCTGGACTATTCCTCTACAAATTCGGCCGCATCCAGAAAAACAAAAATACATAGTTTCTTTTTTGGGTGGACAGGAGATGATAAATTTCTTTTCTCTCTCTCTCTCTCCCAAGATTGGAGGAGAGAGTGTCCCAAAAAAATGGGTCTCGGAAGGAATCGAATGCATTTTGAAATGCACTCATTCCTTCCAAGACCCATTTTTTTGGTCTCCTGATTCAACTCTCCAGTCTATGGAATAGGGAAAGCGGAGAACGTTTTCCCTTCCTTAAGCGACTGGAGACCATATCGCATCATCATCATCATCATCACCACCATCATCCTCTTTCTGATACTTTTCAACGAAGGCTTGATGTCTCTGGATGATTTTGGGGAGATGATGGATCCCGAATTGAGTGATGAAAAAGAGAGGACTCTTTTTCCTTTCTTGTTCGTCTTGCACAGTCTCTCGGAGGGTGATATACGTTTCCCCGTCCTCCTCAATTTTCGTCAGAGGTCTCATGAATATTTTACACATCCAAGGGAAGAGCGACTTGTTATGCAGGGATTTCGAAGCGACGAAGGCCGCTTCATTCGAAGTGAGGACAATCTGGTTCGGTTGACCCCATTCTTTGGAGTAGTTGTCCAAATCGCCTAGTCGAAGAAAATGGTGTCGATTAGGAAAAAGACTTGGAGAACACTCGTCGTATGCGAGACGTTCGTAGGCAAGAGAGTCAAGATATCTTTGGCATTCCAGTACAGGAATCCTAGATCCACATACGCGTGCACGTAATAGTCATCGTTATATTCCAGTTTGAGCAGCATGGCTTTTGTATTTTTTTTTCCGTTCTCAAGGCGAAACACTCGTCTGATATGAACAAGAGCTCGCTGGCGATCCGTTTATATAGACTCCTCAGAGAGAGAGAGAGGGGAGGAGGAGGAACAAGGTTGATGAAGTCTAAAATAAAAAAAATGATAACGAAATGAGTGTTTGTGAAGGTCATAGAGAGATGATTATAGAGTTGTTTTATTTTTTATTTTCTCAAAAGAAAAAACCAAAAGGGTCCCATTCCATACGACATGGCCTTTGAGAAGGTGACGGGGTCATGTGTCTACAAAGTTGATAAACTTTAGAATAAAAAAAAAGCTTTCATCACGTAGCTCTCGAGAAGAAAATGACAGAGGTCTCTAGGAGAAGATCATAGGTAGTAGAGAAAGGATGGTTGTTTTTTTTTCTTTCGTTCCTCTCAATCCCATGACCTTTGAAAAGGTGACGGGGTGTCCTTTAGGAAAAAAATAGAAGGTCATAGAGAGAGAGAGAGATAGACAAAGTTGATTTTTTTTTTCTAGAAGTCAACCGTCACGTCGCCCATCACGTGGTCTTCTCGTATATATAGAGAGGCGAGTTGAAGACAGACTCTATTTCCCAGAGAGAGAGACTGCTGTGCGTATCCATATTTCTACTCAAGATGATGATCCGCGTCTTATATAATGAGTTTGTGAGCATTCGCTGTTATGTGGATGACGGAAGATTGTTTCGGAACGCTACGGACATTTTGCCTCTGATTCATACTTCCAGTAAAAGAACCTGGGACATTCTCTCCGTGTTTTTCGACGAACACCACGTCTTCAGGAAAATAAAAGATCTTGAGAGTCTCGGCAGTTCTCAAAAGGGATATGTCCTCTCCAGCGAAGAAATGTTACATCTGGCCGAAAATAATCCTAAAAATAATCAGCTTCTGGCCTGGGTGTATAGCATTTTAACTCAGCCGCTGGTTCGAGTTGTACCCAATCAACCCGTTTACCGACTGCTCTATCCGGGGGATAAATTTCCCTTCATCACCCTCTTTAATCTGGGAGTGCGCTACATACCGCCTCATCCAGGCATGACGGATTCTTCTACTTACCCTAAACAATATGCCAGCGCTTATTGCCAGACAGACCCCCGTCAAGAAAAGGTCGTCGAGACTCAAACGGATCCTCTGGTGGTCTCTTTAAATGTCACTAAAGTTATCACCTTCTAAAAAAAACAACCACCACCACCCAAAAAAAAATTTGCTCCTCCTCCAAATTTTTTTTATCTTCTCGAAAGAAAAAAAAAGAAGCTTTTCCATCTAGCCTCTTTCTTTCAATCCCTCTTAAGAGAGAGAGGGAGGAGAAAAGAAAGAGAGTTCTGAGGAGGCAAAAGAAATGGGTCTGGAAGGAAACGGGTGCATTGCGAGAAAAAGAGGGTCCTCTTTTCTTTTCTCGAAATGCACCCTTTTCCTTCCAGACCCATTTTTTTTGATCACTTCTTCAAACCAATCTTGGAAAGGTGGGGATACAATAAATTGTGCGTAAAGTCCATTTCGATCAAGACTGGATTTTTTTTTGAAAAGAAAACATCATGTTATATATAGATAGCTAAATCTTTATCATGATATTCTTTAAGAATTTCTTAGCCATTTGTCAAAGAAGGGGACTATAATTGAAGAATTTATGAATTTGGGAACATGTCACCCATGACAAATCTAAAATCTTGGAAGTGGATACTGGAAATCCCCGCTCTGATTATAATTCTGAGTTCTAGCATGGGACATTTTTTAGATCAATAAGCTAAACTATTTTTCTAGTCTCATATTCTCTCGTGACTAGGGTTTCAGATTTGGGTAGAGAGAGACACTGTTCTGAACAGAAACGTGGAATGCTTTTATAGAAAAGTGAAGAGTTGAAAGTGAAAGTCGAAAAACGAAATGAGATCGGCTAGGAAAAATTTCTCAGAGTTCAGAAAAAAATTCTGAAATGTAAAAAAAAAAAAAAAAAAAAAAAAAAAAACTTTTTGTTAATTTTTATCATGTCTTGTAGACATGATAAAAATTAACTCACCCCCCTTTTGTCTGGGAATGTAGTCTCCCACTTTCTAAAAATAGACCATGACTCATCCTTTTAAAGAATAGAATCCAAGAAAAGACTGGGTTCTGGTCTATTTTTAGAAACGGTGAGACAACATACCTAGACAAAAGGGGGGTGAGTTAATTTTTATCATGTCTAGAAGACATGATAAAAATTAACAAAAAGTTTTTTTTTTTTTTTTTTTTTTACATCTCAGAATTTTTTTCTGAGCTCTGAAAATATTTTGCCAGCCGATCTCATTTCGTTATAATTTTTTTTTATTTTAGAATTCATCAACCTTGTTCCTCCTCCTCCCCTCTCTCTCTCTCTCTGAGGAGTCTATATAAACGGATCGCCAGCGAGCTCTTGTTCATATCAGACGAGTGTTTCGCCTTGAGAACGGAAAAAAAAATACAAAAGCCATGCTGCTCAAACTGGAATATAACGATGACTATTACGTGCACGCGTATGTGGATCTAGGATTCCTGTACTGGAATGCCAAAGATATCTTGACTCTCTTGCCTACGAACGTCTCGCATACGACGAGTGTTCTCCAAGTCTTTTTCCTAATCGACACCATTTTCTTCGACTAGGCGATTTGGACAACTACTCCAAAGAATGGGGTCAACCGAACCAGATTGTCCTCACTTCGAATGAAGCGGCCTTCGTCGCTTCGAAATCCCTGCATAACAAGTCGCTCTTCCCTTGGATGTGTAAAATATTCATGAGACCTCTGACGAAAATTGAGGAGGACGGGGAAACGTATATCACCCTCCGAGAGACTGTGCAAGACGAACAAGAAAGGAAGAAGAGTCCTCTCTTTTTCATCACTCAATTCGGGATCCATCATCTCCCCAAAATCATCCAGAGACATCAAGCCTTCGTTGAAAAGTATCAGAAAGAGGATGATGGTGGTGATGATGATGATGATGATGCGATATGGTCTCCAGTCGCTTAAGGAAGGGGAAACGTTCTCCGCTTTCCCTATTCCATAGACTGGAGAGTTGAATCAGGAGACCAAAAAAATGGGTCTTGGAAGGAATGAGTGCATTTCAAAATGCATTCGATTCCTTCCGAGACCCATTTTTTTGGGCCACTCTCTCCTCCAATCTTGGGAGAGAGAGAGAGAGAAAAGAAATTTATCATCTCCTGTCCACCCAAAAAAGAAACTATGTATTTTTGTTTTTCTGGATGCGGCCGAATTTGTAGAGGAATCGTCCAGAAACCGGCCCTCAAGCCCATTTTCAAACTACTTCTATACATATTCGGTCATCAAGATGGTCCGGGGACGACTTTGTTTGGAAATCATTTCTATATAGATGGTGAAATTTGTATAGCCATTTCTAAAGAATCTCAGAGAAAACTAAAAGCGAGATTGCAAAAAAAGAAATAGCCTCCAGTGAACACAATTCCAACGACAGTGGATAGGAAAAGTGAAGAGTTGAAAGTGAAAGTCGAAAAACGAAATGGGATCGGCTAGGAAAAATTTCTCAGAGCTCAGAAAAAAATTCTGAGATGTAAAAAAAAAAAAAAAAAAAAAAAAAAAAAAACTTTTTGTTAATTTTTATCATGTCTTCTAGACATGATAAAGATTAACTCACCCCCCTTTTGTCTGGGAATGTTGTCTCCCACTTTCTAAAAATAGACCATGACTCATCCTTTTAAAGAATAGAATTCCAAGAAAAGACTGGGTTCTGCTCTATTTTTAGAAACGGTGAGACAACATACCCAGACAAAAGGGGGTGAGTTAATTTCACTTTCAACTCTTCTCTTTTCTATAAAAGCATTCCACGTTTCTGTTCAGAACACCGTGGGCTGTTGAAAAGGCAACACGCCTCCCTCTCTACCCTAATCGGGAATCCTGATCCAGGTGTCCCCGTCTTCACGCTACCCATCTTCACCCATTTCTAAAGAATCTCAGAGAAAACTAAAAGCGAGATTGCGAAAAAAAGAAATAGCCTCCAGTGAACACAATTCCAACGACAGTGGATAGCTTTTTGGGGTCCTTCCAGATATATTACCGGTGACCGATAGGTTGTTCAGGGTCTACAGCACAGACTCAATGTACCCCCTTTTGTCTGGGAATGTTGTCTCACCGTTTCTAAAAATAGACCAGAACCCATTCTTTTCTTGGAATTCTATTCTTTAGAAAGAATGAGTCATGGTCTATTTTTTAGAAACGGTGAGACAACATTCCTAGACAAAAGGGATTAGTTAATTTTTATCATGTCTAGAAGACATGATAAAAATTAACAAAAAGTATTTATAATATATATTATATAATATATATTATATAATATATATATTATATATTTTTTCTTTTTTTTTCTGACTCAGAATTTTTTCTCGGCTCTCAGAAATTCTTCCCAGCCGATCCCATTTTGCTTTTTGACTTTCACTTTCAATTCTTCTCTTTTCTATACTTTCCAAGCCCATTTTAAGTATATCTCTATACAAATTCGGTATAAAATTGTCCGGGGACGACTTTTTCCGGAGACGACTCTGTCCGGGGACGACTCTGTGTGGACTCAACCATGACGTCATTTTAATATAGTGGAATGTGTGTAGAAATAGTCGGAAAAAGGACCCGAACGCCCGTTTTCAGTATATTCCAATACAAAATTGGCTGTCCAAAACATAAAAAAGACATCATTTTTTTCTTGGATAGAGCTCCATTTGTATTTGAATATACTGAAAACCAACTCGAACGCCCGTTTTCAGTATATTCCAATACAAAATAGGGCAGTCCACAACGTAAAAAAAAGACATCATTTTTTTCTTGGATGGAGCTCCATTTGTATTGAAATATACTGAAAACCGACGTGAACGCCCGTTTTCAGTATATTCCAATACAAAATGGTTGTCCACAAAATAAAAAAAAGACATCATTTTTTTCTTGGATCCAGCTCCATTTGTATTGTAATATACTGAAAACCGACGTGAACGCCCGTTTTCAGTATATTCCAATACAAAATTGGCTGTCCAAAAAATAAAAAAAAGACATCATTTTTTTCTTGGATCCAGCTCCACTTGTATTGTAATATACTGAAAACCAACGTGAACGCCCGTTTTGAGTATATTCCAATACAAAATTGACTGCCCACAAAATAAAACAAAGACGTCATTTTTTTCTTGGATCCAGCTCCACTTGTATTGTAATATACTGAAAACCGACGTGAATGCCCGTTTTCAGTATATTCCAATACAAAATTGGCTGTCCACAAAATAAAAAAAAGACATCATTTTTTCTTGGATCCAGCTCCACTTGTATTGTAATATACTGAAAACCAACGTGAACGCCCGTTTTCAGTATATTCCAATACAAAATTGGCTGTCCACAAAATAATAAAAAGACATCATTTTTTTCTTGGATCCAGCTCCATTTGTATTGTAATATACTGAAAACCAACGTGAACGCCCGTTTTCAGTATATTCCAATACAAAATTGGCTGTCCACAACATAAAAAAAAGACATAATTTTTTTCTTGCATCGAGCTCCATTTGTATTGAAATATACTGAAAACCGACGTGAATGCCCGTTTTCAGTATATTCCAATACAAAATTGGTTGTCCACAACATAAAAAAAAGACATCATTTCATTCTTGGATCGAGCTCCATTTGTATTGAAATATACTGAAAACCGTCGTGAACGCCCGTTTTCAGTATATTCCAATACAAAATTGGCAGTCCACAAAATAAAAAAAAGACATCATTTTTTTCTTGGATCGAGCTCCACTTGTATTGAAATATACTGAAAACCGACACAAACACCCGTTTTCAATATATTCCAATACAAATTGGCAGTCCACAAAATAAAAAAAGACATCATTTCTTTCTTGGATCGAGCTCTATTTGTATTGAAATATACTGAAAACCGACTCAAACACCCGTTTTCAGTATATTCGAATACAAATTGGCAGTTCACAAAATAAAAAAAAAAGACATCATTTCTTTCTTGGACCGAGCTCTATTTGTATTGAAATATACTGAAAATCGACTCAAACACCCGTTTTCAGTATATTCCAATACAAATTGGCAGTCCACAAAATAAAAAAAAAGACATCATTTCTTTCTTGGATCGAGCTCCATTTGTATAGAAATAGCCTAGAAATCAGTTCGAACGCCCGTTTTCAGTATATTGTAATACAAATGAAATGACATGAAAAATGCAAAAAGAGGAAAAGTAGCCTGCCTACCTTGACGGAAATTCTATTCCAAAAGGGGAAAACTTGTATCCAGGTGGGCCCACAGCACGGCCGGAACTCAAGCGAAACTCGATAGGTTGAAATCGATCCATTAAATAACATTCTTAAAAAACAGTAAAGTTTTATTCTATTCCAAAAGGGCAAAACTTGTATCCAGGTGGGCCCACAGCACGGCCGGAACTCAAGTGAAACTCAATAGGTTGAAATCGATCCATTAAATAACATTCTTAACAAACAGTAAAGTTTTATTCACATCGAGTCGGCTGGGAAAAGTTTCTGAAAAATAAATTACCCCCCCTTTTACTCTGAAAATTTGAAAATTGATGTCTTCAATTTTTGAAAAATTGAAGACATCAATTTTCAGACTAAAAGGGGGGTATTTTTTTTTTTTTTTTTTTCAGCTAGAGAAATTTTTCTTCGGCTCTCAGAAATTTTTCGGCACTCGACTGGATGAATAAAACATCCCCGTTTCTTTAAGAATGGGCTCGCTGTTAACTATTTCAGCATTCGACGTTTCGCGTCCAATAATAACTGCCGGGTGTTCAAGAATGCAGATGGACCTACTAGATTTTCTACAGAGAAGCTTGACTGGATGCAGAGAGTGGATGACTTTTTCCAAGATTCTCGACTTTGGACCGTCAAGAGGTCATGGATCTTTTTGTTTTTTTTCTTTTAAGAAAATTTATGGATAGATTCATTTCTTTTTGAATGGACCTAGAAAAATAGGACAAAGTTCTTTTTAAAGATTGGATGAGAGAGGGACCCAAAAAAAATGGGTCTCGGAAGGAATCGAATGCATTTGCACTCATTCCTTCCAAGACCCATTTTTTTTGGTCTCCTGATTCGTCTCTCTCTCTCTCTTCTCAGTCCATTTCCATAAATATAGGGAAAGCGGAGAACCTTTCTCTACTTATTTCTAAAAATCTTTTCTTTATTTTTTTTTTCTCCTGAGTTTATGTATATATCAATTCAAATACTTTTGAGAACGGTCATCCCAATTCTCTGTCGTCTTTTCGGTTTCATCGTCCCAACACTCAGTGGACAGAGTCTCAGTGGATTTTGGAGCATGGGTCGTCCGTTCATTGTCCCAACACTCAGTGGATATAGTCTTAGTGGATTTTGGAGCATGAGTCGTCCGTTCATCGTCCCAACACTCAGTGGATTTTGTCTTTGGATCCTCTGAAGATATTTTGGGGCTCTCATTAGATTCTTTGGAAGGTTCGTCCCAACAGGCTGCTGGATCGTAATGGGGAATATTTTCAGGTATGTCTCCCCAACCCTCCGTCTTCCTCGAGTTATTGGAGGAAGTTGACGACAAAGAAGAAGAAGTAGAAGAGCCCAAAAGTTTAAAGGCGTATGCTCATCCGTATGTTCCATCACTTGGAAACAGGACAGATTATCCCATTTCTGGATGAGGTTATCGTACGCTTTTGGGGACGGATCCTTCTCTAACTGATCGTAGGCCTTATCAAAAGCTTGCAGAGGATTGTCTGCTTCCTCCTGAATCCTCTCCTCTTTCTCCGTTCCGTCTGGATAGACGTGATTGATATGAAAATCTCCTTCCATAATATGCCATCGATAGTTGCGCACTTTGTTTTCGGCACAATGGAAATATTTCATCCTTTGATGATGTCGGGCACATTTTTCCCGATACTTCCAAATGATTCCATCTGGCACATAAATTTCCGTCACGGGTTTTTGATAATCCAAGGCTTTAGCAAAGAATTTAGCTTTCTGGCATCCCACCACATAAATCGTGGAGAAGCTGTGAGTGAGCGATTGGAGAATGCGTCCTAAATGGTTGTAGGGAATATGACCCTCGTTCCAACGAAGTCCGTGCCGGTTTCTTGTCAGCCAGGCATTTGTCTTTTGGTTTTTTTCAGTCAGTTGGTGGAAGGGGTGAGGAGGAGTAAACGTCACCGATCCCACGGTCAAAATATCTTTTGTCGCATAGCCCAATTCTTTTAAAACGTAGGTAAATTCACCCTTCTTGTGGTTGTAGGACTGGAAACCCTCTAGATCGAGCACGATAAAGTTTTCTGAACACGCCATGGCGATGAATACGGTGATGTCTTCCACAAACAGGAGCAAAAAAGAGAATCGAAAAGGTATATATGTATAACAGGGAAGATCTAGAAAGCGGGGGGAAGCAATAAAACGTTTTAGAATCGTCGTCTTGAAAGAGACATTTTTCTTTTCAAAGGGTTAAAAAGTTTCAAAGGTCTTTTTAAATGAAGTTATGATTATTATCATTATTAAAAAAAAACTAAGAATCAAATCGAGTTTATAGATAACCATATTCATAGGACCAAAGGGACTTACCAACTCAGTTCACGTCTTCTTCTGTTCTCTGAAGAAATCTCGCGGAGGACACACACTTTTATACTCGCGCGACATCTGTCGGGATCGCGACCCCATCTAAATGTCAGGGTCATTCCAACCTCTTAAAAGGATCGGAATGAAAGAAACACTTTGATAAAAAATATATTTATGAAAAGATATTTGAGGGTCGTGAGAACATTTTCTCTCCCAACCCCCCGCCTATTTCAAAAAAAAAAGTCTTTCTTGGATCGCGTCAAGATTACAAAACAACTCACAGGACTTGTTTATCTCGATCTTGTCAGGGTCACCATTTCACATAAGAAGATGGATGGACCCTGAACTTTAGACATGATAAAAATTAACTCTACCCGCCTTTTGTCTGGGAATAGGGTCTCACCGTTTCTAAAAATAGACCAGATCCCATTCTTGGAATTCTATTCTTTAAGAAAGGAGGAGTGATGGTCTATTTTTAGAAAGTGTGAGACAACATTCCCAGACAAAAGGGGGGTAGAGTTAATTTTTATCATGTCTAAGACATGATAAAAATTAACAAAAAGTTTTTTTTTTTTTTTTTTTTAAAGGCAGAAAAATTTTTGAGAGAGCTGAGAAAGATTTTTCCTCCCAATCTTTTTCGACGATGAAAAGGGAAAAACTACTGATCCGATCTCTCTACGCTTTAGGGAAAAAGATACTTTTGAAATATTCATGTGTTGAAATTGGCTATTCAAATAAGTGACATTTTGTTTCTCATTGGAACTGTTCAACGGCGAGTCCACTCGTCTCATTCTTTGGGGTAGGGGATGAAAGTACAGCGGTTTGTTGAAATCGATGATAGTTTCCTCTTTAGTCGGCGGAACTGTAAATCTATCCCGTCTTAACTCTTCTAATCTCTTTGAAAGTCTTTCCACTTGCTCTGCTAAGGTTTCCTCGGTACTCATGGTCTCTCTTAGTTTAGGGAAGTCTTGACGTATTGGCTAGAGAACAGAGGGTCTTTTTCTCTCTATACATATATCATGTGGGAGAGTGTGATTTGTAAATCCTTGTGAAATCATTCTACGTCTTGTGTAACTTGGAAGATTCGTCTTGTGTAACTTGGAAAATTCGTCTTCTTCTCGTCGATTGGGCTGGAGTTATAGAAAAGAAATGGGATTGGAAAGAAATCAACATATTACAAAAAAAAGGAACTTTTTTTTTCTATTTTTTTTTCTCTAGGGATTTACATACCATTTCATTCATGAACATTCAAGGGTTCTCTCCAAGACCAAATTTTAGAAGAGGACCACAAAGAGTACACTTGAGGATCCTCTTTCAGGTCTAGGTGAGATAAGGGTTGAGACCAATATTCTTGGGTCTCTAAAGCATCCCAACTTAGACATTTATTATTATTATTAGAAAGTTCATCCTCCTCCTCATCGTCGCACGAGTTCTCCTGGTGAGATTCTTCCGCCTCCTCTTCGTCTTCGACAGCTTTGCTCTCGAAGGGGTAACAATGTAATTTCCGGGAAACGTAACTACCCTCCATCAAATGGTATCGAAAATTTCTCACCTTGTTCTCGGCACAATGAATCATCTTTTGGAAATATTGGTGTCGCGTGCATTTCGACTTGTTCCGCCACTCGGTTTTCCCTGGGATGTAAAACTCATAAACGGATCGCTGGCAGAGCTTGCTGAAAAATTCGGCTTTATCGTATCCATTGACGTAGATCACCTCCACATTTTCGGTCAGTATTTTCAGGATTGTAGGAAGATGCTCGTAGGAAAGACGACCCTCGGTCCATTGCAGGCCGTGTCGGTTATTTGTAGTCTGGTTGACCACAGCTTGATTGCGGGACGATAAGTCATCGTAATGGACAGGAGGGAGAAAAATCATGGATCCGCATAAGGTTAAATCGCAAGTGATGTAGCCCAGTTCTTTCAAGATGAAACATATATCTCCCGTCTTTGGATCATAACAGCGAAAGTATTCCATGTCCAGAACAATGTAGGAATCTTTGAGAGGTTTGGCACTCAAAATGTCCATCTTCTTCAATTGAGGAAAAAAGAAAACAAAATTCTATCTCTCTCTCGCTGTGTGTCCTAAAGGAAAAAATGGATAGCGTTCTCTCGCCGTCTCCTCTTTTATAGAGAGAGAGAGAGAAGGTTGCACGTGACAGGTCGTATGAATTCTGGGAAAGGTCACATTCGTATATATATTTGTTTTTTGAATAATATCGTGCGTATCTCAATACACATCCATCATAATAATAATAAAGGTCACCTTGGAAAGAAAAAGAAATAAAAAACATGGAACTCGTGCTCGACTTTGAAGGTTTCTACGATTCTCAAGGAGCCTTTATTGTGAAAGAATTGGCTTACGTCACATTGGACGGTACTTCTCGAGGGGTATTTGTTTTTAAACCCCCGTTTCCATGGCAAATGCTCACCGAAAAAGAAAAACGAACCGCTGTGTGGGCGAGTGATTATTATCACGGCTTGTCGTGGTACGAAGGAGAAATTCCGTACTGTTATTTTCCATGGGTGTTAACGATGTTGACGGAACCTTTTTCCATGATTTGGGTGCGAGGAGAAATGAAACGGCAGTTTTTAGAGAAATGGTTGGAAAGATCCATTTATTGCATTTCGGGATCGACGCAAGAGATTCTCAAATACAATGGGATCGAACACATGAATTGTCCTAACCATACAAAAGGTTTTTTCCATTGCGCTCTACAAAAGGCAGTTCGGTATCATTATTATTTAAAGACACAGAGAAGAAATTCGCAAGGTCGATCCTGCACAATTCAATCTTGACAGAACTCATTAAAAAAAATACATATATCATGTTACTTCTTCAACAGCACAGATGGTTCTGAAGCGAAACTTGGAATTTTGAAATAATAGATCAGGGAGAAATCATTCTTAATAAAATGGTAAAGTATCGAATCGGCTGGGAGAAAAAAAATTTCTCAGAGCTGAGATAAAAATTCTCTAATGAAAAAAAAAATCTTTTGGTTAATTTTTATCATGTCTAAGACATGATAAAAATTAACAAAAAGTTTTTTTTTTTTTTTTTTTTTTGAGTTGTAGAATTTTTCTCAGCTCTGAAAATTTTTTTCCAGCCGACTCGAGACTTTAAATCATTTATATTTACGAATAGTCTTTGGATTATTTATTTATTTTCTTTTAAAAAGAAAATTTCTGAGCTAGACCTATCTATTGGCTTAACATTCTGGTCATAGAAACAGGCCAGAATCTCATTTTATTTTTCGAGGCTAATGCACGGGTTCTCCAATCAAAAGGGTTACTATAAAGGGATTGGTTTGAATGCATTTATCTGCAAACGTTGTAGGATTCTGTTGTTGAGAAGGGGGTATATTATTATTATTATTATTATTATTATTATTATTATTATTATTATTATTATTATTATTATTATGATGATGATGATTGTGGCAGATTCGTTTTCTACATGGAAGTCTAATCTCCTCCGAAGACCTTTTCTGGGGATCGTCGATAGATGGTTTTTCAATAGGAATCGTTTCCCTCGGATCCTCAAGAGATAGAGGGGGGTCCTGTCTTGAGACATGGAGCGGTCTCTCCTCCTCCTCCTCCTCGAGATGTCTTGAGAAAGGGAGAGGATTTTCGGTTCCCTTATTCTTGAGGGGTCTTGACAAATTGAGAGGTCCCTCCTCTTCGAAAGAGAGAGAAGTTTTGGTTCCCTTATTCTCGAGGGGTTTTGACAAATTGAGAGGTCCCTCTTCTTCGAAAGAGAGAGAAGTTTTGGTTCCCTTATCCTCGAGGGGTTTTGACAAATCGAGAGGTCCCTCATTTTCGAGGGGTCTTGATAAATGGAGAGGTTTTTCATCTTCGAGGGGGTTTGACAATGGGAGAGATTTCTCCTTCTCGAGGGGTCTCTCTTCCTCAAGGGGTCTTGAGAAAGGGAGAGGTTTTTCATCCTCGACGGGTTTTGACAAACGGAGAGGAATCTGAAAAGGCTTCTCCTCATCCCCATCATTATCGAGGAGGATGAGGATAGGCTTTTGCAAAGGTTTTTTCTTTTTCTTCTGAACAGGCTCCTCTTGATGCTCGGGGAGAGGGATGGGGTAGTTGTTCCACCATTCTATTTTTTCTTGCTCGAGGATTTTTTCAAAAGTCGTGGCCTCTCTATGATGAGACGAACGAGGAGAGTCTTCGAGAAGAATATAATAGGTATTCTTCCCAGTCTTCTCGATCGAGAGAGGTTCGTGCAAACATTTATGCAACCATTCACTAAAATGAACGAGAATCCCTTTTGTCTTCTCAAGACGATCCATAATCCTATTCATTTGCGAGACGGTTAGAAAGTGCGACGTGTAAAAATATTTGGCTCGTTTCATTAACAAAATTTGTGCATCCAAAGGTGGAATGTCACGAGCCATCAACACGTTTTCGTCGGATAAAAATTCGTCCCGCATCTTTTGATAACTCCCCACGGTATAATAACCCGCACATTTTGAAAAATCGGAGGCTTTCAGGTAAACGACTCCTTGGATGGTATAAAAGGAAAGATCAACATATTTATATTTGAAAGGAATACACGTAGTGAGCTGGGGATGCCTCCTCATGATCCACTTGGACAAAAATACGACTTTGGGGCTCTCCCCTTTTATTTATAGAGAGAAAGAGAGTGTGACCTTCCCTTCCCTCCTCCTCCTCTCTCTCTGCTTCCTCTATCTCTGGACGTCCTTGGATTGGAAAGGGTGACTTTGAAAAAAAAAGAAGGTCATGGTTGGATAATTTTTTGTTTATTAAATTATTACTTTCACTTCCTCATTCCCACACACATTCATCTTTTTAAGAAAAGAAAAAGAGGTCATGAAGATAAGATTTCTTGGAAAGAAGAGAGAGAGAGAAACAAAAAAAAACAAATAAAACGGACGTCATAGAGCCTCTATGTGTGTCTGTGTGTGTCTATATAGATATATAAAAAGACGAGAGTACTGGGCGAGATCATTTCTTTTCCATTGGGAGCCATGTCGCTATTAGACGTTTTTCCAACTCAACGGATTTCGAACGGGGAGGATTTGAAGACGCTAAAGCAAATCTCCAACTTGAAAATTTTTTTGGCGTGTCATTGTGCGACATTTATTCCGCATTTACCACCTCATCAAGCGATCGTTTCTTTCAACCAAGATGTCGAATCCTCCAACCTGCTCGTTCAGAATATATACAGAAATTTATTCGAATCGCAAACGAAGAAACGAAAGAGGAATCACCCTTCTCTTGGAATCGGATGGATCGAGCTTTGAGACGGCTCATTCAAACAGACCGGCGATATACAGATCCGCGCACGAGTTTTCGGTGGAAGAATATTTTTCTCACGAAACGATATTTTACGTTTGGAGTGAGAACGACGGCTGAGGACGAAGTTCATATTGTTCAAACCACAGCCGCTCCTCTCGCCTATTACGAATCATCGTCCCTCAATCTGAAGGAAAGAAGTTTTAAAGTCAGCGACAGGATGAAATATAAGAAATATATTCTAAGACCTTTTCAAAACTATGTCGTTCCCCCGAAAACGCAATATCTCATCGTCACAACCCAGAAGAGTCTCTTTCTCGTCGATCGGTGCTCGTACTCGCTTTGGAAACAATTGAAAGAGGAGATTTCGTTCCAATCGCCGATGATGTTTCAAGAAAAAGAAGAAGAAAACCCTCCGCCACCTTTACCCATCCCTTCCTTAGATGATAAGAGGAGCTGGACCAAACCGTCGTCATGGCCCGAAACAAAATCGACCCGGCAACGGAATGAAATTGAAGTCATCACAATTGATGATGAGGAGGAAGAAAAAAAATTACCTCTTAAAAAGCGGTCGACTTACCGGAACCTACCTGGCGTGCAAGATCCGCTTCAGAATCCAGAAGCTTCTTCTTCTTCTTCTTCTCCGACTTGTTCAAACAGGCAACCTCTTTCGGACTCCTCACAGACAGAACTTCTTCTAGTATCCTCTTCTTCTTCTTCTCCTCCTCCTCCAACCTGTCCCGACATCGTAGAGGTAGAATGTCAGCCGGGTCCACAAGTTCCAACAGGTCCAGAAATCATGGAGGCAGAATCACAGCCGGGTTCACAAGTTCCAACGGGTCCAGAAATCATGGAGGTAGAATTTCAGCCGGGTAAACAAGTTCCAACGGGTCCAGAAATCATGGAGGTAGAATCGCAGCCGGGTCCAGACATCCTAGATCCCTCCACTCATCCCAAAGAGACTCCAAGTGTTTCAAGACAGCCTTGTGAGGATCCAGTCCTTCCCGTATGGAATTATTATATGGACTTACAAAATTTGGTGCAACAGGAAGGAGAAGAAAATAATCATACGGATGGGTGGGTCAAAGACTGTTTAGATCATTTAACCTCGAATGAAATTGAACTGTTATGGAATTGCATTTCTGAAATCACATCGGAAATGGGATAAAAACCAAAACAAAAAAATTTTTTTTTAATAACAAATGGGAGGAGGGTCATGATGTCAATTAAAAAAAATATTATATAGAGTCCAATCTTGGTGGTTCACTTCAGTTTTCCAGCATGAGGTGATCCACGTTTCCCGAAATATGGATCCCATTCCAAGAGAGATTGTGTAGAGCCTTCACTTCAGTTCTGTTTTTTTTCCTACCAAGAGGAGAGGGTCCCCAAAGGGCTACCCATGTCCAAAGAGAGAAAGTGAAGAGCGTTCATTTCAGTTTTTTTTCAAGTTTAGGGGATCGAGGTCTCAAAATGACACCCCCCCCCATTTTCAAAGAGAGATAGTGTAGAGCGTTCATTTCTGTTTTTTCCAAAGTTAGGGAGTTTTCAAATGGCTACCCATTTCAGAGAAAGAGAGAGAGAGAAGGTGTAGGGCGTTCATTTCCAGTTCTCCAAGATCAGAAGAAGAGGGTCCGCTTTTCCCAAAAGGGCTTTCCGCATTCAGAGACAGCGAAATGCAGACTTCAGTTTTCTCCCTCCCCAAGAATAGAGGGTCCCAAAAGGGCTTCCCATTTCAAAGAGAGAGGGAGAGGCGTTCATTTCCATTCTCCAAGATAGGGTCGTCTGCTTTTTCCCAAAATGGCTTCCCAATTCAAAGAGAGAGAGAGAGTAAAAGGGTGTGTAGAGCGGTCATGTTCATTCTCCAAGATAGGGTCGTCAGCTTTTTCTCAAAATGGCATCTCCCCATTCAAAAAGAGATCGTAACCAATTTTTCCAGTTTTTTCCAAGATGGGGGGGAGAAGAAAACCTAGGATGGAATAACACGACACACAGAGAGAAAGAGAAAAAAAAACGCCATCTTGTCATTTTCTGATAGGGTACCGGTGTTCGAATACTTTTGTGACCGACTGCCTGATTATACTGGGAGAACCATAAAATCGGAAAAGCGATGGGTTTCACAGTTAACGAGCAATCGAAGATAGACTGGGAAAGAGAGATCCTTTTTTTTAGCTGAGAAGCAGATTGCCCTGGAAATCCGTGACTCTAACCATATAATTTCTCCATAGACTCTTTGAACGGTATTCAGGAGACATCCTCCATGAGGAAAAAAAAAATCTCCCCTTCCCCTTCTAAATCGACTGGAAAGAGAATGAGGTGGAAGAGATCCATCCACGAGAGATCATACTCTTGAACGTCAGACAAATATGAAGTCGAATAGCTTAAACAAAAAATGCTTGAAATGTCATCGAGTCTCGAAAATCTAGGCCTCTCTCTCTGAAGGAAATGAGAAAATGGGAATCTGCATTTTTCTTCCTCAACGGCTAACATTAATCTGAAGTGACACTCGAAATGTTTAAATAGATAAACGAGAATCCATTCTTAAAAAAATGACGCTGTGTCATCAATTGGAGAATCGAGTCGGCTGGGAAAATATTTTGAGAGCCAGGAAAAAAAATTTTGTAACTCTAAAAAAAAAAAAAAAAAAAAAAAACTTTTTGTTAATTTTTATCATGTCTTTAGACATGATAAAAATTAACTACCTTCCCCTTTTGTCTGGGAATGTTGTCTCACCGTTTCTAAAAATAGACCATCACTCATCCTTTCTAAAAAGAATAAAATTCCAAGAATGGGTTCTGGTCTATTTTTAGAAACGGAGAGACAACATTCCCAGACAAAAGGAGGGTAGAGTTAATTTTTATCATGTCTAGAAGACATGATAAAAATTAACCAAAAGTTTTTTTTTTTTTTTTTTTTTTTTTTTTTTTTTTTTTTAGAGTTAGAGAATTTTTTTTCCCGGCTCTCAAAATTTTTTCCCAGCCGACTCGATTCTCCATTGACAAGACAGCGCCATTTTTTTTAAGAATAAACTCTCGCTTATCTATTTAAGCATTCCCAGTTTGGCTTTAGATGAGTGTCAGCCGTTGAAGACGAAGCATCCTGTCACTTGGGAGAGACATATTTTGAGGAGTCAACATGTTGTGTGGACCGTTGAGATCGATTTTTCTCTTCCCATTGTGTGGACATTGTTGAGCGTTTTGTGAAGCTTTGAAAGAATGGAGGGGTTTTGATAGAGAATATTTCTTTTTATTGAATGTTTTAAAAAAAAGATTTAAGATTCACATTTTATAACAGGTTTTACATGGAAAGAAGGTTTTTCTTCTAGTTTGACGACTTCTTTTTCTTGGGAGATGTTTCTATTGGAAAGATGGAAGGAAAGACGATTCCCACATTGAAGAAGGTTCATGAGAAACTCGTACGGATCTTGGTTCTCTTCTCGAGCCGATATATCATACGGAATCCGGGACATGTTTTGCAATCGCTCCAGTTCCTCCTCGTATTTTTGCTTGCTCGCCAATTTCATGCGGGGACGAAACTGGTCCAGAATATACAATCCCTGGGGTTGAGTCACTCGAGAAAAAGCGACATATTGCTGAAATCGATTAAAAGGTCCGTGCATGTAAATTGCGATCGACGGAAAGGTGGCTCCTTGGGCTTTACGAGCCGTGATCGCTTCGGCTAACATCAAAGGAAACTGTTCGCGATAAAATGCGAGTGTTTTCGTCGAACAGGTGTCAATACGAATGGAGACGCGATCGATAGGAGCTAGACTATTCGAAAATTGCAGCCAGACACGCGTCACAACTCCGTCTTCATCCTGGTCTATTTGGTGTAGTGTTCCAATTGCTCCATTCATCCATCCTTTGGATCTGTCGAGCGTTTTAGTCAATTGATATCGCGGTCCTCTTTGTAAATGGGGGACGGATTCGAGATTCGCCATCTGAGATCGATGTAAATGTTGACTCCGTTTCATCATCCTCTTCCGCAATTTTTCGCTCTCGGAATAAATCACGTCTCGAGCCAGACACGAACAGTACGTCCCTCGGGATAGGAGACGTTTCATATTATATTTCTCTGCATCCTTGCTCGAAAAACAGAGAATAATAGCTTCGCGAGGAATTTCGTCGAAACTGCGAACGCGGGACTGGAAAAATGCCACATCGTCCGGTTCTAAAAAGTGATTTCTCGTTAAACGATCGAGTCTCTCCTCGTAATCCAGAGAGAATCGCATACATTCGACTAGTTCATAGTAGAGCGTGGATTGAGGCGTCCACCACCCTTCAGAATAAAAAATGGGCATGTCGCGAATCGGTTGGAGCTGCTGCAAATCTCCGAATTTAATCATATGCACATTCCCAAACGGTTTATCCGGCACATGACACAATTGTCGAAGTTGCTGGTCGAGGCGCGAAAATAAATTGGATCCGATTGTGGAAACGTCATCCAAAATCACCATCCGTAAAGGAGCATATAGGGGTCTGTAATAGTCTAAAGTCTCTTGGGTCAGAGGTCGAACAAAAGTCCCGTTCATTTGAAGACGCAGGGCATGATGCAAAGTATCTCCCGTAATGTAAACCGCTCCTTGAGCACTGAGTGCGAGTTTGAGAACCGAGCACGCTTCGCTAAAAAGAGGCGTTCGAATCAGAGTTTGGTATAAAGCTTGGATCAGGAAAGATTTACCCGTTCCGGCAGATCCTTGCACAATAATATCCAGAGGAGGGGGACGTTTCGATTCAGGTAACGCGTAATAGGTGTACAAACGGACGAGAACGTAGATCAGGAAATTGTATTGCTCTTTATTACATTGTCGAATACATTTTTGATAGGCTTCTTCGGACCACATATCCTTATACTGCAAATTCGTATAGCTTTCCCACTGCTTGGGAGGAAGATATTTCTTTCGCGGTCGGGAGTTCTTTTTAAGAACAGCATAACGTTCCTTTTGAAGTATTCGTTCTCGCTCTCGATTAGCTGAATTGCTTCGCCAGCGTCGTTTCTGTTCACGCATTCTTTCCCTAAGACGTTCTCTACTGGATAGGCTCATCGTGACACCACTCAAAAAGGTGAAGTGTGTGTATAGAAAATCACTTCCTTTAATTTATATACATATACTTTTTGAGGAGGAGGAGGGGTGTGTGTGAAATGACCTCGTCTCGAAACGAACCAATAGCACTTCGAGAAGACTTGGAACGAGATAGGTTTCTTAGAAAGAGAGAGAGCGACACAAAAAACATATATAAAAAATCAGAATGATTTATCCGTCGACCTCTGGGCTAAAAGTAAACAAACAAAATTTGAAAAGGTCAAGGTGAACTCACTGAATTCATCTTAGAAATCAGATAAGAAAAAAAAACGAGGGTACCCATGTTTCCTCTTCAACAACATAGACTCATCTAAAACGAAACTCGGAATGCTTACACAAATAAACAAGAATCCATTCTTAAATAAAAAAATGGGGACGTCTTGTCGATTGAGTCGGCTGGAAAAAATTTCTGTTACTCAAAAAAAAAAAAAAAAAAAAAAAAAAAAAAAAAAAAAAAAAACTTTCGGTTAATTTTTATCATGTCTTCTAGACATGATAAAAATTAATGAACCCCCTTTTTGTCTGGGAAGGATGTCTCACTCTTTCTAAAAATAGACCATCACTCACCCTTTCTAATAGCAACAATTCCAAGAATGAGTCATGGTTTGTTTTTTTCGAATGGGTGAGACATCCTTCCCAGACAAAAAGAGGGGACAGTTAATTTTTATCATGTCTTATAGACATGATAAAAATTAACCAAAAGTTTTTTTTTCCAGTCAACTTGGCTGGACAAGACATCTCCGGATTCTTTCTGGAATGGACTCTATGATCTATTTAAACATTTCGAGTTCCGAGTTTCGCTTCAGTTGAGTGTGAGCCGTTCAAGAAGAAGAAACCATCCTGTGACTGGAGAGAGAACTATTCCTTTTTCTATTCACCCATTGTGTTGAACCGTTCAGATATTTGCTTTTATTAATATTTTTTATCCTAACCCACCCGTCTTTAAACAATAGAATAGTTTGAAAGGGTCAACCCATTTTATAGATATCAACCTCATACCCTCATCTCAACGGGTCTCGAGTGGGAGGAAGGAAGGAGCAGGCGACGAGAACTAAGCATGTCTGTTTATCGAGTAGACGCATCGGGGAAAGAACGATACCCGACCGACCCCCAACATCCTCATTACGAATTATACGTCACGGATCCTGAAGGAAATCCTATCTTGGCTCGAGACAAAAATGGTCATGAGTATTACGCGGTAGATTTAAACGGAAACCAATACATTTTAGCTCCTCGACGGTATGCCCGAACGTCTTTTGGACGAGAATACTACCCGAAATTTCAAAATGGGGACGAGTATTCGCTTTATACGTCTGTTTTATTCCCTTATGCCAAAGACGAATCGGGGCATGAAATGTATCCTAAAAAGGCGGATGGAGTCGAATATTGTTTAACGGCCGGCGATCGAATTCGTTATGCTCGCGATGCTTGGGGAAACGAGTTTTATTCACGAAGAGCGGATCAGCAAACGGAATACCTCTGTGAAGAAGTGGGGTATGCGAAAAGAGCCGACGGATCCGAAACGTATCCTAAATTTTATATCTATACTTCTGGTTAAGATCTCTCTCTCTCTATCGAAAGAGAAGAAAATAATAAAGAGTGTGTTACTGCAATGGAGCATTCTGACGCGGAACCTGTTTCGTATTCCATTTGGTGTGTGAAATGCCGAACCAAGACCGATACGGTCGACGTCCACTATCGCATGTCGAAAAATCGACGGCCGATGGTCACGGGAAAATGTCAGGCGTGTGGAACCAAGAAACAACAGTTTATTACAAATGCTTCCGTTCCACCTGGAATTCAGTTCCTGGATGAGGAGGAAGAAAAAGGAAAATGTTCCGAGTAAGAAGAAACAAGTATATTCAAATCAAAAATTGGAAAAAGATGGATCTTACTATTATCTGCTCTCCTAAAGCGGGTGGTTCACCTTTACAGTTTGGCATACAGACGGATTCGCATAATCCGGTTCCAAGACTCGTGAATTTTCCTCAACCGGCAACTCCACCCTTAGATACTTCTTCTTTGAATGAGTTTTCTAGCATTCTGAAAGAATATCTAATCGTCGTGAGAGAATTGATTCTTCCCCTGCATCGAAATGTTGAAGAAAAGAGCTCTGAATGTGGAAGCAAGGACACGGATCCAAAGCCAAATTCGGAGGGTTGAAAGGGATAGGTGAAAGTCCATTATTAAAAAAAAGAAACAATGGTCATATCATGTCTTGTCGATCGAGTCGGCTAGAAAAAATTCTCTAGATAAAAAAAAAACTCTCGCTTCTCTATTTAAACCCCTCGCGTTTCCAACTTCAGATCCGTGTGTGCTGTGCACTCAACCTAGAATTGCGCTTCTCCTCCCTCCTGGAAAGAGCCTTTTTTTCTTAGCTCTTAGCATTTTTTCTCAGCTTCATTTCCATTCTCCAGGTTTCTGTCTCCTCCTTTCCGTTAACACTGCAAAATTTCTAAATTTCTTATCACTCGGAGCTTGGAAATCTGTCATCAAAAAAAAACATGACATAGCTCTGCTTTCAAGGAGTCGGTTTAGATTCGTCAGGGTCATGGCTGATTTTCCATGACGGCTCTCCAACCTCAATATTAGAGTTTGAAAGGAATAAGGTAAAAAAGTTCGACCTAGATATCCAACGAAACGTAAAAAGAGCGACGAGGATCTAAAAAAGCTACGACCCTTTCCAGAAGGGGAGGGAGCAATGGATATTCAGGTGAGTCCACAGCATGAACTGCACGAAAATGAAACGACTTCCGCAGATAACAGAATGTTCGAGATGTCTCTCGTCGATCAAGTCAGTTGGTAAAATTTTTCTAAGAGTTGAGAAAAATGTTCGCATACCTTCACAGAAATTCTTTCCAGGAGGGAGAAGTGTGTATCCAGGTCGAATTCACAGCACAGACTGAACTGAAGTTGGAAACACGAGTGGTTTAAATAGAGAAGGGAGAGTTCCTTCTAGAAACAATTTGGATCTGTCTTGTTTGGATCATTGAGTCGGCTGGGAAAAAATTCTCAGAGCTTTGGAAAAAATTTCTGAGTGATAAAAAAAAAAAAAAAAAAAAAAAAAAAACACTTTTTGTTAATTTTTATCATGTCTTCTAGACATGATAAAAATTAACTCTCTCTTCTTTTTGTCTGGGAAGGATGTCTCACCGTTTCGAAAAACAAACCGTGACTCATTCTTGGAATAATTGCCATGAGAAGGATGAGTTTTTGTTTCGTTTTCGAAACGGTGAGACATCCTTTCTTGACAAAAAGAGGGGACAGTTAATTTTTATCATGTCTTAAGACATGATAAAAATTAACAAAAAGTTTTTTTTTTTTTTTTATTCAGAAATTTTTTCTCCCCCTCCAACCAACTCAATGGACTAGACGATAAGTTTTTAAGAATGGACGTTTTGTTATTTATGCAGATATTCCGAGTTTCGCGTCAGGTAAATGCGCGCTCACCTTAGATTGGATTCCCTTCAGACAGGTCTAGAGATTGGATAACCCATCAAGAATTTTTCAACAGGTTTTTGGAAAAAAGAAATCGTCAAGAAGTGAGTATTGATTTTGATATTTTCTTTTCAACCTTGGGTCAGTTTCTAGTACATTCCTATACTAATTCCATTGTATTTAAAAAAAATAATGTCAGCACGGACTGATCTGACCCGAAACGCTTGCCCATCCAGTTGGCTGCTGGAGGGAGGGAAAAAAAAAGAAATTTGTTTTGAAGGATATGTCAATTCTTTTCTAAAAATAGATTTCTAAGAAAAGAATGAACCTTTGTTGGAAATCTATTTTTAGAAACATGTCTAGACAACATGTTGACAAGAAAAAAAAAATTCTTTTTTTTTTCCTGAGAGTGAAATGATTTTTTTCTTTCCACCCACTTTTCTTATTCTTTGGGAGGAAGGAAGAACTTCCCTTCCCCCCCCGCCTTTTTTCCTCTAGTATTTATATAGATCCGAGTTTTTCTGCTTACAGGGTTCATTCTCGTTCTTCCTTTTCAACCGAGCAAAACTAAAATGTCGACTGATGCCGTTGCAGTTCTACCTACCCTGGTGGAAATCACGCCCGTCTGTCATCTCGATGTAGCTGATCAATGGGAACCTCTCTCCCGTTTCGAAGAATGGTTTCGGGACCCGGAACGTATGGAACAAATCGTCCAAGAAACCATGTGCTATTTATCCTGTTACGATGGAAAAATCCTGCATTATTTTTCGTCCATCGAAGTTTTCAAGCATTTTGCTTTCCAATCGATGATGGAGGCAGGAACCTTTCGCTTACACGCTTATCTGCGATGGGAAAATGTGATCGCCGTCGATGCTGGAACTTTTTTAAAACTGTTTTACGTTTCACCCGAGTGGGTTCATATTCTTCAAACCGGAGAAGCTTCTATCCGTCTTTATGGATGGGAAATGGAATCAGAAGCCGACGGGTATCGTATGATTCCCTATCGACTGCGAGCTCGCTCCGTGTACATTATTCACGGACCTCTTTACTACCAACTCCAATTTCATGACAAGACGGTGTTTGCCGTAGACCCCCTCTCCAGGAAGAAAATGGAGTCTTTACGAGCGTTGCATCCTGAACAGCATTTTCAATTCCCTGCTCGCGAGGAAGAGAGGAGAAGGAAAAGATCCAGAAGGAGGAGACACCTAAAGAGGTACTAAAAAAGAAGTCGGAAGGTAGAAGCATATTTGTTTTTTCATTAACGGAAAAAAAACTGTGGATCATTCTTTGTATATTTGTTGGGAAAAAAAAAAGAAGAAAAGACTAATAGTCATAATAGAGGGAGTTAGGAGGGACCCTATCTATATATAACTCTCTATATAAATCGGAAGCGTCAACAGGACGGTCCACCGAAAACAATCTACCTTATCTTTCTCAGAGCAGAGTGGAAAAAAGGCCAAGATGCGTGGACTCATTGGAAGCAAAAAAATTCGAGTGGTTTAAAAAGATAAGTGAGAAAAGATTTTGAGAGGTGTTGTTTTATGGATGGAGCTGGCTGGGAAAAAAAATTGGCAAAGCTCAGAAAAAAATTTCTGAATTGAAAAAAAAAAAAAAAAAAAAAACTTTTTGTTAATTTTTATCATGTCTTATAGACCATCACTCATCATCCTTTCTAAAATAATAGAATTTCAAGAATGGGATATGTTCTGTTTTTCGAAACGGTGAGACATCATTCCCAGACAAAAAGAAGAGAGAGTTAATTTTTATCATGTCTATAAGACATGATAAAAATTAATCAAAAGTTGTTTTTTTTTTTTTTTTTTTTTATAACACGAAATTTTTTTCCAGACCGCTGAGAAATTTTTCCCAGTCGACTCACTCATCCAAACAAGACATCTAAAATTGTTTCTAGAAGGAGCTCTCATTTTTTTCTATTTAAGGAACTTGAGTTTCGGCTTCCCATCAGTCTGTACTCTGCATTCAACCTGGATACCCATTTTTTGGAGATGGGGGGGGGAAACTTTCGCAGTTTTTTTTTCCTGAAACCCTCTATGGATCAGAGAATCTCACACATATCCTCCTCCGTGGATCGAAATGGACTGACCGCCATATCTGGGTTAGTAATAATTTTGAATTTTCCACCTCCTCCCCAAGATTGAACTATCTCAATATATTTTTTAAAAGAAAAACAAAATTATTTTTTATGATTATTCTACAATTTTTAGTTTTCCCCACTCCTCTTTAAGAAGAATAAAAACATAAAGCACATTGAAACAGTTCCGATAAATTTTGAAACTGAAAATCCATCACCTTGTTCTCCACGGGACTAAAATAAGTTTCCCCGGTCTGAAAATCTTCTTGGATTTGAAGAGGTTCTCTCATCACACTCTGAAGCCAGGTCGAAAAGAGGAGAGCGTCTGGACCCAAATCGTTGAGCAGTTTTTCCAGGGAATCGAAGGTGATAAAAGGGGTATAGCGGAGAATCCGGCTGGGGCGGTCCGACGTATCGATCCAGAGATCCGTCGTTAAGGATCGGTAAGGGCGAAAAGCGGCTCGAGAGATACATTGCTGAATAGTCCGTTGACTTTTCAGACTCATCCAAATCCCTTGCTGGGAAAGGCAAGTTACGAGTTCCGATCCTCGAAAATAGAGCGTGCCCGACCCCAAGTAAAACGTGAGGGGAATTGGCTTGGCGAAACGGAAATGAATCGCGAGGGAAAAAGACTCTCGTCGTAACCACTCCATGGCATTTGGTTTTCTCTCTCTCTCTCTTTCTCCTGAGGATGAGATGGAAAAAAAAAAGAAAAGACAACTTTTCTCTCGGTTTCTTTTATATATAGGAAGAGAGAGAAGAAGGAGTGTTCTCGAAAAGACTCATGGGAAATTTCCTCTTCTTCTTCTTTTTGGGGTAGGTGGGAGGAACTCGTTTTTTTTGGCGGAGAGAATGCGTCGGATGACATCCCTAGACATTTAAAAAAAGAATAGATAGGATGGATTCTTCAAGTGGGAAATGCGGGGTGGTTAAGGGATCTTATTCATTTTTTTTACTTTTCTAAATAACAAATAGAATCGGGTGGATTCCATTTATCTCCTTCTAAAAAATATAGCAACACTTGATCCTTTCCGTCCTTTTTCATTTCCTGTTGACGTGTTAGATACTTTAGAGCCTCTTCGATTTTAATTAAGTAACCCCGATAGACCATCCGATCATCAATACTCCCGATATTGCGTTCGAGAGCCATTCTATAAGCAGCTTGAGATTGGAAAGGAGAATAATTATCAAAGTAGGTATTACGGCGTAAATGTTTAGGATGTTCGACTATAAAAAAATATTGTGTATAAATGCATTGATCTAATCCCGTAAATTCTAGTTTGATTAAGGGATACTGAGCCACGTCCGAGGGTTGGTAGGCAAATCGGTAGCCGGACTCTTCTTCAAATTCCTGATACGCGACTCTGAACCATTTGAATCGAGGGTTGTCGTCTTTCTTGAAACGTCTTTTATCCATTTGTCCATGCGGGAAATCCCATTCATCTTCATAAGCTAATTTAGCCTTGTACCGATCATAATCGTCTTGTAAATTGGGATGGAGAGTCGGATAAATATGATTTTCAAATTCATCTTGAAGCACCGATATTTTTTCCAAATCGAAGGGTGGTTCGATACGTTTATTTTTTAAAAGCTGAATTAAATAATTTTGAAAACAGTATGGCATTTTTCGATGAATCATCACCACCTGTCCTGATGAGGTCTTTACCACTAAACCATATGAAGTAGAGTATTTGTTTCTCTGGATCATCTGAAAAAAGGAAAAAGAGAGAAAAATTCCTTGATTACCTATCCACTCAATGAATACATTTATGAACAGCAAATTTCACTAATTGTTGGAGCGCTAGCATGGACATAAATCGATGACAAGATTTCGATCGACAAGATGGACATTGCTGTGGCTGACGATGTTGAGGTTTGTAAATAACAGTCCATAAAAACTTGAGATGTACCTTTTGATGAATTTTTTCTCGAGTGGGTTCATTCGCCACGTACAGTTTTTCAATATGAAGTCGTTCCAGATCCGCATTCAATTGCTGAATAAATTCCTTCGTATGTGTTTTCAGGTCTCTGGCTATAAACCGGACGCAGTTCGTAAGAGTATATCCATCAGAGGTGACAGCCAACACACCAACAATTTTTTGGTGGAGCTTGGTCTGTGAGGACTTCTTCTTTCTAGAGCACTGCTGAGTGGATGACGAGGGAGGAGAAGACAGTATTTCCAAAGAATGAGTTGGAGAAGGAGAAGACTTTTTCGGTACTCTAAAAACGGGTGAAAATGGTCCATAAAAAGTGGGTTCCGTATCTGGAATATCCTCAAAGGGATCTTCTTCACATGAAATGACTAAGTTATCCGTTGCCATGTGTTCGCTATCTTTTTACGAAACAGAATGAACCCCGATTTCTTTTTCAACCATTTATATACTAAGAGAGGGGGGAATAAAATAGGTAGAGGTATCGAGATATCGTTGAAAAATATTTTTAAGAACTAGGAGAAAAAATTCTTCAGTAAAAAAAAAAAACTTTTTGTTAATTTTTATCATGTCTTTTAGACATGATAAAAATTAACTCTACCCTTCTTTTCGTTTTGAATGATTTCAACATGTTGTCTAGACATGTTTGTAAACAATAGACTTCCAAGAAAAACATGATAATTCTTAGAAATCTATTTTTAGGAAAGGTGAGACATCATTCAAAACAAAAAGGAGGGTAGAGTTAATTTTTATCATGTCTAAAGACATGATAAAAATTAACAAAAAGGTGGGGTTTTTTTTTTTTTTCTTTTTTTTTTTTTTTCCAGCCAAGAATTTTTTTTACCCGATTCGATTGACAAGACATCCCAGTTTTTTTTAAGAATGGAATTTCTGTTCTATATATTTCAACATTTCAACTGTTGCTTCAGATCCCTCTGTGCTGTTGAAAAAGCCTGCACTTCAACTCTCCTGGAAACAGTTTAAGCCATGTCTTCTCTCAAGATTCTCTTTAGATCCAGCAAAGATGTGGATTGTGTCTCGTGAAAACAGTTCATTGTTCAAGAAATTCATGGAAAGATGGGGAGGTCTTTTTAAATGTACTATTTCTTTTTATTAACTCTTTTCTTATGTTTACGACCTTGACAACTTGTTGCTTTCTCAACTTCAGGTTCTTTGATCGGCTGTCTAAAATCAGCTCTTACCTCAGTGGACGATGCATCAAATTCCATTGTACTGAATTCTCCATTTCCCGAAAAGACTTCTTTCAACATGTGAATGGCTTCTTTGGTCAATTCTAATGTTTTATCTATCGTTTTATTCTTTTCATTTTCTCTACGTTGGAGGATAGCGGGAGTTAAAAAAGGATTTTGACAACAGGGTTCAAATTCTTTCGTTTTGTCTTTGCGATCATGACGATGTATTTCTATAATCTTGTCATCCGTATCATCGGGGTTTATCCATATTTCCAAATCTAACTCTTTACCTTCAGAATTTTTGGGAGATAGATGAATAAGTACAGGATCCATCGCCATGGTTAAAATATTGCTTCTTCCTTTTTTATTCCTCTTCTCCCTCTTCATTTTTTTTCAAAGTTTTTTTTTATATAATCCACTCTTCAAGTCCCATATTCAACGAATATATTTCTGGCTTTCTTTAAAAGCTTGCAATAGCCACTGAAATCGGTATCGTATCAAGTAGGCCAGAGCTCCAAAGTAAAATAATAGAATTAAACAGACGACATAATAATGAATCTTCAATACGTTGCCCAGTAAAGCGAAAAGAATCGTAGGACCCGCCGTTACCAGTAGTAAATGAATGGCGAACGTTTGTCTCTTCGACCATCCTTCCTCTTTGGGGCTTTCGTCTTCCTTTTCAAACCGACTCAATTCTTGGTCCGTTTGAAAATTTTTCTCGATTCGTTTGAAATGAGATGTCATTCTTGACCTCTCGAAATTTTAGGAACACTTGTTCCATGTACAATGACATAATCGTACGCTGTGTTGCCTCGCAAGACCCGTTTTGTGAACCGTAAAACCGACTGATTCTCTGGACAATAAATCGGTCGGAATTCAACAGATTGGTCGGTCATACATTCTCGTTTTCCCGTTAACCTATGCTTTTCGTCTATGTGTGTATATTCCAAAACACAGGGGGAAGATAGATCGCCCAGAACTCGATGCACGTAGGGTCCACATTCACAGACGTGTTGTTCGGCGTCCCATCCTAGTCCGGGCACGTTCCACAAATCTCGAACGCAGTAATCGACAGAACAGACCCACGGAGATGTTTGAATCATTCGATTACCTCGTCGATCTAAAGAATGGCATTGACATTGGTATCGGAACGATCCACCTTCTAACGTTTCGTAATAATCGGCTACTTCTTGAGCGGGTTGTTGGGTTCGATGATCTATTAAAACATTGAGAGAAGGATCACGGGCTTCTGGATGTTGACAGGGATGGGTGAAAGAGGAACGAGGAGCACAGAGCCATCCCGAGGCCGAAAAAATAGGAATTTTCGAGGAAGAAAGACAAGCGGTCCGGATTCCTTGGGGAATACAATAAGTACCCGGTTCGAGATGATTCCATGTTTTATCAGAAAGAGTGAGTTTTTCGTAAAACGTGGGATTTGTTTCACAGAGCTGAGAACAATCGCAATGGCTATCAGGACATTGAAAGATTTGGAAAGGGCAATACGTCTCGGTTGAAATTTCTGGTAAGGCTAATGATGATGAGGGAGGAATAGAAGGCATCCGGAGATTGGGTTTATAAAAAAGATTCAAGAGAGTCACTAGAAATACAATGCATAGAATGATCGCGCTCGGGTGCATCATTTTTCTTTCTTTCCTCCTTTATAAATTAGAACCGGTTCCGATCCCTACGAGTTCTCATTATACTGTGATTCGACACTTTTCCAAGGACAAGTCGCTTCTGCAACTGTTTCCTCAAGACGTTTACGTGTTCGTCGATCAAGGTATTTGTTATTTGTATGAGAAAACCAACGAAGAAAAAACCTATATTTCAGCTATCCGGCTCGATACGCTGAGACGGCACGATCTTTTACATTATAAATACATGCTAAAATGGCCTCATACGATTGAAATCGTGTCGTATCCGAATCATCTCACCCATCCGATGGATATTTTAAATTACAGAGCTTGAGGTTCGGTTTTGATGAAAGGAGCCGTATTCTTCACGGCAATATCGTTTTTATTCTCCGTAGTATACCAATGAGCATCGACCTCCCAAATATTTTGAATAGCCTTGCGTTGTGTTTCATAGACGGGATCGTCGAGCGATTTGAGAGGTAATAACGCGTTCGGTTGTAACCGTTGTTCGGCATTCAAACCTTGGTGAACGATCCGTTTCAACATAAACGTAAGAAACAAGCGACGTTTTCCAAAGAAAACCAGCGACTTTTCTGTATGGGTATCCATAGCCGGATGAAAGAGTGTGAAATGGCGTCCTTTTTGGGGATCCATCACGTATTGGATGACGATATGATGATACCAATCGCGTTGCCGCATTTACGAGAGGAAGTGAAGCCGTTGCAATTGACGAAAATAACGTCGGGTTAGACGATACGAATCCATTCTGACTTACTTTTTTATTGCGCCAAGATTTTTCTTTTTTGTTGACAGGATAAACATTCACGATACAGAGCCGGCATTTCATCCAACGCGCGATCTTGTTTTAAAAAATGTCGATAATTCGGTTTGGAACAACACGCTGCTGCGTCCTTTTTCGGAATTTTTTGCTCTTTCCATAATTGGCACATCTCGTTTATGAATAAAGGCTGGATGCTCGCCATACTTTTATTCGTTTTGGGTTTATACTACTGCTACTTGTATTTCTATAATTTTTCGGTCCCGTCCCCGAAAGTTCCTTCTTCTCCTCCGACGACAACGACGCGTTTCCAATATCAGATCGAGACCTCAAACGACAACGAGGTTTCGTTTCACACCTCCACGGGAAAAACATGGACGTTTCCTCTCCCACCCGAATATTATTTCGCGGAAGGACGGATTTGGGAAAAAGATGAATGTTTTGGACAGCCCGATGATACTCAGCTCCCCGCAACGGGGAAAAACCTCTACCTGTTTTTATTACGATCGCAGAGTTTTGTACCCCGCGAAAAGTCCATGATGTATTATTATTATCGATGTCGGCACGGTCGTGTTCTAGACGTGCTCATGTGTCAAGAAGAACATTCTCCTTCTACCTGCATTCCTGTCAATCCCTGCATCGATCAGCATGACGGATCGGTTTTACCCGATCCAACCAATCGACGTTTTTATTACGAATGCCAGAACGAACAACCGATTCGAATCGCCTGTCCGCCCAAGACATTTTTCTACTACGACGCTTGCACTTCGCGAAAACATTTCGTATCTTACTGTGAAGACGGTCAACATTTTCCGATTGACGAGGTGACGTATATCGAGTGTCGTGGCCATCGACCGAAAATGATTCGATGTTCGCCCGGAGAAAAATATTCGACACATTATCGGCGATGCGTGTCTGATCTCTGCGACGGATTTCCGGATAATACGCAACGACCTCTCCCCATCGTCCAAAAAGGATCTTTTCTGTACTCTCCGGGTTACGCGATTTGTGAAAACGGAATGGTTCGCGACACTATATCCTGTCCTCTTTCCTGGGATACATGGACCGGCGATGCCTTATTCCATTTACCGATGGTGTACGACGAAACGTCCCAAACATGTCAACCGCCTCTTTTCTGTGAAAATGTTCAACCGAGCTCAAAAGAAACTGTCGTTCCCGCTCACGAGTATACGAAACATCTCCCGTCCTATCCATTTTCAACATCTTTGGATCGAGCTGTAGCTTACACGTCTGATCCAACCCGAAAACGTACGGTTCTAGAACCAGGCTATCGAGTGTCGGATCAATATACGGTTGAATGGGCTTGTGAGGATAAGTCGTCGTCGTCAAAACTCGCGATAGGCGATACGAGCGATCGATATTTTGATTGCGCTCGGAGGGAAATTCAAACGTGTCCTCCTCAAACATTTTTTGACGGAAATGAATGTCGACCGCGCATCCCCGGCGCGTTTCAGTATCGGCATCTCGATGTGTTTAAATTCGATCATTTATCGATCGTTGCGAATTGGATTCGGCCCTGGACGACACTTGATCATGAACCTCGTGCCTCTTGTGACGAAACCAACGAAGAAGTTTATATTTCCGGTTATAATATTTGTTCTCATCCCGACTGCACGCCGTACCCATTCCTCAAACAATTGAAAACGGCTATTTATTTACCCACTTCTTCTCACATGTGTCTTTTCGAAAAGGGAAAAATTCGAAAAAAACGCGTTCGACGGCAAGGTTTGAAATTTTGGTCGCAGCGATTCGTGAAACAGGCTTCGACTTATAGCGTTCCCGAAACGTGTCGTGAAGGCCATCGCATACGATCGGGACGATTTATTCCCGATTCCGTATTATACGCCACTTGTAATTGGCGTCAACCTTTTGTCTTTTGTCCTTCTTCCTCCACAGAAGGAGTTCGAGCCACTTTGTACGGGTATCACGTATGCGTACCCAAAGAAGAAGCCTATGAAGGGATTTTACCGGCTGGATTAACCCTTCGACTTGAAGTTCAAGAGCTGAGTCGTATTATACCGGAACATGGAGCGCGATATAAAATAGATGGACGAGAAGCTGTTTTTGATGCGACGCAGCATCCCGAAGGTATCCCCCTCCTCACTTCAGTCTATGAAATTTGGACCGAGCGCGACATGAAATTGTTTTTTAGAATTCTCGTCACGCATCCTCGTTCAGCTTACTGGGAAGACCGAAAATTAAAAGCCCTCCCCGATCCTGACATGACGTTGTTGTACACAGGTGAAATGACCGAAAAGCCCGTCACGACCGATGACTATCCGGTCTCGGCTGACTCGTTGATTCAAATGGAATAAAGTAGAAAAAAAATGGATCGTTATTTAGGTCAAGGCATATTGTTTTACTCTACGGTTTATATCAGCATCATCCTAGTCGCAGTCACCCTCTTAACGAACCGGCTCATCTTTTTATTTTTATTAGTCCTCACGTTTGGTCTAGCTGCTTACATGGCTTA
This sequence comes from Stegodyphus dumicola, assembly GCF_044657685.1. NCBI lineage: Eukaryota > Metazoa > Arthropoda > Arachnida > Araneae > Eresidae > Stegodyphus > Stegodyphus dumicola. The sequence goes on along the minus strand of NC_140771.1, from coordinate 158,426,886 downwards.
TTTGACCGTTCATAATTCCGAACATCTCAAAACGACGAGCCAATCGATTGAAGACTGGATTCGAAAGATGTATCAAAAGATAACTGGATAATCGGAGGTGATTCATGTAAATATCAAGATCGGTAAAGGAAAAAAACATGGTTTCGGTTTACACCATAGATGAATTTGGAAAGGAACGATATCCAAAAGATCCTAAAAAACCTAAACAGGAGCTGTATTATTTCGATAATGACAATCGACCTATTTTTGCCAAAGACGAGCATGGAAATGAATATTACGCTGTGGAATATCGGGGTCATGAATATATAGCGCTTCCTCGTCGGTACGCCAAATCCAATTCCGGAGACGAATTTTTTCCTAAATTAAACAATGGAGGAGAATAGCCGTTAAATTCATTGGATGTAAATGTGAAAACGTATGCTGTCAATGCGAGGGGAGGAGAGATTTATCCTAAATCCAGCATTGGAAAAGAATATTATATACAGGATAGAATTCGGGAAAAGCCAGAGACGAATTACATCCGATATGCACGAGACGAAAATGGAAATGAGTATTACCCGAAAGATCATAAAAATGAGGAATTTCTCTATATCTATCTAAGTTATGCTAAAAAAGCGAATGGTGATGAATTTTATCCGAGAAAGTGGTATTATTGAAAGATCTTCAGGAGAACAGTATTCGCAGCATGGACTCATCTGAAACGAAACTTGGAAAGCTTAAATAGATAAACGAGTCCATTATTAAAAAATGGTATCTTGTCCATCGAGTCGGCTGGGAAAAAATTTTTCACAGCTGAAAAAAAAAAAAAAAAAAAAAAAAACCACTTTTGGTTAATTTTTATCATGTCTTATAGACATGATAAAAATTAACTGTCCCCTCTTTTTGTTTGGGAAGGATGTCTCACCCATTCGAAAAAACAAACCATGACTCATTCTTGGAATTCTATTCTTTAGAAAGGAGTGATGGTCTATTTTTAGAAAGTGTGAGACAACATTCCCAGACAAAAGGGGGAGGTAGTTAATTTTTATCATGTCTAAAGACATGATAAAAATAAACCAAAAGTTTTTTTTTTTTTTTTTTTTTTTCATCTAGAAATTTTTCTCAGCTCTTACAGTTTTTTCCCAGCCGAGTTGATCTAGAAAACCAGACATGTTAAAATTGTTTCTGGAAGAGACTCTTGCTTATCTATTTAAACTCCAAGTTTTAGTTCAGATCACTCTGTGCTGTGAAAGAAGAAACATGTTCTTGTAATTTGTAAGTACTAACTGATTTTTTAGTTTATTCACTGGTTAGTTACTCCCCCTCCAAGTCATTCGTGTTTTTTCCCCTCCAAAAATCTTCAGCTTTCATTTAGAATGACGATAAAAATAAAACACAAATAGGAAAAAGATGGTCACGCATAAGTAATGCATGTAGGCTTGAAATAGGAAGGTGAATCCTGTTAACAAATAAACAATTATCGTGAAATAAATCCAATTTTTCGAGGCTCTTTCGTCTGTTCGTGATTTTTGGAGAAATGACATTCGCGTTTGGGGTCGATCGGTCATGGGCACTTTATGGATAGCATCTAAATATTCTTGCACTTTCTCGGCAAAGAAGAGGTATCGATCGCTCGCATCTTCTTCTAACACGTCCCATAGAAGATCGGGTGTGATTTCTAGAACATGGTCCGTTTCCGATTGATAAAACTGAACGTCTAATCGCCAGTCGATATCGTAAAGAGTTCGAGCGGTCAGCACTTTATTGAAATGAAATGGATCCAATATATCGAGTACGGCGGACAGAATACTTATACCCGTCAGCACATTGGAAGTAACCGAGAATCCTGTCGCGGCGATTCTGGAAAGTGTTGCGAGCGTACTTAATTGGGTTCGAACGACGGCTTGAAGGATGGCCGTTTGAATGGGAAGAGACTGCATACTCAATTTGGTTAAGAGTTTAGGCATCCGTTTTTCAAGGATTTTTTGCGCGGCTTCTAATCCGATATCGATCCCTACATCAATCGCCAATTCATGAACCAAGGACCGTTTCACATGTTTCTTGGGCCAGTTTTGTACAAAGTCTGGAAGATGATGAGGATATGGTGGTAATGTATGATTTTTTTCCAGAGTGGAAATAGATCGATAGATACTGCTTTCCAAGAAAAATTTGCCAATATCTTGCCCCGTCGTCGTCACACAATCAGACCCGTTGAAAACAAGACCGTACGCTTCACAATAAGGCTGGTTGAGTCGTAAATGACCCTCGACGAGATTGAGGCCGGCATGATGACGAGGAAGAGAAGGATGATTCGATTGAAAGAAAACTTGTTCGGGCAAGAGAGCTAATAATTTCTTGGCGAGATTTACGGCTACACATTTTCCATTTCGATATTCCGTGTCCATACTCTGCTGCGTGTTGGAATATAAACGATCGCAGGCGGGTTGGCAAGCTAAACTGAAACCCGTTCCGAGTCGAATCCATCGCGGTTCATCTTCCGGGGAACACGATTCTAAATTTTCTTGAAAAGGGAAGCAGGCAATCATGTCACATCCCGTTTGCGTAAAAACAAATTTTTCGACGACGTGACATTGTTCCGGATCGAGAGTTTTAGGTATGTAGTAATCCCGTTTGGAGTCGGCTTTTCTTATTTGGAAGGTGGTATGTTTAAAAATAAAAGCGTACCGACTTTGAAGAGCTTGTTCGTAAATATAGAGTTGAGTCGCTTCTTGAGCATACCGAATAGCGTGATCGAGATCGTAAGAAGTGACAGTATATTCATTTCTATTTTGAAACGAATCCCATTTCATCTTGAAGGAGGGCTTTGTTCCTATATATCGAAAAAAAGTTCGATGTTGTTGCTTTTTTAACAACAAAAATAAAAGGATTCTTTTTTTATATAGTAACAAGTATAAAATGAGATTCAATTCAGTATTTACAGTTGCGTATGGAACATATACAAAAACCAGTTCGAAAAAAAATTTTATTTAATTAAAAAATAAATTGTCTCAACTATAAAATCCTATAAATTTTAGTTTTTACAGTTGCGTATGGAATAGCGATAAAAACCAGTTCTCAAAAATTTTTTTAATGAACTATCTTATCTATAAAATCTTGTCAAAATCAGTTTTTACAGTTGAGGATGGAACCTGATGAAAAAATATTTTGGAAAGGATGCTATTCGAAAAACATTTTATCGTGGTTAGTAGTTCTTCTTGTAAAGGACAAAAACAAGTTCATTTCGTCTAATATTTGTGCATCTAAACTATTTAAATCTATTCCAAAAATATATATATATAGTCTCCCACATACCTTCAATGTATTCTTGGAGTGTCCACTCTTTATATTCCATTAAAGAGCCATGGAAAAAATGTTCCGAGTTTCTAGGGGTTCATTTTGCCTTGTTCACTACTTGTAGTTTCTACATTTTCGTCTTCACACTCTAGTCTTTCGAAGGAAGCTTCTACAGGATCTTCTCCTCCTCTTTCCGATGGAGGTGGACTCTCAGGAGAAGGATAACGAACAGGTGCAAATCGACAATCGAAGGGTCGAAATAATCACTCGAAGCTAAAGTAAGGTCCGACATATTATTTCTGTTTTTCTTCTTGATTCTAGGATCCTCTCTCACATTCTTTCTCTTTTGAGAATTATTTTCTTGTTGATTCTTTTTCGCCTGGTATTGTTCCAATTCTTTCGTCTTCCAGACTTTAATTTCGTAAAATATATTTGAAAATAGATCCTCTCCAAGATACTTTAAATACAATGCACCCCATTCGCTTACTTCATCACTGGTAGAAGGTGTAGTGTTTATTATTTCTTCTATAGTACGTCGAATCACATCCACGTAGAGAAGAGATTCCGATCGTTTGGAAACTTCGTGATATAAACAACGGACGATTCGAGCATGAACTGCTTTAAAATCTAGAGCTTCTTGTTCGTTTAAAGGTGTTTTTTCATCTCCTCCGTACTGTAGATTAAAAACATACTTTTGCAGATCCTCGCCCAGCAATCCGTCTACGGCAAATAATTTATACACTTCTATCTTAGGTATTTCCTGTCGTTTGAATAAGATGTTGGAAAGTCTTATTAGATCGGTCGATCTAGAATAGTCTTTAGATAAAACTTTCTCGATCATATTCCATTCATCTGGCGTGGAGATGGTTTTATTTTGTACCAACTGCTGTTGCACATCCATCCATAAACGCCAAATGGTATTTAAACAGTATCGATGGACGGGTACAAGAGGTTAAAAATCTTGAATCAAGGTCCACGGAAACATCATCATATTAGCTATTCTTTTTAAAACTCTCAACTGAACGGTGGTTTTAGTCGTAAACAAATTAGATTGATTAAATTCTTCCAGCACGACTTCATCCAACACGTACTTGAGACGATCCTTCAAGGGTAATGTCAAAGGCTCCAGGGTTACAGTGTTTTCCTGATCCATCTTGTCCTCAGTATGAAATGAGAAAATCGTCTCAGCTCCAGCTGTTTATATACTGTAAAACGAAAGGGGGGAAGTAGAAAGGAGAAGCAAAAGTTGGGTAGTAGGAAAAAATTTAGCTTTGAAAAAAAAAAATTTTGTTAATTTTTATCATGTCTTTAGACATGATAAAAATTAACTCTCTCTTCTTTTTGTCTGGGAATGATGTCTCATCTTTTCGAACATATTTCTAAAAATAAATTTCCAAGAAAGAAGTGAGTCATGTTCTATTTTTAGAAACATATCGAGACAACAGATTAACATCATTTGAACAAAAGGGGGGATAGTTAATTTTAATCGTGTCTGAAGACATGATTAAAATTAACAAAAAGTTTTTTTTTTTTTTTTTTTTTTTTAGTATGGCTCTGGGAATTTTTCCCAGTTGATTCGATCGATAAAACCAGAAAAAGGACTTCCACTTAACTATTTAAATTACTCGAGTTTCGGTTTCAGATCAGTCTGTGTTTTGGATACCAGCCTCGAAAGAGCTTCAGTTAAAGTCTATTATATACACATTTTGGTAAGTGAACTTTATTATTTTGTTAAATTGTTTTTTGGCTTTTGTGAATTGCTTGGATATTGTTTCTTTTTCAACTCGTTGTGTTTAAGCTCTTTTCTTTCTCAAAACAATTCGAGCTTGTCGTGGCAATCGATCTCGAGCTGTTGGATGCCGTCGTGAGCAATGACTTAATAGATATCGACAAGCTTTATTGGGAATTTTCTTATTTCGTACGTGGGCCCCACCTTCGGTCACAAACGTAATGGAATGGTTACCATATTTATGAAGCACTCGATTAGGACCCACACGAACGGTTCGAGATCCAAGAACGTATCCTCGACGTTTTCTCATAGGTCTTCTACGAATGGGTCTTTGTGTTCCTCTACGATTCATATTGGAAGGAGAGGAAGAAGAAGATGCAGACGATGAAAAGGAAGCCGAACGACTTCTTCTTACAGGACTTCTTCTTCTAGAATGACGTATTTCTAAACTACGACTACGATTTCTCTGACTTTTTCTTCTTCTTGGACTTGGACTTCTGCTCCTGCTTAGACTTTGACTTCTGCTCCTTCTTGGACTCGGACTGCGTTTTCTTGGACTTCTTCTTGGACTCGAACTTCGAGAAGAAGGAGAAACGGACGGTCGAATAATGTAAGGGCTAGTGGTTACATCGGATTTGGCATACGTGTGGAGAGGAAATTGAAGTTCGAAATCGTCGGGAAGGTCGACTTGGTTTTGAATTTGTGAAGGTAGAATATCGTCATAATAAATAACTTCGGGTGTTCCAAGAGGTGGAATTTCCTTCGAAACATCATCCTCGTTAGGATCATTCATTCTGACTTTATTTCAATCGAAACACGGATCCGACGACAGGATCTAAGTTATATCGCATAGAAGCTCGATACGCATCTTGAACCGATGTGCAAAGAATATATTCCAAAGGTCCGAATCGTTTCTTTTCTAAAATAATGGGAAGATCGACCGTCCCTGCTCGATAAAAAGGCGTGAGGGAGAGAATTTCATTCAATTGTAACACGTTCCCGTGCTGGAATTCCCTACAACAGAGATAATCGATCCATTTCTGAACGAGTTTCTTATAAGCACGAGCTTCCGCGGACGTTTTAAAACACAATTGCCAGCCTTCAATGCTATCGATATGATTCAGCATGTAATCAAAAGCTGTCCAAAAATGAAATAACAGTGACGACATATTCCGGAAGGACGTGAGATCGATTAAAATCCATGACATGTTTTCTAAGGGAGTCGGATCGGGATTCTCGGGACTGATCCATCGATCCAGGGTAGGACTAGGACCGATCGAAAGAGCTTTCTTGGACTCTTTAACTTCGGGTAGATCCGTTTTGTAAAGGAACGTCTGTTCCAAATCCATCAGCTGTTTGGTTTTTTCCATATACCTTTCTAAACTTCCCGGGAAATGAAAATAGGATAAATAGGAACACGTATGGTATCGATCGATAAAAATCATGTGGCTCGTTAAAATGACGAGGTGTTGAGCCGTTTTAATGTCGTGGTGTAAAACGGCATGCGGAAAAGGTTCAATGTAGAATAATAAATCGCACGTGTTCGTGCTCAATTCTTCCGGTTTAATCACACGCACATGAGGGGAAGACGGGTACGTATAAAAGGGACAAATGACAAAAATGGTGAGGTGGGATAAATGTTTGGAAATGTAATCGTTGATCACATAGGGTAATCGACTCAGGTTCCCAAACACAATTGTTTTCTTGTGTTGGAGAAGGTACTGAAACAATTCGTCTAAATGATTCATTCTTTGCTCTTCTTTTTCTTTTTCTGAAATAAATGAAAAAAAAATATTTAAAAATAAGTAACCATGAATTCAGAAACGATTATGAAACAAACTGTAGCTTGCATTTCTTGGTTTTTGAATGAAATGTTCGGTCCCTCGATTGCCGATCAGTTCAACCAAGAAATTCAATGTTGGCCCGAGACGTGGAACCGGTTACGCGAATGGTTAGTTCATACGCCGATGCAGAATCCCAAAGACTGTATTTTATCGTTTGCTCAAACTCTGCCTCAGAACGAAACGTTCCAGGCCTCTTTAGAAAATTCGCTCGCTATTCACGAAGAATTTTGGAATAAAGTATTTACTAACTTGAGAGTTGCCCAGTCGCTTTTAGGATCCCCATGAATATTTCGAAGCTAGAACCGTTCGGTATCTTTGCTTTAGCGGGCGGATTACTCTATTCCATTTGCGTGTTGATTGTGCATGAGGAAGAAACTCACTTTAAATTTCATTTCACGGTCTTAACGCTCGTCGTTTTTCTAGCGCTCATGGCCATCACATCTTTCAAATATTTAAAATGCCGCTATCAATGTGAGAGAATGGAAGATATAATGTCCGCTTTGAAAATTCAATAATAATAATAAGAAGAAGAAAAAAGCACTTCCATCATGAATTTTGTCGAACAGTTATACGAAATGACGTTGGATGAAATGGCCACTTATTTAAGTGAGAAAGATCCTATTTTCCGGAAATTGTTCACTGAATATGTGGAGTATGCCAATTTATTACCCGAAGAACAAACTCAAGCCGAAACGCTTTACCGACAATATTTTACAGAATCGGAGGATACTCTCGACGCGTTTATTGACAATTGGCGACGGTTTAAATTACAGTATCGTTCCGACAATGGCCGACAGGTCGAAGAAGATGTCGAACCGGACGAGGTGGAAGTTCGTTCTCAAAAAGGTGGACCTTGTCCGGGTTTCGTCTTTGATCCGAAGGGGAAACGACTTTACAGTCCGAGAGTCCTGAAACCGTTCAAATCAGATCGCCGACCAAATGAATTTGATGTGTTCAAGTTTCTCATGGACAAAGAACGCAATCATGAAGTGTATCACCTAAATATTGAACCGAACGCCAATGAGCTGTATTTCGATATGTCTTATGAAGATAGACGCAACATGGACACTCGAGCAGATCAAGCGCTACGGAAAATGGCGAAAATGGTGACCATCTTAAATCAAAATTGCCATTATAAAATATTGGATCTCTATAGCGAAAGACGAATCACATAAACTAAACGCGAAAAGCCAAAGAAACAAAAAATATATTATTAACATACCTGAACAGAAGCTTGTATTCAAGCACAAACTGATTTGAAGTGAAACTGGGATGGTTTAAATAAATAAGTGAAAGTTCATTATTGTAAGAAAATGGTGATGTCTGGTCAATCGAGTTGGCTGGGAAAATTTCTGAGAGCTGAGAAAAATATTTTCTAGTAGTGAAAAAAAAAAAAAAAAAAAAAAAAAAAAACTTTTTGTTAATTTTTATCATGTCTTCTAGACATGTCAAAAATTAACTCTACCTTCCTTTTCGTTTTGAATGATGTCAACATGTGTCTAAAAATAGATTTCCAAGAAAAGTATGATTCATTCTTAGAGATCTATTTTTAGAAACACGTTGACATCATTCAAAACGAAAAGGAGGGTAGAGTGAATTTTTATCATGTCTAGAAGACATGATAAAAATTAACAAAAAGTTTTTTTTTTTTTTTTTTTTTTTTTTTTTTTTTTTAGCTCTTGGGAAATTTTTCTAGCTGACTCTGATCATTCTTGTTCTTCCTTCTTGAGTGGGCAAGATGTCAATAAAAGCAGTTGTTGGTATATTTCTTCTTGGATTGAAGTTACGCCCGTCCATCACCTTGAACGTGTTTATGAATACGAGTGACTCATCGTTATGTATGAAAGTATTTCTCTGAAAGATTTTGGATTCATCTTGGGTAGGTCTTGTCATATTTTTTTAAATTAAATCATTACTTTTTCATAAAAATGCCTCCACCTAGCATCAGAGCTATAATATGTAGCATTATATTTCCGTAAAACATCCAGTTGCGTTGATTAAAATGTTCGGCTCCTGTTTTGGGTGTCGCATCACTGTAAATAGCTGTTGCCAGGTAGCCGAAATTGAGTAACGAGTCAAATACAATTCCTAATAAGATAATTATCATGATAGCCTTTGTATCCATCGTGATGTATTTTTGAATCTAGTCTTTATTCTCTTTTCGGTTACACGTAAAGTAATAAACCGACCATTAGTATATTGATCACATTGACAACCGTTGGAGCAATGAGCAACATTTTATTGTTGGCCCAGAAATCGCTCGCTGTAGTTCCTTTGGTCGTGACTTTATTCGGATCAGCAGCATCGTAAACGAAAGCCACACTGCCATAGGAGAGACGATATACGATGAGGGCCATGATGACCAGTGTTGTCACCAGACATATTAAAATGGTTATGGCGAGAGTCGAACGAAGATTAAAACCAAACATTGTTTTATCCACTAATGATTCCTTTATTATGTGATTTCTTGATGGACTTGTCGATACCATTGAAGAAGATTGAAATGTAAAGGGATCGATTGTCCCGAATAATAGACGAGTAAATTTCGGTACATGAAACATTGGAATAGGTAAAGAAGGAAAAAACAGAGTAGATGAAATAATATCATGATGGAAACGATTCTTGATCGTTCATCAGCTTGGATTCCTTATCAGGAAGAATTTCTAAGAAGTCAATTGTTCAATCAAAACCGTGAAAAACAACCTTATATTTAGCGTAGGTATAATAATATAAGGTTGTTTTTCACGGTTTTGATTGTCACATTAGCGTGTTTCTCTTCTATTCTAGCCAAGTCAATTGTTATTAACGTATCTCAAAAATATTATTTTTACAGCTCAACTCTTAGATGCGCATTTACGATATGTAACGGAACATGCTTATCCCAATTACCCCTCGGCAGAAAAATTCAACGTGGATTCTTTAAATGAGGTGGATTGGGCTCATTCCGTGATTCTGGTGAATCAAGACAGACAATTAATAATCGCTCCTGAACCGGTTAAATAGCTCGTCAACCTTGATCGGCGTTTACGGTATCATGAAGCGGCCGAAACTATATTCCATGGATTTCATTTCTTTCCTAAACTCTTCTATATATTTCAGTTTCGATGGATCGTGTTTCTGGTGTTGGTTGCGTGGTTTATCGAATGGAGAATAGACATTCAAAAAAAGAAATTCTTTTAAGAATATGGACCCAAATAAGAAGGTGTTTTCCTATGATGGAGTATAAGCTTGGATCCAGTCCACAGCACTGACTGACGATTTAAATAGTTAAGTGAAAGTTTATTCTGGTTAAAAAAGGGTAACTTCTTGTCCACATCGAATTGACTTAAAAAAAAAAAAAAAAAAAAAAAAAAAAAAAAAAAAAAAAAAACTTTTTGTTAATTTTTATCATGTCTTTAGACATGATAAAAATTAACTTTACTACCCCTCACCCCTTATTTTGGTTTGAATCAGGTGTCAACATGTTTCTAAAATAAATTTCCAAGAACGATATGACTCATTCTTTTGCTTAGAAATCTAGTTTTAGAAAGTGTGAGACATCATTCACAACAAAAAAGAAAAAGGGGGTAGAGTTAATTTTTATCATGTCTAAAGACATGATAAAAATTAACAAAAAGTTTTTTTTTTTTTTTTTTTTTTTTTTTTTTTTTTTTTTTCAGCTATTAGAAAATTTTTCCAACTGACATTGTCATGTTTTGTTACTAATGGACTTTCGTATTCCTAAGCTTTTTTTTTTTCATTGGTTATTTTTCTCCTTTTCTAGGTGTTCCGATCATTTCAAAGTCAGGCGTAGATGCAGTTGCATGATTCGCTGCGATCGCCATTAATATACTTGTCACGTATTTACTGACGGCATACATTTGCTGCGTGAAACGATTATACAAAGGATTGGGGACTTTGAGAGGTTCCTTCTTTGACAATTCGTCTTGAATCAAAAACGAAACGCAATGGAGTTCCGTGGATACGTTCGTATCGTCTGCTTGCAGAGTTTCTTGGAATACGGCAAAAGCCCGATTCAAATCGTGATCGGTAACAAGTTTCGTTAAATATGGAGCAATATATTTATCGTGAATGACTTTCCCGATCACGCCATTCAACATGTCAAAGATGGAATTAAACGCCATCAATTTTTTTAACTGAATTTCCGAATGGACGCATGTTTTAGCGATACTGTACATTTTTAAAAATCCTTCGTAGCCTTCTGGAATTTCGGTCGTTGAATCTAGAACGTGTTTACTCATGGGCAGTTTTTCAATGACTTTCCGTAGATAAGAAACGAGATATTTTTCGCGAGCCGTTTCCAATTCTCGATTCATTTGCTGACCGGGATCTGTGTGTTTATTTTGAAGCTCTAATAATAGAGACACGTCCGACTGTTTAATTCGTTTATGGGTAGGTTCTTCTTCCTCCTTCTCCCCCTCTTCATGGTCCATTTCCTTTTCGGATTCTTCATGAGCGCGTTTCATTTTTATTTTGATTATATGTCTCCCTTTCTTTTATTTTGATTTTCTCTCTCTTTCTCTTTAAAAGAAATGACCTTTTTCCAACGCTTTCGTGGGTTCTCCTTTAATATCGGGAAAGACGGCTGGATCTAACGTCGCCGCATATGTTTCTACATAAGGAGCTCGAGCAAACGTGACGTGCCACATGCCTTCCTCATTCGGTTTCATCTGAATACCGTTCAATCGAAGAAGGTTTGGGAGGGCTTTCAACAGTAAATGGAAAGGATTGAGAACGACATGGCCTTGATAAATTTCGGGAACGCGTCGATCCTCCTCTGAAAAAAGACATACGGGATATCGATACAAGAGCGTGTAGGCGTTCGCGTGTTGACTTAATTTTCCATCCAGTTCTTGCTCGATCAACTGGCAACGCGTGAGCTGGTTTTGTCGAATAATGGTTTCGTAGCACGTTTTGACATGAAAAATAGGATCTTCGTGGCAGTGACGCGTATGCACCGTAAAGGGAAGGTACTTAAAAACATATTGCATGTAGTCAAAAGGCCACGTTTCTTCGATTTGTAGATGGTGTTTCTTGGATTGGACCACGTAATAATTGAAAGGATAGGATAATTGAGTCGGGTCTAAATTTTCAAATTCGATGAACGCGACCGGCGAATAATCAAACCTGTAGAAATAGGCAAACAGTTTCACATAATGGATCGGGGAATCGGGTTCGCTTTTAAAAATATTCGCGCAAGCATTATAGCCCTTATCGTTATTTTTCAAATAATAGGGATGATCGAGTCGCACCCCAATATTCCCATACCTCGGATCACACACACAACTTCCAAATTCTGCATGATAAAAAGTATGTTTTAAAGGCTGACCTGTAAAAGCATCGAAGGAACAGGGCTGCTGGAAGTAACCGGGTTTTTGGAAAGACGCGAGATACTTTTCGGAAAATACGGTCGGATCCCATACGTTGTTTTTTTCTTCTTCCTTCGAAAACGCTAATCGTTCGTGAGCGGTCATTTCTTCACACCCGAAACCTTGCAAAAGCGGCTTGTATCCAAAATCGCAAACACATTTACCTTCCTTCAAAGGATCTTTGTCTAAACTTTCTAATCGGCCGTGAGGTCCGCAAGCAATGTCTACGTCACAATTCCCCTCGCGTTCTTTTTGCGTGACGAGATGAGGATATTTACAAAAACAGGTCGAGAATTTTAATCCTTTTTGATTCACCAGAACCCACTCTCCCGTAGCTGAAGAACAAGTAGCATGGGGAAGGAGTTTGGGAAGACATTCACCCCGAAAACATATTTGATCGTCGTCACAATCGGTTGCGTGAATACAAGTCGAATAAAGCGTCGTCCGCTGAGGAGGGTGGTAAGAAATGGATTGCCAAGGATGGGTTGTAGTCGTTTGTGACTCGTTTCGAAACAGGTAGATCATGATCAGGTAAAGATAAAAGACGAGAAGAAATATCCAAAGCGTCATCTTCTTTTTTTCAATAGAGGTTCACAACTTTTATTTTATCGCCTCGATCTTCATGCACCAGACCGGCATTATCTCGTTGAGCCCCTATTTGTTCAAAATATTGCAAAAGTTTATATTTGGTTTGTAGATTCTGGATCGATAATAAATACTTTCGAACACTGTAGACCATATCGTTTCGTTGAGCCTTCACCATTTTGACAGGGTCGTCCATTATTTTTTAAATTACTTGTTTACGCCAAACATTTGATTCAGTGCATCCTCCGTGGAGGTTCCTGGACCCCCCTTAATAACACTTACTTTCCTAGCATTTGGATCCTCTATTGGGTCTTTAGGAAGTCCTCTTGTGTCCATCGGTAATTCTTTCTGTTCCGTTTTCACCTTTTCCGCGATCGAGGTGGCTATTAACTGAAGGAGGAGAGGTTGATTAAAATTGCGGCAAGGAACGATTTTGTTCAAATATTGACTGTACTGAGGATCAATATTATCTTTTCGGTGTATAATGCTGGAAAGCATATGATCGGTAATCACAAAACTGTTACTCAACAGCGATTCCGATAAACCTCGATGAATAAACATATTATGAGGGGTGAGATAGGGAAGTTGATCCATTTCTTTTTGAGCCATCTTGGCAAAAAATCGGTAACGTCGTTTGGATAATAAATGTCGACGATGGATTTTCCATAAATCCATTTCTAAATGCTTTCTTCTTATTTAAAAATGAGTAACGGGTTTGAAGTAATTGGGAATGCCGATAATTTCGGGACACTTCTCTTCCCCTTCTTCCATCTCTTCGACTACAGGGAGGGAAAGAGGAGTTTCAATATCCAGATCGGTCGAGAACAGGACAGATTCTTTAAATAAGATAAATTCGCGAACTAAACCTCCTACCTTGTACGAATTTTCTCCGAACGTGTACCGGTTAGAAATTTGAAGGTTTAGAATACCTAGAAAAGAAGTCGTCGTACCAAACATATTTTCAATCGAACACTGAAAAGTATTTTTTAAACCCTCTCCATTAAAGATCCGACTCTTTCGTATACACCACATATTTCTATGAATTTGAAATTTATCTTGGGCTCCTTTACAAGCAGAGCAAAACGCGGGATCGCACCGGTCCATGAAAAAACGACAATTCTCCGCAAATTTGTGTTGCGGATTCTCTTTCATGCTTTCGCCAATTTTAGTTAAAGGAGCACACAGTCGAGTCATGAACGAAGTTCCTATTTTATTATTCTCCCCCGGTTTCAAATACCAATAACCAGCCACGAGAACATTATAGCAATTTTGTAAACCAATAATGTTTCGGATGTGAACAGTATCTTTTCGAGTTCCTTTGGAAAATTGAACTTTTTGTTGACAATGTGTCTCGTACAGCGGATCGTGATTTAAAACATCTTCCCAGTTGGGACATATTAAGTTGAGAGCACCTTGACGTTCTTTTAATTCGTCGATAGCTTTCTCAAGGATGGGAGAAGAAAGAATATTCTTGATAATCAACGAATAATCCATTCTTACTCAATAGATTTCTTCTTTTCGAACAAAGTAGAATGTAGTATCTTGGTTATTAGACTACTGGCCTTAGGAGATGTTACCTCTTTAGCAGCACAAACTGATTTGAAGCGAAAATGGGATGACTTAAATAGATAAGCGAGAATTCATTCTAGAAGGAATTTTGCAATGTCTTGTTTGGTTGATGAAGTCGAGTGGAAAAAAAAATTTGTGAGAGCTGGAAGAAAAATATCTGGAAAGTAAAAAAAAAAAAAAAAAAAAACACTTTTTGTTAATTTTTATCATGTCTTAAGACATGATAAAAATTAACACTACCACCCTTTTGTCTCTGAATGATGTCTTACCATTTCTAAAAATAAACTATGACTCATTCTTTTCTTGGAATTTTATTTTTAGAAATGGTGAGTCATGGTGTATTTTAGAAACATGGTGCTGAGACATCATTGAAAACAAAAAAGGGGGGTCATTAATTTTTCTCATGTCTAGAAGACATGATAAAAATTAACAAAAAGTTTTTTTTTTTTTTTTTTTTTTTTTTTTTTTTTTTTTCAGTTGTAAATTTTTCCTGACAGATTTTTTCCAGCCAGATTTTCAACCGACCTTTTCCCAATCATCATTTTTTAAAACTGGCTCGCTATTGGTTTGTTTAAAAATGACGTCATTGCTTCAAGAACTATATACACATAACTTTCTCGTACTCACTTCTCTATACGGAATGGGGTTCCCAGCTGACATAGCAAAAACCCTATCTCGCTTCATCTACAACTCTCGTTGATGATCTATACAAAATTGGGTAATTTTTTCCACGACTTTATACAGTTCTTGATCACGGGGATCTATCTGCTTGTACGGCTTCACGTGAATTCTTAAATCATAGCGCTCGTCCATATTTTCATTGACGTTATCATCGACCCCAATTAAAAGAATGTCGTAATCGTACAAGACTCTGATATGTTCCGAACATTTTGAAATATTATACTTTCGGCACGACTTTTCACATTGCGTGCGGCCAAATATCCGATACGCATATCGTGCAATATCGTGCAATGAACTGTTGATCACTCGCTCGACATAATCATCCGAACCTTTACTCCACAAAATGATATCGATATTGCAAAGACGTAAAAACTGAATCAGGAAATTGGTTTTGGGTCGAATTTGAAATGTTTCTCCTTCAAAGTATCCAAGCGTCTCATCCATATCTAAGACACAGACCACCACCATCTTTCTTTTTTAAAGAAAGAAGAAGATGAGTCGATCCACCACTCATACTATTATTGAACACGTGAAAGAAATTGTTTATTATGCTCCTTCCAAATGTCCTTGGCATTTTGATTATGCCTGTTTTCTCATTTTAAATAATTTCAATCAAAGACGATTCCACTGCCTGTTTACTTCCCACTCGATGCAGAGGAGATCTTACAGTGCCAGCAGCTCTTGTGACTTGCCCGAACATTTTTTCGATTTGATCCTTCTTCATCGACAATTGAGTTCGGAGTATGTGTTGCCTTTTGCGACGCATTTCCGAGAACGTTCGGGATATACAATAGGTCTCTTTGAAATGAATCCTGGACTTTATAGTGCTCGCATTCTTCAACCGGAATATTTAGCAGAAACGTTTTACACGTTCATTGTTTTCTTGTGTAGTATTTGTTATCGACTCGGAGGAACGGCTCCCGTTTTAAAATTATGTTCTTTTGTGTACACGGACCATCATCCCGTGCTCGTGGATATTGGAGCTCTGAATGTGGAAAAGAGAGAACGCATCGGTCATCGAGAATTTTTAAACGAGAAGAAATGGCATCGGTTCTTGAAACGACGAACGACTCGAGACATTATTCGGTACGTGAAACTCATGCATCCGGATTATTTTAAGAAGAAATGTCGTGGTCAATGCATTCTCTCCGAGAAAGTCGTCTTCAACGATGTAACGCATCAACTGATTTGTAAAAGTCGACAACGCAGTCTGGCCGAGGTTTTAGATACTTTTCAAGAACTCATGCCCCATGAGCCTATTCGTCAACTCATTCGAACGTGGCTTTCTGCGAGATAAACAAGAAGATGGATTATAAACAACTCGTCCTCGATTTATTGAAACAGAAAAAATATCCCATTTTAGTGGGTTATGTGGTCATGGATATTTATTACAAAGAGGTTTATAAATCAGACGGGAAAGTAAAACGATTTGACTCCCCATGTTTCGAGTTGAATTAAAGATATTTAGAAGAACCCAATCCATATAAACTGGAATTTATCACTTCGGACGAGAGTAGTAAATTGGTTATTCGACGACAAATCGATCCTAAAGATTTTAATATAAATCAATATCCGGGAAAATGTTTTCGTGTTAAACTGTCCAGTCACCATCTTGCTGAATTTGATATGTTTAAATACAAGATGTTCGAAGAACAAATTTATAATTTCATAATGTATCTGAATAGTAACATTCCTGCCATTCGAGAATTTTTGAACTTAACTCACGACGAAAGTACTCGATATTTACCCCAGTCCATACGACTATGGGTGTATAACTATAAAACGGCCAAGATCACTCATCAAATTATGGATCCCGAATATTTTGGACCTCGTTCATCTCTTTTACTGGAAACACGCATGATTCAAGGTTTATTGTCACCGTGCACTTCTAAATCAGTATTATTGTCCCTTCGAGATGATTATGCTTGGAAGAATCATACCGATAAAGCCATTTTACCGTCTTATGTATATGATTACGATCCTTATAATTTATATTATTCGGATCACTGGACGGCTCTTGTCCCGCTGGCTTTTAATCCGTTAGAAAATCCCATCATTTGTTAATATTCCAGTTGCAGCACGTACTCATCGTCTTCACTCCCGTCACGAACAAAATTGTCGTAACGTTTCGTTTGAGGATCCTTGTAGCGACAGACTTGGCGAATACCCCGACAAATAGATCCCGGCAAATTTAAATCTCGATCCATTCCTCGAGTCGGTTTTAGAATCAGACCCGATTCGTTTGTCTCGAGGGCTTTTATAAACTTTTGATCGTAGCCAACACGAGCTTTGAGTTTAGACTTTCTCTTTCTCCCTCTTTTTTTGGGTAGAGGAGCCAAGTAATGCCGAATGGGTATATCTATACTCGAAGAGCGACTTCGGGATCGATTTCGGACTCTTGTTAGACTTGGAGATCGACTTCGGACTCTTGTTGGACTTTGAGATCGTGTTCGGACTCTCGTTGGACTTTGAGATCGACTTCTCGATCGACTTCTAGAACGTTGACGTTGAGATCGACGCCGCATATTTGGATTTATTTCTACTTTATTACGGTTTAAGAAACGTTTTACATAGTCTTGGACACGAGGTTTTTCACTCATAGCGTCATACCAGTAATTTCCCGGAATGATTATAAATTTATCGTCTCGAAACTTTATAAACTCTTCTGGACTATAGCGGGGAAAAAATTTTTGTAAATGAGACAAGTCGAATAAAACGTGCCCCAACGAACATGTCCCTGTCAATTCAGAACGACGCACGCTTCGATTTAATTTCTCTTCTAACACTTTTTGAACATACTCAATAGGAACTTTGGAAGGATAAGACATTTTTTTTTGCTTTATATTCTCCAAATGACTTGTCCATAGAAATATAATCGGAAGAAAACTGAATCTCGAACGTGCTGGTGTGTATCATAGTAAGCGTGATCGTATAAATCAAACACATCTAAATGAGCCAAGGCATGTAAAGTAAAAATGAATAATAATTGCCATGTCGTTTCATTACGATAAAATCGAGTTTGATCTACATTGACCTGATTAGCATAATAGGTGTTCATATTGATCGTGCCTCTGTTTTGATCTACTAGCATCTTGTTCGAAGTGGAATAGTTTAAGCAGTAATTGCGATGAATTTTAATAAACTCGAAAAGATTAAAAATAACGTAGACGGGAATTTTTCCTTCCTCGGTTTCGGTTTCATTAATATATAACTGAATAACCTCTTTGGGTCCTCCTGGCTCTTCACAATAATACATGGATATTTCGTAACGGTCCAATCGACGAATTGGATTTTCCAAGATACGATTGAGAATCGAGACCCATCGTTCAAATATGAAATGGAATTTTTTAAAATCGATCGTGGCCCAATCATCCATGATTTTAAAGCATGCCGTACAAGCATCTCGCCAAGTATTAATTTTAGACTGAAGAGCCGTTTGACGACAAGATCGACGT
Organism: Stegodyphus dumicola; assembly: GCF_044657685.1. NCBI lineage: Eukaryota > Metazoa > Arthropoda > Arachnida > Araneae > Eresidae > Stegodyphus > Stegodyphus dumicola. The sequence goes on along the minus strand of NC_140771.1, from coordinate 158,408,381 downwards.
TCTTCGTGTTGATCAACTCGTCTTTCCATATCCTTATCCTTTGTTTTTTGTCCAAAGAAAAAAAAAAGATGGCTGAAATGTATATATTCTTGATGATGTTTGGTCTCTTTCTATTTTTCTTTCCTACTTCTGTCATAGAATCGGATTCCATCCCCATGAACGAATCTATACCGCTTAAAGATTGTCGACGAGAAAAAGTCTGGTGTGTGGATACATGTGATTTTCTTTGCACAAACGGGGAAGAAATGCAATGTGTTCGAGGACTCTGTATGCCCAAACTGAATCCTTACCCGTGTCAAACTGAAAAAGGGGGTATGATTATTCTTACCGAAAAAAATGGATTCTATCAGTGGTCGTGTTACTGTACGGATCCAGCTTTTTACAATGGACCGGATTGTGGAGAATTGGCGAAAGACGTTTGTCAAAATTGTACATTTATCTATAGGGGGTTCAATCAACATGAATGCATGTGTCAATTTCCACAAGTAAAGGCTATGATTCAAGGAAAACCTCAGTGTGTGCATAGGAATATAGCTCGGTTTTATCGGGATCCGTAATGAACTGGATCATTAAAAAATGTACGTCTGAAAATGTCTCAAATTTTTTGAAAAAACAAACCGTGACTCTATCTTACATTGGGTGCAATTAGAAATTACCCCTCTTTTCGTCTGAAAATGATGTCTCACAATTTCGAAAAATTGAAGACATCAATTTCGGACGAAAAGAGAGAACTTTTTTTTTTTTTTTTTTTTTTTTTTTTTTACCAATTCAATCGATTTGATCCTTATGGTTTTTTAATTATCCAGACTCTCACTTATCTATTTAAACAATCCGACATTCCCTACAGATCAGTCTGTACTGCTGAAGAGGTAACATCTTTCAACGCAGCTTCTACGTTACGACAAATGCTTCAATAAAGGTAAGAGATTTTTCCTTCTTAATTATTTTTCGTTTTACTAGAAAGAAATGATTATCCTATTTTTTTTGAACCTATCTAAGTGTTTTGAGTTCTACTTCAGATTACGAAGTGCTTTTGAAGATCCAATCTGGTTATCTTTTTCAATCCATAAAAGCAATGATCCCTATATTTTTTGAAAGTTTTTTAAAGAATAGACTATTGTGTTACTGATTCCATCAATTTTTTAGCTTCTTCTCGTATATATTTACGATATTTTGCAATTTTCATGGAACGTTTAATGATAGTATGGGAAGGATTAAAGGGTCGATACGGAAAATACTTTCGAAAGAATCGTTTTAATTTTCTTAAGCAACCATCTAATGATCGAGGGAAAAGTGGGCCGGCAATAACCCAAGCCAAAAATTCATACAAAAACCGATTACGTTGATCCCATATATTGGACGATGCCAATTTCTTTTCTGCATAATGTCGTCGAAGATCTGTTTCGTTCAGAAGTTTTAAAATTTCGTTTGCTTTTAAGTCAGTTTCAAGAATGACAAGAATAAATAAAGCCATCTCTTCATATTCATAGCGATCTATAACTATTTTTCTAAGTTTTTTGAGATCATTTAATGTAAGAAGAGGACCTTGACATCTTTTAATATGAATTTGTTTCGAGCGCTCCCTTTTTTCACCGAGCAAACGGTATAAAAACACGATTTTATTTTTTATTTTATTATACGATTTCCTCTTTTCCTCAGTCAGATACTTTTCATATATCTCTAGTGCTCTTTTATAATGATATTTTATACCGTCACCATGTTTTTGATACCAATCATAGAATTAATTAAAATAAAATTCATACTTAGCTCGTGTTCCTTCCGAAATATTCATACGTTTAATAATATTTTGACATTCCTCCATCGACGGACATTGTTTGAATACTGTATTGTCAGGCTTATGTCTATGTTTAGGAAGAGCGTTATCCCAACATTTCCATCGTCTCATTCGTTGGTATTCTTTTTCTTTGAATCGAACGTTTGGATCTTTTCGCCTTTCTCGTTTTCTCCATCGATTTGCTTCTTTTACTCGTTCCAGTGACCAATAATGTTTCAAATATGCTTTTCTTTTTCTTTTCCTTTCAGATAAAATTGTAGGTTCCTCAGTATCCATCTTGACTCCTACCCTTCATTATTAATTATTATCTATTATTTTTCACTTCGTCTTATATTTTTTAATCTAATCCTTTTTTGGTACCTAAAAAGTAAATTGATTAAAAAAAATATAAGGATTCCATAAAACTTTTAAATTTTCCTTGACCGTAAAATAACAAAGATCCTAAAATCCTTACCTTTTAAATGTAGTGTGTCCCATAGGACAAACCGGTTTGTCCTATGGGACACACTAGATTTAAAAGGTAAGGATTTTAGGATCTTTGTTATTTTACTAAAAATTTGATAAAAAGGTTTATACTAGAAGGTTTCAAAATTTTATTAATGATATTAAATTATTATTAATGATTTTTTGAATGGGTGCCAGGATCTGACGCTATTGATAAAGAAATAACTTAATCCATAATATATATGTCTGAAAAACAAATACCATGAAGGGGGAACATAGTTTTCCTAATGTTTATCTTGCTGTGTTTCATAAATCATGTAGATGGTCAGACAAATTACTAATGTAATGACAAATAAACAGTAAAGCTGAATAGTATGAATAAAAGGCATAAATGTCTTATAATTAGATCTAAAAACGGATCGGAGAAATGATTCATAACTCATTTTATCTTGTTCATTCCTTTCTCTCTATTTACATACAAGTTCTATCAATATCCTTAATGGATCCAAGATTCTACTTCAACTATAAAATTGACTCATCGTAAGATTTTTTACTTGCAGATACTCAAAGCAGTTTGGTCTGTTTATTAGAATTCCAAATACATTTCCCGCATCTGTTCTAACCAATGGATTCTGGATTTACAACGAGCGGTTTTTATCAGAAGCATAAAAGACTTTCCCATCTATTCTCTAGCCATGGATTTTAGATTTTATTAGACCCCTTAGCGAATGTCAGTTCGGATACTACGCCAACTATAAAATCGGCTCATCGTAAGCTTTTCCACTTGCGGATACTTTCTCAGATGTCTATTTTCTTCTTTTTTTAATCCGACCCTCTCAAAAACAAAGGATAATGAATATTCATAAATACGCTACACTTTACAGCCAATTTCATGGCTTGCATTTAGGAGGATTCAATGTGATTCAAGATACGATTTTTTTTCCCTTAGCCCATATGCGGCTTCAACCTTCTGTGATTCGAAAACTCGTTCATTTCGATAAAGTCGTCCCGAGTCAGAAACCACTCGTTCTCGCCCTAGCCGCCTATTGTAAAATGTCGGACTTGTCGTGTACCGTTTTTCTTCAACGCAATGCGTCATGGATCCTTCTTTTAGAAAACGAACGGGTCATTTTCCCCACGATCCCGAATTCATCGGAATCCTCCCACAATCTTTTCAAACTTTTCGCCACACCATTTTTTGTGAAAGATCCTAAAACGATCGAACGGTATTTACAAAATCCCGTGTTCGAAAACGTGTACCGCTCCCAAAATAATCATACAATTCTATATTTAGACGAATGGGATATACCGTATCCAGGAGGACATTACTTTGATGATGATAACGGGCCCAGATTACATTTACCAGAAGATGACGGAGGGAAAAGGTATCGTCTTTGTTTTTTATCCAACCAGGTCCATCACGAGAATGACCTCGTCCATAATTTCATCAACGAATGGAAAGATCGACCGGACGTTTATTACGATCCTCTGAAAACGCGAACGGCTTTTCCGTCTTCCTTTATTGAATTTTTACCGTCCGTGAATCCTGAGAAACCCATCCCGTTTCCCATTGAGTACAATAAGAGTACGGCGCTCATTCAAAAACAATGGACGTATCAGCACCATCCTCAATATATTGTCCAAGATATTTTGAATACGTACGATCAGAGAAATTCGCTTGAGAAGGTCGGACTCTTGATCGAATACCCGTTTCAAATCGGGTTAGAAAATGCTACTCGATCGAATCCTAACGGGAAATGCATTGGACTCGTCGTCAACGGTTCTGAACCGGAAACGATTTTATATGTTCGATCACCGTATCAGCGGTACATGGAATATCAAGCCATCCCCACGACCGTGCACTGGATTCCTATTCTTTACGAACCAGAAACCACGTATCCACTTCAACCGGTCGTACTCTGTTCGACGATCATCGGGTTTGAATACAAAAAGGCTTTCTTATGTTTAAGTTATGTCATGCTCGAATCTCATCCGAAACAACCTGCTAATAGAAACACAGCGTGTCTGTTCCATCCCGTCACAGATGTGAGCGAATTGACGTTTCTCGAGAGTTACGAATACGATTGTCAGCATGCGCTTCACCGAGTTCGATATGCTTCCATTCCTCATGATTTATGGTGTCTGACCAAAATCGAAGAAGAAAAACCAGTTCCACTTGCTAAACACTATGCTCATCGACCTTACCTGGTTCAATCATGGCTGGAGTTTTATCATCAGAATCGTTCCACGGATCCAGAAATCAGGTACGGCAATCTGAAACTCTTTCAATTGGCTCTAACTTTGGCTCGACATAAAATATGCTTTTCGGCCGAAACGGTCGAAACCGAAGAAGAAGAAGGTATCATTATACCAAGAAATTCATCGTCCCCGATCGTCATTCGCCTAAGTCGGGAAGCTCGAAAATTTCTCGATATTGTCCGGTTAAGAATTGAATTTATGGAACGACCAGTTTCCTCTCCATGTGTTCTGTTGTAAAGAGAAAAAAAAAACGAAACAAATATCTGTAGATTGATAAATGGTGATTCCCTCAGCTAAGCTAGGAAGTTATCCACTGATATACACAATTCTTGAAACGATGACGTCATCTTGAAATGTCTTGTGAATCGAGTCGGCTGGAAAAAATTTTTAAAAGCTTAAAAAAAAAAAAAAAAAAAAAAAAAAAAAAACTTTTTGTTAATTTTTATCATGTCTTTAAGACATGATAAAAATTAACTCTCTCTTCTTTTTGGCTCACCGTTCCGAAGAAGGATGTCTCATCGTTTCGAAAAATAAACCGTGACTCATTCTTGCAATGATTGCCATGAGAAAGGATGAGTTATGATTTTTGTTTTTTTTCAAACGGTGAGACATCCTTCCCAGAAAAAAAGAAGAGAGAGTTAATTTTTATCATGTCTTAAGACATGATAAAAATTAACAAAAAGTTTTTTTTTTTTTTTTTTTTTTTTTTTTTTTTTTTTTTTTTTTCATCTACAGAATTTTTTCTGGGCTCTCAGAAATTTTTCCTAGCCGACTCGATTGGCAAGACATCTCAAAATTCTTTCTAGAATGGACTCTCGCTTATCTATTTAAACATTTCAAGTTTTACTTCAGATCGCTCAGGAGGGTTGAAGAAGAAGCATTTCGTCACTTGGAGATCATATTGTATTCTTTTCCATTTCGGAATTGGTCAAGATTCGATTAGGAGCAGCAATCAAGTAATCATACATCTGATTACATCGTAGCAAATAATCGACCGTGATCCAATTGAGTTGAATATTCACAATCAACACTAAAAAATAGAGTATTTCAACGCGAGTTATTTCGTACGTCATATCTCCCCGTTGAGCGAACTGGTCGGCTATCTGATCTATTTCCGTAATGATAGTAAAAACGTTCAGTGGATCCACGATCAATTCTGTATTCCATTGAATTGTAAATGGAAGTACGAGGTTTTGTTCACTCAAAAAATACAAATAGCCGTATTTCTCTTTTTCTCGAAACAGCGTTTGAATATAGTCTCGCACCGCTTCCCGTACTTCTGGATCGCGCACCAGTTCGAGCGTGACGAGGCTCGTGAAGGGCGGAAATTTATGAAATTTGATATATTGAGGTACCACGGTATTCAGTCGAGGACGATATTTATGATGAAGAAGGTGATCGATAGGAGTCTTTAAGGATTGAAGTGTAACGATATCCATCTTTTCTTATACGAATTTCCAAATAATAAGGCCGATGATGACAAGAACGATTCCCAACAAGATTGGTTTTAAGTACGGTATATTACCCAAAACATCTAAAATACCACTCGTGATGGAACCCGTCACGTCTTGACTGAAATGCGTTAAAGCTTCTCCGATCGTGGGTCGACGGCATTTCAATTCTTGCGTCGGTGTACAATCGTGATATTGACAATCACATAATCGACAACACGTATCCTCTTTCTCGTTGTCGTACCCTTCACACGCATTCCATTGCTGAATAGGAAATCCCGTGCACGATTCGATCCCGTGAACAGGTTCGGGTTGACAACAACTCAATTCTTTAAGTTTACAAACCATGTCCCCTCCGTTGTAGAGAAAACAGCCCGAATTGTCCCGAATGTATTGGTTGACATATTGAGAACCGAGCGCGACGGCCGTCACCCCTCCTGCGGTCAGAAGAGCTTTCTTACTAAACACTTTATCAAAAGCTTTTTGAAGGGGTTTATTCTTCGCGACGACTTTAGCGACCTCCCCTGCTCGTTTGACAGGAATGTCGAATTGTTTAAATTGCTTAGCGACTTTGCCTCCAGACTTGTTAAAAAATCGCATGTCTCTTGACCCTTGCCGGATTTTCAGAAACCAAGACAATGAACGAATCCAATTGTATTTTTAGTAATCGAAAAATTCCTTGTGGGTCGGACAATATTTCGGCGTTTCGGAATATTCTCTGCCTGAACCATCTTCGAAATCCTTATGGATTGCAAATTTATTATCATCGAATGGAATCGGAATCGCATACCAAGGTCGTTGGACCTTTCCTGATTGTGAAGGAAAATTTCTCGTTTCCGAAAAATACTGTCATTTTACCGACGCGCGAGTTCCTGGATAAACATTTCCGACCCGATTTACACGACGTCCAGTTGGACGATCTCACATTTAAACTCAACCCGTGCATCGAGCACTATATCAACCACCTGTATTCTCAAGACCCGACCGACTTGAAACGCAATAACGCCATGGATGTGTTTGATCGGCGTTTCCATTACGAACTGCTACGGAATTTAAGTGTTGGCAACACGAACGAAATTGGTTTAGGCGTGAACAATACCACGAAAATGCAAGAAGAAATGATGGTTCATTTCAAGAGCACGCTTCAGCAACGTCTTTGCGGTTTATATCACTATATTAATAATTCAAATGTAGCGACGCTTTTCGACAAGATAAAGGTATGCGACATGGCGAATGGAGGTCTTTTTGTCGACCCTAAAACGGAATTCTCTCCTTTTTACAATTTCCTGCTGGCGCATTGTTTATTCGATTTTCATAAACTACCCAATTTAGACCTCGTTCCCGAAACCGTCATTTCGAATGTCGCGTACAAGAAAGGGGTTGGGTTTTATACGTTAGAAGATATTTGTCACCCTGAACCGATTGTTGTGATGGGAGAAGAAACAGGATCTTCGTATCTCTATCAATCCAAATGCATCACGTATCCCAAAGAAACGGCTTTAAATAAACAATTGACGAGAAAGGATTTGCCCGATAATCTCATTATGAAAAATGCCATGCAGTTTTCTGATACGCGGTTCCTAACTTGCTAAATGCGAAAAGGTTTGGAGAAAAAAATTGATTTGGTTGGGGGTTAAAAAGTCAGTACAGAAAAATTTCTATTATGTAAAAAGGAAAAAAAAAAAACAAAATGGTAATATACCTTGACACAGAATCTGTTTTCATCATGTAGAAGCTTGTACACAGGCCACAGCATCAAACGATCTGAAATGAAACTCGAATGGCTTAAATAGATAAGTGAGAACACATTCTTGAAAAAAAATGATGGTCTCGTTGATCGAGTCGGCTGGAAAAAATTTTTAAAATCTGAAAAAAAAAAAAAAAAAAAAAAAAAAAAAAAACTTTTTGTTAATTTTTATCATGTCTTTAGACATGATAAAAATTAACAATCCCCTTCCCTTTTTGTCTGGGAATGTTGTCTCACACTTTCTAAAAATAGACCATAACTCATCCTTTTCCAAGAATGAGTCACGGTTTATTTTTCGAAAGAGTGAGACAACATTCCCAGACAAAAAGGGGAGGGTAGTTAATTTTTATCATGTCTAAAGACATGATAAAAATTAACAAAAAGTTTTTTTTTTTTTTTTTTTTTTTTTTTTTAACTTCTAATCCAGATCATCCAGATCACGACGAGACCTGAGAGCGTACGGTTTATACGCAAATTTACTAAACTTGTTCTTCATAGAACTGGCAGAAACCTCACCTAAATAGACTGGATCCTCATTGCCTTTTACATCCTCAGCCTCCTTCTTAGACTTCTCTTTCTTGAATGGTTTGCACAGATTTGGATTGATCTTGCTTTTGATGGGAACCTGGTCTGGATCCACCTTTTCAGTTTTGATTTTCTCTTTATCGAAGGTAGTGGAAATGGTTTCGTTAATAATATTTCTCGAAGAAGGTTCTAAAATATTTAACTGAAACACGGGTTTTTCGATCATATTCAGAGCATCTTCTTGAAAGAGAATCATATCTCTACAAATGCCTCCTACTCTACAATACAAAGCGTCCGTTTCGTAAAAGTACCGCGAATTAATTTTAATATTTAAAATACCAATAAACATATCGTTATTCACAAATTCTTGGTCCAGGGTTTCTTGAAACACGTTTAAAAGGGTCGTTCCATCAAACACTTTGGTTTTGCGTAAACACCATTGATTTTGAGACATCTGAGAATTCAAATCATTTCGTTGACTCATTTGCCGACACGCTTTACAGAGAGAAGGTCTACATTTTTGAATGAAGAACCGACATTGTTCTGAAATCAGCATTTGGGAATGATCGGCAGCCACGGCTTTGGTAATGTCCACCAGAGGAGGACAGAGTTTACATATGAAAGAATGGGCATTCAGATTCCTCTTATAATTAGTAGCGCAGAGAACCCAATACCCCGCTACGAGAATATTATAATGATGATTGAAATCTTTAATATTTTCAATCTGAATATAACCTTTTTCTACGGGATGCTGGAACGGGATCGCTTTAGCTTGAAAATCTTGAAACTGAGGATTGTTGGCTAATATATTTTTCCATTCCCAGCTCACGAGGTTTAACGTTCTCGGGTTATTTTCAACGATTTCGTCAATCCCCGCTTTTAAAATCGGGTGCGCAAGAATACGATCGATTAACTCTGAATATTCCATAGTTCGCCTTTATTTTATGGACTTCTAAACATCTCGGTCTGTTTCCTCAATTCTTTCGCGTACCGGTCAATGATTTCAATCGTTTGATTCATGCAATAGGTTAAGAATTCATCTTTAATGTAGGTTGTATGCGACCCCTGCCAATCTAACCCTCCTGTCAGAGTTTGTACGTCCCACTTGATGTATTGCAATAAAACATCGGTCCATTCTTTCACAGTCATATTGGATTGAATGCTTCGATCCACGAAATCCAATTTATTCAGCACGGATCTAATATATTCCTCCGACGAAAAAACGGTTTTTCCGTACACGACATCAAATCGTAATCGAAAATAGGACACGTATAATTGATAAAACAGGTCGCTGAGCATTTTGAAATCGGACGATACGGAGGGAGAAGGGGTTGGTTCGGGTTTAATGTGTTCCAATTCCTTTTGCAAGTGGGCTTTTTCGTCCAGACATCGATCTAAAGCGTGTTTGGCATCTTGTAAATCCAATGACAGACCTCTTACATAGTCTTCGTCGACCGTCGATACGTGCTTTCGTTTATATTTCGAAGTATCGGACATTTCTACATCCTGCGGAGCTACGAGAGCTTTAGCCAGTTGGTTTTCTAAAGTTTGGTTTCGAGACCGAGACACTTCCAGTTGGTTTTGTAAATCTTTCACTTCCCGCTGTAATTCCTCCACTTGATCCGTAGGATACGTAATGGCCGGTACAGTAGTGGGTTCTTTCACTTCGGTGATGTGAGGACGTTCCTCCAACTGCCGTCGATATAGGTCTCGTTCCTGCTCGAAATATAAAATCACCGAATTCGCCAATTCTTCAATGGGATCCGGTATGTTCGGAAACTGGGCTCGAAGCGTGACAATTTGTTTATAAACGAGATCTTGAAATTGTCGATGCTCGTGAATCACGTTTTGGAGTTGATGGACAACAGCTTGCGGCCAATCTTCTCTTTGATCACTAGGGTCATTCTGAAGGATCGTTTTTAGGAACGTGGTCAATTTCGTTTTGGCGTAGAGGAGGTACTCATTACATTTCGTATAATTACTTTCGACTTGATCGAGTTTCTGTTTCAATTCGAAAAGTTGTTCTTTGGTTTTACGGAGCTCGACTTCACAATCGTTGCGATTCTCGACCTGTCGAGCCCATTCGATCATGCTCGACGCCATATTATCGAATTGAACGACCGGTATTTCGGGAAAATGACCTTTCAGTTGCGCCAATTGCGTTTCGAGGGTCCTCTCTAGATTTTCTTTGAAATGGAATACTTTTTCGAGTTCCGCGAGAATCTGATCGTAATCCGTGGCCCCAAAATACGCATTCCATTTAGTCCGTATCAGAGTTACCAAATTCGTTTTCAGGACCTCCAGTTTCTTTTCTAAAGCGACGCGTTGCCGTTTTTCATGTTCTAGACTCTGCTGTAATTTTTTATGTTCTTGGCTACGATCCCGATGGAGTTGAGCTTGGATTTGTTGTAGGACCTCCTTCGCTTCGTTCTGGTTCTCAATCGATTGTTGAAGATCGTGTAGTCGTTGCAAGAGGGTCGTGTCTTCCATCATGCTTTTAGAGGAAGAAGGGAGACTGTGAAGAATGGTATGAGCTAAATTGTCGGGCGTTAGCGATTGATTTAAAGCATTCCCGAGAAGTGTTAATTGGTTCAAAAGCTGGGTTTGCCAATTTTGTAAATACTGGATATACGTTTGAATTTGCTGGAAGAAAAATGTTTTCCAATCTTGGTTCGCACCTAAAGGTTTCCAAAATGAGGGGGGAAGGATCGTCTGTAAAAACGTCATAAACTGCGTTTCGTGGAACTCCTTCATTTGCTTAGCCATTTCGTCTCGAAGAATCGTCTCGATATGAGGATTTTTCTTTTGCAGCGTGTCAAGAACGCGTTGAATACCTTCCTGGAAATGTGTTTCGGACTCGATTTTCCATTTTTGCAGGAGGTCGGTTCGTTCTTTCTGACCCTGCTCCAACTGCTTTTCCAATATCCGTTTTTCGTTTTGACAAAGGGTCAATTGTCCTTTCAGTTCCTCGTTCAATTGCTGGACGTGCTGTTTCTGTTCCGATTGATATGATGTTAAAAACTGGTCGAGGGTTTCTTGTAATTGCTCTAATTTAGATCGCGACGACTCGATCATGAGCTGCTGAAAAGGAGGCGATTCGAGCGGTAAAGTTTCAATGACCGTAGTCGTAGAAGAAGGAGGAAGTTTCAGTTGCTCGATCGTTTCTTGTAAAGCCATTTGCAAAGGGCGGATTAAACTTTCCGTTCGTTGCATCCATTCTTCAAGTCCCGTTTCGTAGCGTTGGTGCAGCATTTGCCATTCGTTCATCAAACGGTTTGGAAACTCGATATTATTATTATTATTATTCAATTGTTGTTGTTGTTGTTGTTGTTCTACTATTTGCCTTTGCCATTGTATTTTTTCAGACTCATGCGTTCGAATTTGTGTCTGTAAGGTTTCGTGATCTCGTTTCAATTGCTCCCACTGAGTTTGTAAGGTTTCGTGATTCCGTTTCAGCTGCTCCAACTCAGTCTGCAGGGTTTCTTTCTCCCATGTAAGGCGTTCCAATTGTCGTTGCAAATCCACGACTGAATGCTCTTTTCCGAATCGAGCGGTATTCACATATTGTTCTTTTTCCGCTAGAAAATAACGCATTTCGTTCCTGTGCTCTTGTTGGAGCGTCTCGATTTGTTTCTCAAAAGCTTTCCGATCTGCCTCCAATTGAGTTTCCAAAGAAGCGATTTTGTTTTCCAGGTCCTGCGATTCCATCGGAACAATCTCTTCCAAATGCAAGCCCGAAATGCGAAACAAGAAATCGATGATGCTCGAACTCTTTTTATACAGTTGAGGATAGAGATGGAGTAAAGGTCGACTCAGGAGAAAAGCATCGATCACGTCGTCTCGAAGATTTTGTTTGAGACCATCAACGACATTTAAAGATATAAAAGTGGGCTCGGACTGGTATTGAATAAGACATCGAACCAGTTCTCGTAACATTCTTTTCTTTTTGTTTTTTTTAAATCATTAAAAGGTAGGCTACTTTGTTCAAATCGAGCAATATATATTGATATTTTTCTTCGGAGCGGGACGATAACCAAATCATGACTTCTTTCAAGTAGCGACGATTCTTTCTAAAGTGGGAAACGTATATTTTAAATCCTTCTCGGGTCCATAATTCATTATTTCGGTAAAACGGTAGCCAATAATTACATTGTTCACGATTCACGTCGAGGAACGTTTCATGATGGAATGACGCAATCATGGGCGAAACATACATCACTAAAGACATATTCAAAACGACAAACCAAACACCGGTTAATTTCGTGTCGTCAAAAGTAATTTCACAAGTATAAAAGTCCGATGGAATAGAATCCGTATGCAGGTAAGGTGGAAGGGAGCGTTTAAACAATTTATGAAGTTTGGCAGCCAATTGAGCACTCGCAGCTTGTCCCGTTAAATGTATGAAGTGGAGGATGAGCATGGGATGTAAATAGTGATACCAGTTGGACCACGATTCCCAGACGTGCGTATTTCGTTTGAAAAATCGGAGGCGCATGCAATGCTCTAACTGGAAAGGTTCTCTTTTTATGTAGGTCATCGTCAGATCGCTTAAGGCGCGAAAAGCCATATTGCGAGGAAGTACTTTCCAGAACAAGGAAAACGGATTGATGGTCGAACAAACAAATAAGGTATTATTTTCATAGGAGACCTTGATAAAATCTCGAGAGGGAAATAAACTTTGTAAAAACTGATCGGTCGTATCTCTAGAGACGTTAATCCAACGAGGATCCTCTTTTGTTCCATGCACGCAAAAGACTAAAGACCCATGAGGAAACGGATAGTCTTTGTCTAAATTTTCTCCTTGGAAAATGAGTCGATTTTCACTGACCACGAGAATGCAAGGTGCTCGAACGAGACCCGGGCTAAAATGTTTCAAAGTATCGACATGGAAGATGGGTAGTTTGAAACGAACAGCTATAAAATAATATTGTCTATAAACATTTCCATAGGCTTCCACATAATCCGAAACATTGTAGTACTTTTCATTATCCATGACAGAGCTTACTTTATCTCGCCTTCTTCCTCGAAAGGAATAAGTCAACAGAGCCAACTTACACGCTTTATATATACATGAGAGATGACGTCATTCAAGGACATAAACAAGGACGTTTATGTCTAGAAAAGTAAAAGCTGGCTGGGAAAAATTTCCCAGATAATCTGAAATGTATATATATATATATATAAAAAAAAAAAAACTTTTTGTTAATTTTTATCATGTCTAAAAGACATGATAAAAATTAACTGTCCCCTCTTTTTGTCAGGGAAGGATGTCTCACTCTCTAAAAAATATACCTTGACCCATTCTTTTATTGGAGTTCTATTTTTAGAAAGAATGAGTCATGTTCTATTTTCCGAAAGTGTGAGACAACATTCCCAGACAAAAGGGGAAGGTAGTTAATTTTTATCATGTCTAAAGACATGATAAAAATTAACAAATTTTTTTTTTTTTTTTTTTTAAATATCTACTTTAGAATTTTTTTCTGAGTTCTGGCTAGAAAGAACTCTGGTTTATCTATTTAAGATGTGCGAAACGAATTTCACTCTAAATCATTCTGTGCCGTGAATTCAACAGTATATAGGAACAGACTTTATGAAGGTAAAAGTGCTCAGTTTATTTATTCTTTAGAGGAGCACGTGGAGATTTTATAGGATATTTACTTACAAAGCATTGCTTGTATTTTTTAAGAAATATTAATCAAGTTAAAGATATATAATCATGTCGCAGAGCCTCCATTATTTAACAAGGATTAATTCGGTTGGAGATGCGCCCAACGATGCTTACATTTTCTACCAGATGTCGGGAGGAATCTTTTACTGTAACCGAAAAGACTATGCACAATTTTCTCGATTTTATACTCGAACGTCTGCCGAAAATCTTTTTTTAACGATGGATCTTTGCTCGACGACCCATCATTCCCTTATCCTAGATATTGATATTAAAACCGAATGCGATGTATCCCTTCCTTCATCTATGCTCTACGATTATGTAGATTCTGTTATTCCCTCAACCTTAAAATTTTACTTTTTATCCCTTAAGCATTTTACTTTTATTGTGGCTGTTCGTCCAGGAGGTGGTATTCATGTCCATTTGCCGGAAATCTCGATCGCTCATAATGATTATATTCAATTCTGCAGCCAACTTCAACCCCGGTTCTATCACGAAACATCTGAATTTATTTTCCAGTTGGACATTTTAGCGAATGCGACGCTTGTGAATTCGTCCAAGCCCTATACGAATAAATACGAACCCATGCTGATTATTTATGTAGACGAACAAACCACCTGACGTTTAGATTTGACCAATCCTAATGCTTTCAGCATGCGATTGTTAGGCATTCAATCAAAATTTAAACGTCGCAAGGATAATACCAATTCCTTTTTTCGTAAACTGCTCCACCTCCAGCCAATGGATATTCAAAAACAACTTTATGAATATATGATGCCTGTGGTGACACTGTACGATCCTTTGTATCGAGTATCGTATCCCACGCTTATTAGCAAAGATGAGGAAGCTGGACCCGACGATGAAAAAGTGGCTACATTTGTGTATAAACTAAAAACCCCGATGTATATTTACAAAGGGAAGGATTTTGGAACCGAAGGTCATCATTGGTTAAAAACGTTTTACTTTATCAAGTTTAACGGGTTTGTGATTTCAGACTTTGAATCGAATAACCGGGCTCTAAAACGATGGTACCGGGAAAGTCAAAATTCTATCGTCATCGAAAACGATGTATTCCAGACGGTGAATCAAGCTCTCAAGTTAGACAATCCTAGTTTGCATTCCGATCCCAATCCCCTTCGTACGATTATGCAGTACAATCAAGGTTACTATTTTTTACCTGTCTTTTGTGCCTTGTGTCAACATTTACGAATGTCCTCCCATACACTCGCATCCCATTTGCGTACGATATTAGAATCTCACGAACTCATAGATTCTGTAGAAAAAATCAACAGTAAAATTATAGATATCATTTCCCAAGATTTTACTCTCGACACGATCCTCTTTTGTGGTTCGAATCTCAATCCTAAAATTTACAAATTTAAAGATAAACTGGAAGCTATTATCAAAACCATGAAAGGCATTATTTTATATTCGGTGTCTGGAGATCAGCTCGTGGAACAAATTCATCGAATTCAAGAGCGATATTTTCCGATTCTCGTCATTACCATGCACAATTTCTGCAAGAAACCTCAACGCTATATGTGGAATAATATCCACGAGTACTGGCAAGAAGTGCCCCACCAGATAGAAATTCTAAAACTGATGAATGCCATCTGGTCCTCCATTCAGGCCTATGCTCGGAATCAGTTTGCCGATGAAACTAAAAACATGTGTCCTTTCACAGACATTATGAAACAGGTCAACATTAATTATGTGGTCTCGTCCATTCTGAGTCGAACCAACATTGATCGTAAAATCATTCAAATGGATCGACATAAATGGCATATTCGAACCCACGATGGGGTTCTGAATCTCTTGACGGGTCATGTAGGAGGGACGGTTCCGGAATTTTACCTATCAGATCGACGTCTGGGCATCAATTTTAGTCGACACGAGTTGATGCAATTTCGTCACGATCCGGATTTGATAGCCATCTATCGTTTATTAACCGACCGGAAATTTTTTCTACAATACCTGAAAAGCTGTTTTCTCGACCTCACGGACGATTTACTGGATACGCTGCGGGAAAAAGTGCGCGAGTTTCATGACAAACTAGAAACCAACCCGCTCATTCAAAGCATGCTTCATTTTTATGTGCACATGTGTAAATATACGTGTTTCGAATACGATCTGTTCATGTACCTTTTAGATGTCCTGGCCAGTCTTCTCATTGCGACCAATTACGGTCGCAAATTTTTTATTTTGAAAGGCAACACGCGCAATGGAAAAAGTAAATTCTTTCAAATGATTTCGAAGGTCTTTGGAGGCTATAGTCATGGTATTCGAGCCGTCAATTTACAAACGACGAGTGGTCAAGGACTATCAGCCCAACCCGAACTGGCCTCTTCGTTATTTTGTTGTCGGGTAGTGACTGTTGAAGAAATGTCGGGAAAATTAAACGAAAACCTCGTGAAAGAAATCACGGGTAATTCGACCACCAGTTTTCGGAATTTATACGAGCAAAATGTAGGAGCGATTCCCAGTGCCAAACTCATGGCTTCTACCAATACGTTCCCAGTGTGTACGGCCACAGAGGCGTTTAATGATCGCGTGGTAGCAATTCCTTTTGACGCCGTGTTTACGAAAAATGCTCCATCCCTCACCTCAGAACAAGTGCTGCAGGATCAATATTTACTCGAAACCAAAGATTCTATCGTCGAAGATTCCTATAAAGGTTTCTTTTTAATGATTTATCTGCATCTGGCCCACAATATTAACATGGAGGACGGCATGATCCGTTACCGTTCCGAACCTGAAATATTAGTAGAATTCAAAAAAGAATTTCTATCTTCGACCGATATTTTTACACAATTCAAACAGTATGCCGATGTACAAATCATTCCCGGTTCTGTTACGACCTTTAACGAACTGAAATCGGCCATTCGACAATTTTTGAAAACGATGCGCGACACCTCCATCCAGGAAACGGAACTCATTATGCGTTTCAATGATGAATTTGGACATTTGAAACGGACCGAAATGGATTTCAGTTCCTTTTCAGCCGAAAATAATATTTCCTCTTCTTTGGATACAGTAGAACCCCTTCAGTTTGAAAATGCCGAATTGAATTCGTCTCTCAAACGAAAGCATGACGACGAAGAGGGAGAACACTCAACCACGAAACATTTAAAAGTGGACGATGAACCCATTGATCTGCCTCAGCATAAAAGACAAGTTATTTATTACGATAATGTTATCATCAAAAATCTGAAAAAAGACAAGAATTACTAACCTTTTTACATATGCATGAGGTAGGTTCCCAACACTTCATTGTGTAATGACTTGGAAAAAACAAACGTTGACTGAAGAAAGCCAGATTTCAAGATGTTTCTTCTTCAAAAACACAGAATCATGTGAAGTGAAACTCGCAATGCTGAAATATATAAGTGAGAGTCCATTCTTAAAACATGGTGATGTCCGGTCGATCGAGTCGGGTTGGAAAAATTTCTTAACAGCTGAGAAAAAATTCTAAAGATTTAAAAAAAAAAAAAAAAAACTTTTTGTTAATTTTTATCATGTCTTTAGACATGATAAAAATTAACTTTACCACCCCTCACCCCTATTTTGGTTTGAATCAGGTGTCAACATGTTTCTAAAATAAATTTCCAAGAACGATATGACTCATTCTTTTGTTTAGAAATCTAGTTTTAGAAAGGGTGAGACATCATTCACAACAAAAAGAAAAAAGGGGGGTAGAGTTAATTTTTATTATATCTAAAGACATGATAAAAATTAACAAAAAGTTTTTTTCTTTTCTTTTTTTTTTTTTTTTAATAGAATTTTTTCTCAGCCAGCTTCGAGTCATTCTTTCTCTTCTCACTGACTATATATAAGAACGTTGTTCTTACAGTCCTGGTATTGACATTAACGTAGCTGCTAGAATAAAAGCCATTGTAGGTATTTCAGCTAAGCACAAACAGAGGCATGGAAACAACTTTTTAAGAATTTCTTCAACGGGTACCGTGGATTGATAAACGCAGTTTCCTGCAGCATCGCATGTGCGTTTATAATGTTCTGAGAGAAGATACTTGTACTGTTCAAAATAATTCCAGGGAATGAGGACTTTTCCACTACATGTTTTAGCAAAGTAGATTTCACCTTGGGCATCTTTCAGGACGTAAGGTTCTTCATTTTTCACTAAATAATATTCGTTCCCTCGGAAATCCACCGGGTATCGTTCTTTTCCGTCCGCGTATTTGGCCAGAACGAATTCGTTTTGAATTTGAATAACGAGGGATTTTTTACGTTGTAGAGGATATTTTTCATTTCCTTTCCGATCTTTGGCATAATATGGAAGGCCGTCTCGAGTTTTAGCGAAAGGATCACCTTTGTCGGGATAGATTTCCCCCTTTTGGGAGTGAATGGCATACCTTTCATGACCATATTCACTTTTCACAAAGACTGGATCTTTTTTTCGATATTTGTAATATTCGCTACCATATCGATTCGGATAAAACTCCATTATATTGCTTTATCTTTTCAAAAATAAATTTCTCGTCTAATGATTTTATTTTTACTTTTCTTCATGAGCATGTTTAGCTAATAAATATTGATGATATTTATTGCCGTGCATTAAATAATCCATTGTGATCCAAGTATATTTCGGATTCGCGAGTAGTGCGTAAAAATATAAGAGATAGATGCAAGTGACATGGTAATGAGCAGAATCTTTAGGAAAAAACTGACTGGCCATTTTGCGAATAGGGTCTAAGATTTCTTCATTCGATAAAATAAATTCTTCATCATTCCATTCCAGGGCATTAAACAGGGGCTGCTGATCGATTAAAAGATATAGGTGTCCATATTGCGACATATTATCAAACACGTGACGGATATGAGCAACGGCCTGTGATTGAAAATCTCGAACGAGTCGAGGCGTAATCTCAAAAAATAAATTCAGAAACCGGTACGTCGCTTGATAGTTTTCAAGTTGAGGATTTTGCCCAATCACGAATCGGATGAGTCGATCAATCGGTAATTGAATAGTTTTCAAAACAGAAATATCGTAATAATCTGCCATGCTTGTTTAATCCTTCGAACCGAAGAAGAAAAAAAAATTAAATTAAATTGAAAAAAAAAATGAATCATTCAACCTTTCTTCCATGGCGAATCACCGAACGGTTCAATCGACAAATAGGTCCCTCCTTTCGATATATTGTTCTTATTTCCCATACTGCCACGTTTAATTTGGAAAGAGATTTAAAATCGACCTTGGGTCTTCAATCTTGGTCCTTAATACAATTTCTACAAAAGTTTCGTCAACATCGAGTGGGTATAGAATATATAACTCTGTTCACTCGCAAGGATAAGATACGTCTAGGACCTATTGCAGTACAAGTATCAGAGCGGATTTGTTTCCAACAATTAAAGAAAAAATATGGAACTCAATCCATCCACTTAGTTGGAGCCACCTATCTAAAAGGCAAATTGAGAGATTTTCATGTGATAACCGTAGAGGATTTTAGATTCAATGTTCTCCTGAAACAAGATGACCGATAAAAATAAAACATGGAATCCTATATCGTTCTCAATTTCGAAGGTTTCGAATTGAATGGTGATCCTCTCGCCAAAGAACTTAATCTTTCTTATAATGATGACTTTTCCGACTATATTATTAAAGAAGTGGCTTATATCACCCATGATCGTTCCCAAGGCATTATCTACGTGGCACCACCCATACCGTGGTCTGAATTATCCTATTCCGCCAAACAAAGTGTATCGAGTGTTCATTTACCGTTAGCGGATATAACGCATGGCTTTTCATGGAATGAGGGTCATTTGCCGTACGATCAATTAAAACCGTTTCTCGTAGCTCTAACGGCAGGATATAAAAACATTTACTGCCCTCATTATTGGAAAATTAATGTTTTGTACCAGATACTGGCCCGTCCTATTTATTTCAATTTCGTCTCCAAGAACAAGGAGGCGTTTCATACCGCGCCCATACCAATGAACTATGAACATTCATCGTTTTGTCCGAAACATATAGGTCGGACCAAATATTGTGCTTTCCAAGAAGCTTTGTTTTATTTTCATCGCCTTCAAGAGTACAAGAAAGAAACCTTTCCGTTTGTCATTCATAAATCTTTAGAAAAAAATGAAAAAGAAAGAGACTTACCTCCAACATTATCCAACACGTTATAGAATACTTTTTTTTCCTTCCCCATGAATGAGTCAACTAGGATCTAGGTGGGTCCCTCTTCAACAGCACGTACACATTTGAAGCGAAACTCGAAATGCTTAAATAGATAAGGAAGAGTTCATTCCTAAAAAAAATGGTGATGACTTGTGAATCCAGTCGGCTGGAAAAAATTTCTCAGAGCTAAGAAAAAATTCTGTAATGAAAAAAAAAAAAAAAAAAAAAACTTTTTGTTAATTTTTGTCTTCTAGACATGATAAAAATTAACTAACCCCTTTTGTTTTCAATGATGTCTCACCATGTTTCTAAAAATACACCATGACTCATTTATTTCTTGGAATTTTATTTTTAGAAAGGGTGAGTCATGGTCTAATTTTCGAAAGGGTGAGACATCATTCCTAGACAGAAAGAGTAGATAGTTAATTTTTATCATGTCTAGAAGACATAATAAAAATTAACAAAAAGTTTTTTTTTTTTTTTTTTTTTTTTTTTCAGCTCTGAAAATTTTTTTCCAACCGACTGGATTGAAAAGACATCCCAATCTTTTTAAGAATGGATTGTTTCAGATATTTTTCTTTCTCTCACGACTTTAGTTTTTAAACAGTATATTAATGCAGATTAGGAACGCAAGTATGACCAAGATACCTATCATAGAAAGAATGATTTTTGTCCAGTTGGTGGTGGATTGAGGATTATTTTCGTCAGACTGTATCGGGTTGGCATATATTTTCTTCTTTCTTTTCTTCTTTTTCTCTTCCTCTTCCACTGGATCTTCTTGTCCTGGAAGACCGTTTTCCACTTTCTCGACCACTTTACCCTCCGAGTTATTATATATAACTTTATAGGGTTGGAACCCGTGTCGAGAAGCGCGTTTAGATCTCAAATTGGTCGAATAATCCATCGGTTTCGAATGCGATCGGTACAAGTAGCCTATCAAATTTTCGGGTTCAATTCTAGGGTCTCGTATAAACGCAGGCGTCCAGGGCTTGTCATTTAAATTGGGAACAATGATGATTTGATCACACGTGATGGGGTATCCACTCGCAAAGATTTGTTCCTCACTCACTTTCTTGAACTGGACAATGTACTCGTTATTATATCGATCGACCGGGTAGTAATATTCACCCAATTTATTTTGAGCGTACTGGTTTCCTAAAGGTTTTTGGGTAATGCGCTTATCGGCATGAATAATTTCTGGATAGATTTCATTATTGTCTGCATCTTTGGCGTATCGTTTCACGGCCGGATCTTTCATCAATTGATCGTACGATCCTTTGTCCGTCACTAAATATCGTTCGTTGCCGTGTTGATCAACCGGGTAAATAATGACCCCGTTCTTATCATGAGCATAAAAGAATTCTTTCAGCCTCGTCATGGCGAATTGACCGCTATCCGGGTAAATTTCGCCTCCATCCGCTTTCCGCGCATACACTTGGTTCTGATCGGTATCTCTTCCAAAGATAACTTGCTGAGTGAAAGGGTGAAGGATTTGATAAAATTCATCGCCTGTAGCATTTTTAGGATAGATGGGTTTACCCTGAGAATTGATAGGATAGAACGGAATACCGTTTTTATCGAGGGCGTAAGACATGTATTCGGGCTTGTGTTCCGTATCGTCGGCCTACAAGGGATATTTTTCATTTCCTGTCTCATCTTTAGCATAATAATACCGCCCGTCGGCATCTCGAGCAATCATGTCGTTCCCAAACAAATCTTTGGGATACATTTCGGCCCCGGAATGCTCTTTGGCATAAATTTCTCGACCCTGGTATTTTAGAAATACGGGCAAATTATTGATTTTTCCATAATACTCCTCAAATTTTTTTTCTCCACCGATATACACGGGTTTTTTAGCATAATGAGGAACTTTATATTTGTCTAGGGCATACAGTAGACTGGGATCGTCAGTGGTAATATATGTTTCAAATTCCCTTCGATCCTTTCTATATCGTTGATTTCCAAGATTGTCGACTGCATAATACTCATCTTTTGCCATCGAAGATCCTTTGGTAATCGTTTTGCTTTATTCGTCATTGTCGTTGTGGTAAATTCTCGGATAATATTCGTCCAAGTTTTCATCTTTCGCATAAATGCCTCCTCCTAAAGCATCTAAGGCCGGTTCGTCCCTATTTCCAATTCGAATATACGTTTCGAGACCGTTGAGTTGCTTGGGATAGTATTCGTCCCCACTCGCTCTCTTAGCGTAATAAGGGGTTCCATCGATGTTCCTAGCCGGCATTTCATTGTGCAAACGATCTCGAGCGTAAATTTCATCGTTGAATTCGTTGACGGGATAATATTCACCTAGCGTATTGTTTCGGAAATACATTTCGTCCTGATCCGGAGAGAGTTCAAACAGCGGTCGTTTTGTGACGAGATTAAACGGGTATTGGAATTTATTGTTCTCTAAGGGAATATAGATCCGTTGACCGTTGGAATCGAGAGGGGCATATTCGATAGGGAATTGATTGACATCAAGTTTTCGAGCGTAGTAAGGCTTTTGATGCTCGTCTTTGGCAAAATAGGGTCGATGGTGCTCGTCTAAAGCATAGATTTGTTCTTTGGTCTGAGGATTTTCCGGATACCATTCTTTTCCTCCGTAGAACAGATACACCATTTTTCCGTTTTCCATGGGAAACATGGGTTCCCCATCACTATCAAATCCATACACGGGACGGTTTTGGGCGTCGACGGGTAAAATAGAACGGTTCAGATGATCGACGGCATAGACAGGGGTTATTTTACCGGTGATGGGAGAGATTTGTTTTGCAAACACAATATTTCCATCGGGATCCAGCATATAAAATTCATCTCCTTGTCGATTCTTAGCAAAAATCTCATTTCCGTCAGCCAATTTGGCATAGCGCTTATCTGATTTCATTCGATCGGGGTAGTATTCTTCGTAATTGAGGAGATCTCGCCTATGCCGACGAATTATTTCCTCATCCACGTCCATGGGAATATTGCCTACATTATCATTATTAGGAGGATTGTCATGGATTGGAGGAGGATGGTTAGATGGATTGCTTGGAGGGTGATTGTTAAGGGGGTTGTCAACGACTGGGTCTCCTACATGATTAGGAGGAGCTGCTTCCATTCGAAGCAATTTTCGTTCCGCTTTATCAGATTTGGATTTATCCTTTCGAACCATTTTTTTTAATTAATATGAGTTACTTTATTATTATCTCTTCTCTTCTGACTCAGAACAAAGAAAACAAAAATATGGTATCGATCCTCTTATGGATTTTATTATTTCTCTTTATCCACCATCCCGTTTATAATGCTTACCAGAATATTACGTATCGGACCCTTTATTACGAGACATTAGGTCAAGAATAGAGAAGAAGAAGAAAACAAAACAAATGGATTCCTTAACATTAGGAACGCTTTTAGTCGCTGGAGCGTATACGTCCTTCGTGATCCTGTTTTGTCTCATTTTAACACAAAGCTGGTTCTTTCTCCTTTTCCTCCTCATCAACGGACTCATTTTTCTCTTTCTGGCTTTTGGATACATTCGCAAGCTGACGATTTTTACAACTTTCGGGGAATTGCTCGGCAGTTTGGTGCAAAATAAAGACGTGGGAGATTGGTATTGCCGTTTTCGTCAATGGTGGTTTAAGTAAAGAGAATGGATGCTCAAACCTTTAAACGTTTAAAACGAACTTATTTAGAAGATGAACCGATCGTTTCGAACGAACTCCAAGAAAGCCAGGCTCGTGTTTCACCGTTCGTGGCTCATAAAATTCATGAACTTTTACACTTCAAAACCCCTTCTTCTCCACCTCCTCCTCCGGGTATTGACGTCACCCACTTTACGACCGCTTTCCGAGAAGAAGAGCCCCAACAACGATTAGATGAAGTCGTCGTCACCTATTTATTATTCATGGCCAATTTAATGAACCAAGATAAATGGGGACGGACATTTCTACGACCTGGAGCTTGGGTAGGCGAATACAGTTGGATTCAACTCTTTAAATTGACTACGTACTGCGTCTTAACGCTCCTGTACCGTATTCGATGGAAGAGCGAATACTTTTTCTTTTTAGACGAAGCGGTGATTGAATTACTCCAGGGGAAAAGTCAGGCGATTCGAGACTTGATGACCCGGATCGGCATTTCCGTATCCCCACAACCTTTTTCAGCCGAAGATTATTTTCATCACATCAATTACCACAACACGTTGGTCTTTGGTCCTTATTACTGGCGGCTTTTACATTGGATGGCCGAAGCGTTTTCAATTCAGGACGAGCAGGACGAGGATATTCGTCTCGCGAAAACTCTTTGGAGAGACTTTGTGACAGAATCTTTATATCGAACTCTCCGATGCGGGATTTGTGTGTATCATTACTTATCCAAACTCAAAACGTATAAAGAACGGTTTTTAGGCGAACACTTTGCCCACGTCTGGTTTCAATTTCATAATGAAGTGAATGCCAGTCTTTAAAAGCCACCTTATCCTGAATCGGAATTCCAGAAAGATCAAGAATATATGCTAGCTGCGTTAAAAAAATAAAGAAGCATGGGATCTTTTCTGACTCGTCTCGGGAATCAAGTATGCGGAACAACCAGCATGGGTTCCATTCAAGATCTTTTCAAGAAATGTCAAGACGCACCCGTGACCGTTGTATTAGGTAATTTAGGAAGGCATCCTTCCCTCTTATCCTATCATTTGGAAACCCTTTTTGTTCGACATCATAAAACGGTTCATATTCTTCTCGACGATTCCAACGATTGGTTCGTCAGCGGGTTAGATCCGTCTTACGAATGCGACGGCACGCATTGCGATCTTCTCATCTGGATCGAACCGAATTTTGGAGACTCGGTGGTCAAACCAGCCTATGCTGATCGTCTCATTGTTTTCACGAGCCATCTTCATCTCAATTTATCTAATTGTCAGTTACTGAATTATCATTTAGGCGATCCCTACGACCTTCCTTCCAGTACCATGAAACCGTGGATCGAAGATGAGGCTGAAATATATCCACACAATGAAGTGCTGTACCCAAGGAAATATCAAACTGGGAGATGGTGGAAGCAAGTCGAGAATGAAATGGATGTTGTCTTTCATTTGAAACTGTGTCGGACAGCTCAAGAATGCTATCTCAGCATGTTAAACGCTCTCGAGATTGTTGGAAAGTATCGTCCCAAAACCTGGCGATTCCTTCTTTCCGAATATATGAAAAAGTCATTGGCTTTAAATCTTCGGATGGGATTAAAGAAATGGGATGAATATCAGTCCCAATCCATTCCATCGGTTCGAGTCCGATCCCTACATCCGTCATCGGCTAATTTACTCAAACCCATCTATGGTCTCGATTCCTTTTTCCAGTCTCAATTAGTTTCCTCACTCTGGTTTTCTTCCTCAGGTTCGATTGATTCTGTTTCCTCCTCCTCTTCCTCATCAGAAGTTTCCCAAGGTCCCAATAATTCATACATGAGTAAATCATCTAAATCAGCCTCATCGTCTGAAAACCTGATGCGGTTTTCATAATCGTAAATTACATCATATAAAAAAGAACGTCGCAAAGGGAGAAACATAGAAATTAATTTCTGCAGGGCATCTTCAAACGGTTCTCGGCAGACAGGACACGTCAATGCTTTTTCTCTCCAAATGTCAATACATTTCGTGTGGAACTGATGTTGACACGTTAAAGTAGAAATGGTTTCTACATCTTCGGCAATGAGTTCGTCTAAGCAAATTGGACAACATTCGGCCATTTTGTTTCTACTGTTTCTTCTTCTTATTATAAATATTTTTTTTTGATTCAAAACCTATTAAAAATTATAAATAAGTAAGAGTTCTTCATTATACCAAAAATAAAAGAAGCATCATGTCTCCCTCAAAAACTAGTAAATTAGTCTACTCTATTTATGAAAATCAATATGAAACTTGGTGTTTACAAATGCATAAAGATCTAAATCATACCGAAACACTTCAAGAATATCACCAATATCTCATCGATCAAAAACAACGTTCCGCGTAATATATTTCAAATGCTTTAAATGCTATTCGACGAAAATGGTTCTTACCTTCTGCAGATGAGGTGGTGGTCAAGAAACCTCGTCGTCGAAAACACCAACTTTTTACAGCAGAGCAGATGAATCAAATCCGTAATCACTGTCTCTCCAATTATGAAACAGATGAACTGTCGCTGATAGTCTTATTACTTTTAGAAACGGAATTGAGGATGATTCACATCTTGGGCTATCTAAACGATGATCCAGAGAAACGAAAAGCGTTTGCGTCTAAATCTTTAGAAGTCTATAAGGATCCAAATCAGATAAAGTTATTCCAGTTTCTTTTCAATGCTCCTCCATCCAAACTATTTGGAAAAAATCATTACCAGTATTTATTTAATCTAAAGCGACGATTGAAGAAACAGTATAACATCAAAGGGGCTTCCTTCGAAATGCTGAAGCGGTCTCGATATCGTGAAAGCAAAGGCGAAAACGAATGAATCAGAACCCAGTGAGTGAAACTTATATATCGACTTATATATCGTTATCAACATCTCCAAAAAAAAACAAAGTAAAACCGACCAACTGGTGGAAAATATTTCTAAAAAAAAATCTAATGCGGTATTAAAAAAAAAAAAAAAAACTTTTTGTTAATTTTTATCATGTCTTAGACATGATAAAAATTAACTCTACCCTCCTTTTTGTTTGGAATGATGTCAAAATGTTGTCTAGACATGTTTCTAAGTATAAATTTCCAAGAAAAGCATGATTCATTCTTAGAAATCTATTTTTAGAAAAGGTGACATCATTCAAAATAAAAAAGAAGGTACAGTTAATTTTTATCATGTCTAAAAAACATGATAAAAATTAACAAAAAGTTTTTTTTTTTTTTTTTTTTTTTTTTTTTTTTTTTTTTTTTTTTTTTTTTTTTTTTTACTATCAGATTTTTTGAGTAATATTTTTCAACAGTCGGTCGGTTTTACTTTTCCATTTGGAAATAGATCTGTTGATATAACGATGTATAGGAGATGGATCTGTTGATAACGAAATATTATACACCAGTCATCAGTCTTACTTTTCCATTTTTGTTTACTGTTTTTATTTTTATTTTAAGAATCATCTAATTCCTTCTACTTCGTCTTTGTCGTCTCATTTCTCTCCAAAATGCATTCGGTCGACCAAAATAAGGATTGACTTCCCGTTCTTCATCATCTGAGGTAGGTGAACTTTGTCTAGGTGTATCCATATAAGCATAATCTCCCACTAAATCTTCTCTTCTCTGTCTTCTGGGTCTCGTTTGACTGGTACTAGGCCCTGAAAAAATGAGACCATGGCCTCCCAGATCGACTAATTCTTCTTCGGGTCTTCGTCTTCGTCGTTGCCTTGGCGGTTCTTCCACCTCTGGTTCTTCCTCCTCCTCCTCTTCATCCGAATCTATTCTTAAATGTTCCATTTGCAATGTTCCGCTGGTAAAATACAGCATATCATCCTGGCTGATACGAGTCCGACAGGTCGGGCATTTCTTTTTACCATACTCTTGAATCCATTTCTTTATACATTTAATATGAAAGGAATGCTCACAATCGAGATTGTAGACTTTATGGCGTTTCGTTTCTTTGAAGGCCTTCAAGCAAATTCCACAGATTTCTTCCTCTGCGTCTGCCATTTTTTCCAATGATTTACTTGATTATGACATATCCATCTCTTCGCCATCTTCGTTTCTTCTTCCTCCTCCTCCTTGACATATTTCTTGACGAGAGGGAACTTGAGATTTCTTCGTCGCTACATTGAGTAACATTCTCAATTCTTTTTCCATATACCCGTCGGAACATAAGAACAGTTTCACCATTTCCATCGTCCAGAAAATTTCTTCGTCGGATTTTTCAAATTCGCGTATTTTCAAGGCCACTTTCTGTACAAGACGGTAAAATTTCTTACCCGTCGCGATCGAACCTTTCACTAATCCTTTACCTTTGAGCTTGGAAATAATAAACCCGGTCCCGAAAAGATATCCGAGGTACTCATCAATTTGGGTGGCTTTTTTCGTCGTCTCTTCGTCTTCTTTCGGAACAAACAGGACGTAGGGGAAATTTTGTTTGAACGCAAACTGCTTTATTCGATCATCCACTTTTCCTAGGAACACTTTCGCTAAAAAGGTTTCGATTCGACTCATTTTTTCAATAAATTCTAATGATAAGGCATCGCACGTGCCGCCTTGTTGAATCTCTCGAAGGAGGTAGTAGAATTCTGTATTCCGATGGTACGTAATTTGAGAAGTGACCAGTTTTCGCAATTGCTGGGTCAAGAACGATTCTTTGAAGAAGAAGGGGCGACGACAAATGCGAACTCCAAACTCAAACACGAAATTCGCCACCACGTTGAGTTCGTTCCGGCATAAATTGCAATAAATCATGACGTGCACAAGATCAAATAGGGTCGTGTAAGGAGAATAACGAGCCCGAATTTGATTCGAGGCTTTCATTTCCAAACATAATTGATAAGCGGGATCCTTTTCAACATCCTTGGAAGTAGGAGGTAGAAGGAACGAAGCATCGTCGCCGTCACATATTTTTACGTAGGGAGCTAGGACTTTGTGATAATAATTTAAGAAATTGAAAGGTTGGTCCTCGTCTTGATGGACATTTTCCGTGAGCGATTTCATGTTGGTGAAAAGAGCGTGCAGAGCCGCTTTATCGACTTGGGAGTGATTCTCTTCATTGGCGATTTTTTCAATATGCTGGGCGTATTCGTCCATGTATTCGATCATGAACCGTTCAAGCGATTCATACGATTCAAAAGGTTCGGCCTGGGATCGAAAAGGAGCATTCACGCATTGTAATAATCGAATCCCGTTTTATAAAATACGTAACGTGACGGAAACATTACGGATCGGTAAAATACCAGGAATCCCTATGAGAGGAAATGTGCAGGGAAATGTACACCTGCTACGATTTTATCGGGACCGTGACACGTTGAAATGAAATCAAGGAACATGGTAACCAAGATCCTACTTGTATTATTCTTATTCTTATCATGCCGTATACACCTATTGAAATAAGACGGGAAATTCGTCGTTCGTATTATGAACGAGGGCAAACGGTTCGTCAAATTGCTCGACACTTGAATGTCGCTCCTTCCACAGTTCAATATTGGATCTCCCGCTCCTCGGAAAATGAGGAGAACTATCAAACCAAACACAAATCCGGCCGACCTCGAGCCACGACCCAAGAAATGGATCAACGTATTTTTGAAATGTCGACGGGTGATCCCTTTTTACCCGCGACGGATATTGGTCGTCGATTACAAGTGCCTTGCACCGCTCAAACGGTTCGTCGACGATTAAAAGAAAAAGGATTAGTGTCGCGAATCCCCGTCCGAAAAGATTATTTGCGGGAGATGCATCGTCAACGACGCTACGACTTTGCTTCTCAGCGTGCGGAATGGACGGTCGATGATTGGTCCCGGATTATATTTTCCGACGAGAAAGTATTCAGTTCGATCGGGTACGGTCCTATTCGCGTATGGCGGCCTCGACAGGTCCTGCGTTATCAAGACGAACGTTATTTTTCTTCTGCGTTAGAAGGCCGTCAACGTTCCGGTCGTTTTAATCTCAGTGTCTGGATGTGCATGAGCGGAAAATTTCCCAACCAAATCCGTCGAATCGGGATCCAGCATTTAAATGCCGACTATTACCTCTCTAATATTTTAGAGCCGGTGCTTCTCGATCATAGTCAACCTCCCGATGTTTCTTTAAACCCTTTGATCACCGAACACCGTCTCTTGTTTATGCACGATCTCTCTCCGATCCATACGAGTTTACGCGTCACACAATGGATTCGAGAACATGAAATTCCTATGGTTGAAGACTGGCCTCCTAAAGGAGCTGATTTGAATCCCGTCGAAAATGTTTGGGCGGAATTAGAACGTCGATTAGCGAATCGGGTAGCTCGAAACCGATTGGAATTATGGTACTTGGTCCGCGATGCTTTTTATAGTTTGGAAGAAACTTATTTTGAAACATTAACCGCGTCCATGCCTCGACGAATTGCATCTGTCATAGAACACAGAGGAGGTTGGACAAAATACTAATCATCATCTATAAAAAAAAGACACTTCATTTGGTTCTTCAATGAATATATTTATTGACACCATATTTCACTATTTGTTGCAGGGCGATCATAGCCATAAATCGATGACAATATTTCGTTCCACAATACTCACATTTCTGTGGACGATGAGAAGGTTTATAGCTTACTGTCCATACAGATTCAACACGGAGCAATTGATAAATTTTTTTTCGACAATGTTCATTCGCGACATACAGTCTTTGAAAATGAAGTTTTCGCAGATCCTCATTCAATTGCTGAATCCATTTGGTATGCGGTCGATACGTTTTCATGTCTCTAGAGGCAAACCGGACACTGTTTGTCAGAGTGTATCCATCAGACGTGATGGCCAGCACACCTATGACACTCGGATGAATTTCAGTTCGATATTTCTTTTTTTTAGTAGAAGTAGAATGAGATGAGGAGGGAAGATCTTCTTCGATTGTAGAAAGCATGTGTGGTGGAGAGGATTGGTCCATTATTTCTGAATAATGAGAGGAAGAAGACGAAATGGGCGATAACGGCGGATTGAAATTCAGAGAAGGAGTATCACGAATTGGATTAGGTTTCTTCTTTTTGATCCTACGGCGGACAGGTGGAGGAGAAGGAGTTGGCGATATATCAGACCACGACGTGATATACTCATTCTCCGAAGAAACACATTCATATAAAGGCGAAGAAGGTTGCAAGTCCAAACAGGGTTCATTATCGTCTTCACACGTCATGATTAAGTCTCCCGTAGCCATCTGTTCTCGACCTATCTGCTCAAGAAAATGAGCCGCGATTCCTTCTGCAATCGTTTATATAGAGAAAGAGTGAGAGGGGGGGAATGAAAGTAGGTAGGAGTAAAAAAGATAAGTCGTTGGGAAAAATATTTCTCTCAGAAAAAATTTTCAACCTTAAAAAAAAAAAAAAAAAAAAAAAAAAAAAAAAACTTTTTGTTAATTTTTATCATGTCTTTAGACATGATAAAAATTAACTATACCCTCTTTTTCAAATGATGTTGATAACCTGTTGTCTCGATATGCTTCTAAAAATAGAACATGACTCATTTCTTTCTTGGAAATTTATTTTTAGAAACATATTCGAAAGGATGAGACATCATTCTCAGACAAAAAGAAGAGAGAGTTAATTTTTATCATGTCTTAAGACATGATAAAAATTAACCAAAAGTTTTTTTTTTTTTTTTTTTTTTTTTTTTTTCAAGTTTTAGAAATTTTTTTTCTTGGCTTTCAGAAATTTTTCCCAGCCAACTCGATGGACAAAACCATCCAATTTTTTAAGAACGGACTATCGCTCATCTATTTAAGCATTCCGAGTTTCGCTTTAGTTCAATCCGTGTTTCCTTTTAGAATGAGTGTGTGCTCTCCAACATGGTTCTACCCTCTCTTCTCAAGAACCCCGTCCAGTGAAGAATTTAAGGATATCTCCTACCTATCTATCAAAGAAGCTACGCGTAAATTTAATAGAGTTGAATTCAATATGAGTTTTTCTAACATTTTTCATCAATGGATATTCACAAAATTAATAATAAACGCGGAACCACCCGTTTTTTATGAACACAGATTAACGAAAAGAAATGCTTTACATTTCGCTATTTTGTTCTCAATGGATGATATCGTTCGGCAACTGATTCTTCTTGGATGCGACATGAACAAACATGATATTTTTGGTTTTACCCCTTTACACTATGCCTGTCAATTACGATGCAAACTCATCGTGGATATGTTGTTGCTGGTGCGAATGTCCGGTGTTGCGATCCCAAAACCGTTTTAGAACGCTGGCGAAAAAATGGAAAATTGGAAGAGGAAAATATGCGGTTACTCAATTATGCTGTTGAACCACGTATTCTTAGCCTGGAAAATTTATGTTACATAACTATTAGAAAACATATGAGGCATGTCAAAAGGAATGCTCATCATCTCGGATTACCTGACTTAATGGTAAGACGTCTCACCCTCGAAGAATGGTAATAATATTCTTTAAAATAAGATCCCTTAGCCACCCCGCATTTCCCATTTGAAGAATCCATCCTATCTATTCTTTTTTTAAATGTCTAGGGATGTCATCCGACGCATTCTCTCCACCAAAAAAAAAACGAGTTCCTCCCACCTACCCCAAAAAGAAGAAGAAGAGGAAATTTCCCATGAGTCTTTTCGAGAACACTCCTTCCCCTCTCTCTTCCTATATATAAAAGAAACCGAGAGAAAAGTTGTCTTTTCTTTTTTTTTCCATCTCGTCCTCAGGAGAAAGAGAAAACCAAATGCCATGGAGTGGTTACGGCGAGAGTCTTTTTCCCTCGCGATTCGTTTCCGTTTCGCCAAGACAATTCCCCTCCATTTTTACTTGGGGTCGGGCACGCTCTATTTTCGAGGATCGGAACTCGTGACTTGCCTTTCCCAGCAAGGGACTTGGATGAGTCTGAAAAGTCAACGGACTATTCAGCAATGGATCTCTCGAACCCCTTTTCGCCCTTACCGATCCTTAACGACGGATCTCTGGATCGATACGTCGGACCGCCCTAGCCGGATTCTCCGCTATACCCCTTTTATCACCTTCAATTCCCTGGAAAAACTGCTTAACGATTTGGGTCCAGACGCTCTCCTCTTTTCGACCTGGCTTCAGAGTGTGATGAGAGAACCTCTTCAAATCCAAGAAGATTCTCAGACCGGGGAAACTTATTTTAGTCCCGTGGAGAACAAGATGATGGACTTTCAGTTTCAAAATTTATCGGAACTGTTTCAATGTGCTTTATGTTTTTATTCTTCTTAAAGAGGAGTGGGGGGAAAAGAAAACCTAAAAATTGTAGAATAATCATAAAAAATAATTTTGTTTTTCTTTAAAAAAAATATTGAGATAGTCCAATCTTGTGGAGGAGGTGGAAAATTCAAAACTATTATCTAAAACAGATATGGCGGTCAGTCCATTTCGATCCACGGAGGAGGAGATTCTCTGATCCATAGAGGGTTTCAGGAAAAAAAAAACTGCGAAAGTTTCCCCCCTATCTCCAAAGAATGGGTATCCAGGTTGAATGCAGAGTACAGACTGATGGGAAGCCGAAACTCAAGTTCCTTAAATAGAAAAAAATGAGAGCTCCTTCTAGAAACAATTTTAGATGTCTTGTTTGGATGAGTGAGTCGACTGGGAAAAATTTCTCAGCGCTGTGGAAAAAAATTTTAAGTTAAAAAAAAAAAAAAAAAAAAACTTTTGGTTAATTTTTATCATGTCTTATAGACATGATAAAAAATGAACTCTCTCTTCTTTTTGTCTGGGAATGATGTCTCACCGTTTCGAAAAATAGAACATATCCCATTCTTGAAATTCTATTGTTTTAGAAAGGATGATGAGTGATGGTCTATTTTTCGAAATGGTGAGACATCATTCCCAGACAAAAAGAAGAGAGAGTTAATTTTTATCATGTCTATAAGACATGATAAAAATTAACAAAAAGTTTTTTTTTTTTTTTTTTTTTTCAATTCAGGAATTTTTTCTCTGAGCTTTGCCAATTTTTTTCCCAGCCAGCTCCATCCATAAAACAACACCTCTCAAAATCTTTTCTCACTTATCTATTTAAACCACTCGAATTTTTGCTTCCAATGAGTCCACGCATCTTGGCCTTTCTTCCACTCTGCTCTGAGAAAGATAAGGTAGATTGTTTTCGGTGGACCGTCCTGTTGACGCTTCCGATTTATATAGAGAGTTATATATAGATAGGGTCCCTCCTAACTCCCTCTATTATGACTATTAGTCTTTTCTTCTTTTTTTCCCAAGAAATATACAAAGAATGATCCACAGTTTTTTTTTCCGTTAATGAAAAAACAAATATGCTTCTACCTTCCGACTTCTTTTTAGTACCTCTTTAGGTGTCTCCTCCTTCTGGATCTTTTCCTTCTCCTCTCTTCCTCGCGAGCAGGGAATTGGAAATGCTGTTCAGGATGCAACGCTCGTAAAGACTCCATTTTCTTCCTGGAGAGGGGGTCTACGGCAAACACCGTCTTGTCATGAAATTGGAGTTGGTAGTAAAGAGGTCCGTGAATAATGTACACGGAGCGAGCTCGCAATCGATAGGGAATCATACGATACCCGTCGGCTTCTGATTCCATTTCCCATCCATAAAGACGGATAGAAGCTTCTCCGGTTTGAAGAATATGAACCCACTCGGGTGAAACGTAAAACAGTTTTAAAAAAGTTCCAGCATCGACGGCGATCACATTTTCCCATCGCAGATAAGCGTGTAAGCGAAAGGTTCCTGCCTCCATCATCGATTGG
The DNA here is from genome assembly GCF_044657685.1 of Stegodyphus dumicola. Taxonomy (NCBI): domain Eukaryota; kingdom Metazoa; phylum Arthropoda; class Arachnida; order Araneae; family Eresidae; genus Stegodyphus; species Stegodyphus dumicola. The sequence goes on along the minus strand of NC_140771.1, from coordinate 158,374,023 downwards.
AAAGCAAAATGCTTGAAAACTTCGATGGACGAAAAATAATGCAGGATTTTTCCATCGTAACAGGATAAATAGCACATGGTTTCTTGGACGATTTGTTCCATACGCTCCGGGTCCCGAAACCATTCTTCGAAACGGGAGAGAAGTTCCCATTGATCAGCTACATCGAGATGACAGACGGGTGTGATTTCCACCAGAGTAGGTAGAACTGCAACGGCATCGGTCGACATTTTAGTTTTGCTCGGTTGAGAAGGAAGAACGAGAATGAACCCTGTAAGCAGAAAAACTCGGATCTATATAAATACTAGAGGAAAAAAGGCGGGGGGGGGGGAGGGAAGTTCTTCCTTCCTCCCAAAGAATAAGAAAAGTGGGTGGAAAGAAAAAAATCATTTCACTCTCAGGAAAAAAAAAAGAATTTTTTTTTCTTGTCAACATGTTGTCTAGACATGTTTCTAAAAATAGATTTCCTACAAAGGTTCATTCTTTTCTTAGAAATCTATTTTTAGAAAAGAATTGACATATCCTTCAAAACAAATTTCTTTTTTTTTCCCTCCCTCCAGCAGCCAACTGGATGGGCAAGCGTTTCGGGTCAGATCAGTCCGTGCTGACATTATTTTTTTTAAATACAATGGAATTAGTATAGGAATGTACTAGAAACTGACCCAAGGTTGAAAAGAAAATATCAAAATCAATACTCACTTCTTGACGATTTCTTTTTTCCAAAAACCTGTTGAAAAATTCTTGATGGGTTATCCAATCTCTAGACCTGTCTGAAGGGAATCCAATCTAAGGTGAGCGCGCATTTACCTGACGCGAAACTCGGAATATCTGCATAAATAACAAAACGTCCATTCTTAAAAACTTATTGTCTAGTCCATTGAGTTGGTTGGAGGGGGAGAAAAAATTTCTGAACAATAAAAAAAAAAAAAAAAAAAAAAAAAACTTTTTGTTAATTTTTATCATGTCTTATAGACATGATAAAAATTAACTGTCCCCTCTTTTTGTCAAGAAAGGATGTCTCACCGTTTCGAAAACGAAACAAAAACATCCTTCTCATGGCAATTATTCCAAGAATGAGTCACGGTTTGTTTTTCGAAACGGTGAGACATCCTTCCCAGACAAAAAGAAGAGAGAGTTAATTTTTATCATGTCTAGAAGACATGATAAAAATTAACAAAAAGTGTTTTTTTTTTTTTTTTATCACTCAGAAATTTTTTCCAAAGCTCCGAGAATTTTTTCCCAGCCGACTCAATGATCCAAACAAGACAGATCCAAATTGTTTCTAGAAGGAACTCTCCCTTCTCTATTTAAACCACTCGTGTTTCCAACTTCAGTTCAGTCTGTGCTGTGAATTCGACCTGGATACACACTTCTCCCTCCTGGAAAGAATTTCTGTGAAGGTATGCGAACATTTTTCTCAACTCTTAGAAAAATTTTACCAACTGACTTGATCGACGAGAGACATCTCGAACATTCTGTTATCTGCGGAAGTCGTTTCATTTTCGTGCAGTTCATGCTGTGGACTCACCTGAATATCCATTGCTCCCTCCCCTTCTGGAAAGGGTCGTAGCTTTTTTAGATCCTCGTCGCTCTTTTTACGTTTCGTTGGATATCTAGGTCGAACTTTTTTACCTTATTCCTTTCAAACTCTAATATTGAGGTTGGAGAGCCGTCATGGAAAATCAGCCATGACCCTGACGAATCTAAACCGACTCCTTGAAAGCAGAGCTATGTCATGTTTTTTTTTTTTTTGATGACAGATTTTCAAGCTCCGAGTGATAAGAAATTTAGAAATTTTGCAGTGTTAACGGAAAGGAGGAGACAGAAACCTGGAGAATGGAAATGAAGCTGAGAAAAAATGCTAAGAGCTAAGAAAAAAAGGCTCTTTCCAGGAGGGAGGAGAAGCGTAATTCTAGGTTGAGTGCACAGCACACACGGATCTGAAGTTGGAAACGCGAGGGGTTTAAATAGAGAAGCGAGAGTTTCTTCTAGAAAAAATTTTGGATGTCTTGTTGTTTGGATCATCGAGTCGACTGGGAAGAAAAATTCTCAGAGCTCTGGAAAATATTTTCTAAATGATAAAAAAAAAAAAAAAAAAAAAAAAAAAAAAAAAAAAAAAAAAACTTTCGGTTAATTTTTATCATGTCTTCTAGACATGATAAAAATTAACTGTCCCTCCTTTTTGTCTAGGAAGGTTGTCTCACCATTTCTAAAAATGGATCATGACTCATTCTTGGAATAATTGCCTTGAAAAAGGGTGAGTGATGGTCTATTTTTAGAAAGGGTGAGACATCCTTCCCAGACAAAAAAGAAGAGAGAGTTAATTTTTATCATGTCTTAAGACATGATAAAAATTAACCAAAAGTTTTTTTTTTTTATCTAGAGAATTTTTTCTAGCCGACTCGATCGACAAGACATGATATGACCATTGTTTCTTTTTTTTAATAATGGACTTTCACCTATCCCTTTCAACCCTCCGAATTTGGCTTTGGATCCGTGTCCTTGCTTCCACATTCAGAGCTCTTTTCTTCAACATTTCGATGCAGGGGAAGAATCAATTCTCTCACGACGATTAGATATTCTTTCAGAATGCTAGAAAACTCATTCAAAGAAGAAGTATCTAAGGGTGGAGTTGCCGGTTGAGGAAAATTCACGAGTCTTGGAACCGGATTATGCGAATCCGTCTGTATGCCAAACTGTAAAGGTGAACCACCCGCTTTAGGAGAGCAGATAATAGTAAGATCCATCTTTTTCCAATTTTTGATTTGAATATACTTGTTTCTTCTTACTCGGAACATTTTCCTTTTTCTTCCTCCTCATCCAGGAACTGAATTCCAGGTGGAACGGAAGCATTTGTAATAAACTGTTGTTTCTTGGTTCCACACGCCTGACATTTTCCCGTGACCATCGGCCGTCGATTTTTCGACATGCGATAGTGGACGTCGACCGTATCGGTCTTGGTTCGGCATTTCACACACCAAATGGAATACGAAACAGGTTCCGCGTCAGAATGCTCCATTGCAGTAACACACTCTTTATTATTTTCTTCTCTTTCGATAGAGAGAGAGAGATCTTAACCAGAAGTATAGATATAAAATTTAGGATACGTTTCGGATCCGTCGGCTCTTTTCGCATACCCCACTTCTTCACAGAGGTATTCCGTTTGCTGATCCGCTCTTCGTGAATAAAACTCGTTTCCCCAAGCATCGCGAGCATAACGAATTCGATCGCCGGCCGTTAAACAATATTCGACTCCATCCGCCTTTTTAGGATACATTTCATGCCCCGATTCGTCTTTGGCATAAGGGAATAAAACAGACGTATAAAGCGAATACTCGTCCCCATTTTGAAATTTCGGGTAGTATTCTCGTCCAAAAGACGTTCGGGCATACCGTCGAGGAGCTAAAATGTATTGGTTTCCGTTTAAATCTACCGCGTAATACTCATGACCATTTTTGTCTCGAGCCAAGATAGGATTTCCTTCAGGATCCGTGACGTATAATTCGTAATGAGGATGTTGGGGGTCGGTCGGGTATCGTTCTTTCCCCGATGCGTCTACTCGATAAACAGACATGCTTAGTTCTCGTCGCCTGCTCCTTCCTTCCTCCCACTCGAGACCCGTTGAGATGAGGGTATGAGGTTGATATCTATAAAATGGGTTGACCCTTTCAAACTATTCTATTGTTTAAAGACGGGTGGGTTAGGAAAAAAAATATTAATAAAAGCAAATATCTGAACGGTTCAACACAATGGGTGAATAGAAAAAGGAATAGTTCTCTCTCCAGTCACAGGATGGTTTCTTCTTCTTGAACGGCTCACACTCAACTGAAGCGAAACTCGGAACTCGAAATGTTTAAATAGATCATAGAGTCCATTCCAGAAAGAATCCGGAGATGTCTTGTCCAGCCAAGTTGACTGGAAAAAAAAACTTTTGGTTAATTTTTATCATGTCTTATAGACATGATAAAAATTAACTGTCCCCTCTTTTTGTCTGGGAAGGATGTCTCACCCATTCGAAAAAAACAAACCATGACTCATTCTTGGAATTGTTGCTATTAGAAAGGGTGAGTGATGGTCTATTTTTAGAAAGAGTGAGACATCCTTCCCAGACAAAAAGGGGGTTCATTAATTTTTATCATGTCTAGAAGACATGATAAAAATTAACCGAAAGTTTTTTTTTTTTTTTTTTTTTTTTTTTTTTTTTTTGAGTAACAGAAATTTTTTCCAGCCGACTCAATCGACAAGACGTCCCCATTTTTTATTTAAGAATGGATTCTTGTTTATTTGTGTAAGCATTCCGAGTTTCGTTTTAGATGAGTCTATGTTGTTGAAGAGGAAACATGGGTACCCTCGTTTTTTTTTCTTATCTGATTTCTAAGATGAATTCAGTGAGTTCACCTTGACCTTTTCAAATTTTGTTTGTTTACTTTTAGCCCAGAGGTCGACGGATAAATCATTCTGATTTTTTATATATTTTTTTTGTGTCGCTCTCTCTCTTTCTAAGAAACCTATCTCGTTCCAAGTCTTCTCGAAGTGCTATTGGTTCGTTTCGAGACGAGGTCATTTCACACACACCCCTCCTCCTCCTCAAAAAGTATATGTATATAAATTAGAGGAAGTGATTTTCTATACACACACTTCACCTTTTTGAGTGGTGTCACGATGAGCCTATCCAGTAGAGAACGTCTTAGGGAAAGAATGCGTGAACAGAAACGACGCTGGCGAAGCAATTCAGCTAATCGAGAGCGAGAACGAATACTTCAAAAGGAACGTTATGCTGTTCTTAAAAAGAACTCCCGACCGCGAAAGAAATATCTTCCTCCCAAGCAGTGGGAAAGCTATACGAATTTGCAGTATAAGGATATGTGGTCCGAAGAAGCCTATCAAAAATGTATTCGACAATGTAATAAAGAGCAATACAATTTCCTGATCTACGTTCTCGTCCGTTTGTACACCTATTACGCGTTACCTGAATCGAAACGTCCCCCTCCTCTTGATTTTATTGTGCAAGGATCTGCCGGAACGGGTAAATCTTTCCTGATCCAAGCTTTATACCAAACTCTGATTCGAACGCCTCTTTTTAGCGAAGCGTGCTCGGTTCTCAAACTCGCACTCAGTGCTCAAGGAGCGGTTTACATTACGGGAGATACTTTGCATCATGCCCTGCGTCTTCAAATGAACGGGACTTTTGTTCGACCTCTGACCCAAGAGACTTTAGACTATTACAGACCCCTATATGCTCCTTTACGGATGGTGATTTTGGATGACGTTTCCACAATCGGATCCAATTTATTTTCGCGCCTCGACCAGCAACTTCGACAATTGTGTCATGTGCCGGATAAACCGTTTGGGAATGTGCATATGATTAAATTCGGAGATTTGCAGCAGCTCCAACCGATTCGCGACATGCCCATTTTTTATTCTGAAGGGTGGTGGACGCCTCAATCCACGCTCTACTATGAACTAGTCGAATGTATGCGATTCTCTCTGGATTACGAGGAGAGACTCGATCGTTTAACTAGAAATCACTTTTTAGAACCGGACGATGTGGCATTTTTTCAGTCCCGCGTTCGCAGTTTCGACGAAATTCCTCGCAAAGCTATTATTCTCTGTTTTTCGAGCAAGGATGCAGAGAAATATAATATGAAACGTCTCCAATCCCGAGGGACGTACTGTTCGTGTCTGGCTCGAGACGTGATTTATTCCGAGAGCGAAAAATTGCCAAAGATGATGATGAAACGGAGTCAACATTTACATCGATCTCAGATGACGAATCTCGAATCCGTCCTCCATTTACAAAGAGGAGCGCGATATCAATTGACTAAAACGCTCGACAGATCCAAAGGATGGATGAATGGAGCAATTGGATGAAGACGGAGTTGTGACGCGTGTCTGGCTGCAATTTTCGAATAGTCTAGCTCCTATCGATCGCGTCTCCATTCGTATTGACACCTGTTCGACGAAAACACTCGCATTTTATCGCGAACAGTTTCCTTTGATGTTAGCCGAAGCGATCACGGCTCATAAAGCCCAAGGAGCCACCTTTCCGTCGATCGCAATTTACATGCACGGATCTTTTAATCGATTTCAGCAATATGTCGCTTTTTCTCGAGTGACTCAACCCCAGGGATTGTATATTCTGGACCAGTTTCGTCCCCGCATGAAATTGGCGAGCAAGCAAAAATACGAGGAGGAACTGGAGCGATTGCAAAACATGTCCCGGATTCCGTATGATATATCGGCTCGAGAAGAGAACCAAGATCCGTACGAGTTTCTCATGAACCTTCTTCAATGTGGGAATCGTCTTTCCTTCCATCTTTCCAATAGAAACATCTCCCAAGAAAAAGAAGTCGTCAAACTAGAAGAAAAACCTTCTTTCCATGTAAAACCTGTTATAAAATGTGAATCTTAAATCTTTTTTTTTAAAAAATTCAATAAAAAGAAATATTCTCTATCAAAACCCCTCCATTCTTTCAAAGCTTCACAAAACGCTCAACAATGTCCACACAATGGGAAGAGAAAAATCGATCTCAACGGTCCACACAACATGTTGACTCCTCAAAATATGTCTCTCCCAAGTGACAGGATGCTTCGTCTTCAACGGCTGACACTCATCTAAAGCCAAACTGGGAATGCTTAAATAGATAAGCGAGAGTTTATTCTTAAAAAAAATGGCGCTGTCTTGTCAATGGAGAATCGAGTCGGCTGGGAAAAAATTTTGAGAGCCGGGAAAAAAAATTCTCTAACTCTAAAAAAAAAAAAAAAAAAAAAAAAAAAAAAAAACTTTTGGTTAATTTTTATCATGTCTTCTAGACATGATAAAAATTAACTCTACCCTCCTTTTGTCTGGGAATGTTGTCTCTCCGTTTCTAAAAATAGACCAGAACCCATTCTTGGAATTTTATTCTTTTTAGAAAGGATGAGTGATGGTCTATTTTTAGAAACGGTGAGACAACATTCCCAGACAAAAGGGGAAGGTAGTTAATTTTTATCATGTCTAAAGACATGATAAAAATTAACAAAAAGTTTTTTTTTTTTTTTTAGAGTTACAAAATTTTTTTCCTGGCTCTCAAAATATTTTCCCAGCCGACTCGATTCTCCAATTGACGACACAGCGTCATTTTTTTAAGAATGGATTCTCGTTTATCTATTTAAACATTTCGAGTGTCACTTCAGATGAATGTTAGCCGTTGAGGAAGAAAAACGCAGATTCCCATTTTCTCATTTCCTTCAGAGAGAGAGGCCTAGATTTTCGAGACTCGATGACATTTCAAGCATTTTTTGTTTAAGCTATTCGACTTCATATTTGTCTGACGTTCAAGAGTATGATCTCTCGTGGATGGATCTCTTCCACCTCATTCTCTTTCCAGTCGATTTAGAAGGGGAAGGGGAGATTTTTTTTCCTCATGGAGGATGTCTCCTGAATACCGTTCAAAGAGTCTATGGAGAAATTATATGGTTAGAGTCACGGATTTCCAGGGCAATCTGCTTCTCAGCTAAAAAAAAGGATCTCTCTTTCCCAGTCTATCTTCGATTGCCTCGTTAACTGTGAAACCCATCGCTTTTCCGATTTTATGGTTCTCCCAGTATAATCAGACAGTCGGTCACAAAAGTATTCGAACACCGGTACCCTATCAGAAAATGACAAGATGGCGTTTTTTTTTCTCTTTCTCTCTGTGTGTCGTGTTATTCCATCCTAGGTTTTCTTCTCCCCCCCATCTTGGAAAAAACTGGAAAAATTGGTTACGATCTCTTTTTGAATGGGAAGATGCCATTTTGAGAAAAAGCTGACGACCCTATCTTGGAGAATGAACATGACCGCTCTACACAGCCTTTTATTCTCTCTCTTTCTCTCTCTTTGAATTGGGAAGCCATTTTGGGAAAAAGCAGACGACCCTATCTTGGAGAATGGAAATGAACGCCTCTACCTCTCTCTTTGAAATGGGAAGCCATTTTGGGACCCTCTATTCTTGGGGAGGGAGAAAACTGAAGTCTGCATTTCGCTGTCTCTGAATGCGGAAAGCCCTTTTGGGAAAAGCGGACCCTCTTCTTCTGATCTTGGAGAACTGGAAATGAACGCTCTACACGATCTCTCTTTGAATTCAGAAGGTATTTTGGGACCTTCTAATGTTGGAAAACTGAAATGAACGCTCTACACCTTCTCTCTTTCTCTTTCTCTGAAATGGGTAGCCATTTGAAAACTCCCTAACTTTGGAAAAAAACAGAAATGAACGCTCTACACTATCTCTCTTTGAAAATGGGGGGGTGTCATTTTGAGACCTCCCTCCCCTAAACTTGAAAAAAAAACTGAAATGAACGCTCTACACTTTCTCTCTTTGGACATGGGTAGCCCTTTGGGGACCCTCTCCTCTTGGTAGGAAAAAAAACAGAACTGAAGTGAAGGCTCTACACAATCTCTCTTGGAATGGGATCCATATTTCGGGAAACGTGGATCACCTCATGCTGGAAAACTGAAGTGAACCACCAAGATTGGACTCTATATAATATTTTTTTAATTAACATCATGACCCTCCTCCCATTTGTTATTAAAAAAATTTTTTTTTGTTTTGGTTTTTATCCCATTTCCGATGTGATTTCAGAAATGCAATTCCATAACAGTTCAATTTCATTCGAGGTTAAATGATCTAAACAGTCTTTGACCCACCCATCCGTATGATTATTTTCTTCTCCTTCCTGTTGCACCAAATTTTGTAAGTCCATATAATAATTCCATACGGGAAGGACTGGATCCTCACAAGGCTGTCTTGAAACACTTGGAGTCTCTTTGGGATGAGTGGAGGGATCTAGGATGTCTGGACCCGGCTGCGATTCTACCTCCATGATTTCTGGACCCGTTGGAACTTGTTTACCTGGCTGAAATTCTACCTCCATGATTTCTGGACCCGTTGGAACTTGTGAACCCGGCTGTGATTCTGCCTCCATGATTTCTGGACCTGTTGGAACTTGTGGACCCGGCTGACGTTCTACCTCTACGGTGTCGGGACTTTTTGAAGCTTGTGGACCCGTCTGACATTCTACCTCTACGATGTCGGGACAGGTTGGAGGAGGAGGAGAAGAAGAAGAAGAAGAGGATACTAGAAGAAGTTCTGTCTGTGAGGAGTCCAAAAGAGGTTGCCTGTTTGAACAAGTCGGGGAAGAAGAAGAAGAAGAAGCTTCTGGATTCTGAAGCGGATCTTGCACGCCAGGTAGGTTCCGGTAAGTCGACCGTTTTTTAAGAGGTAATTTTTTTTCTTCCTCCTCATCTTCAATTGTGATGACTTCAATTTCATTCCGTTGCCGGGTCGATTTTGTTTCGGGAAATATCGGTTTGGTCCAGCTCCTCTTATCATCTAAGGAAGGGATGGGTAAAGGTGGCGGAGGGTTTTCTTCTTCTTTTTCTTGAAACATCATCGACGATTGGAAAGAAATCTCCTCTTTCAATTGTTTCCAAAGCGAGTACGAGCACCGATCGACGAGAAAGAGACTCTTCTGGGTTGTGACGATGAGATATTGCGTTTTCGGGGGAACGACATAGTTTTGAAAAGGTCTTAGAATATATTTCTTATATTTCATCCTGTCGCTGACTTTAAAACTTCTTTCCTTCAGATTGGGGGACGATGATTCGTAAGAGGCGAGAGGAGCGGCTCTGGTTTGAACAATATGAACTTCGTCCTCAGCCGTCGTTCTCACTCCAAACGTAAAATATCGTTTCGTGAGAAAAATATTCTTCCACCGAAAACTCGTGCGCGGATCTGTATATCGCCGGTCTGTTTGAATGGGCCGTCTCAAAGCTCGATCCATCCGATTCCAAGAGAAGGGAGATTCCTCTTTCGTTTGTTGCGATTCGAATAAATTTCTGTATATATTCTGAACGAGCAGGTTGGAGGATTCGACATCTTGGTTGAAAGAAACGATCGCTTGATGAGGTGGTAAATGCGGAATAAATGTCGCACAATGACACGCCAAAAAAATTTTCAAGTTGGAGATTTGCTTTAGCGTCTTCAAATCCTCCCCGTTCGAAATCCGTTGAGTTGGAAAAACGTCTAATAGCGACATGGCTCCCAATGGAAAATAAATGATCTCGCCCAGTACTCTCGTCTTTTTATATATCTATATAGACACACACAGACACACATAGAGGCTCTATGACGTCCGTTTTATTTGTTTTTTTTTTGTTTCTCTCTCTCTCTTCTTTCCAAGAAATCTTATCTCCATGACCTCTTTTTCTTTTCTTAAAAAGATGAATGTGTGTGGGAATGAGGAAGTGAAAGTAATAATTTAATAAACAAAAAATTATCCAACCATGACCTTCTTTTTTTTTCAAAGTCACCCTTTCCAATCCAAGGACGTCCAGAGATAGAGGAAGCAGAGAGAGGAGGAGGAGGGAAGGGAAGGTCACACTCTCTTTCTCCGTATAAATAAAAGGGGAGAGCCCCAAAGTCGTATTTTTGTTCAAGTGGATCATGAGGAGGCATCCCCAGCTCACTACGTGTATTCCTTTCAAATATAAATATGTTGATCTTTCCTTTTATACCATCCAAGGAGTCGTTTACCTGAAAGCCTCCGATTTTTCAAAATGTGCGGGTTATTGTACCGTGGGGAGTTATCAAAAGATGCGGGACGAATTTTTATCCGACGAAAACGTGTTGATGGCTCGTGACATTCCACCTTTGGATGCACAAATTTTGTTAATGAAACGAGCCAAATATTTTTACACGTCCCACTTTCTAACCGTCTCGCAAATGAATAGGATTATGGATCGTCTTGAGAAGACAAAAGGGATTCTCGTTCATTTTAGTGAATGGTTGCATAAATGTTTGCACGAACCTCTCTCGATCGAGAAGACTGGGAAGAATACCTATTATATTCTTCTCGAGGACTCTCCTCGTTCGTCTCATCATAGAGAGGCCACGACTTTTGAAAAAGTCCTCAAGCAAGAAAAAATAGAATGGTGGAACAACTACCCCATCCCTCTCCCCGAGCATCAAGAGGAGCCTGTTCAGAAGAAAAAGAAAAAACCTTTCCAAAAGCCTATCCTCATCCTCCTCGATAATGATGGGGATGAGGAGAAGCCTGTTCAGATTCCTCTCAGTTTGTCAAAACCCGTCGAGGATGAAAAACCTCTCCCTTCCTCAAAACCCCTTGAGGAAGAGAGACCCCTCGAGAAGGAGAGATCTCTCCCATTGTCAAACCTCCTCGAAGACGAAAAACCTCTCCATTTATCAAGACCCCTCGAGAAGGAGGGATCTCTTCCTTTATCAAACCCCCTCGAAGATGAAAAACCTCTCCATTTATCAAGACCCCTCGAAAATGAGGGACCTCTCGATTTGTCAAAACCCCTCGAGGATAAGGGAACCAAAACTTCTCTCTCTTTCGAAGAGGAGGGACCTCTCAATTTGTCAAGACCCCTCAAGAATAAGGGAACCGAAAATCCTCTCCCTTTCTCAAGACTTCTCGAGGAGGAGGAGGAGGAGAGACCGCTCCATGTCTCAAGACAGGATCCCCTCTATCTCTTGAGGATCCGAGGGAAACGATTCCTATTGAAAAACCATCTATCGACGATCCCCAGAAAAGGTCTTCGGAGGAGATTAGACTTCCATGTAGAAAACGAATCTGCCACAATCATCATCATCATCATCATAATAATAATAATAATAATAATAATAATAATAATAATAATAATATACTTCCTTCTCAACAACAGAATCCTACAACATTTGAAGATAAATGCATTCAAACCAATCCCTTTATAGTAACCCTTTTGATTGGAGAACCCGTGCATTAGCCTCGAAAAATAAAATGAGATTCTGGCCTGTTTCTATGACCAGAATGTTAAGCCAATAGATAGGTCTAGCTCAGAAATTTTCTTTTTAAAAGAAAATAAATAAATAATCCAAAGACTATTCGTAAATATAAATGGTTTAAAGTCTCGAGTCGGCTGGAAAAAAATTTTCAGAGCTGAGAAAAATTCTACAACTCAAAAAAAAAAAAAAAAAAAAAACTTTTTGTTAATTTTTATCATGTCTTAGACATGATAAAAATTAACGACCCCCCTTCCCTTTTCGTCTGGGAATGTTGTCTCACTCTTTTGAAAAACAAATCGTGATTCATTCATGGAATGATTGCCATTAGAGAAAGGATGAGTCATGGTCAATTTTTAGAAAGGGTGAGACATCCTTCCCAGACAAAAAGGGAGGGTCATTAATTTTTATCATGTCTAAAGACATGATAAAAATTAACCAAAAGATTTTTTTTTTCATTAGAGAATTTTTATCTCAGCTCTGAGAAATTTTTTTTCTCCCAGCCGATTCGATACTTTACCATTTATTAAGAATGATTTCTCCCTGATCTATTATTTCAAAATTCCAAGTTTCGCTTCAGAACCATCTGTGCTGTTGAAGAAGTAACATGATATATGTATTTTTTTTAATGAGTTCTGTCAAGATTGAATTGTGCAGGATCGACCTTGCGAATTTCTTCTCTGTGTCTTTAAATAATAATGATACCGAACTGCTTTTTGTAGAGCGCAATGGAAAAAACCTTTTGTATGGTTAGGACAATTCATGTGTTCGATCCCATTGCATTTGAGAATCTCTTGCGTCGATCCGGAAATGCAATAAATGGATCTTTGCAACCATTTCTCTAAAAACTGCCGTTTCATTTCTCCTCGCACCCAAATCATGGAAAAAGGTTCCGTCAACATCGTTAACACCCATGGAAAATAACAGTACGGAATTTCTCCTTCGTACCACGACAAGCCGTGATAATAATCACTCGCCCACACAGCGGTTCGTTTTTCTTTTTCGGTGAGCATTTGCCATGGAAACGGGGGTTTAAAAACAAATAGCCCTCGAGAAGTACCGTCCAATGTGACGTAAGCCAATTCTTTCACAATAAAGGCTCCTTGAGAATCGTAGAAACCTTCAAAGTCGAGCACGAGTTCCATGTTTTTTATTTCTTTTTCTTTCCAAGGTGACCTTTATTATTATTATGATGGATGTGTATTGAGATACGCACGATATTATTCAAAAAACAAATATATATACGAATGTGACCTTTCCCAGAATTCATACGACCTGTCACGTGCAACCTTCTCTCTCTCTCTCTATAAAAGAGGAGACGGCGAGAGAACGCTATCCATTTTTTCCTTTAGGACACACAGCGAGAGAGAGATAGAATTTTGTTTTCTTTTTTCCTCAATTGAAGAAGATGGACATTTTGAGTGCCAAACCTCTCAAAGATTCCTACATTGTTCTGGACATGGAATACTTTCACTGTTATGATCCAAAGACGGGAGATATATGTTTCATCTTGAAAGAACTGGGCTACATCACTTGCGATTTAACCTTATGCGGATCCATGATTTTTCTCCCTCCTGTCCATTACGACGACTTATCGTCCCGCAATCAAGCTGTGGTCAACCAGACTACAAATAACCGACACGGCCTGCAATGGACCGAGGGTCGTCTTTCCTACGAGCATCTTCCTACAATCCTGAAAATACTGACCGAAAATGTGGAGGTGATCTACGTCAATGGATACGATAAAGCGGAATTTTTCAGCAAGCTCTGCCAGCGATCCGTTTATGAGTTTTACATCCCAGGGAAAACCGAGTGGCGGAACAAGTCGAAATGCACGCGACACCAATATTTCCAAAAGATGATTCATTGTGCCGAGAACAAGGTGAGAAATTTTCGATACCATTTGATGGAGGGTAGTTACGTTTCCCGGAAATTACATTGTTACCCCTTCGAGAGCAAAGCTGTCGAAGACGAAGAGGAGGCGGAAGAATCTCCCCAGGAGAACTCGTGCGACGATGAGGAGGAGGATGAACTTTCTAATAATAATAATAAATGTCTAAGTTGGGATGCTTTAGAGACCCAAGAATATTGGTCTCAACCCTTATCTCACCTAGACCTGAAAGAGGATCCTCAAGTGTACTCTTTGTGGTCCTCTTCTAAAATTTGGTCTTGGAGAGAACCCTTGAATGTTCATGAATGAAATGGTATGTAAATCCCTAGAGAAAAAAAAATAGAAAAAAAAAAGTTCCTTTTTTTGTAATATGTTGATTTCTTTCCAATCCCATTTCTTTTCTATAACTCCAGCCCAATCGACGAGAAGAAGACGAATTTTCCAAGTTACACAAGACGAATCTTCCAAGTTACACAAGACGTAGAAAGATTTCACAAGGATTTACAAATCACACTCTCCCACATGATATATGTATAGAGAGAAAAAGACCCTCTGTTCTCTAGCCAATACGTCAAGACTTCCCTAAACTAAGAGAGACCATGAGTACCGAGGAAACCTTAGCAGAGCAAGTGGAAAGACTTTCAAAGAGATTAGAAGAGTTAAGACGGGATAGATTTACAGTTCCGCCGACTAAAGAGGAAACTATCATCGATTTCAACAAACCGCTGTACTTTCATCCCCTACCCCAAAGAATGAGACGAGTGGACTCGCCGTTGAACAGTTCCAATGAGAAACAAAATGTCACTTATTTGAATAACCAATTTCAACACATGAATATTTCATAAGTATTTTTTCCCTAAAGCGTAGGGAGATCGGATCAGTAGTTTTTCCCTTTTCATCGTCGAAAAAGATTGGGAGGAAAAATCTTTCTCAGCTCTCTCAGAAAAATTTTTCTGCCTTTAAAAAAAAAAAAAAAAAAACTTTTTGTTAATTTTTATCATGTCTTAGACATGATAAAAATTAACTCTACCCCCCCCCCCCTTTTGTCTGGGAATGTCTTCTCACACTTTCTAAAAATAGACCATCACTCCTCCTTTCTTAAAGAATAGAATTCCAAGAATGGGATCTGGTCTATTTTTAGAAACGGTGAGACCCTATTCCCAGACAAAAGGCGGGTAGAGTTAATTTTTATCATGTCTAAAGTTCAGGGTCCATCCATCTTCTTATGTGAAACGGTGACCCTGACAAGATCGAGATAAACAAGTCCTATGAGTTGTTTTGTAATCTTGACGCGATCCAAGAAAGACTTTTTTTTTTTTGAAATAGGCGGGGGGTGGGGAGAGAAAATGTTCAGATATCTTTTCATAAATATATTTTTTATCAAAGTGTTTCTTTCATTCCGATCCTTTTAAGAGGTTGGAATGACCCTGACATTTAGATGGGGTCGCGATCCCGACAGATGTCGCGCGAGTATAAAAGTGTGTGTCCTCCGCGAGATTTCTTCAGAGAACAAAAGAAGACGTGAACTGAGCTGGTAAGTCCCTTTGGTCCTATGAATATGGTTATCTATAAACTCGATTTGATTCTTAGTTTTTTTTAATAATGATAATAATCATAACTTCATTTAAAAAGACCTTTGAAACTTTTTACCCTTTGAAAAGAAAAATGTCTCTTTCAAGACGACGACTCTAAAACGTTCTCTTTTTTGCTCCTGTTTGTGGAAGACATCACCGTATTCATCGCCATGGCGTGTTCAGAAAACTTTATCGTGCTCGATCTAGAGGGTTTCCAGTCCTACAACCACAAGAAGGATGAATTTACCTACGTTTTAAAAGAATTGGGCTATGCGACAAAAGATTTTTTGACCGTGGGATCGTTGACGTTTACTCCTCCTCACCCCTTCCACCAACTGAGTGAAAAAAACCAAAAGACAAATGCCTGGCTGACAAGAAACCTTCACGGACTTCGTTGGAACGAGGGTCATATTCCCTACAACCATTTAGGACGCATTCTCCAATCGCTCACTCACAGCTTCTCCACGATTTATGTGGTGGGATGCCAGAAAGCTAAATTCTTTGCTAAAGACTTGGATTATCAAAAACCCGTGACGGAAATTTATGTGCCAGATGGAATCATTTGGAAGTATCGGGAAAAATGTGCCCGACATCATCAAAGGATGAAATATTTCCATTGTGCCGAAAACAAAGTGCGCAACTATCGATGGCATATTATGGAAGGAGATTTTCATATCAATCACGTCTATCCAGACGGAACGGAGAAAGAGGAGAGGATTCAGGAGGAAGCAGACAATCCTCTGCAAGCTTTTGATAAGGCCTACGATCAGTTAGAGAAGGATCCGTCCCCAAAAGCGTACGATAGGCTCATCCAGAAAAGGGATAATCTGTCCTGTTTCCAAGTGATGGAACATCCGGATGAGCATACGCCTTTAAACTTGATGGGCTCTTCTACTTCTTCTTCTTTGTCGTCAACTTCCTCCAATAACTCGAGGAAGACGGAGGGTTGGGGAGACATACCTGAAAATATTCCCCATTACGATCCAGCAGCCTGTTGGGACGAACCTTCCAAAGAATCTCATGAGACCCCCAAAATATCTTCAGAGGATCCAAAGACAAAATCCACTGAGTGTTGGGACGATGAACGGACGACTCATGCTCCAAAATCCACTAAGACTATATCCACTGAGTGTTGGGACAATGAACGGACGACCCATGCTCCAAAATCCACTGAGACTATGTCCACTGAGTGTTGGGACGATGAAACCGAAAAGACGACAGAGAATTGGGATGACCGTTCTCAAAAGTATTTGAATTGATATATACATAAACTCAGGAGAAAAAAAAATAAAGAAAAGATTTTTAGAAATAAGTAGAGAAAGGTTCTCCGCTTTCCCTATATTTATGGAAATGGACTGAGAAGAGAGAGACGAATCAGGAGATCAAAAAAAATGGGTCTTGGAAGGAATGAGTGCAAATGCATTCGATTCCTTCCGAGACCCATTTTTTTTGGGTCCCTCTCTCATCCAATCTTGGAAAAGAACTTTGTCCTATTTTTCTAGGTCCATTCAAAAAGAAATGAATCTATCCATAAATTTTCTTAAAAGAAAAAAAACAAAAAGATCCATTACCTCTTGACGGTCCAAAGTCGAGAATCTTGGAAAAAGTCATCCACTCTCTCCATCCAGTCAAGCTTCTCTGTAGAAAATCTAGTAGGTGCATCTGCATTCTTGAACACCCGGCAGTTATTATTGGACGCGAAACGTCGAATGCTGAAATAGTTAACAGTGAGCCCATTCTTAAAGAAACGGGGATGTTTTATTCATCCAGTCGAGTGCCGAAAAATTTCTGAGAGCCGAAGAAAAATTTCTCTAGCTGAAAAAAAAAAAAAAAAAAAAAAAAAAAAAAAAAAAAATACCCCCCTTTTAGTCTGAAAATTGATGTCTTCAATTTTTGAAATTTTTGAAAAATTGAAGACATCAATTTTCAAATTTTCAGAGTAAAAGGGGGGGTAATTTATTTTTCAGAAACTTTTCCCAGCCGACTCGATGTGAATAAAACTTTACTGTTTGTTAAGAATGTTATTTAATGGATCGATTTCAACCTATCGAGTTTCGCTTGAGTTCCGGCCGTGCTGTGGGCCCACCTGGATACAAGTTTTCCCCTTTTGGAATAGAATTTCCGTTAAGGTAGGCAGGCTACTTTTCCTCTTTTTGCATTTTTCATGTCATTTCATTTGTATTACAATATACTGAAAACGGGCGTTCGAACTGATTTCTAGGCTATTTCTATACAAATGGAGCTCGATCCAAGAAAGAAATGATGTCTTTTTTTTTATTTTGTGGACAGCCAATTTGTATTGGAATATACTGAAAACGGGTGTTTGAGTCGATTTTCAGTATATTTCAATACAAATAGAGCTCGGTCCAAGAAAGAAATGATGTCTTTTTTTTATTTTGTGAACTGCCAATTTGTATTGGAATATACTGAAAACGGGTGTTTGAGTCGGTTTTCAGTATATTTCAATACAAATAGAGCTCCATCCAAGAAAGAAATGATGTCTTTTTTTATTTTGTGGACTGCCAATTTGTATTGGAATATATTGAAAACGGGTGTTTGTGTCGGTTTTCAGTATATTTCAATACAAATAGAGCTCGATCCAAGAAAGAAATGATGTCTTTTTTTTATTTTGTGGACTGCCAATTTGTATTGGAATATACTGAAAACGGGTGTTTGAGTCGGTTTTCAGTATATTTCAATACAAGTGGAGCTCGATCCAAGAAAAAAATGGTTTTTTTTTTATTTTGTGGACTGCCAATTTTGTATTGGAATATACTGAAAACGGGCGTTCACGTCCGTTTTCGGTATATTTCAATACAAATGGAGCTCGATCCAAGAATGAAATGATGTCTTTTTTTTATGTTGTGGACAACCAATTTTGTATTGGAATATACTGAAAACGGGCATTCACGTCGGTTTTCAGTATATTTCAATACAAATGGAGCTCGATCCAAGAAAAAAATGATGTCTTTTTTTTATGTTGTGGACAACCAATTTTGTATTGGAATATACTGAAAACGGGCATTCACGTCGGTTTTCAGTATATTTCAATACAAATGGAGCTCGATCCAAGAAAAAAATGATGTCTTTTTTTTATGTTGTGGACAGCCAATTTTGTATTGGAATATACTGAAAACGGGCGTTCACGTTGGTTTTCAGTATATTACAATACAAATGGAGCTGGATCCAAGAAAAAAATGATGTCTTTTTTTTATTTTGTGGACAGCCAATTTTGTATTGGAATATACTGAAAACGGGCGTTCACGTTGGTTTTCAGTATATTACAATACAAGTGGAGCTGGATCCAAGAAAAAAATGATGTCTTTTTTTTATTTTGTGGACAGCCAATTTTGTATTGGAATATACTGAAAACGGGCATTCACGTCGGTTTTCAGTATATTACAATACAAGTGGAGCTGGATCCAAGAAAAAAATGATGTCTTTTTTTTATTTTGTGGACACCCAATTTTGTATTGGAATATACTGAAAACGGGCGTTCACGTTGGTTTTCAGTATATTACAATACAAGTGGAGCTGGATCCAAGAAAAAAATGATGTCTTTTTTTTATTTTGTGGACAGCCAATTTTGTATTGGAATATACGGAAAACGGGCGTTCACGTCGGTTTTCAGTATATTACAATACAAATGGAGCTGGATCCAAGAAAAAAATGATGTCTTTTTTTTATGTTGTGGACAACCAATTTTGTATTGGAATATACTGAAAACGGGCATTCACGTTGGTTTTCAGTATATTACAATACAAGTGGAGCTGGATCCAAGAAAAAAATGATGTCTTTTTTTTATTTTGTGGACAACCAATTTTGTATTGGAATATACTGAAAACGGGCGTTCACGTCGGTTTTCAGTATATTTCAATACAAATAGAGCTCCATCCAAGAAAAAAATGATGTCTTTTTTTATGTTGTGGACTGCCCTATTTTGTATTGGAATATACTGAAAACGGGCGTTCACGTTGGTTTTCAGTATATTTCAATACAAATGGAGCTCCATCCAAGAAAAAAATGATGGCCTTTTTTTTATGTTGTGGACTGCCCTATTTTGTATTGGAATATACTGAAAACGGGTGTTCGAGTTGGTTTTCAGTATATTCAAATACAAATGGAGCTCTATCGAAGAAAAAAATGATGTCTTTTTTATGTTGTGGACTGCCCTATTTTGTATTGGAATATACTGAAAACGGGCGTTCGAGTCCTTTTTCCGACTATTTCTACACACATTCCACTATATTAAGATGACGTCATGGTTGAGTCCACACAGAGTCGTCCCCGGACAGAGTCGTCTCCGGACAAAGTCGTCCCCGGACAATTTTATACCGAATTTGTATAGAGATATACTTAAAATGGGGTTGGAAAGTATAGAAAAGAGAAGAATTGAAAGTGAAAGTCAAAAAGCAAAATGGGATCGGCTGGGAAAAATTTCTGAGGGCCGAGAAAAATTCTGAGTCAGAAAAAAAAAGAAAAAATATATAATATATATATTATATAATATATATTATATAATATATATTATAAATACTTTTTGTAATTTTTATCATGTCTTCTAGACATGATAAAAATTAACTAATCCCTTTTGTCTAGGAATGTTGTCTCACCATTTCTAAAAAATAGACCATGACTCATTCTTTCTAAAGAATAGAATTCCAAGAAAAGAATGGGTTCTGGTATATTTGAGAAACGGTGAGACAACATTCCCAGACAAAAGGGGGTACATTGAGTCTGTGCTGTAGACCCTGAACAACC
This sequence comes from Stegodyphus dumicola, assembly GCF_044657685.1. NCBI lineage: Eukaryota > Metazoa > Arthropoda > Arachnida > Araneae > Eresidae > Stegodyphus > Stegodyphus dumicola. The sequence goes on along the minus strand of NC_140771.1, from coordinate 158,353,999 downwards.
TATCGGTCACCGGTAATATATCTGGAAGGACCCCAAAAAGCTATCCACTGTCGTTGGAATTGTGTTCACTGGAAGCTATTTCTTTTTTTCGCAATCTCGCTTTTAGTTTTCTCTGAGATTCTTTAGAAATGGGTGAAGATGGGTAGCGTGAAGACGGGGACACCTGGATCAGGATTCCCGATTAGGGTAGAGAGGGAAGCGTGTTCCTTTTCAACAGCCCACAGTGTTCTGAACAGAAACGTGGAATGCTTTTATAGAAAAGAGAAGAGTTGAAAGTGAAATTAACTCACTCCTTTTGTCTGGGTATGTTGTCTCACCGTTTCTAAAAATAGAGCAGAACCCAGTCTTTTCTTGGAATTCTATTCTTTAAAAGGATGAGTCATGGTCTATTTTTAGAAAGTGGGAGACAACATTCCCAGACAAAAGGGGGGTGAGTTAATTTTTATCATGTATAGAAGACATGATAAAAATTAACAAAAAGTTTTTTTTTTTTTTTTTTTTTTTTTTTTTTTTTTTTTTACATCTCAGAATTTTTTTCTGAGCTCTGAGAAATTTTTCCTAGCCGATCCCATTTCGTTTTTCGACTTTCACTTTCAACTCTTCACTTTTCCTATCCACTGTCGTTGGAATTGTTTTCACTGGAGGCTATTTCTTTTTTTGCAATCTAGCTTTTAGTTTTCTCTGAGATTCTTTAGAAATGGCTATACAAATTTCACCATCTATATAGAAATGATTTCCAAACAAAGTCGTCCCCGGACCATCTTGATGACCGAATATGTATAGAAGTAGTTTGAAAATGGGAAAACACGGAGAGAATGTCCCAGGTTCTTTTACTGGAAGTATGAATCAGAGGCAAAATGTCCGTAGCGTTCCAAAACAATCTTCCGTCATCCACATAACAGCGAATGCTCACAAACTCATTATATAAGACGCGGATCATCATCTTGAGTAGAAATATGGATACGCACAGCAGTCTCTCTCTCTGGGAAATAGAGTCTGTCTTCCACTCGCCTCTCTATATATACGAGAAGACCACGTGATGGGCGACGTGACGGTTGACTTCTAGAAAAAAAAATCAACTTTGTCTATCTCTCTCTCTCTATGACCTTCTATTTTTTTCCTAAAGGACACCCCGTCACCTTTTCAAAGGTCATGGGATTGAGAGGAACGAAAGAAAAAAAAACAACCATCCTTTGTATACTACCTATGATGTTCTCCTAGAGACCTCTGTCATTTTCTTCTCGAGAGCTACGTGATGAAAGCTTTTTTTTTATTCTAAAGTTTATCAACTTTGTAGACACATGACCCCGTCACCTTCTCAAAGGCCATGTCGTATGGAATGGGACCCTTTTGGTTTTTTCTTTTGAGAAAATAAAAAATAAAACAACTCTATAATCATCTCTCTATGACCTTCACAAACACTCATGTTTTATCATTTCTTTTTATTTTAGAATTCATCAACCTTGTTCCTCCTCCTTCCCTCTCTCTCTCTCTGAGGAGTCTATATAAACGGATCGCCAGCGAGCTCTTGTTCATATCAGTCGAGTGTTTCGCCTTGAGAACGGAAAAAAAAAATACAAAAGCCATGCTGCTCAAACTGGAATATAACGATGACTATTACGTGCACGCGTATGTGGATCTAGGATTCCTGTACTGGAATGCCAAAGATATCTTGACTCTCTTGCCTACGAACGTCTCGCATACGACGAGTGTTCTCCAAGTCTTTTTTCCTAATCGACACCATTTTCTTCGACTAGGCGATTTGGACAACTACTCCAAAGAATGGGGTCAACCGAACCAGATTGTCCTCACTTCGAATAAAGCGGCCTTCGTCGCTTCGAAATCCCTGCATAACAAGTCGCTCTTCCCTTGGACGTGTAAAATATTCATGAGACCTCTGACGAAAATTGAGGAGGACGGGGAAACGTATATCACCCTCCGAGAGACTGTGCAAGACGAACAAGAAAGGAAAAAGAGTCCTCTCTTTTTCATCACTCAATTCGGGATCCATCATCTCCCCAAAATCATCCAGAGACATCAAGCCTTCGTTGAAAAGTATCAGAAAGAGGATGATGGTGGTGATGATGATGATGATGATGCGATATGGTCTCCAGTCGCTTAAGGAAGGGGAAACGTTCTCCGCTTTCCCTATTCCATAGACTGGAGAGTTGAATTAGGAGACCAAAAAAATGGGTCTTGGAAGGAATGAGTGCATTTCAAAATGCATTCGATTCCTTCCGAGACCCATTTTTTTGGGCCACTCTCTCCTCCAATCTTGGGAGAGAGAGAGAGAGAAAAGAAATTTATCATCTCCTGTCCACCCAAAAAAGAAACTATGTATTTTTGTTTTTCTGGATGCGGCCGAATTTGTAGACGAATCGTCCAGAAACCGGCCCTCAAGCCCATTTCCAAACTACTTCTATACATATTCGGTCATCAAGATGGTCCGGGGACGACTTTGTTTGGAAATCATTTCTATATAGATGGTGAAATTTGTATAGCCATTTCTAAAGAATCTCAGAGAAAACTAAAAGCGAGATTGCAAAAAAAGAAATAGCCTACAATTCCAACGACAGTGGATAGCTTTTTGGGGATAGGAAAAGTGAAGAGTTGAAAGTGAAAGTCGAAAAACGAAATGGGATCGGCTAGGAAAAATTTCTCAGAGCTCAGAAAAAAATTCTGAGATGTAAAAAAAAAAAAAAAAAAAAAAAAAAAAACTTTTTGTTAATTTTTATCATGTCTTCTAGACATGATAAAGATTAACTCACCCCCCTTTTGTCTGGGAATGTTGTCTCCCACTTTCTAAAAATAGACCATGACTCATCCTTTTAAAGAATAGAATTCCAAGAAAAGACTGGGTTCTGCTCTATTTTTAGAAACGGTGAGACAACATACCCAGACAAAAGGGGGTGAGTTAATTTCACTTTCAACTCTTCTCTTTTCTATAAAAGCATTCCACGTTTCTGTTCAGAACACTGTGGGCTGTTGAAAAGGCAACACGCCTCCCTCTCTACCCTAATCGGGAATCCTGATCCAGGTGTCCCCCTCTTCACGCTACCCATCTTCACCCATTTCTAAAGACTCTCAGAGAAAACTAAAAGCGAGATTGCGAAAAAAAGAAATAGCCTCCAGTGAACACAATTCCAACGACAGTGGATAGCTTTTTGGGGTCCTTCCAGATATATTACTGGTGACCGATAGGTTGTTCAGGGTCTACAGCACAGACTCAATGTACCCCCTTTTGTCTGGGAATGTTGTCTCACCGTTTCTAAAAATAGACCAGAACCCATTCTTTTCTTGGAATTCTATTCTTTAGAAAGAATGAGTCATGGTCTATTTTTTAGAAACGGTGAGACAACATTCCTAGACAAAAGGGATTAGTTAATTTTTATCATGTCTAGAAGACATGATAAAAATTAACAAAAAGTATTTATAATATATATTATATAATATATATTATATAATATATATATTATGTATTTTTTCTTTTTTTTTTCTGACTCAGAATTTTTTCTCGGCTCTCAGAAATTTTTCCCAGCCGATCCCATTTTGCTTTTTGACTTTCACTTTCAATTCTTCTCTTTTCTATACTTTCCAACCCCATTTTAAGTATATCTCTATACAAATTCGGTATAAAATTGTCCGGGGACGACTTTGTCCGGAGACGACTCTGTCCGGGGACGACTCTGTGTGGACTCAACCATGACGTCATTTTAATATAGTGGAATGTGTGTAGAAATAGTCGGAAAAAGGACTCGAACGCCCGTTTCAGTATATTCCAATACAAAATAGAGCAGTCCACAACATAAAAAAGACATCATTTTTTTCTTGGATAGAGCTCCGTTTGTATTTGAATATACTGAAAACCAACTCGAACGCCCGTTTTCAGTATATTTCAATACAAATGGAGCTCGATCCAAGAAAAAAAGGATGTCTTTTTTTTATGTTGTGGACAGCCAATTTTGTATTGGAATATACTGAAAACGGGCATTCACGTCGGTTTTCAGTATATTTCAATACAAATGGAGCTCGATCCAAGAAAAAAATGATGTCTTTTTTTTATGTTGTGGACAACCAATTTTGTATTGGAATATACTGAAAACGGGCATTCACGTCGGTTTTCAGTATATTTCAATACAAATGGAGCTCGATCCAAGAAAAAAATGATGTCTTTTTTTTATGTTGTGGACAGCCAATTTTGTATTGGAATATACTGAAAACGGGCGTTCACGTTGGTTTTCAGTATATTACAATACAAATGGAGCTGGATCCAAGAAAAAAATGATGTCTTTTTTTTATTTTGTGGACAGCCAATTTTGTATTGGAATATACTGAAAACGGGCGTTCACGTTGGTTTTCAGTATATTACAATACAAGTGGAGCTGGATCCAAGAAAAAAATGATGTCTTTTTTTTATTTTGTGGACAGCCAATTTTGTATTGGAATATACTGAAAACGGGCATTCACGTCGGTTTTCAGTATATTACAATACAAGTGGAGCTGGATCCAAGAAAAAAATGATGTCTTTTTTTTATTTTGTGGACACCCAATTTTGTATTGGAATATACTGAAAACGGGCGTTCACGTTGGTTTTCAGTATATTACAATACAAGTGGAGCTGGATCCAAGAAAAAAATGATGTCTTTTTTTATTTTGTGGACAGCCAATTTTGTATTGGAATATACGGAAAACGGGCGTTCACGTCGGTTTTCAGTATATTACAATACAAATGGAGCTGGATCCAAGAAAAAAATGATGTCTTTTTTTTATGTTGTGGACAACCAATTTTGCATTGGAATATACTGAAAACGGGCATTCACGTTGGTTTTCAGTATATTACAATACAAGTGGAGCTGGATCCAAGAAAAAAATGATGTCTTTTTTTTATTTTGTGGACAACCAATTTTGTATTGGAATATACTGAAAACGGGCGTTCACGTCGGTTTTCAGTATATTTCAATACAAATAGAGCTCCATCCAAGAAAAAAATGATGTCTTTTTTTATGTTGTGGACTGCCCTATTTTGTATTGGAATATACTGAAAACGGGCGTTCACGTTGGTTTTCAGTATATTTCAATACAAATGGAGCTCCATCCAAGAAAAAAATGATGGCCTTTTTTTTATGTTGTGGACTGCCCTATTTTGTATTGGAATATACTGAAAACGGGTGTTCGAGTTGGTTTTCAGTATATTCAAATACAAATGGAGCTCTATCGAAGAAAAAAATGATGTCTTTTTTATGTTGTGCACTGCCCTATTTTGTATTGGAATATACTGAAAACGGGCGTTCGAGTCCTTTTTCCGACTATTTCTACACACATTCCACTATATTAAGATGACGTCATGGTTGAGTCCACACAGAGTCGTCCCCGGACAGAGTCGTCTCCGGACAAAGTCGTCCCCGGACAATTTTATACCGAATTTGTATAGAGATATACTTAAAATGGGGTTGGAAAGTATAGAAAAGAGAAGAATTGAAAGTGAAAGTCAAAAAGCAAAATGGGATCGGCTGGGAAAAATTTCTGAGGGCCGAGAAAAATTCTGAGTCAGAAAAAAAAAGAAAAAATATATAATATATATATTATATAATATATATTATATAATATATATTATAAATACTTTTTGTAATTTTTATCATGTCTTCTAGACATGATAAAAATTAACTAATCCCTTTTGTCTAGGAATGTTGTCTCACCATTTCTAAAAAATAGACCATGACTCATTCTTTCTAAAGAATAGAATTCCAAGAAAAGAATGGGTTCTGGTATATTTGAGAAACGGTGAGACAACATTCCCAGACAAAAGGGGGTACATTGAGTCTGTGCTGTAGACCCTGAACAACCTATCGGTCACCGGTAATATATCTGGAAGGACCCCAAAAAGCTATCCACTGTCGTTGGAATTGTGTTCACTGGAAGCTATTTCTTTTTTTCGCAATCTCGCTTTTAGTTTTCTCTGAGATTCTTTAGAAATGGGTGAAGATGGGTAGCGTGAAGACGGGGACACCTGGATCAGGATTCCCGATTAGGGTAGAGAGGGAAGCGTGTTCCTTTTCAACAGCCCACAGTGTTCTGAACAGAAACGTGGAATGCTTTTATAGAAAAGAGAAGAGTTGAAAGTGAAATTAACTCACTCCTTTTGTCTGGGTATGTTGTCTCACCGTTTCTAAAAATAGAGCAGAACCCAGTCTTTTCTTGGAATTCTATTCTTTAAAAGGATGAGTCATGGTCTATTTTTAGAAAGTGGGAGACAACATTCCCAGACAAAAGGGGGGTGAGTTAATTTTTATCATGTATAGAAGACATGATAAAAATTAACAAAAAGTTTTTTTTTTTTTTTTTTTTTTTTTTTTTTTTTTTTTTTTTTTTTACATCTCAGAATTTTTTTCTGAGCTCTGAGAAATTTTTCCTAGCCGATCCCATTTCGTTTTTCGACTTTCACTTTCAACTCTTCACTTTTCCTATCCACTGTCGTTGGAATTGTTTTCACTGGAGGCTATTTCTTTTTTTGCAATCTAGCTTTTAGTTTTCTCTGAGATTCTTTAGAAATGGCTATACAAATTTCACCATCTATATAGAAATGATTTCCAAACAAAGTCGTCCCCGGACCATCTTGATGACCGAATATGTATAGAAGTAGTTTGAAAATGGGAAAACACGGAGAGAATGTCCCAGGTTCTTTTACTGGAAGTATGAATCAGAGGCAAAATGTCCGTAGCGTTCCAAAACAATCTTCCGTCATCCACATAACAGCGAATGCTCACAAACTCATTATATAAGACGCGGATCATCATCTTGAGTAGAAATATGGATACGCACGGCAGTCTCTCTCTCTGGGAAATAGAGTCTGTCTTCCACTCGCCTCTCTATATATACGAGAAGACCACGTGATGGGCGACGTGACGGTTGACTTCTAGAAAAAAAAATCAACTTTGTCTATCTCTCTCTCTCTATGACCTTCTATTTTTTTCCTAAAGGACACCCCGTCACCTTTTCAAAGGTCATGGGATTGAGAGGAACGAAAGAAAAAAAAACAACCATCCTTTGTATACTACCTATGATGTTCTCCTAGAGACCTCTGTCATTTTCTTCTCGAGAGCTACGTGATGAAAGCTTTTTTTTTATTCTAAAGTTTATCAACTTTGTAGACACATGACCCCGTCACCTTCTCAAAGGCCATGTCGTATGGAATGGGACCCTTTTGGTTTTTTCTTTTGAGAAAATAAAAAATAAAACAACTCTATAATCATCTCTCTATGACCTTCACAAACACTCATGTTTTATCATTTCTTTTTATTTTAGAATTCATCAACCTTGTTCCTCCTCCTTCCCTCTCTCTCTCTCTGAGGAGTCTATATAAACGGATCGCCAGCGAGCTCTTGTTCATATCAGTCGAGTGTTTCGCCTTGAGAACGGAAAAAAAAAATACAAAAGCCATGCTGCTCAAACTGGAATATAACGATGACTATTACGTGCACGCGTATGTGGATCTAGGATTCCTGTACTGGAATGCCAAAGATATCTTGACTCTCTTGCCTACGAACGTCTCGCATACGACGAGTGTTCTCCAAGTCTTTTTTCCTAATCGACACCATTTTCTTCGACTAGGCGATTTGGACAACTACTCCAAAGAATGGGGTCAACCGAACCAGATTGTCCTCACTTCGAATAAAGCGGCCTTCGTCGCTTCGAAATCCCTGCATAACAAGTCGCTCTTCCCTTGGACGTGTAAAATATTCATGAGACCTCTGACGAAAATTGAGGAGGACGGGGAAACGTATATCACCCTCCGAGAGACTGTGCAAGACGAACAAGAAAGGAAAAAGAGTCCTCTCTTTTTCATCACTCAATTCGGGATCCATCATCTCCCCAAAATCATCCAGAGACATCAAGCCTTCGTTGAAAAGTATCAGAAAGAGGATGATGGTGGTGATGATGATGATGATGATGCGATATGGTCTCCAGTCGCTTAAGGAAGGGGAAACGTTCTCCGCTTTCCCTATTCCATAGACTGGAGAGTTGAATTAGGAGACCAAAAAAATGGGTCTTGGAAGGAATGAGTGCATTTCAAAATGCATTCGATTCCTTCCGAGACCCATTTTTTTGGGCCACTCTCTCCTCCAATCTTGGGAGAGAGAGAGAGAGAAAAGAAATTTATCATCTCCTGTCCACCTAAAAAAGAAACTATGTATTTTTGTTTTTCTGGATGCGGCCGAATTTGTAGAGGAATCGTCCAGAAACCGGCCCTCAAGCCCATTTTCAAACTACTTCTATACATATTCGGTCATCAAGATGGTCCGGGGACGACTTTGTTTGGAAATCATTTCTATATAGATGGTGAAATTTGTATAGCCATTTCTAAAGAATCTCAGAGAAAACTAAAAGCGAGATTGCAAAAAAAGAAATAGCCTCCAGTGAACACAATTCCAACGACAGTGGATAGCTTTTTGGGGATAGGAAAAGTGAAGAGTTGAAAGTGAAAGTCGAAAAACGAAATGGGATCGGCTAGGAAAAATTTCTCAGAGCTCAGAAAAAAATTCTGAGATGTAAAAAAAAAAAAAAAAAAAAAAAAAAAAAAAACTTTTTGTTAATTTTTATCATGTCTTCTAGACATGATAAAGATTAACTCACCCCCCTTTTGTCTGGGAATGTTGTCTCCCACTTTCTAAAAATAGACCATGACTCATCCTTTTAAAGAATAGAATTCCAAGAAAAGACTGGGTTCTGCTCTATTTTTAGAAACGGTGAGACAACATACCCAGACAAAAGGGGGTGAGTTAATTTCACTTTCAACTCTTCTCTTTTCTATAAAAGCATTCCACGTTTCTGTTCAGAACACTGTGGGCTGTTGAAAAGGCAACACGCCTCCCTCTCTACCCTAATCGGGAATCCTGATCCAGGTGTCCCCCTCTTCACGCTACCCATCTTCACCCATTTCTAAAGACTCTCAGAGAAAACTAAAAGCGAGATTGCGAAAAAAAGAAATAGCCTCCAGTGAACACAATTCCAACGACAGTGGATAGCTTTTTGGGGTCCTTCCAGATATATTACTGGTGACCGATAGGTTGTTCAGGGTCTACAGCACAGACTCAATGTACCCCCTTTTGTCTGGGAATGTTGTCTCACCGTTTCTAAAAATAGACCAGAACCCATTCTTTTCTTGGAATTCTATTCTTTAGAAAGAATGAGTCATGGTCTATTTTTTAGAAACGGTGAGACAACATTCCTAGACAAAAGGGATTAGTTAATTTTTATCATGTCTAGAAGACATGATAAAAATTAACAAAAAGTATTTATAATATATATTATATAATATATATTATATAATATATATATTATGTATTTTTTCTTTTTTTTTTCTGACTCAGAATTTTTTCTCGGCTCTCAGAAATTTTTCCCAGCCGATCCCATTTTGCTTTTTGACTTTCACTTTCAATTCTTCTCTTTTCTATACTTTCCAACCCCATTTTAAGTATATCTCTATACAAATTCGGTATAAAATTGTCCGGGGACGACTTTGTCCGGAGACGACTCTGTCCGGGGACGACTCTGTGTGGACTCAACCATGACGTCATTTTAATATAGTGGAATGTGTGTAGAAATAGTCGGAAAAAGGACTCGAACGCCCGTTTCAGTATATTCCAATACAAAATAGAGCAGTCCACAACATAAAAAAGACATCATTTTTTTCTTGGATAGAGCTCCGTTTGTATTTGAATATACTGAAAACCAACTCGAACGCCCGTTTTCAGTATATTCCAATACAAAATAGGGCAGTCCACAACATAAAAAAAAGACATCATTTTTTTCTTGGATGGAGCTCCATTTGTATTGAAATATACTGAAAATCAACGTGAACGCCCGTTTTCAGTATATTCCAATACAAAATAGGGCAATTCACAACATAAAAAAAAGACATCATTTTTTTCTTGGATCGAGCTCCATTTGTATTGTAATATACTGAAAACCGACGTGAACGCCCGTTTTCAGTATATTCCAATACAAAATTGGCTGTCCACAAAATAAAAAAAAGACATCATTTTTTTCTTGGATCCATCTCCACTTGTATTGTAATATACTGAAAACCGACGTGAATGCCCGTTTTCAGTATATTCCAATACAAAATTGGCTGTCCACAAAATAAAAAAAAGACATCATTTTTTTCTTGGATCCAGCTCCACTTGTATTGTAATATACTGAAAACCAACGTGAACGCCCGTTTTCAGTATATTCCAATACAAAATTGGCTGTCCACAAAATAAAAAAAGACGTCATTTTTTTCTTGGATCCATCTCCATTTGTACTGTAATATACTGAAAACCAACGTGAACGCCCGTTTTCACTATATTCCAATACAAAATTGGCTGTCCACAACATAAAAAAAAGACATCCTTTTTTTCTTGGATCGAGCTCCATTTGTATTGAAATATACTGAAAACCGACGTGAATGCCCGTTTTCAGTATATTCCAATACAAAACTGGTTGTCCACAACATAAAAAAAAGACATCATTTTATTCTTGGATCGAGCTCCATTTGTATTGAAATATACTGAAAACCGACGTGAACGCCCGTTTTCAGTATATTCCAATACAAAAGTGGCAGTCCACAAAATAAAAAAAAGACATCATTTTTTTCTTGGATCGAGCTCCACTTGTATTGAAATATACTGAAAACCGACTCAAACACCCGTTTTCAGTATATTCCAATACAAATTGGCAGTCCACAAAATAAAAAAAAGACATCATTTTTTTCTTGGATCGAGCTCCATTTGTATTGAAATATACTGAAAACCGACGTGAACGCCCGTTTTCAGTATATTCCAATACAAAATTGGCAGTCCACAAAATAAAAAAAAGACATCATTTTTTTCTTGGATCGAGCTCTATTTGTATTGAAATATACTGAAAACCGACACAAACACCCGTTTTCAATATATTCCAATACAAATTGGCAGTCCACAAAATAAAAAAAAGACATCATTTCTTTCTTGGATCGAGCTCTATTTGTATTGAAATATACTGAAAACCGACACAAACACCTGTTTTCAATATATTCCAATACAAATTGGCAGTCCACAAAATAAAAAAAGACATCATTTCTTTCTTGGATCGAGCTCTATTTGTATTGAAATATACTGACAACCGACTCAAACACCCGTTTTCAGTATATTCCAATACAAATTGGCAGTTCACAAAATAAAAAAAAGACATCATTTCTTTCTTGGACCGAGCTCTATTTGTATTGAAATATACTGAAAATCGACTCAAACACCCGTTTTCAGTATATTCCAATACAAATTGGCAGTCCACAAAATAAAAAAAAAAGACATCATTTCTTTCTTGGATCGAGCTCCATTTGTATAGAAATAGCCTAGAAATCAGTTCGAACGCCCGTTTTCAGTATATTGTAATACAAATGAAATGACATGAAAAATGCAAAAAGAGGAAAAGTAGCCTGCCTACCTTGACGGAAATTCTATTCCAAAAGGGGAAAACTTGTATCCAGGTGGGCCCACAGCACGGCCGGAACTCAAGCGAAACTCGATAGGTTGAAATCGATCCATTAAATAACATTCTTAAAAAACAGTAAAGTTTTATTCTATTCCAAAAGGGCAAAACTTGTATCCAGGTGGGCCCACAGCATGGCCGGAACTCAAGTGAAACTCAATAGGTTGAAATCGATCCATTAAATAACATTCTTAACAAACAGTAAAGTTTTATTCACATCGAGTCGGCTGGGAAAAGTTTCTGAAAAATAAATTACCCCCCCTTTTACTCTGAAAATTTGAAAATTGATGTCTTCAATTTTTCAAAAATTGAAGACATCAATTTTCAGACTAAAAGGGGGGTATTTTTTTTTTTTTTTTTTTTTTTTTTTTCAGCTAGAGAACTTTTCTTCGGCTCTCAGAAATTTTTCGGCACTCGACTGGATGAATAAAACATCCCCGTTTCTTTAAGAATGGGCTCACTGTTAACTATTTCAGCATTCGACGTTTCGCGTCCAATAATAACTGCCGGGTGTTCAAGAATGCAGATGCACCTACTAGATTTTCTACAAAGAAGCTTGACTGGATGGAGAGAGTGGATGACTTTTTCCAAGATTCTCGACTTTGGACCGTCAAGAGGTAATGGATCTTTTTGTTTTTTTTTTCTTTTAAGAAAATTTATGGATAGATTCATTTCTTTTTGAATGGACCTAGAAAAAAAGGACAAAGTTCTTTTCCAAGATTGGATGAGAGAGGGACCCAAAAAAATGGGTCTCGGAAGGAATCGAATGCATTTGCACTCATTCCTTCCGAGACCCATTTTTTTTGGTCTCCTGATTCGTCTCTCTCTCTCTCTCTCTCTCTTCTCAGTCCATTTCCATAAATATAGGGAAAGCGGAGAACCTTTCTCTACTTATTTCTAAAAATCTTTTCTTTATTTTTTTTTCTCCTGAGTTTATGTATATATCAATTCAAATACTTTTGAGAACGGTCATCCCAATTCTCTGTCGTCTTTTCGGTTTCATCGTCCCAACACTCAGTGGACATAGTCTCAGTGGATTTTGGAGCATGGGTCGTCCGTTCATTGTCCCAACACTCAGTGGATATAGTCTTAGTGGATTTTGGAGCATGAGTCGTCCGTTCATCGTCCCAACACTCAGTGGATTTTGTCTTTGGATCCTCTGAAGATATTTTGGGGGTCTCATGAGATTCTTTGGAAGGTTCGTCCCAACAGGCTGCTGGATCGTAATGGGGAATATTTTCAGGTATGTCTCCCCAACCCTCCGTCTTCCTCGAGTTATCAGGTTCAATGTTTCTTCTAACCTTCTTCGGAAACATACAATGACCTGACTAGAACAGAGAGCTTACTAAAGCTATGTTCACTAATTGTAGTAAGTAGACAGGATACAGACGAAGGGTATACAAAACCCTTTATTTTTTTCTTTATATACAATGACTTCCGTACTTCGGAATACAATGACCCTCCACTCGGGGTCTAACTTAAAAGATATCAAAATAAAACTAAACTCTAATTTAACTTTAGAATAAGATTGGCCTTATAATAACAGAAAGCGTATGTAGCACAGAGACTGTGAACACTACAATACGTTTAATTTATCAAGAGGATTAAAACCTCTGGCCTGGAAGGCAAAGTAGCAACTGCGTAACTTCTAAGGTAAGCGGCCTGCTTCGAACTCACGGCTTCCTCTCTTCTGCTTGGCAAAAAGGCCACACTTAAATACTTGGCGTTCGCCAGACACTTTGCATAAACTCCTTCACGCTTATAATTCTGGCCGGAAGTAGAAAATAAGAAGTGATAGTAAAGATTTAAAATAAAATAAACGTTAGTAAAACTTAAGATCCTTACATACTTCCCGCCAGAGTTAATTAGTTTGAAACTGAGGTCTAAAACGACCTTGTTGAAAACTTTTAGCTCTAGAAACTAACGCGAGGCCAAACTTTTACAATCATAACTTAGCTAGAAACTAGAAAATTTTAAAAGAAAGAAATTTGTTACAATAGCAGCTCCCGGAATATACAACAATCTTTTTTCTTTTTCATCTGTACTGCATCAAAACAGGAGCTTTATTCAATTCTGGTTCCTTCCAGAGATCTGGAAGGAAAACTAGTTTAATGAAATGTTACAGAATGACATTGCAAATAACATATAGAATATACTTTTCTTAACATTCTTATTTCATTCATGACTATTTTAATTATCTCTCCCCGTGCTCTCTGACATGTGTTGTAAAAACACCAAACACGAATGTGTTTCTGTCTATGTGTTCAACACTTCCTCCTACAATCAAAACACTAACGTGTTAAAATTCAACATACGAGACCTCTTAACACACCCTAATTTCAACTCTAGACCCTGAGGTACTATTCTGAAAGTGGCTAACTCTAAAGTGTAGCGTCAGAGAGCCTAACTACATCATTCAACCTTTAAGACATATTCACCATGATTTAATCTTTACAGTCACACGAATAACAAATTTTTTAACATTACTTTCACTTTTACCATATCACGTTATTTCTAAACATTCAAAATAACAGTTCACATGTATACAAGAACATATCAAGATGCCGTTAATTTTACACATTTGAAAACATACATTAGTAGTACATTGTTAACTTCTATTCTTTTCAAAGCAAGTGCCAATTCTTTCTACATTGAAATAATACTACATTTCAAAAAGTCTTTCAGACTAAAACTTCTTTCTTGTTAGAATGTTTTAAATAAAATTTATACAATAACTTTTTACAATATTTAAGTCTTTATACAACGCTATTATACATCAACTTTAGTTTTACGCGCGAGTAATTGAAAAACATAATAAGAAAATCGGTCACAACTCATTTCTCGCCCTTTTGGCGATAAAGGTAGACCTCGCATGAGGTAAAACTTCTTGAAATCTGCCACTTGCAGTAAGAATGAAAGATTAACTTAAGTTTGTAAAGTAACATAAAATTTTACTTATCTTTGTAATATTCAGACATCCTTTTCTGGGCCCAGTCTTTAAAGGTGCTGCAGACCGTAGCTTGGTTGATCCTCCTTCTTGTACGGGCTCGCCCTTCAGTGCTTTCCTCTGGAAGCTTCCGTTTTTCACCACTACGGCCACCCTTGAACATCTTCCTTCTGTCCTCTGCTTGTGGTCTTGGCCGTTTGAAGGCAGCTGGTCTTGGTGGAACCGGGAAACTTCTGTCGTGATCCTGCTTGGACCTCGTTGTTGGCCGTTCAAATTTTTCTTGTACTTTTTCCTCCGCCGCTGATGGCCCTTCCGCAGTTCGGCGACTTTTGCAGCGAAGAGTTCTGTCGGATGAGTCAATCTTCCGTTTCACAGCCGGGTTATAGTTGCCGTCCTTTCTCCCGGTCTTTTCCACATACGTCGTCCTTCTCCCTTCTTCATACTGGGGGTGTTCGTGAACTCTGTTTTTGGACGGTGGAACGGCTTCTTTTTCTTTGTACCTTCAATTTTTCCGCGGGGCAATTTTCTTTTCACTTGCTTCTGTCTCTCATTGGCTTGCCCTTGTACTTGTCGTTTTCCCACCTCTGGAACTTGTACCTGCGGTGTCTGCCGTACCGGATCCTGCAAAAGATCTGAAAAGATTTGCATTTTATTACGGTCATAGAATGGTTTTATCTGGTCAATGTTTGCGGAACAGGTTTCACCATTTCTTGCCTTTAACACTACAACAGCGTGAGTTATTTTTTCTATAACATATGGTCCTTCAAAGCGTGGAAAAAATTTGGCAGTTTTATCTTCTGGTGCTGAAGAAAGTGAATGCTTAATTTTTAGTACTTCATGCCCTACTTTATAAGTTACTCCCCGTCGTTTCAAGTCATAATACAATTTTTGTTTTCTTTGTGCTACTTCCGTATTCTTTTTTGCTTCTTTTATTAGTTTTTCTATATCACCCATTTTAAATTCTGGGGCTCTTTGTTGCACATAAAATAGTTTATCTAACGGTGTTATAACCTTTCTGCCTAGAAATAACTCAGCAGGAGTTTTTCCCGTTGTATCATGTTTTGCGGTCCTAAGGGCGAAAGCAAATTCATTGACATAGTTATCCCAGCTTTTATGAAAATTTTTAACATAACTACGGATAATTTTCACTATATTTCTGTTGACCCGTTCCGCTATATTTGATTGCGACCGATACGGGACCATTTTTAAATGACGTATGCCCAGTTTTTGGCACATGTCTTCAAATATATTACTTACAAATTGAGGACCATTATCCGATATAACTTTTAGGGGCGCCCCGTATTTTAAAATATATTTATTTAAAATAGAATCAGTAACTAATTTCGCGGAGGCTCGTTTTAAGGGAACAATTTCGGTCCATTTACTAAAATGATCAACTATAACAAGGAGATAGCGACTTTTGTTTAACTGACTTTTTGGGAAAGGGCCCAATAAATCGATGCCGATTATTTCATTTGGAAATTCGGATTTAATACTATTTAGAAACCCGGCCAGGCGGAAATTAATATAATTAACGGCTTGACATGTTGGGCAGGACTGGACATACGCCCTTGTTAACTTTTGCAGTTCAGGAAAGTAGACTGCCTCGCGTACGCGTTGAGTAGTTTTTCGAATACCAGCATGAGATGCTAAAGGGCTGTCATGGAGCTCTTGCAGGATATTTAATCTAAGACTAGCTGGGATAACAGGTCGAAATTCGTTGTTGGAATTCGTAGTTTTTGTATAAAATAATAGACCATCTATTAGTTCGTAATGGGCCGCCCTATTTCTTATCGCCACAATATCTTGGTGGCTAAAATTTTCAGGATCCTTCAAATACTCATAAATACTTCCAAACTCAGGATCCTTACCCAGTTCGGTTATTACAGTTTCTCGGGAATTTATTGTACACGCTGTCAGCATTGCAACTTTTACGGTATTACCCTGTTCGTCTAATTTAATTCGTGACAGGGCATCTGCTACGATATTTTCCTTTCCGGGGGTATGCTTGATTACCAGATTATATTCTTGCAGCTTGAGTGCCCATCTTATTAACCTTGGGGATAAATGTTTTCCAGAGTACAATCTAGTTACCGCCGCATGATCAGAATATACTGTTATCGGCGCCTTTCCAAAATAGACTCGGAACTTTTGCACTGCTAACAGAACTGCAAGTGCCTCTCTCTCGGTCGCGGAATAGTTTCTTTGTGTTTGATTTAAAGTTCGGCTAAAAAATGCCACTGGCTGCTGATTTTGCGAAAGTACCGCTCCTACCGCATAATCCGAAGCATCCGCTGAAATTTCTAAATTTTCATCCTTTTCAGGAAATTTCAACACAGGGGCTTGCGTTAATGCTTGCTTTAATTTTTCGAAAGCACTATTGGCTTCGGCCGTCCACGAGAATCTTGCCTTTTTCCTTTTTAATTTTAACAATGGCTCAGCGATAGCCGCAAAATCTTTTATAAAGGACCTATAATATGAACAAAGTCCTAGAAAAGAAGAGAGCTTCTTTGCCGTGTTTGGAGTCGGATACTTTTGTACAGCGATTATTTTTGATTCATCTGTCTCGATCCCTTTTTGCGATATTTTGTAACCTAAATATTTTAATTCAGGGGCTGCAAATTTGCATTTTTCGACATTAACTTTTAGACCGGCCTCATTTAATAAAGAAAACACCTGTCTTAAATCCTGTACATGTTGGTCTAGATTATCACTAGTAATAATGATATCGTCTAAATAGATAAATGTGGACTTTCCGAGAACAGGTCTTAACACAATGTCCATGCATCGCTGAAATGTTGCTGGGGCGCCTGAAAGGCCAAACGGCATTCGCAAAAATGCATAAGTGCCAGACTTGGTTATAAAAGCAGTCTTAGGCACGTCCTCAGGCCGGATCCCTATTTGAAAATAACCATTCGTTAAGTCTAAAGTTGCCATAAATTTGGTTGATTTTATGTTCCTTAAAATTTCTTCTATAATCGGTAACGGATATACCGGATATTTCGTTATGGAATTTAATTTACGGTAATCAATAGCGAATCTCCACCTTTTTGGATGCTCCAAAGGATAATCATTATTTTTCTTACATAAAACCACCGGACTAGCATAACTACTTGAGATAGGCGTTACGATCTTTTTACGTAGCATATCGGTAATATGCCATTCTATAATTTTTTCCTTATTCTTATCATACCGGTATGGTTTTTGAAGAACCGGCAATGCATCTCCGGTGTCAATACTATGGTTAGTAACCTGGGTAAATCCTGGAATATCACTAAATAAGGAAGCAAATTCACTTACCACATGTCGGATTCTATCTTGCTCGTCATTAGGCAGGTGGTCGAGATTTAACCTTGGCGGTTCAACCTTTTCTACACGCACTGGTTTCATCGTCAGCTTAAGAGACGCTTCATTAAAATCCAGTGTAGCTTGTGCGTCTGAAAGAAAGTCTATTCCTAGTATTAAGTGTGCTTGCAAATTCTTTACTATAAAAAACATCACCTTTACTTGTTCGTCCTTGATACGGATGTACAAAGGTACTTTACCTACGCACTTACATTGTTCTCCTTGCGCCGCTAATACTGTTGTATTATCCGCATTATATATGCAGTATTTGCGAAAATACTTTCTAAAAAAGACTTCTGCCACACAGGAACACTGCGCGCCGGTATCCAGGAGTGCGGTGGCCGGGATATTATTTACCAAGACTTCAATCTTCGGAAGAGTTAAATTTTTCACCATTACTGTATTTAACTTGTAGGAAGAGGGGTTTTCGTGGCCTTCGGATTTCCGCACCCTCTCGTCAGCAGAAATCCGTTTTAGTTTAAATTATTTTTCCTTTCGGTGCTTTCCTTCTTTCTCCACTGGCCTTGAGACTTTTTTCCTGGGTTGCTATTGAACTGTCGACGTTCACCGGTTGTTTTTGAATGCTCGGATTTCCTTGCCCACTGATTCGCTTTTTCTCCGTAGCCATGTGCTTGAGTTTGCTGTAGTCTTGGCGTACCAAATTGGTTTCGCTGTTGATATTGGCGTCTTCTTTCGACGTCCGCCGTTCTTCTACATTCAAACTGGATTGCTAGCTCAAATAATTTTTCCAGTGTAGTCGGATTTCTCAATTCAATAAAGTCTTGCACTTGGGGTAGTAACCTCGGCAAAATCACTTGAATTATTTCAGGATCCGGACGGTTTCCATACAAGAGCTTGAAAACGTGAATTTTTCTTAAAATAAAACTCGAGAGGTTTTCCATTCTTTGTTGATATATACTGAAAAGTTCTGTTTCTAATTTCGCACGATCCCTTACAACAGGGAAGGCTTTTAGTAGGGCAGTCTTGAAATTTTCGTAGGTATAGGTGGGACTTCCTGCTTGACCCAAGAGACTTCTGCCGATACATTTGAACCAGTTAAGCGCTTGGCCCCTCAAAGCGCTGGTAGCTAAGGTAACTTTTTGAAACTCGTGCACGGGGTAGAGCATGAAGTGGTCATCCAATTTTTCCAAAAAACTGGTTACCTGTGAGTTTCCATTAAACGTTGCTTCTGGTTTCATCGAAGCGCGCATGGTCTGGACAATATACCCAAATCCTTCCAGGGCGGCAGCTGGCATTTCTGGATTCTGAGCTGTTTCTGCAGGCAGCACAGGTTCTTCTTGAAACTCGGCCATGGTTATTCTTCGTCGGGCGCCACTATCAGGTTCAATGTTTCTTCTAAGCTTCTTCGGAAACATACAATGACCTGACTAGAACAGAGAGCTTACTAAAGCTATGTTCACTAATTGTAGTAAGTAGACAGGATACAGACGAAGGGTATACAAAACCCTTTATTTTTTTCTTTATATACAATGACTTCCGTACTTCGGAATACAATGACCCTCCACTCGGGGTCTAACTTAAAAGATATCAAAATAAAACTAAACTCTAATTTAACTTTAGAATAAGATTGGCCTTATAATAACAGAAAGCGTATGTAGCACAGAGACTGTGAACACTACAATACGTTTAATTTATCAAGAGGATTAAAACCTCTGGCCTGGAAGGCAAAGTAGCAACTGCGTAACTTCTAAGGTAAGCGGCCTGCTTCGAACTCACGGCTTCCTCTCTTCTGCTTGGCAAAAAGGCCACACTTAAATACTTGGCGTTCGCCAGACACTTCGCATAAACTCCTTCACGCTTATAATTCTGGCCGGAAGTAGAAAATAAGAAGTGATAGTAAAGATTTAAAATAAAATAAACGTTAGTAAAACTTAAGATCCTTACAGAGTTATTGGAGGAAGTTGACGACAAAGAAGAAGAAGTAGAAGAGCCCATCAAGTTTAAAGGCGTATGCTCATCCGGATGTTCCATCACTTGGAAACAGGACAGATTATCCCATTTCTGGATGAGCCTATCGTACGCTTTTGGGGACGGATCCTTCTCTAACTGATCGTAGGCCTTATCAAAAGCTTGCAGAGGATTGTCTGCTTCCTCCTGAATCCTCTCCTCTTTCTCCGTTCCGTCTGGATAGACGTGATTGATATGAAAATCTCCTTCCATAATATGCCATCGATAGTTGCGCACTTTGTTTTCGGCACAATGGAAATATTTCATCCTTTGATGATGTCGGGCACATTTTTCCCGATACTTCCAAATGATTCCATCTGGCACATAAATTTCCGTCACGGGTTTTTGATAATCCAAGTCTTTAGCAAAGAATTTAGCTTTCTGGCATCCCACCACATAAATCGTGGAGAAGCTGTGAGTGAGCGATTGGAGAATGCGTCCTAAATGGTTGTAGGGAATATGACCCTCGTTCCAACGAAGTCCGTGAAGGTTTCTTGTCAGCCAGGCATTTGTCTTTTGGTTTTTTTCACTCAGTTGGTGGAAGGGGTGAGGAGGAGTAAACGTCAACGATCCCACGGTCAAAAAATCTTTTGTCGCATAGCCCAATTCTTTTAAAACGTAGGTAAATTCACCCTTCTTGTGGTTTTAGGACTCTCTAAAGCATCCCAACTTAGACATTTATTATTATTATTAGAAAGTTCATCCTCCTCCTCCTCCTCCTCCTCATCGTCGCACGAGTTCTCCTGGGGAGATTCTTCCGCCTCCTCTTCGTCTTCGACAGCTTTGCTCTCGAAGGGGTAACAATGTAATTTCCGGAAAACGTAACTACCCTCCATCAAATGGTATCAAAAATTTCTCACCTTGTTCTCGGCACAATGAATCATCTTTTGGAAATATTGGTGTCGCGTGCATTTCGACTTGTTCCGCCACTCGGTTTTCCCTGGGATGTAAAACTCATAAACGGATCGCTGGCAGAGCTTGCTGAAAAATTCCGCTTTATCGTATCCATTGACGTAGATCACCTCCACATTTTCGGTCAGTATTTTCAGGATTGTAGGAAGATGCTCGTAGGAAAGACGACCCTCGGTCCATTGCAGGCCGTGTCGGTTATTTGTAGTCTGGTTGACCACAGCTTGATTGCGGGACGATAAGTCATCGTAATGGACAGGAGGGAGAAAAATCATGGATCCGCATAAGGTTAAATCGCAAGTGATGTAGCCCAGTTCTTTCAAGATGAAACATATATCTCTCGTCTTTGGATCATAACAGTGAAAGTATTCCATGTCCAGAACAATGTAGGAATCTTTGAGAGGTTTGGCACTCAAAATGTCCATCTTCTTCAATTGAGGAAAAAAGAAAACAAAATTCTATCTCTCTCTCGCTGTGTGTCCTGAAGGAAAAAATGGATAGCGTTCTCTCGCCGTCTCCTCTTTTATAGAGAGAGAGAGAGAGAGAGAAGGTTGCACGTGACAGGTCGTATGAATTCTGGGAAAGGTCACATTCTATATATATTTGTTTTTTGAATAATATCGTGCGTATCTCAATACACATCCTTCATAATAATAATAAAGGTCACCTTGGAAAGAAAAAGAAATAAAAAACATGGAACTCGTGCTCGACTTTGAAGGTTTCTACTATTCTCAAGGAGCCTTTATTGTGAAAGAATTGGCTTACGTCACATTGGACGGTACTTCTCGAGGGGTATTTGTTTTTAAACCCCCGTTTCCATGGCAAATGCTCACCGAAAAAGAAAAACGAACCGCTGTGTGGGCGAGTGATTATTATCACGGCTTGTCGTGGTACGAAGGAGAAATTCCGTACAGTTATTTTCCATGGGTGTTAACGATGTTGACGGAACCTTTTTCCATGATTTGGGTGCGAGGAGAAATGAAACGGCAGTTTTTAGAGAAATGGTTGCAAAGATCCATTTATTGCATTTCCGGATCGACGCAAGAGATTCTCAAATGCAATGGGATCGAACACATGAATTGTCCTAACCATACAAAAGGTTTTTTCCATTGCGCTCTACAAAAAGCAGTTCGGTATCATTATTATTTAAAGACACAGAAAAGAAATTCGCAAGGTCGATCCTGCACAATTCAATCTTGACAGAACTCATTAAAAAAAATACATATATCATGTTACTTCTTCAACAGCACAGATGGTTCTGAAGCGAAACTTGGAATTTTGAAATAATAGATCAGGGAGAAATCATTCTTAATAAAATGGTAAAGTATCGAATCGGCTGGGAGAAAAAAAATTTCTCAGAGCTGAGATAAAAATTCTCTAATGAAAAAAAAAATCTTTTGGTTAATTTTTATCATGTCTTTAGACATGATAAAAATTAATGACCCTCCCTTTTTGTCTGGGAAGGATGTCTCACCCTTTCTAAAAATTGACCATGACTCATCCTTTCTCTAATGGCAATCATTCCATGAATGAATCACGATTTGTTTTTCAAAAGAGTGAGATAACATTCCCAGACGAAAAGGGAAGGGGGGTCGTTAATTTTTCTCATGTCTAAGACATGATAAAAATTAACAAAAAAAATTTTTTTTTTTTTGAGTTGTAGAATTTTTCTCAGCTCTGAAAATTTTTTTCCAGCCGACTCGAGACTTTACCATTTATATTTACGAATAGTCTTTGGATTATTTATTTATTTTCTTTTAAAAAGAAAAATTCTGAGCTAGACCTATCTATTGGCTTAACATTCTGGTCATAGAAACAGGCCAGAATCTCATTTTATTTTTCGAGGCTAATGCACGGGTTCTCCAATCAAAAGGGTTACTATAAAGGGATTGGTTTGAATGCATTTATCTGCAAATGTTGTAGGATTCTGTTGTTGAGAAGGGGATATATTATTATTATTATTATTATTATTATTATTATTATGATGATGATGATGATGATGATTGTGGCAGATCCGTTTTCTACATGGAAGTCTAATCTCCTCCGAAGACCTTTTCTGGGGATCGTCGATAGATGGTTTTTCAATAGGAATCGTTTCCCTCGGATCCTCAAGAGATAGAGGGGATCCTGTCTTGAGACATGGAGCGGTCTCTCCTCCTCCTCCTCGAGAAGTCTTGAGAAAGGGAGAGGATTTTCGGTTCCCTTATTCTTGAGGGGTCTTGACAAATTGAGAGGTCCCTCCTCTTCGAAAGAGAGAGAAGTTTTGGTTCCCTTATCCTCGAGGGGTTTTGACAAATCGAGAGGTCCCTCATTTTCGAGGGGTCTTGATAAATGGAGAGGTTTTTCATCTTCGAGGGGGTTTGATAAAGGAAGAGATCCCTCCTTCTCGAGGGGTCTTGATAAATGGAGAGGTTTTTCGTCTTCGAGGAGGTTTGACAATGGGAGAGATCTCTCCTTCTCGAGGGGTCTCTCTTCCTCAAGGGGTTTTGAGGAAGGGAGAGGTTTTTCATCCTCGACGGGTTTTGACAAACTGAGAGGAATCTGAACAGGCTTCTCCTCATCCCCATCATTATCGAGGAGGATGAGGATAGGCTTTTGGAAAGGTTTTTTCTTTTTCTTCTGAACAGGCTCCTCTTGATGCTCGGGGAGAGGGATGGGGTAGTTGTTCCACCATTCTATTTTTTCTTGCTTGAGGATTTTTTCAAAAGTCGTGGCCTCTCTATGATGAGACGAACGAGGAGAGTCCTCGAGAAGAATATAATAGGTATTCTTCCCAGTCTTCTCGATCGAGAGAGGTTCGTGCAAACATTTATGCAACCATTCACTAAAATGAACGAGAATCCCTTTTGTCTTCTCAAGACGATCCATAATCCTATTCATTTGCGAGACGGTTAGAAAGTGGGACGTGTAAAAATATTTGGCTCGTTTCATTAACAAAATTTGTGCATCCAAAGGTGGAATGTCACGAGCCATCAACACGTTTTCGTCGGATAAAAATTCGTCCCGCATCTTTTGATAACTCCCCACGGTACAATAACCCGCACATTTTGAAAAATCGGAGGCTTTCAGGTAAACGACTCCTTGGATGATATAAAAGGAAAGATCAACATATTTATATTTGAAAGGAATACACGTAGTGAGCTGGGGATGCCTCCTCATGATCCACTTGAACAAAAATACGACTTTGGGGCTCTCCCCTTTTATTTATACGGAGAAAGAGAGTGTGACCTTCCCTTCCCTCCTCCTCCTCTCTCTCTGCTTCCTCTATCTCTGGACGTCCTTGGATTGGAAATGGTGACTTTGAAAAAAAAAGGAGGTCATGGTTGGATAATTTTTTGTTTATTAAATTATTACTTTCACTTCCTCATTCCCACACACATTCATCTTTTTAAGAAAAGAAAAAGAGGTCATGGAGATAAGATTTCTTGGAAAGAAGAGAGAGAGAGAAACAAAAAAAAAACAAATAAAACGGACGTCATAGAGCCTCTATGTGTGTCTGTGTGTGTCTATATAGATATATAAAAAGACGAGAGTACTGGGCGAGATCATTTATTTTCCATTGGGAGCCATGTCGCTATTAGACGTTTTTCCAACTCAACGGATTTCGAACGGGGAGGATTTGAAGACGCTAAAGCAAATCTCCAAATTGAAAATTTTTTTGGCGTGTCATTGTGCGACATTTATTCCGCATTTACCACCTCATCAAGCGATCGTTTCTTTCAACCAAGATGTCGAATCCTCCAACCTGCTCGTTCAGAATATATACAGAAACTTATTCGAATCGCAACAAACGAAAGAGGAATCTCCCTTCTCTTGGAATCGGATGGATCGAGCTTTGAGACGGCCCATTCAAACAGACCGGCGATATACAGATCCGCGCACGAGTTTTCGGTGGAAGAATATTTTTCTCACGAAACGATATTTTACGTTTGGAGTGAGAACGGCTGAGGACGAAGTTCATATTGTTCAAACCACAGCCGCTCCTCTCGCCTATTACGAATCATCGTCCCCCAATCTGAAGGAAAGAAGTTTTAAAGTCAGCGACAGGATGAAATATAAGAAATATATTCTAAGACCTTTTCAAAACTATGTCGTTCCCCCGAAAACGCAATATCTCATCGTCACAACCCAGAAGAGTCTCTTTCTCGTCGATCGGTGCTCGTACTCGCTTTGGAAACAATTGAAAGAGGAGATTTCTTTCCAATCGCCGATGATGTTTCAAGAAAAAGAAGAAAACCCTCCGCCACCTTTACCCATCCCTTCCTTAGATGATAAGAGGAGCTGGACCAAACCGTTATTTCCCGAAACAAAATCGACCCGGCAACGGAATGAAATTGAAGTCATCACAATTGAAGATGAGGAGGAAGAAAAAAAATTACCTCTTAAAAAACGGTCGACTTACCGGAACCTACCTGGCGTGCAAGATCCGCTTCAGAACCCAGAAGCTTCTTCTTCTTCTTCTTCCCCGACTTGTTCAAACAGGCAACCTCTTTCGGACTCCTCACAGACAGAACTTCTTCTAGTATCCTCTTCTTCTTCTTCTCCTCCTCCTCCAACCTGTCCCGACATCGTAGAGGTAGAATGTCAGCCGGGTCCACAAGTTCCAACAGGTCCAGAAATCATGGAGGCAGAATCACAGCCGGGTTCACAAGTTCCAAGGGTCCAGAAATCATGGAGGTAGAATTTCAGCCGGGTAAACAAGTTCCAACGGGTCCAGAAATCATGGAGGTAGAATCGCAGCCGGGTCCAGACATCCTAGATCCCTCCACTCATCCCAAAGAGACTCCAAGTGTTTCAAGACAGCCTTGTGAGGATCCAGCCCTTCCCGTATGGAATGATTATATGGACTTACAAAATTTGGTGCAACAGGAAGGAGAAGAAAATAATCATACGGATGGGTGGGTCAAAGACTGTTTAGATCATTTAATCTCGAATGAAATTGAACTGTTATGGAATTGCATTTCTGAAATCACATCGGAAATGGGATAAAAACCAAAACAAAAAAAAATTTTTTTAATAACAAATGGGAGGAGGGTCATGATGTTAATTAAAAAAAATATTATATAGAGTCCAATATTGGTGGTTCACTTCAGTTTTCCAGCATGAGGTGATCCACGTTTCCCGAAATATGGATCCCATTCCAAGAGAGATTGTGTAGAGCCTTCACTTCAGTTCTTTTTTTCTACCAAAAGGAGAGGGTCCCCAAAGGGCTACCCATGTCCAAAGAGAGAAAGTGTAGAGCGTTCATTTCAGTTTTTTTTTTCAAGTTTAGGGGAGGGAGGTCTCAAAATGACACCCCCCATTTTCAAAGAGAGATGGTGTAGAGCGTTCATTTCTGTTTTTTCCAAAGTTAGGGAGTTTTCAAATGACTACCCATTTCAGAGAAAGAGAGAGAGAGAGAGAAGGTGTAGAGCGTTCATTTCAGTTTTCCAAGGTTAGGATGGTGGTGGAGAATCCTCCAAAATGGCTACTCATGTCAAAGAGAGAGAGAGAGAAAATGCGTAGAGCGTTCATTTCAGTTTTCCAACATTGGAAGGTTCCAAAATACCTTCTGAATTCAAAGAGAGATCGTGTAGAGCGTTCATTTCCAGTTCTCCAAGATCAGAAGAAGAGGGTCCGCTTTTCCCAAAAGGGCTTTCCGCATTCAGAGACAGCGAAATGCAGACTTCAGTTTTCTCCCTCCCCAAGAATAGAGGGTCCCAAAATGGCTTCCCATTTCAAAGAGAGAGGGAGAGGCGTTCATTTCCATTCTCCAAGATAGGGTCGTCTGCTTTTTCCCAAAATGGCTTCCCAATTCAAAGAGAGAGAGAGAGTAAAAGGCTGTGTAGAGCGGTCATGTTCATTCTCCAAGATAGGGTCGTCAGCTTTTTCTCAAAATGGCATCTCCCCATTCAAAAAGAGATCGTAACCAATTTTTCCAGTTTTTTCCAAGATGGGGGGAGGAGAAGAAAACCTAGGATGGAATAACACGACACACAGAGAGAAAGAGAAAAAAAAAAGCCATCTTGTCATTTTCTGATAGGGTACCGGTGTTCGAATACTTTTGTGACCGACTGTACGCTTGCATCCTGAGATATCAACAAAGGTCATCAAACAAAAGTATATATTAATTTAACCAAAGTAACTTATGCTGCTTTCATTCTCAACATTTTCATACATTTTTCAAAAAGCAGCAGCAGACTAACAACATAGAACCATATACAATACAAGACCACAATCGCATACACCCAAAAAATAAATAAATAAATAAATAAAATAATATATATATATATATATTTATGTGTGTAAATTACTGAGTATATGTATTAAAAACACAAATTAAACAGTATTTATTAATTTAACTATCATAATTTATTACAAGATTAATTATTTTACTATCATAATTTATTACTAGTTAAATAATGTTAATATAACACAATGAGGCACACTGTTATTTATATAAGCTCATAGTTCTAAAAATTCATTTAAGGCGGTGAAGAATAAACCATCCCTTACATATGGACATTTAACAGATAGCAAAGAACAGTATGAGAAAAAAAATCGGTGAGGTATAATATTATTTAAAGGCGAAACTATATTCAAGCGATCTAGAAAGAAAAGAGAATCCAGAAGATCCGAGAGGGAAATAGCGCGATGCCCAAATTATCGCTCTCATCCCCAAATTTTCCCTCTCTCGAGATTCCTTAAGGGCTTTGTAAGTGTTGACAGACGTGAACTGATAACGTTGGCGTCTGTTTCGAGTTGATACACAAAGGAAGCCACAAGCAATGGCAATTTCAAGTATTTTTTAATGCTTTAAACTGATGAAAAATTAAGATTTATTGATTTAAAGGCACTTATTTATAGAAATTTGATTTAGTTTAGATGAAAGAAAAGTACTTATTTTAAAATTCCCGGCTTTTGGAGTATATCCTTACATTGTCCGCTGTTTTATTCTCGTCACCATCGGAGCCGAAATTCATTGGAATGATATAGGTTTTGTAGGGGAAAAATAAACATTTTTCAAAGAAATTTAATTGATAATCACCAAGAGGAAAGGAAAAATTTTCACTCTTTTACGGAGCGCAGCGATCGTGCTGCCGCTTGCCTCGGTGATCACACAGCCCCCCAGGAGGTCTGTTCTAACCTTCTTGGTGTACTCTGTAAAGACATCACGTTAATGTGATTATGACTGATGTCCTACGTATAAAAGCAATTTCCGAAATTGTCGAAGAAAACTAATAATCGAATTTCTGAAATATCAGAAAAGTTCAGAATACATCGGAACTGAAAATAATTGTCTAAATAAATGAAAATAATTGCCTTAATTTTAACTGGATTAGTATAATCCAAAAAATTTTTAAAGTTACTCAGAAACAGAAAAAAGCATAAACTTCTGCTGAAGTGCTATCGACTATTCTAAAAGCAGCTGAAATGCTTTCCCAATAATTTTCCCTGTTTTTTGCCAGCTTTGAAGTAACTTCTCCCGATATTTTTAATGAATTCAAAACTTTATTCCAACTGCCTGTGTCGCCAAATGGCGGCACTTGCTTGAATGATTTTTCACTTCGGTAGAGAAGCAATTTTATTTAGGTAGAATTTTCAAATGTGATTAAAAGCGCAATTATGATGAAATGTCTTGTGCTATTATGATAAACGATCGTTGAATGCGAATATAGTGATGGCTAGATGAATTAGATCTTTATGTTTTTATTTAAAGAAACCTGCAATCTTAATTTCTTTTAAATAATGCTTATCGTTTAGGCGTGAGGACGCAACAGTATCTAACAATATCAGTGTTCAGCATAATTTTTTATGTCAGTCCAGTAAATAATGATTTATTTTTATAGTAAACTATTTAAAACTTTGCTCTTAAATGTTTTTAAAGATATTTTTACTTCCTGGTACGAAGGGTAGGAAGTACTGGAATAGGGAAAAATTTCAGTTTTCAATGGAAATATACATTTTGACTAGTTTCGAGGTGATGTGTGTACATATGTATCTCACATAACTCCAAAACGATTAATCGTAAAATGTTGAAATTTTATATAAGGATCTGCTACAACATCTAGTGCATGTCTGTTTCTTTATTGCATCAGCAGTGCCATAACAAGTTTCAATAGAATCATTCAGTTTTTGTAATTCAGCCGGAGACTTAAATGTTAAAGCGTGTTTTATTTATTGGATTTGCATTAATATAAATCGTTTGTCTGCTGCTTTTTGACAATGGCAATAGTAGAAACGTGATTTGCCGCTTCTAGAACCGTCATTCAATTAATATTAGAAAATACAACGTTAGTAATTTAAAAAATTTTTCTTTTACGCTAATATTACTACTATTAACGTCAAATTCTACATCCTTTCAAATGTAGTTAATTATCCGCTATGCTATACGCTGGTCTTCCAAAACAAACTCTTCTTATATAAATTGTTTATACAATAAATTATTGTATTAATTGTTTATGTAATTAATTTAACATTAATTAATAATAATTCTAACATTAATTAGATTATATATTGATAATAAGTGTCATTAGTATTATTTATATTATAATAATTATATTAAAGAATTGGTGGATCGTAGAAGCAAGTTTAAATGAAGTGCTGCAAAAAGTGTCTATAATTTAATAGGTGTATTAGGAGGTTATACGATGTCCAAATCAGATTTTTCTTTCATATATATATAAAATAATTGGATAAAAATTTACAATTGGGTGCTCTTTGTTTTTTTTTTGGCGATTCTTTTTGGACACCAAGATCGACACCAGAAAGGTAAAATTTCATGATGGCCGCTACACAAAACCAGAATAAAAAGTCAAAGATTTGCACAAACTCGGTGTCCATGTACACATTGATCTATTTTCTCTTAAAAAGGCATCAGAGCGTAAACTAGCATTGCATATTGCTTTAACTTTGTCCATGTATGCATCGATTTAGTTTCACTTAAAAAATTTCTACATGGTTTAAACCATTATAAATAGTATCTTCTTTTGGATAGGGATTTCATGTCAAATTATGCATTAATTATAAAACCTGTGGAGTAGCATTGAGCACTGCCCTGTAAGTTTCACATGGCTGATGAATAGCACATGTATTTTTTTTAATTTAAAATGTTCTCACCACATTATTCTTTGCTCAAATATGATTTGGTACCTCTTGCACAAACTCTGTGTCCATGTGCACATATCGATCTGTTTTCACAGGCATTGCACACTGCCTTAAATTTGTTCATGTACACATCAATCTATTTTCATTTAAATAAAATCAGGAAGTTAAAATAATCATGGTAACCAGAAGTGAGGTTTCATCCGCAAAATTAAAAAAAATTGTCGCTAATCAAAGGGGAACCCAGTTCTGAAGTTTGCTGATAAGTTAAGTATGCAAATGGAAAGAATTGCTAGGGACTAACAGTTTATATGGAACACATATCCTTTCTCCACCCTTTTTTTTTCCCAGCGTTCATTTTCTTAAAACTTCTTTCTCATGTTAAATTGTAAGTATGTCATGCTGCACAAAAAAAAAAAAAAAAAAAAAAAAAAAAAAAAAAAAATTAAAATTAAAATTCAAATATGATGTAAGAATAAAGTGACCACATTTTCATTTTTCATTGAGACAAAGTGGGACAAATGGAATGTAATGAGAATTATAATTTAGTTATGAAAGCAGACCAATAATTCAAAAAATATATTTTATTATATACATTCATATACTTGTCCATAAATATACAAAAATATACTTATTATTAACTATTGGTAACTATAAAAATATTTGTAAAAAACAATAATTTGGATACTATGTGGTTGATCTTTAGATTATGGTAACTTGGCGAAAATTTGGCGACCAACTCTCCTACAGCAATTTATATTATGTTTTTTAATTAATTTAATAGTGTATTTAAAAAAAATATGATTTTCTTTCACGGTTATATTTTTTATCCGAGTGAATACTTTGAAATAGATTTGGATCATTTATTAAAATGTGAAATTTCTCACGTGAATTGGTCAAATTATATTTTAGGCTTAATACAGATTTTAAAGTTTTAATGTTCAACTGTGTTTTTTACAATTGTCCATATTTTATTGATACTAGAAAAAACACGTTCTGTTGCTGCATTTGTTTCTGGAAGGGAGAGCGTGTGTTCTACAGTTTTCAAAATATTTTCATAAGGAATATTATTCTGTTTAAAATGAAGGAATAACTCCGTCCATTTTTTGTCTGTTTCCACATTTGCAGACAACCAACATTTAGTTTTTTTCATCAGTAACGTATCTTTTTACCAATGACACCTCATCAAAAAGATCATTTTTGCAAATATTATTTTTCGGAAAATGGTTACTAATATATTAAAAAGATTTTTCCACATATTCCCATAAAATCTCCTTTTTTAATGTCACCTAATGAAAGTTTTTAATATCCTCGAATTGAACTGTCCATTCTTCAAGGTATTCCAAGAAGTTATAAAAATTTCTCACTTCTTTCAGTAAATCAGGTCGTTTAATATGGCACCTTGTTCTTCCAACCTATTGTTGTCCTTTCGAATAAATAAATCAATGTAATCGTTATCAATTCTTTATCGCAATTTTGTTTTTAGATTATTGATTTCATTTGACACTTCCATAATTGAAATTTTGCCCCCTTCAATAATTTTCACAGCATTGTGAAATAATGTAGCTTGGTTGTTGGGTGTAGCTAGAGGGGGGCACCTGTCCCCGGGCACAGAATCCAAGGGGCGCCAAACTGATGCTACGACATTTTAGAATTAAATGTTTTCCATCCTTGGCAAGCAGTAGGGGGCGCAAAATCTTCGGTTGTCCCTGGGTGCTGAAAACCCTAGCTACGACTCCGTTGGTTGTGGATGAACTGAAGACAAATTTGTGATGTGTCGTTTTCAAAAACACAGCTGCAATATTCTTGGACATTCATCTTGTGATAAAAGTATGATTTTAATGGTTCATTTTTTTTAAAAATATTTTCTACAGCTGGTAAAAGAGCTAGCCATCATGTTTTGCTGTAACCAATAATTCTTTTATATTCG
Source organism: Stegodyphus dumicola (assembly GCF_044657685.1). Lineage (NCBI taxonomy): Eukaryota > Metazoa > Arthropoda > Arachnida > Araneae > Eresidae > Stegodyphus > Stegodyphus dumicola. Next base: position 158,322,308 of record NC_140771.1, on the reverse strand, counting down.
ATTTCTGCGCTTTCAAAAAAATCCTTCAAACTTTCGACATGCACAACATATATATAAAGATACGAATAAATTTTTGAACTAATATTTTCAGCATCCACTGGAAGTAAGTCAAATGCCATTTGAATAGTATTGTGTAGAATATGCGCTGCACAACCTACTCAAATAATTTTTTGGTTCAAACATTCGTTACGTTTCATAAAAACGTTATTGATGCCTCTTCTACCAAAATATGCGTTAGTCTCAACAATAAAATTATTGCCTCACAATAGGCAATAAAAAATTATTTATGAAGTTTGATCCGGCAGCCGCATAGACTGTATAGTGGGTAGGGGAGCCTGACTGTGATACCGAAGGGCCTGGGTTTGAATCCCGGAGAAGGCATGGTTGTAACTGTCCGTCCCTTCATAGGAGGTAATGGTGGCCCACCTATTAGGTGCCTCCATAATAAAGAGACCATCACGTCTGGCCTTAGTATAGATTAATTGACTATGTTATAAAACTGTAACTGTTCACAATCTGCCATTGAGGGAAAAAAGTTTCTACCAGCAATGAAACAAAATCTAATATTCTAATTTTAATTCTTGTTTCTGGATATAAGTCTAACAATTGTGGGAAATAATTTTAAATCTTTGTGGTTGGAAGCATCATAATATATGGATATAAATGTGCATTTATCTAATTCTTTCTTCAATTGTGAAACAAATATAGTGAAAAACATTGCAAATAATTGCTTCGGTTTTTGTCCTTGCGCGTGCAAATTTTTTGTCATACAATGTTTTGGTTGTTTGTGACCTACAATCAATTGATCTGAAACTTTGATTGTGGTTTATGGTGTGGAAAGCAAATAGCCCTCCCTTCCGCTAATGCTAGCTGTTCCTCTGCTAACAAAACATATTCAATGATGAGACGTAATGACAATGATAGAACACCACTGAGTAAATCTAACTCATTACATCACTTAATTTAGTTTACTCTGCTTACATGTTATGTGGTTTTTTTTTTTTATTTTTTTATATTCACTATAATAGTTAATATATTTTTATTGTACATTTAAAATAAGAAATGCAGATGTTTTCTAAAGAGTGGGACATTTTTTAAAATCGGCGGGACAGTCCTTCAAAAAGTGGGACTGTCCCGCCAAAATCGGGACGTGTGGTCACTTTATGTAAGAACGTTCATGACTGGCTGAATTTCAAAGTTATTAATAAATTGAAATCAGGAATAAATAAGACCAGATTTATGGAGAATCTGGGCTAAGAAGAACTGAAATCATAGTGAAATTATTGCAGTTATTTTTAATTGTAAAATTTTATTTGTATTGCTAAGAAGAAATTTTTTAAAAAACTAAACTTTGTAGTATTAACAAAAGTAGAGAAACCTCTCCTATTGCAAGAGCTGCCAAATAAATGAGTGTAAGAACTATTAAGAAAAACAGTAAAGGTGCAAGAAAATAGGTACTCTTCTGTTATTGGAACTGTACATATGTACATACATTCCCACATATATGAATCCAGTATGTATGTATGTACATGCACATATGTACATACATTCCCACATTTATGATTCCAGTACGTATATATGTACATGCACATATGTACATACATTCCCACATTTATGAATCCAGTCCCGATAGCATAAAAGTACCGGAAATATATGAATAGAAATAATTCATGTTTTATTTATATGAGTAATAAAATTAGGCACAGAATGGAACAGAAGTATGTTTCTTATAAACTATAATGTTAAAATTAAATTATATGTTAGATTGTACAAAAGAGATAATTTCAAGAATGAAATGAATTACCAGATCACGGGATTTCCTAGAGGAACTAGTGTTCAAGTGACTAATAATGTGAAACACTGATAATTTGCTTCAGGTGGTTATTCCAAAAAATGAACGAGTTCATTAATATAATGAACTCGTTAATTATATTAATGAATGAGGTTTTCGTGTTTTTTCCCCCCTTGTGTATAAGGTAAATATAGACCTTTTCCCTCTGAATATCCTTCATGAAGGTTATTTACTTCATATGATAATAGTACTGATTTACTTTTCCATAGCAAATAATCCACTTCAACCCGATTCATTGAAATTCTGAAATAATAAAATAATTTTGGTTTGTTCATATTAACACATCCATCTTGTAGAAATTGCCAAAATTTTCAGAATGTGCAAAACTGTATCAACTATGTGCATAACAATATCTAGTTTGAGCAAGCAAGACTACCATTTTTATATTTTTTTTTATTGTTGTATTCCAAGTTCCAATTCCACAAATTGTGATATTTTTATCTTAGATTTAATTTTAAAGTATATGTTTCTGGATTTGCTTCTGCTGAAGGGAAGTGCAATAAAATTTCTGCGGAAATGCAGCTGCCACAAAATTGCTAAAAGGAACAGCAATTGTTTTAAATCTGTTCTTAACCTTCCAGCACACGCGCTTGGCAATTTTACTCGTACATGAGTATGCGCACGTCGTATTTTTTATGACATCCGTTATTTTACCGTTTTTGGCACAAAAAACGGCAGAAATGAGTGAATATTGATAATAAATTTGTTAAGAAATAAAATATTAATCTTATTATTGCAAAATAGAAATGATATTACATTCAAATATAAGTAAATTATTTTTAAGTTCTTATGTTAGTGAGATGGAAATGCAATGATGTATTTCATTATAGAAAATTTTAAATTTATCATTTAATAATTATATTTTAAAATCGAAGCTAATTTTAATATTCATCAAAGGCAAGTATAGCAATAAAAAAGGAAAGCACCTTGGTAGGAAAAAAAGTAAGTTTAGCATTACTTACTTCTGCAAGGAAATTTACTTCTTACTGGTTACAAAAACGCACTTTAAACTAACTTTAATGTTTTTATTTATTTATGAAAAATAGAAATAAAAGAAAATAAGGAATGGAAAGAAAACAAGGAATGGAAATCGCTATTGTTCTCCCATCCAAATGTTTCCTTGTCTTCCCTTTCTTCATCAGATAATTCTTGAAGTATCCGAGCAAAATCAGCTGGTTGTACATATTTTTTTGCCATGAAAACTGATATAAAATTTACAGAGCCAAATGTACTCAAATTAAAATAATACACGGCACTTAATAACACAAAATTACAAAATATTTGAGAAAAAATATTTTTTCTGAATTTTAAAACACGACCACGTGCGTGTCATAACTTTTATGAAAAAGCTGTCATGTAGCACAAAAGCCCAGTTAAAAAAAAAAAAAAAGCTGAAATGTTTCAGATTTTAAATTACGTCCAAAGGGGCATTTTTTTAACGTTTTGAGTGTTACCTTTATTTATTAAATATCATGTTCTTTGCACTTAAACCATAAAATTCAGTTCAAGAGCAATATCGCAAAATAATGTTAAATTAAGCATATCTTTAGAATTTCCGATATACACAGTCTCGCGAGCTGGAGATAAAAGTATTTTTTTTCTATATAACGTTGCCATTTCTCGCTTTTAAAGCATTGAGTTTGTAAATCAAAAATTCGTTAAAGTTTTACAAAATATAAAATCTATAATAAAACAAATTCCAAATTTGGGATTTCAGATGCCCATATTCGCAGTAGGATTTCGTCATTCAAAATTCGATGGCTCTATGTACCATTGTTTTATCACAATGCGAGAAATAGACAATCATTTATGCAGATTTTTCATTATTTAATTTCTTCAAATATAATGCAGGACTCTAACATTTTGTGGCAACAGTTTGAAAAGTGAACCGACGTTTATGAGTATGACGCAAAACGAAAACAATAGTCCTTCAGGGACAAAGCCCCTTTGGACTAAAAAAAAAAAAAAAAGAGTCGAATGATTTCCTGTTGGCACATTCCATGATGTGGGGAAGGATAGAAAGGAAGAATAGAAATTACCTTCATAGTTATCAGCTTTGATATGCGAAAAATATGCACTAAAAACTGAATTTGTCGTAAACTTTTCCCATGCGCGCGTGCTGAAAGGTTAAAACAATAGCAACAATATATCCAACACAACATAAAAAAATAAACAAAAAGCTCCAGTCGGTTATTTTATTTATTGCTTTTTTTTTTTAGATAAATACCCAACTACAGTGTAAAATATGTATGTAATAATAAAGGCTTATAAAATAAATAATTCTCTCCAATTATATGTCAGCATTCATTTTCTTTTATAAAACGTCATTTGATTGCACGAAGGTGGTCATATTAATATTAGTGTTTTAATTTTTGAAATCTTTTAAACTGGTGTGTTTGTCCTACATTTGCTATTGAAATCTCTGTGTAATTAATTTTGAGTTAAGCTGTTAAATGCATTTTATATTTAGGTGGTTGAGCAGCACTGAATTAATGTGTTACAAGGAATATAAATCAACAAATGATGTCGTAAGTTATACATATTTATTTATATGTTATTTATAGCTAATGATATTCTATTCATAATATTAAAACTTCAAAAAATGTTCATATGGGAAATGTTCATAGAACATATGTATTTTGTCCCTTTTATAGATTGTCTGCCATGCGATTAATGCTTGCATTAGCTAAAGGCTAGTTTACATTTGTAAAAGTTGCTTCATATGAACCACTCAGATTCTAGTTAGGAGAAAAGTGTAATACAGTCAAAAGTCTTTAATCCGGACTCGTAGGGACTTCGGTGATTCCGGATTATCGATTTTTCCGGATTATAGATCATCAGTTTAAATCTGGTAAGATGGCATGCAGAAATTATAAAATTAAAAATATGAAACTGTAATTTATAAAATAATGAGCAATTATGATCTAAAGGGTATCAAAATTTACAAAAAAAAAAGCTTAATATTTATTTGTTTACTTTATTAAACATTTCTTTCAACGCGCGCATGCGTAAAGCATACATTATGCATAGACAAAATTAGAAAATTGCAACCAGAAAACTATTTGATGTGTATTCGTGATATTTATTATGATGATGGATTTGATTTAAATCATATCAAAGATGGAGTACATCGAGATGAAATACTACATTTAGTAAGGAATTATATGCCGAATAAAATAAAAACATCTGCCCCGAAGACAAGGATAGTGCTGACAGGTCAATTTCCAGTTCATTGCGTGCCGCGACGTTTCCCTCCCCCCACAGAGCAGCGTGAAATTGATAAAAAGATTTCGGAACGGTTAGAGAAACAAAGGATATGCCTTTGTGTATATAGTATACAATATATAGTATATAGATAGTATGTGATTTTTTGAAACTATAGAAAGAAGGTTGTTTATTTTATGTTGTGGAAAAGAATTTGTACACACACATATATACAGTCAAAAGTCGTTAATTCGGACACCCATAATCCGGAATGATCTATAATCCTGACCTCAAAGCTGAAAACTTTCTGCGCATGTGCCGCATTGACGCATGCAAATAGGCATTTAAGCGTGCGCGTAAGACCTTTACGACTGCGCATTTGCGTGTGCACAAGCGCAGAATACGCGTTTAATGTATAACGGACGGTATAAGCTAAAATTATCTAATTGTCTATTTCAGTTAATGTTGATGATTGCGTTGTTCCTTAATCTTCGAATTGGATCCGGCTTATTATTTTTTGCAGACTGTAAAAACAATTTTATAAAAGTAAGCTTGAACTTTCGATTATGTCAAAAAGAATTTCCGATGCTGGAGCTCCCAAAGGATCTACAAAAACGAAAGTATGTTTCGATTTCCATCAAACAAAAAGTGGAATTGCTCCAAAAAATGGATAAAGGCATATCTTTTGTTTATCTAACCGTTCCAAAATCTGTTTATCAATTTCACGCTGCTCTGCGTGGGGGGGGGAAAGAAGGAACGTTGCGGCGCGCAATGAACTAGAAGTTGATCTGTCAACACTATTGTTATCTTCAGGGCAGATGTTTTTATTTTATTCAGCTTATAATTCCTTATTAAATGTAGTATTTCATCTCGATGTACTTCGTCTTTGATATGATTTAAATCAAATTCCTCGTCATTATAAATATCACGAATACAAATGAAAAAATCAAATAGTTTTCTGGTTGCAATTTTCTAATTTCGGCTGTGCATAATGTGTGCTTTATGCATGCGCGCGTTGAAAGAAATGTTTAATAAAGTAAACAAATAAATATTAAGCTTTTTCTTTTTGTAAATTTTGATACCCTTTAGATCATAATTGCTCATTATTTTATAAATTACGGTTTCATATTTTTAATTTTATAATTTCTGCATGCCATCTTACCAGATTTAAACTGATGATCTATAATCCGGAAAAATCGATAATTCGGAATCACCGAAGTCCCGACGAGTCCGGATTAAAGACTTTTGACTGTATATATATTATTTATAGGAGGAACACTTGAACATACATTCATTGACTAGAGTGTGAGAAGCACACACAACACAAACAGCATGAAAAAGATCAGAATGCATAATTACAACATGTCAAAAAACAACACATGTCAAACAGACTGGAGATGTTGAAGTCTCTCTCTGGTCTGCCAGTATCAATCATATAAATGTCCAGTCACTTCAGGACATTCTTTGAGATGAGAAGCATCCATAACAGTATCTCACCTGCATAATACACAGTTAGGAGACAAAAAGATGTTAAATCAAAATAAGTGTTCTGCAAAGCTGTCACGTCCAGTTTCCAACCGAAAAGTTGCAACAGCAGTTCATCTAGGGGTAGCTGGAACCTTTAAATGAGATTCCATCCAATGCTTTTCCTTAATTTGATCTACTTGCTTGGATTAAAAGTCATTATTTATGCATTCTTTTATTACTCCCACTATAGTAGAATAAGGTATAAGATTTCATAGAATCTGTAGGATTTTGAATCCTTTTTTGGCTAAAAAATCAGCCTATTCATTACCGTATATTCCACAGTGAGCCGAAACCCACTGCAAAATAACTTTTTTATATAAGGTTTGCAATATATTTAAATTAGACATACAGTATTTTATTCTTTGCGAATCAGCAGTTTTCAAAGAGATGATAGCCTGAATTGCAGACTTAGAAACTGATAAAATCATAGCATTTTCAGAACTCTCACACCTAGAAATCAGTCGTTGAGATGCCAACCTAATGACCTCTAACAGTCTATGAAATGGCATGGTTAAGGAACCTAGAGACGAATAGAATGCAAGTCAGAGAAGACACCAGCTTCTGCATTTCCATCTTGTGAAAGGTCGTATCCATATATATACAGTCAAAAGTCGTTAATCCGGAGTCGTCGGGACTTCGGCGATTCCGAATTATCGATTTTTCCGGATTATAGATCATCAGTTTAAATCTGGTAAGATGGCACGCAGAAATTACAAAATTAAAAATATGAAACCGTAATTTATGAAATAAAGAACAATTATGATCTAAAGGGTGTCAAAATTTACAAAAAGAAAAAGCTTAATATTTATTTGTTTACTTTATTAAACATTTCTTTCAATGTAAGTTGCATTGTTTCATGTGATAATACTTTCTCTTTAATTCTATTAAACAGACACAATTTCTTGTTTAGTTACAAAGTTCCGCTGTTCAAGTCCTATAATTGTTATGTTGAGAATACAGACTAATTTGTCAATCGAAATGTTTTCGTTTTCAATAACCTCTGGCTCACTTTCTTCACTATCGGAAGCGAATTATAATGACGAGGAACTTGATTTAAATCATATCAAAGGAGTACATCGAGATGAAATACTACACTTAGTAAGGAATTATAAGCCAAATAAAATAAAAACATCTGCCCTGAAGATAAGGATAGTGCTGACAGATCAACTTCCAATCCACGGTGTGAAATTGATAAACAGATTTCGGATTTCAAAACATACTTTCGCTTTGTAGAGACAAATTACACATTAGTAAATATATATCGGAAATTCTATTTGACATAATCGAAAGTTCAAGCTTACTTTTATGAAATTGCTGCAAAAAACAGTCTGCAAAAAATAATAAGCCGGATCCAATTCGAAGATTAAGGAAGATGTTGCAATCTGCAACGTTAACTGAATTAGATAATTTTAGCTTAGCTTATACCGTCCGTTACACATTAAACGCGCATGCGCACACACATATTCGCAGCCGTAAAGGTCTTATGCGCACTCGTAAACGCCTGTGTGCATGTGTGAACGCGACACATGCGCAGAAAGTTTGTAGCTTTGAGGTCCGGATTATAGATTATTCTGGATTATGGGTGTCCAAATTAACGACTTTTGACTGTATATGCAACCAGTCCTGACTGGGATAATTGCTGTGTAGTCTTCAGTGCAATAGCTTTCAACTCCATTTTGCTTGTTATTTTCTTATGCACAAATTAGATCAAGTGGACCCTGTCTTCCAAACAACCAACATACCGAGGGCCTATTTGGTTTGGAAGGTTGTAGGAAAAAATGTCACCCGGAAAAAAAGAAATGAAAAGAATGGCACCGGAAAATAAGGAAAAGGAAAATAAGTCACCCTTATTCTGCAATGGGAAATGTAAGGCATGTTTTGAAAAATCACCAAGCTGGGAGATAAAAGTTGTATCACAGCAACCATAGCTTCAGATAACCGGAAACTTCTGAAAATGATTGCAAGAAGATGTGTGAGCTGCTGCTTCTTCCTTATGTTAAAAATAGAGCGGTGTCCAGCGGGCGAAGGCGGGTGTCATTGTCAGGTCATTAGTAATTGCACCCCTCGCATCCCATGTAGTTATAGCCTTAAGCTGCGGTTTAGTGAAACATGGATTGTCGCATAATTGAAAATGAATTCATCTGAGCTTTGGTATAAAACAGTGTTATAACAAACAGTTGTAGATGCAATTTAAAGTCACAGTTTGCAATAAGAATAGTACTCAATTTTTTAGCTAATTAATTGTTGCATATTTTTTTTTCATTTGATTTTAATTAAAAGTAATGTTTTTTCACAGGAAGCAATTGTTTAATTTTGCATTTAAGGCTGAATAGGAAAACAAGAAAATCATAGTTATTAAAAATTAAGAGGTTTATTTCAAAATTATATTAAAATTTTAAAATCTTATTAAAATAAATCCTATAACCATGTGATCTGGATTTAAACATTTAATATACAAGGAACCCTCTTGTGGCGACCTCTTCCAAAAGAATTTCCCAGAGTAGAAATAAGCACTTGTACTGAACATTATCTCTCTAAGACGACCACCTCCACCGAAGACCAAAATAATCGGAAATGTGGATGATTGTCTAACAGAGCGGTTAAGTTGCTGAATACTGGTAGTTAGACCTGGGTTTGATTCTTAGAAAAGTGGCTTTTCGTGGTTTTTCCCACATATAACACGGTTACGAGTAAGCTTTCCTTAGAAGCCCTCCACAAAGACAACTCTTCTCTTAGGCAGATAGCTTTCGTGAGCTTTGTTATAATTCAAACCAAATTAAAGAAACTTATTCATTTTAATCTCTAAATTATGCCCCAAATAAATCATACGTGGGAGCTTTTTGTATTCAGAGCCTAAAGCATATCAGAACGGAAAATTAAATAAATTTAATTATTTAACTTGGTTATGCAGAATTCCAATTTTTAACTTATCCCTAAGTTCCAAAAATCTGAGTATGAATAATCATTTAATAAAACATAGATCGGTAACTTTAAAATTCAAAGAATAACTTTGATGACCTTCGACCACTAGTAGCCGAGAGGTAAAAATCATTGAATATTGGTAGTTCAACAAATATTGGTAGTTCAAACCATGGCAAATGAGCTGCTTATGAGGCAATTTTCGTGGTTTTCTCCATGTGTAACATAAATATGAGTCAGTTTCTATCAGACGTATGAAATAATTTTTGTATCAACTCCACACTATGAAGAGTCCTCCATGAAGGCATTCATATCCTCTCGGCAGATAATCTTAGGGCACTTTGACATAACCTAAATAATCTGATTTTGATGATCATGCTAATCTACTTTCATACTGAAGCTTGTGATGCTTTAATTAACATTTTATTTATTATAAACTGTTTTAACTATTTTAAATTAACCATTTCAGCAACTTTTCTGTTAGATTTCCTTTTTTAAACTTTTGACATAATTTTAGAAGCCTAAATATGTCTGATCATTTTAGTAAGACATATTATTTGTAACTGTTTTATATATAATTACAGAAAATCTCATGGCGACTCTAAAAGTTATTCCTACAACATAAATAAACAGGCTTTTGTACCCTCTCTTATGCAACCATCTATATAATAAGCGGCCCAAATCACTTGAAGCCGTTAGTAGTCGCATTAGAAAAGTCTCATGATATTTGCATTTTTGTGTCATTTAATAATTTCAGTTTATTTAACATGTCTGCCTTATAAATTATAATATTGGTTTTTCAAGGTTGTATAACATTTTAATATGAATTTTCCGACATATTATAGTAATAATCTTTTACATTCCATTCAAATTATTGTATTTGTATGAAAGACTTGAATCAATTGTTTATCATTATTTTGTACATATATTATTGCAAAAATTCAAAATCCTTAATTATGATAATTTTCAATATTCGGGCTGTAAATGCCAAGTTATTTAATGACAGATTTAAAACTTGTGCATTTACAGTGAGAAAAACATAATTATGGAGCTTTTTAATGCCTGAGGCTGGTTAAAACTGGTTGAAATGTGTTGCAGTCTGAGTTTGATATGCAAAACCATTCTCACACTCATTTGTTATACGCTTAATTTATAGCAGTTTCCCTAATTAACAAAATTTTAGATTTATATCACTTTTTAAAATTTGTGAAAATAAACAAAAAGAAAGAAAAAAATTCATTTATGGATTATAATTATTTTCTGTTCATCTTTTATGACAATTAGTATACTTTTGAATTTTCCTCAACTGCCAAATCTTCTTGTATTTATAAATATCTATAGGTTTTTTACAGTCCTGCCCCAATTTTAGAGTTTTTACATTAATTATTACTAATAATTTAATTATTAAAAACGTTTGGTGTAATTAATCATGCACATCGCACATGGATTCGCTAATTTAGAATTTTCAGAATTGTTGTAAGCACTACTGTAGATGGTTCATCTTTACTATCAAATTGCAAATTTTAAGATTCAATAAATCCAACTCAGTCAACCCAATTTTAAGATTCAATAAAGGCACTGAAGTTATTTAACATTTAAGAACTCTTGGGGATTTAGAAATCCCGGACATTTGTACTCAAGAAATGATTTCAAAAATGTTATGCTATATCTATTAATAATTGTTCTATCCCTTGACCAGCTAATATATATATACTGCAATTTCCTCTCATTTCTTCTTAGATTACTTGTATCATGATAAAACACATGTGGTCTATCTCTCTAAGAGAAGGGATGTCTTCGATGAGGACTTTTAAGGGAAACAGGCTCTCATTTACTTTATACATGAAGAAAATCACGAAAATTCTCTTGGAACCAACTTGTTTGCTGGGATTTGAACCCCAGCTGAAGGATCAGTGTTAAGCAATCTTACCACTGTCACATTAATGGGCTGCATTATGTATTATGCTTTATGAATTTAGAGCACAAATGACCTTCAGTCCTCTTATATCATCGAAGCCTGGTACCGTTTCTCATCAAAATAAAATTACAGTCAAAAGTCGTTAATCCGGACTCGTCGGGACTTCTGCGATTCCGGATTATCGATTTTTCCGGATTATAGATCATCAGTTTAAATCTGGTAAGATGGCATGCAGAAATTACAAAATTAAAAATATGAAACCGTAATTTATGAAATAAAGAACAATTATGATCTAAAGGGTATCAAAATTTATAAAAAGAAAAAGCTTAATATTTATTTGTTTACTTTATTAAACATTTCTTTCAATGTAAGTTGCTTCGTTTCATGTGATAATACTTTCTCTTTAATTCTATTAAACAGACATAATTTCTTGTTTAGTTACAAAGTTCCGCTGTTAAAGTCCTATAATTGCTGTGTTGAGAATACCGACTAATTTGTCAATCGAAATGTTTTCATTTTCAATAACCTCTGGGTCACTTTCTTCACTATCGGAAGCGAATTATAATGACGAGGAACTTGATTTAAATCATATCAAAGATGGAGTACATCGAGATGAAATACTACACTTAGTAAGGAATTATAAGCCAAATAAAATAAAAACATCTGCCCTGAAGATAAGGATAGTGCTGACACATCAACTTCCAATCCGCAGTGTGAAATTGATAAACAGATTTCAGATTTCAAAACATACTTTCGCTTTGTAGATACAAATTACATATTAGTAAATATATATCAGAAATTCTATTTGACATAATCAAAAGTTCAAGCTTACTTTTATGAAATTGCTCTTACAGTCTGCAAAAAATAATAAGCCGGATCCAATTCGAAGAGGAACAATGTAATCATCAACATTAACTGAAATAGATAATTAGGTAATTTTAGCTTATACCGTCTGTTATACATAAAACGCGTACGTGAAAACGTATTCTGCGCATATGCGTGTGCACAAGCGCAGAATACGTTTTCACAGAATACGTTTTTTTTCATATGCGCAGTCGTAAAGGTCTTACGCGCACGCGTAAATGCCTATGTGCATGTGTCAACGCGGCGCATGCGCAGAAAGTTTTTAGCTGTGTTGTCCGGATTATAGATCATTCCAGGTTCTCGGTGTCCGAATTAACGACTTTTGACTGTACTAGAAATATTAGTAAAAAGACATGTAAGTATTTTGGTTGAGTTTGTATTCAATTAATCATATCCATGTAACACATAAGGATATAATTTACATAGTACGTATTTTAGAATATTTTAGAATTTTTGAACACGTTAGGATCCTAAAAAAAGTTAGCAAAAGTTAATGATGGGAACGTCATTTAAATAAACAAACACTGTTCTACGCCAATGCTGTAATTCGACATTCGACAAAATGTGTTTTGCTTATAGTATACCAATCTCTGCCGAAGGGTAAAAATTGTAACCAATGCAGAAATTTCTAAATTCACTTTTGCTGCATAAATTTTCCATAAAATGAAAAAACAATTTTCAATACACATAAATCATTAAATGAATAAATGTAAATCTTTACTTCAGAATACATAAACATTATTTCCAGTTTAATGTAAAACTTTTCACCCGCAAAATTCATGAGATAAAAAAAGGTAAATGTATATTAAGTCAAAACTTCTTTATTTACATAATTAAAATAAAATCAAGTCTAAAATTTATGCGTTATTTAGCATCAACACTACATTTTGCATATTAATATTAAAAAAAAATTACGTGACTAAATTACTCTTCAACAATTGTTTACAAGCCTATAATTTGTTTGATCAAGTGTGACTAAGCTGCAAAGTAAATCATATATTCTCTTGCAAAATCTCGTGGGCTTTGTGATATCTTGGAAAATCAGAATTGTAAATTATACGTATGATTGCTAAATATTATATTGGTAAGATTATTAATTGAACTAATTTCATGATCATCGTAAAGAGAGCATGAAATGCTCTAACATACACATTTTCAAAACATAAAGTATGAAAAAGCACAAATGCGATGGGACTCAAAGACATGAAACAAGCAGTGCTTATTGACAAAATATCACCGATGCATTTATTCTTTGCTGGATTGTAAAATAAAGCAGTATTTGCAAAACAAAATAAAAAGGAAGAAAAGAGCATAAAATCTATGAAATACAATAAATTACGGGTGAAGAGGGGGGGGGAACTTGAAACTATTTTACGAATTATTCTAAGGGTTAAAAATATCACTACTGTTGCAGCAGAATGTCTTTAAAAAAACATTTATGACTTACCTAAAATTTAAAAAGAAAAAAATAGAATTACACTATAAATTAATTTATACAGTCGTCCTATACAAGTAATCAAATATTTAAGAATGCTTTTTAAAATTATTGTTGCATTTTTCTTGCAATACTGGAGTGCACTGCTTAAGCTGCACTTCAGCAGCTCTCATCTCTACATCACATGCACTTTCAAATGGTTCAACACTTACTGTCTGTGACATCGTAACTTCACAATCAGTTTTGACAAACTTAACAGTCACATTTTCACTTTCTTCCACTTCAGGCACTTGTGAATCAAAAGCTTCTTTTCCGTCTTTTATTTCTTCATGTTTTCGTTGTTTTCCTTTAATCCTGTTGGATGTTTCATCCACCGTTTCTTGATCTTTCTCAGGCAGTTCATTAGCCACTTCCTTCATTTCTTCATCCTTTGATTCTTCTGATGCCACTCTCTCATTGCCACATCATCTTTTATGGCTCCAGTTTCTTCTGTAAGTTCCCCTTTCACCTGTCGGAGTTGCTGTCGCACCTTTTCCTGGCCGACATTTATTTCTTCTCGCCGGGCTATTTATCTTTCAGTCCCGCTTTCATCTCTTTCAGTGCGGCTTTGATCTTAGCGAAGAAGTCCATCAAAGTCTTTGTTTCCTCCGCCATGGCTTTCCTCTGCAGGCGGGTCACTGACATTCATTCGCAAATCCCACTTCTGACACCAGTTGTTACGTTTTTTTCTCAGACACCAGTTGTTACATTTTTTTCTCTGACACCAGTTGTTATGTTATTTTCTTCCTTCACGTTCGCACGGGGTTCGTAGATTTGGAGTGAATAATGACGACAGCACTTGATGGAATATCAAAACACACTTTATTTAGCCAATATTAATCAGGACAGCTCCAAAATCACGTTTAACAGTCTTCGAAGAACTACTATACACACGCTGACACAATCAGCGACACAGCCTTCATGCTATCAGGGTATAACAATGGAGACAGCTTCACTGCAAAGCATCAGAGTGCAGCTCTCGACTTTGTTTGGTCGTTCTCAGAACTCCACGTACTCTCGAGACTCTCCACGCTAAAACTCGCGACGCACTCGATGACACACAGAGCACAGCTCCCGACTCTTCGGTTCAGTCGTTCTCGGAGCTTAACACACTCTCTCGATGATGCACTAATCGCGATACACTAAGAGAATCTTCGATGCACTCGATGACCCACTTGGCACTCGCTGCCCAGCTGTCAACTCGATCGACTTCGCACGGACTGCTAACTCGAGACTAACTATCTCGCACTCTCAAGGCGCACACTCAATGACTTGACTATCAGCTTGCTAGATGAGGCACACACTCAATACTAAGTGACTGCAGAGCAGCAGGGTTTATATAGCTTTTGGTTTGTGTTCGAGAACATTCTAGGCTAAAACCGGTAAGAATTTGTTCCAGAAGGTTCTCCTTCTGTCCATGGCATATTGCCAGTTTTGTAACCAAATATCACCAAATGGGCGATTTCTCTACAAATGTGACAACCCTATCTTCCTTGTTATTTTATGGCAACCCTAAACCTGCTTTGTGGGGAAGCCATCTTACCGCTCCTGTACATTTCGTAACATTATTATTTGTCTCTTACGCTGTTCATCATTTATATTAAAAAAATTATAGTGTTGAACATTATGAAGAATGAGAGACCATAGAGATAGTTATAATTATTCTTAGGGATGTATCCATAATATTTTTTTACCAGTAAGACTTTTCCATTGCTTTTTTTCTTCTCTTTTTGTTCTAGTGATCTATTCTCCTGCCCAAGTTTAATGACATTCTATTAATATCTATAATGTATTTCTCCTGCTTTCTTAGCATGCCTTCGTGTTGTAGTGGTCAGCACACTTGGAGCGTATTTGAGAGATTAGTGGTTCGAGTCCCGGCAAGGGTAATGTTCATTTTTCATCTCTCCTGCCTTTCAAAAAATACCTAATATCTCTATATATCTACCGGAAGGTCTAAACAGCTTGGTCTAATAAATTGTTTTAATGTCCTCTGACTAAATACTATATAATCATCACATGACATTAGTTGAACGGCAGAATGGTATCGATGAAAAAGAAACGTTAAATTTTAATCCACTTCCTCAAAATGATGATTTATTAATAATGAACTACATTCATGAGATGGCTCTACCTAGCATATAGGATGGTTCAAAACTATATGTCAAAAATGTAAAGGCAGGTAGAGGGAACCTCAATAAGAAGATTTTGAATAGAAATACATGTGCGGTAATGCCACATTAAAGCGCTAGCACGTAAAGCAGTATGAATCACAGGAAACTGAAATGATAAGTAAAGAAAAAAGGAAAAAAGTACTAACATTTTACAATAGGTGCTCAAAAGAGCGGCCACCAACAGCGATGGCAGTGCACGGATCGGCATACATTAGAAAAGACGTCAAGCATGTAGAGCATATGTTCAGCAGCAACAGACAAGTGGGCAACAAGATTTTCTGCAGATGTGACCACGTACACGAGCTTTTTAATATGACCCCAAAAGAAGAAATCTAAGCAGGTTAAATCAGGACAACGCGGTGGCCAGGGAACTGGTCCGCCCCGTCCTATCCAGTTCTGACTGTAGACATGTCCAGGTGATTCCTGATATTCCAGCTGAAGTGAGCTGGGTCTCCACCATGCTGGAACCACATTCATCCATAAACAGCTCGAGGAACATCGACGAAACGTTCAGGTAAGACGTCCTGTAGGAAGATGCTGTACATGTGGCCAGTTAAATGACTGGGTAGAATATACGGTCATGTTAAGTTATCGTGCGCAATGCCTGTGCAAACATTAATGGAAAACCTTTCTTGGTAGGCATGTGTTATTGTGCCATGTGGGTTATCATGAGCACACAGGTGAGAATGATGAATGTTAAACATACACGACCACATAAAGGTAGCCTCATCAGTGAATAAAGCATCTGCAGCAGAAAAAATTTTTGAGTCATCGCTTGCACTCTGTAAATGATACGGATGTGTCCCGTCTTTATGTAAGTAAGTCCTCCTATAAGTAAAGTCCTCAAAACAGCTGTATGGGTCACACCCAGTGCACTTCCTACAGCTCTCAAGCTTGGCGAAGGATTATCCCTTACTGTGTTTAGTATTTCTTCCACTGCAGGAATTTTTAGATTCTTCCCATGCCAGTATAACACCTGGATGCACAAGACGATCCACCCGTGCTTAACTCTCTGGGAATCCCTCCCTGTACATTCTTTGAGTAGCTAATTCATCTCCTTGTGCACCCCCATACATGAAATGTATGTCGGTAAGCTCCGCATTGGTGTAACGATGCACAGTGCTCAAGATCTGTGGGGGAAATGAAGAATCCAGTTAGCCGCACTCATCCACTGTCCACGCTAGCTTTTATTTGATGCACTCATTCGCTAGCAGGGCTAGCTTTTACACGTTGCACTCATCAGTGCTTTCTACTGGCTGAACACGGGATTACCGCACACACATTCCTTTAAGAAATCTGCTTATTTAGGTCCCCTCTACCTACCATTACATTTTTGACATATAGTTTTGAACCACCCAGTATATCGTTGTAGAAAATATTTTCAAAATAACTCGAAATTTGATTACTTTTTTGGACATCCTTTTCTACTTATAATTTCTAAGAATCAACATGTATTATTTAATACTTTTGATTCATGAGCTCACACGCACTTAGTTGTAAATTGTGTCATTAGTCAAATATTTACATAATGGTAATGGAAGAGGTATTTTCTCCCTCCTTTCTGCAGGCTTTCATGGTGTAACGCGGGAGCACACTCGGCTGGTATTTGAGAGGTCCAGGTTCGAGTCCCAGCAAGAGCATTGCTGATTTTTCATGTCTCTTGCTTCATAAAAACCTTATGACTCTTTAAAGCAACACATTCATATTAGATTCGCTTTGTATAAAAATGAGGTCAGTGCTACGAAATCTACATGTTGGGATTTCTTCCATCGATAGTAGGGGCTTTATGATAGTTCTGGCTCGGGAGCTTAAGAGCTGAGAGGGAACTCCCGAGAAGGAATGGTCAGCCGTGGGAGGGAGGCTTATCTGAAAATGGGGATAGGGAGCCTTATCGGGAGGTGGATGGGAGTAGGGTAGCTGCTATGTCACAGAAAAAAGATGTGTGCTTAGGATTTTTTTTTTTTTTTTTTTTTTTTAATCTGGTGATTTAGACATTTATTAATTATATGAGAATTTATAAACTTGCTTATCTGTAATGAATTCTTAAAAACATATATCAAGTAGGTGTTTTAAGTGGATACAGTTGTTTTCCTGAAACAGATATTAGTAATAATAAAATATTTCCTTAACAGTATAACTTCTTTGGAAATTAATCATTTTCTTACTTGCATGTAGCCTAAGGTTGAATGTCTATATTGCTACATATGATGGGTTTCATAAAGACAATAAAGTTAAATTTTAAACCAAATAAAAAGCTTATTAAAATACAAATAATATTGAGTACTACTATTTCGTAATTTGATAATTTAGGCATTTATAACCATGTGGTAACTTGTGAACTTACTTACTTATATTGAGTTCTTAAAAACATATATCGAGTACGTGTTTGATTTTCTTTAAACAGAAATTACTATACAATAAAATGTTTCCTTCACAGTATAGTACTATAACCTCTTTGGAAGATAATTATTTTCTTACTTGTATTTATCCTTTGACTGAATATGTACAAAACTGCTACATGTCATCACAATTATATTTTATTGATTTATACCGGAGGTTATTTCCTTCGTTAATAAATTTTTAGCCTTTGTGTTTTTCTTTGTATTCCAACTGTTTTACTACGCATATGATGATTATTTCCTAGGTACCCTTAACGACGATTATTTTCGAATTTAATGATTGAGCGACCTTATACACTCAGAATTTTACCTTATTTCTTAAATCTTCTTTTCATAAACTCAGATAAACTTTCCTTAATCTTAATTACATTACTCATTTTTATTATTAAATTCATTTTACCCCAGAGTTTTTTCATACTTGTTAGCCATACTTTTAACTTATTTGTTATATTTTACGTGTGTAATTACTAAAACACACATTTTTGTTTGTTATATTATTAATGTTAGATGTAATTTTTTACTTTTTTCGTTCCTTTTAGCGTTAGTGATCTTCAACATATTCTGTATTTTAACTTATTTCTTATAGTTTCTGATCATATAGATGACTTGTATTTAATTTTAGGTATAACATTTCTAGCTTGTTTTGTACATTTTAACCTTCACTATATTTAATATACTTTAATTTTTAACCAATTTATATTTTCATGCTATATACATGATTTTTACTTGATTTCTCTCATACATTTTAACCTTCATAATTTCCAATATAGTCCTAATTTTAACATAATTCCTATATTTTCACATCATATACGTGACTTTTATTTAATTTTAGGTGTAAATTTTAACTTCTTTTCTATTTTTAACGTTTTTAATTTCCAACATATTCTGAATTTTAACTAATTTGCTATATATTCACACTATGTACATGACTTTAATTAAATTTATAGCTACTTTAATTTGTTTAGCTTTCATAATTTCAAATATACTTTTAATTTTAGTTTAATTCCTATATTTTCTGACCCTATATATGAATTTTATTTAATTTTAGATGTAATTTTTAACTTGTTTCATACATTTTAAACCTTCATAATAAGCAGTGTTATTTACATTTAGAACAATATCTTTTTGAAGCTGTGGTTACTTTTTGAAGCTGTGGTTACTCAGCTCAGTGCATACAAAGCTAGTTCATATTTTTATTATTTTTTAGCTATGTTATCATGATTTGTATATTATTATTAATTAGGACTTTAACATATAAAAATATATGATGACAGTATTTTATTAACACATAAATCCATGATTCAATCATTTATTAACTACACAACTAAAATAGTATAAATTGAAAATGTAGTTGGAAGGAGGCATAGCATTCATTTTTTTTTTCAGTTTTTTAATTAGTATGTAAGGTATTTCTCTCACCTTCCTAGCGTGCCTTCGTGGTGTAGTGGTCAGCACACTGAGCTGGTATTTAAGAGGTCCATGGTTCGATTTCTGGCGAAGGAGTTGTTAATTTTTCATTTCTCCGGCCTCAAAATAACCTAATGTCTCTACAAGTAGACTTCTACCTTTCGAATATCATCAAAATGCTTCTATTACACTCTCTTTGTATATTTGCTTAAGAACAGTTTCATATTATCACATCTAAAGTAATAAAAGTAATTATAACACAACAGTGCTATTTAAAATAAAATTGGATACTTTTCTGTTTAAAGAGATTGTATAGCTGACTCTGTAAGCTGTGATGACAAGTTGCACTCAAATTCCATTTCTGATTAAAAGCTGTTGTCTTCAAAATTTTTTATGATGTAACTAGATAGTCTTTCAATTCTTTAAGTATCCAAACTGTTTGGTAGTTTTCTTAAGTGAATTTAAGATGACCTTTTTTTTTAATTACGTTTTTATAGAATTAGGAATTTGTAATTGTTGCATTATATGAGCTTACTCGTTTCATTTTTAATATGCCTTTAAAAGACGAAATTTTACCCAAGCTACCAAAAATGCTATTGATAACAAGTAATGGTTTGTAATCCAAGATTTAATAATCACTGCTTTAAAGTAAAAGAGTTATCAACAATTATATAAAGTGAAGTTATTTGTTACAAATGCACACATATTTAAAAATATGTGTATATATTTATATAACAATATTCATTCAAGAAATTATCATTTACTCTATGTATTTAAATTTATAAATAGTATTTATATTAAAGTGTCTTTCTTAACTTTATAAAACCTTTCAATTATGAGAAGACAGCCTCACAGACTTGCAGAAAAAAAAAAAAAAAAAAAAAAAAAATGCTTGTGGTGCATTTCAGCACTCAAAATAAATATTGCACAGAACTGTAGAAATTTTTGTACTTTTCTGTTATATGCCTGCCACATTATTAATTCTTGTGAAAGAGAAGCCAAATACATATCAAGAAACAATGATAGAGTCTTTGTGATGTGTGTGTTTAATTGTAAACCTTTTTTTTATTGTGTATGTTTGCTTACATACACTAGAAAATATTTAAATGCATACACATACACACACACACTAGAAATTGTTTACAATAAAAACCCCACCACTCACCAAAATCTTTGGCAGGTGCATAATTGAAAAGTACAGGAAATTCTAGTTGTCAGAAACCCTTATGATATCTACAGTTTTAATTTTGCTACCAAAACATCTCGAAAAAATATATTTTTTCTCTGAATGAATCACCATTTCCTGTAAAGATTTTAGCTCTCCTTCATTCATTCTAATGATGCTTTTATAACTTTGCCATCCTAATGCCAAAGTTTGTTTAAAAGTTTGACCTGATGCATCTCATTAAGGACATCAAGCTACATGTATTGTTTTTTGGGTCGTGCTTTCTGCATGTTTTACAGAATTTTGCACAACAGTAATCATTGTATAAGTTCTTAAGATATGTGATGTGTATTTATGTTTTGTGTTCGAAGCAGCTGTATCAGTAACTGAATTTTGGCTCTACATTATACTTTCAGTTTATAAAATACCATTCAAAATGTATCAGCCCATAATCAATCAAAAACATGTCTTCATAAATTATTTTTGTTTCTTTTTGCATTATATGACATGATTTAAATCAATGATGGATAAAGTTGTTAAAAATTTTACCAAAACATGCTTCTTGCTTCGGATGCTAAAAGAAATCCCATTAATTTCTTTCACTTTAAAATATTGTATTTATGATTGTTAATAATAATAGCTATTTCATGCTTGTGCTCTTTTTGAATATTTTTTATTGACTGTTAAGTTACTGTAAAATATCCCATGATCAAAATAATATTTATATTACTAATAAGGTGTTTTCTTTTAAAGAGTGAATAACTATTTGAAAGTTTAAAATATTTTCTAATATTGCTCCATATTTAAAATTATTAATTAATTGATCCATAATATAGATATTTAGATGTAAAACACATTATTGCACTTTTTTCCAGGAAAAATTTATGGGATATTGCAATTGAACAAGTTAAAGAAAGTGAATATGGTAAATGAGATTTTCCAGTATATCCAGCATGAGTATTTTTTCTCAATTACAGTATTACTGCAAGATTAATTCTGAACACGATTTTTAATTTACTCCTAATTATGTGTTTCTACATTTTGTTATTAAAAGTATTAACATATATTTATGTATTATAAGGTTAGTATGAAATGTTGCATAAAATGATATTATAAGTTATTAAAATATTTTTCTACTGCTTTCTTACAATACCATATAGTCTTGTATCTCTCAAATTCCTAATGACTACTGCAAAGTTATTTAAATATTAGCTGCAGACTTATAAAAATCTTCGAAACATATCTGATATTGTATTAATAAATATGTTGGGCATACAATTAAGACCTGCTTAATGATACATTCAGGACATGTTTATATTGAACTGATTAATAATTTGTTCAAAATGTTATTGTGTTTTTAGTTTCTTTTAAATTAAATATTGAAACGTTTTAAATAATATGAATTTCAGATGAACATAAGTTAAAATTTGAATTTAAGTATTTCAGTTTCAAAATTTGATATATTTGAGATTTATAAACATTCTAATTAATACTGAAGTAACATAGCTAGCATAACAAAATTCTGAATTGTTTTCAATTGAAAAAGTCAGTGAAACATTAAAAATTTCATAACCAAAAAAGTAATAATAACAATTATGATTTTGTTACATTAAAATAAACTGATTAAGGACTGCCCCCTCCACAAATGTTCAATGTGTCTACCTTCGTTAATGTGACAGACATTTATGCTTCATCTGGAGGATTTTCTTGGATATAATGGAAAGCCGACTTGATGCCCAGTAGCGTAACTAGGGGGAGGGGCAAAGGGGTGTATGATGCCCGCCGCCAAATGGTCTCCAAACAAGATTTTCATCATATCACTGTGTTTTTTTTTGGGGGGGAGGCGCCAAAAAGGTATTTTGGCCCCGTGTGCCAGTTATGCTCACTTTCGCCACTATTGATGCCACAAATGAATGAACACCATGGTTCTTATTTCTTTCAATAAGGTGCTTGTTGAAAGATTAATACAAAAATTATCAAAACTGTATCTGTGATTATAGTCAAAACATGCCAAAATTCTGTAAAACTATCTTAATTTTGTAAAAGTAATTAATTCCAAAATTTCTGTAAAAGTAAATTTTGCTGAGAATGATAGGATGCATAAGTTGTGGAGACAATATGTTAATATAATGGCCACACTGTCATTGTAATCCCATACTCCTTTCTCCTTTGGAGATTTCTCAATGGTCTTAGTGCCTCTGCTAGTCTCTAGAATCTTCAAAATTTTATCTTTGATGCTGTGGATCCAGTTGATCCTGATACGCTGGCACTCATGTGGGATGAAAGGATATATTGCGTATATGTCCAGCACATAAACAAAGTTGGACACACTGAAGATCTGTGAAGTATAACAAAAAAAGGTTTGAAAAAAAGGTCAAGTAATTAAAAAAAATGCATAACTTTCATAGTTTGCTTAGTATGAATACTTAAAACACTTTATGGAATTATGAATAACTCTATATTAAGATTTAATATAAATAAAAGCAAGGAAAATCACAACAATAAAAATGATGATAAAAAGATTTCAATTCAATAAATACTAAAACAGTCAGTCTGTGTAATGTCTTAATTACAACTTCTGTTCCCAAACTATAGCTAACATAAGTTTGATTTCCTAGATTTTTCTATTTCTTTTTTGGTTAAAAGAACTTGGCATAGATACTTTCTGTTTATTATTAACTTTTACCATAGTTATTCATAGTAGATCTTCAGCTAAAACGGTTAGTGAACTGCTCAGCTAAATATTTTAACTGACTAATAAGAATAATAAAATACCTATATCTATGAAATTCCTTTCAAATTCTTTTGCAAAAAATATTGAATAATTTTTGGTATGAAGCCTGTTCTAACAAATATATATTATTATTTTAATTTTCATATTGAAAGTATTTCCATCATTTAAATTTATTTGTCGAATTTAGAATCTGTGAACCAGTGAAAAAAATTAAATGGAAATTCTTAGTTGTGTAGAATATTAAAATTCTTTGAATCTATTTAATAATAAAACCATAATTAAAAGACAAAATTAAAGATATAAATCATTAAAATACAATGTAATCAGGTTAAATATAATATTGATCATATTATAGATTTTTAAAAAATAATGGAGTCTTCAGCCCCTTTTTTTATTAACATTATGATAAGGAGACTTTTTTTTAAAGTTTATTAAGAATATTTCGTGGGGTGGGATAAATCAACCTGGTATACAAAGTCTTCAGTCTCATCTTTCATTGCTTGCTGTTTGATGCTATTTCCTTGATTTGCTTCAGTCATGTTTTCCAGCTTCGTGTTTCTTCTGTTTGACCATTTTTTTCAATTTAATTTTGGTCCGTCTGTCATCCTTTTTACATCAGAAGTCCATGCCAATACCATTCGTTGACAAAAGTTTAATAAAAGTCAGCAAAAGTTTTGTTATTCATAATACATTCTATCTTAGATACATCTTCTTTAACTTTTTTCTTATAGGTTTGTTTTTGCATGTAAGTTAATTATCTTGCATGCACATCTCTAGGAATATTTATTTCTTTGAATTATAATTGCAAAATCCATGAGAAATTATTTCTTACCTAGATATATATCAAATATTATGCTTAAAATTTTGCAGTGCTCTAATTATATTCGAATGTTAAAGATTTGTCTGTTTATTCGATATTTCTAAGAGCAGAGGATATCAGTATCAATACATAGAAAAGAAGCATGTCAGTTTAAGGCAAAATTTAGACTAATATTGTTTTTATGTAAAAATTACCTTTTAAGGGAGGTATTAACACATCACTTACAATGTAAAATATTTGTGCTTCTTGACAAAGAAAGACTCATATCAATGTTTCCATAAGAAAGTGTAGAGTATTTTCTCTCAAAATGCACATAGCTTAATTTTAGTGATGCCAGTCGAAGTTTTTAATCATTCTGGAATTTACATACCTTTTTTCTGTATATAATAAAGATAATTGTAATAAATAAATAATACTTATACTGGAAAACTGAGGATTTATTATTGTTTGATTGATTAATATTTATTTTTGATTTCTAGAGCGGGAAACATCTGAATCTGTTCTCTTACTTGTGGGTAGTAAAAAGGGAGTGAGTATTATTTACTGTGTAATGCTTTATTTTATCAAATACTATCATTACTTAATTTTTCTTTAATCCAACTAAATTGTAAAATATATGCTCAACATTTTAGTAAAATTTCCAAATTACTTATAATGTATTTTTAGAATAAAATATGTTTAACAGTATCTCATTTATGTATGTAAATTAGTTGCAGTACCTTAATTTTGTGTTATAAAATTGAGACTATTCTTTATTTTTTATAAAGGGGAAAACGACAGTATGCTACAAATTTTTGGAAAGAACGGAAACTCCTAAAAATACTTTGGCTTTGGAATATTTATTTGGTCGTAGGAATAAAGGTATTGAAACAGTAAGTGTCTTAAATGATTTATACTTATTTTAAAACAGTAAGTCTAATATATTAACAGAGTATTAGAAATTTTTGGTAGTGTTCACTGTATGCAGGCACAGCTTTATGCCACAATATAGTCTTTATAGTCTCCCAAAATATTTATTTGGAAATGTAACCTTTTTAAGTATATTATTGCATTGTATTAAATATAAAAGAGGAATGTAGTATCCCTCCACTGCCTAAAAGTTTTATTAGAAAGCTATATATATATATATATATATATATTTAGTTTGTCATTCTATGTAATATAAATATGATATAAATGTTACATAGCACATTAAAATGATTTTTAGTAGTATTGTAACAAAATCTCATTAAGGATTTAAAAAAAAAAAAAAAAGAAAATTCAATTAATTTCATTATATTTACATGAAAGAAATAGCATTTCTCTAATGCTGGCTATTTAACTGAGTATTAGAAATTACTAGTATTACTTTGTTTCAGACCGTAAAAGTCAAAGGGACACGTTCCATAATTTGATAACTTATCTTTGGGACATACAGAATTTACAGAAAAAGTATGAAAACACTTGGACTAGGAATGAATTCCATTACTGATGGTGATTTTTTCATTCATGACTGCTTGAATTCCTTTAATGGACAAATATAAATCATGGGTAGTAGGTAATTAGATCCCATATTATTTTTCCGTCATAACATGCTCAAGTTCTGATATGGATGTTGAAGGCAGATAGTGAACTTGAGCCTTGTTCTCCAAAATGTAATACAGTGACTGGTGGAAGATGGAATGCTCAAAAACCATGGATATGAGGTGCTTTATTTAGGGTGTTATCTTCTTTACCAACAGTGTCTTTTGGTCAACAGGGTCCATATAGCATGGTAGTTAGTCTTGTGGCGATGGTTTATGCCAGCACACTTCAAACTTGTCAGAAGGTTCATTTAAGGAAGGCCAAAAAACTTTGATAAAACATAAAATTTAAAATTAAAATAAAAAATTTATTTAAAATTAAAAAGTAAAATACGAGGTGATAAGCCGACGCCAAATGTCGACCACTAAACAAAGAGGAACAGGGAAGTACAGGTGCAAAAAAATCTCTCAGCGAAAAGTTAAATTCTTTATATTAGTATTATAGTGAGTGCGCATGGGTACAGCACAGCAAACATGGATACTGCATGCAAATGATAAAAATGCAAATAGTCTGCCACGGTACCCCCCATACACACACGTGCCAAAGGCACAAAGGGTCAGAGGTACATAGGTAACTTGAGACTCTTCTGATGGAGCGAACAATCTGCATTGGAGGTATATTTACTGTAGGAGTCTCCTCAGGAATATGAACTGATGCCACAGTATCTGAAACTAAAAACGCTAGTTTCAAGCGATCAGTGCTGATCACAGATTCTATTCTTCAAATTAGAAGGGCAAAACTTTTATTAGTTCTTTTTATTACTTTAAATGGTAAATCATACATGCGAGTCACTGGTGTTTTTACTGCATCGTGTCTCACAAATAGGTGAGTGCACGGTTCTAAAGCTGTGTCCATGAAATACTTATTAACATGGGCAGATGTAGGTACATGTGCTATCTCTCTCATTGCCTAACACAACTTCTGTAAAAACAAGATTGCATCAGAAAAATTAGAAACTTGGGTGGCTTGCAAAAATTCTGAAGGGAGACGAGTAGTCTTTCCATAAACCATTTCCAAGCATATTCCTCCCAGATCTTTTTTGTATGTAGCTCAAAGATTGATAAGTACAACTGGAAGGCTCATTGTCCATTGGACATTGTTATGACACATTAACTCTTGTTTTATTGAACAATGGAATCTCTCAATTTATCTGCTAGCTGCAGGGTGATGTGGAGAAGTACGAATTCAGTAAACACCAAGAATTTTATTGAGAGTAGTGAATATGCATCACTCAAACTGTCAGCCTTGATCAGTACTTATGATAGCGGGAACTCTAAACCTAGCAATCCAATGAGTAAAAAAACGCTTGAGCAACAGTTCCAGCTATTGCTTCCGGCTATTGGGAAAATTGGTCAAAAAGGGTGAAAAGATAGGAGTATCCTTCCGAAAATGGCAAGGGTCCGACTACATCCAAATGCACATGTTCTTGTTTCAAAACATTAACTGGGTACGACAAAAGACTGCAGTGGACTGTGAGCATGCCATATGACTTTTGACCTCTGGCAGTCGATGTGAGCACGAGTCCAAGCAACATGAGCCTTTGTCGCAGAAGGCCATACAAAACAAGAGAGAAAATGAGTCTTTTTGTCGATCGTATACCTGGATAAGAAAGTCCATGGAGAGAATCAAATACTGCCTTTCACACCGTTTCAACGGAGGTGGCTTGTATGCTTGCTGGTATGTCCCTCCCTCTCATATCAATATGGCTTTTTCTATAACAAATTTTTAATGAAAAACAAATATATTACATCATTGGAAATCTGTAATATAGAATTAAAAAGTGATGCCTTTGAAGAATGCCTTGAATTGATTCAGCCTGCAGATAAATTTGATCTAAATTATGATCGATTAATATGTACTATATATGAATATGATATTTATACTGAAAGTTCGGGCCTAGGAGGAAATGTTGGTTGCGCATTCGTGGTGTATTAGTATGAAATTGAGACTGACCACAAAAAATTCTTATTAAATTTCACAAATACTGGCTGAATTATATGCAATACTAGAGGCTTTGACATGAATCGAAAATAAATTATCTGGTGGTCAATGTGTTCACATATTTTCTGATGCCCTGTCAGCCTTTCAATCACTTTCTGCACTTGGGTTTGATTATAAACTTATTGTGAATATTAAAATGAAATATAGAAACCTACGTACGAAGTATAATATTAAGATACATTGGATTAAGGCACATGTAGATTTCCATGTCAATGACAGTGCTGGCGCTCTGGCAAAAGAAGCCACACTTGGCAACTGTAAAGAAATTAAACTACAAGGCTCTAGAAGAAAGACTACTGGAATTGTTACCGTATTATTCTATTGAACAATAAAGAACAATATAACATAATATATTTTGAATGTTTTATTTACTACTTAACATCATTTCTGTGTAATTTCATAATCAATGTTCATACCAAATTTGTAGTAGGTAAAAGTATGGTTATGTGCAACAGCAGAAGACATTTTGAACCAATTACTGTGTCAATCACATTATATAACAATACGAGGAATTATCATAGTGAAACATAAACAATAAAACTATTCGAAATTTCTTAAAGTTGTGTTGTGATGCAAAAAACCCATCCTATGACTAAGGTTCAGTGTAAAAGAATTAATTACAATAATTACAACAAGGTAAGTAAAATCAAACTAACGTTTATTTTTGGTGAAAAGGATATTTGGTTACATTTCTGATGGAGTCATGATACTCACTATTTCCGTTACAATTATTAAGAGGTGGCTGGTTAATAACCATAGCTGAAGAACACAAAAATATAAAACATACCTTAAAAAAAAACAAGGTCATAGGGGGTCCCACAACTTTAAGAAAAGTATGGAACTATTCACACAAAATCTTGTAAATACATATGTAGTAGGACTTAGGCATCTTTACTAGGCTTGCAGCATATCTGTTGAAAAGAAAAGATAGAAGTTAGTGAAACAAAATAATCAACCAAGGATAACAACAACGACGAGGTCTGGCTCCGATTTTCCGCCCAAAGCAGCAATTCCGTCAGGATGGTTCGATACGTCTAACCTTCCATAGACCACTTCTGAGTGGATCATGGATCCGGACTTGTATTTCCTCACGGCTTAGCATATGGTGTTGGTCCTATTTTCCCTGCAGCTCTCGGGGGTCTGCCAGGCAGAAGATAGAAGAAGGTATCATCTTGTCGCTACAGCTCCGTCTAGAAAAGAGTTTATTTTGAAGAACTTTTCTCCATCTCCCCCTCTCAAACCTGCACAGCCACTTTTAATAGCTGGCGCCTTTTTTTGAAAATTTGGTGAAAATGTGAACAGCAACCAGCCAAATCCAGCAACCCAAACAGAGAAATCTTCACGGGAAGGGCTTTCCCGACTACCAGAAGAGCCAGTTAGCGAGTTCAATCATTCGGCCTCCAAGGCCACACCAATGTGTCAATAATCTCCACAGACGAAAACAAGGGGGGGGGCATTTAGCCTCGCATCGAGGTTCAACTCGACCATGTAGAGCTTCCTATCCAACGATTATTTCCCCCTCTTCACAAATTCGCTGTAGAACCTTTTCCTGTCACAGCAACTGGGCTCCTGTTTAAGTGAAACTCCAGATGGTATATACATCCAACACATCATCCGACATGTGGTTTTTCGTATGGGCAAAAAAATTTCGGGGTGTGGTAATCCTCTGATAATGATTCTGAGAATGAATTCCAGCTGATGGTTGTGATGTGAAAATAGTCAGAACCAGT
Organism: Stegodyphus dumicola; assembly: GCF_044657685.1. Classification (NCBI taxonomy): domain Eukaryota; kingdom Metazoa; phylum Arthropoda; class Arachnida; order Araneae; family Eresidae; genus Stegodyphus; species Stegodyphus dumicola. The sequence continues at coordinate 158,292,560 of NC_140771.1, read as the reverse complement.
GAATATTTCGTCAGCACAAATGAATTTGGGACATTAAAAAATAAACTATTACATAACAATATCATTAATTAAAAAATGTCAGCACTATATAAATTGTTTCTTCAGCAGCATTTTAATTATAACCACTCATTAACCAGATTGAATTTCAATTACTATTGATTTACTTTACCGCCAGTCAGAAAATATGTATTAGACAACTTTAATAGAAAGAGGGGTAAAAAAATTAAGCTAACTTAAGTAAAAAAAAAATTAACACACTAAAAGTGCAGCAAACAAAACTTTAAAATAATTAAAGTTAAACAACCTTAAGGGTCAAAACAAAAGTACAAAAACCAAGTAAACTTAAGTCCCTAAACTCAAATTAAAAACTAAACAACTTCAACTAAAGAAAAATTTTATAAAGCAGCCAAACCTAAATTTTAAAGTTTACAAAAGTTACAGTTTAAACTTGTACTAACTTTAAACAACTAAAGCAAAAATTAAGAGCTCCAATTACAGATCAAAACTGAAATAGTAAGCAAAACTTAAGCTTGAAAATAATATCAGTTAATACATAACAGAATTTTATACTATACAGTCAAAAGTCTTTAATCCGGACTCGCCAGGACTTCGGTGTTTCCAGATTATCGGTTTTTCCGGATTATAGATCATCAGTTTAAATCTGGTAAGATGGCATGCAGAAATTATAAAATTAAAAATATGAAACGATAATTTATGAAATAAAGAGCAATTATGATCTAAAGGGTATCAAAATTTATCAAAAAAAAAGCTTAATATTTATTTGTTTACTTTATTAAACATTTCTTTCAACACGCGCATGCGTAAAGCATAAATTATGCATAGTCGAAATTAGAAAATTGCAACCAGAAAACTATTTGATGTGTATTCGTGATATTTATAATGACGAGGAATTTGATTTAAATCACATCAAAGATAGATTACATTGAGATGAAACACTACATTTAGCGAGGAATTATAAGCCGAATAAAATAAAAACATCTGCCCTGAAGATGATGATAGTGCTGACAGATCAACTTCCAGTTCATTCGCGTCGCGACGATCCCCCCCTTCAGCAGAGCAGCATGAAATTAATAAACAGATTTCGGAATGGTTAGAGAAACAAAGGATGTGCCTTTATCCATTTTTTGCAGCAATTCCACTTTTTGTTTGATGAACATCGAAACATGCTTTCACTTTGTAGATCCTTTGGCAGCTCCAGAATCGGTAATTCTTTTTGACATAATCAAAAGTTCAAGCTTACTTTTATAAAATTGCTCTAACAGTCTGCAAAAAATAATAAGACGGATCCAATTAGGATATTAAGGAACAACGTAATCTGCAACATTAACTGAAATAGATAATTAGATAATTTTAGCTTAACTTATACCGTCTGTTATACATTAAACACATAATGCATTTATGCATGCACAGAAAGTTTGTAGCTTTGAGGTCCGGATTATAGATCATTCTGGATTATGGACGTCCGGATTATGGACTTTTGACTGTAGTATATATATGAAAAATGGGAAAGCAGTTGGGATTCCTTTGAAAAAAAGAAAAATTGTATGTGTACTGTACAGATTTATAAAGGAAGAAAGTGGTACATTGATATAGATCATAATCAGGTGTTGACGGGACATGAATGTTTTCCCATGTAACTTGAATAGATTTGGCTTGCAAACGCACAGAGATACTTGGCTGCAGTATATGTGTGAATGATGTGTATCTGTTTTCTTTTCTTTATGTGTCATTTTATTACATGTTCAACTGCTTATTATTATTTTTTTTTTCCAGGTTGTTTTTGTTTTGTCGGGCTGGCCTCTAAAAGCTTGGTGGCTGAATCATCGGCCGGGGGAGCTGGGGGTTTCGCCTTTGTAGTAACATTTTGATCTAGAAATGTGTTGTGTATTGGTATTGAACTGGGCAATATAATTCATATGTCTTATCTGCCTGGGGGATGCAGAATCTGAATTTTTCAAAATAAAAAATATTAGAGGGCAATGATTTGTGTATATTGTAAAAAGTTCAAGATTATGTTGAAAATGCTATGGAATAGATAGTGAGCAATTCTCTATAATATGTGCTGTACTTAATTTCAGCTGGAGTGAGTTTTCGGGGGAAAAAACTAGTGGTTGAAGATGTTTATCAAATAACAAATGCAAAACAGATTCAAATAGTCACAGAGGCATCACCCATTAATGACAACCGCTGATTAGGGACATGGTAACCAAGTACATTTCATTTTTCAAAGCGGCACTTGTTTCCGCTGCTGTCCAAAGACATTTATTGTTTTTGTTAGGATTTTTCAAAAGAGAATGAAATGACACTTGGGTATTTGCAGCCTTAGGCACAAAATGATGATAAAAATTCAGCATTACGAAACATCTCTTTAGTTCGGGCATTGTCACAGGCTTAGGGAAGTTAGAAATTATTACAATTTTTTTCATGAAGAGGCTGAAAACTTTGGTAAAACATAAAATTAACTTTAAAAGTAATATACAAAACTAAATACATGATGATAAGCAGATGCCAAATGCTGCCCACAAAAAGGCAGGAACAGTGAAGTGCAGGTGCAGTGGAATCTCACAGCAAAATGTTCAAGTCTTTATATTCTCACTATAGTGAGTGTGCATGGGTGCAGCACAGCAAACATGGGTATTGCATGCAAATGTAAAAAATGTAAGTACTCCATTACAGTCTCCTGGGAACTCCTGTATTTTATGAATTTGTGTTATGCAAATGAAAGAACAACTATGAAAAATAGAATTAGGTTTTTTTTTAAAAAAGGTTTCCCCCTCCCTAATAGAAATATGTTTATTTAAGAATAGCTGATCATCAGTATTAGATATTACAAATGTCTTCTCTGTCATGACTACTAAACACCAGTAAATTACAACTTCATTTTTTGGGAGGGGGCATAACCACATTTTCTAAATTTTTGCCAGCAGCATAATAAATTCCGTGCCCTGCCTTTTCCAGAAACTGTTATTTCAACTCTTTACTTTTAGCTGACTTATTTTTAAATTTTGTGATGTAGAAATAGGGGTTTGTGAAGTTCTCTTTTAAATTTTGTGATTCTTTTGGTGAAAACTATTTCAAAATTCATCAATTGTATGCTCCATTTGTTAAATAATGCAGATAACTGAAGCAGTATCAACTGACATTGATAATGTAAATGCATCTACTAATTTAATAAAAGTTTTATTATAATGTATATCATTAAATATAAATTTATTAAATATATGGAAATTAAAGAATTATACACCATCTTCACATTAGAATTCTTTTCCTCATCCTGTCATAGTTATGTGATAATAAAGTAGAAGGGGTTTGATAAAAGTTTCAGAAACTCTTTAAAGGGTTAGTTGTTAAAAAAGTTTGCAGACCTTCTGTTACATGAACGATAAATAAATTTAGGTATTAAAGTTTAAAAAAAAATTCCTTTATGTAACTGAAGAAATATTTCTGTTGAATCATTGCTTTAGTTGCAAAATGAAAAGCTTTCAGAACATGCTTTCCTATGGTTCGTTAAATAAAGATGTGAGTTGTAATTCCAAAATAGTTTTCTTATTTTCTACATTACATTACTTTTCTATACTTTCCTTCTTCCTGTAGTGATTATATACATTTCAAGATGCATTCATATATACTTAAATGTCCTAGTACAGGTATTGTAGGTGTTTAATGTACAACTTGACTGATAGAGCATTTACTTACTGAGAATCCGTACTATTTGTAGCCATGTGATATCAAAAACATTGGTCTGTCATTACAGTCAAAAGTCGTTAATCCGGACTTGTCGGGACTTCGGCGATTCCGGATTATCAATTTTTCCGGATTATAGATCATCAGTTTAAATCTGGTAAGATGGCATGCAGAAATTATAAAATTAAAAATATGAAACTATAATTTATGAAATAAAGAACAATTATGATCTAAAGGGTATCAAAACTTACAAAAAAAAAAAAAGCTTAATATTTATTTGTTTACTTTATTAAACATTTCTTTCAGTGTAAGTTGTTTAAGTTGCTTCGTTTTATGTGATAATACTTTCTCTTTAATTCTATAAACAGACATAATTTCTTGTTCAGTTACAAAGTTCCGCTGTTCGAGTCCTATAATTGCTGTGTCGAGAATACCAACTAATTTGTCAATAGAAATTTTTTCGCTTTCAATAACCTCTATGTCACTTTCTTCACTATCGGAAGCAAATTATAATGACGAGGAATTTGATTTAAATCATATCAAAGACGGAGTACATCTAGATGAAATACTACATTTAGTAAGGAATTATAAGCCAAATAAAATAAAAACATCTGCCCTGAAGATAAGGATAGTGCTGACAGATCAACTTCCAATTCATTGCGTGTCGCGGCGTTCCCCCCCCCCCCCCGGCCACAGAGCAGCGTGAAATTGATAAACAGATTTCAGAATGGTTAGAAAAACAAAGGATATGCCTTTATCCATTTTTTGCAGCAATTCCACTTTTTGTTTGATGGACATCGAAGTATACTTTCACTTTGTAGATCCTTTGGGAGCTCCAGTATCGGAAATTCTATTTGACATAATCGAAAGTTCAAGCTTACTTTTATAAAATTGCTCTAACAGTCTGCAAAAAATAATAAGCCGAATCCAATTTGAAGATTAAAGAACAACGCAATCTGCAACATTAACTGAAATAGATAATTAGATAATTTTAGTTTATACCGTCCATTATACATTAAACACGCATGCGTAAACTTATTATGCGTGTGCGCACATGCATATGCGCACCCGTTAAGGTCTTATGTGTATGCATAAACGTCTATGCGCATGTGTCAATGCGACGCACGTGCAGAAAGTTTGTAGCTTTGAGGTCCGGATTATAGATCATTCCAGATTATGGGTGTCCGAATTAACGACTTTTGACTGTATTATATTTCCTACTCCTGAGAAAACTTTCTGACACTGTTTGCAAAATTTTTCTCTATAGCTATTTATGGCTTTTAACCAAAATAGTTTTCTAAAATTCAGTGGCATTGCTCGCTTTTTAATATTTCTGGCAAAAGGTTATTACAGTCAAAAGTCATTAATCCGTACTCGTCGGGACTTCACCGATTCCGGATTATCCTTTTTTCCGGATTATAGATCATCAGTTTAAATCTCGTAAGATGGCATGCAGAAATTCTAAAATTAAAAATATGAAACCGTAATTTATGAAATGAAGAACAATTATGATCTAAAAGGTATCAAAATTTACCAAAAAAAAAAAAAAAAAAGCTTAATATTTATTTGTTTACTTTATTAAACATTTCTTTCAATGTAAGTTGTTTAAGTTGCTTCATTTTATGTGATAATACTTTCTCTTTAATTCTATAAAAAGACAATTTCTTGTTCAGTTACAAAGTTCCGCTGTTCAAGTCCCGTTAATTGCTGTGCCGAGAATACCGACTAACTTGTCAATCGAAATTTTTTCGTTTTCACTAACCTCTCTGTCACATTCTTCATGTCTTTATCCATTTTTTGCAGTAATTCCACTTTTTGTGTGATGGACATCGAAACATACTTTCGTTTTGTACGATCCTTTGGGAGCTCCAGAATCGGAAATTCTATTTGACATAATCGAAAGTTCAAGTTTACTTTTATAAAATTGCTCTTACAGTCTGCAAAAAATAATAAGCCGGATCCAGTTCAAAGATTAAGGAACAATGTAATCATCAACATTAACTGAAATAGATAATTAGATAATTTTAGCTTATACCGTCCGTTATACATAAAACGCGCACGCGAAAATGTATTCTGCGCTTGCGCACATACATATGCGCAGTCGTAAAAGGTCTTATGCGCACGCGTAAACGCCTATGCGCATGTGTCAACGCGGCGCATGTGCGAAAAGTTTTTAGCTTTGAGGTTCGGATTATAGATCATTCTGGATTATGGGTGTCCGAATTAACGACTTTTGACTGCATCTGAAATTGAGAAGTATTGCCTGCTACATTTAAATTTAGTCATTTTCAAAATGTGGCATGTAAACAAGCTGTCGATAAAAAAATATGTTTTTGTGCTTTCCGAAGAAAAATATTTCCATCTCATAATTCAGAGATGTTGTGAAATTAGTGGGATTAATATTTCTAAGTGCAAAATAGGCAGCATTATTAATCAGAAAGGGAAAAATCCATTAAGCATTACTTCTACATCGAATGAAGACTTCAAGCATGTATACCCCAAAAAGATATTTAATACAAAAACACATATGTCTGTCACTATTGTTCTTACTTTCAGAGAAATCTTTCTGACACTGTTTGCAAAATTTTTCTTTATAGCTATTTATGCCTTTTAACCAAACTAGTTTTTTAAAAGCCAGTGGCATTGTTCCCTTTTTACTAGAGCCTGTGATTGGGCACCGTGCTTGACTGATAGCTCCAGTAGAAAATAGCTTTTGGTCAGTAACTGTTAACTTCTTTAATATTATAGCTACAATTGAATGGGGAGGCTATGTCAGTTGCTTTTCCTGAGAGCATGAGGTTAGGTATCCTGCTTGGTTGATAGCTCCAATATTGCAGAAAATAGCATTTTGTTGACAACTGCTAACTTCTATAGCTAGAACTATAACTTCTATAGCTAATATTATAGCTAGAACAGCGGTTCTCAACCTTTTGACTAATGCTTACCATCTAAACAAAATTTAAAATCTTTAGTACCACCACTATAAAGTACTACCACCACCACCACCATTCTTGAACAAAGCTCAGATGACATAAATTTACGAGTGTTAAGAGAAAAAAACTCGATCAGGATGGTTTGGATTTTAATTTTTGAATTTAATAGTTAAAAATACTTTGCTTCTTTGTGTACCACCTATTTTTCTCTTGTGTACCACCGGTTGAGAACCCATGCCATAGAAAATCTTTTGTCATTCATAATATTGTATTCTTGAATGGCCAATTATTCTTTATCCAAGTTAAAATTTTTATTTATTTATTAATTTATTAGGGAAAAGAAATTTGCCATATATGGGAATTAGGAGGAGGAACACTGTTTACAGATCTTCTTGAAATTCCTATTAGCTCTAAAACTTTAAAGTAAGTATCAAAGATTTTCATATTTTCTTAATTATATGTTATTAATAGAAAAAATAATACTTTTTGGGAAACTTTCAGATATTTTCTTCATATTTTTATGCTTTAAAAGTCATAATCGGTTGTATTATTTTGTTTTAAAAGCTACATGTGATGGGTAATAAATTTTGATATTATGAGGTTTAATTTTATTTGTAGTCAGTATATAGAAAGCAGTTCTGCTGAACATTATGCTGCTTTTCGTAAAATTAGATCAACCAGGTTTTATTAAGAAGTCTGTGTCTGTAAGTTAGGTTAAAATAACAACCTTAAATATATATTTTCTAAGAAACTCCATTGATTTGAAAGATGCTATAATAGACCTTTCTTTAAAAAAAAAAACACAATAATAATATTTTTTTGGGGGGGGAGGTTAATTTTATTGAACAAGTGTAGTCATTTTTATAGTCACAGTATGGTTTTATTCTTGTTAGTTGAATTAATTTTGCTGAAGAATACTTTATAGTTCTCTTGTGCATCTAGTTTGCAGTGGTTTAGGTTGAGGATTTGTATATCCAAATATTTATTCACATGAGAAAATGCTTCTCAGAAATTAATTATTGAAATTGTTTCTTTCTGTTGTTAATATGCATTAAACCAACCAAAAAAAGGGGGGGAACTTTGTATTTAACTGCCTGCGATGATTCACAATGTATTGTAGTAGTAATATTTACCTGCTTTACCTAATTAACTCTAAAAAGGGGCACACAGTATGTGATTTAAGGCAAATTATTAGTTAGATGCGCAAATACAATCTTTTTTATGTCTGCAAATGACAATATATAGCAACAATTGCAATTTATCTATTGTAGAATAAATTTTGAAACAAAGGAAAATTGAACTGATGAAATAGCATTATCACACTGATTTCTATGATTTCAAAATGGGACTGAATCACAAAGAATGGCTCTGACATCTACAGGTAGCATATGGATATGAAACTCAATCTCATGCCTCTGTATTCAGGTGGTTTAAAGAATTTTGTACAGGTCAAAATTCTCTCCTGGTTGAAAAACCTACAGGAAGACCTTTGTCAGCTGTAGTCCCAGGATATCTGTCAGCCATATGAAAAATGTTAATCAATTATAATCACTGCATCTATCAAATGATACAGAGAGAACTTAATATTGGATCTACAGTTATACATAAAATTATTCACGAAGAACTGAATATGAAGAAAATTGGTTTGTCATTCGGTTCCCCCTAAATTAATGGAACACCAAAATGTCAGAATCAGTAATCACCAACTGTCAGAATCAGTAATGAAACCCTAAAATTAGTTAATGATGGTACTATAACTTTTGGTGAGATGTACATACCATTTTTTGGCATTTTAATATGTCAAGAAAGTAAATTATGTGACTTAGAAGATGACCCCAAATCAAGAATGGTGAAAGGACAGCAAACAATGAAAAATGTAATGTATGCTTTTTTTCTAAAGCGATCAAGTAAGAGGTTGGAGGACAGTTCAACTAACTCGTTCACCACTAAATTTCTTCCATAAATTCTTTTAGAAGTGAAAATTTGGGGACTCGTGCTTCAAAATGATAATGCATCTTCTCATTTAGCATGATCAACAGTTGAATTTCTTGAAGAAAATCACATTCAAGTTATAGAACATCCCCTTATTCTTCTGATCTTGCTATGTGTAACTTTTGGCTATTTTTAAATCTAATACAAAATTTACATGACTATTATTTTCATTCCAAAGATGAGGATTTTAAGAGACCATAAAAGCATATACAATCAAAAGTCGTTAATCCGGACTTGTCAGGACTTCGGCGATTCCAGATTATCAATTTTTCCGGATTATAGATTATCAGTTTAAATCTGGTAAGATGGCATGCAGAAATTCTAAAATTAAAAATATGAAACCATAATTTATGAAATAAAGAACAATTATGATCTAAAGGGTATCAAAATTTACAAAAAAAAAAAAAAAAAAAAAAAAAAAAGCTTAATATTTATTTGTTTACTTTATTAAACATTCCTTTCAATGTAAGTTGTTTAAGTTGCTTCATTTTATGTGATAATACTTTCTCTTTAATTCTATAAACAGACATAATTTCTTGTTCAGTTACAAAGTTCCGCTGTTCAAGGCCCGTTGATTGCTGTGTCGAGAATACCGACTAACTTGTCAATCGAAATTTTTTCGTTTTCACTAACCTCTCTGTCACATTCTTCATGTCTTTATCCATTTTTTGCAGCAATTCCACTTCTTGTTTGTTGGACATCGAAACATACTTTCGTTTTGTAGATCCTTTGGAAGTTCCAGCATCGGAAATTCTATTTGACATAATCGAAAGTTCAAGTTTACTTTTATAAAATTGCTCTTACAGTCTGCAAAAAATAATAAGCGGGATCCAATTCGAAGATTAAGGAACAATGCAATCATTAACATTAACTGAAATAGATAATTAGATAATTTTAGCTTACACCGTCCGTTATACATTAAACGTGCAGGCGAAAATGTATTCTGCAGTTGCGCACACGCATATGCGCAGTAGTCAAGGTCTTATGCGCACGCGTAAAACGCCTGTGCGCATGTGCCAACGTGGCGCATGCGCAGAAAGTTTTTAGCTTTGAGGTCCAGATTATAGATCATTCCGGATTATGGGTGTCCGAATTAACGACTTTTGACTGTATTTCATCAATTCCATGAAATGAATGGCTTCAAGCATTTACTCTATGGAAATTCACCTATAAAAATACATTGATGTTGGAGGGGACTACTTTGAATACACCTAATGTTGAGTTTAATTTGTACTATTTAGTTAATTTCAAAATTTTTAGTGTGGCGTGACTCTCGCACTACAACTACTTAAATGAAAGGGGGGAAAAAGTAGCTCGTAGGCCCCTTTTTGTTATTTATTTTTTTAACCTGTACATTTCTTTGGGAACAAAGATATCAAACTGTTTAATTCAAATAGCATAGCAAATTCAAATCTTCAGTGAAAATCATTTTTAGTTAAAATTAATTTACTCCACTTATGATGTGGTTTATTTGTAGTTTGCATGCCATTACATTGCACAATAGTTATTATACTGCTGCAGTATATCATTATTTACCAAACACATGCTGTGTCTGAAGGTCATAGCATGGCATTTTCTGGTTATAGCATGGTGTCTGAAAAGTTCTACATTGTTACCAAGTGACAGTAAATCTTAGAACTCATTAACTGTAGGTGTATACGTAAATATTTCTCCCTGGAAGAATAATCCGCAATAGGAAAATTCATTGTCATAGATGGTACAAATGCATAGAATAAGGAACATAAAGATACATGTTTACTCAGACATATATTTTGTTATATGTTATTTGATTACAGTAATTTATTCTTTTATAACAAAGAAAGAGGTTAATCAATTAATTGGTTAATTAATTAGTAAAGAAATAACTATATGTTAAATAAATTGCATAATTTTTTAATGTTTGGTTTGAAACGTTTATTTCCATAAATATTCAGAGTTTTAATTTGTACATATTCATTTGTATACCTTTAAAGTTTATTATCATTTTCATGCTCTTCTGGAAGAAAAACATTCACTTTTGAATATGTGTGTAAAATCTGAATAAAAGGGAGGGAAATTGCTTTTAACATTTATATGCAGAAAAAAGTGCTTTTTTCATTTTTAGCTCAAATAACTGTGGTGCTATTTTAATATTTGGGCCCACTAATGGCAATCCTTCTAGCACATTAAGTCACATCAGACAGCCTTTAAAGAAATGCATTTTCTATTTGTTTGACATATGAACCATTTATGTTTCATATGCTTGTTATAGTAATAATGATCATCTATAAAACTTATTTTGAGACCTTGGTGTTTAAAAATATTACATGCACAAATGAGAATGATTGTCTTTTTTAGATTTATGTTAATTTAACAATTGAACAATCTTAGGAAAGTATATAAAAGATTTTCTTGTTAAATAATGGTTTAAGCTTTGCTAAGATTTAAGAAAATTACGAACAAGTAAAATTTAAAATAATAGACATTTTCCTTGTTATATTCCTATGACATATGCTGGTATGTGACATCCTTATATTGAAACGTAATATTAGTATTTTGAATTAAGAGCAGTTATTTAATATAAAAAATTATATTGAAGCATAGCATTGAAATATTTAAAGATCTGGTAACTGGTTTCATGTTCCTTCAGGAGTAAGTTTGATTTAAAATTTTTTAAATCATTTACCTTTTATATGTGGTGAAATCTCTTACAGCTGCCATTTTATTAAAATGGCTATCTCTGAGAGTGACCAATGTTTTCGTTTGACTAATTGGGTACTTGATTAGGTACTTATATTTTAATGACACCACCTTTTCACAGTTTGGTGATTTAAACCACCTTTGCATAACTTAGAACTGAAAAAGTATTTATAGATTACATATCGGGTGTGAGTTGGTGGCTTTCTTGCATTTTTTTAGAAGGATCCCTGAGCTATTAATATTTATCTGTAAACATTATCGACATATGAAAAGGAGACATACTTCAGCAATTTAACCTTTTGAGTGCCATGACTGGCTTTATCCGGCCATCAGATTTTTTATCACTTGACATATATTAGATTATAATTTAAGGTATTTTCTTTTCTTACTTTTTTAATAATGCAAATATCATCTTAATGAATGTAAGTTTATGAAAATAGAGACTAAAATGGGTAATTATACAAATTTAGCTAATAAATGCAGCTCTTCATGACAGATCTAAAATTGTCGGCTGCTCAAAGGGTTAAAATACAAATTTTACTTATTAAATAATGATCACTTGATAGATTAAGAAAATAAAACACATTCTTCTTTGAATCTTTCTGTAATTTTTTAGTAATATTCTTCTCCTGAAGTACACAGTGATCTGTTTTTGCTTAAAAAGTCATCAGAGAAGTGCAGAGACTTGGCTTCAGGTAATCCTTCGCAGCAGCAATTAAATGAGAAAATGCATTAACTCATTGTTTCCTTGAGAAAAGTTTCAGCAAAATTCTGTATGCTTGCAGAAATTTTACTTTATTTTTCCATTGTTGGCAAATTCCACAAGTATGTGTTTTAAAACTAAGTTTAGGGCAAAAAATAGCAGGATTTATTTATAAAAACCATTGGAACTTGAAATACAACAAAAAAGAATTTGTGTGAAAATGGCGGCATTCCTTGACCTGAAGGATAATTATGAGGATGGTTGCTGGAATAATGGTTATTCACATGGTTGCCAGAGTTTGGCACCTTTATAAATTTGGTGACTTCTATTAAGGTGGTTAAATTTTTATGTAAATACCTTTGATTGCAACAAAGCATGCAAGGGTTCCTTAGCAGCAGAGCCTTCATAAAGAAATTTCCAAAGAAAATTTTCTTGTAGTCATATTGCATATGGAGAAGACTATGAAAACCTCATAAAGCCAATCTTTTTGCTAAGAACCAAATCCAGAATGAATCACTAGAGCTTGGTAGTCATACTCATTCATCCATTAATGGGCTTTATATTTATTTCTGAGAATTATGATATTGAACATTACCTATAGTCATGTTCAGTAAGATTACCAGGAAACCAGCCATGGGTGTGTGGTAATTTTAGAAAGGTTTCGTTGTATTTGCACTTAAAGAAACTTTTACAGATTAGTAATAAAATTTTTGTTCAATCAGAATTTTCAATTGGAAATTTGAAATATGTAATTTAAAAAATTTAATAAAATTTTGGTCATCATAAAACTGATTATTGTTTTTAAGAAATTTAGCATTACCTTGAAAAGTCTGTAAACTACCTAAATTGTTGAAAGTAGGAGCAAAAACATATTTTATCATAAATATATTTGTTGAAGATGAATTTCTCCCATGTGTTTCTCTTCTTATTTTCATTTTCCCCACTTCTCATATTTCCTTATTTACATGCTTTCTCACATTTATATTTTTCCTATTGTCTGAGATTTTCTTTTTTTCCCCTTTCTATTGTTAACTATTTTATTCTTCTCTATTAAAGAATGCATTTGAAAACTCAAGATCCCTCATGTTCTGATGTCATGCCTGTTTTGTTCCTTATTCATTGGCCTTTCTGGTTTCTTTGGAGGGGGGGGGGATTCTTAAACAAATTCTGAAGTGTAACTCACTTTCAATTTTAACAATTTGAATTATTTTCTCAGGCAACTTTTAAAAGTTTAAAACTCAAAGATAATTTATGTGTATTATCAGCTTTAATGGCTTATTTGAAGTTCAAACTGAAACCAAAAAACATGTTATTCTTTTCACTTTAGAAGCTTAAGTGTTGTGCTTGTTTTGGATCTTTCAAAGCCTGAAGAAATGTGGTATACCATGGAAACATTATTGAATGCTATTAAAAATCGCATTGACAATGTTTTAAATGAATCAGGTGATCCAAATTTAAAGAAATCATTGTACCAACTAGCTAGGAATCGAATTCCTGAAGGTCACGAAGTAAGTAGGAATTTTTTTTTGTCACACATTCAAATGTTATATGCAAAATTTGAAACATATTGCAAGAACAGGATTTAAAAAGTAATAATTTTATGAGAAGGAAATAATTAATAGTAAAATATGAAGCTAAAGAAATGCAATTTTTAATTCCAAGCAAAGTTTTATACTTTTTACTGTTTTTATTCGTATCCATTTTCTATGCTATTTTTCAGTGTTCTACATTTCACATAAGCAGTTTGAAATTTATGTTGAACGGGACAAATTAATCATTAACAAAAAAACCCACCCAATGTTTCAACTAACGTTGAAAGTGAAAAATGGTCTGTAAGAAAACCTACCTAATATTATCTTGCTATGCATCTGCACAATTGCTTGAGGATGATGCAACATAGTATGGAGACTGAAAATCTTCACTGCAAGCATTTTCTTTTTTTTAAAGTCAAATTATAAGTAACAGTTACTTGATTTTGAGTATTTGCCATTTAGTTATTATTAATACTTATTATCTAAGTTAAAATATTTTTTAGATATTAACAGAAATAAAATCTGAGAATCAGCTACCTATTTTATGAAGCCTTTCTGAATGAATAGCTTCCTTCAATGACCATCTATAACAGTGACCAGCATATTTTAGATCATAATTAACTAATAGCATAGAACATCCTGATAATTATAGTCCTTGAAAGGACCACTTTCAGAGATTATCAAACTCATCTGGAATCATCAGGCAAAGAAAATTTTACTATACATAATTTTAAACTAAATTTTATACTTTTAAATTTTCTTAGCCCCCAAATTTTTGTATTTACAATGTTTGGCATATATTATTAATTTTATAATATGTAACTATCATATCTCAGTGTGTTTTTGTCTTCATATAATCTACATACACAATATCTAGATGTAAGTACATTAAATATAGTAAATATCTAATGGTGACCAGTTATTGTAGGCAATCACCTCTGAAGTGACCATCATTTCTGAAATCATAAACATTGTATTGAAAATCATGTCATGTTTTCACCTCCACAGCAGAAGAGCAAAGTTGTTTGGAACCACAGGTGTTAAATAATGATTCTGTCATAAAGAGGTATCACTATATTTAAATCTTTAGCAAAAGCAGAAAATTAATAATTATAAAATTTGAATTTTGTGAATCACAAGAGATATAGCAGAGTTTTGGAAAAGTTTGGAATTGCATTGAATTCCTTACTGACTTTTGTTTATTGACCAAATTTTATTTCCCTTTCATGTGAATTCCTTATAAATCAACTATACTATACATTATTTAATTTTTATCAGTGAAATGACTATAGGATTTATGCTGAGGCTTCATGATTTATTTTGATAAAATTACCTATCTGCAGCATCTGGCATCCAGAATCAAGCACAGTTGTTAGATGATTGATCTTGCCATCATGAAAGGCGCATTAACAGAATGTCATGATTAATTTGATCTATATGTTAAGAATAATGGAGCCATTTCAGACTTTTGAGATGACCTGTATATTAGCATCGGACTGAAAATTAAGATTTTCATTTAACTGGGAGTCTGAATATAATATTTAATAACTTATCAATAATTTTTTATTCATTTTTGTGTTTATGTGTTTAGGATTCAAGTTCTATTGATCCATTTCCTGTGCCACTTCTGATAGTAGGTTCAAAATATGATATTTTTCAAGTAAGTTTAATTTTATATTATTTCCTTTCATAAAAGTTTTATTTGGGAATATTCTAATAGGTCGTTTCTATTATTCCATAGTGAATAATATTTTAGCTTAACTTCTTTGATTAAATGATCATCAGAAATATGTATCCTTTAAAAGTAACATATATTGTTTCAAATTGTATGTCAGAAATGCATTCTAATTTAATTTGTAGTGGATTTCAAATTTATTCTTGATTTATTTCTCTTATTGTTTAAATTAATTACATGTCTGAAAACATATATTGTGTAAAGAGGGGTCACAGTTTTGTATATCTTATTGTATACTAGTGTGCAAAAATTAAGCAGCAAACTCACTTTTCAGCATTCAGCCATGAATTTGTTGAAAAGGGCTTTTTTTTTTAAATCAGTACATTGAAAAGCCAACTCAGTATAGAAAGGTGATGCATGTGTAAATATTAGCACCGTGATGTTAGAGGTTACATCAGGACATGCAAAACACAGTGCAAGGCAGCTCAAAAAGAAGACATATTTCCAGGCATTCTTCTGCAGGTGAAAGTGAGATTGCACATGCAGTATAGCTGCAAGAAAACATCAGGACACTGTTACACATGGTAGAACAATTGGCAAACTTGAGGAGGAGCGTAGTTTGACATCTATCGCCCAAACTTTGTTATCAATAAAAGTGTTTGTTTGACAGACACAGCTATAAGAAAGGTTCGTGGTGGTCAGCCAAGGAAAACAACAGTGACTGAGGATCAATATGTCACCCTGCAGGTGAAAAGAGATCGAAACCAAACAGCAGGCAATATTGATCAGCAGTTACATTCAGCAACCAGATGACAGGTGTCCCAGTTTATTGTGACCAAACAACTTTATGAAAATAGCCTATTCACCCATCATCTTGAACACTGCATATCATTGACATTAGCCCATCGATGGCACTGTTTACAGTTGTTTAAAGAACGTAAACATGGCATCTCGTCAATGCTGTCACATCCTGTTTATTGATGAGAATAATTTCAGTCTGACAAAGGATTCTCAGTGCTAGTTAATATGGAGAGAGGTAGGACATGCTTTCATCCAACTAATATTGAGATGGTCCTGGCATGCTTGTATGGGAAGGAATAATAATGAGTGGATGGATAGAGCCACATTTTTGACTGAGTTTCACTTACTGAAAATCATTACTGTGATGAAGTTATCCTCCCCTCACATGCATCTTTTCTGGGATGCCAATAGTCCTGACTATGTTTTTATCGATGATAATGTATGCAGTACTCGTGCTGTTGAGGAGCTTCAATATTCGCAGAATGGATTAGCCATCGTTCTCCACTGAGTTAAATCCTATTGAACCTGCTTGGGATATTTAAGGGAGATGCCTAGCAGCATGATCTTATACTATGGAGAACACCAGACAACTGAAACAGATTCTCCTTGAAGAATGGGAACTCTTACTCCAAGAACTGTTAGATAATTTGATGTTCAGTATCGACAGGTAGTACAACGTAACCATTGAAGTTAGGTGAGATTGTATCCCTAACTAAGACTCTTTGGTTTGTTGTTTTCACTCTTGGCCAGGCAGTTGTTTGTACCAATCATTATGTGTATAAAGTCCTTTTCTCTTCATTCCATACTGTATGTGGCCTATTCACTTTTGTTATTTTTTGCTACAGTCAAAAGTCATTAATCGGGACTTCTGCGATTCCGGTTTATCGATTTTTCCGGATTATAGATCATCAGTTTAAATCTGGTAAGATGGCATGTAGAAATTATAAAATTAAAAATATGAAACTGTAATTTATGATATAAAGAACAATTATGATCTAAAGGGTATCAAAATTTACCAAAAAAAAAAAAAAAGAGCTTAATATTTTTGTTTACTTTATTAAACATTTCTTTCAATGTAAGTTGTTTAAGTTGCTTCATTTTATGTGATAATACTTTCTCTTTAATTCTATAAACAGACATAATTTTTTGTTCAGTTACAAAGTTCCGCTGTTCAAGTCCTATAATTGTTGTATCGAGAATACCGACTAATTTGTCAATAGAAATTTTTTCGTTTTCAATAACCTCTGTGTCACTTTCTTTACTATCAGAAACGAATTATAATGACGAGGAATTTGATTTAAATCATATCAAAGACGGAGTACATCTAGATGAAATACTACATTTAGTAAGGAATTATAAGCCAAATAAAAAAAAAATCTGCCTTGAAGATAAGGATAGTGCTGACAGATCAACTTCCAATTCATTGCGCGCCGCGGCGTTCCCCCCCCCCCCGCGCCGCAGAGCAGCGTGGAATTGATAAACAGATTTCGGAATGGTTAGAGAAACAAAGGATATGCCTTTATCCACTTTTTGCAGCAATTCCACTTTTTGATGGACATCGAAACATACTTTCGCTTTGTACATCCTTTGGGAGCTCCAGCATCGGAAATTCTATTTGACATAATCGAAAGTTCAAGCTTACTTTTATAAAATTGCCCTAACAGGCTGCAAAAAATAATAAGCTGGATCCAATTCGAAGTTTAAGGAACAACGCAATCTGCAACATTAACTGAAATAGATAATTAGATAATTTTAGCTTATACCATCCATTATACATTAAACGTGCATGCGTAAACGTATTATGCGCAGCCGTAAAGGTCAACGCGACGCATGCGCAGAAAGTTTGTAGCTTTGAGGTCCGGATTATAGATCATTCCGGATTATAGGTGTCTGAATTAACGACTTTTGACTGTATTGTACTATTCTCATTTTTTAAGTAGTACATTGTGCATCTGTGGTATGAATTTGACGTATCCCAATTGAGGTTTTGCAAAATTATGGTCAAAATCAGAAACGTTTCATAAGTTTTGCACACTAATGTAGTTAGTTGATTCAGCAAATTCAATTTGCATTTTCTTGTCTTGAAAACATGATATTGAATATTATACATATATATTAAATCCGTATAATTTTAATATCTACATCCTGTTTTTTTTTATGCGCAGACTTGAGCTTTTCCTGAAATGACATGCTGATTTATTTACTATATTTTTTTATCCCTCCTTTAATAACACCAAACACAGACTTTCCTTTCACCTTTCTACCCATATTATACTTTCTTTTACCAAATTTTCTGTCATCAATCTTCAGAATCACTCTGTGACAACCATTCATTTCAACCTTTTTCCTACATACATCCATTAACACTTCTGTGCAAAAATTCCTCCAGTCAACCACATTTTTATTTACCTCATTCATAAGCAGATTTGTTTCAAAGATCATACACCTGTGGATAGGAAAATATTAAAATATAATAATAATGATATTCCTCTTGGCTTTCTTCGAACTGTCTACCCTTCATTACAAATCTCGTACAGTGATTAGTATTGGCACTTTTCTCTTGGCAAACCCACTAATAGCCATCTGCTTAATTCATAGCTTCTGGTGCAGAAAAGAATGTGTCTCGAATGCTCTCTTGGTGCCAAATATTGCCACTGCTTTTCTGGTAACCCCTAAATGTCTCTGTTTTTCCATTGTTATGGCAACCTTTTTTTTGTTACATGATTGTGTATTTCTTAGGTTTAATCTGACTAGATTTTCTTAGCTTAGCAGTTGAGGTATACATGATACCTAGAATGAGTATCACATACTGTGCCCTAAGTATTTTATAATTTAATCGCTGCTAACTGACTGTTGGTTTTCATTAATCGGGTGTAAGTTGTTCTTAATTGATTGTTGTTCCATCACTTCCACAAAGAACATGTTCTAATAAGGTAAATATGATAAATGCTTTGACAATGGCACATGCAGTTCTTTAATATAATTCATGTAGACCTGGGGCAAATCCTCCTTTTGATCATGGTACCCTAGATGCCACAGAGATTCAACAAAGTAGGAATAAAAAAATTCAGCTCCTGGTTAATCTGGCTGCACCTGCCCTCAGTTGTAATGGGCATCAACCAATTCAGAGTCTTTATACATCATAATAGTTCATTGACAAATGTTTAAAACCTTGATTACTGAAACAATCATATGATTTCTAACAGTTGGGGATAATTGTGTTTCCAGGCAAGATTTCCTGAGAAATCAAGTCTAACAAAGCCTCTTTTGTGCACAAACTTTTATTCCACAAACTAAAAAAAAAAAAAAAAAAAAAATTATAAAACATCTTTCACTTCCTCTTATCAATACCACCAAACACCCACTTTGTCCCTTTGGAGACAAGTATGTCATACATGCTTAGGTCATTAACTGTATCACAAAGCCGGGTGTGTCATATATGAATCGCCATTTAAATCGACTGTTAGGATGGGTGTACCATATGTGAATTTTATGTAGAACATTGAATGAGCAAATTTTTTTCCCTTAGTAGATGCATCCCTATATCTGTTATGGTTGAATTTATGGAGACTGAAGATTGTTAGCCTTCATTCATTTAAAATCAAAGTGGAAACCATGGGTTGAGTAATGTGAATAAGCAGAACTGGCTATTAAGTTTTCAAATTCATTCTGACAACTGCCTGTGTACTCCTCTTATAATGTGCCAAAAATTAGAACACTTGGACCACATATTCAGTTTATGCCAGTTTCTTAGCAATGCAAATTGCCTATCCCAGCAAGACAGTGCATCTTGTCAGCATGAGAGCAGTTTGGTGACTGAGGTGCCCATTGTAAAATTCACCTTTCTACTTTTATTTCATCTGATTCGATATCTCTAATCGATCCTTACGCTCGGCCAGATGCATATCTTTCATACAAACTGTGCATTCATACTAAGCACTAATTAAACCTTTATTCTCACACCAGTCAATAATAGCTTTCTTCCCTTTTTCTCTGTAGAATCACCATTGGAAATGGAAGCAAGGAAGCTGCCCAACTGATATTACTTCTCCCCCCCCCCATTTTACTGAAAATAGATTTGATCCTACAGAAACTCATGTACACAATTTTTTAGACTCAGCTATAAATGCATGAAACATAGTGAGATAAGCTGTTAAGGAAAAAAAATAAATAAATAAAATAAAAACAGAAAAGAAACTTTGTCATAAATTAACACTGGATAATCCGAAAAAGCCAAGCCTGTTTTTGAAAAGTGAGGCAAATCTAACGTAGTTGTGTATTATGCATTTAAAAAACAGAAGCAAGAATGGTTACTAGCTGTGAAAATATGACCTGAGTTGTGAAATTAAACAGTAACAAGTATCAGCTATGAAAATGCAAACTAGGAATGATTCTGAAAGAAAGGAAATTTTGGGATTTAATTGCAAATTATACACCAAAAGAAATTACCATTGAGTGGATAAAACAAGATGAATGAGCACAAACTACCATTACTCATAGAAGAAACCAAATTATACATATAAGAAATAAAACAACTGCTAAGGAAATATGGAAAAAATCAAAGAAAATTCATGCGAGGGGAAAAATTCTCTCCAGTAAACGTTACCTTCTTAGAAAACTGCATGCGTAAAAAAGCAGAAACCATATACAAGCACATCAATAAAATGCTCAAGGTAATAGACAAACTGCGAGGAATCAGAGAAGAAATAAAGGACAATTATATTAGAGCACTCTAAGCAGCTTTTCAAAAAGCTACAAAAATCTTGTTACAGCTTTAGAAGCATGCCTAGAAAAGAACTGAGGTCAGAATATATGAAAATGGAACTTGCGAATATTCAAGAAGAAAAGAAGGCACATGAATAAGAGAGACTCCTGCTTTTAAAACAAATTTTAATCCAAAATTCAAATATTTCAGTCAATGAAGCAGCAATTATTGCAAAAAAATTAGGACATTAAAAAATTAATGCGTATTCTTAAATAACTACAAAGACAAAAAAAAATTAATCCCTTTTTCAAGAAAGAAAAGCAAGTGAATAAAGGAAATTATATAAATAAACGAAGACAAAAGTTTCTGTAAACAAGGATGCATACGAAGATGAAAACAAAAATTAGAAGTTTGAGAAGACTAGATTTATACATTTGAAGTAAAAAAAAAAAAAATCCCAAACTCAAAATTGTTTCATTTTTACTTGCAGCCATTTTACTTCTTTTTGCAAAATTTCATTTACATAAATTCTGAAAAAATAACTGTACACTCATTTAAATTAAGTATGCTTTTTAAATTAAGTAAAGTAAAATTTAAATTAAGTATGCTCATTTAAATTAAGTATGCTTTGCTACCATCTGAAATATTTCATTCCAAATAGAAAAGCTGCTTCAGTTTTTTTAACGTATTTTATTTCTACACTAAATCACATAACAGAATATGAGACATTACATAATCAAAACATTACATCATAGTACTAGAACAGTTCATCACTGTTTGCCATTTAAACTGGACTATATTGCAACTGCGAGTCAATTTTACATAACCAATAATTCCCAGTCAATTTTACATAAATAAGTAAAAATTTCCCCTCAACAAAATGTAATAAAGAGAAGTATATATATATATATATACAAATAAAACAATATATTTCCATTTAAGCAAAATTAAAATAAGGGAGTAAAGAGGAGCTTGCAATCTGTATGTTGGAGCAAACTTTTATTGTTATCATTTAGCCTTTAATTTGAATGCAAATGATGCTGTATACAAGAAGTAAAGTTAGGAATTTTATTATTGATATGTCTAATAAGATTTTTACTTAGCTCATTAGAAATAAGTCATCTGTATCTATGTATATAAAAAAGAGTGTCCATTAGTTTTTTTTTTTTTTTT
The DNA here is from genome assembly GCF_044657685.1 of Stegodyphus dumicola. Taxonomy (NCBI): domain Eukaryota; kingdom Metazoa; phylum Arthropoda; class Arachnida; order Araneae; family Eresidae; genus Stegodyphus; species Stegodyphus dumicola. The sequence goes on along the minus strand of NC_140771.1, from coordinate 158,270,662 downwards.
TTTTTTTTTTTTTTTTTTTTGGTGTGTGTGTGTGTGTAATTCATACAAATCTACAGTTGTAGTCTGATTTTAATGAAAGTTTGCACACTAGACTTGCAAACAAGAAGATCACAAGGTTTTGAAAGATGAGATCATAAGATTTTAAGAAACCATCCCATAGGGTTCCATACTTGGAGCATTTATCTTGTAATGTTGCACTCACCTGAGCTATCTGAGGTTCACTTCATCATTGTTACATTCCCGCTATCAGTGGAAGTGATACGTGCTTAGCAAGGAATTTGTAATTTTTTTAAACCAGAAATGGATATGTATTTTCAATTTTGAAATAACATCACCCATCTTAAGTTTATGTCATCATTATTGCATTCCTGCCATCAGATCTTATTAAAATCTTTAAATGGGCCTTGTTCATTTACTCTTTAGAACTTTTAAAACAGAATTTAAGTATGCTCTTTATCTTCTTTTTACAATTAAATCAAAAAGTTCAAGAAATTGGCCAAAGTGGATGGTAAATTTCTGAAAGCTCAATCAAAAAAAAAAAAAAAAAAAAAAAGATATAACCAGTAATAAAGAAAGTACTATCTTTTATGAAAATCATTACATGGCACCATGTCAGTTCTGCATTATTAGTCCAAAGGGGTAATTTGCCCAAAAAGACTATTAATTTTGTTTTGGCATTTTTCCTTGATTCACTACAAGCATTGCTTCACTTCTCAAATTGTTGCCACCAAATATTATCACCCTGTATTATATTTGAAGAAATTAAATAATGAAGAATCTACATAAATGTATGCATATTTCTAGCATTGTGATAAAACAACAGGAGCTAGAGCCATCCAATTTTGAATAACGTAATCCTCCAGTGAATATGGGCATCTGGAAGCCCAAATTTGAAATTTGGAATTTGTTTTATTATCGATTTCAAATTTTGGTGAAACTTTAACGAATTTTTGTTGTAAGATACACTCATTTTAAAATTATTTTGCGATATTGCTTTTAAACTGAATTTTATGGTTTAAGTGCAAAGAATATGATATTTAATAAATAAAGGTAAGACACAAAATCTTAAGAAAAAACAGCTTTAGATGTAATTTAAAGTCTGAAACCTTTCAGTTTTATTATTATCAGTGGCGGCTCATAACTAAAATTAGTGGGAGTGCTGTTCTAAAAAAATTTAACCTTTGCTTTAAAATTGTGTAAAAGGAAACAAACATGTATAAAAAGAAAATTTATTATGAAAACTTACGAGAAAAAATCAGACATTTCTTAATTACTTTAACCTAAACTGTTACAGTTCAATATATATCTATTTATTTAAAAATGAAATCCATTCTTTTTGTTTGAATTTGCGCGAAAAGATCAATAATTTTCTCCTTGATCTCTGAATGACAACCAAGGAAATTTTTTTTTATTGAAAGCAATGCAAGCACATTTAGTCTTTCCGAATTCCGAGTGCTTCTTAGAAAAGTTTTCATTCTTTTCAATGTTGAAAAGCAGCGTTCTGCCTTTGATGTAGTCATGAGAACTCTCAAGAGAATTTTTATCAGTTTCGTAATTTCACTAAGAACATCATCTACATTATTTTCGAAGATAAATTTCAGTAGCTCATTTAATTTGCAATATTCATAGATATCAGACCTGCAATAGACTACTTTTAGTTCAGTTTCAAGCTTTTCTTTGTCAATCATTGGATATGCTTCAGTGGTCAGTACTGTTTCTTCTGTAGAATGTTTATTAGCATTTCTTGTTAAACAATTTAGCAGCTGTTAAGTATTTAGTGGAGAAAAATATCTGTGCATTATACCAATACATAGCATAAAATCACATATTTCGTTAGCTTCTGCCATCAGTGTCTTTGAAAAATTATCACAGTACTTTGAATTTCTTAATTCTAAAATAGCAGTTTTGAAATTTAACTTTGTTTGAACACACTAATTTCTCTGGATTGCAATTAGTTGTATATTATTTCAACATGAGGCATAATCTGATAAAAAGGCTCTAAACAAAACTAGAAGTTATCATCATTTAGATATTTTAAAATTCCTGTCGCTTTTGCAATAGTTTGATTTACATTTGATGTTGATTGAATTTCAGTAAGGCAATTTTTTAAAGGTTGCAAATTTTTATGAACTCTGTCTATGGTCCATGTGATGAAGTTCCACTTTGTGGAGGAATACAACACGTGTGGAATAAAAAGAAATCACTTTGACTTCCCAACAACACGCCAGAATTTCGGCACTGCAAGAGCGGCAGTGCTTTCTCTCTCCCTGGCTCGGCGTGCTGCTTTCTGTGTGCGCATGTGCAGAACAGCCAAATACCACGTCGCTGGAACTGTGAAGCGCGCAGTTCCAAACAAAGTACCTTTTTCACAAACTGGGAGTTGACATTAAGCTTAAGGATTATACCTCTGATGTAGTATAAAGTATAAAGAAAAAAAGTATGAAGAAAGAATTAAAGACTAAAGGGCACACTTTATTAAATATTAAAAATTATAATAAGTGGAAATAGAGGGTGCTGCAGTTCCACAGTGCTCATTACGAGCCACCACTGATTATTATTATTTATTTTTCTACACTTTATTTGAATGTGGTAAAATTTTGCACAATTCACGTGAACCAAAATAAGAATAAAATCACTGTCTGCTTGAGATTTAAAAAAAAGCTACCCGCCATCTGGCTAAATGAAACCTTTTCTCTTTGCATAAATCCCATGCAACACTAGGTACTTCAGCTACGGTGATATTTTGTATTACAACACGGTAGGTAGAGTATGCCATCAGTATACAGTCAAAAGTTGTTAATTGGGACACCCATAATCCGGACCTCAAAGCTACAAACTTTCTGCGCATGCATCGCGTTGACGCATGCGCATAAGACCTTTACGGCTGCGAATATGCTTGTGTGCGTGCGCAAAATACGTTTACGAGTGCGCGTTTAATGTATAACATACGGTATAAGCTAAGCTAAAATTATCTAATTATTTATTTCAGTTAATGTTGCAGATTGCGTAGTTCCTTAATCTTTGAATTGGATCCGGCTTATTATTTTTTGCAAACTGTTAGAGCAATTTTATAAAAGTAAGCTTGAACTTTCGATTATGTCAAATAGAATTTCTGATATATATTTACTAATATGTAAAGGATTTACAAAGCAAAAGTATATTTCGAAATTCATTAAACAAAAAGTGGAATTCCTGCAAAAAATGGATAAAGGCATATCCTTTGTTTATCTAAAACTTTAACGTTTGTTTATCTAAACTTTGTTTATCTTTAAGGCCGCGGCGGGCGCGCAATGAATTGGAAATTGATCTGTCAAAACTATCCTTATCTTCAGGGCAGATGTTTTTTATTTTATTTGGCTTATAATTCCTTACTAAATGTAGTATTTCATCTCGATGTACTCCGTCTTTGATATGATTTAAATCAAATTCCTCGTCATTATAATTCGCTTCCGATAGCGAAGAAAGTGACAGAGGTTATTGAAAACGAAAAAATTTCGATTGACAAATTAGTCGGTAGACACAGCAATTATAGGACTTGCACAGCGGAACTTTGTAACTGAACAAGAAATTGTGTCTGTTTATAGAATTAAAGAGAATGTATTATCACGTAAAAAACGAAGCAACTTAAACAACTTACATTGAAAGAAATGTTTAATAAAGTAAATAAATATTAAGCTTTTTTTGTAAGTTTTGATACCCTTTAGATCATAATTGTTCTTTATTTCATAAATTACAGTTTCACATTTTTAATTTTATAATTTCTGCATGCCATCTTACCAGATTTAAACTGATGATCTATAATCCGGAAAAATCGATAATCCGGAATCGCCGAAGTCCCGACGAGTCCGGATTAACAACTTTTGACTGTACAGCATTGCCTGAACTTAAACTCTGATTAAGCGTCTGAACTTGTTTGAATGAAACCAAAATTACAGATTATGTTAAAAGGAATTGATTTAAATAAAAAGGCAATACCATTGTTAAATATAAATCATATTCATTTAACAATGGCGATAAAATTTTGAGTGCTCTAAAAAAAATCATACAATTTTTTCAAAACATGATAATGTGTCATAATTTAGGTACTGAGACGAATTAGGAAGTCTCATGAAAAAAAATCAGCATGTCATTTCAGGAAGTCTGATTTTGGGTAAATATATGTATATTACAACTATACATCTTGTCAATGTATCTTTTGATTGTTCCTGAAACCAGGTTGAGAAATTTTACTGTAGTATCTCTATATAAGAAGACACCTACCCATTTTTGTAACTTGACACTACAGAACACTTCTGTAATACTTGATGCTTCAGAATATTTGTAATACCACACATAATAATTTATAAAAAGAAAATTATTATTTTTCTTTCTATTTGATTTTGTTTTGTAATTTAACCTCGCAAATAAATCTCACATATATTAGTAAATAATGAAATAATATTTTTGCTTTAAATAAACTTTGGAATTTGCTTTCCATCTGAATTATACTCATCGCTTGATGTAAAGAAAACGATAAATTTGTTATGTATTTAATTTTTTTTAAATCTGATTTTTTTTTTTTTTTTTTTTTCACATTCTGCTTATCAACATATCAGAGTGAAGAATTTGAAAAGAGGAAAATTTTGTGCAAATGTTTGCGATATGTAGCTCATTCTAAGAGTGCATCTGTACAGTTTGTGTCATCAAAGTCTGAAGCACAGGTTATTAAAATTAGAGTTTCTATTAGCAATATGGTATTTGGAACTCCTTGCAGGTATGTAAAGTTATACAATTTTTTAAATTTGTTTTTAATTGTATTTCATTATAAAATCTATTAAGAAGCTTTCAGAACAAGTAATAGTGGATAGCTCAGTTTCATAAATATTCAAGTTGATATAGATTTGAATCTTCATGTTATCTGAAATTATTTTACTGAAAATGCAAAGTTATTCACTATTCCAGTGCAATTGCTATCTGCCTGGTAATAAATTTTTTTTAAATAAAAGTAATATATTAAAATTTTTTAAGCTATTGCCATCATAGTTTTTGTTCTGTTTATAATTTCTTGCGTTTTTTTTTTTTTTTTTTTTTAACTTTCACCAAACTGCAGATACAGTTTTATGAATTTGGTCTAAAATAATAAAAATAAATCATTTTAAGAATAAAATATATTATTAGTAAGGTAAAACGTTTTTAAAATTTATATATGTTTTAACTTGTATTAATAAAAAATAAACTTGTGACGTTCTAAGATTTAAAATAATTTTTTAAGATTGTCTGCAAGAAATTAAGATTGTTTCCAAGAAATATAATAGTATGATAGATTTTTCTCCTGAAAATCAGTGTTTGCTTTCTGTCATAATGATGTATCAGGATAATCTCCAAAGACTGTGCTAGATGTTTAAAGATTTTCTTTCCAAAATGAGTTTTTGCCTTTTATCAGAATGCTAAGTAATATTTAAAAAAAAAAAAAAAAAAAAAAAATACAGTTATTTAATGGATTTTCTGTCTGAAATGAGTTCTTTTTGTAAAAGTTGATTTTATGTAATTCAATCTCTTAGCAGATATGAATTTTATTTACTTTTGTATAAATCTAAAACATTGTTGCATATAGAGTAATGTTTTACAACATATTTTCACCCCCAGCAAGACTGCTGTTTTAGATCACAATAAACCCTTGTACATTTCCTGTGGTGCAGATTCTTTTGAGTCAATTGGTCAGTATTTTTTATTAAGTAAATTTTAGTTGCTTAACTAAATTAACTGCATTGGTCAGTATTTTTTATTAAGTAAATTTTAGTTGCTTAACTAAATTAACTGCATTAATATAAATTAGTATTAATATATTTAACTTTCTAAGAAAGCATTTTATTAAATAGTATGCTTTCAAACTAATAAATGGGACATATAAATAATTCAAATGTATTTTAAGACTATGCATTTTTAGAGGCCAGTGTATTGGATGCGTCATAATGGATTGTAATCCGCAAATTATTTTACATATTTATTTCTCATTTCATAAATTATTTTATACCTTTATTTCTTATTTCAAAAATTATTTATCAACATGATTGTAATCATAAATTATTTTATACTTGTAATCATAAATTATATAATGATTGTATCATAAATTATTTCTTTGTAGTTAAAAATAGAGATAAAACAAAATGCCATAATTTCAGAATTTTCTTTTCAGGTTCTTTGACCTCTTTGAATGTGGAAAATAAATCTGGACCAAAGTAAGTTTTTGTTTCTTTATTTCTGTTAACTTTTTCTGTTAATTTTTCAAAGGTTTATATAACATGCTGAAATTTATTTAAAAATTTTTGCATACGCATTCAATATTAAGATGGTATTTCCTAAAGCCTATCTTTCATGTGAAATGAACATTTCTCCAACCTAAAATCTGTTTTGTCCTTTGCTTTGTTGGTAGTTACAAGGATAAAGGAAAGTAATTGGTCTGTCATTGAAATTAAGTATTGCAGAATTTTTTTTTTTAGCACAGCCAGTTCAAGGGTGATGCAAGTGAGGCACTTGCCTCAGGTGAAGAACTAGAAGGGGTACCATATTGGTTATGAAAATTTATAAATTAAAAAAAGGGGGGAATTATGATTAATAAATTTCAACTTTTGAACAAATCAAGACATATCAAATTAATTTTGTGTTATACACAATTCACCTGAATTAAGTGAAGAATAAAAAACAGTAATTTATCCTCGAAAGTGTTAAGGTTCCATAGTGCTATATATACTGTTTGGTAACAATAAAATATATTATTGGAATTGGCGCACTGAAGTTTACTTAAACTTGTTGTAATGAGCTGCATAAACTAAACTTGTCTAAAATGTACCATATAGCCGATCCTTAGTACTTTATCACTGTCTTCTTTTAATCTGAACGGTAGCTCTTACTGCTTTTTGCTATAAGCTTGTGGTAACCGGCGGCAAGTTGTGCTGATGACTCCATGTTAATGATTAGTACATTTGTTGAGGTGTATTTATTGCAAATTTATGAGAAGCTATTATACAATATGTAATAACATGGGAAACGGAACAATTAATGCAGGTGAGATTGCCGTCCTCGTTATGTGAGGATCTTGCTAACAGAGGGTCTATCTAGTCAAGAGCTACAGAGCATTCTGGCATGTTGTTCGGTTGGAAACTGTAAAGATTTAAAAAAGGTGAATCAGAGGCCGATTATAATTAAGTAGAGGCTGTATTAAATGATGGAATTTCACCCACATGGAACAGCACATTTCTACATATCACACCATGACCAAGAACTACTACAACTGTTGCCAGATCAACCTAAGCAAAAGTATAAAACAGATATGGTTAAAATGCATGACATTAAATCAGAAACGGGGAGTACGTGTGATTATTCTCAACAGAAACAATCTGCAGACTGAATTAGCCACGTCTCCATAATTTTTTAGTTGTATTTTACATTCTCTGATTCGTTATATCTGGAACGATACCAGAGTAAAAACAAGATCATTAGTTAATCAGCTTTCCTGAAATCGAGATGCTTTGACGACAGATGTAGTGCTCAACGCTAAAATTTCCTGACACTAGTCCTGAGGTGATGTTTCTTGTACTGTCAACTGGAACGAATTATTGTGTCTGCGATGTCAGACCATGTCGTGTCACACATCGTAACAGCGACTTGTGGGGAACCTCAGTCACGATTTTCTCATCTCTGTGTGGTCCGCCGCATACTCCCCCCCTCCAGTATCATCTTAATGATATGTAAAAATCGGTGAAATGCACATGTCTGCCCGAACGAGTTTGACGAATATTTGGTTTGGAGTGATGGGCAAATCTATGTTTCAAAGTATCAGGAGAGCAAGTATCCATCTCGGTATTCAACAGAAATGCTAGTTTTACCTGGTCATTTGAGACCAAAACAATTTTTCCATGAATGTCTAATTTGAACACTTTTTCACCACATTTGAGAACTTTATAAGGGCTGTCATGCGGTGGTTGTGGCCGTCGTACTACATCACATCGCATAAACACATGTGAACGTGTTTTTAAATCTTTGTGAATAATCACTGGCTTTTGCTGTATGTGATCCAGTTGGTTTTGGTTTAAGCTGCTGCATGCAACTTCTAAGTTGTTCAACAGGATCAATAATAGCATTCAATGTGTCGAAAAAAATCTCCCAGGAGTTTAATTGTAGTTCTGTACACAAGTTCAGCAAGAGTGCAACCGATAGTTTCTTTGAGAGCTATTTTCAACCTAAGTAGCACAGTTGGTAAAACTTTCATCCATTTTAAAGTGTCGTGACACATTAATGCGGATGTTAAAGGACGGTGAAATTCCTAAGTTAAGCCATTCCTTTGAGGGTGAGAAGCAGTTGGGCATATCTGTTGTACGCTTAGGAGTTTAATTAGATAGAGCCTTAAAAAAACAAGATTCGAATTGACGTCTTTGATCAGTTGTAATAGTAGCTGGCACAGAAAAACGAGCGATCCAGTTTGGGTAGAGGGCATCCGCTGTAGCTTGAATATCAATGATGGGAATTACTTTTGTCCATTTAGTAACGATAGCTATTATACAATATGTGAATCCATTGAAAGGTGGATGTGGGCCGATGAGATCTATATCAATATGTTGAAATCGCGTAGAAGTTTCGCTAAATGATTGTGAAGGGGCTGAAGTGTGTTTGTGTATTTTAGATTTCTGGCACGAAATACACCGTATTTGGCCACGCATGTCGACTACGAACTTATTTTGACGCCGTTCAAATGGCTGGATAAGCTAAATTATGTATGCAATTAAAACACAATTTTCGAAATGCCTTGGGAATATAAGGTCTTGCTATGCCAGTAGATATATCACAATATAATTCTATTTCTAAATTTGGGGGCTTAACTTTTTTTATTTGTAAAGAATTGTTAAGTATTTCTTTTAACTCATTATCTCTTTATTGTGCTAGAACAATTTCTTCATAATCAATAGGACCAATATTTTTTTCCGTAAACATGAGATAATGTGTCGGCCGCAGTATTATCAGTTCCTTTAACGTACTGAATATCAGTTGTGAATCGAGAAATAAAATCTAGTTGCCGAGTTTGACATGGGGAACATTTTCAAGTTTTTGTTTGAAGGCAAAACTATTGGTTTGTGGTCGGTAAATACCGACTGAAAATTGTTGTTCCTCTATCTAGCATGTATCTAAATTTGCGAATGGAAGAGTGTATTGCTAATAATTCTCTATCATAGGCACTGTATATTGCCTCAGTGGTGGTGAGCTTTCTAGAAAAAATTGCTAGGGGTTTGAGTCCTTCTTTAGTTATCTGAATTAAAGATCTGCTTATAGCATAGTCAAATGCTTCGACTTGAAGAATTAGCGATGCATTTGGCGAAGGATGTGCTAATAATGTAGCATTTGCTAACTGTTGTTTAGCATTTTCAAAAGTTTCACTTGTTTGAAGAGACCAAGAAATTTTGTGCTCCTCCTTGTTTCTTGAACCTTTTAAATGTTCTCCGAGTAGTGCTTGATTATGTGCTGCACGTGGCAGGTACCTACAGTAAAAATTTAGTCATTAACATTTGCTGAAGTTCAGGGTTGCGTCCACCCGTTCAAGTAAAGATTTAGTACCATTCTTGGTTATTAAATGGCCTAAGAATTTCATTTCAGGAACCCCGTAAACACATTTTGAAGTATTTAATTTAAGTCCATATATTTGTTTAGTTTGTGTAAAACTTATATGTTGAATAAGTTATATGTTGTTGGAAATATGTTGTTTATGAAGTGTTTCGTTTTCTGAGAATACTAGAATGCCATCTAAGTATGTGCAACAAAAGTCCAATCGTTGTAACACTTTCTGCATGAAATGCTGGAACGTTTGATCAGTATTTTTGATTCCAAAATTTAAGGACATTCAAAAGGACCGAAAGGGGTAATTAACTGCTGTTTTAGATTTGTGCTTTTCATAGATGGGTATCATATCTAATGTAGAAAACACTGTTTCTAAATTGAAACTTCTAAATTCAAAAAAAAAAAAAAAAAAAAAAAAAAAAACCTTGCAGTGTCTTTAGAAAACTCTATTTTACCATGAAGAGATTGAGCGAAATCTTGCATATGGGGAATAGGATATGAATAAAAAACTGTAACTGAATTAAATACTCTGTAATCTTCAACTGGTCTAATGCCAGTAGGCTCTTTATGTACTATGTGTAGAGGTAATGACCAGTTACTCTTAGAAGGTTGACAAATTTGCTGTTTTATCATAAATTCAAACTCCTTTTTTGTTTCCTGATAAACTTCGGGACCAATCCGTCTGGCGTTGGAGCGGACTGGTTTCCTTTAGTTTCAATATTATGAACTGTGTCATGTTTAATTACTTTGCTATGAATAGAATGATTAGTTAGTTCTGGAAGTGGTCTAAGAGTTTGGTGATATTGATAGCATTCCGAAACAGTCTTAACATTCAGTTGAGTGTTGTGCTCCAAGTTGCCACTACTAGCAAGACTTGTTAATGTATCAACGATATTTTTTTTTAAATCAACTAGTTATCCAAAATGGGTGATAAAATCGGCACCTATTATGGAAATTGAAACATTGCTATTATGAAATCCCATTTAAAAGTTGGCCTGAAATCGAAAGTTAAATTTAATTGCTTAAATGCTGTATTTTTTTAGCATTATTTGCAGCAAATAGCTGTAGAGTAGTACCAGTGATATACTTTCTTTTGGCACCGGAAGGCAGGAAATGTTAATATCTGTGTCAACAAGAAACTTCATGTTTGGCATAAATGTATAATCTGCTGGAAGTGTTCGTTGCTATTTCCGTATCCATGACTTGTTTCGGAATAACAGCGGAATTTAGTTTTCCACCTGAAATGAGCATTGAAGCATTTACGAGCATCAGCTGCAAACTTTTGGTGATAATAACAATAACCAATTTTTTTCATATGATTTGCATGCGAATTACGTTGCCTACTTTTTGAATTACATTGTCATTACCGTGGTATGTTGGATTTTAATTGTACTGTTCAACCTTGCTTAATGGGATTCTGTATTTGTTTGATCATTAAGCTTAGTGCTGAGCTTAACTCTGAATTTTGTTTAATATTTGATGCTGCGCAAATAGTGAGTTGTGCATCATTTGTGATTTCCGAAACCTTATCTGCTATCTGGGATAGACGAGTTAAATCTGCATCCGAAGTGGATAAAATTGCTTGCATATCGGAAGTAGGTCTTTGTATCCACATATTTTTTAGGAAATCAATGTAGGAATGTATTTTGTTTGATGCTGCCTCTTTCATTTGTTTCATAAAGGAAACTAGGTTTTTTGTTACCTAATTGTAATTCCGATCAAAGTTTATCAATTTGCTCTACTTCAAAATCTTGATCTGCGATTAGTCTATTTTTTTTTTAAGTTAGATATTTTTCAGTTTCAGGAGGTGTTAAGATTAAATCCGGTCGCAATTTCTTGCCGCTGAGGTTGCATATTGCTTGTATTTACTGCATATTTTTGAATGAAAACTATATTTATTACAAATTTATGAGAAGCTCTTATATAGTACATAGAATAACATGGAAAACAAAGGAGGATCTTGCTAGCTGCGGTTCTCTCTAGTCGAGAGTTACAGAACATTCTGGCGTGTTGCTTGATTGGAAACAATCTTCAAATTGAATTAGCCACGCTTCCTTAACTTTTCAGTTGTATTTTACATCCTCTGATTCGTTATATCTGGAATGATATTAGAGGATAAACAAGATCGTTGGTTCGTTAGCTTTCCCTAAATCGAGAGGCTTTGACCACAGACACAGTGCAGAACGCTAAAATCTCTCGACACTATGTGGGGGACTTCACACACGATATTCTCATCTCTGTGCGGTCCGCCGCAAGCTTCTCAAAGCCCGCTGAGTATGGACACAGTTGCCTACAATTTGCTGAAGCAGGCCTAATGAAGCATGAAGTTCCATTGGAATTGCATAAGAAGAATAAACAAGAACGTTTGAAAAATGCTTAAAAAAGAAATTAAATGCTTGTATTATCAGTCTTTTGTTTTCTTTCTTGTGTGGAATTTGCCACTGAATGCATAGCATGGTTAAAGGCTTTTTTTTTAAATTCCATCCATATTTGATCTGTGTTGACACTGTGCAATCTACAGTTATTTCTAGAGTAGTTCCATATATTGCTGGACATATTAAAGAATTAGCATGGTAGTCGTCTCATTCATTGCCAAGACTGAAATGTAAACATGAGAGGTAAGACATGCCTTTCTTTCCTGCCTTTTTTTTAGTTACTCTGTTATATATAATGAAACAAGTATTTTAAAATTTTGAATTTTATGCGAAGGCTCAAGTCAATTCGTTCTATATATTCTAGTATAAGTAAATATAAATAATAAAATAAATTGATATAAAATTCATTATTCAAAGATAACCAATATAAAAAAGGATAGTAATAAAAGAGATTTTTCTTGGTTATGAAATTTTAAAAAGTACAGTTTCATAAATATTGAAACATATTAAAAGAGAATTAAATGAACGCGATAAACTGTTGATCTGAAACTGGGGGGGGAAGAGAACTGAAATTAAAAATGAAAAAGGAAATTGACTAGAAGTGGCAAACATATTTACAGCAGTAAATAAAAAATCATTGGTAAACACTAATAATGCTGAAGAATAAGAAAACATAATATGCTGAAGCACCCTGATCTGTCTGCTGAGACAGAAAAAAGTGAGGATAAAGCATGAGTCATCATTAAATCTTATTAATTCAAAAATTTTGTTTTGTAGCTATATGAGGAGAACGAGAGCCTGTACAAATATTATCTTACAGCTGATGTGTTGACCATTTTAAAATTAGTTGGCAAAGTTCTGTTTAAGCTCAAATAAGCTTTTTCTGCAATCAAAACTCATTTTACTGATAAAATATTCACAAATATTAATTACTAGTTCATTGATTAATTATATATTGTAAAGCATGTGGGCTACCTGCTTTAGAAGAGACACTTTTATGTAGGCTATTTCAAAAGAACTTTCTCATATTCAAATTCCATATGGAGAAAATACGCAAACAGTATGGAACCAATCCATTTGCCAAGAATCATAGCAAGATGTGTTATCAGTGTGAACACCAACATTCAGACAGGAACATAGAATGCATTATTTAATAATTGCTGAGAAGAATTTTGGTAGTCAGGAACATCTCTCAACAAGAAAATTATATGTTTAACTTAACATATTGAAAGGAATAATTTGTTGATCTGTATTGAAGGTAAAGAAAGGAAAAAAGCTGCAAAAATTCATTGCACTAAACAGAATTCGAACCACGATAGAAACATGCTAGGATACTTTTAGCTTTTAGAAACGTGAAGTGATTTTAGCATGAAAATCATGCTCAGTTTGTATCAGTGTAATGATCAGCAGTATCAGATACTTGTGTATATTAAGAAAGAAAAAAATCTATAGCTATTGAAAAAAGCTTGACCAATTTTATAGAAACAATGAAAAATAGCTTTACTTTTGTAAATAGTAAGAATAATGAACGAATTGTCTTCTTTGTTGTGATTTAATCGGACATTTTTATAATTTAGAACAAGGTGGCCTCGGTATTCAAAATACTCGAGTTCAGCTGTGACCAGTATAGCTGGACTGTTCAAAGGTGTGAAAGGTTTAACAAAAATTATCCTTCCCAATCCATTCCTTGTTCGCCTCATAGTTTAAATTAGTATGCAAAATGTCGCTTTTAATTCAACCAAGTGACTGTTTTTTGAATTGTTCAGAAGATTATAATTTTGTGTACCTTCGCTGAGTAGTTGGGATGCTTTTTATCTACATTTTTTAAATATGTTATTCCTTTCTTTCTTTTTCTTCTTCTTCTTCTTTTTTTTTTTTTTTTTTTTTTTTTTTTTTAAATTTTCTTTTTTCCCTTTTTTTGGCAGGAGGCTTCGAAATTTTATTGTGTATATGGGTGCAAAATGACCTCTTTGCTTCAGATGAAGCACAGCTCTATTCTTCAGTATTTCTTTCCTTTTCTTCTTTCTAATTTATAAACTTGATGTTATAAAAATTTCTACATTTTTATTATGAAATATGATATGGAAAAAAAGTGTGGGGAAAATGATAAAAAGTATTTTAGTTTACTCTGTTCAAAATCTTCACAATGAAACATTAATAGTAATAATAATATATATCCTTTAGTTTATCTGCTATTGTATGTATGTAGGTGGCTAATATTTAGCCTGTTTACAATAATCAAAATACTTATTTTTGCATGTGCTTTTGATATAAATGTGTAACTTCACTTCGATGCATTATTTTATAGATCATTGATGGAAGTGAAGAAAATTTTTACATCTTATTTTCTACAAGTTGTAAGTACATTTTATAATAATATTTTGGAATGATAGCATTATTTCTAATAGCTCTGGGCTGATAAATTTAAATCAGTCATAAGAAATATTTATATTATTCACATATTATTTCATTTATTTGAAAATAATAAGGAAAACGATCAAGTATATTCTCACTTACATTATTGGGAAACTATTCCATATCAGCTATGCTAAAATAGCATGGATAACAGTTTACCAGTTTTCTCTGACTGTTTTCTATACATTCCTATATCCAACTACCATATATGGTTCATTTATGCTATTTAATTTATTTACAGAAGTTGATTGTACACAAATATTCTCTCTATAGCGGGGGCTCTCAGGGGGGACTTTCATAGTTTCAGGAGGGAATGCAGTCAGCCTTTTATATAGCTCTTAAGTATTTAGTTTTAGCTTATGAATATAAAAAACACTACTTTTATTCAACTTTTGGTATCAGGTTGTTAAGAAAGTAATTTTGGTTTTTTATTGTAAAAGAAAACTAAAATTTTTTTCTGTGGAAAAAATGAACTTTTTTAATCAGTCAAATATTACCCATTCTGAACGATGACCTTTTGCCATCTTTTTCGTAATTTCATGATTCCACGCACGTGGAACTTCTGATCTTGATCAGGAAAAAATTCGACCAAATGCGATTGGAGGTCATGATTATTACTGGAATTTTTACCATTTAAGAAGTTTTGTAAACTTTGAAATAAATGATAATCTGATGGTGCAAGCTCGGGACTACATGGGGGATTCAATATTATTCACAACTAAGCTCCAATAATTTTGTACATGTTGCTAAAGATGTGTGAAGCCTTGCATTGTCATGTTGGAACACAGTTCCTTTGCAATTTTCCTATTCTGACCTTTCCGGTTTCATTGCTTCCTCTAATTTCATAAATTGTTGGCAGTTAACATCTGAATTGATCATTTGGTTGCTTGGAAACAGCTCAAAATATGAAACACCTTTGTAATGCCATCAAAAGCATAAGATGGTTTTCTAATAAGGTAAATATCAATCCTTTTTTATGTATATAGCTATTATCTTACTTTCATAATTAATTATTTCTTAATTTTTACTTATTAATTTTGATATTAAATTTATTAGTTTGATGTTCTTTTTATGTGTTATTGGACATATCTACAGCATTTTTTCACTTTATTACACCCTGCTATTTTTAGGCTTCAGATGGCAACAGACAGTGTTTACCTTTTTAGTGAATTAAAAAAAAATCTCAATTCATTTATTCTGGAACTCTGTAGGAGCTAATTCATCAACTCACTTTCTGTTAATGAATTAATTTTGGCCTTTTATCTTTGAAAGAAATCTGACAGGACATCATATGACTTCTTTGTGGGGCCCAATTACACACATTTGTTTCTGTACTTCATTTAAACTTAGTTCTTCAAATTATTCTAAATTAATTAACCCATTCCTCAAGGCAAGTTGAAAATGACAGCAAAAGGTGCAAATTTTGAAATTTAATATCCCGCTTAATTTTTGTCATGCGGGAATCAAACTTCTTATATATTTTTTCCATGATGAGTATAAAACTTCCCAAATATAAGCATAGGACCCAGCAAAAATTAATTTTCCTTGTCTTTTTTTTTTTTTTTTAATTTGACGTTTACAAAATGTATATTTTTTGCCATTTAAAGCACTTCTGTAACTGGAAGTATATTACTCTGACCAATGACTGTGAAAATAAAAGCTAGGTAAGGGGGTGAGTATCGAGTATCGTCATCTTACTACAGGTCTCAACTAGAAAAGAGTTTTTACGAGTATATTGAAATTCATACGAGTAACATTTGCTTCGTTTTCAAAGAAACACTTAAATACGGTGTCTTAACAAAAACACCACAGCACAGAGGCAAGAATACATATGTAGAAACATGAAATTTTAATCGTAAGTAAAGAGTTCTAGCCGGTGAAAGTCCAGGATCAATCAATATCAATACACTTATTGCCAGGCTATCGCTAATATGTGCGCTGTTGTCGGCTCAATGACAAGTCTGCCCAAGCGGCGCATGAAGTAACAGTCGGACGGAGTAAGAGGAGGTATGAGGTGAAGAGAGGGAGGGGGGTGACCATACACCACAAGGTTTTAGAAAACCAAACAAGAATGAAGACCAGGAGAGGCTTGATAAGAGTGTGGGTATCTGACTGTGTTAACATAACATACATAAGAAAATGTATAAAATACAAAGTTTTATATATTAAAAATAAGTCAGTACGGTAAAATGAGAATAAAAGAATAAATGTGAAATACAAAATATATACTTAACAATATAAACATAAATACATAAGGTGCAATTAAGTCGGGAAATTCAAGTCACGGGTGAGGTGGGCCGCGTAAGGTCTGATATTAACATCTTCAGGTAGTATAACATATTCGAAGGTGTTGAATTCTCGTAAGTGTGAGCAATTCGTGGCCTTATTAAAGAAATTTTTATTCATACGATTGATAAATTCTTCTACCCATTCAATTTTAAAGTCATTGTGTAGAGTATCATTTCACACGTAAAAGTGTGCTTGGGTGATGAGCCTTAAGTATTTATTTTGAACAACCTGCAATTTATTTAAATCCTTTTTGTTGACCTCAGACCATGCCAGTGAAGCATATGTAAAGATGAGTCTAATAATAGCAGTGTATATATGTTTCTTCCTCAGGAGATACAGTTTGGCGTATTTCACTATCAACGGAAATAGATATTTCATCGTGGAAAAGCTCTGCCTCGAATCTTATTAATGTGGCGCTCCATGGAAATTTACTGTTAAGAGTGACACCCAAGTAGTTTGCTTTTTGCACTATGGGAACATCAACATCGAAAAGTTTAAGTCTGGCAGCGGCGAGTTCTTTTGGCCTTTTACTGAATGATTAGAAGCTGAGACTTCTGTGCATTAATAGAGATTCTCCACACTGTGCGCCAGTTTTTTATCTGTGGAGTAATGTGCTGCAATTTATTTAGGGCATTTTCTACGCTAAGTAACTTTACGGCCAGGGCTGTATCATCAGCATAGCAACCTACGAAGCCATTTAAATCATTGAAAACACGCGGAAAATCCATCACGTAGAAAATATACAAGATTGGACCCAAAATGGACCCCTGAGCTACTCCTGCCTTGAGTCTTTTTTTAACAGAATTATCTTTGCCTATATTTAAAAAGAACTTCCGATTTTTGATAAAAGAATAAATGAGTAGTACAGTCAAAAGTCGTTAATTCGGACACCAAAATCCAGAATGATCTATAATCCGCACCTCAAAGCTAAAAACTTTCTGCCCATGTGCCGCGTTGACACATACGCATAAGCGTTTACGCTTGTGCGTAAGACCTTTACGACTGCGCATATGCGTGTGCGCAAGCACAGAATACGTTTTCGCGTGCACATTTAATGTATAACGGACGGTATAAGCTAAAATTATCTAATTATCTATTTCAGTTAATGTTGATGATTGCGTTGTTCCTAAATCTTTGAATTAGATGCGGCTTATTATTTTTTGTAGACTGTAAGAGCAATTTTATAAAAGTAAACTTGAACTTCCGATTATGTCAAATAGAATTTCCGATGTTGGAGCTCCCAAAGGATCTACAAAGCGAAAGCATGTTTCGATGTTCATCAAACAAAAAGTGGAATTGCTATAAAAAATGGATAAAGACATGAAGAAGGTGATAGAGAGGTTAGTGAAAACGAAAAAATTTTGATTGACAAGTTAGTCGGTATTCTCGGCACAGCAATTACGGGACTTGAACAGCGGAACTTTGTAACTGAACAAGAAATTATGTCTGTTTATAGAATTAAAGAGAAAGTATTATCACATAAAACGAAGCAACTTAAACAACTTACATTGAAAGAAATGTTTAATAAAGTAAACAAATAAATATTAAGCTTTTTTTTGTAAATTTTGATACCCTTTAGATCATAATTGTTCTTTATTTCATAAATTATGGTTTCATATTTTTAATTTTAGAATTTCTGCACGCCATCTTACGAGATTTAAACTGATGATCTATAATCCAGAAAAATCGATAATCCGGAATCGCCGAAGTCCCGACGAGTCCGGATTAACGATTTTTGACTATATAAGATCCCTGTTAAAATCTAAGCAGATTAATTTGAATAACAGCTCCACATACGAGATGCTGTCGAAGGCTTTCGTCACGTCTAGCATGAGTAAGGCTACTTTCTGATGATTGTGAAGAGATGATCCAATAATTTCATCGAGGCAGACAAACTGCTTTGTCGTGGAGAGTGATTTTCAAAACCCGAACTGTTCGAGCGGTAATTTGGTCAGATAAGGCTCAATTTTTCTTTAAATAATTTTTTCGTAGATTTTACCTAAACCAGGCAAAAGACTAATAGGGCAAAAATCCTCAGGTTTAGTGATATCTTTACCTGGCTTAGGTAGGAGAATGACTTTAGCGACTTTCTAACTCTTAGGAAAATAGTTATTCACAATGCAGGCATTTACGATACTTGTGTATTTTGCGACGGTATTTAAGGGTAGGTTTTTGATGGCAATATTCGTTATTTCGTTGTAACCTGGCGCTTTCCTGTTCTTTAATTTTCTAATAACATCCTTAATTTCATTTGGAGTAGTCAGATCAGGTTTGCTTCTCGGACTCGGACTATTGACCCAGTCATGTATAAAATACCTTTTGTCATAGGAAAACGTAAGGTCGCAAGGATCCATGTTTGGCATGAACTGCTTTTCCAGATGGTCTGCCATAATTTTGACCTTATCTTTATTAGTCACAGCAATTGCATCATCACAGTAAAATGGCTTATTTACAGTGGGCCTATTCTTTAGATTCCTAGTAAACAACCAAAAGGCATTATTTGGCTCATTGAAGCTGGCAATTTTATCATTCCATCTCACGTTTCTATAGTTATAAATATTCTCCTTGAGAGTCCTATTAAGTTTATTTATGTCTCTTTTGATATTAGGGTTCCATGAGATGCACCATCTTTTCCTGAGCTTATTTTGCTTCTTAATCTGGTTGCGAATAAACCAAGGGAGCCTTTCCGCATTCTGATCAACAGGGAATTTTTTCGTAGCACTATTGTAAGCTGTGAGAATATTATTCGTAAGCGTCTCGATGGCTAAATTGATATCACTGATATTTCTCAGATTCCCGAAGTTCGGGGGGTTATTAAGAAGGTAATCATAATAAATCTCCCAATCCGTAACTTTTCTGTATTTGGTGTCATTCCACTGATTCAAGCGTGACAGTAATAGTGACATGGTCACAGCTCCGCTTTAACTTCCAGATACATGGGTATTGATGGGTGGCTAATATGATATCTAAAATATCTCCATGTCTAGAGTTATCTGGCAAGTAAGTGTATTCTGCAGGAGCGAAAAAATAGATTGAATAATTATTAATAAAATCATAAAGCTGCAGTCCATTTATGTTCGATCTTCGACAACCCCATTCGATATTTTTTGCGTTTAAATGTCCTCCTACTATAGTTTGTTTATCAGTGGGTAGAATTTCAGCAAATAAGTTCTCATCGAGTGGGTTATTTGGTGGGTACTAAAACTAAAATAAACTAAAATAGAACTAAAATAAACTACTCCAAAGAGAGGCATTTAATTGGAACTCTAACAAGTGCAGCAAAACAAGCATATAAGAAAAAAAAAAAAAAACACCCAGCCAGAAGAAAGAACTTTCTTGGTGGAATGGCAAATAGAAGCAGAGTTCGGGCGTTCAGAAGACTGGCACAGTCAGAAACAGATTCCATGCAAAGGGCCCAAAAAATGCAGACGTACTAGAAGGCACTTGCGCAATACAAACTACAGATAATAAAACCAAATCTGACTCCTGGCAGAAACACTGTAGTAGAATACCGGAAATTTTTGGGAAAGTACAAAAAATCACCGCAGGTAAGGTCTTTAGACCGACTCAATTGACTGCGAATGTGGCCCCTGATGCACCAAATCCGAGAAATATTCTTTCGGTAATACTGAAAACGGTTTTTCCTTCAGATGATCCCGCCAATGACTCAGAAATGCATACATTAATAACGACACAATTTCAGGAAAAATGCTGGTCTTCCAAAAATGGAGACTATCTCCCACCAACAATAGAGGAGGTAGACTTATTCATAAATGGTTTGGCAAGAAAAAAGGCACCGGGGCCACATGTCCTAGACAATATAATACTCAAGGCATTGCATAATGAGTTTCCAGAGCTGATCCATTCAGTCTGCAAAGCATGCTGGAAAGTAGGACACTTTCTGAAAAATATGAAGCTGGCAAAGATCGCTGTGTTTCACAAAAAGGGGAAAGATCCCTCGGATCCGACCTGCTACTGCCCTGTATGTCTCCTTCCCACAATTAGCAAAGTCCTAGAAAAGATCATTCTAATGAGGCTCAATTATAACATAAATAAAAGTTCAGTAATTAATAAAAAACAGTATGGCATCTGTGAAGGAATATATATGGAACAGGCAGTAGCGGATCTCCTGAAAGTGCTAAAAAAGAACAGAGAGGAAGATAGTCACTCAATAGTAATATCTATTGACATAAAGGAGTCTTCGATAATGTCTGGTGGCCTGATATAACAAAAGCATTAGATTCAATCTGTAAGATCTATCTCTAACTGTCCACATGCACTAACTTAAATCCTACAATGAACCTGGTGAATTCTCGCACAGGCGTGAAATAAATACCAGCACAGAAGTGTAATGTATTTAATTACGGCAAAGCACACTAGGGCTATCTGCCTAAGGGGAGCGATGCCTTCGTGGACGACTTTCTAAGCAAAACTGGCTTGTATACACGTTACACATGGGGAAAACCACAAAAACACCCATGCAGCCAGCCCGTTCACGGGATTCGAACCTCGGACCGAACTACCATTGTTCAGCGACTTTACCACTCGGCCATTTCCAGCACAGAAGAAGGTTGAAAATAACCCTTTATTAACTCAACTAAAATAACAGACAGCACGGATTTTGTGCATTACAAAAACACCATTCACTTGCGGTGATAACTTAAACGTAGACGAGAATACAAAATCAAATCTGAGAAATAAAAACGAGTGCAAGAACGCACTTCAGAATTACTCCTAAGAGATGGATTCACAGAGATCTAACCGCATGATACTAAACTGATAAGGTCAAAAGGCTTACTCGAGTGACCGCGAAATAACAACGAAACGTGTGCTAGGCTAGCGAAACATGCTCTGAATAAACTGAGATAATCACATGTTTAAATAGCACCTCACATAACTTAAAATAACAACAATAATTTCTCTTGAATTCCCCATTTAAAAAGATTTCAGGAAAAGATGTATCACATTCACAAACACAACGCACAACAGGACTGCAGTGGGGAGCAACACCATGTGTGCTTAAGAGGTGTTACCAGGCAATTACAGAAATAATTGTTCTCTACGGCGCTGCGATCTGGGGGAAATACTCTCAACGTAAGCATGCGTAGATTACTCCTGTTCATGCAAAGGCTGCAGCTCTTGCTCATCTGCAAGGGCTACAGAACTACTTCAACGGTAGCTCTGCAGGTTCTGGCAGGAATTCCTCCACTAGACTTGCAAGCGGAAAGGGAGTCGTTAATTGCAAGAGTGTTAAGGCTAGGTGAGAATGGAGTTCTATGGGAACAACACCACTTTGCTGAAGACTTGAAACTTTGAAGAAAAACACAAGCCAGTGACGCAAGGACATCCGGCTGAAGCACATCTAAAAAAGTATATTCTAGGCCACTATGTGACACCAAATGATAATCACACAGCTATATTTACAGATGGCTCAAAAACCGAGATGGGTACTGGCAGTGCCTTCTGCATTTTAAAAGGTGTTACAGTTGTGTATAAATGGAAAAGAAGGCTTGGCAGTAGGAACTCAGTATTCCAAGCTGAGCTGGCAGCACTGAAAGCAGCCATTAATTATGTGAAGGTGAACAGACTTACCCAAATTACTATTTACAGTGATTCTGCCTCTAGCCTTGATGTAATCAAAGGTTACAAAAGCAGAAGCCAGTATGTCTAAGAACTTAGAAAAATCCTCGTCAGTCTTCTGCCATCAGAAAGGCTATGCGTCACGTGGGTTCCGGCTCATATGGGCATAAAAGGCAATGAGGAAGCGGACACCCTGGCAAAAGAAGTGGCAAAAGAGGTCTCAAGAACAGAACTGCCAGATAAATTACCTAGATCTCATCTAAAAAAGATCACTTTAAAACAACTGATAGACAGATGGCAAGCCAGATGGAACACAGTGGATACAGGAAGGAGAACATATATGTTCTTCCCAGAAACAACGCTAGAGTTAAATTGCAATAGTAGTAGTCAGACACAGTTTTGTACAGGCCATGGCCCATTCCTAACTTACCTGCATAGATTCAGCCTGAATGACACAGAAAAAATGTCAATGTGGAGAGGTGGGGGATCCAGACCACTACATCTTCCACTGCACAAACACGGCACAATACCATATAAGAAAGCCAAGTCAAGCTTACTGGCCACAATGGGTGGCAAATATGAGAACAAACAAAACAGCAAATAAAAAGCTACAAGTGGTAATCAGCCATTGTCAGAGAAAGTATTCTCTAATACGACGATAAGTGTCCCCAAACAGAAATAATCAAGTGCTTAGCGCTCTGAATCATAAAATGTACAAGTCACATTAAATCAATCTGTTAAGTATGCGGGGCACACACCTTGGACTTCTCAGCCAAGCCTAACTTAGATAATTAGGACTATGGCAACAACCTGCCTATATTCTTAATGATCAGTTTTATGTATTATGTTTATCAATTTTAGTTTTCATGTATTATGTATGCATTTTTAAGTGTTATGTCTGTAGGTATCAGGGATCAGCTTTTTTATTTCTGTACTCAGTATCATGTTAGTTTTTCACTTTAATATTCAGTTTTGTACTTATATATGTATTATCCTGTCTGCAATTACTACGAAAGAAAATGTAGATGCATGATTCAATTTGGAAAACAACTCCAGTTTAAGTTTGCGCAAAGAACTAAATTATGCAGGAATTTGTTATCTTAGTGATAACAGGTACACAATCTTTTAAATGTTTTTACATAAGAGTCAGGCACATGGAAAGTAATCTGTGTTAAATTATGTTTGGGCACTAGGATTTTTTTTAATCATTTTTTATCTCTCTCTCTCTCCTTTTTTTTTTTTTTTTTTTTTTTTTTTTTGCATCCGCATGTAGACATTTAGCAAGTACAGAAAATCCACGGCAGTTAATTTTTCAGGCAGAGTCCTCCTTTCTTTACTTTATCTAACACAAGTTTCTGTTTATTCTAACAGTGATTCTTAACAGTCTTTTGATTGCTTCTTTGTTTAATTTTAAGTAATTTCTAACAGGATACTTTTTACTCGAACAACAACATCCAAACTTACATGTATACTTTATGAGGCTCGTAGCCGGAGCAGGGTAGAGCAGAGAGTAGATGGTTTCTGCCAGGAAAATAACACACTGTGAGGCTAAGGCCAGGTTAATGGTCTTCCTTGGTGGCGCTCACTCACTCACTTACCTTTACTTTATACAAGAAAGTAAAAAACTTCAGAAAATAATTTTTGTGATCAAATTGTTGAGATCAGAGATACAGCTGATGAAATTACCTGGTTCATCTCTGATGAAACATACATATAATTTCATTGTCCGTTGATTGTGTTTGTTTTCTGCTTATACTTTATATTGCTTTTGTCATATAGATTTTAAATTAAGGAAAAACATTATTATTATTTATTTATTAATTTATTTATTTTTTGGTTTATAACTATGCAGTATTAATTTGTTTTTCAACATTCACTCAATATGTGCAATTTCTTCGGGATTTGTTCTAATTTATCATATATTTTATTTTTGTTCTCATGTTTATTATTTATTTTTATACCTATATTTATACAATTTTATGAATTGCCAGTTGGTTCTATGTAAGGGAGAAACTCACTTAAATGCTTTTTTTGTGCTTCTTCAATCTTAAATATTGCCATTTCTATATATACACTGGTTTCCACAAGTTAAGCCTGTAATGGGAAAATCATAAAAGTGGAAAAGTAAAGCTTTGATTAACACCATTTTTCTTACAATGGTAGAAATTGCATTTATGCATGAAAGAAAACAAGCGTTATGCACAAAAAAAGAAAACCATTTTTAATTTTCGTTAATTATATGATATCACATCACATTTTGGTCATTAACAAATTCATGTTTTTAGCTAAAAACAAACAAAAAATTTAGGTATGTGACCACCCATATCTTCACACAAACATTACGGCAATTGCCCATGATTTCAATGACGTGATCAATATCGCAGATGCTAGCAATGGCTATTCGTCTATTAGGCCAATTTTTCGCTGTCTAAGATTGACTGGTTAAAGTAATTGTGGTGAGAGAGCATGCCCAGAGCATCCTAAAGATTTTTAATGGCATAAAGGTTGGGAAAGTACAATGGCCATGTCATATGAAAAATATCCTTACACTCCAGGTACTCGTAAATAATGGTGGCGCAATGGAGACAGACATGATCATCCATCAAGCCAATCAGCTAGAGGTGCATATCATGTGTTATGTTTTATGTCATAGCTTCTCTCTCGCCTCACTCTTTTGAACAGTTTCTGGCATCTTTATTGATATTGAGAAAGCGTTTGATAAGGTTTGGCACCCACGCCTCCTTATCAAACTTATCGGCAACAATTTCCCATTTGGACTAATCCTTCTAATTCCTAGATTTTTGACAAACAGAACTTTTCAAGTTCATATTAAGAACAAACTCTCAAATATCAGTTATATGAATGCAGGTGTCCCTCAGGGCTCGAATTTTTCGCCTTTTCTCTTTAATATGTATATAAACGATCTTCCCAGCCACAAAGATGCCATTATCGCCTGCTATGCAGATGACACTGCCATTCTCAGCAAATCCATCGACCCTCAAAGAGCTGTTCAAAACTTACAAAATGCAATAGATTATATTTTCCCATGGTTCAGTGCATGGAAAATTAAAATTAACGAAAGCAAATCAACTACAATTTATTTTCAAAAGAACCCTAGACGACATCTCAATAGTTATTATTATCGATAACATCCCTATCCCCAATGAAAAATGCATCAAGTATTTAGGAGTTTATCCCGACCAGAAATTCACATTCAAATCACGTTGAAAATACATGCAAAAGAGCTAACCAAGCAATAGGAAGTATTTATGCACTCATAGGAGAGAATTCTAAACTTAGGTTAGCAACAAAAAGAGTAATTTATCTTCAATATGTCTCATTCTTCTTTATGCATCTCCAGCTTGGGCTGCTACTGCAAGAACTCACTGCACAAAAATTCAAAAGAAGGCAATTCGAATAATTACAAAAGCACCCTGGTTTGTGCGGAATAGCACCCTATACAACAACTTGAAATTCAAACCAACAGATGCAGAAATTTTAAAATTATCTCAAAACTTCTTTACGAAGTGCGACAGTCATCCTGAAAATATTATTAAAAAACTCAGAAATTATGATTACACAATAGAAGAACACAAAAGACCCCGTACTATTCACCACAATAGTCAGTGGTAATTGTATATATATATTTTCATTCTTTACTTATTTAGCCAAATTTTATTTTACTATTTTTACTTTTCACCTTACTGCATTACTTTACAAAGTGCTATGGACTTTGTCTCTGCCAAAGCAGGTAGTATAGACTTTGGTGTGTATATAGTTTTATTCTTGTGAACCGTTTTCTACCGTGACAAACTATGCCATTTCATCATATAATCATTTACCAATAATTGCTTATCCAAAGAATAGTATGAAAATTTTTTTAAAAATGCCTCATGATGTAACCTACAAGAGATGGCGCCACCGGAGCACCAGCCTACTAAGAAGCTTTCCATTTCCAAAAATATATGTAGCCACATGAGCACCTTCGTATCCTCTAAGTTTACTTATCTCTCAACAGATGGCATCACTGGAACTTCCATTAAAAATCTCTTGAGTTTTAGTGCTCACAGTATGTGCTCAAGTACTTTCCATTCTAGTGGATTCAATCCCCTTGATCCTCAAGATTTAGAAAAGTCAAGAATAATATATTGGTAAAGGCCGCAATAGGCCGAT
Source organism: Stegodyphus dumicola (assembly GCF_044657685.1). NCBI lineage: Eukaryota > Metazoa > Arthropoda > Arachnida > Araneae > Eresidae > Stegodyphus > Stegodyphus dumicola. The sequence goes on along the minus strand of NC_140771.1, from coordinate 158,244,245 downwards.
TGTCTGTTACCTGAAGTTAGACATAAGACATAAGAGTCTGTTTTGGTGGGTGCCGTTGGAAAGAGAAAGAGTGCTATACAATTGTTCTTGGTCGAATCTCGTTTCTATGTGTGAAATAAAATATATTTTTATAGTAAATGCTGTTCCATACTGCTTCATCAAATACAGGAGTCAGATCAACCAATGTCACCTTTAATGTCGACTTTAGGACATGAAATGTTTTACAGTAACGGACACTTTTTTTTTTTTTTTGATTTTTTCCACTGGCGTGTGTTCCACACGAACAATGGTTGATTCTGAAATTTCTGCTGGGGTGATTCAAGTTAATCCATCTCAATGGTTTCACATGTTGAAATTGATGTTCGAATTAGCAACTCCTAAACCGATATCGGAACAAAAGACAAAATTCAACTACGTCGTGCCTCACTTACCACCTAATATTACCATTGTTATTCATGATGTCATTATTCAGCCTAATAAAGTCAAACCATATGAAACAAAAACTATCGAAAGATGTTCCGAATCGGACTTAAGAAATTCGTCGGCTGCTGCTAGCAGACAAAAGCAAGCCTCGGTGATCAGAAGTCCAGCGAACTCCTCCACACATTATGAAGCGTCAATCAAAGAATAACAATACAGACGACTTATTTGAGCTCTGTAATCAAGCTATGCCTGCTCCTCTCCAAACTATATTAGCTTCCATGTCTCGCAGTACTTCGATAAAGCGGCGGAAGTATCTGATCAAATTTTTGGCTATAAACTACACAAACATTTTCGTTATCATCCCTAACAACCACACTTTTTCGGAAAATGTCAGTTCTTCCTTTCAGGGTCTACTTCGTGAAGAAATGAAAGTTCTTCGGAAAGAAGTTTCCGAACTTCATCGTTCCAGAATTTCATTTGGTATCAGTTTTTCTGGTCGCAAACTATGTAAATTGCGTGACAACAAATTGTGCTGGTTTCATCGAAAAAGAAGGAGAATGCAAAATAGTGTGTTTCGCTGTGTTCCTGCTAGAGAAATTTGATGAAGGCAACCGACTTTTCTGACTCTTATACATTGCGTGGCCTTTTCATTAAAGACCGATCTACAGGTAGGTGTTTTCTAAGAGATTCAAGAAGTGATGCCAGTTTAATTGTTCCCAATAAATCTGAACTGATGACACCAGTGCTCCAAACGTTTTATGCTGCAAATTGATCATCCATTAATGTCTATGGTCGTAAAACAATGGCTGTTAATTTCGGTTTAAGTCGCAATTTTACTTTGCGTCTAATTGATTTAACAATAAATTTTAAAGTACGTGCCAAATTAAATAACTGTAATATTTTTTTCTGGAAAATCCTCTGGTATTAATAATATGTTTAGTAATTTATTGTTAAAATATCCTGATATTACTAAATTACCGTATCCCGATCAACCTGTGAAACACAATACTGTGCATTATATAAATACTAAAGGTCCTCTAATTGCTGCTAAAGCTGAATTTCAGCGCAGGATTCAATTGTGTCATATTGCAGGCTTTTTCTTAGTTTGCATAACAAATTTATTTTAAGTTTTCCTGTTCTCAACTTCTAAAACTTCCCCTCACATTCTCCCGCCAGAATGTAAATTTAAAGTTAAGTGCCATTTAAACATGTGATTATCTCAGTTTATTCAGAGCGTGTTTCGCTAGCCTAGCGCACGTTTCGTTGTTATTTCTCGGTCATGCTAGTAAACCTCTTGGCCTTATCAGTTTAGTATCACGCCGGTTAGATTTCTGTGAGTTCATCTCTTAGGGATAATTTTGAAGTGCGTTCTTGCACTCGTTTATTTTTCAGTTTTGATTTATATTATCCAGTAAAAAGTCGTTAATTCGGACACCCATAATCCAGAATGATCTCTAATCCAGACCTCAAAGCTACAAACTTTCTGCGCATGCGTCGCGTTGATGCATGCACATAGCGGGGGGGGACGCCATGATGACGTGGCACGCAATGAATTGAAAGTTGATCTGTCAGCACTATCCTTATCTTCAGGGCAGATGTTTTTATTTTATTTGGCTTATAATTCCTTACTAAATGTAGTATTTCATCTCGATGTACTTCTTCTTTGATATGATTTAAATCAAGTTCCTCGTCAATATAATTCGCTTCCGATAGGGAAGAAAGTGACACAGAGGTTATTGAAACCGAAAAAATTTTGATTGACAAATTAATTGGTATTCTCAACGCAGCATATATAGGACTTGAACAGCGGAACTTTGTAACTAAACAAGAAATTATGTGTGTTTAATAGAATTAAAGAGAAAGTATTATCACATGAAACGAAACAACTTACATTGAAAGAAATGTTTAATAAAGTAAACAAATAAATATTAAGCATTTTCTTTTTGTAAATTTTGATACCCTTTAGATCATAATTGTTCTTTATTTCATAAATTACGGTTTCATATTTTTAATTTTGTAATTTCTGCATGCCATCTTACCGGATTTAAACTGATGATCTATAATCCGGAATCGCCGAAGTCCCGATGAGTCCGGATTAACGACTTTTGACTGTAGTGTACGTTTAGGTATCGCCGCAAGTGAACGGTGTTTTTTTAACGCACAAAGTCCCTGCTTACTGTTAAATTAGTTTGATTCAATAAAGGGTTATTTTGCACCCTTCTTCTGTGCTGTATTTAATTCACGCTTGTGTGAGAATTCGCCAGGTTTGTTGTAGGATCTAAGTTAGTGTATGTGGAAAAGTAGAGATAAATCTTACAAGTCGCGCCCGAATTTTTCCGAAATCATGGCTAACAACGAAGGTGCAGATGAGTTCGCTCCATCGACAACGCAAACCCCACTGGCTCCTGGAAATGTGATGGAAGGCTTTGGATATCTGGTGGACACTATTACGGCCTCCATGAAACCCTCAGTGATATTTGATGGAAGAACGTCGGTAACTAGTTTCCTAGAAATTTTAGATAAGCATTTTTTACTTTATCCTGTTCGTGATGTACAAAAGATCACAATAGCTACGACCGCCTTGCGAGGACAGGTATTAAGTTGGTTTAAAGGCATTGGAAAAATTCGATTGGGAGAAATTGGAAGCCCCACTTATACGTTCGACAGTTTTAAAGCCGCGCTAGTAAAAGCTTTTCTCGTGGTGAAGGATAGAGCTACTCTTGAAGCCGAATTGTATGGCAAGTACCAATTTAAAATTGAGAAATTGTCTAATTTCATCTTACGCAAGGTCCAAGTCGCGAATTTGTTATATGGTAAAAAGCCCGACGAAGAACTAATCAAAATTATCTTGCCTCGACTATTCCCGCAAGTTCAAGATTATATTGAAGTAAGAAACGCTAGCACTCTAGAGCAATTGTTTGAGCTGGCGGTGAAATTTGAGAGTAGGAGGGTAGCAGAAAATATGCGTACGAGAAGTTTTGGCCAAAGACCAAATTTCGAGGCCATATGCGGAAAAAGCGAAAACATCTTATAACGGGAATAAATTTCAAGATAAAAAGAAAGGCGATCGCCAAAATAGGCTGCAAGATTAAAAAAAGGGGGCAGTTAAGAAAGATTTAAATTAGGACGGGTGGCTGCTGAAAAGGGGATACAGTCACCCCATTTGAATAAAAGTTCAATTGAATACAGTGATTATAAAAAATTTGTCCTTACCTCTAATTCACATTCGAATAAATAAGGTGCCAACAGAGGCTTTGGTGAATACGGGAGCAGAAGCAAATTTTCTGTCAGAACAATTCTTTCGAAATAATTTTAAGAATTATAGATTATTTAAAATTCAAAACACCAAAGTCATTGCAGCGCAGAGCAAACATTGTTCATTTATAGGTAAAGCAACGTTTAATGTAGAGATAAAAAATGAACTTCAAAAATCTATATTTTATGTAGTGCAAAATCTACAAGTTTCGGTAATTTTGGGCACAGATCTTTTAAAAACAGCGGGAGCCGAAATTAATTTTCAAAATGAAACTATGCAACTCAGCATGAAGCCGAGGGAAGCTGTGGAGCCTCCGGAACTCAACCTGGAACATGTGAAATCAGAAGACAGAAGAAAACTACAAGAACTGGTAAGACAGGTGATGGAGGACGGGGACGCTTGGTGTTTAACGGAGGTAAACAGGCATATGTCCCACACCCTCCCCTATCTAGATGCGACAACTCCCTGGGGTCCCACAAGGGCGCACGGGATTTTACTGAGCCTTCATGTAAAAGTTTACATGGTCATATAGGGGCTATTCCAGTTTGACATAAGTACAGTTTGACATAAGTAAGTAGTTCAGTACAGATTCTTATGTTAATGGTTGACCTGGGTGTTCATAGGCCATAATGCATACATGAAACATGACATTACATACATGATATATGACATGACATTAAATTTATACATAATACTTGCATGAATTAGTACATACATACTTTATACTTCAGGTGACATTAGACTTACACATACATAATGCATGATTTTAATCTTCACATATTAGAGTTATAACCTGACGGTGTGCTACATTAAGCTAATTGTATTGCGAACTTGCTAAGTTACTTTATAACTGGATTACTTATAGTTTATATTATTGCTATTACTTCTTAAATGACATTATGCTATATAACAAGATAGGCACACATACTTTGCCTTATAATCATATATGCGTTACTTAAAATAATACACATGTGGCACGCGTTACACGCGCTAATGACTACATTACTGATTATGTTATGTTAAAAATACACATAGTACGACATATTACACTCATTGATTAAATTACTTACATTACACAATTACTTATACACTTACATATTTATACAATTCTAGACAGTGCTATATAACACCTGCTAAGTTACAATAGAGATACATATATTGTTAACACTTACATATTTACAATACTATACAGTACCATTTAACACTTATTTTATTACATTAAGTACACATATGCTGTACACGCGCATCTCACGCAGTTTACCTATTACATGTTGCCTACATAGTGTTCTTTTGATCTGCATCACACATAAATTGCGTACCTCATACAGAGTTTAGTACTGATTACTGTGTGCAGTGAAAACTACAGAGGTATTTAGAACATTGGTTTATTCCATAGTGCCCTATACATGCCGCAGTGTGCAAATCAGAAAACTGACTGGTAAGACAGTTTTCTGATTTATTTTCTGAAACACCTGGCCTCACTCAGATAGTTCAGCATGAAATAAATTAAAAAAGTGAGGAGCCCGTGAAGGAAAGGCCATACAGATATGATCGTGTTCAGAAAAAAGATCATTGAGGAGCATATTCAGCACATGCTCGAAAATAAAATTATTAAACCTATAAGTAGTCCTTATGCGAGTAATGTAGTACTGTGTAGAAAAAACAATGATCTGCCAAATTAAAATTTTAAAGCTTGGAGGCTAGCTATCGACTACAGGAAGCTTAATAGCTTAACCAAATACCCCGTTTATCCTCTGCCTATAATTGAGGAAGTGATCAGAAACATTAGGTCAACCAAATACATGACCACCATAGACCTTACCTCAGGGTATTCTCTAACAGTTATGAAACGAGAGGATGTGCCTAAAACAGCTTTTGTCATGAAATCATTAACTTTTGCTTTCCTGAGAATGCCTTTTGGCTTATGTGGAGCCCCGGCGACTTTTCAACGCACCATGGACATTATCTTAAGACCTGTCCTCGGGAAATCAAAGTTTATTTATCTCGACGATATAATTGTTTCAAGTAAAAGTATTGATGAACACATAAACGATTTGAACGAAGTTTTTACATTATTAAGAGACGCAGGCCTAAAATTAAATGCGAGTAAGTGCAAGTTCGCGGCAGAAGAACTAAATTACTTAGGATACAAAATTTCAAAACACGGAATTGAAACTCAAAACTCCAAAGTAACTGCGATAAAGAATTATCCACCACCCAACACTGCAGAAAAGCTCTCTTCTTTCTTAGGCATCTGTAACTATTATAGAATATTTATAAAAGACTTCGCAAAAATAGCGGAAACACTTTTACAATTGAAAAGAAAAAAAGCCAGATTTTCATGGTCAGCTGCGGCAAACACTGCGTTTGAAAGACTAAAAGATGCGCTAATTCAAGCGCTGGTCTTAAAATTCCCGAAGGGGGATGAAAATTGCGAAATTTCGGCTGATGTTTCGGATTTTGCTGTAGGTGCGGTTTTGGCACAGAATAAGTAGCCTGTGGCATATTTTTCAAAAACCCTAACTCTAGCGCAACGAAATTATACTGCAACGGAAAGAGAAACTTTGGCCTTACTTTTAGCCGTACAGAAATTTGGAGTTTATTTTGGTAAGGCACCGATAGTCGTGTATTCAGATCACGCCGCCGTGGGACGACTATACTCCGGCAAAAACTTAAGTCAGCAACTCATAAGATGGGCATTAAAGTTGCACCTCTTAGAGTAATAGCAGATAACGACCTCCAATTCGTTAGTCAAATTTTCGAGGAGCTATGTGCAGGGCTTGGCATCCGCCACCTTAAGATGGTCCCGTACAGACCGCAGTCAAATATTGCCGAGCGCGTAAACAGAAATATAGTTAAAATCATTCGGAGCTATGTAAAAACGTATCACTGACGCTGCGATGACTGTGTAGATCAGTAGGTGTATGCCCTCAGAACGGCCAAGCATGATACCACAGAAAAGTCTTCTTGTGAACTCTTTCTGCAGAGGAAGATAATTACCCCTTTAGATAAATTATTTTTTGTCCAGAAAAGGAGGGAGAATTTAAACAAAAAGACATCCAAAAATTAATTAATGATGCAATCAAAAATTCAGATGTAGCTAGAGAAAAACAGTCTCTCTACTATAATACGAAAAGATGAGAGTTTAAATTTTAAACCTGGGGATAAAGTACTGAGAAGAAAACATGCATTGTCTTGCGCCCCACTGGAAAAAGTGTCAAAATTTTTCCCGAGATTTGAAGGTCCCTACGCGATTGAACGTATTTATGGAACAGTTTTATATTTAAAAGTAAGAAAAAGGGCAAGATCACTGCCAATGTTGATCAAGTGAAGAAATACCATGATCGTGATGACATGCCCATTTTTAAAGATGTTTTGCGGGAAAATTCAAATTTAGAAGGGCTCTCAACAGCACAAGTCATTCTCCCAGAAACCAAAAGGAATCAAGTCTTGGAGCCGGATGGAAAGAAGCGTCAACTTCAAGAGCCTAGATTTATGAACAAACGAAAAATAGAAAAGCCCCATAAGAGAAATAAGGTCCTGAGAAAGGAAGGGGAGACTAGACCCCGCACAGGATCGACAAGTAGGCAAATGGAGAGAAAACAGCATTTGAGACATCAGAACTTACGATGCCAGCCACTAAGGAAGGAAGTCAAGAATAAGTTAGCACCTCAAATTCCACATAGGAAACGTCCATTAGACGAGGAGGCCATAAACAGAAGGAAATACCTAAGAAACGGAGGAAAGCCTACGGAGGTCCAGCGAAAAATACTTTGGCCAGTCCAAGGAGGTTCCTCGGCCACAACCGGAAAACGTCCAACGCACACAGAAATAGAACATAGCTGAAAGAAACCAGCGTGGGACTGAGGTATCAAAAGAAAACGGCCGGCAATGGAAACGCTCAGAGTCGCCAGAGGATATGCGTGAGACGCCTCGATGTTCTTCTTGAAGCTTGGCTTCCCTTTGGCGCCTTATGCTCCAACTCAAATGTGATGTTATTTACATGTTAAACCACAAGGACGCAATCCCTCCAATTCAGGGAAGAAGTCCGAAAACCAAACCTTAACATTTAATACTTAATAATAATACTTATGAGTCCATTAAGATATATTTGATGACAAATTTGTTTAGAAAATAATATCTCCTAGGTTTCTTATTACAATGATTTAAAAGATCAGCTAAGAGGTCAATATTGCTAATTTTCATCTTCTTGAGCATAACGTTTCTGGCACTATCGTACTTTCTGCAGTGAATAATTGCATGTTCTGCACTGTTGATCATATAACATGAGTCACAAAATGGCGAATTCGCTCTACGATACCTGTACAACAGTTGGTTCGTGTCCAACAGTTGCAATCTTATTTTACTAATTACTACTTCCATTTCCCTATAGATGTTTAATCCTTTACTCCACTCACAGTAAACATTACAGTAGCTGAATCTGTGGCTCGTGTGAGAAGTCCGCCAGAAGTCGACTTGCTCTTCCATAATAGTATTCTCGATGAAACTACACGCATCCTCTGCTGAAAAATCCCCCGAGTTCTTCATATTTCTTCTTTTCGCAACTTTGTCCGCTCTTTCATTGAACCCTATACCCTTATGACCAGGAACCCAGATGACAGTGAGATGATGGAAAGCCTTAATCCGCTCGAAGAGCTTAAGGATGAGAGAGTTGGATCTCCTATGAACACAGCTCAACGCGCTAACTAATACCAACTCCTGCATCAGACTTGGAAGCGTCTGTATCGTAGATCTTAAAACCTTGATTCACGTAGTCATTAATAATGTAGCGAGAAAATTGCTGTATCTCCACATCTAAGAGATTTTTGTTCTAAAACTCATTTATTTTGAAACGACACTTTACTTCTCCAGAAAAATCTTGCTCATTGTTAAAGGTAATAAATACACTTGCTGAAATCTAGATTGAGATTGCATAGCTTGTCTTTAACACACTGGCTAATGGGCTTACGTATTTTACCCCACTTGCATCTTTGCAAACAATTTTTCAAACTATCCTCAATGAGACAGAGCAATATTCTTTATTAGAAACTTAATTGTGGTGATGCATCTCGTATCTAAGGTGAAAAACCCTGTTTCAACATATAACAATAGGAGAGGGGTGCTGATAGGTGTCCCAATAGCCATTATTAAGGCGTGATTATAAACAATTTCAAGCTTTTCTTTATTTTGTTGAGAGGTAGACATGAGGAGACAGCTGCATATTCTATTCTTCCTCTTATTGTAGCATTTGCAGTATTAACGAGATCTATTTTTGTCGCACGCCACCTGGGGCTTGCGATGAATTTAAATGCATTCAGCATTCTTTCCAATTTCGGTACTATTTTATTTACATGGACGTTCCAACTCAGTTTACTATCAAACCACATTCCCAAAATTTTAACATGATCTTCCGTGGGGATGCTAACACCATCAAGCTTCAGTAGATTCTCTTCACTACTTTTTGTCCCACCGAAAATGATCAATTTACTTTTCTATGGGGAAATGCATAAGTTCCACTCTTTAGCTTATATATGCACTTTAAACAGCGCACGCTGCAAATTATTGACTACCCTGGGGAACGAGACATCTGCACTGTAGAGGAAAGTGTCGTCCGCATACACGTAGCAGTCGACATCAGGGATAATTTCATAGATATCATGCATGAAGATTGTGAAGAAAATTGGAGACAAAATGCAGCCCTGAGGGACACCGCTGGTAAGCTTATAGTTTCTTGAAAGGACTCCTCTCCACTTACTCTGATTGTTCTCTGTTTCAAGATATTAGCAATCCAGAGGATACTATTCCCTTTAACACCGAATTGCATGATTTTATAGAGCAGGCCATTATGCCAAACTGGATGAAATGCAGCTTTGAGAACAAGGGCCACCAGCCGAACAATTTTCCTTTGCTTCCTGTGGTGCAGGATGCTACTGAACAATTTATTAAGCAGGGCCAGGCAACTTCTATTCGGAATAAAGCCGTAATGCATATTTGAGAGCCTTTTACTTTGCTGGATCCTCGGACGTAATCTATTGAGAATCATCCTTTCCATCACTTTGGCAAGAATTTGCGTTAAAGAAATTGGTCTGTAACTGGAAACCAGCGCACTGTCGTCCCCAGGTTTCAAAAAAGGAATAACAATAGCTTCTTTCCAATTATCAGGGATCAGACCCGAATTCCATGAATTGTTGCAGGCCTCAAGGAGCGCTTGCTTGCAATTATCAGATAAAACTGTAATAGCATACCTTGTGAGGTCATTTTGTCTCAGAGCAGAGTTTCTGAAACTCCTGATAGCTTTATCGAGTTCTGAACCTGAGAAGGAGTTATTAATACAGCTATTCTCTTCGTTACTAAAGTCCAGGGGGATGAATTTTTGAATAGTGAATCTTGAATAATACTTAGCAAACACTACGCTTTGCTCTTCTGCAGACCAGGTGTGGCCGTCCTGGTACTTTAAGATATTGTTCGAGAACTGGATCTGACATTTTTTATTTAGGATATTTTTAGCTATCCTAAATAAATTGCCATCCTTTTTGGTATGACTACAAATTTTTTCCCAATATAGCCTCCTCTTGATTTTGATGACCCTCTTAAGGTGAGCGTTCCATTTCTTGTAAGAGATCCAGTAACCTCTTGAAAGATGAGCTTTAGCGAGTCTAAGGCATTTCCTTTTCTGGACAAGAATGAAGTTACATTCTGCGTCCCACCACGGACTGTTTTTGCATTGAATCGCAATTTTTTTTAGGTTCTCTTTTTTCGTGGCGCTCAAGATGCGGTTGATATTTTCCAGGTTTCTTTCTTCTGGGTACAAAGCCCTGATTCTGTAACTGCTTTCTGTAGCGAACTTCTTCCAGTCACAGTGAGTAATTATTCTCTGATTGCCAGCAGCAGAGGCATTGTTATCACTTATGAGCCTAATTTTTATAGGGTAGTAGTCATTGCTAAAGAGATCAGGAGAAACTTCCCATTTCAATTGACCATAAAGCTCGGCTGAGCACAAAGTGATGTCAATGCAGGATTCGATTCCTCCGGGACTTACATGGGTGGGCTTCCCAATGTTTAAAATGCAAAGGTTGTTGTTGTTACACCACTCCAAAAGCACTCTATCCCGCTATCCCCTGCTGACAGCCTGCTTGACCCCCATGCCAGGTTGTGAGAGTTGAAGTCTCCTATAATAATAAACTTGCTGGGCAACTTTATCCCACTCTTTCACACTGAACTGGCCATTAGGAAGGTAGACGTTGATCACTGAAATATCGAAACTATTTGCTCGAAGGTCAACTCTCATAATTTCTCCTCTCGCTATATCATAACTGCTATCTTCTATAAATAAGCTTGCCCATTGTTTCTTGATGGCAATCATTGGTCCCCTGCCTTGGTAAGAGCTTAATCTATCTTTGCGAAAAATAACTTTATCAGGTAAGAAAAAATCGTTTAAGTTAGAAAGCCAAGTCTCCTGGATAATTAAAACATCACAGAAAAATTCTTCCCTGCTAATGATAAAGTTTCTTTTGTTAGAGATGCTTCTTGCATTCTATGAACAAACGTTGGTCCCATCGAACTAGATGAGAAAAGGAAGCGAAGAGAGCAGGAAAAAAAAACCCACTCATATTTTATGAATAAAGTCACAGTTTCTAACCTTGGCCAGACTTTTTTGGTTTTGACAAATCATGCTTGCTTTGAATACAGGTGTAGCTTTGCGGTATCTTAACTTTAAATTAATAAACCTAAGAATACATCACTGCGAGTGGACTGTAAAATTTAACCTTTATTCGGCGGTTTGAACTTTCGAACACAACACAGCACAAAGTAAAACGACAGAGTTACAATTAGCGGTTTTTAAGAATGCAAGAACAAAATGCGAACTACGCATACAATCTGCGCATTGCGAAATAATATCTAACAGACAGGCAGAGAGCTCTGGTGGCTGAAACATTCCGCCCGGCGTTGAAACATCGTTTCAAAATAAATAGCTTTTACAAAATGAAATTATCATAACAATATTAAATTATGCAAAAATGTATCATCAAAATATTCACAAGAAAACATAATATGTAATTATGCAATGAAACTAAATTGTTCTCAAAACAGATGCACAGAAGCCTTGATACAATTCAGGAACTTATATAGCTAAAGCAAAGTACAAAGTTATAATGCTTTAGGAAAAAAACTTAATCATTGATAGGCAAAACACTAAGTTTGTGAATTGGCCTTTTGAAAACTCCGTTAGCGGTTTTGATCTTCACGATACGCACAATATTATCTGAGCTAGGAAAAAGTTCCTGGTTTTCCTCTTCGAGACACAAAGCGCTTTAAAGCGGCAATAAATGATTCTGATGTAAGATTACCTACTAATTCAATATGTATAGCTCTTGTAGTAAAACACACGAATACACAAATGTAGCATTTCATTGGTTTTACTCCTCGACCTTGCCTGGGCTTCACTTGAAATGGCCCGGCGTAGTCAATTCCAACTTTGGAGAAAACCTTTGAGGGAACGACTCTAGACGATGGTAAATCAGACATTATCTGGGTAGATGTTTTAGCTCTTACACGATGACATTTCACACATTTCCAAATCTGTTGTCTTACAACTGACCTAGCGTGGATTATCCAATATTCTCTTCTAATTACTGATACCAATAGCAGGGGGCTTGCATGAAGATGGAATATATGAAAATGATTCACTATAATCTGTGTTATGTGATGTTTCTTGGGCAACAAAATAGGATGTTTTCTGTCCTGCGCGATGTTGGATTTGTTGGATTGTCTTAATCTTCCTCCAACGCGTATAAGTCCATTCTTATCGATAAACGGGTTCAAAGAAAGGATCTTACTATTTGAGTTTAACGGTTGATTCTTTTTCAGAAGATTATATTCATTAAAAAACTCATCCATTTGAACTACTCTAACAATTGCATTTCTAGCGTATTGCAATTCTTCGGTTTTAAGGTAACCCTTAAGTCTTGTTGCGGTAGATTTAGCTGAATTATTCGCAAACCGAAAACACCATGCGATGATTCTTTTAAGTTTCAAAAATGATGAAACTTCATTAAGGACTGGAATTTGCGAAGCGACTGTTCCAATTGAACAAGAAATATTTTTCCGTTGTTCCCTTAAAGACTCTTCTGAAAATGGTAAGTTGATAGAGAACGGAATATTATTTGAATTAAGCCACTGAGGACCTGTCCACCACAAGTCATGAGTAGAAAGCTCTGAAGGCAAAAAACCTCTTGATGCGCAATCAGCTGGATTCTCCTTTCCTTTTATGTGATTCCAATGCGATGAAGGTAAGACTGATTGAATTCCTGAAACGCGGTTGGCTACGAAGGTTTGCCAGCGTGTTGGTTCTGATTGTATCCAGGACAAAACTATCATTGAATCACTCCATGCGTAAATACTGTCAACATGAATTTGCAATGAATTCTGCACAGCTTGAATCAAATGCACTAATAGAACTGCAGAGCAGAGTTCTAAACGAGGAATAGAGATTACTTTCAGGGGAGCTACGCGAGTTTTTGATGTTAGTAGCTGCACCGAAATTGAAGAATGATTTGAAGACTTTAAATAAATCACTGCGGCGTAAGCTTTCTCTGATGCGTCACAGAAACAATGAAGTTCTACATTTGTAGATTTGGGCAATAATACTCTCCTAGGAATATGAATGCATTCAAGATTTGCGATATCTTCACAATAGATTTTCCATCTTTGATTGATTTCATCTGGCAAGGGATCATCCCACGAGATTTGTAATTTCCATATGTCTTAAAGCAAGATTTTTGCTGCAACTATAAAAGGTGCTAACCAACCAAGTGGATCAAAGATTTTCGAAATAGAAGATAAAATTATTCTTTTAGTAGAACACTCTCTGTTTTCGAGATTTCCAAAGTGACAAGTAAACTCGTCTTGCGTTGGATACCACTCCAAACCCAATAATTTTATTGATTTAGTATCAACTACTGTACATGAAGAATTTGAGTTCCGAGCACTCAAAGCAGTTTCCAAAATCGAGCGATCATTAGTACACCATTTATGCAATTGAAAGCCACCTTTTTGTAAAAGTTCTTTCAGTTGTGAAATTAACTCTACTGCGTCTTCTACTGTGTCTGAACCAAATAGGACATCATCAATATAACAATTGTGTAATATTATTTCAGCTTCCTTTGGGAATTTAGTGCCTTCGTCAATTGTTAGTTGTTTGAGTACGCGAGTAGCCAGGTATGAAGCGGAAGTAGTGCCGTACGTAACTGTGCACAACCTGTAAGTTTTAATCGGCTTCGATGGATCATCTCTCCAAAATATTTTTTGGTAATCGCGATCTTCATCATGAATTTGAACTTGTCGATACATTTTCAATAAGTCGCTAGTAATGGCTATGGGATAGCATCTAAACCTCAAAAGAATAGTAAATAAGTCGTCTTGTACTTTGGGACCATTCATTAGCGTGTCATTAAGCGATATCCCTGATGTAGTTTTGGCACTAGCATTGAAAACGACGCGTAATTTTGTGGTAAGACTGGATTCTTTTAGCACGTGATGATGAGGTATATAATAATGAAAATTTACTTTATCTGGATTATCATCGGATAATTCTTCCATGTGTCCAAGTGATAAATATTCGGACATGAAGTCTTTGTACTGTTGATATACTTCAGGAGTTTTTATTAATTTTTGTTCCAGACTAAGAAAGTTTCGAAAGGCTGATGGTCTGGAATTACCTAACTCATTTCTTTTAGGCTTGAATGGCAGTTTTACTGAGTAACGACCCTTTTCACTACGCACATGATTTTCCACGAAATGATTTTCACACAATCTTTCCTCTTTAGTTAAAGGTTTCGATGTGGGAATTTGTTCCAAATCCCAAAATGATTTAACTAATTCCTCCGTGTTTACGTTTAGCGTATTGACTGAAACCTGCTTACGGTTTGGGAATTCAAAATGTGTAGTTCCAGCAATTATCCATCCTAACTTAGAACAACATGCAAATGGAAGATTTTTGCCCCTTTTAATTACCTCGCCATTTATTAAAGTAAGGAATACATTAACTCCAAGTAAAATATCAATTTCTCCCGATTCATGAAATGTAGGATCTGCTAAAGTTAAATCTTGGAAATTTTCATATAAATTCAAAGGTAAAGTTACACTTGGAATGTTTCCTGTAATTTTGTCTATTATGTAAGCGGATGTTGAAATTCTGTAATTAGTATTAAAATGAGGTGTAAACAACAAGTCAACTTCTCCAGTAGTAGTTGTATTGAAAGTACCTAAGCATGACACTAATATCTTCGAATCCTTTATGCTCAATCCTAAATTGATAGCTGTTTTCCGACGAATGAATGATTTTTCACTACCTGAATCTAGTAAACATCTACAATTTATGAATTCCTGGTTTGAGTTTTGAACCTTAATTAAAGCAGTACACAAAAGTACATGACTACATTTACCATTAGCATGAGCTCCAAAATGTTTATTTTCATAGTTGTTTGCACAAACAGTTGGAGAAACCTCACTCAAGTTGTTTTCTGGTTTAATTTGCGATTTCGGAACAAACACTTGTGCTTCCGGTGAAGGGAATCTAGATGCATTTTTTGGTTTGAAATTATTTTCTAAATGCAAAATGCTATGATGATGCTTAAAACAATGCTTGCATGTGTTTGCACTCTTACACATTTTAACTTTATGGACATTAGACAAGCAATTAAAACAAAGTTTATTAGTCTTAACAAACTCTATTCGTTTTTGCACTGGTAAATTTAAAAAATTAGAACACCTGTATAAAAAATGATCTTCTTTACAAAATAAGCAGGTAGAATTAGAAATCAGAGAAGTAACCCTATTATACACTGGTTTATCTGATTTATGCGTTTTACTAACTAAAGGTTTACTGTTCTGTAATGTTCTAGCGTAATTCTTCAAAAATTCTATCAAGTCATTCAACTTTGGTATTTCATCTTTTTTTAATTGACGCTCCCACCACAACTTTGTCGAAACGTCAAGTTTTTGCAAAATAATATACAACAACAAAGTATCACTAAAATTATCTATCCTTTGATCTAATATTTCCAATGAGCGAGTTATTTCGTTTATGTTATCTACTAAACTTAATATCGAGGATGCAGATTCCTTTTGTATTTGTGAAACGTTAAGAATTCTTTTAATAAAAGCAAATATCTGTTCTCTCTTATTAGAAAATCTCCCTTCTAGTAAATTCCAAGCAATACTGAAATTTTGATCAGCTATGGGAATTGACTGAATAATGCGATAAGCATCATTTTTCAAAGAACTCTTTAAATATTGTAATTTTTGAGCTCCAGAAAGATTTGAATTGTTGCGAACACTAGCGATAAATAAATCTTTAAATGTTATCCATTCAGTTAAATTTCCGCTAAATGTGGGTAAAGATAATTTTGGTAACTTTAAACTTTCAGAGATTGATTCAGGTACGACAGGTTTGTCGCCATTTGCATTTACTACCTTGTAAATCTTTAAC
Source organism: Stegodyphus dumicola (assembly GCF_044657685.1). Taxonomy (NCBI): domain Eukaryota; kingdom Metazoa; phylum Arthropoda; class Arachnida; order Araneae; family Eresidae; genus Stegodyphus; species Stegodyphus dumicola. The sequence goes on along the minus strand of NC_140771.1, from coordinate 158,228,076 downwards.
TTACGAATAATTTTTAAGTGAACCTCCTCAATTTTCTCTAAAATCGACTGTTCTTCGTCAACGAAAGTGTCTATTTTTTCATCATCACAACTTGTATAAATTTCTCTAAATAGAGATTTAAAATCTTCCTTAAAAATTTTACATTTTTCTAAGATTAATTCAGCTTCAGCATTATCTAAGTTATCATAATTTATTCTCTCAATGAATTTAGTTAACTGTGTTTTCAAAATTTTCTTTCGCTTTTTTTCTATATCTGACATTTTGAAAATATTCTAAATTCTCGATTTTACTAATACTTTAAACACAACAATAGTAGCAATAAGGAAATCTCAAATGCAATTAAAATGCGTTAGCTATTTCACTCACCTCGAACATTGTATCCATTCCGTAAGTCTTGAGAATTCTAAACCGAAATTTCATTATCAACTCCATTACGGACACGGAGAATTCTTATTCACAAGCGCGGGTTTTTCTCGAAGCTCCGGCGTATAACGACCAAATAATGTAGCTTTGCGGTATCTTAACTTTAAATTAATAAACCTAAGAATACATCACTGCGAGTGGACTGTAAAATTTAACCTTTATTCGGCGGTTTGAACTTTCGAACACAACACAGCACAAAGTAAAACGACAGAGTTACAATTAGCGGTTTTTAAGAATGCAAGAACAAAATGCGAACTACGCATACAATCTGCGCATTGCGAAATAATATCTAACAGACAGGCAGAGAGCTCTGGTGGCTGAAACAACAGGCTTCCCTTCTTATAGACTCGGATTTAGAATGGGGCTTCTTGCCCTTGCTTTTTACTAGTTCTATTTCCGTAATATGCTTATCCAAGCCTGGATCACTGTCGGATTCAAGAGCTCTTTTCTCAATATGCTTATCCCTAGTGCATTCTGATATCTCACTCAACTTTGTATCGAGCTTCTCTTGCAACTTGTTAAACATGCTTTCATACTTTTGATCCAACCCTGCTAAGATTCTTTCGAAAGAATCAGCCTGCTGTTTTAAAGCACTTTCAAAAGATCCTTGCAATGCAGCTATTATTGGAGTTATTACTTTCAGGAAATCTTCTTTTGCAGGAATTGACACCTGAGTTCCTGCCACCTTCGCATAAGAATTTTTATTTGCTACAGCCTGCCTTGCTTCTACTATGGGAACATGATGGTCAGCACTATGTTTAAGAATGTTGCCCTCTTCGATGTATTTGGGGCAATTCTTCGAGGATGCTTCATTTGAGTTACTGCACAATGCACACTTGATCTGCACACTCTGGCACTGTGGCCTGGTATTATTTTCGCTACATTTTCTACATCTTACTAATCCTCTACAGCTTTTAATCCCGTGACCAAACCTCAGACATTGAGGACGTTGCCTTGAATTATCATAGACCCTTGTAATCCTATGTCTTGTCAGCCATACGTTTACATGTTCTGGCAAGTGATGTCCTACAATAGTGACAAGTACTCTTTCCGAGGGTTTCTTGTTACTGTCTGGGCTTTTAACCATGAATCTTCTTAAATTTAATACTTCGATATCGTTATTATGATTCAGCTCATTAGCTAGCTCCGAGAGCTCGACTTCTACTGGAATAGCCGACAGAAGAAATTTGCTTGTCAGTTCAGTCATGACAAGCATCGGGGAAACCTTTACGTTATGCAATTCAGATATGTTTAATATTTGCCACTCGCATTCAGCCACTGAGGTATTTATCAGAAGCCTTCCATACCTTATCATTTTAATGAAGTCAATATTTTTAACTAAAGCCACTTTGCTGGATATTTCATCTTTTAAAGTTTTAGGATTGTTTACGTTAATAATTTTCTCTATACCTTTAAGAAAAACAGTGTAATTTCTTACGCCTTTCTCATGACAAATTTTTAATAGACGTTCGAACGATAAGGGCGGTTTATACAGAAAGTCCGGGCTAGACCCGTTCACAGAGTTCCACTCCATTATTCTTCATTATAATTTGTGTCTGAGCGCAAAATAAAATGGAAAATTCTCCTACCTGTATGCTTTTCAGCAAACACCAAACCAGGAAAACAAAATAATCTGTTTTTAACTTTACTTAAAGCGCAAACAAATCACTACAATAGAGGAAGAAACCCGTACTTTAACTGCAGTGGCTAATCGAACCGACTGTGCGAATAGCTAACAGGCTATTCACACCACCTACGTTCGCGCATGCTCAAAATCAACCCAGGTATCAGCATTTTACGCCAATTTCCGTAAGGCAGGTGGTAGTGAGAGCGAATGTTGTTAATAGTTCACCAGCAAGAGAATAATTTGTACGTAATAATTATCAGTTACAATGAGGTCAATCTATATACATGATAATGTTCAGGAAATGATTAGATAAAATAGGGATTTAATGATGGTTCTAATTGCAAGCGAGGATGAGTAATTGGTTAAAAAATCGTTAGTGTACTGACAAAAAGGCTACAGAAATTACTTAAATTCTATTTAACAGAGGAATTTTTATGCAAACTTAGACCCCATTCTTATAGCATAGGACTGTCAGAATTTATTATTCAATAAGAAAACTTGCTGAAAATGATAATATTCTTATATATTCATCACTTTTTCAGTATCCACACAGGTTTATAGGTTAAAATGCCATATTTCAAAATCAAAGTTATTTATGAAATAAAACCTTACAAAATCTGATAAATCATTTGTGTGTGCAAATGTTTAAATCTAAATGTCTTTAAATCTAAACATTAAACTATTTCTGTCTTTAAAATTACATCCCATTATTTATTTCAATTTAATTGATTAATGTGTTTGTACTAATATTTCAAAGTTCTTTGAAGCACTTTTTGTGTCCTGAAAATGCCAAGTATTTCCATAAAAAAAAAATAAGCAGGCATACAGAATAATTCATTTAATAGTTGATATAATCGCTTTTAACTTATTTCATTTCTAAATTTTCCACACAGAAATCCTCTGTCTAATTTTTAGTATCTTTTATCGGACGACATTTTTCAAAGAGGAATGAATTAAAAGTCTTGACTGCGCAAAACACACCTTTAAAGCTAAATGTATTCTAAGAAGTACAAAAAATGTAAACAAGATTTTGTCCCCCCCCCAAATCAGACATTTAAACTGAAAAGGATAAACATTGCAAACATAAAAATCTGCTCTTTTTTATACATACTTTAATAAAAGAAAATGTGCTCCTTCTTTTTATAAGAAAAGGAACCCATTTTCCTTTCTAAACTTTTTAAAGTCGCCAACGCTTAAAAAATGGTAAACTACGCCAAGGTAGAAATCTGCCTTTTTTTAAAAAAAATGATTCACTGCAGCAGTTCGCGTATGTAGAATCCGTTCCTTTCGATGGGGTTCAATTGACGAATCTGACAACTCAATGCGCATGCGTGGTTAATGTTGGTGCGATTAGCTTCCGGTGGTGCGAATAGCATCGGCCTGCTTTAACATGTAGCGCTTCGCCGAAGTAAACAAATGAGAGTCGAAGAATTCACCACACAGCTTCGTGTCCTTCAACTGACCAGCATATAAAAAAAATCCACCTCAATCAAGTTCTATCGTGGGAAGACTTCGTCAAAAAGAGAATGATTACGCCAAACAAAAGATAAGTCAAAATTATTCTATTTAAATTTATTTTAAAATCTAGTGCGAAGTTGGTTGAAAATACACTGCTCGTCATTGAAAATGCAACACCAAGAAGGAGTGGTCAGAAATTTATGCAAATTTTAATGTAGACGCACGTCACTGAGTTATGCAAATGATGTGAAATGCGTAGCTCTCTGACGCACGTGAAGTAAGATATAAGGGAAGGAACGTGCAGAATGGGCAGTATTCGTGTCGTTATTTCTGCCAGGCGAATTATCGAAGAAAGTTGGTTTTTGTCCCGGAGGATACGTGTAATAGGAGAGAATGCCAGGCCGCTGTCAACGAAGGCACTTCCAGCAGATAGACGATTTTACGAGGGGTGTGGCGATCGGACTGAAAAGGGCGAGGGCAGGTTAGTCCTTACGTCAAATCGCAGCTGATATCCACATGGATGCGAGTACGGTGCATCGGCTATACCGAACATGGTTGGAACAAGAAAATGTGGGAAGGAGGAGGGGTGCAGGTGCAGCCAGAATGACGTCAGCACGCGTGGATTGACGCATCCGCCGATAAGCTGTGGCGGTCCCGCAAGTCACTTGTACCGCGATTCTGCAGCACGTGCAAGATACCTTGGATATTCCCGTGTCGACCAGAATCATTTCCTGTCGGTCGCTTGAACATGGCCTGCACTCACGGCATAAGAAGACTACTATTGACCCCACAGCATAGAAGCCAACTTTTAGAATGGTGCTGGACTGGAGCGATGTGGATGACAAAATGGCGAAACGTCGTGTTTTCAGATGAGTCACGCTTCTGTTTATCCAGTGACAGTCGCCAAATACTTGTGTAGCATCGACGTGGAGACAGATCTAATCCGACAGTAACTGTGCAACGCCCCACCGCGCGACAACGTGGCATAATGGTTTGGGGCGCTATTGCCTACGATTCCAGGTCAGCTCTAGTTCATATTCAGGGCACTATGACGGCCCAACGATACTTGGATAATGTACTACGGCCGGTGGCAATCCCTTGCCTTCAGGGGCTGCCTAATGCAATTTTTCAAACGACACAGTTCTCGCATCAGCCAACAGGCTCTGCAAGGTATACAGATACTTCCCTGGCCACCGTACTCTCCTGACCTGTGACCAATTGAACATGTGTGGGATGTGATTGGATGCCGTTTGCAGACTCCGCCCCTGCCTTGTTCAGAAGACGAACTGTGGCAAATGGTTGAATGGGAATCGAGAGCCATCCCTCAGGACACCATCCGCACTCTTATTGACTCTATGCCTAGACGTGTTTCTTCGTGCATCGCTGTCCACGGTGGTTCTACATCCTACTGAGCCGACACCGTTCTCGCTCTGTATTCTGACTATCATTTTGAAATAAAGATTACTTATTACTGCTTGCTGTATCTGTCTTTTTTCCAAATTTCATGACTTTCTGACCACTTCTTGGTGTTGCATTTTCAGTGTCGAGCAGTGTATTTATGTCCGTTTAGCCTCGGGAAGAGGAACTGAAGGCGTAAGATTTGCTTGTTGAAGGTTGGCCATGGAGTTTGCTTTCCCTTATGTAAGGTTTCTGCTAAGAGTGCCAGGTCTGCTGCACTGGAAGACATCACCTCCATGATATTGAGTGTGGCTGCCCTTGAGCTTTGGAGATTGCAGTGTAAAATTTGGTTGTTGAACCGCTTCTGCTATAATTTTTCTCTGTTACTGAGTAGACTCCCTGGCCAAGCTCATTATCGCCAGTTCTTGTCTGTAGCATGGACATTTCAATGCGCTTGCTGGATGTTGTTTGTCAAAGGTGCTACCTGTCTTCTCGTTCGTGAGGCTTCAGTTTGACCCATGTGGTAGTAATTGAGTCGCACTTTTCTATCGCGTGTCCTTTGCCACACTTGGAGCAGGCTCTTTCCGATTTACAGTAACGTCTGTAGTGCCAAAATTCTTGGCAGTTGTAGCACCGTCTCTATTTTTTGAAATTGCAGGCGCAAAGTCCAATATAGATTTTCTTTTGTAATAACTGTTGGGCCTGTTCCCTTGCAACACCCACTAGCCAATGGCAGTGTTATCCTCCTTTGGGTAGGAACGAATAAAGAATATAAACTCCTTCGTGTTACTTGGGAACAAGTTGGAGAATGCCTCTGTGATATCTGTAGCTGTACTGTCTTGTGGCACTTACTAATAGTATGCCTAGGCTGTCTGGGCACTCTTACACTTAATGAGTTTTCTAATTCCGAAATTGCACTAATGGTATTCCTGAGTTTGTCTTCCCTCTACTCCTAATGAGTATTTCCTGTGAGCACGTAGACCTTACTTGGATGACTTTAATCCCCGCTTTATAAGGCTTAATGCTACCGACTAGCTTCTTTTTGTTGCCAATGGGATTACGAGGGTGTTGTGTATTTTGAGCTATTTCTAAGCAACTAAATGATCAACTCAGATGTTTATTGACAACAACTTATGAAATATGAGAAAGCAATCAAAGAGAAAAGGTCAGAATTGTAAATCATAAAGGAATCATGTTCCACTATGAGAATGCAAGGACTTGGACGATGTTAATCCCCACTTTGTAAGGCTTAATGCTACTGACTAGCTGCTTTTTGTTGCCAATGGGATTACGATGGTGTTGTGTATTTTGAGCTTTTTCTAAGCAACTAAATGATCAACTCGGATGTTTATTGCCAACAACTTATGAAATATGAGAAAACAATCAAAGAGAAAAGGTCAGAATTGGTAAATCATAAAGGAATCATGTTCCATTATGAGAATGCAAGGACTCACAGATTTTTAGCAACGTACAGGAAATTATTGGAGCTTGGTTGGGAAGTGACGTTGCATCCCTCATGTAAGCCTTATCTTGCACCATCGGATTATAATTTATTTTGAAGTTAACAAAACTTCTTCAATGGTAAAAATTTCAGTAATAGTGATGTGACCTCAAATAGTACTTGGTCGAGTTTTTTGCTGATGAAAATAAGAAGTTCTGTGAGTGTGGAATCATGAAGTTTCCAGAAAAATGGCAAAAGCTCAACAACAACAAAAAATATTTCACTGATTAAACTGCATTTTTTATACAGAAAAAAATTTAGTTTTATTTTACAGTAAAAACCTAAATAACTTTCTTGCCAACCCGATGCAATCTTGAACAGTTGATGAAAATATGTAATAACTTATCATTAAGAAGCTGTTTTTTATTACTTGAGTTTCTTTTCAGAATTTCAACTATTATTACTCTTTGTTTCCACTTTAAAAACCATTAATAAGCAATATTTCTTTTTTATAAAATATGTAATTTTTTACAGGAAGAAAAGAACATAATTCCTGATGATCCAGCAAGTGATCCAAATTTCAGAGAACCAGACGTAGACAATATGAGAGCTCAAAAGAAAAAGGTAACGGGAAAAAATGTTAATATAATTAAGAAAGAAGACTTGCTTCACATTATTTCGTTAATATATAATTTTTTTAAGATTATATTTCAGTTTTATACAGTTTTAGATGTTTTTGATTTGTTTGTGTGGTTATATTTGCATGTGTAAGTTAACATGTTGAAAGTAGCTGAATTAGATAATATTTACTTAAATGATTTCCTCATTCATAACAAAGATTAGAAATCACAAAATTGTGCAGATAAATTGCAAATGAAGTGCAGAAATAATTTAAGAAAAAATGCAAATCAATTTAATACAGTCAGAAGTCTTTAATCCGGACGTCCATAATCCGGACCTCAAAGCAACAAACTTTCTGTGCATGCGCATATGTGTTTATGCATGCGCATAATACGTTTACACATGCACGTTTAATGTGTAACGGACGGTATAGGCTAAGCTAAAATTATCTAATTATCTATTTCAGTTAATGTTGCGTTGTTCCTTAATCTTCTAATTGGATCCGGCTTATTACTTTTTGCAGACTGTTATAAGAGCAGTTTTGCAGAGCAATTTTATAAAAGTAAGCTTGAACTTTCGATTATGTAAAAAATAATTTCTTATTCTGGAGCTGCCAAAGGATCTACAAAGCGGAAGCATATTTCGATGTCCATCAAACAAAAAGTGGAATTACTGTCATATCAAAATTAAAGTTTAAATTTTTGATTACACAAAAAAAGAGTTCCTAATTCTGGAGCTGCAGCAAAATCTCTAAAATGAAAGCATGTTTTGGTATCAGTCAAGCAGAAATTAGAATTGCTGCAAAAAATGGATAAATGCGTAATTTCCGCGCATAATTTTGAAATGGATACAATATCTCAAAATTATGTGCGGAGTATGGCATTGGAACTGAACAAGAGCGTTCCTCCCCTCCCCCCCCAAAGAAAGAAAAGAGAACTTCTTTAAGTTTGTGCATATTCTAACATCCCACTCACCCTGAATAACAGCATTTTTTTTTTTTTTTTTTCCTGCTAAAAGTGACAATCATGACAAAGTGAAGGCTGAATGGCTGAGACAGGATTGCAGCAAGGCCATGCCATTGATTGGTCCATTGCTAATGACTGAAGCCAAATATTTCATAGGAAAAAGGCTTGAAAACTGAATGCATATGCTTTACAGATTAGGTAACCAAATTTAAAAACTGCCATGAAATTTTAAATTTCAGGGGAAATAGCTCCATCTGATGCTGAAGCAGCTGCAAATGCATTCATTGAATTCATTAATAGCAAAATGTTACCTCCAGAGCAAATTTATAAATTAAATATTTATAAACAATATTTCTTTTGTGGTAATATGTGCTTCGAGAGCGTTGGTGCAGAAAAACCTGCAACTGGTGTCAAAGATTCCGAAGTGAGACAAACAATTTTGGGCTGTAAAAATGCTGCAATAATGCACAAATTAAACTGTTTGTAACTGGCAAAAGCCCACCAGCAGCCAAGCGGTAAAGTTGCTGAACCCTGGTAGTTCGGTCCGAGGTTCGAATCCCACGAACGGGCTGGCTGCATGGGCGTTTTTGTGGTTTTCCCCATGTGTAACGTGTATACGAGCCAGTTTCCCTTAGAAAGTCCTCCCTCCTCTTAGGCAGATAGCCCTTGTGTGCTTTGCCATCATTAAATACACCACCACCACCATGTAACCGGCAAAAATGTATGATTTCAGGCGTTTAAAGGAGTAAAGATTTCTCTTGTCATCTAGAACTTAAATCGTGCCAGAACCCGTCTCCGTTACTTCTTAGTTTCGGGGATAAATCATAATTCTAGCCGGAGTGCACAGGAGCTCTAAATAAGTATGATCGGGCACTTCTTTCATGCCAGAAATACAACCTCGAAAATTTTATTTTTAATAATTAAAAATAAAAAAAAAAATCTGAAAGCTTTCAGATTTTGTATTACTCCCAAAAGGGTTTTTTTTTTAGAGACACATACATGTTTCGAGAGCATTTAGGCTAGTATTACAACATTGTGCTAAAAATATTTAAAAACAGCATATCTTTGGAATTTCGATTCGATCACGCACTGGAGATAAAAAATGTTTTATTCTCTACAGCGTTGCCACAGCTCAATTTAGAATTGTTGCATGTTTTAATTAAAAATTCATTATAGTTTTATAAAATATGAAATAGATAATAAAACGAATTCCAAATTCGGGCTTCCAAGTACCCATGTTCGAGTGGAGGACTATGTTACTCAAAATTTGATGACTCTAAGCACCACTGTTTTTTCACAATGCAAGAAACCTACATATACTAATGTAGATTCTTCATTATTTAGTTTGTTTAAATATAATATTGGGTGGCAACAATTTAAAAAGTGATTCAGACATTTAAAGTGATTCAACGCAAAATGCTGTTTTGAGACTAATAGCCCATTTGGGCAAATTACATTAAAAGTCGCTTATTTTAATTTAAATTATTTAATTACTTTAATTTTTAAACATTTTAATAATTAATCATTAGCCGAAAGATAATAATTTCGTTTTGGTATTTTGCGTCAAAAACTTTAAAAGTTTGAATCACTTTTCAAATTGTTGCTACCAAATATTATCGCCGTGTATTATATTTGAAGAAATTAAATAATGAAGAATCTGCATAAATGTGTGTACGTTTCTTGCATTGTGATAAAACGATGGTACCTAGAGCCATCAAATTTTGAATACCGTACGTCTCCACCTGAATATGGGCATCTCAAAGCCCAAATTTGGAATCTGGGATTTGTTTTATTATCTATTTCATATTTTTAAAGCAGTTATGAGATTTTGATTAAGAAACTCGGCGATTTTAGAGCGAGCAATGATAACACAGTACAGGGTAGGGAAGAAAAACATTTTTATCTCCAGCGCGCGAGACTTCTAAGGATATGCTCTTTTGAAATTATTTTGTGATATTGCTGTTGAATTGAATTTTATGGTTTAAGTGTGAAGACCATGATATTTAATAAATAAAGGTAACATTAAAAAAACGCCCCTTTGGACGTAATATAAAATCTGAAGGCTTTCAGATTAAAAAAAATTTTTTTTTAATTATTAATGATTTTATTAGTCATCTTGTTTATTTATTCTTGCTCTTCTTTGCTAACGGTCTGCCGTAGGGCTCTGGCACTTCTAATTTTAGAAATAAAGGATCATCTATTGTAATAAAAAGCATGAAAGGCACACAAATTAATGATTGATCAGCTTTGAAATTCATTTAACACATGAGGCTTGGCAATATTTGAAATTGGTTGATTCATCAGATGATGCAAAAATTGTACTGATGATAGACTAATGTTCGGCTCTTACTTAAAATATTATTTAAGGTTTATTAAAGTTTTAGAAAAAGATAAATCTCCACCTTATTCTTTCCTCCAAACTTAACATCCATCATTCACCAAATAGGTGTTGGTGTACTGCGTATACTAAAAGGCAGATATAAAGTAGCCTTTTTAAAATCTGTGCTAAATTTTCTGCAAAAACCAATCAAGAATTTCTGAAATATTTTGACGTAAAACATGTTATGTAGGGCATTGCAAAGTCATGAGAGGATGTATTTGCAGATATTCTAAGAAATGCTTCTCAATAATTTGCCATATTTCATGGTGATGATAATGATGATGATGACAGCTACGAATCTGCAGCTTTTGCAAGAAAAAGGGAAAATTCTCCAGTGAATGGAAAATGTCAAGAAAATGCGGAGAAATGATAATAAATAGAAATAGTATAATAGAATTTCCATTGAAGTTTGCAAAGACAACTCTCCCAGTCATCAGTCAAACAATAGGCAGTGAAATCTATAGTACAGTTTTAAAACCAGAAAATATCAGTACCACTAGTGATAAAAGTAACAAAGAGATTGTTGAAAATGAAAAAACTAACAGTTCACAGAGGGAATTCTTGCAGAACTTGAACAATGAAACTTTATAATTGAATAAGAAATTGTGTCTATATATAAAATTAAAGTGAAAATATTAGCAAAAAGTGGCTTAAAAAACTTCTTTGAAATATATGTTCATTAAAGCAAATAAAGAAATATAGAGGGTGTTTTTTTTTTTTTTTTTTTTTTCCTTCTTCTTAAGGTTATCAATACTTCGCTATTTTATAAACAACTGTTTCAAATTTTTTATAATTTGTACATGTCACGCTAGATTTAAAATGAAGATCTAATATCCAGAATTGCAGAAATCCAGACGATTTCTGATCTTGAACTTTATACCTTATCTGAAATTAACAGGAAATTCTTGAACTATGCTGGAACTTGAAATAGAAATGAAATTTAAAATATCAACAATAAAAAAATTTGAGTTTGCTGAAACCTCAAATTCAAACCATTGTAACTCATAATGGATGTTGTTTCATACATATATGATTACTTCCTTCTTCTCATTGCTTTACTTAAAAAGGAAGGTCTGCTCTTATTAAATTTCATAGCAATCTATAAAAAGTTAGTTTTTTGTTCTTTTCACTTTAGAAAAGTGCTTTCAAATGAGGCTGAGGAGTAAATTTGAATATTAGGATTGATAGTAGATCAGCAGAATTAAAGTAGGTTCTTGCTTCATCAGTCACCTTCCTCTTTTTTAATTGGTTCATTTTGAAAAAGTACTTTCAAAAGAGACTGAAGAGTTAATTTTTAAAAGTCCTTTCAAAACAGACTGAAGAGTTAATTTTTATATTAGGATCCTCAGCATATAAAGAGAATTAAGGTAAGAGTGTGATGAAATATTAGTAAGCTGAACCAGGAAAGCTTATTTTCAGGCTTTATCAATCTTTTATTCGCCCCCCCCCCCCCCGTCATTAGACTCCACCTTGAAATCCAAGTTTGTGTCTACTTCTCTATTATGGTTTTAAACACTGGCGAAGCAGAAGTATCTCAGTATAATGAGCAAAGTTTTAAAAGCATTGATTTGCTTTGCAACATCATACTTGTGGCAACGAATCAGAGCTCTTAAACGAATATTTTTCACAATAATCACTGTCAAAAACGGGAAATGAACAACTCTCATCTAATTTGTACCATCAGTCAAATTTGATTAAAACAAATTTCATTTGAAAATCAACTGATCTATCCCAGTGATGGTCTGATTTCATATTTTTAGAATTATATAGTGACAAAATTAATTATTTCTGTATATAAAAAAACATATATTTGTAAGCTTTTTGTTAAACTTGGCTCCTGCTATATGTTTTTAAAATATTAAGACAATTTTTAATGCATGTTACGATCAAGCAATTTAAAACAATATTTATGAAAAAATGCATATGTAAAAAAACATTTGTGTAGAGGTCAAAAAAGTGAAAAAAGTTTGAAAATCTCTGCTGTTGGAATTTAGTTAATATTATTAATGCTTGAGAAATGTAACATCAATGCCCAAGAAATAATTAAAGTTTGTCAGTTTCAGTCTTTGTAATATTATGAAGTTTATTTCCTAAATTATCTTCACCAACAAAACTAATGTATTAGGAATTATTGGAAAGTTAGAGGATTTTCAGTAATTATAATTCATAATAGTAGAATATATTGTTCTTATGTAATTCGAATATATTTTGATTCCATACATTCATAGAAGGATGGAATGATTTGCATTGTTTGATTAAATCATTAAAATTAATATTGGCAACAAATATGATTATGAAAAAAGAAGCAGAAAAACAAGTATTAAAGATATAATTAGCAACAAGAATTTATGTAATATACTTAAATTTTGAATATAGTTTTTCAGGTTAAAGCATGTTATATTTTAGAAGCATATTACACTGATTCTTGTTGTTAGTTGTTAGTATCTTTAACAAATGTGCTAAATGTGTGATAGAAATTTGAGATAATTTGTAAGATCAAGAATACAGTCTTTGCCAGTCATAAATTCATATTTATAGATATTGATGAATTAGCCACTATATTCCATTTATCTAGTTTCATTTGTAAATTCAACTCTTGAAATTCAAATTCAATCAAATTATTCAACTTCTTGATATTCTCTTTGCTAAAAACTAGTTAAAGGATTTTTTTTTGGGGGGGGAGGGAACACACAAGTAAGTATTTATTTTGTTTAGCATTAATTCTCAGAAAGAGATTTACTTCTTTTTCCCTCAGGATTTTCTTTAATACTACTGTTAACTGTGACCCATGGACATTGTTAATGATGCAGTGTTATTTATTTGTTTTCAGACATATTAGGCTCCTCCTATTGCGAAAGGTTGATCTAATTCTAATTGAAGGCAAATACTTCAACAATCTACAAAAATAATCATTTATTTACAAAGCAACCTGGATTGCATCGATGGTTCAATACTAACTACGTCGTAAACTGAAAAAATAACATTTTTTTTCAGAAGCGAAGCGCCCTCTAACAGCGATACATAAATCATTTGTGGGGTTTTTCCACACCTCCCTTCACGGTGGTATAAATGTTATCGAGGCATGAAATGCGGGAGTTTCATTCATACCTGCAAGACAGGGTTTAAGCCGTAGCCAATTAGAGAAGCTAAATTTGTGCATCCGTGGATGTAGTTAAGCTTTCCCGCTCAATAGGTTTCATGCATTCACTCTGACTGGTTGACTCTTATACCAAGTTGGCATCGAAAACTTCGAACTTCATGCCCAAACCCCTAAACCAGTTTTTGTGACACAGCAAGGTCTGGTTACTTAGCAACAAAGCTTGGCTTAAACCAGTTTTGACATTTATACAACCATATGAATGGAACCTTATTGACCAGTAAAGTAGATATATACCTAAATTGAAATTATTTAGCTAAACATGATTATTATAATTGGCAGTAATTTTGCATCTATTTATAATTTAGATTACACTATTACTGTGATAATTAAACTCCTTTCTCTCATTCTGCAATGTCATTTATCAAAATACGATTATAAGAACCTGCCAAAAATATAGTAAAAAGAAGGGATCTTATTGTTTTTCACAATTGATGTTATTTATCACTTTTACCTGGTTCGTACACATTTCTGCACACGGAAATTAAGCACTTTTAAGGACCATTAATGAAAAAAATTAAGGACTTATGAGCAAATGGGAACTGAATAAATTCAATTGAAGATATTATCTATGCCTGAATTTCACTTTTGTTATACCATCCTAAAAATAAAATAGATCCCTAAGTAGTATACATTATTGCTAAACATGAATTAATTAACATAATTGTGAATAAGTTTGAGAATAAAATAAATTTTATGCAATTTATCAAGTAGCATTAAATATTTTACACTTATAATAATTGGTCATATTTGAAAGAAGATAAGTGACATTTACGTTTTACTAACAATTAGCGTTATGTTGATTTTTTTTATGTCTTATTTTGTCACATACTTGGTCAGTCTGGAGGTTTAGTAAATAAGCAGGTAGATTTTTATGTCAAACTGCATAGGTTAAAATAAGAAGTAAAATCAAGCATCATAATCAGCATGATTCATAACAAAAGACTGAATGTTGTCACCACTGCTGCTTGTCTAGAGAGAGACCCGCTGATTAGAACAAACATGAAAAGCCTGATGTAAGCAAGGTTGGCAAGTGTTAAAAGTTAGTCAGGCTCTGTTTGATATAGTTAGTGTCATAGCTTCGTGTACAGTTCCAGGGGTTGTAACCCAGTTAATATACTTTAAGGTTCCAATAAGCCATTAAAGCACCAGAAGTGATATGTTTTTTTTTTTTTTGTATTAAGTCTCAGTAGATGCATTAGAATATGTTTTACTTGAATTTTTACATTTTTATATTTTATCTTGTGACCACAGTGAGTATTAATGAAAGGCAATAACTCAATGTAGAGATAATTTTTAAGAGTAATCAGTTAGCTATAAATAATTAAATTAGGTAGTTTGATAACCTGTCATTATGGATTTACATGACCACTATTAAATTTTATTTTTTAACAATATTTGTTAAAAAAGCCCTATTAAAATCAAAATCTAATAAAATTTCACAGTTTAAAATGCATGTAATTTATGACACAGATTTTTAAACGATATTAAGATAAGTACACATTAAAAGCTACAAAACATGTATGTTTTGTAACGTTTATATCGATTTCCTTTTCTTTTAAGCATCTTTTCTAACAATTAGAGATTTGTTTCACTATGCAAACCAATGCTCTCGCTAGTTTCTGCATGCTTTATCTCCTAACTTGTCAACCTCTCCATAATGTACCAATGAGGGTTTAATTGATCTGGTAAAAGTTAAATAGTCCAAAACCCCCAACAGATGTGAAGCATATTATCGGTCTAAAATTAACTACAATATCAGACAAAGGTTTAACTAAGCCTCTTATTTAAAAAGAACTTAGAACAAACATAAAGGCATGTTCTGATGTTAACAAAATCAATTACAGCTCACGGTGATGTAATTAAACAAGAACAGTCAAATTCAAACTAATAATGTGGACTAGTGGTCAAAGATTATACAATTTAATTTAAATTTAATCTGGCTCAATAACTCTATCATAAGAGGAAATAGAAATGGGAAATTATAGTAAAGGTTGAAATCCTAAACAATTGGGTAATTTACATAATAATAACTGCACATATCTTTGAAGAATAATTTCCTTTACATACTCAGTTTCTTTTTTCAACACGTTTCCTTTTCATTTTAGAATTTTTGGATTTAATTAAGGATTTGTTATTCTAAAAAACACTAAATGCATTTAGAATGTACAGAAAAATCGGTTCATATGACTAAAGAAATAAAATAATTTTATTTCTTTAGTCATATGAACATTCAGAAACAATATGAAATATATATAGTAAAGGCCAGTTACAGAGCTGATGTGGCAGAATTTCTAGAATTTAGTAACACACTGAACAACAAAATCTAGAAATGGCAAAACTTTTAGAATTTAGAGCAAGCACTGGAAGCAGAATTTAGGTTCCACAGAAATTGCATCAAGTGGGAAAATGCCTAGTGCCAGCTATGTGTATGATGCATTAAGAAATATTAGATGAATCTTTTAAATTGTAAGTTTTCAATTTCTTTATTAATAAAAAAATCCCTGTCTATAATGCCTGCCCATGTGATAAGATCAGAAGCATTTTTGGTATTTTCCATGCTTCTGTCTAGTGAAAAGTAGAGAAAATAAAGAGAAGATAAACATGTTAAGATTCTATTATCAGAAGTAATACATTCAAATATTATGATTTTAATGTTCTTCCAGATGTTCTCCAAAAATTAAGAAATTCATTGCAAACTTTCTGTAAAATACACCCATTACATGTTGATACCATGGAGACATTTTTCATTTTGTCACATATTTCTAGAATCGTGGGTCTATAAATCTTGCCTTCAAATCCTTCTAAACTTTCCAAGCTAAAATCCTAAAGAAAAATTATCCCTACCAATTCTGTAACCACAAAATGCCAGAAATATTTTGGAAACAAAAAAGAAGAGAAAAAGTGTAAAATTAATTTTATAGAGAAAACTCATGCATATTTTGAGAACTTATACTGAGAATACTCTGACTGAGACAATTACATGGGAAAAACCCTTACTTTGAAAAATATTAAAAAGAAGACATTTTTAATTAATTACATAGCTAATTTTTCTTTTGCTAAGAGCCGTTTCGTAAATTGTGCTTTATAGCATTATACCTTGTTTATTTTTCAGATTTAAAATATTGTATAAGTTGCCAAAATGAAACTTTATACGACAGCAAAAAATAAAAATGTTTTATTTTAATGTTATTTTCTAAATATAATTTCAATATATTAGCATTATTTTATCATTATCAATATTATGATGTTTTAAAAAAAAATCGTAGAAAAATTCTCCGATTTTGGAATTAAAAAGTTTCTATAGAAACTAATCTTAAAATCGCCAAAATGTTGAAAAGTCGCCAAATTTAGAAACCACTTAATAAAAGAATTCACATCCCCAAAAGCGAAAAGTTGTTTAAGAGCTCTTTACTAGAAAAAATGAATTTCGAAATGCTTATGTTTCACTTCTTGCTTAGAAACTCAAGTATCCCATCATTTATATTAGAAATAGAAACAAATTAGAACTCATGAACCCATTCAAAAGATAACCATATATACGTCAGTGAATCGGCAAAAATATTCCTCAAAATGCTAATTCACACTGAAAATGACAGTAAAAACAGGCAGAAATTTCAGATGATTAAAATTAAGGACCTTCTGATGATTTTGGCCAAAATTAAGGACTTTTATTAAGGATAAAAAAATCGATTCCAAATTATTTAAGCACTTTTAAGGACTCTTAAGGATCGTACGAACCTTGTAGTACGTTAATTTCAGCTAGTAAGCATAGTGCCATCACAATTCAGGCATTTATCAATAGTTAACAGGAGCTTATGAGTCACATTTAAACTTTTTGCATGCTGTGTATATGTACAGGAATCACCAAGCTAAGTTAATGTCAGTAAAACTGTTGATAACTCATTTTAGCCCTAATTACTTTCACTTAAAAAAAAAAAGAAACATTTTGTCTTTTTACCTTAATGTTTCCAGATATTTCAGCATCAATATTTTTAAATGCAATGTTGAATTCATATAGAAAAAAAAAATCTTGGTGATTGAAATACTACACTGTGTAAACCAGAAAGCATAATTATTTTTCGAAACAATCTATTTAAAGATAAACTCACTAATATCATATTAAATAGACAAATGTGTTGAAATTGACTTTTAAAGTTAACCCTCACAGAGAAAAAATATTTATTTGTTAAAATAAGACAATAAAATCCTTCCACAATTTATGACTTCTATTAACAGTAAATGCAAAAATTTTTCATTTGTGATTGCAATTCAAATTTGTTAATATATGATAGAGGATGCACATGTAAATCCTTTGCCGGATGAGTTTCATCACCTTGTTTCGCAAATGAATTAAAAATTTAATAATAATTACATTCCAGAAGAAGGCAATTAAACATAGCAAGTTAAAATCCCAATTTAAAATGCATTTTCAGATCAGATTTAGTGTTTAAGACTATTTTGTATATACTACATTTAAAAATTCTAGTAGTTGATTCTGTTTCTTAGAGAAAATTACTTAATGAAATGGAATGCTGTTCCTGAAATATTTGAATATGAGTATTTACTATTCCTGAAATGTATACTATTCTATCTCAATAGTATACATTTTCTCACCTCCCATCTGTCTGTTTCATTAAACTTTTATAACATATTTATCAACTATTTCTACTTAAATTGCATATGTATTTCTTATTGATTAAAACTAATTTATCGTTAGCTTTTACTTCTATATTTTGTTTAATTTCAATTATTTAACATTGATTATTTTAGTTGCACATTACTGCTGATTTTGGCCAAAATTAAGGACTCTTAAGGACTGTACGAATCTTGTTTTTATGGCTTTATCTTTTGTTTTGCATTTGAATATTCTATTGTAAAATTACTGAAAATATCGAAAGTGTATTCTTAAATGATCTAGTAAAAGCCAAGGGTCTTTGTATTTATTTTTTTTTAATTTATTAATTTTTAACTTATTTTTAAATTTATTTATTTTCAGGAACTCTTTGAATATAAGAAGCAAAAGATGGCAGAGAAACCTAAGTGGGATTGACATTGTTTGCTGTATACGAGTTTCCAGATTCTAGTCACTATATTAGCAGCCATTTAATATGATGTTTGATTAGTTGAGTAAATAATGCTTGTGATTTTTTTTCTCTCTAGAATGCCTCTAAAATCACAATAGTAGATCTTATGAAATTTTTATCATGCTATAGAAGTATGACACATTTAAAATTTTTTAAACTGCATAAAATATGAATTCGAATTTCAAATTTGCACTCCTCACAAAAGTCATGATATACTTTCAGAATTCATATTGAAAGTAACCATTTGAATTTTAAAGTTTTGATTTGCCTTGTTTGAAATATGGCAAAACACTTGAGGGCTATCTGCTTAAGGGAAAGAATGCCTTCATGGAGGGCTTTAAGGGAAACTGGCTGATTAACATGTTACATATAGGAAAAACCGCAAAAACACCCATGCAGTCTGTTTGGTGAGATTTGATCCGCAGACCAAACTACCAGCATTCAATGACTTTCACTTAGCTGTTGATGGGACTTTGAATTTGAAAGATGCATTTATTAACTTTAATAATATATTGCTGAAGGGATGTCAGCTGAAGTAGTAGAATTCTTTTATAGAGACAACAGGCACATTCTTACACAACTCATGGGAAAAACAACAAAAACACTTGCAGTCAATTTTTACTTAGGTATTGGATTTAAAACAAACTGCTAATGTTCTACAGCTTCAACCACAGATAGACCTTTTTCTTAAATTCACCCAACCACTACTCAGTAAATTATCAGTTCTATCATTTCATATCCCATCAGGAAAATTTTAAATGCTACAAGACCTAGGAGCTTTGCAAGTGAATGTCATGATACATATTTTATTTGGACGCAGTTTTTTGAGGATCACTAAACTATTTCTTTTAATGAATCTGATAAACATTATACACGACAAGAAATTGTTTATATTTTAAAAAGTAGCATGTTAGTGTAAATAAAAAATTTTAGCTATACATGATTATTTTTATAAATATTAACTTTATTTAAAATTTCATACACTGCTAATTTTGAATAAAATAAAAAAAATTGGCAAGGATACTAAAATATCTAGGGTACATCTGCATAATGCTAAAAAAGTAAAAGAATGGTTATACTGAATTTTCATTCAATTTATAAAAACAGTGTTAGCAATATTTTTCTTGTTTCATTACCATATCAAAACAATACTCTTAAAATAAAAACTTTCTATAAATCACATTTTTTTTCACATTTTATGGGGTCATAATATGCTGTATTAACTTTTCATGCAAATATACAACATTCAAACTCATCCAATGAATAAATATATACACACTATGCTGGATAAATAACTCTGCAGACTGGATAAATTTGTCCAGTCATAACATGGACAAAAATGAGCAATCTCTAACAAAAGTAAAATCAAATTCAATCATATCCTTCACAAATCGGAAGGGGAAAATCTGCATTTTGTACATAAATTATGAACATTCATTTTGTATTATTCTACCATTCAAATTTGCATTATCCATTATAATACTTCATATCTCTCCACACTTAAATAGAAAATAAGAAATACATAAATTTGCATTAAACAAAATATCCAGGAAAACATATTACAAAAGTGATGGACATAAAGAAATTAAACACACATATAAAGTCTCAGCAATATTAAATTATCTTTTGTAATTTAATAATGAGAAAAATGTGATGAAAACTAAATAAATATTTGCTAAGAATTACATATCATAATATATTTGCACTATATCACATATAAAAAAAGCGCAGTCACAAAGAATTCCATTAATTACCAACTGGCATTTTATATTTTCTTATGAAATTGCATTTTATCTCAGTATTCATACCACAATTAACAGACTGAATTTATTTTTTTAATTACTGTCTTTTATAATTCACAAAAATATAGGAAATAAAATTTATTAAATAACTGGAGTTTCGCTGTTTTATTGAAAAAATATAGATAACATACATGAAGCCATTTACAGTATGTTTCACAATAACTTTCATGTATCAAAAAAACTATTTTACATCATTGCTTAGTAATATTCTCATTTTGCAAATAAACTGTTTACACCTCATGTTAACATTGGTTAAAAAAAATATTCACTTAATAATGCATCTTTAGCTTTTATAATCATTTTGGATTAATTTCAGATTTCTTGATGAATGAATTCAGTAAACAAATACATGGTTTTACTTACTAATAAAGTTTAGCACCAAAACTTTGGAATGCAGATTTCTAATCTTATATTCAGGCACAGAATAAAAAAGCAACAATATATAAAAATTCAGATTAGATTTTTGATACATACATTGAAATTTAAGATATAATTAAAATTTATCAGTAAACCAATTATTTCTAAAAGGAAAAAAAAAGTTTTAATGCCATTTAAAACACATGGAAACTTAGTAGCTATAAATGTAGTTATGAATTATATAGGGTGATTTTTTTTGGTACTAGACCCAAGAAATTATTCATTAAATATTAAACATACGTATCTTACGTAATGAGAAACACATTAGTACTAAAGATGCTGGATATATTAAACACAACTCTCTAGACACAGCCAACCATGACACTTTATGGCATTCTTTTTCCATTTTTTAGTGCGAATATGCATGCATGAGATGGCTCCAACAGTGTCTTTTTTTGTAATAACATCATGGCTTTCCCTTATCTTCTTCCAATGTCTCACATTCCTTTGACACGGATTTTGTACATATACATTTCATAACTTACTGAATAACAGCATTTTGTTTAGTAACTAAAGAATCACCCTATATTTATTTCAAAACTATCACTGTGAAACGTCATTATATTTTTGTCAGTCGTGTTCATGGCTTCATACTCTTTCCAACTTTATATGATATCCAAGTTTCTCATCTATAAGTACACTTTTTTTCTTCTTCGGTAACATTCTTATGAAAATGTCAGGAAATGCAAATTTTTCATCAATGTTTATATATCACAACAATGTTAAATTTAAATGGTTTGTTTTAAAGGATGGATGAAATTTTTTTTTTTAATTAAATGCTAAAAGAATTGATAGAATACAGTTTGAGAGAAAAAACTTCCTCTAACTTTGAAAAAGTAAAATACAAATATCTCGTTTTGAGATTACTCACCATTTGTGCTCTAGATGTTCTGTGTTTCACGAAGTTTATGAATGATATTGCATTTTTTAGCATTAAATTTAGTGCTATTAATGTTTAATAAATTGTATCAAAATTTTATACATTTTTAGTATTATTTATTACTCTAATTACGAAAGAAAAATACTAAAGAAATAATTTATGTCACACTGATGTTAAAAAAGAAAAAAAAAAAATGTTAGACCTAAAATGAGATCATAAGATGAACATATAAGGTATTTCTCCCACTTCCCTAGCGTGCCTTCGTGGTGTAACGGTAGCACGCTGGGCCGGTATTGCAGAGGTCCGTGGTTCGATTCCCAGCGAAGGCAGTTGCATATCTATCATCTATTCTGCTTCCAATTAACCTAATGACTCTACAAGTGGCACCCGAACTAAAAAGGGTTGTGGATGATGATTCTCCGCATCCAGGATTTCGCGACTAGGACCCCTAAAACCTTAGTCACCCTTTAAAAAGGGGAGTATATAAAGTATTTCTCCCACTTCTCTCGCGTGCCTTCGTGGTGTAATGGTAGCATGCTGGGCTGGTATTCCAGAGGTCCGTGGTTCGATTCCCGGCGAAGGCATTAGCGTATTTTTCATTTTTTCTGCTTCCAATTAACCTAATGACTCTACAAACACACGTAAGAAATCGGAGATTACACAGTGGATAAATGCTTTTCAAGCAACATATTACCTCAGGAAATCTCGTGAAAATTCTGTAGTGTATTAATAACAAGAAATTATTCTTAAACTACAATTAAACTTCTTTTCCATAATATTTTAGTTACACATAAAAAAATTTAATTGAATAGAGAAACATAAAAGACCCTGCAAATTAAAGCTTTTATATCTTAACCATAAAGGATGGTACTAAAAATAAGTGCATAACAGAATACGTAGTATTAACCCTTCAAATCATGGGTCTCAGCATGAGTCATTGATAACACTAAACACTATTTGTTAACACATAGAAATGTGACAAAATATAACTGATAAATTGTGTGATAAGATATACCCAACATTAAATAAAGTGTCTATACATTGCATTATACATTATAGCACACAGTGTTCTCTCTTGGACAAATAAAAGATTCAATATTTTAGACTAAATTTGAAGATATAATATGGCAAAGAAAAAATGCAATTGTTTTATCAGGTACAGTTTCAAGGGGTGGAAAAGAGAAATTATGCTTCCAAATCAAAGCACTTCAAAAGCAATTAAATATTATTGTAATTCATACAAATGTATTTGTATTTATGATCCAGTCTAGAGTTGGACGATTCCATTATGGACCCGATTCCAGAAAATAAAAAGTTGTAGCTTATTGACAGCTCTTGTTAAAAGCAAGCTAGAAATAGAGATCTGCTGTTAGTTCATGAACTGATTTATTTTACTGAGCAAGTGAATGAAAAGAACTAAATAAATTGAAAGTGTACCAGTTTCCCATTTTAGAAGAGAAAAGAATATTTATTTTCCCATGTTAAAAATGAGTTTATTCAACTTTTTCAAAATTTTTATTCTAGAATTTTATTATTAGTTCTGTGCAGAAAGGGAGTTTTCAGGAATCTCAAAACTACAGCTCTAAGAAACCAGTTAAGAAAATCAGTGTTTGATCGAGTCAAATTTCCAATCTTGCAGCTTGTTCTATTCTTTTGGCTCTTCATTCCAACCTCACTAACTGGCCTCAACCCCATTGCTCATTCGATCTTTCTTCTCTTCACTCTATCCTCACTAACCATTCTTGATTATTTTCATCAAGGTTACTGTTAGTGATTGGTCAGTCACAAAAACAAAGTGAACCAATTTATTTCAGCGAGCAAGATATGATCCCATTAAACAGCTCATTTCTATTCAATACTGTAATCTGAGGATTTGGGATGCTCTATTTAACAATGTTACGAGGCCCCCACCAGTAGAGTGGTTATGACCACTGAATACTGGGAGTATGATTTCAGGCAAATGGGTTGGTTGCATGGTTGTATTTTTCCTCTAAATGTAACAGGAATGAGAGCCAGTTTCACTTAGAAAGTGCTGTACAAAGATATCCCTTCCCTTAGGCAGACAGCTGCTATACGTTTACGACTTTCAAATAACCTAACCTCAGAAATGATGTGTTGCACGTAATGTAAAATGAAATACATTATTACATAGGAGACTGGAAAATTAACTTAATTCCTCTTAGCTTTCAATAAAAAACACTGAATTATAAAGTTATTTCATGAAATAATTTATATGAAATATTTTTACATAAAATCATCAGTGACATCTATTACAGTGAAAAAATTAGAAGTTAATTTCGTAACAGGTTTTGGAGAGCCTACAGCTTTGTAAAATGAGTTCTGAATATTATGGCTCATTCTCATTAGGAGCACACAGGTAATTTATGAACTAAATATTTAAAATATATAAGGCATTTTATATTGCATATGCAGAGGAGGTGATTATGTATATCAATAAGTATCCAATTTGTTAACCATTAATGATTAAAATGACTAACAACTGAATGAATGTACAAAATGCTTTACAAAATCTACTAATACAAGAAGGCAATAATTACATTTTAATAATTTCAAATGCAATTTTATACAGTTATACCATATAAAAATATCTACTTACATTATTAAAACATTTTAAAATTTATAATCCAGATTATTTAAGTTAAAAAATTAGTTATTTAAAGCACAAACATATAAAAATAAATGAAATTTTGCAAATTTTTTATCATATGCATTAGAAGGCTATATAATTAGTATAAAATGTTTAAAAAAACTATGCTCCAGAAATGCCAGTTGAAAAACCACTGTACAACACATAAAAATTAGGAAATCAAAATATGCACACATAATAAATAAAAAATAGTATGAAAGTATGATTAAAAGAAAAAAAAATGAAATACACAGAATTTACTAAAAAATTGCAAATACTACAATAAGATGCTTAGTTAAAATTAATATACTATCATGATTTTTAACAGTACTGCAAATATATAATAAAATTTCATACTTATTTATTACATTAACTCCAAATTTATGATTTAGGTATTTTAAATTTTGTAACTGGTTAAATTACATTTATAATATTAGTTAGTGAACTGCAAAAGAAGCAGTCCAATCTGAACATATTATTTGATCTTGATTTTTTAATTAGAAAGCTCAAGGCATTTTCAAGGACAACAGAAAAGAAATTATTCCTACAAAACAGAGACTACATTACTTCCTCTTAAAATGTACTGAACTTTCTCATTTTTGTCATAAATACCAAACATTGTTTGATTTTTACCAACAGATCACTAAGGGAAATATATGACAGCAACATTCAATTACAGTTCAGATATGCAGATGGCAACCGGATATAGTATATTTTTCCATATTACAGTTTATTACCCCCATTTTATACAGTATTTACTCACATACCTTTCCTCCCTTTTTTAGTAATTTTATCGTATTAAAATCGAGAATAATTTATTTTCTGATAGGCAGGGTTATTGCAAGAACATAATAAATTAAAAGTATTCAAAAATAAACTACTGGTAACTATCACATTA
Source organism: Stegodyphus dumicola (assembly GCF_044657685.1). Taxonomy (NCBI): domain Eukaryota; kingdom Metazoa; phylum Arthropoda; class Arachnida; order Araneae; family Eresidae; genus Stegodyphus; species Stegodyphus dumicola. The sequence continues at coordinate 158,202,875 of NC_140771.1, read as the reverse complement.
TTATTCACAAAAAAGAAACCTATATTCCAATAAGAATATATACTAATACCAACATTACACTACCTAATAAGCTATCTTCATTCCAGTTCTCTGTATCTAGAATCTTACTCGCTTTTATTGTTGTCCACTGCTGCTTTTAGCCTCAAATCATTCAGTTATCATTCTTAGAACTATTGTCTGTGTTGTTTTGCTATAGCTTCATTATGATCGTTTTCATCATCTTAGTAACCCATTCAGATCTCATATGCAATGATCTTTAAAATAATCATCCCCTTGATAGCATTGTATATCTCCATTTTCTTAAAGCTCTTCACTAGTACTGCTTCATGAATCAGAGCACTCAATATCCATAATTAAATGATTTCAATGAAAAGTCTCTGGATTTTTCCAATTCTAATAAAATTATGTGATCCTGCAAAATTTACTTGTTATAAAACTTTTAGAGACAGTCTTTAAATGGTTTATTCACCAATCTCTATTGTTTGCAGAAGTGAAGCAAATCCTCTTGGAATGATGACAGGAACTGTGTTTGTTCTGTTATTTTTTTAACACATTCCATGAGATGCCTGCAGATACTATCCCACAGCAGCAGTGGCTTTTTAAGTATTAGAAAAACCCTCATATAGTTGATGGCCAATAAGTTCACACAATTTCAATCAACTCTTTCATATCCAGATTTCTAATAGGTAACCAATGTTAGCGAGTTGAAAGGGGAAGGTTTGGCAAGACCTCTGCAGGTAGTTTGTGGGGTTTGCTTTTATTAATAAGACAAAAATAACCACTACATGGACAAATCCTTTTCATATCTAGGGAATCTTGCTTCATAAATGCCTTGAAGAAGGGGGAAATTATGTGAATATTTGAAAAATTTTCAGAACCTTGCACTTTTTAGGAGGAAAAATATACAAGTAAATATGATACTTCAATATTACATTTCATTACTCCAACATCATATCAAAAAATTTCAAAAAAGAAATTAATTGTAAAAAAGATTTCTTTTTTTAAATTCTTTAAAAAGACAACAGATCAATGAAAAAATATTATAAAATGGTTACTATCATTTAATTAAAAACACTATTTGAAAGGTGATAGTTGAACTAAAACAACAAAATATCAAAAAATTAAATTAAATAATTTAGAGCTTCCTCAATAATTAGAAAGGAAGCACGTAAAAATTACTAAGGATATTAACTGATCATAACTTCAATATGAATTGATAGATTTGTAACAATTTTAACAATTTTCTGACAGTGAGCAAGTCACAGATTATTCATATATACTTTAACTCAAACATGATACAAAGAATCTCTAAGCATGTAAAATTTTTCTTGAGACTAATTCTAGGATAATACATAATAATTCTACAACTGAATATCACAAGTCAACAGTTTTAACACAATATAAAATTTCATGATAGATAAATGAATATAGTATTTTGTACAAATGAATGAAAGCATATCTTTGGATTACAGCAGTGAAAACCCCTTTCTTTTATTTCATCAAAAACACATACATATACACGTACACACGAGAGAAAAGTGATTGGCATTTGAACTTTGCATTTAAATGCCATTGTACTTTAAATAAAATTGTCAATTAAACTAAAAGGGTGATGTGCATAGTTCAAAAAATGATAGCATTAAAAATGGAATATATATGAAAGTGCAACAGTTCCTATAGACAGGTAGATTATCTGCCCTAGCAGGTATTACTTTGTGATTAACAAATAGGGACAGCTTCAAGTTATTCACAATCTTAACAAAACTAAATCCAACTTCAGTTACTGAAGTTTTGCTTAGGCACAGTCTTCACATGAATGCTGGCACATAATATCCTCCAGCATATTTTACATTAATCTGGTTTCTATACAAATATGCTCATGTACAATGAGAACGGACAGAACAGATTTTTTTACATTAGTCTAATCTCATGAGAATTTTATTCACAAAGGCTTAAGGTCACACTGCTCTTGAAACAGGTCGTCTTGATCGAGCCAGATTGTATGATACAAGCTTCTGAAAAATTAAGACGATTTACAACCACAAATGTATTAAAAAAATATGAATTGCATTGGAAGTGAAGAAATCAATAAATATTTCACACCTCTCAACATGACTTCAACTGCAACTACAATATTGGTCAAAGTTCCAAAAGAAGAATAGTGATTTTATCATTAAGTTTCTTTCACTCTGAAGAAATGGGCACATTACTATAACCTTGCTGATGCAAAAGTTGGTAAAGATGAGTGGGTATTCAGTTAATGCTCATTTCAAAGTAATGACCTGATGTTTAAAATCTGATCAAAGTTTATAAAAAGCATAGAAATACTACATGAGTGACGTCCTTTCAGGGGTGTGACCAGAGATAAAGACATAAAAATTATTTTCTGTGTTGTTAGCTGGATTCCAGAACATGAATCACCCTTTGGATGGATACCAGTTCTCTACTTCCAACTGAACCCTGTTAAAGGGGAAAAAAATTACAGAATGTAAGCACATGCACATTAAAGGTGAAGCCAAGAAGTAATTACTACCAATGTTCACACCTAAGTGTATGTGTTAAAACAATCAAAGTTATGAAAGAAAACATTATTTTTAATAATAGTAAAAAATACACAATACAAATTATTTATACCTTGGATAGGTGCTATTGTTTTCACTTACATATTTTTATCTACAAGTAAAGATGAGAAGTTGTTGCCAACAGAGTTGCTTAAAATCTTAATGTTACAAAAGTGCTTTGCTCATAAGCAAAACAAAATGAATAATTAAAAAAGTGATTTTATCTGTATTTCTTAATGTTTTTCAGAAAATGATGCTTTACACTGTTAGAAAAATAAATAAAAAACAATATAAGAGCTAAGAAGATTTAGATCTACATGACTTTGTACTAAGTATCAAACGTATGGTGTTAAAAATATCTTTTATTAATGCTACACATGTACTAATATAGGGTGGTACAATAAAAAGCTATCACTTGGATAAATAATATTCTTTAGGCAGATTACTAAAGCAAAATTAATGGCTGTCAAAGACACTGTTAACTACAGGCTGATAATCACCAATACAGGTCACCAGACATGATACACTAAACTTAAAATAACACTTCAGATTCAAATTAAACTGAACACATAATTGTTCATCAAGTCAAGGGTCACAGAGATCAACCCATATACTACCGGTATAGAGCTATGAAATATAGTTAAATATTTAAGTTAAGTGTAATCATACTGGTTTTCAACAGAGCTACTCCTGCTGTTGACTTACAAGATGATGGTCATTTGGAATCAACTATAAGTTACCAATGTAGGATGATACAATAAATTCTGATGGAAACTAAAAATTAAATCAAAGCATAACTGCAATCAAGGTAACTAACTGCCTCATCAAGGTAGTTGGATACCAATATCTGCAGGTTGATGATCACTGGAAGCAAAGCCACCAGTGTGATGCAGTGGATTAGATTAGAAAATCAGATTAATATCTAAATTATAATTAAACATACTAATGGTGTCAAACCATCATTTTCAGTCAATTTACATGTCAGCTGTGGTGCAGTAAATCTAAGTAGATTTTTAAATTAAAATTAAAATCACAGATGCCCTACATGACTACTAATCAAAGGTACTGACCCTTTCAATGCTTTTGGCCACTGGTGTGAGGCAAAACAGTATATTTAAACACAAATTAAGTTGAAGCACAATGATGTCAAGATGATAATCACTGGTGAGCTACAGCTTAAGGTTCATCACATAGATCATCACCATATGGCAGTGCAAATTTAGTCATATATTAAATCGAAGCCATCAACATTGTTAGTCACCAATGACCTACAACTACAGGTCATAAATGTGGGGTAATGCAATAAATTTAGACAGATATTAAAATTGAATCAAAGTACACTATTGGTTAGTGGTGACTTAAGGTTCAGGCCATTCATATAAAGACCGATGTGTACTTTTTTTTTTAAATTGCCTGACTTCTTTGGAAAAAGTTTCAGATTTTCACTTTCTTTTTATGATCATTTTTTATTGCCCTTACTTTCTAGGTGAGTGAACTATGTTGAAGATCACTTGGAGTTAACCAATGAATTACAAAGCATGGACAGCGTAATAAATTAATGCTTCAAAATAGAATCAAAGCACTTCTAAGTGTACTCATCAAAGCTACTGGTCACCGATGACCCACAGGCTAATGATGACTGGAGGTTAACCCATGGGTCACCAGTGTAGAGGAGTGGAGTAAATATGAGCAAGTTTTCAAAAATGAAATTATACACCAAAAGATATAAGCAGCCATCAAATTTATCGGTCAATGGGTCAATACACGTGACTTATTTTGTTATTTACTAGACACATGGTTACTGGCAACAATCCATAAGATTACTGGTATGAGCCAATGCGTAAAATTTAAATAATTTGTTATAATAAAATGAACCCAAAGAACATCAGTCAGAGCTACCAAGGAACACATGGCCATGAAGACTAATCATCATTTATAACCTTAGCAGTGTGAAATAATATACTACTGTAACACTGATAATACCTGCCAGAACAGCAAGATTAGGCAGCATAATGAAAATTTCCATAAAGTTTAGAGAGACTGTGACATTTTCTAATGTCAAAAGACATTTCTAACACCATATATCATGTCAATGAAAAACTTGTAACTCATTTCTAACTATAAGATTAGGCAGCATAAGGAAAATTTCCATAAATTTGAGAGAGACTGTGACATTTTCTAATGTCAAAAGACATTTCTAACACCATAAATCATGTCAATGAAAAAACTTGTAATTCATTTCTAACTATACACTACCATCTGCATTAAAAATAAAATCTGAAGATAATAAATTTCATAGCAATATATACATTAAATTTCTCACTATATATTTTGCTACGAATTATATTCCAAAGTTGTAAGATATCCATACACATTCTTGCACTGCTCAAAATCTAATATTACAATTCAGGGATTAAAAATTTACAATAAGCTACCTTTTTTACCCCCTAGGCAATAAAAATAATTTTATTCTCTTCCGCCAACCCAAGCAAGCATAAAAGTATTTCCGTCTGCTGATTCCAGTGATTTTTTTATACATGAAAACAGGACATTACACATCATAAGTCATCCAATGAACCACTTCAAATTGGCAGTATTTTAAAAGGATAGAACCATTATAAAATTCGGCACAAATATTTAATTGCATTCTTTGAAATAAAAAACTGCCCAATGAACTCTTGAAAACAGAAATTTACAAGATGGAAAGTTCTAAAAGAATATTTCAAAAGGTGCAAAAATTTTCCTTTAATTTGTCAAATCAAAGAAGCTAAAAAGTGTATTCTTTTACTTTTTGATTCCAAAAGGAAACTATAATTTTATGCACCAATTAAAAGAAAAACTTTCTATTATATATACAAATAATAAAATGAAAGTCTGCAGAAAATCTTGAAATTTTAAGAAATGTTACAAAAGAAGATATTGATGAAATAGCAGCAGCATAAATCTGTCTAAAACATTTAAACACATGGTAATTTATTTTCTTTACACATGCTGCTACAGTTGATAAATTATTACAGACAACACTTACTTATCTTAAACATGCACTACTTATGTTTTGAAACAAGCAAATTTTTAGAAACTTAGAATGCAAGTTTTTAAATGGATACACAAACCAAAGACAACAACCCATTAAATTTAGATAAATGTACGTAAAACATATCACCAATACTTATTTTCCTGAACAGACTTCTCAAATATTAAGTAAAATTATTAAAAGTGCAGAGAATATTCAAAGAACATCTCGATTTCTAGGCAAAATATGTATGAAAAATATTTGTAAGAAACATCTGAGCTCTGTTCTATATGTAGTGAGCAAAGTTAGTAAAAGGTCAATATATTATCTATTCAAATAATTAAAAAAAACTCCTATTTTAAATTTAAATTAACAACAAAATTAATGTATATGTGTTTGGCAGTATTTAAGACGCAAAAAATATTTCTGGGAAGGAGACAACTCGTCAGCTCTCACGTTCACCGCTTTGGTATGCTTTCTCACAGACTGTATGCAAATCAAAAAAATTCTGAGCTTGAATTTCAACCTGTGTAGGAGGCTTTAAGTTATGACATAAAGCAATACATAAGCCAATATACTAAAAACTTGTAAAATATCGTTTTCTCCAATCTCCCCACCCAAAATGCATTTTTCAAAAGTAAGAATTATACACATTACTGTATCAAAAAAGCTAATTATTTAATTTATTAATCTACTATAATTTCTAAATTTAATATTACAATTTAAGGATTAAAATTAAAAAATAAGTTATATGTTTTAACCCTAGGCAATAAGAATAATTTTAAGTAATACAGTTTACTTACAGTTAATGTGACAAAGCTCTTAAACTTTTTTAAAACATCTACCATCACATCAAATTTCCCATCAGGTACATGATCTTTTAGTACATCAATAAATTCCTAAAATATACAAAATATTACAATTTAAAAGCATATATTTTTTAGTATATCACCAACAATACATCATGAATTTAACACATTCCTTTATAAATACATATACTTTCAAATTCACTATTCATGAAATCAAAGTCCTGAATTATTCAAACTTTTCAAATGAAATCATTATTCAGAAACACTTGCAAAAACTAGGGAGAAGGTAACCATTTTTACAGCATTCAGAAATATTTAAATAAGCTATTTTTTAAAAAAATTAGCATTGCTGTTGAATTTGATAAAACATTAATACAGTAAGACAAATAAGGATAAGTGAATTTACAACCATATAAATGATAAATCAATTTGCACAAATTATTAAAATATTTAATTGCAATTTTCACAACCACGAAATTAAAAACTTATATCCCATTTTAGCATTTTTAATACTGAACTCTAAAAAGCAGATACTTCCCACCTTCTATATATGTGAATCTGAATTAAGCAATCTAAATTTTTCACAGTATTTCAGTTTACACTTAAAGAGGAAAAAAACTGAAGTAGACTTTATTTTGAAGTATGTGAAGGTTCATGTTTCATTTTTTCGGGAAGGAGGCAACAAATTTGTGAGGTCAAATGCTTTTCATCTAGGGCTATGACTAATGTAACATTTGACAAAGTCATCTAATGACTTGTCTTCCTTTCTATAGCTGATAAGCTTATTTATTTTCATTTTTGACTTTTTACTTTACTCATTCTTCATTTTCCATGAAGTAAATTATGTTGTAAACAATTCAATGCTACAGCTACTCTGAATCTTCCCCTTTTCATTGTTATTAATATGAAGGGAAAATTTATCTAATCCATGCATTCATGTCTCTATCTGCAAGATGCTACTCTCATGTCTATTTCTAATGTAATTAAAAATGTTAACACCCAATCCTAAGTATAACTTTTTTTTAACATTTTTAAATTCATAACATTATGACCTGAAGAAACTTGAGCTGACATCATTACAGATTAGTTGATGTTATGTACAGATAAAAAAAAAAAAAAAAAAAAAAGAATACTTTCAAATCTTAACTTGTATTCTTTTTTGCATTTATGTCACTATCCACAAGCTGATTTAAGTAGTGCAACACACCACATTTTAAAATACCGAGAGGAAGAAATAAAATTTATATTCAAGTGCAAAATGGAGGGAAAATAGATCTGATAAGTATAAATTAATGTATAATATAACAAATAGTATTTACAGAAGCTTGCAACATTATTTTTAGGTATATGCAGGCACTAAAAATACAGACTTTAATTATTATTTTGCTATTTATACAGGAATGCCGAGTATTAATGATGCAACAAATACTATCAATATATACCAAATTTTACATGCATATATTTGACGCACATTTTATCACAGTTCCACTCTCAAAATCCACAAACTTCAAACAACATTCCCAAAAAAAGAATAATTTATATTTTATAGACTATCTAAATTATACTACTATTAATAATAAAGATTATCTGCTTTTGTTAGAACATTAAAAAATATTCTGCAGAAAACTTATTTGACTTTAATATTAAGGATCTGATACAAATGATGCTTTTTAATAAAAAAAAAAAAAAAAGAAAAAAGAAAAGAAAAGAAAGAAAAGAAAAAAGAAAGAAACTTTATTGTAAGGTGGCAAATTTAACTGCCTAACTTTGTGTATCAAATCAATAACAAAAAAACACGGACAGGAAACTACGAAAAAAAAATCAGCAAAAATACCAATGCCTCTTTTCAAATAATATTCAGCATCTCCCATTTCAGATGGTTTTGTAGACAGTAATAATGAATGTATCGAATAAATAACTAAGATACTAACAGAATAATATAACATATGAAAGTTAATCAGCATTCAGATACATGCTGGTATAATAAAATCTTGTTTATTATACCATTGTAAATGAGTTTAAAAAAAAGTTATAAGCCAAGCTATTATAATAAACATTTCATACTATAAATGCATGACAATGCTATTAAGGCTCATACAAACTTACTGGATTTTTCTGTGCTACACATCCAAGTAAAATAGCTATGTATGCAGCAATGATGCTATGCTCCATATGTTTCCCAGCTTTCTGAAGAGCTGAAATATTAATAATGAAAATAAATAAATAAATGAAAACAAGCCTACAGAATTTTTAGACTTTCATTCAGTAATCATAAAAACCTAAAATTTAGAAGGCTTTAGTCCCTGGAAATTTAGAAGGCTTTAGTTTGGATAAAAATTAGATTTTTAAGTCCCCAAAGGATAACAGATTTCACATCATTAAAACACATTTTTTTATGTATTTAAAGGCAGGTGAAACTGCATTTTTACATGGCAAATGAAAGGACCTCAAAGTTCATGAATCACTCACTTTTATTTATCTTTATTTACTTGTTACTGTACGTTTAAGATTAAGATTCACAAAAAAAAAAAAAAGTCTATATTTTCTTTATTTACACAAACACTTTAAAATAGAGGAAATGCCGTCCACGTGATGACACAGCATTTTTTGATGCACACATTACGCAAAGCACTGTAGCAATAATAAAAGAATACAACACATAAATTAGATACTTGACAGGTTCATTATCATAGCAACCATAATTAAATCATGAAGTGGTAGTGCCATCTATTATTGCCAAGACACATTAGAAATTTGTTTGGTAACAAAAAATATTTAAAAACATAGCCCCCAGCCTTGAAGCCTTCTAAGGATTCAATTAAGACAAATAGTTAAAGCACACATAATAACATTAACAAAAGATTAATTGAAAATTCAATCAAAATTAAAGTCCAATGACATGAGAAAAGTCAATAGAAAGTCAATAGTAATATTGTTCACATTAGTCATGATTGGGGATAATACGCAATTTAGTAGCAGCCCATTTGAAATCACTAGCGGCTATATAGACTGTAGCCACTCGAACTTTTTTGTCGTTGTCTGGATGAATTAAGGCAATTCTTCCAATTTTCCATTGGTTTGGAGGCAGTTGTTCATTTTTGATAAGAACTAAGTCACCGTATTTTATTAGATTTAGAGATGCATAAAACCACTTAGCATGTTGTTGAAGGGTTACTCAATACTCTGTACATCATCATTTCTAAAAATGTTGCTCAGTTTATTGAACTAGACACCAACGTTTAAGTCTTGAAGATTTAACAGCACTCAAGTCAGACTGAGGAATGGCAAGCAAAGGGGCTCCAATCACAAAATGACCTGGAGTCAATGCACTCAAGTCGTTTGGATTACTAGACATTGCACACAGGACAGGAATTCATACACGCTTATCTAAGTAAGCACTGTTAAAAATTCCTCATAAGTTAGAAGTGTGGATCCTAATACTCATTTAAGATGAAATTTCATGGACTTCACATTAGATTCCCACAGGCCACCGACGAGAGGGATAAATAACTAAGGTATACCTTCTGAGGATTAAATACCTTCTGAGGACGGATTTGTCGGAGGATTAAATAACTAAGTTATACCTTCTGAGGTAATGTAGTTACATACTTCATTGCTTTTCTTGATGCAAGCTGCATTTCTATAAACCTCTTTCAGTTCCTTACTAGCACCTTTGAAGTTAGTCGTAGAGTCACTTGAAATTTCAGATGGTTTGCCTCACCGGGCAATAAATCTTTTTAGAACTGCTAAAAATGTTGAAGTTGATAGATCACAGACTAACTCTTTTGTTGAGACACACACAAAAATGGATACATAACCCTTGGAAGTTTTAGCTTTTCTCCCAACTTAGGACTGAATATGGACCAGCATAATCAACACTGGTAACTGCAAAAGGTCTTGATGGTTGAATTCTGGGCGAGGGTAAATCACCTATTATCCGGGTCACAGTCTTGCTTCGATTTCTAATACAAGAAATATATCTGTTAATTATCTTTATCATTACACTTCTCACCGAAGGAATCCAAAACTGATAATAACTCTTGACTGGCATGCAAATAATTGACATGATAATGAGTCACGATGAGATTAGTGACATGTCCTTCCTTTGGAAACAAAATATGATGTTTGCTATTTTCAGGAACGTTTGCATTTTTTAAGTGACCACCTACTCGAATGATGCCTTCTTCATCAAGGAATTGTATTACTCGACTGCTCACACTTTTTAATTCTCTCGACTTTTTTAAACAAAAGAGCTCTTGAGGAAAATAAGATTCTTGGAAGAAATTTTTTTATAACTGTTTTTGTAGCTAATCTATGCTCGTCAGTTGTCAGAAAACCTCTCAAATGATTTTCAGAGGAGTTTCGACAGTTGTAAATGAATCTAAGGTACAAAGCAACTATACGATGTAATTTTGACCAAGATGAATACTGTTTAAAAATGTAATTTTCCTTTGCTGTACAAGATACTGAAATGCATGTTTTTCTTTCTTCTCTACGAACTCCTTCATAATCTACATCAGCACAATGATGTTCACTGTCAGGATATGTTTTGAAACCTAGTGAATACAACAAAGCAGGTCCCAGGAACCATCGCTCACAATTCAGAAATTCAGCTGGAAACATTCCTCTTGTACCTGAATCAGCTGGGTTCAGCTTTTCATCGGTATGGTTCCACCACATTAGGAATTGTGTTCCATATTTTGGCAATGCGGTTTGTGACAAATGGAACCCAACGATGTGGTTCTGAAGAAATCCAGGACAGTACAAAAAGTTGAATTTGTCCGGGCCAAAACATTAGATATAGGAAACTCTAAATGCTCTAACACTGATTTAAGTAATTCCACTAACAAAACTGCGGCACATAACTCTAATCGAGGTAGTGATTGCCCATTCAGAGGAGCAACTCTTGTTTTTGATGTTAAGAGTGAAATGTTGATCTCCAAATTATGTGTTACTGAACGCAAATAAATTGCCTTCCTCAGAGGAATCACAAAAAGCAGAAATATCAATACATTTTACGTCAGGAATCAAAACAAATCTCAGTATTTTTAATTGTTGAATAAGATGTAAATCTTTTCAGAAACTCTTCCATTTGTTAGCAGTCTCATAACTAACAGGCTCATCCCACAATACATGGAGCTTCCACATGATTTTGACATAAATAATACAAGGAGCAAGCCAACCCAATAAGTCAAATACTTTCGCTAAATGAGAAAGCATTTAGTGTATTTAAACTTTTCTCCAGAAATGGACATGGAAACGTTAAAGTAGTCTTCTCGGGGGTTCCAATTAATTCCTAAAACTTTCATTGAGCTATCATCTTGAATTTTCATTGCCTCAGAATCATTTCTCAACTCTTTGGGTATATTCTCTAACACTGATAAGTCATTGGATGACCATTTACGCAGTTCTAACATTCGCAACAGTTGATTTACTAGAGTTTTACACTCTTCAGTGTTTTGAGCACCTACCAAACAATCATTTACAAAAAAATTTTGAAGTACATCCTTCGCAGCTAACGGATAGCTATTCTGCTCATCGTAGGCAAGTTGGTATAAAAAGCAAGTAGCTAAATATGGAGTGGTGGCAGTGCCATATGTGACAGTATTAAGTCAAAATTCTTGAACAGGATATCCCTCCAAAATATCCTTTGAAAGTTTCTATCCTTTTCATTCACTAAAATTTGTCTAAACATTTTCATAATATCAACTGTGACAGCTATTGGGTAACATCTGAATTTTAGCAAAACTGGAGAGAACTCTTTTTGTATTCTAGGACTTGTCATCAATATATCATTAAGAGATAGTCCTGATGAGGACTTACTAGTAGCATTAAAAATCACACATATTTTGCTCAAAGAGCTAGATTTTTTAATTATTGCATGATGTGGCACGTAGTAAGCCTGAGTTGGGGACTCTATACTACAAACTGGTTCCATGTGACCGAGATCCAAGTATTCCTTCATGAATTGTTTATACATCTCGTTTGTATCAGGGAATCTTAAGAGATTTCTCTCTAAAGATTTAAATCTTTGTAAAGCAAGATTGATAGAATTACCCAACTTTGAAGGGTTACCTTTAAATGGAAGCTTCATGATATAACAACCATTTTGATCACGGACGTGTGTTGTTTTAAAGAATTCTTCATATTCTTGATCTTCACTAGAGATACGTTTGACTTCAGGAATTCAACTAATTCGTTTGTATTCAACTGATGATTATCCACTGTATAAGTGGGAGTTAGATTTGAATCATCAGTAATAGTGTTCCCGGATATGATCCAATCCAACTGAGAACAAATTGCAAAGAGTAATGATTGTCTTCTCTTTATGATATCTCCCTTAAGAATTATATTAATTTTATTAGATCTAAATGTAAAAAATACATTTAGATCTAATAAAATATCAAAGAGTTTTCTTTCTTAGAACATAAGATCAGCCAAGACTAGATCATCAAAATGATTCACAACTTTTGAAGGAAGTGACATATTAGACACATCTGAAGTTATCTTTGGAATCACGGATGCATATGTTCGAAATGTAGATTTTGATTCGAATTCTACATTTTGAAGTTTCTACATTTAAGTTTAAAGAACTACCTTATTTGTGAAGAGAATGATTTTCCTTGCACGTTATGCAACTGTTTTTGCACGACACTAAAGAAGTTACTTTGGAATTAGAAAGTTTCTTAAAATCTTTAGACTGATTTCTACGATTCTGAAAGGTTCTAGCGCTGTCATTTAGAAGCTCGAGTAAATTATCTAAAGTACCTCACTCATCTTTTTTCAAAGTTCTTTCCCACCAAATTTTTATGTTTTTATCTAATTTCTCAGTTATCAGATAACCCTCCCCCCCCCAAAAAAAAAGAAACATCACAAAGATCAGAAACTTCTAGCTTAAGAGTTCTCAAGGAACATACACATTCATTCACTACATCAACACAATGTAAAACAGTTTGAGCTAAATCAGAAGCATTTGGCAAATTAAACATTTTATGGATTATTGCATTAGTTAATTCTCTTTTATTGAGCAACGTTTCTGTAAAAGTTGCAACGTGATATCATAATTAGCATCAGAAACTGAAACAGACTCAATAACAGACAGAGCCTTTTTTCACAAGAAGCCTTTAAATATTGCTACTTCTGACATTTAGAAATATTTGGAATTATAAAAACTAATCCATTCTTTTATATTTTCCCCTATAAAGGAAGAAAGTTCTAATTTTGGTAATCGAACATCAGACAAATTTACTTTTGCTACGCTACTTGTTTTGATAATGGAATCACTGGAAAGTTTCTGAAACTTTTTATTTACAGTTATCCATAATTCATCTAAAGTTTCTTGTATTGTTTGTTGTTCCATAATGAATGTAATCTTTTTCAGGACACAACAAAAAAATTTCCTCAAAGATAGAGTGAAGTTCACTGTTAAAAGCATTTAGTTTTGTTTCGAACAACTTTACCGCTAAAATTTCTGCTTGTTCTAAATCCAAATTTACCATGACTTTGAACGTAGTTATATTTCTTTTTTAGTTAAAACGGATTTCAAATCAGCCATTATGAATAACAATAAATACTATACTAACAACTTTTAGCAAAAGAAGATGGAAAATTGGAACATATTCACCCCAATGCTAGGGTTTCTATATTATGCCACATGCATAATCCACAAATCAAAAGAACACTACGGGTGCTCATAGATATATATATACTTCACTTGCTAATACTCTTGTACTTCATTACACTGATTACTGATCCAATACATTGCTCATTTTTGATGTCACCACTTTGAACAAAAACGAAAATCAAAGCTAATTTGAACAAATCAGATATCCATAGCTTGCTGATTCACTTCTGTGGTCACTTGGACCAGAAATGTTTAAGATTAAGATTCACAAAAAATTAACTGTATTTTTTTTTATTTATACAAACGTTTTAAAATAGAAGAAATGCCATCCACGTGACGACACAGAATTTTTTTATGCACACATAACTCGAAGCACTGTAGCAATAATAATAAAAGAATAGAACACATCAATTACATACTTGACACGTTCGTTATAGCAACCATAATCGAATCATGAGGTGTGCCATTTATTGTTGCCAAGACACACTAGAAATTTGTTTGGTAAAAAACAAAAATACTAAACACTGTAATTAAAGCATTGTTGTTTGTTTGTGTAATCAATTATGGAAAAGCATACAAGGTTTGCTCTAATTTTTCTATTATGAAACTACAGACAGGTACATGAATTTCATCAGAAGGCAAGGGTTATAAACGTTATTATCTCAAGCCTCGAACACCTTATATGTATACAGTAGGTAACAGCATTGATTTCCTTAGCTTTATACTAGTTTTAAAGGAGAATTCCTACGGAGACAGATGCAATAATTGACCTACCCCTCTGATCCTACCAGCAACCTCTCAAGTCTTTCAGCAACCGTATTTTAAGTGTCCCAAGCCACAAAGACCCTACAAATGTATATACATCTATGTTTTTCTTTGGGATCAGATTCAAACCATTGAAAGACTATGAGAAGCAGCTTTCCTAACACCTTGACAACATGGTGACAAGAATAGGTAGGCCATTTGCCTAAGGGAAAAGATGCCTTTTGTGGAGGACTTACGACTTCCCAAGGAAAACTGGCTTGCATTCAAATGACAAAAAGGAAAAATCAGAAAAACATGCATGCAACTACCATGTCTGTTGGAATTCAAACTGGACGGAGCAGCTACTATTCAGCAGTCTTATGCATTCAACAATTGTCAACCTTCAAGCAACAATAATAAGTTTTCATTATTGCATTTCTTATTAGTTGTCTGATATTTTTCATTATAGTAATGACATGATAAAGGTTATTACTATTGTATTTGCACTTATTTTATTCTTAGCTATTTCCCCATGATTTAATTTTCATTCACAATAATTCTAGTTAGCAGAAATCTGAAAACAGACATTGCTATCCCATAAATAACATTCTGAAGCAACCATTTTATTTCTATTTTAGTCATAAAAACCTTTTTTGTTCATCTTTAGATGGCAAAGATAAGTCAGTATACATATTTGATATTGAAAGCATATAGATGATTACTCTTTCTAAGGAAATTGGAAATATTATTGCTGTACTAATTGAAGCTGATGAAGTGATAGATCAAAAAAGAAAAATGACAAAAAATGAGTTCAGTACAAAGTAGTTGAAGACATAAAAGACATGTTAAGTGTCTACAACTAAAACAAATTACAAATGTAATCATACTGAACTATTTCTCACTTTATTATAAAAAGGGTTAATACATGGAAGAAAAGAATCTGTGACAAGATTCATTATAATCACTTTGTAAGCTTATACAGTCTGTCCCTTTATTTTTATTATTTTTAGCATAAATATGATTAACATGCACTGCCTACTTCAGCCAAAGTATATAATTATGCATCTTATTCAAAATTTCAGCGAGCAGCTGGAAATATATAGTATATAAAATAGCTAACAATGCATATATACTGTTAAGGAATATATTGAGGTGATATCAAATCTATTTTAGTGATATCAAATCTCTTTGATATCACCAAGAGAGGGCATTAGGAGTCCATCTATTGGCTTACTTAACCCTTCCCCTTCTGAACACGTGACTTGAAAAAATATTCTTCTTCTTGTAGGTAGAATTTGATGCACTGCGCAATAGAATTCGATTTAGATTCTTTGATGGAACTATTCAGTTCTTGCTTTTTGAGCCTTAATATTCGATTCAGGCGTTTTAGCCTACATTGTATATATGTAAATATTAAGTTAATTAAAATTTATGTAAAACCCTCCAGGACATGCATCTCATTTTGGATTATGAGTGATTTGAATTTGATCTAGAACTTTCGTTTCAATTCTGTTACATACCAATGGGTTTGTAATAAATTATGGTTCGTAATGAATGGGCACACAGAACCGATGATAACTAGATAAATTTATTTTCCTCAAAGAAAGTCTTCATAGTTCTGGAATTTTTCAAAAAAGTACTTGTACAGCTCATCTCAGTATGACAGAGCACAAACAGTACCTACCATTTCAAACTACTAGACACATTAAACACAAGATTATATACAAAGCCTCAATGTTAAGCTCGCAGAATGACCTCAGTCTTGTGTAGATTTCTCCCAGCTGGACATAAATTTCCAGTACCTTGAAACTTGAAATTGCTGGAAGGCCTACACAGTCACACAGGCCAGATACAGTTAACAGAAATTACACCGAAAATGTTGCAAAATGGTCACCAAGTTTGGCTAGCTTGATGATAAATGGACCTGCCTCTGGAATCTCATTTTTCCGGCAGAACTTTGCATTCTTGAGATTTTTCATGTTACGTTATGCAAGAGATACTACAATTTACAAATAATGTTACTAAAATTATTTACATATATACAAAATTCATAACAATACACACAGTTAAAAACACAAAAGACCGACAAATGATATTATAGATATTACTTCAGTGATTTAAAATTCAATCACATTTTATATTTTAATGGCAATACATTTTTGTGACATGTTTGCGACATC
Source organism: Stegodyphus dumicola (assembly GCF_044657685.1). Taxonomy (NCBI): domain Eukaryota; kingdom Metazoa; phylum Arthropoda; class Arachnida; order Araneae; family Eresidae; genus Stegodyphus; species Stegodyphus dumicola. The sequence goes on along the minus strand of NC_140771.1, from coordinate 158,185,944 downwards.
TTCTTGCAAGATTAAGTTTCTGCCTGCAAATTTAAAAAAAATAAAAATAATAATAATAATAAATGGGGGGGGAGGCAAAGCTGATATTTCATTCATTTTCACTACAGAAATCATTTGAGCAGCATCTGGGTAGCTAAATTTGCTTTACAATCTTTATAAAAAGAATGCCTTCCATCTGGAAAGGTTTCATTAATAAAATTAAGGAGTTTTGTTCCAACAAAAGCACTTTACTTGTATGAGCCTTAAAATGTTTATTTATTAAGAATTTACCACACCACAAACTTAAAGTTGTGTTTTCTCCCAAAAGAAATAAGACCATGACTTGGGGGGGGGGATAAATAAAATAGATGAAAAGAAAAATTAAACATGCTTTAATTAACAATGGCAAAAAACTTGATAGTTATCTGCCTCAAGAATGGGATTTTTAAGCTTGCATTATATGCATTACAATGTAAGAAAAATCAAAGAATTCCTATTCAGCTTTTTCCCCATACAATTACAGATTCAAATTTAAGGCAGATGCTTATCCATTCACGTAACTGCATCCATATATGCAATAAATGAAATAAAGCTAAAACAAACTAATGAATTCTGCAAATAAATTAATATTTCCTTCATCGGCACAAGATAAAATGGTCTTCCACAGAACCTTCTTCTACTCCACTCTCCATGTCTTCCGGTTTGCAATTTTGATTTTAATTAAAGGCCTCCTATAAATATAGTCTAATTATCCAATCCCAGATAATTTTGCATTGTTAAAAATTTTAAATGTTATGGAAGAAATTACTTGGTAAATGTGACCAGCAAATTTCATGCAATTAACTTTTAATGTATTTGACAGTATAGTCAACCCCTCTATAATGAATTTCCAAGGGACCAGAAGTTTGGTTCACTACATCTAATGTGATAAGAAAAATGGATTACCTCAAAAAAATGTACAAATTTTTTTTTTCGATCATGTCTAAATTCATTGGCCTTTGACGCATTTGTCCAGATACTGGCTGATTACAGCTTCTTTTGAATGGCGAATCATTTCAGCAATGCTTCCTGAACATTCACATGCTTCACCTTTCTTAACGTTTTCCCCATAACGAAATTTTTTTCCATGATCCAAAGTTAGTTTCAATTTTTTCAAATAATGCCATCTTTCAATTTACAGTACACTTCCGATTATACGTGGAATTGGATGGCGCTGCCGCTGAGGATAACAAAAAACGCGGATAATCCGAAAAAAAAAAGCTAAAAACGGGTATAGCAAAAGAAAAAACAGTCATTCCAACTTTGAAAAATTGTTTTATATACAATAAAATGTAAAATAAACAGCAGAAAATGTTTCAATAACACTTAATATTTTAGTATATCACTCAAACTAACCTAAAATGCATTTTGTTAATGAAAACAGAAAAGTGTTTTGTATACTTACGAGATGCGTCAAGGATACACAGAAAAACTAATACATATGTACTGTTTTAATACTGTAATGTATTATGTAATTACAAAAGCATAGCTGTAAAACTACACCTTTTTGAAGAAATCAGTCATTTGTGTTTGCTTCTTGCTTTGGAAGCATTTTCTCTTGATCCGAGATTGCATTTTTCGCAGCATAAGTTTCTTGGCCAACTCCGCGTCGTCTTGTGCTTTCAAATAGCTCAGCAATCCGTCGACTTGCTGCAAAGCCGCTTCGTGCATCTTCCGCATCTGCACAGTGGGCTCTTCTTCGCCTTCACTTCGCTGTCCTTCATTCTCAGTCTCTCCCCTTGCTTTCTTCACAATTTCGTCATCTGTCAAGCGTTCGAAGCCAGGTTCGTTGACGTCACACTCCAACCAGTCGTTAATGTTATCAGCATCGACGTTCTCACCACCCGGAACTATTTTCACCATATCGGCAAGAGTTGCCATGGGTGTGTCTACATCTTCATTCTCTTCTTCACAACTCCAAGATGTTAGGTTGTTGCTGGCTTCAACATTAGACATGAGTTTTCTCCATGATTTTATGAGGGTTGACGGTTTCACTGAATCCCATGCAGATGCAATATCGTAGATGCTGTCCAAGATTCTGTAGGTTTCCAAAACTCTTTCAGATCATAACCTTCTTCAATTTTGGCCATTAGCAGCTTGGTTCCATATGTTCTCTTCATTGTTGCAATGACTCCTTGTTGCATGGGTTGGATTAGCACAGTAACGTTTGGGGAAACTTTGCAAAAATTTGTCCATCAGAAGACTTTAACACGCTTGTTGCTGGGTGAGAATGTGCATTGTCGATCAATAGCACAGCTTTTTCAGGCAGGTTTTTTGATTTAAAACGTTTACGCACTTGAAGAAAAAATATGTTTTTGAACCATTTTCGAAAAATGTTTTGGTTCATCCATCCTTATTTTTGGTTAAAGTAATCAATGGGCAAATTTTCTATCCTTGTACCTTTGAAAGATCTCGGTTTTTTTGACTTTTCAATGACAAGTCTAAGTTTATGTCCACCGGTAGCGTTACTGCAAGACATGATAGTAATCCTTTCCTTGCTGCTTTTATGACCCGCCGCTTTACTTTCATTTTCAAATGCTAAAGTGCGAGTGGGAAGACATTTCTACAAAAGTCCCAATTCGGTGGCATTGTAAATTTGTCCAAAAAATAGCTTTTTTTTTTAAAAACAAATTCTTCAAATTCATGGTGGAAATTGTCAGCTGCTTGTTGGTCACCACTAAGTTTCTCCTCATGAAGTCCAATTTTTTTAATTCCATGTCGCTGCTTGAAACGAGTCAACCAGCCAGAAGATGCATCAAAATTTCCTTTCAGGCCTAACAACTCAAAAAAGGTTTTTGCCTTTGCCGCAATGATAGGACCATTTACAGGAGTACCATCTTTTCGAACTTTAGCTAACCACTCCGTCAATGCCATGTCTAGCTCATCAAAGGTAGAACCCTTCACAGTTTTTCGCATTTTCATTGCGGAAGCAGTGTCTGACATTGATGCAAAGTTCACCAGTTTGTCTTTTTGTTTTAGAATGTTACACATTGTTGTTTCCGCGATTCTGTAATCCAATTCCATCTGCTGTCTTGTAGCGGTGTTTGCTACTTTGGAAATTAATTCTAGTTTTTGCGCAATCGTCAACACAACCTTCTTTCGTTTTCCTGACATTTTAAATGGGTAACAAAAAACACAAAACCAAAAAGCACAAGCACTGAACACAATAAAAGATAAGAAATTAACTCGGACCGGTTCACAAACACTATCAGGCTTAAACTAACAATGGGGAGTGGGAGGAAACAGATGTATAAGTAAGATTAAGACGAGAAAGAGCGGTGGAGCGGGCACTGTGAGGGTGAGTAGGACACTTACTCATCAGAGGGGCCGAGGGAAAGGTCCCAAGAAGGCCTGGGATATTTTTGTTATAAACAAGCACGATGTTAGCAAATTTAATGTTTCACTCAGTTTTGTGAACATTTTTATTTTCTTTGCTTTACGCTTGTAAGAAAAAAAACTTCGTGGGGCAGGCGCAGATAATTGGGAGTCTACTGTATAAAATTATATTTCTGGCACATATCAACCCCTTTTTATATTTTTCAAATATAGGTCATCTTATTTAGAATACAAAAGCCATGCGGATAAATTTTTGACAAAAACACAGAATACAGAGAGATTGGTCAAAGAATATGCGAGAGTTTTGCACTTCTAGAAAATAGGAAAAAGAAAATAATTTTTCACATTATGGTGTCTTATCCAATTCCATTAAGAACACAATCATTTTCGCTAAGTATGTATGACTGTAGCACAAAGATTCAATATGGTATTAAGAAAGAAACAATTGAATAAAGAACAACAAATGAACAAAGAAAAATCAACAATAAACTGCAATAATTTTTTCTATGTATGTATAAGTGTAGCATGAAGATTCAATACGATATGGTATGGTTGTAGCACAAAGATTCAATAACTCTTTCTAAAGAATATCTTATACAACATCGCAAAAAACCTAAAAAATACAAAAGCTTTGCTTGGAAACTAGAACTTGGACAGCACTTATATTCAAACAAAACAAACCAATGAGGATCAAAATTTTACATTTTCCTGAAAGAAGAATCAACGGTAAAACTGCACGCATATAAGAATCGAAGCTTCACCTTCCCCAGAATAGCGAAAATTTCAAAATTTCTGTCATAACTTCTGCTTTGAAAAGAGTTCTGTCTGGCAGGTCAATCAAAAGAATTTCAATGAAGTAATAAAAGGAGGATTTCTTTTATGGATGGAATACAGATTCTAACACCCTATATGTGAATGACTGTAATGGTCAATTCCTCCCCCCCCCTAAAACTTGGAGAAATTAAAAAAAGATATGAAAAATACAAAAAATGTTTTAATCGTTATAGCCATACAGTTCACTATATACGATTTTCTTAGTCTTGGAAGTTCACTATATGAGTATAAAACAATATTAAGCTTATAAGAAACTAGTCAAGACTAAAGCTTTGTTCGTTGTATCTAGGGATTTGTTATAAGACAGCTTCGTTGTGCCAAGATACAAGCGCTTAATTTTCTTTATATAATTTGTTGCTATGTTGCCACACGTCATCAATCTTTACAAGACCAAATTAAAACCTTCCTTTCAAAAGCAACTAAATGAGTTTCTTGTATCTTTCGAAATACTTTGATTATTTTGAAAACAAGAATTTTCCTTGGTTAGTAGAGTAGCTGGAAAAACAATTCGAGCTTACTTTTCATTAATGTTTCCTCTAAATCATCTGCAGCAGTTTCAACATCTTTCTTTTCAATTGATGCTGCATGTTTTTCTTCCTGTGTACTTAGAAGTTCATCTGCCTGTTCTTCTGACACTCTGGCAGCATCCAGCCTTGAAAGCATCAACTAAAAAGATACAATTAAAGTACTTAATATTGCCTATTAGTTTTCCTTTAAAAAAAAAAAAAAAAAACCTCTAGAAAAATATAATTAAAGTTTAATTTCATAACAGGCTATTAATGATTTTAACTAAGCAGTAAATAAATACATGAAAAATTTAAGTTAAAGAAAAAAAAAAAGAGAGAGATTTTAGATTATTGGGAGTACTTTTGTGGATATTTTACATAAAAAGAGATTTTCGCAATTATATATATATGTGTGTGTGTGTGCATGTGTGTATTAACACAAACACGGGGACTACAATTATACAAAATTATGCTGCTACATATTAAATGCGAAAATCATACTAAAAGAAATCATATATTAATTAAAAATTAAATTATAATAAAAAAATAATATATATAATACAAATATTAACCCTCTCACTGCATACTTTTTTATCAAAATAGGTTCAAAAATTGCATATTTTTTAATTACATATTTCAAATCTGCATATATTTTAGAGTGAAATTTTTTATATATTTTAGAGTTAAACTCTTTTACAAAATTTTTTTATATATTTTAGAGTTAAAATATACATTTTTTTTTCCCCAAATATAGAATTAAATCATAGAAAAAGGTTGTCAGAATACCGAAATTGAAGAATAATGATACAAAAGGAAAATTTTGAAAATTAATATTGGTTAAATTATGATTTATTTTAGAAAATACAAAGGTAAAACATATATACTAATGAAAATGTTTGCATAATGTAATATTTTGCATATCAATTTTGCACCACTGTCGAACATTTTCAATAGAAGCTGAATTTTCAGATTCATCAATATCTGCAGAGGAATCTGAGCAATTCTCATCAGTTTCGCTATAACTATTTTCAATATACTTGAAATCAGAGTCAAAAGTACTATCAGTGTTGGAAATATCGTCAGGCATATAGGTTACATCACTCGTGAAAAACTTCCTGCCAGACATCTTTGAGCTCTGAAAAGTACGCACAAAATGCTACATTACGTATTCTCATATATTTAGCAGAAATATGGACAACTAACGCCATCTGTTAGCCCACATCTAAATAAACAATTAAAAATCAGAGAAAAGCTGAAAGGAAACCTTGAACGGGGAAACAGCAGGATGCAGAGTTAAATAGATGGCAGAAATTCATCCCCGCGGCCAATCGCGGGTTGCACAAATTTTGCTACTTCTACATTGCCCGTGGAAATCGTGGGATGCACAGCGAGAGGGTTAAAATAAAAATATATAATACATATAATATAAATATTAAAATAAAAAATAAAATTAATCATATTAAAAGTTCTACATATTAAATGCGAAAGCAATTTTAAAACCATATCTTCAGTTTGTTTCACAGAAAAAAACATATGAAGCTTACTATTTTTAATGAAAAGGAATTAACTGTAGTCAAACACTTACATATTTAAGTTGTAAAACTTACAGTTTAATGCATGAAAATTCTAAACCAATTTTTCAAAAACTCAAGTGCTTTCATATGACATCATTACATTTCAAGTTTACACTTTATTTTGCATCGTCTGATATTTAAAAGCTAGTATTCATGCATTAAAAATTTATAAAATTATACAGTATTTCTATGATAAATCTCAAAATAATAATAAAAATAATAATAATACCTCAACAAGAGCCTCAGATGCCAACATCTCATAGCCATCATTGACAGTATCAAACGAACCAAGTGCATACATTTCCATAAATTTAACACTGTTTTCATCACAATACTCAAGCAAATTGATCATAAGCCCCAAAGACTGAAAGGAATTTATAAGAAATTATGTAAATTTATCAGCAGACTGTTGAATATTAGAATTCATATAGAATAAAAAAATTTAAATATATTATTAGACATTTTCTGATAGGTATAACCATTTTAACAATTACAAAAATCCCTTCTGTGTTGACCAACTCCCAAAGATGACCACTTCTGAAAGTGATCAATATTTCTCAAAGCATTAATGAATATCCATATTAAACATCACCTATCTAAAATGGCCACTTCCACAGCAGATCAAAATCATCTTAAACCATGTATGGCCATAATAAAGATAATCCATTGCATTATTTCTAAAAATCTACAGCAGGGGTACTGCAGAAATTTAGCATAAAGTGAGAAAAGCCCCCCCCCAGTTAGCTGTAGTAGAATTATGAAAAGATATTGTACATTGTAATAAAGCTGTATAAAATTTGTATTAAATAGTATACTGCTTCATTTGATTTTTACATCACCTGGCCCAACTTGAAGGAAACGGAATTGCTGTGCAGTTTACGTGTGCTCTGAATGAATAACTTTTTTTTTGGAAGGGGGAGGCATTTTTAGGCAGATGAACTGTTTATATTAGCTGTTCTCAACCTTTTGACTAATGCGTACCATCTAAATAAAAATTGAAAAACTTTAGAACCATCACTACATTTTACAAATATTATTTTTCAATAAAATATTAGATTAGAAATTAGTTATCATTTTAATTACTAAAATTTAAGTTGTAATACCTTAATTCTAATTTTTTTATGCCTGACCTTATTTCACTTAGTTTTATCCATAAATTAGGATCCACTTTTAATTTGGCTCTGTATCTATTTTTCAAATATATCATGGAAGATAATTCTTGTTAACACAATAGGCTGTGTGAAAAGGCAATAAAAATTTAATAGCTTTATTTGAATGGCATTTACATTCTTTTTTCAGTTCAGCCAAAAGTTAAATCTTCAGTTACAGTTCCATCACAAATTTTAATTAATTGTTCTTTTTCTTCATGAGATGCAATTTCAGGTACATTTGAACAAAATGGATTTCTAGTCAATTTTCATAATTCTCAGGGATACATAAGTTGAAATTATTTATCATGATAAACAATGATTTTTAATGTTGGATGCTAATTCTTTACTTTCAAATTATTTTTGGTCAGAAAACTTTTTAAAAGTGGTAAAAAGTCTAAAATATTATTACCCAATTCTTTGGTTATTAGTTTGAGTTTTTTTAAGATTGCATTTATTTTCTCGCTACTGGTAGACAAATTTACATTTTGTCCTTTGAATCCATAATTTAATTTACTTAACTTTCTAAAAATATCACCTAAACAGGCTAAACGTACCAACCATAATTCACTAAATAAACATTTTTGCAATTTAAATTTTGAATCACAGAGGAAATTTTAAATTTATAATAAAAGTTCAAAAAGACAATTTAAGGCTTTGCCTCTGGATAACAACCTCATTTTGGAATGTGACAAAAGTGTTTCCAGTTCACTGCCCAGCTCTTGGCATAAAATAATAAATATTCTTGAATTTATAGCTCGGCTTTCAATAAAATTAATAATTTTCACAATTTGATTCAAAATGATTTCCAGGTTTTCAGGGATTGTTTTGGCTACTAAAGCTTCATGATAGATTGAGCAGTGAGTAAATTTAGTTTCAGGTATGACTTTCTTTATTTGAGAAATGACACAGAAATGTTTTCCTGTTAAAGCCCTAGCACCGTCACAGCATACGGCAATGCACTTACTCCAAAGAATATCATTCTCAGACACAGATACAAAATTGTCAATTACTTTGAAAATTTCATTTACAGTTGCTTTATCAATGAAAATATTCACAAATTAAACACACTTCGGCAATTCGTTCATCTTCTTCGAAACGTACGTAAACTAATAATTGAACAAAGATCGTTAGATAAGTATACTTTCATCCAAATGCAACGTGAAATACTCACTATGTTTTATTTTTTGAATAAGTGTCTGTTTTATGGAATTTGCCATTTCACGAATTCGTTGACTTACTGTATAATTTGATAATGGAATATTATTAAGTTCATTAGCCGCTTTTTCGTTGAATAATGTTAAAATCATACGTTTAGTTCCTGTTTACATTTGGTTTTTCTCCAATAGTGTGAGCCTGCCTAGTCTTGGCAATTCTAGGTAACTAGTCTCCACAACTTTTTCATTTCATTTGAAGTAACAAAACTTTTCATTACTAAGTTTACTATTTTTGAACTCCGATAATTTCCTCTTAAAATATTCTTTAAATTTACACTTTAAGCAGGCATGCTTAGATTCAAGATGTCTTTTATGAAACGATGGTTTCGAACAGTTCACTGCAAACAACACATTTAGGTTGAAGGTCCATTTCATCTCCATTCCAAGTAAATCCAAATGATAAATAACTTTCATATTTTCTATAAACAACTTTTTAACCTTCTTAATGCTGCTATATTGTCCTGGATCCATCACGTGTAAATCATCACTTTTCTGCTTAGGCAATTCTGACCATTTTTCCATTTTGAAAATCTAGGTTTGTTTTATTATTTTTTCACAAATATTTAAATTTCACAATATATTACGAGTTCTTCAAAAACAAATGACAATATTCTAAAATTGCATTAAGTAAGGAATACAAAGCAACAAGAAGACAAAATAGCTGCTACTAGAGACAGCTAATTGACATAAAATAATGATTCTGATTGAAAATAGAGCAATATGAGTTTGGAAATTGTGGCGACATAAAGTGTAGATATGCTAATAAATCGATCAACTCTAAAAGAATTAATGAGATACTATTATTTTTTTACAGAAGCTTATTTTTATTTCCCATTAAATACAACATCCTTTTCTATTACTCTTTTTGAAAACATCATTTATCAAAATTTTTGTTATGCCTACGGTTAAAAGAATTTTTGTGAAAACAAAAAATGATTATTTTGCTAAAGACTATGAGCAGCTATTGACCTTGAACAAAGTTTAGATTGTATAAATTTATAAGTGTTAGACAAAAAATTTAAACAAGATGTTGGGGTACTTAATTTTTGAATTTAATAGTTAAAAGTACTTTGATTTTTTGTGTACCACCGGTTGAGAATTGCTAGTTTATATCACAAAGATGACTAGTTTTGCAGCTAATAAGAGGCAAAATTTTCTTCCCTTTCAAAAATTAAATTCTCGTTCTGGCAAAGAAACATTGGAGATGAAAATGTAAAATGCATAAAGCCCCATAAACAGCAAGTCAGTTCCAAGAATTTAGAAACTGAAATTTAGAAACTTTCTTTCAAAGACTGAGCCCGAGCGGCATCTGATGATAACAAAACTAAGCAGAGTTAAATATCTCATCAAAACTGGTATGAAGGTTCTTGAAGGTAATGACTTCTCTGGATGCTAAGGTGGTTATGACATGCTAAGACATTCATTAAGCCTTCCAAATTAAAGTAATAATAAACTGCATCATAAATCATCTTCAAAAAGGCAATAAAATAAGTTGTTAATTTCTTTTAAGTAGTATTGACAATGTTTTTGCATAATAATGTATGCCGAATCAGTAAAGCAAGTATTCTATATGTGAATAACTATACACATTCAAGACAGAAATGGCAGAATTTTTGGCACATGTTCTAATTTCATTCAGGTAACATAAAATGCATTTGCAAAGGAAGAAATAGGCTATTTTTTATCGCAGTCTATGTTGCAACCATTCACAGTATAGTATCGCTATACTGTGCTAAAAATGTTTCATAATTAAAGATGGACTATATTCAACATTTCTGTATAAATAGTAAAAGCAATAAAACACTAAAAATCCAGCCTATACTTAAAATTACACATATTGTGAAAAATATTAATCACAATACGCAAAAAACTACAAAATTTTAACATTAGAGTAAGCAATTTAATGATTGAGATACAATTTTTCATTTCAGCTGAGTAAATTTTATGGCTTTGCCAATGTAATACTTACTAAAACAAGGAGATCAAATCGCTTTTCAAGTGGTACAGCTCTGGGTACTTGTAAAATACAAATAAGTACATGATCTATTAAGCTTTCTCCAGAAGAAAACTGAGAATCGTCTAATGCTACATGTATATATATAAAAAAAAAAAAAAAAAGAAAAGAAAAGAAAAAAACATTTAAAAATTACTTAATTCTTATTTTTACAGAATAAACAACACTGAGTCTGTTACACACATAAAAAACAGTTTTAAGATGTAACAGATTCAGGTGCAGCATTTATTATACTATACATTTGTCTCATCTTACAGTTAGAATTAACACAACTGCCATACAAGCTATATAAATTACTAATACATGATTTATTCAAGCTAATTACTATTAAATTTACTACTAATTTACTTAATAATTAAATAGTTTTATATGTTAAATTAAAAAAATATCTTAATACATTTTTATTTTCACTAACTAATTAATCAGTCAATCATTATTTTTCTTAAATGATTTTTTTTCATTTCTACATGAAAGAAGACAATTAGAGAAAGTAACATTTTCTTCTTGAAATTAATACTAACTCATTAAAACAGATTATTATTTAACTTGGGGTTTTGGAAAAATATGTTAAACATTTTAATGCATATACATGAAGAAGCATAACATAAAAAGAAGAGGCATTTAAAAACATGTCTAAATAACCTTGAAAAATCTGTTGCAGATTAATGATTTGAATTAAAGAATAATTTAGTATTTAGAAAATGGCCATTTTGATCCCATGACATCTTTTAGTAAAAAAATAAAGTTTTAATTTTAATAAAATTCATTAAGAAAGTGCAAGAAGTTAGTTATTTCTTATATTAAAAAATTTGTTTAGTTAAATCCTTGTCTTGTTTTAAAAATAAGACAATATGCATAAAAATTTTCATCAATACATATATATTTTCACTTTTATGCAATTTTGTTTACATTGAATGAACTATGCCATGTTCAGCAATTTTATTTATTAATTTTTTACAGTCCAAAGCAACTGCTTAATAGACTAAAATGCATCCTAAATAAAAATAATTCTTCCTTTCTTACATTCAAATTCTCAATAAATTTGAAAACTCTTCAAACTATTTAACTAATATAAAGAAATGCTCAAGTGCCTAACAATTATAAAAAGCTGGAAAGGGTGGGGGAGATTTTACTTTGAAGCAATTTAAACAAATATTAAAATACAAATACAGTCAAAAGTCTTAAATCCAGACCTCCATAATCTGGAATGACTTATAATCCGGACATCAAAGCTACAAACTTTCTGCGCATACGTAAATGCATAATGCATTTATGCATGCGCATAATACCTTTACGCATGCGTATAACATGTTTACGCATGCACGTTGAATGTTTAACGGATGGTATAAGCTAAGCTAAAATTATCTAATTATCTATTTCAGTTAATGTTGCAGATCGCGTTGTTCCTTAATCTTCGAATTGGATCTGGCTTATTATTTTTTGCAGGCTGTTAGAGCAATTTTATAAAAAATAAGCTTGAACTTTCGATTATGTCAAAAAAAATTTCCGATTCTGGAGCTGCCAAAGGATCTACAAGGCAAAAGCATGTTTCAATGTCCATCAAACAAAAAGTGGAATTGCTGCAAAAAATGGATAAAGGCATATCTATTGTTTCTCTAAACATTTTGAAATCTGTTTATCAATTTCACGCTGCTCTGAGGGGGGGGACGTCGCAGCGCGCAATGAACTGAAAGTTGATCTGTCAGCACTATCTTTATCTTCAGGGCAGATGTTTTTATTTTATTCGGCTTATAATTCCTTACTAAATATAGTATTTCCTCTCGATGTACTCCGTCTTTGATATGATTTAAATCAAATTCCTCATCATTATAAATATCACGAATCAAATAGTTTTCTGGTTGCAATTTTCTGATTTCGACTATGCGTAATGTATGCTTTAAGCATGCGCATGTTGAAAGAAATGTTTAATAAAGTAAACAAATAAATATTAAGCTTTTGTTTTGTAAATTTTGATACCCTTTAGATCATAATTTATCTTTATTTCATAAATTACGGTTTCATATTTTTAATTTTATAATTTCAGCATGCCATCTTACCAGATTTAAACTGATGATCTATAATCCGGAATCGCCGAAGTCCCGACGAGTCCGGATTAAAGACTTTTGACTATACTCCAAATTTAAATTTACTTACGCATTCTGTATGTTACATTGCTAAGAATTTTCAACAAGTTCAAAAGACAAGACAAAATCGGAGATTCACTTTTAGTAGATTTCTCAGTCACTTCATCTGTTGTTTTGTCAATATCTACAGGTTTTTGTTCGAGAAGGTGGGATTTGCATAGTTTCATTAAACTAAAAAACACAAATACAGAAAAAATAACATTTTATCGTAAATATTTTTTAAATTAGCATAGAGACAGCATAGAGATAGACAGTGCTAGAAGTAAGAAATTTAGCACATAAATTGTCTAAAAGACTAGAGTGTACCTAAAAAGTGTTTTTTTTTTTTTTTTTTTTTTTTTTTCCACTGCACATTAAAATATTATCAGAACATTTTGCACATATTTTCACTTAACTAAAAAAAAAAAGGATGTAGACACCACGACTTCTTGTACAGCTTATTTAATTATACACATATTTTACTGAACTTCATTTATGCTTATTTTTTGAATTATTCTAACTTGAATATCTAATCCCTCAAGTTATTCAAGTTCAAATCAGTCAAGGCATGTAGGAAATGATATAAAAAAATTCCAATTTTGAAATTAAATATCAATTTTTGTCGCACTGGAGTCAAAACTTCTTATATTTCCTTTTTTTATATTTTTTTACTTAAAATTCCTTTTTTTTTTATTTCTTATAATAATGAGCATAAATCTTCCCTAAATACAAGTATAGGAAATGGAAGACCACATTAAAAGACAGATTTCGTTATTTGTGGAAAATGAATTTTTTTTTTTTTTTTTTTTTAATTTGAAACTGCCAAAACATGATTATGTTTGTTATTTCAAACACTTCTGTACTTGGGAGTATATGGCTAAGCCAAGTAAGGACTCATAAGTTTTAAGCTGGGTATGGGTGTGTGTACACACACACATATATATTGTTACGAAATGTACAGGTGCAGTACGATGGCTCCCCCGCCAAGCAGTTTAAGGGTTGCCATAAAATGCCACGCAAAAAGGCAGGGTTGCTACATTTGGCAAGAAATTGCCAATTCGGCGACATGCCATGGACGGATGGAGAACCTTCTGGAACAAATTCTTACTGGTTCACCCCAGAATGTTCTCGAACACAATCCGAAAGCTATAGAAACCCTGCTGGTTCGCAGTCAGTCATTGAGCGAGTGTCTCGAAGTCGAATGCATCGAAGAGTCTCTAGTGTATCGCAGTTAGTGCATCGTCGAGAGAGTCTGTTAAGCTCCGGGAACGACTGAACCGAAGAGTCGGGAGCTGTGCTCTGTGTGTCGTCAAGTGCATTGCGAGTTGTAGTGTGGAGAGTCTCGAGAGTAAGTGGAGACTGATCAGAGTCGGGAGCTGTACTCTGGTGCTTTGCAGTGAAGCTGTCTCCACCGTTATAGCCTGATAACCTGAAGGCTGTGTTGTTGATTGTGTCAGCATGCTTATACTAGTTCTTCGGCGATTGTAATGTGATTTTGGAGCTTTCCTGATTAGTACTGGCTAAATAAAGTGTGTTTTGATGCTTCATTAAGTGCTGTCATCATTATTCAAATCCACACAAAGTCCATATGAATGTGAAGGAAGAAAATAATGTAACAACTGGTGTCAGAAAAGAAAAACGCAACAATATATATATGATGCTGCCAATTGCAATAAAAACGAGAGGTGCATAACTAGATATTATAGCAGTTGCATACACAAAACTTCAACATTCTAAGGCTAACCGTTTTTGAGTTACGTGAAATACATACATTCTACATATATGAGAATATCTCTTTTAAATCCATTTAGGGAAAAAGACAAAGGGAAAAAAAAAAAAAAAAAAAAAAAGAGTCCTTTATTGTATGTGCATTTACAGATGTCACACACACACACACACACGGGGAAAAAAAAAAAAAAAAATCAAATCAGTTGTCCTTCAATTTTTAACTTTTTTAGTGGTCATCATGCCCTGGAATCTAAAATACGCTCTCACATCCCCTTAAAATATGTGTGCATACTTTTATTAAAGAAAAAACATTTATTGCATAAACAAATGCAGTGTTTGTTTACAATATATATTGTTCTAGAACATAAAAAGCAATCCTTAAATTTTAATGGCTAGTTTGTTATTGTTTATTTTTAATAATTCTATTAAAATGAGGCTTTTTCTAAAGAGCCATACATAAGTCATCAGATGCATTTATGCAATTTCTGGCTGTTTTATATTATTATTTTTATGTGCAATACTGAAAATTCCATTTCACAAAGGTAGGTTGCATATATTAAAAGTGTCTCTAGTGCTGCTTTTGCCAGTTGTGAATAAGCTTCTAACTGTTTACACGAGAACCGTTCTAAGTCTAGTTTTTCAAATTCCATTTCCATACACACATTAGCTCATATTTTGATACGATCTTATTTTAAAAAATTGTTGTCATCCATTGAATTCGGATCAAACAAAAATGAATTGAGTATCTATCTATTAATTTTGCCAATATTTCCTGTGGAAAAGTATCCATCAAATGATTCACTCAGTTGGCTGGAGTTGAATTACAATTTATAGTATAATTACTTTTTTTCATTTTTCAAAATGACTGAATGAAGTAAAGAAAAGTTTGCTAAATTCACATGATCAACTTTTCCAAAGTTTTAATTTTTCAATAAATGAAGCTGATTTTTCACTAACTGTTATTATGTTCCAGACAAATTCTTGAAATGAAATGCTTACTTCATTATGTGGTAAAATATATCTGCTACATAGGCTAGCTGAATCAATGTATCTCTAGTTGTAAAAGCTTCCATTAAATCACTATTTTGAACTGTTTACATTCTGTACATAATTCAAAAAAACTCTTCAGCAAGCAGCCCTTGGAGAGCCACTGTATTTTCGCATAACAAAAAAGCACAGTATGAGCAGCACTGATTTCTTTGCACAAAGCATGAAAAATATGATGATTCAGCACTCGCCCTCTGATGTACTGCATTCGCTGCTGTAGTTAGATATTGTTTCAAATTCTCCGACAAAGTTTTCGATGCAAGTGCAAGAATGGTGATGCAACATGCAGTGCTTTATTGTAACTTGAGTACTTCTCTTCTCATATATAAACTAAATCCAGAATTTGTACCCAACATTGCAGGGATACCATCAGTGCAAATTGAGCCTATAATACTCATGGGTATTTGGTGTTTAAAATTTTTTTAAATATTATTAAAATTATCAATGCATTTTATCATTGAATCAAGCGGAATAGCATTCATAAAATATAAACTTCTATTATTTCATTTTCTTTAATGTATTATGAAAATACAAATAACCAATTGCAGTTATCAACACCAGTTGGATGCTTATTTTTAGAGGACTGGCTTTGATATCTTTTGCAATTTGCAGTAAAATATCAGCAATGAGATCTTCAATGCGTGATTGAATCACATCATTTGATAGTGGAATTTGTTGAATTTTCTTTTGTGCTTCAGAACCAAACAAAATTTTTGCATTTTCATGTGCATATGGTTTCACTTATTTCTTCAGCTATTGTATGGCTTTTTTTTTTTTTTTTTTTCCTTAGCACAGATATGCTACTTGATAAGAAGCTTCTAGCAAAGGCTTTTCAAACTGCTGCAATGTTAAATTTTGTAACTGTTTCACTGGCATCAAATTGTGCTTTCTTAGATTTCAAACTGCAGATTCACCACCTTGCTGATTATTGAAAATTTCTAACAACTTTGAAGGTTTAAGATTGGAGTTTGAAAATATTTTGCAACATAAAATACACTGTCATCATTGTGATTGATTCGTCATTGTATCATGATACGAAACCAATTTTGAATTTGTTTCATATTGTGTACCATCTTTTTGTGTTGTACAAATGAATCCATAAACAATATAATCATCTTTGAATTGATGCTTTTTCAACGTAACGAGCAAAACTACAATTAAAAAAATTATACAAATTTTTATCGATGGGTAAATTTATTTAATTTCAATAAATACTAAACAATATTAATTAATTAAACTAAATGTTACAAACCTTGTTTACATTCTTATTCAAGGTCTGCAAATACATCTCAACTAGTTTCTGTACTGTAGGTGATAGTGTGACTACATTAACTGCATGTACTGACAATTGATGACAAGCGTGATGTGCTGAGCAAGGAGGTTAGCAAAATGGAGTAGGCCTTCCCCATATGTCCCAGCAATGAGGCCACGAAACGTCACGGAATGACATCACAACTCATCATACCCACAGCATGGGTTGGTTTTGTTTACATTTTAATTGTTGATATTTGTAATATGCATGGTCACCTCGTTCGTATTTTTAGCCCAAAAGAGCATTAGTTCAGAAGGGCCATTAATTTCAAAACAGGATTTTGTTTTGATTTACTATAAAAATCTGAATCACTTTTCAAATTGTTGCCACCAAATATTATTGTCCTGTATTACTGAATAATTTGCATGAATGTAAACATGTTCCCTCCAATGTAAAAAAACAATAAAACCATGGTACCTAAAAATCATTAAATTTTGAATAATGTAGTCCTCCACCCGAATATGGACATCTGAAAACCCAAATTTTGTATTTGTTTTATTGTGTATTTCACATTTTGTAAAATTTTAACGAATTTTTGATTTCAAAGCAAGCAATGGCAACACTGTACAAGAAAAACATTTTTACCTCAGAAGTACAAGAAAAACATTTTTACAGCAACGGTTATGAGGATGAACAGCATGCGAGACTGTTTACCAGAAATTCTAAAGATATGCTGTTTTTAAATATTTTATTGTGTACTTCAAACTCTGTAAAACTTTAATGAATTTTTGATTTACAAACTCAACGATTTCAAAGCAAGCAACAGCATTAAACCTGCATTTAAAAAAGAAAATCGCCAACGCGTGAGACTGCCTATCAGAAATTCTAAAGATAGGCTGTTTTTTAAATACTTTTAGCCCAAAGGCACATTAAGCCTAAATGCTCTCAAAATGTGTATGTGTAAGTAAATAAATAATAATAATAACACTTTGGGCTTTTTTTTTTTTAAATTTTTCTTGCATTCCTGGAAATCCTCTCTCCAGGATTTCCAGGAGTACTTGCACTCCAGGCTAAGAACCACTGGTCCAAATGGATTCAGGAACGATCAAAATGGAAATTTCCTCTGAAAAATTTTTCATGATTACAATACTTTCTTTACTTAATATAAGAAAGTAAAAACTATTTTAGAATTTCATTGTTTTCATCATCAGATACAGAAGGGGAAAAACAAATCTTCAAAATAAAGTTTACGCTGAATCTCTTCAAAAATCATCCGATTGTTTCGATATATGCTCTTTTAAAACAAGAGTGGTTAATATTAGCTTCTGATTTCTCTCTCTCTCTCTCTCTCTATATATATATATATATTTCAGATATGCAGCATTACAATTTTAAGAGGGAAATTTTTCTTTTCTCATATCTGCCTCTGACCATGTGATCAACACTTGGATATACTTTTTAAAAATGAGATAAGGTGACTTTCTAACTTAAAACATAATTTTTTCCCTACACTATTTTAAATTCACTTTCGACAAACAGCCACTGATTCTTAAAAACAGATTTTGTTAGATCTTTATAATATTACCATTTCAATCTTAATTCTACTCGGCATTCACAAAGAACTCTTGTTTTCATATTTTTTGTGATATTTTAATTCACTGTTGAGCATATAAAATACATTTATGAACAATAATATAATTGAAACCAATAAATGTTAAATGCTAGAAAAATGCTTCTCTTGTGATTAATTATAATAACTAGAAGTAACATACAGGTTCTATGTCACTAAATATAGCACTAAAAAGAAGAAAATATGCATGTTATTTACAATTATTAAAAACAAAATACCTTAGACAGGATACAATTAAAGATGAACCCTTGTAGTTCATCACATATTCTTGATTTTCAGAGTTCATATGTGTTACCTGCATGAAGATAACATAACTTTCAAACACAATAAAATCTGTATCTGAAAAAATAATTATAATAATGCAATTAAAAGGCATACAGAATTTACACTAAAGTGACAAAAGTCATGGGATAGCAAATATACAGATGGCATTAGTATCGCGTAGAAAACGTATAAATGCGAAGTGCTTTGGAAGGGCTTTCATTTGTGTTCAAGTTATTCATGTGAAGAAGCTTTGACATGATTATGGCCGCACGACGAGAATTAACAGACTTTGAACGCGGAATGGTAGTTGGAGCTAGACGCATGGGCATGGGTCATTCCATTTCGGATATCGTTAGGGAATTCAACATTCTGAGATCCACAGTGTCCAGAGTGTGCCAAGAGTATCTAATTTCAAGCATAACATCCCACCATGGACAGCGCAGTGGCCGACCACCTGCACTTAACGACCGAGACCAGTGACGTCTGTGTAGAGTTGTCAATGTTCACAGACAAGCAACACTGCGTCAAATAACCGCAGAAATCAATGTGGGATGTACGAGGGACGTGTCCGATAGGACAGTGCGGAGAAATTTGTCTTCCTTGGGCTATGCCAGCAGAAGACCGACTCGAGTGCCTTTACTGACAGGACGACATTGCCTGCAGCGACTCTCGTGGGCTCGTGAGCATATCGGTTGGTCCCTAAACGAATGGAAAACCGTGGCTTGGTCAGATGAGTCACGATTTCAGTTGGTAAGAGCTGATGGTAGGGTAAGAGCTGATGGTAGGGTAGAGCTGATGGCTGATGTAGAGCAGACCCCACGAAGCTATGGACCCAAGTTGTCAACAAGGCACTGTTCAAGCTGGTGGTGGTTCCATAATGGTCTGGGCTGTTTTTACATGGCATGGATTCGGTCCTCTGGTCCAACTGAAACTATCATTGACTGGAAATGGATACCTTCAGCTACCTGGAGATCACTTACAGCCATTCATGGACTTCACGTACTCAAACAACGATAGGATTTTTATGGATGACAATGCGCCATGTCACCAGGCCACAATTGTTCGCGATTGGTTAGAAGAACAATTCCAGCGAATGATCTGGCCACCTAGATCGCCCGACATGAATCCCATCGAACATTTATGGGACATCATCGAGAGGTCAGTTCGTGCCCAAAACCCTGCACCGTCAACACTTTCACAATTATGGACGTCTATAGAGGCAGCATGGCTCAATATTCCTGCAGGGGACTTCCAACGACTTGTTGAGTCCATGCCACGTAAATATTAGGAGGAATCCCATGACTTTTGTCACTTCAGTGTATGTTTTATTTCATTAAAAAAAATTTTTTAACTGAAAATTACATTTTCCAAAACTCTTAAACATCTGTCTATCTTTCGAATTCTGTCTAACTGCACTTCTGTAGGATGAAATATAATTTCATTTTCTTCAGGTACCAGTAAAGCAACGCAAGATGTAACTGAAAGATAATTTTAAAGTAAATTTTATGAAATTTCAAACATGGAAATACATAATAAAAATATGATCAGGAAAACATTTTCAAAACTAGAAGAATGTCACTGCTTTCAGTCAAAAGAATACCATAATATTTCAAGTTAGCTTTAAGTAGCCAATGCATTAGAAAAGATATTTTTCACTGCTATGATGACATAAAATTTAATCATTCAGCATCAAACTTTTTTTCATTCAACATAAAATATTAAAAATATAATAATTATTTAACTTGCTGAAAAATAAGATAGGTACTTCGCTTTCTGTTAATCTCTTAATTTAAAGTATATTTAATTGTAATAAAGCTAAATATATGTCTATTTGATGATATCTATTTTCTACTAAAAAAGTTAAAACACATGTCTATTTCAATTTTTAATGCATCATATTAAGTTTTAGTTGATAACTAATTACGCAAACAATAAAAATAATTAAATCTGTGGTCATATATACTTTCACAATATGGGCCAAAAATACATAAAATTGTTATTTCAACCTAAATTTAAAATCAAATTTAAAGAAGCAGACTAGCATTTTCATAATCCTAACATTTCACATTTTTTTACGATTCCTGCAATTAATATATAAAAAATTATTATTGTAATCTAATCTATTTTATTAAATGAAATTAATTTTCACCTGTATCAGCAATTCTATCTAATCCATGAAGTGTGCGCATTTCTTCTTTAAACCATTCGCCAGCTTTTCTTGACGTTAGACTTAATAAAGTCTCCATAGCTAATATACCCGTCTAAAAAATATTTAAATATATATATACACACACACACATATAAACACACAGAAAAAATATCCCGATAAATTTAAATAAAGATTGAATCACATCATATAATAAATACTATAGAAAATGTCATCTCCAGAAGTTAGTTCATAGTAATAAAGTATATATAATTAGTAAGAAGAATCTGCTTTACTTCTTCCCATTCACTCCAATTTTCTAAGAAATATTTTTCAAAAGAGCAAAATCTTTATATGCAGGGGATGCTGCTATGCAATTAGAGTTTTAGTTTGTTACTCAGATTCACAAAGCAACAGAATATCATATTCATACAGCTATGGCAACACTTTTTCAAATTAAAAAAATAATCATTAGATTGTAAGTATCTTCGTGCCAAGACATCCATATGAAAATTTCGGTATGTATGAACAATGATCAGCTTACATGAGAGTGCTGGTACCTTCACAACAAGACACTGTTATGCAGCAATCTCTTGAATCAAATTACCAAAATAACTTCAGTTACTGGCAAATCAATATTTTTACAGAAAATCTGCAGCCTTCTTGATTTCCCAAGTGACATGAGATTCACATGATGAAATTTTGTCATTATATGCTTATGCTTAATCACTGATGGGGGAGGGCGGAAATCCAAACACCAAGAAAAAATTATTGTACAGTAATGAAATTTGGCCAATACATTTGTCTATGTAATATATTTAATTGACTACATTTTCAAGATCAAACGCTAATGCAAGTGCAAGAAGAGCCATTTTAAATGTGAAATAACACAACACATGCAAATGTGCATGCATTGTGTCGTACAGGTGAAGGATTCTCTTTGTGGGATAGAATTCCATGCCTGCTGCACTTGGTCAGAGGCTGCAGCTGTCATCCAAAGATGTCCCATATGTGCTTGACTGGAGAAAGATCTGATGATCTAGCAGGCCAAGGCAACATGTCAACACTCTGTAGAGCATGTTGGGTTACAGCAACGGTTATGAGGATGAACATCATCCTCTTGGAAAACACCCACTTGAATGATGCTCATGAATGATAGTAGAACAGGTTAAATCAGCACACTGAAGTACAAATTTGCTGTCAGGGCATGTGGGATAACCATGACAGTGTTTCTTCTGTCATATAAAATTGCTCCCCATCCCATAACTCCAAGTGTATGTCCAATGTGACTAGGCTACAAACAGGTTGGTTGCAGATGCTCACATGGCTTCCTTCTAACCAACATATGGTCATCACTGGCATTAAGGCAGAACTGTCTTTCATCAGAAAACACAACAGTTCTCCACTCTGTATTCCAATGAGCTCTAGCTTGACACCACTGATGTTGCAAATGGCAGTGGTTTGGAGTCAGTGTAATGTACGCTACAGGGCTGGTGGTTCAGAGCTGACCTTAACTAACTGATTTGTAAAAGTTTGTTGTGCCACTGTGGTGCCAACAGTTGCTCAAATTTCTGCTGCAGATGCAATATGATGTGCCACAGCCATATGCTGAGCATGGTGGTTTTCCCACTCAGCAATGCCACGCAGCCACCTGGAACCCGGGCTTCTTGAGTTAGTATGTTCCCTTGACTAGTGCTGCCAACAATCATGCACAGCGGACACATTCTTGCCAAGTATTTCTGCAAGATTGCGAAAAGAAATTCCACCTTCTGTTAGCCCTATATTACATAACCTCCTTCAAACTCACTGAGTTGCTGATAATAGCTTCTTCATCTTCATAAAAGCATTCTTGACCAACATCAATTTGTTATGTCAAATTTCAATGATAACAGGGTTCGTAGCCACATTTTAGTTAAAAAAGCACTTTTCAAGCACATTTTAAGGGAAAAAATACGCATCTGTCTAATTACATTATACACTACTGCATAATCTTAAAAGAAAAATTAGACTTGTAATTTAAAATATGGAGAAATGCAGTATTTATTAAGAGAGAATGAGCATTACCTCAACCATGGAAAAAAATTACTTTTTTTTTTAAATTTTTAAATAACAGTTCAATTTACAGAACTAGTTTACAATGAGAGAGAAAAAAAAAAAAAAAAAAACTATGCAGAACTAAACTACATTACAAGATTTAATGATGAAATTTCAGTTTAAAATAGAGAAAATAAATAATAATAAAGCCATATTTATTGTATTCGCTTGGCACCTAATAATAAATACAATTTATTTTTCCACTCATATTAATATTTAAATAATTTAACTTAAATCAAAATTCTGAACATTTTCTAAACTTTCGTTGCAAAACAGTTTTCCCTTAACAGATATTGCAAAGCAAAGTAATTTAAGTAAAAAAGAGGGCTCTGGTGTAGAATTGCGTGCCCCTTCGATTAGCAATAAATTATGTTCAATTTTGGCCATGAAACTCTATTTCTGGTTATTATGATAGTTTTAGCTTTGCTTTAGCATCCTGGATTTTTTAAGGGAAAATAGATCAATGTGTACATGGACAAACTTAAGGCAGTGCACAAGTTTGTGCAGTTCTCCGATGTTTCTTTAAGGGAAAATAGATTGATGTGTACATGGACACCAAGTTTATGCAATTCTTTGACTTCTTGTTTTGATTTTGTGTAGCAAACATCTTGAAATTGTGCCTTCATGCCATCAATCATAATCTTGGCATAAAAAACGAATTTGGGGTAAAAAAAAAAAAAAAAACAAGGGGCGCCCAATTGTAAACTTTTACCAAAAAGAGGAACATTTCTGAAATCAAAAGATGGGAAACTGCTTCATGCAGTCATCCTTTAACAGTAAAAGCTTAACTAACCCGCATACTCGGAAATAGCCAAATATTCCAGATAGTCGAGCGTGACTGGAAAGAGAGGAGAGAGGCAGATTGTAGCCATTCTTTAGATTTTTCGGTTAAATAAATGCTTTTGACATTTCAATATGTGCATCATAAAAAAAAAAAAAAAAAAAAATAGTCCAACGGAACTGAAAAATTTTCTGCTTAGCAAGCACAGTAAAAACTCTTTTAGGTATTCATAAACCAATCTCAGACTGAACATCAAAATTAATTACCTATGCAAAATATCGAGAAAGGAAAAGACAGAGACTTACCAATTTGGGGTGTTTTTCATTCTAATTTTGAACAGAATTGAATTCTAATTTTTTCATTTTTCGCTTGGATTGGTAGACCGCAGAACTTTTAGTTCTATTCAATCCAGATTGAAAAGTGACAAAAAAAAAAAAAAAAAAAAAAAAACCTTGCTTGTTTTACAGCAACAGTAATGGTTTCAATATTCGAGATTTTGCAAAGAAAGGGAGAACCTCCCAACCTCCGTACTGTATAATGTACTCTCTCTCAAAAAAAAAAAAAAAAAAAAAAAAAAAAAATTATTTTGACTATTTGATTATTTTTCCTTTATTTAAGCCATTCTGAATATTATTCCTCAGAAAGCTACTCTGTGTTAAAACACACTTACCCATTTTTGGAAGTTTATCTTTACTTCAGTTACTGCAATTATATTATAATAAATGTTCATACATATGCTCATAATATAAGCATAACAATCATAATAAATGCAAATATGAACTGACCATGCCGAGCGAGAATGCAAATTATTAAAATCTTAATAGAAATTCAAACATGTGTAGTATTTGGGTGGGAGGAAAAGAATACCGAATGCACCAGAATTTTCTAGCGCTTTCGCAATTCTTTGACCAATAGAACAATGTGCATGTGTCTGTACTATCGCGAGCACCACAGGTTATGTTAATGCAGAGAAAGCGGAAAAAGCTATTTCCAGGAGTATAATTCACCATCGGCTTTGCTATGGGGAAAAAAATGTGCATTCATTAAAAAAAGGGGGGCAATAAAAACAAAAAAGGGGGGCTTTAAAGAAAAAGTAAACACCTATAAGAATCTTTATATTTTATTTTCAAATATAAGGAACAGCTTATATCACTTATAAGGGCCACTATGAACCCTGGATAAATAACACTTATAAATGCTACAGCACATATGTAAAGCAAACTTGATTTGCATGTCCATAATGGTGGCACTAGCACCTCACTTACGCTTCTAGTGTGAAATCTGAATAGACGTCATCTTTCAGATGCATAAACATGACTACCTAATTTCGTTTATCTAGCACAACTCCTTCTTGGTGTTGTTCTTCATGGGATTTTTTTTCCCTTCAGTGTATCAAATATTTAATTACAACACATTTAATAAGATCTTTAAACCATACCTGCATTGCTGTTAGTCAAAGAGATAATGAATATAAGCCCAAAATTATATACTGAGTCATCCGGAAAGCATTGCACTTTTTCAAATCAAAGTGTGTTTTCTTCTAATTATTTTCGTACTGTTGATTAAAAATGACCTCTATTGAGGCAGATATTTAAATATGGTCTCTTCCACTCCCATTGCATTATTCTAACATGTGTTATGGTGTAATTTTGTTTCAGTGAAATTCTACAAAAGGAGAAGCCAAAAGTTAATTTTCATCCCTTTATGCTCTCTTATTTTAAAAAGGAAAAAAATTTGCTAGTCAGGTTTTTAATACAATTTTTACTGTATATATGAAAAGTGCTCTTGCTGATACGAATGTGTTGTACTGATTGATGTTTAAGCATGAAATTTCAGCATCGAAAATGATGCCTCCTCTGAATGACAATCAACAAATACCTGTTAAAAGCAGATAATTACTGAAGCCACATTATACATTTCAGAAATTAATAAGACAAATTAAATATTCCAAAAAGTTCATGATCATTTGAATAGAAGTGGGCATGTAACCCATTACAACGTACAAGTACTCCCTACTTACCATAGTAGGATATACTTGCTCAAGTTTCAACATATGATTCTTTTCTGAAAAGAAATATAGTAACTCCTTCTTTGACAAGGCTCATTATTGGAGACGAGAAGTGGGTACTAAATGCTACAGAAAACGATCCTGAATCAAGCCAAACAGTAATATCAAGAGGGGGTAGGCATCACAAAAAGTAATTTTTCATGCAAGGTAGGAAGGACTACATAGGAACTGTACACTATGGATTGTTGCCACCAAATCAGATAATATATTCACAAAAATACTATTCTCATATGGCACACTTAAAGGCATTTTGATGAATGTCAGACAAAGACTTACTGAGTACGGCTGGATGCTTTGTGTCACACCCCATATTCATTAGATCTTTCACACCCCTCAGATTTTCATCTTTTCAAGTCACTTCAAAATTCTCTAAACAACCTGGAAATTACTTCTTTAAGAGACTTTCAAACAGCACCTCGATAACTTAAAAAAAAGGTGGGGGAGAATTTTGCAGTTGACGGAGAGACAATAAAAAATCATAGAACAAAATCGTTTTTATGTGATTCAAACCATTTCCTTGTGTTTTCTGTACTGCTTCATATGCATTTATCATCCATAAACCCTAGACCTTGCCAGATGACCCAATATAAAAATATCTTAGTCAAGATACATTCAATGGAAATTAGTCTAAGACACCAAGCTTATCTAAAAACACTATTCAACCATTTCTATACAATTATTCACATTTAAAGAAAGAAAGAAAAAAAAAAAAAAAAAAAAAAAACCACCTGCATTGAACAAGTTTAATCAATTTAGACTGGTAGATGATTCTCCGCACTGTTTTCCAATATAATAGATTCATCATACATAACAGTGGTTGTCAACCTGTGGTATGTGTACTCCTGGAGGTATGCAATGATTTAATCTGGGATATGGGGGAAAATATAATTGAGGAAAATAACATAGCAATAGAATAAATACTGATAAAAAGCAAAATATAATTAAAGTTTAATTTCTCACTTAAGAGGTACAGCAATCATAAGAACTGTCAATATGATCATTACTGACTGAAATGCATCCAAGCATTGCAATTATATCATTAACTATCTTCACCAACATCTGTCAAATTACTGGATTAATTATGCTTCATGGCCGCACCAATGGATGAGTAGTTTTAAGTCCTGAATATTAATAGCTCGACTTTGGTTTAAATCAGGAAACAGGCTGGCTACATTAATGGTTTCCTTCATGTCTGATATGAGTACAAGCCAGTTTTCCACAGAAAGTCCTTCATAAAGGCATAACTCCTGTTAGGCATATAGCTCTAGTGTGCTTTGCAATGATCAAATTACCTAATCTTATGCATTGTATGTAGCTGCTTCCTTCAATCTATCGCTAAGCATCATACAAACCAACTAGCAGCTAACTGTACTTTGATTACTGAATGAATTATCATCTCATCTACGTAGATTTATGTTTTTACAATCTTAATATTCAAACTAGTTTGTGTTATTTTAAAAGCTGTTAAAAGCAAAGTGCTATTTACAGAAAAATAGATAAATGGCTAAAATGAAACTCTGCACAGAACTGATATTACCTGTATATAATAAAAGGTAGTGTTTGCACCATGTGCTGCTTTGAAGATATTTGTTTCAGTTACGCTTGAAGTTTTACAAGGATGAATAATTTGAAGATTTGCATACTTATTGAACAATTTAAGATTACAGAAATGTTTTATAACTGTTTTCAAAGCACCCAAGAGAACTATGATCAAAAATTAGATTTGGGGTTATCCACCTGTTGAAGAAAATCACATCAAAATATCTAAAACATTTTACAACTTCTTATCAGAAAATAAGCTTCAGTTCGGGAAATGAAAAAAATTTAAGAAGTCACTATTCACAATGTTGGTTCACAAATTACTTTCCAAAACAAGGTGAGAACAAATGCTTTCAGGCATTTCAATAAAGATCTCTTTAAAGAAGCGTCAAAATTATCATATGCTGGAAAAGAATAACTTATTAACTACATTTTTTCGAACTTTTTTTCATTGAAGTTTATAATTTTATGGTAGAAAGGCTTATTATGAGAATACTGGAGTAGATGAAATGGTCATAGGTCTGAAGGGGAGAGTCTAGGAGTACTTTATAGTTTAAAAAGGGTACATGAAAGGTAAAAGGTTGGGAACCGCTGATATACAGGAATTAAACACAAATTTATAAAGTGTTTTACACTGGCTTTGAAAGTACAGGAAAATAACACATATATATATATATATATATAAAAAAAAAAAAGACATTTAGATCAAACATACATTAGTTCAAAATTAAAATATATATGTACTTACATTTATATTATCAAGTTTCAAATGTTTGGCATGTCCTTTCTGCTGCATTTCTTCACATAATTGATACACCTTCTCCCTATGCTTATCCTGCATAGCACATAAAGCAGGATCCTTTAGAATTAAATCAATTTCTTTTTCAGGATTTAACATTTCAGGGTCTGTCTCCAGTAACTGCAGCATTAATGATAGAGTACTTGCTTCAATGTCCATAGTAAGTCGATCTTGGCTTAGAACGAACATTAAAGTTGCTGTACACAAAGCCAAATTCTAAAAGAGAAATTCAAAATTAATAAAAAAACATATATAATGCAGACACTTTTAAAGCATGAATATATTTGTTATACAAGTACATTTAGAAAATAGTTTCTACGCTCTTTTACTCAGAAAAAAATTCTTTTCTTTTTCATACAAAATTTAAAAATGAAATTAAATTTTTATTGCCCTTTTTAAATTCCCCTTCTAATTTTAAATTTTCTAGTATGTAGTGCAGCCTACATTAAGAAAGTGAAATGACATAAATATAACTATATAAATATACAAGCTAATATTTACAGAATTAAGTACATAACTTTTAGACAATTTGAAGTTACACAACTGGAGAAAATTCTACACATTTAAATTATCTAAGTAGCTTTCAGCAGTTAGCCCATTTCCTTCTTCTTTCTTTCAATGCACATGAATTTTACAAGACTTAACACACCTACACAAACTGAATTACACAGTCAAGGATCAATGTAAAATGCATGACCACAAAATTTTTTATTTGGCCTATTTTGATTTATTAATAAATCACACATGAATAAAATTTCACAAAGAACTGCGGTACTTTTTTAAATATATGCATCAGAGCATTGACGTATTATAAAGACACAGCCCATATAGAATTAGAGTGGCATACATATGCATCACATTACTGAAAATTTAAATAAAAAAATTTAATAAAACATGTGTATGACTATCTAACATGTATCTTAAAAAGGATTTTGCACTTTTTATTCCAAACTGCGATGAAAATAGAGAAACAGAAGGATTGGATTGGATTTTTCAATTCTGGCAAAGCACACGAGGACTATCTGCCTAAAGGAAGGGATGCCTTCGTAGAGACTTTCTAAGGGAAACTAGCTCGTATACATGTTACACATGGGGAAAACCATGAAAACGCCCATGCAGCCAGCCTGTTCGCCGGATTTGCACTTTGAACTGAACTACCAGTGTTCCACTCGGTCTTTACTGCTCGGCCGATGGTGGGCCGGAGAAACAGAAGGTAAATCCCCTTAGTCAATAAAAACATCAGAACTTTGTATCCAGAATAGCAGTATTATTTAATATGGAAAACCAAAATCAATTAACAAAACATTTAATTAACAAATTAATTAACAAACAATTAACACACACACACACAAAAAAAAAAAAAAAAAAAAAAAAAAAAAAAATCTGTTTTCGTGCAAATGCTATTAATGATGCAGATTTTGCTTTCACTAAGAAAGAAACTTCACAATTTTGTTCATAGCAATTGCCCCATAAACCTGCTTTTGCTAATCAAAGTTTTTCTAATGTGTCATTACTAATATTAGATACAAATTCTATCCTTGTTTTTGCAATAACACTGAAATTCCTCTGGCACTCTGCATTACAACGAAGAATTGTGAGAATGGCCAATATTATTCTAGACAATTCACTATACTTTAAAATTCCATCAGCGTCTTTCAGTTTTTCAGTTAAACTCTACTGAGTGTCAATCCTGTCTGGTTTATAATTTTATCCGAGTTTTCTAGTTGTAAACTGCAAAATTGCAACTGAAAGTTATCAGTTGCAACATCAGTATCATCGTCTTTCAAATCTAAATGAAGTAACACTGAAATCTACTTGAAAAATATACTGTATCAGGAAAAGGTGTGTTTGCTAGAGCAGAAACATCTGCAACTTTTACATATAAAATCACTTCACCGTTGATTGGAAATTTATATAGTATGCAATCACATACTCGGCAGAAGTAACTTCTAAAACATGGAAATAAAACTTAATTTTGTTTTTCTCTTAAAGTTCTTCCACTATATTTATTATTTGCAGTCTCTATTACCAGATCTTCATCTTTCTTCTGACTTTCTATTTCAACATAAATCACATCATATTTAGAAGACAAAACAAACATTAGTTTTACAAATTCTGATAAAATGTCTTTAAACAGATCATAAATCATTGATTGCAAAACATGAATTAATGGAATTCTGCTTTGTAGAACTGTGTTAAGAACATCGAATGATGGCAAGATGAATTATACAAAAAGAAGAGCTTATAGAATTATACAAGAGCTTTGTTAAGCTTCGAAGACAAAAACACAAACTTCATAAGATAAAACTTACAGCAATCGGTAAATGTTTCCCTTTATTTAGCATTTTTTTTTTTTATCTTGAGAGAAATTTGTATCATCTTTACGCTTATATTTTGTAGCATTATTTTGAGAACTGCTAATTAAATTGCTCACTAGTCCAGAAATTATTTTATTTCTCACAAACCTATTTTTAACAGTGGAAGTAGTAACTACATTTACTTTACCTATTTTATAACTTTCAATAGAGCCTTTTATCTTAACTTTAGAAGCATTTATTTCTTCTTTAAAAAAAAAGTATTATGCAGCTGTTGGCATTATTTCAATTTTTTTCTTCCTTTCAGAAATCTTTCAAGATAATGATAAATATCAACAATGTGTTCATCTACAGTTATTGGCCCTTTTTCAGCTGCTAAAGATGAGAGGTGGCAGGTGCACATCATAATTTGAGAATCTGAATTTTTCTTTTTTAAGATGTCTGCAACACTAGTCTTCAAGCCTACCTTTATTAGCGCCAAGTATTAAGTCATTATCCTGAGGAATTGCATTTTCTTTTAAAGTTTTAATAATTAGCTGTTGTTAAAGCCTGCCAAATGTCCTTCTAAAATGGAGACTACACCCAGGTTCTGAAGACACTGGATTAAAAAGAGAAACAACAATTGGATGCAGTTTTGAACCAGTATTACAGTTTCCATCCATATAGAGGTAGAATGGAATTTTTTCAATGCAATCAATAAATGAAGATGAATTTTTTATACCCATTTCTTTAACATTTGCAACCGTTTTTATCCCTGCACTTGAGTATTTTTTAGCGATTTCAATATCAGCAACACTTTTCTAAATGAAGCTCCGGTGTAATTCAATGCATTCAATGGAAGTTTATGCTTAAGTAAAAAGGCAGAAAACAGGCATCCTGCATTAATAATTTTTTAGTCCTTTATTTTCACAGTTAAGATTTACATTTTCATTCCCCCCCCCCCAAAGGAACTCATGTTGTCCTTGTGTTTTTGTGTACACATATGTTTGAGAACATCAGCCCTTCCACTGTACGAAATCGAAAAATCGCAATGACAAATGGTACACATCACAATGTACTATATTTCCTTGAAATAATGGAAGGAAAGTCATCTGTGTATGATTTCTGAAAAGTGGATGACTATTTTAACTTTTTTGCAGACAACTAAAACAAAAGATCATAATTTCTTACACTATTTCCTCGAAAGCACACACACTCACACTGCTCAGCAACAAGATGAATGAAATAACAACCTCAATCTTGCTTTGTGCTCCGGCTAATATATGCCAAATAACATGCACTGGCACTCAATGCTCATTGGAGAACTGGAACATGACATTTTTGGACATGGCACTTTCTTTATTCACAAAGCAGAAACATGCCATAATTTCTCACTCATAAAACAATTTAGATTTTCTTTTATGTGTTATCTAAAGAAAAACCGTCTGCTTTCAGATGGCCAATTCCCCCCCCCCCCGTGTGTGTGTGTGTGTGAAAATAATGAAGCATTAAGCCATGATACATAAATATTAGTTATTTTGAGAATAAGAAAAAGTTGGGAGAAAAAAATCAGGAGTTGTAAATTGGGTTGGTGGGAGAATGGTCGGAAATCAGGAGAGTTGGCAACTCTGAGCATGGAAATTACAATGCAGACTCAGAGTTTAAAAAAGTGATTAGATCAAACATTTAAAAAATATTTATATTTAAAACATTAATTAAATGGCCCTGAAATAGTTCTAAAAATGTGTAAACATCTTTTGTATACACTAACCCTCTCAGTGGCACGGATTTTTGGATCTGTCATGAAGACCTGTATGTAAACAGCATTTATTAGCTAAATTTGTAAAATTACTTATTTTAGTGCATATTTTCATACACTTACATTCATCAAAATGACATTTACATTATTAAAGAAAGTAAAATAGTTTAAATTATATGCAAATATATATCAAGTCAAAAAAATCTCATGCCCAGATAAAGGCAGTGATGGTGGTCAGAGGGTTAAAAGTCAGAGGAAGGCTTTGTCAATGACAACCTACTAAAAAATTACACAATAAACAGATCAACATATTCAATTTAATGCTGATGGAATCAGATATTTAATGTTCTTATAGACAAAATAAAATCTATCAGTTATTACTTATGGAGTATTTTCCACAAATAACGTAAAAGCATAAAAAAGTCAACTTACAGGATCAGATGGAGCATCTTTTAAGGCACTAAATATTTTAGGCATAGTCCCATGGGCACGTAGGTGTATGCGAAAGGCAGGTCCCATACATTTGGCAGCAAGGTTCAGTACGCTAAATATTGATAACTCAATTTAATTAACAATCACAAAATCTTTATATACTGAAACATTTCCTCTAAATAAAAAGTAATTTTCTTACATAATAGCAAATCATAAAGTCTATCTAGAAGCAATAGAAAAACCAACATAAAAAAAGCACACAAACTATTTAAAACAGAAATAAAAATTCAATGGTGTAAGTTCTGCTCTACTTTAATTATAATTTATTTTAATTAATATTTTTATAAATTTTAATTTTTATATTAGGGATTTAGTTATTTTAAAATTTATTACTACAGTCTGAGATCCGGACTCATTGGGACTACCGTGATTCCGAATTTTTCTGGGTATTAGATCATCAGTTTAAATCTGGTACGATGGCGTGTAGAAATTATAAAATTAAAAATATGAAATCATGATTTATGAAATAATGAAGCATTTATGATCTAAAGGGTATCGAAATGTACACACACACACACAAAGCTCAGTATTTATTTGCTTACTGTATTAAACATTTCTTTCAACGTACATTGTTTAAGCTGCTTCGTTTTTTTGGGCTAATACTTTCTCTTTAATTCTGTAAACAGACATAATTGCTTGTTCAGTTACATTGTTCAAGTCCTGTAACTGCTGTGTCGAGAATTCCAACTAACTTGTCAATCAAAATTTTTTTGTTTTCAGTAACCTCTCTGTCACTTTCTTCACTATCTCTAGCAATATTTTCTGGATCTAGAACCATGCAACAGATTTCACCATCCATTAACTGATTGATGACTGAGGAGCATTATCATCATAATGAAAAACTTCTTTTATATCATCTTCATTTATTACTGCTTCTCCACATTTCTTTACAAAATCTGTTAATTGGAAAATTTCACCTTTGGTTTGCGATATCCGAAAACCTTTAAAATTTATG
Source organism: Stegodyphus dumicola (assembly GCF_044657685.1). Classification (NCBI taxonomy): domain Eukaryota; kingdom Metazoa; phylum Arthropoda; class Arachnida; order Araneae; family Eresidae; genus Stegodyphus; species Stegodyphus dumicola. Next base: position 158,152,326 of record NC_140771.1, on the reverse strand, counting down.
GCTCTCATCATAAAATGTAGCTATCGTTCACTATACATATTTTGCTATGTATCATGAGATGAGACTAAAAATAAGTTGCTCAGCTAAATTTTATCTTATTTCTATTTCACACTGAGACAATTAAGCCTGAATTGTATTAGTGTAGTTATTTACTATACTTATGTTTGTTTCTTGCACATGCCTAAGGCTTATCTGAGTCCAGAATAAATAAATTCCCACATGTGCTCAAGGCTTATTGAGGGCCAGTGCTAGATAGACCTGGTGCAGTCTTTGCGAGTCCTGAATTCTGCTGCCCGGTGCGGCCATACGAGCCCTGGCGCTGGTTCTAGGTTTAAGTGAATAATAAATCAGTTATTCTTAATTCAAATAGCACTAACTGTAATCTTTTGTTCTGCGAGTATCATTAACAAAATCTATTTTTAGCATATGGAAAGAAATTTTTGTTAAATTTTTCCTCGTCAGCATTTCTTAGCACATTTAACTTAAATCTGTAACCATTGCCAAGCGTAATATCAATATAAAAAGTTACCATACTCTTTGTTATTCAGTTACAAATATATATATATAAAAAAATGTTTAAGCATCGCTACACAAGTCAGTACTAAAGTTGTCACGCACTGGTAAAACATGTGATGATGAAAGCAAAATATAATAAATAATAAAGATTTGCCAGGTTGGCATCAGGGATATAAAATATTAGTAGATGTAAATCAATGACATATCTAGGTAGAATGTTTTGGCTTGAGCAGATATGCAACTGAGGAGCCAAATTATTGATCATAGAAATTTATGCTAAAATGATTGTTTCTTCAATAACGAGATCATTTAGTTAGTGCCGAAATGAAATTAAGAATCGGGACTCTCCACGTTTATATTATGCCTGGAGGGGTATTAAATGTGCATTCGTAAAGCATACAAATAATAATTTTATTAAAATTAACAAATTTAAATGCGCATGCACAAAGCATTAAAAAAAAGTTGGTGGTGGCTCTGAGGCCTGGATTTTAGGCACTCTGGATATCGGACGTCCAGATCTTGAACTTTGTACTGTATACGGAAATGTTAATAATTTTAATATTTCTGATTACCTGCAACCCCCTATAAGGTATTCTTGAGGCAATGCACTATGTCACTAAAATATGAAACCCATAACCTAATGAAAATTTATTTATGTGGCAATGCACCCTGGTATGCACAGCAGAGATCAATAGTGGGTATTTTTGTTATAAAAGCTATTAGCACCAATCATTAGTGCTTATTTTTGTTGCAGTGAGAGCAGTCATTAGTTTGTTTTTATTCCACTAACTGCATTTTTTTTCCCTTGTAAGGAATCCCAGTGGGACTATACAGTGTACTGGCTGATGTAAAAGTAAGTGTTGTACTTCTTCAAAAATATAGTGTTTTGCCAAAGAGTAGAAAATGCAAAAATTTGTATTTAATGATGTACACCATAAATGAATGAATTTGTATGCCAATATCACAATTTGTACAATTATCTTAAAATATCTTATTAGTAAAAACCTCAAAGTATAGGAAAACAAAGCATATTAATATGCTACAGCATAAAACAATTACATTTTATGGATAAAAATTTATGTGGTGATACTGAATTTGAGCATTTTTTTTTTTTTACTTTATTTATTATTATTATTTTTTTTTTAAGTTCAAAGGGGTTTTGTCCCTGAGGGACTATTGCTTTCATTTTGCGATTTTGCGTCGAGTCACTCTGAATGCCTGTTACTGTTGCAACCAAATATTATTGTCCTGTATTATATTTGAAGAAATTAAATAATGAAGAATCTGCATAAATGTATGTATGTTTCTCTCATTGTGATAAAACAGTACCTAGATTCCAGATATGAACTCCTGGAGGTTATATAAAGGGTTCCTTGCCAGTGTGGTTGAATTTACATAAGAGCCTAAGAGCGCCTTAAAATTTTCTGCTAAGGAAATTGTGGCATATGTTAGGAAAAAAGTTGTCCCAGACTGTTGGTCAGAAAATCACATTTTCCATTTCTCTGAGCCCCTATTATTCAAGAAACACCTTCCATTGGCAAATCAGATTTTCAGACATCAATTTCAATCTGTTTTTACCCTCAGCTTTTAAGAAAATTATTTCACACTTTTCATTTTTCATCAATAGATGGCACCAGTATTCCTTCCTCTTATTCTTACTGCCCTATCTTATCAGATTTCTCTCTGGTCATTAGCACTTCTGCAGCTGATTCTATATTTTAAAGCTCACACTAATCCAGCAAATTTATTGACATTATGCTAATTCTTGTTGATTTAACTCAAAATTCTTTTAAATTAATTTTTTGAACAATTTATAATTTTAAGTCAATGCTAACAAATGCAACAGGTTCTAGTGCTATGAATATGCTTAATTTAGCATGTGTCATAAGCTTGACCAATTTCATTAACCTTCTAGCAAGTGCGCCGTGCGCAAAGTTTACGATAAATTCAGTTTTTAATGCACATTTTTCGCATATCGCAGCTCAGACGTCTAAAGGTGATTTCTATTCCTCCTTTCAACCCTTTCCCACATCATGGAATGTGCCAACAGGAAGTCATATGACTTTTACTGGGCTTTTGTGCTTTGTTGCAGCTTCTTCGTAAAAGTTACAACACTCGTTTGGTCGTGGGTGAAAATTCAGAAAATATTTTTTTCTCAAATATTTTATAATTTTTTGTTATTAATTGGTGTTTTATTATTATTTTAATTTGTATAAATCTGACTCTATAATTTTATATCGATTTTCATGGCAAATAAGTATGCGCAACCAGCTGATTTTGCTCGCATTCTAGCAGAATTATCTGATGAAGAAAAAAGATACGGAAACCTTTGGATGTAAGAATAGCTATTTGAGTTAGGAAAATATCGAGAAAAATAATACCAGCAGTGAATCATAACAATATATTTCAGATGATGATGATGATGATAATAATGATACAGAAAAAAGAAATAATAATGATATGTTCTATGTTGGTAAGGATAAATATTTTAAGTGATGGAAAAAGAAGTATGCAAACTGCTCAAAGACGAAAAAGATGAATATTGTGAAAGTGTTACCATGCCAAGGATATAGAGGATGAAATAGGATCATTTTTGAAAATAATTAATATAAATATGCTTGATAAAATTCTGGAATGTACAAATAAATATATAAGTTTGCTAAAAGGCAAATATTCAAGAGACAGAGACTGCACTGTTACCTCAAGCCAGCTAGCACAGCACTATGCCGAAGGATCTTTCTGAAGAATTTATCTGTTAGCCTTATGACAGAGCATCTTCATTGGCATGCCAAAATCCAAACGTTACCTTTTATTTCAACATTTCTAAGTTGTAATAATGCTACTCCTAATGATGAAATGCCAGTGCAATACTCATCAAAAGGAGGAACATGCAGTTTGCGTTGTCAGAGAAAAAAAAAGATTTCATCCGCATCTACGACATGCATGATAGATACACATGTAAATGTCATTCTATTACCGAAATTTTTTATATGGAATGCAATGTGAACTTCGAACATTGAAGAATCTTTAGAATTCGGTTTTCCTATTTTTACTCTACTCTATTCTATTTCTATTATTACTATTCTTTATTTTCTTTTATTTCTATTTTTTCGAAATAAATATAAATATTAAAATTTTACTTTTACTTACTAAAGTTACTTCAAAATTAGTTTTTGTAACCAGTAAGAAGTAAATTTCCTTGCAGAAGTAAGTAATGCTAAACTTACGTTTTCCCCCTACCAATGTGAGTGTAGTTTTCTTTTTTGTTTGTATATACTTGCCTTTGATGAGTATTTAAATTAGCTTGGATTTTAAAACAAAGTTACTAAATAAAAAAATTTAAATTTTCTATAATGAAATACATCATTGCCTTTCTACCTAAATAAATAATGTAAACATTTAAAAATAATTTACTTTCATTTCAATGGTACATCAAACACATTTTGCAATAATAAGGTTAATATTTTATTTCTTAGCAAATTCATTGTCAATATTCACTCATTTCTGTCGTTTTTTGGGCCAAAACCAGTAAAATTACAGATGTCATAAAAAATAAGACACTTGCGTGCTCAAGTAAAATTGCCAAGCATGTATGCTGGAAGGTTAAACAAAAATTCAACCTTTTCTGACAATAAAAGTTATTTAAAAATAAATTATAAATAAGCATAAAAATAACTTGAAGATCCAATCCATAGAAATATTAATATTTTATTTCAAGCTATTAACAACATAACAAGTAAGCATTTTCTTATATACTCGAATAAAAAGGAGTATTTGTGAAATTTTAGATAAAACTTGCTCATCAAAATGATGTGTAACAGACCATATAGTCACAGTCACTTTTTATAAATTTATTTTATCTTGTGCTGGACCACAGAAAGCTTTTGAATGAAATATATATACAGTCAAAAGTCATTAATCCGGACTCGTCGGGACTTCCGGATTATCGATTTTTCCGGATTATAGATCATCAGTTTAAATCTGGTAAGTCGGCATGCAGATATTATAAAATTAAAAATATGAAAACATAATTTATGAAAAAAAGAACAATTACGATCTAAAGGGTATCAAAATTTACAAAAAAAAAAAAAAAAAAAAAAAAAAAAAGCTTAATATTTATTTGTTTATTTTATTAAACATTTCTTTCAATGTAAGTTGTTTAAGTTGCTTCATTTTATGTGATAATACTTTCTCTTTAATTCTATAAACAGACATAATTTCTTGTTCAGTTACAAAGTTCCGCTGTTTAAATCCTGTAATTGCTGTGTCAAGAATACCGACTAATTTGTCAATCGAAATTTTTTCGTTTTCAATAACCTCTGTGTCACTTTCTTCACTATCGGAAATGAATTATAATGACGAGGAATTTGATTTAAATCTTATCAAAGACGTAGTACATTGAGATGAAATACTACATTTAGTAAGGAATTAAAAGCCAAATAAAATAAAACATCTGCCCTGAAGATAAGGATAGTGCTGACAGATCAACTTCCAATTCATTGCGCGTCGCGGCGTTCCCCCCACCACCACCGCAGAACAGCGTGAAATTGATAAACAGATTTCGGAATGGTTAAAGAAACAAAGGATATGCCTTTATCCATTTTTTGCAGCAATTCCACTTTTTGTTTAATGGACTTTAAAACATACTTTCGCTTTGTAGATCCTTTACATATTAGTAAATATATATCAGAAATTCTATTTGATGTAAACAAAAGTTCAAGCTTACCTTTATAAAATTTCTCTATCAGTCTGCAAAAAATAATAAGCCGGATCCAATTCGAAGATTAAGGAACAACGCAATCTGCAACATTAACTGAATTAGATAATTTTAGCTTAGCTTATACCATCCGTTATACATTAAATGTGCATGCGTAAACGTATTATGCGCTGCGCACACTCGCAACCGTAAAGGTCTTACGCGCATGCGTCGTGCGCAGAAAGTTTGTGGCTTTGAGGTCCGTATTATACATCATTCCTGATTATGGGTGTCCGAATTAACGACTTTTGACGGTATATCTAAGTAACACAAATAAATTAATACCTGCTAATTTAAATTTCACACATTTTTTTCCTTTTCATTAGCTTAATAAGACTAATTATAAATACTTTTCTAAAATCCATTGATTAACGTCAATAATTAATATCAGACATCGGATTAAAATCCCCAACATTTTTTTTTCAAAAGATTTTTTTTTTTTTTTTTTTTTTTTGTTATATTAAACTTAAAGGACATACCTGAGACATCTGGTCCCTATGCCATTGCATTCTTGAACACATTCCAACAAATACTCAATGTCATCGTTGAATTCTTGAGTTTCGCCTGACTCATGACACTGGTACGCTTGTTTGACATTTTTAACAACAGTATAAAACTAATGAAGAAATGGGGAAAAAAAAAAATAAACAGGAAAAAAATCAGAATATACAGTTAACTAAAGAAAAGCATGAAAAACCTTTTAATTTTAAACAATACAAACATTGCATTGGACTGATTTCAATCTTAAAATAATATTCACAATTACCAAGATACAAAACGTACTCACAATTTAGAAATTACAGACTCTCCCCCATTCAAAGACTTTATCACATGTGTAGTGGCCCAGTTATTGCATGAGAAATAATTATTTTTTATTGCATATATTTGTTCATGTGTTTAATTATTTTATAAAATTAATATTTTGTTAATACTCATATTTATATTTCTTTTATGCTGAATGGCTACAAGTAGTTCATATTTATATTTAAGTTTCTTTATGCTGAATGGCAACTAGTTTTGATTTATGACTGCTTGGTTTTGATTTTCGAAACGTTGCTATTCTAGCAGCATCGCATTTTCGATATCGGAAATTAAAAAGCAATAAACTTAGCTATTTTTTATAATTCATGCTGTTCCTAATCATAATTTAGTTTTCAACAATAGTATCCAAGGCCACACATGAAGTGCACTTGGTGTTTGGGTTGCTCAAGTTGATTTGTGCTAGAGGAAAGACAAGTTTTGCTATAGCTCCTCTTTGCCTTAGAGCACCATTTTTGTGTTTATTTCATCCTCAACCTCAAAATCGGAATACATCATACTGCATTTGTGTTTACACCAGCTTGTTATGATGTTATTTTCTCGTGCAGTGACTAAATAAGTGATTTTCACCAGTTATTTTTGGATTATTGATGGAGGAAAATGACTTCCCCCCCTTTATCATGTACTAATGTGAAAACGGCTGCTCGTCACCTCATGGCGGGCCTGCTTGATGAAATCACCTATTTTGTGGATGCAATTTTGGATAAAAACTGGACAGAACTCTTAAATAAGGATACATTCAATTGTGAAGACTATATTTATGTTCCACAAGAATTAAAAATGAACTGCAAGAATTAAAAATAACATTGAAGTAAAAATTAACTGCAAGAATTAAAAATAGTATTGAAGTAGTGAATAAGACGTATGCTGGCTTCATAGCCTATCTGAATGCACACAATAAACAGTATCTTATAAAGAAATATCAACACAAGAAGGGAATTACTGAAGGACTGCTTCATCTACTTCAAGGTAAGTGTGAGTATTTCAGCAAGTTAAATCCTAACTATGCAAATATTTCTTGTGATGGAAGTATTCATGAAAAAATATGTAAAACGATTCCTGATAATGCAGTTGATAACATGTGCAAAACTGTTACTGATAATACACCTAAAACTGTAGTTAATAACAATAATGAAAATTTATCTAAAAGTGCTATTATGTTATTATAGAAATGCTATTAATGTTATTGTAGAATTAAATGCTTGCAATGTTAATGTAAATGATAATAGTGCTATGACTCTTACCTTGGAAAGATCTAAGCCTAAAAGGCCACCTAAGAAAATAAGTAAACGCTCTCTAAAAGAGAGTCAAGACGCTGATGGTTTTACGCCGCCAAAAAATATGGCTCGACCATCTAAAATTATCAAACCCAATACTAACATACCTGTAAGTAACAAATTTGAAAACTTAGCTACAGATGTAAATGCAAATACTAGCAATATTATGGATACTGACTCTGACGATGTGATAGTGGTGCAAGCACTCAAAATAAAACCAATTATGACTAAACCTACCATTAAATTTTCAGAATTTTGAAAAAAACTGAAGGATGAAACAAACTTGAACTTCGCAGGCAGAGTGTCTGGGGAGTTTTTAATTTTTTTTTCCAAATCAGAAGATGATCACCATTGTATCACTTGATACCTGGAGGAAAAAAAGATAGATCACTACCTGATTACCAATAAAATATAACAAGCCCATAAAAGTTGTAATTAGATGCCTGTCAACTGGCTGTTCTCTCAGTGAAATAAAAGATGAATTCAGTAAAGTGGGTTTCCAAGTTAGAAAAGTACCCCAAATGCACCATTTAAAGACGAGCGCACATGCCCTTATTTCAACTCCAACTAGAAAATACACCGGGAGTAGAAAAATTATACAACCTGAACTATTTCATGCTTTTTTACATTGAAATTGTTGAGTACAAAGTGAGTGGTAGTGTTGTGCAGTGTCATAACTGCCAACACTTCCACCACAGTTCAGATATGTGCAGATTACAACCTCGATGATTCAAATGTGCGGGACCGCACAAAACAAGTGACTGTTTCGCGGGAAAAATTAAGAAACAGTAAAGTATTGCAACTGGCTTGGTACAGGAAATACAGCTAATTACAGGGGTTGTTCAAAATTTCAAAAAGTTATTAGGAAGAGCCAAAATTCTGATAAAATCACACAGCAAAAACTGATAAAATAATACGAATGTTACTAAATCATCTTAAGTCAAAGCTGGAATTACTTATGCTAATGTTATACAAGATAAAATTGTGATTATAAGGACTGATCCAAAATCTAGGACTGAAATTAACAATCAAAGTGATAAACATGAAAAAAACATGGACTTGGACTATATACTTATGAAAATGTTTAAACTATTCAAAGAACTGAACAATATGTTCAAGGGTTACTCTCTGACAAACATAATTTTCAAAATCTCGGCTAAAATGCCAGAAATTAATGCTATTGAAAGTGCAATTGGTAAATTGTTCAATCTTTTTGATGAAATTTTCACTGCAAATGAAAAATAATAACTTGAGAGTTGTAATTCATAGTCATAATTATCTAATATTCTATAATATAAATTTTATTCATTTTCTACCAGCCAAACTCTTAAATACTAGTAACATAAATTATTATGCTCTTCTGTAGTGTAACGCACTAAGTTCGAATTTGTTGCTTACATTCTCTCTAGTAGTCAGTTATCTTATGTATGCATAAATTATGCAATTTATTTTCAGTGTTTCTTCACTTTTTTATTCTTACCTACCAAAAGACTTAATTACACTCCAGCCATTAATATTTCGCAGGGATACTGCAAGAAAAGACTAGTTTCATCAGTGTTGTAAATTTTTCCTGAAGATGTTTCACTATTAATGAGTTTAATAAATTCATCTGCAAACACTTCAGCAGCTTCAGTATGAGCTGAAGCTTTTTCACCTGAAATTTTTAATTGCATTATACCACAGCAATTTTAAAATTCGGTTTATCTATTGAATATGTGGATTCAGGTTTACAGGGTTCATAGCCACATTTTAGTTAAAAAAATAAGCACCTATAAACACTTTTCAAGCAAATTTTAAGAAAAAAAAATAAATAAATAAACACCTGTCTAATTACATTATACACAACTGCATAACCTTAAAAGAAAAATTAGACTTGCAATTTAAAATTTGAGCAATGCAATATTTATTAAGAGAATGAGTACTGGAATTTCAGTTCAAAATATAGAAAATAAATAATAATAAGCCATATTAATTGTTTTTGTTTGGCACCTAATAATAAATACAATTTATTTTTCCACTCATATTAATATTTAAATAATTTAACTTAAATCAAAATTCTGAACATTTTCTAAATTTTCATTGCATAATAGTTTTCCCTTAACATATATTCCAAGCAAAGTAATTTAAGTAAAAAAGAGGCACATTTCTGAAATCAGAAGACGGGAAATTGCCTCATGCAGCCATCCTTTAACAGTAAAAGCTTAATTAACCCACATACTCGGAAATTGCCGAATATTCGGGATAGTAACTGGAAAAAGAGGAGGGGGGAGATTGTAGCCGTTCTTTAGATTTCTCGGCTAAATAAATGATTTTCACATTTCAATATGTGCATTATATAAAAATAGACCAACGGAACTGAGAGATATTCTGCTTAGAAAGCACAGTAAAACTCTTTTTAAGTGTTCATAAATAAATCTCAGACTGAACATCAAAATTAATTATCTCTGCAAAATACCGAAAACGTTATTGCACAATACGTGTGGCGTAATTCTCCCATACCTGACATTGCGCTATCAGAATCAGAATCAACAGCTGCCGCTATTCAGAGAATAAAGAACTAAATAAAAGAAAAGAGACTTTTTAATCTGGGGTGTTTCTGATTCTAATTTTGAACAGAATGCGCTAAATTTCGGGAATAGAATCATTCTTTGCTTGGGTTGGGTAGACCGCAAAACTTTTAGTCCTATTCAATCCAGATTGGACAGTGACAAAACAAAAGTCTGCTGCTTCAATATTAGAGATTTTACAGAGAGAGAACATCCCAACCTCCGTACTGTATAATGTATTGGCAAAATAATAATAATAATAAATAAATAAATAAATAAATAAAAAATATTCTGACTATTCAATCACTTTCCTTTTATTTAAGCCATTCCGAATATTATTCCTTAGAAAGCTAATCTGTGTAAAAATATATACATTTTTGGAAGTTTATCTATACTTCAGCAGCTACTGCAACTATACTATTATAAATATTCATAGATATACATATACTCATAATATAAGCATAACAATCATAATAAACACGAATATGAACTGACCATGCGGAACGACAATGCAAATTATTAAAATCTTGATAGAAATTCAAACGTGTGTAGTATTTGGATGGGAGGAAAAGAATACCGAATGTACCAGAATTTTCTACGGTTTTCGCAATTCTTTGACCAATAGAACGACGTCCACCTGTTTGTACTCTCGCGCATACCATAGGTTACATTAATGCAGAGGAAATGGGGGGAAGCTATTTCTGGGAGTATGATTCACCATCTGACGTTGCATATAAGGAAGAAAAGTTATTTATTTAGTTTCGGCTTTGCTACGGGGAAAAAATGCACGTTCATTAAAAACAAAGGATTAAAAAAAAAAGCACTAAAAGCAAAAAAATAAGGGCTTTAAAGAAAAAGTAAGCACCTATAAGGGCCTTTATATTTTATTTTCAAATATAAGGACTTATAAGCACTTGTAAGGATGGCTACGAACCCTGTTTTAATTTCTTCATGATATATTTTGGCTCTAGACATTAGCAGTGGCTTTGCCAATGGCATGCCCTCGCTGTCTGACCACAGAATCATCACTTTGTCATGATCGTCACTTTTAGTATACCGAATAGCTTTTCTGTTACTGATTGTGAGTGGGGTGTTGGAATCCACAAAAAAATCATAAGAGTCCTTTCTCTGTTATGACATATACAGTTGAGTTTCCAATGCCATACTCAACACATTTTGAGACTGATATACCTATATCCATTTTTTGCAGCAATTCCTCTTTTTGATTAATGGACATTGAAATGTGCTTTCAATTTGTAGATCCTGTTGCAACTCCAGAATTAGAAACTCTTTTCGACATAATCGAAAGTTCAAACTTTAGTTTTTATAAAATTGCTGTAATTATAACAGCCTGCAAAAAAATAATAAGCTGGATGAAATCAGAAAAGTGAAGAAACAGCGCAATCTGCTATAGTAACTGAAATTCTTTGGAATCAGTAAAGTATAATTTTAGCTTAACAGTGTCCACTATACATTATTGGCTATGTACCACGAGATTGGTGACGAAAGACAAAATGTTCCGACAAATTTTGTCTTGCTTCTATTGGAAACTGACATAATTAAGCCTGATTTGTATTAAAAAAGATAGATCACTACCTGATTACCAATAAAATATAACAAGCCCATAAAAGTCGTAATTAGATGCCTGTCAACTGGCTGTTCTCTCAGTGAAATAAAAGATGAATTCAGTAAAGTGGGTTTCCAAGTTAGAAAAGTACCCCAAATGCACCATTTAAAGACGGGTGCACATGCCCTTATTTCAACTCCAACTAGAAAATACATCGGGAGTAGAAAAATTATACAACCTGAACTATTTCATGCTTTTTTACATTGAAATTGTTGAGTACAAAGTGAGTGGTAGTGTTGTGCAGTGTCATAACTGCCAACACTTCCACCACAGTTCAGATATGTGCAGATTACAACCTCGATGATTCAAATGTGCGGGACCACACAAAACAAGTGACTGTTTCGCGGGAAAAATTAAGAAACAGTAAAGTATTGCAACTGGCTTGGTACAGGAAATACAGTTAATTACAGGGGTTGTTCAAAATTTAAAAAAGTTATTAGGAACAGCCAAAATTCTGATAAAATCACACAGCAAAAACTGATAAAATAATACGAATGTTACAAGGTATTTTTTATTTAGTTATTTATTATACTTACGTCTAATTATTGCACATGCTTAAGGCTTATTTGGGTCCTGAATAAATAAACCCACATATACTTATATGTGGATCCTGAATAAATAAACCCACATTATTTGGATCCTGAATAATAAACCCACATATCCCACATATACTTAAGCTTACTAAGGACTGCAGCTAGATATTTTGCTGTGCAGTCTCTGCGGGTCCTAAATTCTGCTTGCTACCCAGCACCTCCATAAGTTCTAAATTTTGTAGCCCCTTAATTTTGGGTCTCAATGCTTTCCCTATATTCTAAAAAAAAAAAAATTCATTCCTTAATTTTGTTATTTGGTGCTTCTCTATATTCCAAAAATTTTGTCTTCCGTAAATTCTGGCACACTGCGCAGCCATGCGAGCTCTGGTGCTGGTTCTGGGTTTTAATGAATAAAAAATCACTTATTCTTAATTCAAATAGCACTAAATGTAATCTTTGGCCTACGAGTATCATTAACAAAAGCTATATTTTGCATATGAAAACAAATTTTTGTTAAATTTGTCCTCGTCAACATTTAGCGCATTTAACTTAAATCTGTAATCATCGCCAAGAATAATGTCCACATAAAAGGTTTCCATAATCTTATTCAATAACTAACATAAAAAAATTGTTCAGGTATCACTGCATGAGTCATCACTCAAGTTGTCATGTAGTGATAAACATGTGAAACGGTGATGGAAGCAAAATATAATAAATAATGATTCATCAGATTGGCATCAGAGATGTAAAATATTAGTACAGTAGAATTCCAGAAATCTGCACAGCTTGGGACCAGGGGTTGAGCGGATTTTAGGATTTCAGGATAGAAAAGATACAGCATAATATTCAGACTAAAAGTGCAAAATGAATAAGGCATATTAGATACATTTAATATAGTTATTATATATATGATTGCAATAATTTATTATATGCATTAAATTACTATTACATATATAAATTGATTATATTAATCATTGTATTATATGTACACAGAATTGTGGTTTGCCAATTTCGCCTCATGCAAAGATTTCCGTTTTCGGATTCCGGTGTTAGAATCACTGCTGCTGTAAAATTTCAACAGCTTTTCTTTATTTTTCCATATATCATACACAATCGTGTTGCAATTCCATACCATTCTGCTATAAATCGAGGAGTAGCACCTGCTTCCATCTTTTGCAGAATTTGCACTTTTTGCGTTACCATCAATGCAATGTGTTTACGTTTTTCAACTTTGCAAGCAGTAAAATCACAAGTACATTTCTTATATGTCACTCTGTTAAAAAGGACTGAAATTAAAAATATTCTTAACTTATTCACAAAATACCTGGATAAAAAAAAGGCGGCACTAAACAATCTCGTGAAATGAAATAACAAAGCTCAGAAAATACAACAACGTGAACCGTGAATTTGAACAAAGAGTTGAGTGAATAGTCTGCTTTTTTACCTCGATGCAGATTAGAGGGGAAAAAACTTATCTTATTTATTTTATCTTATTTTTTAAACTTTTTTATATCAATAATTTGGTATTTCCATTTTGACTCATTATTATTCGGTAATTATGACATCATTTATTAGGTAAGTATTTTTTTCTTCAACATTTCGTACTAAATGTTGTGGTTTCTGGAACCTGTAAACTGAATGTTTATGTTCTGAGAGGCAATGTGGATCTCAGGAGTTGGCGGATTTTTGGTATTTGACTGCAGTAGTAAAAATCAACCATGTAGAAAGTTTTGGTTTGAGATGTATGCCAAACAGATATGCAATTATAGAGACAAATTATTGATCACTCAAATTTACGCTAAAATGAATTTTTCTTCAATAACAAGGTATTTTTTATTTAGTGCCAAAGTGAAATTAAGAATTGGGATTCTCTACATGGTTTCTTACGGGAGGAAAAATCAAATGTGCATGCATAGAGCATAAAAAAAAAATCCTAAAAAAAGATACCCTAAACAATAAAAGAAACTGATGTTTTCCAAGATGAAAAAAATTATTTGATCAGTATTTAAAGCCTAAAATAGGGACGGCATAATTACTAAAAGGAGTATTCGGAAATTAAGTACCGTTTTGGAAAAAAAAAATAGTAAAACAATTTTTTCGAATCCAATTTTATTTTTACATGAAAATACATGTCTTAAACTATTTTTCAACATAGTTTCCGCCAATGATCAAACACTTGTTATAGCGGGTGACCAGTTTTTGTATACCATCGTCAAAGAAACTTCCCGCCAGTTTTGATAACCATGACTCCATAGCATTTTTCATGTCATCGTCAGATCCAAAGCGCTTGCCACCAAGCTCGCGCTTCATATGCAAGGACAAGTGATAGTCGGACGGCGCCAAGTCCGGGCTGTACGGCAGGTGATCGAACTGCTCCCAATGAAACTGTCGAATTAATGATTGAGAGACACCAGCAGTATGGGGCCGAGCATTGTCATGGAGCAACACAATTCCTTTACTGAGCATTCCTCTTCGTTTGTTTTGAATGGCACGCCTTAGTTTTGTTAAAGTCTCACAATATCGTGCCGCATTAATGGTTTCACTTCTGGGAAGAAATTCAGTAAGCAAAATGCCTTTCCTATCCCAGAAGACAGTGCACATGATTTTTTGTGATGACATTGTCACTTTGAACTTTTGTTTTTTCGGAGAATGAGTGTGTCTTCACTCCATCAATTGTTGTTTCGATTCTGGTGTGAAATGACACACCCAAGTTTCATCACCTGTCCCAATTTGGTTTAAAAAGTTTTCTCCCTCATAACTGTACCGCGTGAGAAATGTCAGGGCACTACCAAGTCGCTTTGTTTTGTGAACATCAGTGAACATTTTTGGAACCCATCGGGAACACAGTTTGCGATAATTCAAGCGGTCAGACACAATTTCGAACAAAACAGTACGTGAAATTTGTGAAAATGCCTCTAAAAGAGTTGTCATTGTGAAGCGTCTGTTCTCATGAATTGCTTCATCAACTTTCCTTACCAAATCATCGGTGACAACAGAAGGACGACCACTCCGAGCCTCTGCGTGGACATTTGTTCGACCTGCATTAAATTTTCTCACCATTCCATCACTTATCGCGTATTCACCGTAAACTTCTGTCACTTGACGATAAATTTCGGCCGGTTTAACATTCCTCGCGTTCAAAAATTTAATCACAGCACGAATCTCACAGTCAGCGGGAGAACTAATTGTCTTAAACATTTTGAATGTGCACAGCAAACTGAAAACACAACATAGAGCAACCAAAATAGCGACAATTGAAAGTCAGTGAACAAGAAAGACTAGTGCACATGCACGGGACGCCTACCACAGCGCTGCAACGGCGCTAGAAACGATACTTAGTTTCCGAATACGCTACGTATATGTATACAAGATGTACATGTAAACAATTGTGCCGAGCAAAATATCCAAAGTATGCAACAGCGGCCTTTCTTACATGCATTAATACTCATAGAAGTTTGCCAATTATACTATGCTTGACCTTGACCAAATCTTGTCCTAAGACAAATGCCTTAAAATTATTCCTTAATTTAATAACAAATACTATCTGTTATTGAGCATTAAAAGGGAGGCAGGGTAAAAATCAAGGCTCTAACAGATCTCTGACAAGCAGAAGCATTTTTTCCCCAGCCAAAATAACATTTTTGTTAGCAGATATGCAAAAATGTGCACAGACTACTAATAAGAAATCTCATGACAATGTGCATAAACAGAAGTATGTAATCCAGGACATAAAGCCACAATGGCTTCTCGTGCACAATAATTAGGTGCATATTAAATCATTGCCTTTGAGTTTTAAGATAAGAAAATTTCCAAATATAATAACAAGATATCTGTTAGAATTTGTACCAACAGTTGTCATAAATAATAGTTCGAGTAAAGTACTCTGCTTTAAAGAAGCCCTTTTTACAAATGCAAACAACAAAGTTGTTTATACAATTTAATATTTATTTAGATAATGTATTAACATACATAACATCATAAAAGAACTATTTTTTATCATTGTCATAGGAAATCAGAATAATTTCTCAGTTAGCTCTATAGCAATTTAAAATGTGTTCTTGTAACCAGCTTCCTAGTAATAAAAATTTAATTTACTTTAACTTGACTATAATAGAATTAAAAGAACAACTTCACACAGATGCTTAAAAAATAATTTTAAAAACCCTTTTTATATTCCTAAAAATGGAATGTTAAGAGCAGTTTTAAGTTAATAAAATTAATAATTCACAAGTCTTTAAACAGAATGTGAAACTCAAATTTCATCAATCCTTTCTCATATAAAGTACCTGATTTGGTCTTAATGCAGAGGGAATATTGGGCATTTTCTTATTTCATCATTTAATTTTTAATGGAAATCGTCATTTAATAAGACACAACAGGTTAAATGTGAAACTTTTGTCAGCTTGGAAAGTGTTAAAAGACTATTTATATTTTGTGATTATAAGTGTTGTACATTAATGGCTAAACATCTTATTTTTTATTCATTACTTGAATTTATACAGAATTACTTCCTCTTCTATGTGTGCATCCATATGTATGAAATGAGTTAGACAAATTATTTAGTGTAATAAAAATCAGCATAAATTTTGCCATGAAACTTTGAATAAGTATATATTAGAAGGTCTTGAAATCCTACTACAGCTTGAAAAGAAATATATTGTTTTTAAGCAATAAAAACTAAAGTTCGTTTATCACATACATACCTGTTTAGACTCCTTTGGACATTTGAAAGACCTGCTCTCTCCATAGGAGGTGTTAGCAATTTCTTCTACTAAAGCATCATTGAAGTTTTCCTTAGTTGTTTCTTCTTCAAATTCATCAGCTAAAGAAATACTTGGTGTTTCAGAACCCTGAAAAAGGCCAAAAAATTGTACCCCAGATAAAAATTTCGAACATAAAAGCACACACGACTATACATACATATATATATTTTATTCACATACATATATATAGATAACTGCCTGAGTAAAACTTTTTTAAGTTCAAGTAGAACTCTTCAGTTCACTGAAATTTTGAAATGAAATTGAAGAGCTTAAACACAGAGGACATAATTTTTATTTTTAAGGCTTATTCTTGCTTAAAATTAACATCTACACAAAACTGCAAATAAACTTTTTATTTTCTTAGAAAAGTCAAAATAACCAGCAGTGCTGTAATTGCTTTAGAAGGTTACTATACCCTAAGCTTACCTGTGTGTGTGAGGGAGGGGGGAACAGTATTGACCTAACGTTTCTGACTGAATTTCAGAAATGACCCACATAATTAATGTTTGCTGTGATTTAATTTCTCCAGACAACTACAGCATCACAACCCATGCGTGTG
This sequence comes from Stegodyphus dumicola, assembly GCF_044657685.1. Classification (NCBI taxonomy): domain Eukaryota; kingdom Metazoa; phylum Arthropoda; class Arachnida; order Araneae; family Eresidae; genus Stegodyphus; species Stegodyphus dumicola. The sequence continues at coordinate 158,134,930 of NC_140771.1, read as the reverse complement.
CAATTGTGATTTATAGCAACTCTATGCATATAATTGGTTTTAAGCAAAACGGAAGAAATCTAAAAGAAAACAATGTAACAATGGGTTAATATTAGACATTTATATTTACTAAAAAATAATTGATTATTTTTAATGAGTATGTGACCAAAAAAATCTTCAAAACTTTTTCTGACACACCTAAAATAGTTTTAGGATCTGCATTTTAGGAACCATTCAGATAATAAGAAATTCTTATCTATAAATATTCTTCAAAAAGAATAAGTTACAGAGTGACACGTGAAATATAATACCATTCAATTATCTCTTACAATTTTTATTATATACTGAATATTAAAAATGTGTATAACAGCCAGTTAAGCATTGAAAAAAGAAAGTGGCACTTTTTGGGGGGGAATGAGTTTGACGGTGACACAAAATCACCTTCATACACACTTTAGTATAAGATGGGCTCCTTGCAAACAGACCATTCACAGATAGTGCCAGCAGTCGGAAACCACAAGCTCTGTGTTGGATAAGAATCAATGGCACATATCAAATATCCATGCACTTGAAAACAGCAACAGGTCTCTCTTTACAAATTCAGTGCTTCATGCAAAATGACGCTAACCCACAAACTGCCACTGTCCTTGATTTTCTGTATGAATGTTTTATACACATGTAATAAGGCTGTTACTGTATAGTTGTGCTGAAGGACTGGCACAAATGCAAAGGTCTGCTTCGAAGAAGTTGCGAAACAAACCTGTGAACACAATTAACACATTTTGTATTAAACTCACTTTTTATGAGCAGGCACTTCATTGTGAATTCATTCTGCAATATTCAGATGATAAATAAATGTACAATAAACTAGATAAATGGTATGATATTTTGTGCACCATCATGTATATACTTCACTTTACGGCCAAGTTCCCTGAATTCTTTCCAAATATCTGAGAGACTAAATTCTCAGCAATTTCTCAATTCTCTCAAAATTCTTAAAATTCATATCTATGCTTTTTTGTAAACATTGTGAAACTCTTGTGTACAGTGTAAAATTTAGAGCATATTAATTTTTTCCCTCCTTTCTGTAAGGACAATTACTTCTAAATTCAAATATAAATAAAAATATCTTACTTTAGTTTCTTTCTTGCTTGAATGCCAATGTCGATGATTATACACAGCTTTGAACTATATAAAAAGAATGAATCAAATGTTATAAAGAAGGAAAAGTTAATAGCTTAATTGAAAATAAAAACTGTCCATATAAATACATCCAATAAATAAACAGCATTTACCTTCAGAGAAGAACTGAATATCTTTTTGGGACGTGACTGCTGTTTACCAGCAGCACTGGAATCTTCACATTTTCCAGAAGACTGTGAAGATACAATATTACTTTCTTGAGAAAAAGTAGCAGAGTTGGATTGAGACTGAGAGACAGATTCTAAATCACTTTGTGGTTTTGGATCACATTCACTGGATATCTGTGTATTCACAATATTTGAAAGAGCCAGTTCTTTTTGAGAGTCACTGAATAGGCATTGATCAGTCAGATTAAGATGCTCTTCTACTGAAATCAAATTTTTCTCTGAAGGATGGGAAATAACTTGATTGTGATTCATGTTCATTCTGTCATTGCCTGTCAACGAGGTTTCTGTCTGAGCAATGCTGAGAATATTTTCTTTTTTCATAACATAATCTGTTGGCTTGTACGAATCTAACTGGTGGACCACATGAATGTTAGATGGTTTATTAGAAAGGTCCAAAGTTCTCAGAGCATCAAATGCCCGTGATGAAGCATCAGCTGACACTATCGGCTGGATAAATGGACTGATATAATGCACACTAGGTTTGTTAGAATACATACTGGAAGCACATGCATTTGGTGAAGTTGTACAATATCGTAAATCCACAATATTAGGAGAAGTATTAGTCAGAAAAACTGAATGCTGTTCTTCAGAAGAATGGGACGACTCATTTTTAAAGTTTGCATGCATATTTAAAAAAATTTCATGAGAATCTTTATTGCCCTTCATTGCATTAAAATGTGAAGGAGTTGACAGTCTCAGAGCATCAAAATCACTGTTCTTTGGAGAGTTTGACGCTGTTGAAAGAAGCCGTGAACTTCCACTTTTAAAAAATTTATTAGGTTTTGGTGGCACCGGCTTTATTTCTGCATCTGTACTACTGCAATGCACAGAACTGGAGGAATGTAAAACCTTAGAAGCGGGAATTTCAATATCAGTTTCAAAACTAAAAGGATCTTCTCTACAAGAAATTGTAGGTTTGGGATCAATTTTAATCCGTTTCACTGGTTCAAGACTTTCATTAACCTCTTTCTGCCCATTAATGCGAGCCTTTCGAATAGAAGTAAAAGATGTCATTCCCCATCTGTGAATTCCAGCAACGGAAACCTTTGCTGTGGATGGCTTATTTCCTTTTTCTGACAACAAATGATCAAACTGAACACTTGTCCTGCATTCAGGCTTCCGGCTATAGGTCTTAGCCCCCAGTCTCGACATAGCTGCAGCTGAAAAAGAAAAAAGAAATATAAATTATGTGAAAACAAAAATTTTAAATATTTATAACTTAAATATATTACATAAAATGTACATTATTAAAATAAAATATATATTATATAAATATATTATTAAAAAATATATATATAAAATAAAACTTAGGTAACAGGGGAAACTAAGGTTTGTATTTTATACATGCATGACTTAAGCTGAATAACAGAAAAGGAAGTTAAATATAAATCAAGCTGCCATATGCAATAGCAGCTATTTGCTGATATCTTCTCCTGAAAGAGCAGAAAAAAATAATAATAATAATAATAATAATAATAATAATGAGCTGTTGATTGAAAAATGAGTTTGAAAGAGAGAAATCCATGTTGCCATCCAAGTAATTTCCTTGGGGACAGAAGGAATTGTCAGAGATGCAGCTCCTGCTCTTTGTAACAATGTTGGAATTCAGAATGAGACACTGTCTTTGACTCAGCAATTTCTATTTTTGGAAACTGTTCATATAGCAATAAAGATGGCCTTTTAGATTTATGTTCATGACATCACCAATTCACTTATGAGAAAAGCTTTGTTCTGGATATGATTACGGTGGTCCTGACATAGGTGCATTCTGTTATCCTGTTCCATATTAGGTTTTATTAATAGTAGCTTTGAATGTAATTTCTAGTAGCTTTCAATAGCTGCCATCCATGAATTGTTTGTGAAGCTTCTATTTTTTACTTTTAATTTCATATTTAAATTAAGTATACTTTAATAATAGTCATTACTTTCAAAAACATATATATTTTAAAACCTATTTATTAATTATAAAAATTAATACATTAATATAATGTAAGCATGAAATTATTTACTAAAATACTACTCAACTCTAACAGTAATAATGTTCACATTTCTCAAAAATTAATAAATGGTTCATTTATATAAATATATATTAAATCTTTTCTATTTAAAATTTAAGTATTCAGCATATATGCAATCAAAATTTATACCATTTCCATTACTTAAATATGATTTTACTTCCATTAATATGTCTAAGTGATCTTTCAAAGAATTTTTTGTTTATCTGCGACTTATGTATTAACACAACCACCATAGTAGAGTTTGGCCAATTTTGCAGAAGTAAAAGAATGATGACTTATATTAGTAAAATTTATTTATTACATACAAATATATTATTATAGATAGATTTTAAATATGTATTTATCTAAAAAAAAATCTACTAACCTACTTACATGTCTTTTTTTTTTTTTTTTTTTTTTTTTTGTACAGATGGAAACTTTGTGGCAACCACTTTCAGAATAGATTCAAAACAAATGCTCACTTTTACTATTTTGCAACACAGGCAGTAATTCTCCAGAAATATTGCTGCATCCTTTCAAGGCTGGAAAATCTAAACGTTTGAATACCCCCCCCCAAGAAAAGGGAACACATACAAAAATGGCAAAGCTGTTTGTTACAACTGAAGAACTGTCATATACATAATTGCCAGAAGAATTGTTACGTACAAGATTGCCAAAATTTGACATATTTTGAAACTTTGGCAATTCCTACTTAGGTGGCTGCAATAATACTTAAGTACCATTTATTTTTTATTGAATTTATTAAACTGAAAACCTCATTCACAGTCAACACTAAGTTCCAAAAATGTTCTGCCTATTTCCATTAATTTAGAAAGCTTAGAAAAGTGTTCATTCTCCAATAAAAACATTACCACAAATGAAAAATATGTTATCAATTTACCCTTAATTTTTTTCACACACAGCAAATTTAAAGTCATAATATGGTTGTTGTACAGCTATTTTATTTGCAAATATGTTATGGTATTTTAATTTTTTGAGAAATTGCATGCATTGAATGCTTTCAAATCAAATATTGCTCATTCATATGTTTTATTTTCAGAAAATCTTCCTTTTAAATAAGATCAAAGTATATTTATAAAAGTTGGCATACAATGGAGGCCAGTTTTTCTTGGCTTTATGGAAAATAATTTTTGCTGCAATTTTTAAATTAATTTTTTTTACCAGGAACAAAGCGAAAAGCATAAAGTGGTGTTAAATAATGCCAATGAAAAATATTATACAATAGTGAAAGTTCTTCAAAAATATCATTCATTATACGTAAATTTACATGAAATTCAATATTTCCCAATTTCTGTTAAGAGTATTTGACATAAGATAACATGATTAATCTTCTTCAAAATATTTAATTACAGTCGAAGTCCAGAAATCCGCAAAGCTTGGGACCAGAGGATGTGCAGATTTTAGGATTTTGCAGATAGCAGGACAGAAAAGATAAAGCATAATATTCAGACTAAAAATGCAAAATAAATAAAGCGTATTTAGAAACATTTAATTTAATTATTATATACATTAGGAAGCACTTCCGCAAAGGATCCGTTAAATGTAAACATCGCCAAAAATGGCGATAAAAGTTCAAAGTTGGTAACCCGGCGAATTGGTTTGTCAGAGGTAGCAACCCGGTTCGCTCTTAGAGAATATTTCTCGTCTGTTCGGGGCTCCGTTTCGCTGCTGGCTAGCGGTGCGTCACTACCGGGTGAGGTGGTGAAAATCGCGGGGGGGGGGTGAATATAACACTGCTTTTTAGAATAGTATGGCTATGTTTTTACGTACTTTTAAAAGACTTTAAACACGTGGCTCCTAAAATATTATGATTAACGTGGGCCGCAATAATATACGTTTTAAATAATTAAGTTTTTATTTTTATTACTGTTATTTTTACCTAAAATAATAAGAATTAAATCAGTTTTTATGCTTAAAAATTTGATATATTTTTAATGTGTTTTTAAAAATTACTTTTCAGAGGATGCTAGGTGTTTATATACAATAGATGATTAGAATGAAAAAAAAAATATTATTGGTTCTCTGAGATGACAAAATACTTTTATGTATTTCCAGGGTCATCAAAGTTAGTAAACCACTGCTTTGAGTAATTAATCAAAGTCTGAAGGAATCTTGAAAGATAACAAGACGTATAATGTTTATTCTAGTTTTATTTACATGCTACTTTAAAGGATTTGAATTATTATTGAAGATACTTGGCATTGTCAAATTTATTTTGAAAAGGACAGTTGTTTCAAAATAAAATATATTTGAAGCTATCAGCAAGTAAATTCAAAAAACAACTTTGAAAAAGTGTAAAATGAATGTTTTAAATGTATTATTTAGTAATGAATCTATTAATCTATTAAATGTACAGTAGCACTAATTAGTAAACATAATTTTGAGAATATCGACAAGCAAAGCACTTAATGAAAATGACCCTTTTTACTAGAAATATTAGTATTCCGTATGAATGACAGAGAATATATTTAATGAATACCATGGACAAATACCTATATAAAAAAAAAAAAAAAGTAGTATTCTCTACCTCGAAACTTGCAAAAGTAATCCTGCTATGCAACACATAGCTAATTTCTGATTACATGATATTGCAAGCATTTTCTTCAGATTTTTCCTACAACTGATATTGAATACTGGTAGTTTGATCTGGTTTCATATCATGGTTAAAGGGCTGGCTGCATGGTTGATTTTTCTAGTTTTACTCATATGTAATGCAAATACAAGCCAGTTTTCCTTCGAAAGTTGTTCAAAATGGCATCTTTCTTCAGGTCCATAGCCGATATTCTTTGCCATATTCGAATAACAAATGAACTACATATTTTCTTTTCATTCTTCGTGACTTACGATTCGATAATGTCGGAACACGGGATGACAGAAGAAAGAGTGATAAATTAGCTCCAATTAGAGATTTGTTTGAAAATTTTGTCGAGAATTGTCAGAAATTATATCATGTATGGGAATACATGACTTTGGACGAAAAGCTAGAACCTTTTTGACGACGATGCTCCTTTTAGCAGTATATGCCTAAGAAACCTGTAAGATATGGTATAAAGATATTTACTGTGGTTGATTTTAGATCCTTCTATACTTTGAACATGGGAACAATATGCAAGGATAAGATTATCCCACCTGAATTTGTGTCGAATAAGAATAGAGAACAGCATTCAACTCTCTTAGGGTTTCAAAAGGATATAATGCTACTTTCTTATATGGCTGAAAAGAACAAATGTGTTAACCTTTTGTCAACTATGCACAATGATGACCATATTGATAAAAGCACGGGAGATTTGAAGAAGTAATTACGTTTTATAACATGACAAAAGGAGCAGTTGATATAGTCGACGAAATGTGTGGCACTTACTTTGTGGCCAGAATATCAAACTGATAGGCATATTACTTTTGCTATTAAATATTGCCGGCATAAAATCAAGGATCTTACTTTCATCTACTAAAACTCCACCAGAGAAGTTCAGGAATAGGAGGCACGTTTAGATCCTCATTTGAAATCATAACAGAAACAGCATGAATATAATGGAAGATTCTCTTGAAGATTCGCAAACAAAGAAAAGAAAATTATGTTACCGGAGATGTTATATGTGCTCAAGAAAGAAAGACAGAAAATCAAAAACTGTATGTGTGAAGTGTAAAAAAAAAAATATGTCAAGAACACTGTGAAATAGAAGCTTCATGTATAAACTACAAAATACCTAATTTTTCTTGAGCCTTATTGATTTGAAAATTAATTATATAACTCATTATCCATGTAATAATTCTGCATAATTTGGATTATAATTGCATTCAAAAATTAAAAAAAAAACACAAATTTCTCATAGAAATCAATGATTCCTAGTCATCTGAAGAAAATGTAAGTACTTTTATTTGTTATTAATTTTAAATTAACATTATTTTTAAGTTATTATATATAATGTTAATTTTAAAATTAACATTATTTTTAAGTTATTTTATATAATAAATGTTGCAATTAACACAGAATGCATTATTTTACTGAATCGTAATAACATGTTTCATTTGTATGTCATTTAATTGCGACGAGCGTTCTCGTGTTAAATAATACATCCTGCGTCCTTCCGGGTTAACTATACACCGCTAAATGTCATTATCAACCTATTCATTTAATTTCTATATGGTAAATATCTTATAACTTGACTTGTACACAGCTAAAATCATGGCTTCCATATGATAAATATCTTGCAACTTAGCTATACCAAAGAATGTCTCTAACAATACATATTCTTTGACTATACACCACTAAAATCATGGCCGATTAGCCGTTGGTGAGTTTGGCGAATAAATCGCATCGGCACCAACGGATCCTTTGCGGAAGAAAACCCTATACATTATTTCAATAATTTATTACATGCATTAAATTATTATTACATACAGTGTCTCACGAAAGTGATGGGACACTTGTTGCTTTGCAAAAGGAAACTGTAATAAAATTAATTTAAAAACGTAAAAATTTTTTGTGGGTGTGTTTCATACTTAAATTTAATAACACTTATTACATAACATACATTTTCTCAAAATATTAAAATATTAATTTAATAAAAATACAATTGTTTAGAACGGAGCAGAAAATGGCTCACTTAAGTGATGGGACACTACGTACTATGCAACAAAAATCGTCTAGTAAGCAAATAAAAATATCTTTTGGGGTATTTATTTTTACTCAAAAGCAATTGCCAATAATTTATAAAATCGTCTGCAGTATTTCTGTCCAGTTTGTTTTGGAATTTTTTGTGTTTTTTAGCTCTGTGCAGCCATGAATGCTAAACGAAAAGAAACTTTGCCTGGAATTCGAAAATTAGTTATTAATTTGCATATTGAACGTGGAAAATCTATTAGAGAAACTGCTGAAACAGTTAACTTGAGTCATTCAACAGTTTTCAATATCATTAAACGATATAAAAAGAATCATATGATTCAGGATAAAAGAAGACCTGGCCGACCATCAAAGCTATCCAATGGAATAAAGCGAATTATCGTTCGAAATATTAAAAAAAAAATCCAAGAATGAGTGTTCCTAAAGTTGATGCTGATTTACAAGCATTATTTGGAGTAATTGTTAATCCTGAGACTATTAAAAGAGTAATGATCTGCTGGATATCACGGTAGAGCAGCCAGGAAAAAATTCTTCGTAAGTGAAAAGAATAGAAAACTCAGACTGGCTTTTGCAAAATATACATCATAAATAAGAATTCTGATTACTGGAATGAAGTTATATTTGCTGATAAGAGTAAATTTAGTATATTTGGTTCTGACGGTAGAATCTTGGTGTGGAGAAAACCCAGGAAAGAATTTCGTAAACAGAACTTGGTGCCAACAGTACAGCATAGTGAAGAAGGAGTTATGGTATGGGGATGTATGTCGTCCCCTGGAGTTGGTAATCTCGTTTTTATTGACAGTATAATGGATCAATACAAGTATATTGACATTTTAAATCAAAATTTGAAATCTTCAGCACGAAAATTGAACCTTCATAACGATTTTAAGTTTCACCAAGACGATGGCCCCAAGCACACTGCTTTGAACGTTAGACTCTGGCTGCTGTATAACTATCCTGAAATAATGAAAACACCACCACAATCTCCAAACTTAAATCCTATACAGAATATTTGGCAAGAATTGAAATCAAGAATTCACAAACACATCATTTCTTCAAAGCAACAATTAAAATCGGTGCTTCAAGAAGAATGGGGCAAAATTGCTCCAGAAATCATAAAAAAATTAGTCGAATCCATACCAAGAAGATTAAATCATGTTTTAAATGTAAAAGGAAATCCAACAAAATATTAAAACCTTTTAAAAAGTAAAATTTTGGGATAAATATTTGATGGAAAAGTAAGTGTCCCATCACTTATGTGAGCCATTTTTTGCTCTTCTAAACAATCGTATTTTTATTAAATTAATATTTTAATATTTTGAAAAAATGTATGTTATGTAATAATTGTTACTAAATTTAGTATGAAACACACCCACAAAAAATTTTCACATTTTTTAAAATTTATTTTACTACAGTTTCCTTTTGTAAAGCATAAGTGTCCCATCACTTTTGTGAGACACCATATATAAACTGATTATATTATTGAGTGTATTATATACGTACACAGCATTGAGGTTTGCTGATTTCCCCTCATGCAAAGATTTCCGGTGTTAGAATCACTGTTGCCGTTAAATTTCAACAGCTTTTCTTTATTTTTCCGCATATCATACACAATCCTGTCACAATTCCATACGATCCTACTATAAACCAAGGAGTAGCACCTGCCTCCATCTTTTGCAAAATTTGCACTTTTTGCATTACCGTCAATGGAACGTGTTTACGTTTTTCAACATTGCAAGCAATAAAATCATGAGTGCGTGTCTTATCTGTCATTGTATTAAAAAGGGCCGAAATTAAAAATATTCTTAATTTATTCACAAAATATCCGGATAAAAAAAGGCAACACTAAACAATCTCATGAAATAACAATGTTCAGAAAATACAACGTGAATTGTGAACTTGAAAGAAGAGTTGAGTGAATTGTCTGCTTTTTTACCTTGATGCAGATTAGAGGGGAAAAAACTTATATCATGATGTCAATAATTTATTTCCATTATGACTCACTATTATTCAGTAATTATTTGGTAATTATTTTTTCTTCAATATTTCGTACTCAATGATCTAAAGAGTGTCAAAATTTACAAAAAAAAGCTTAATATTTATTTGTTTACCTTTTTAAACAAATATAATAAATAACTAAACTAACATAATTCAGGCTTAATTGTCTCAGTGCACAATAGAAGCAAGGTAAAATTTAACGGAATAACTTGTCGTTAGTTGCCAAGCTCATGATGCATGATATATAGTGAGGGACAGCCAAATTTGATGACGATAGCCGCTAATTTTAAAGGTTTTCGAACATCGCAAAACAAAGGTGAAATTTGCCAATTAATGGATTTTCTAAAGAAACATGGAGAAGCGGTAATAAATGAAGATGACATGAAAGAAGTTTTTCATTGTGATGATAATGCTTAATTGTCTCAGTGCACAATAGAAGCAAGGTAAAATTTATCGGAATAACTTGTAGTTAGTCGCCAAGCTCATGATGCATGATATATAGTGAAGGACAGCTAAATTTGATGACAATAGCTGCTAATTTTAAAGGTTTTTGGACATCGCAAAACAAAGGTGAAATTTTCCAATTAATGGATTTTCTAAAGAAACATGGAGAAGCGGTAATAAATGAAGATGACATGAAAGAAGTTTTTCATTGTGATGATAATGCTTCTCAATCATCAATCAATTAATGAATGGTGAAATCTATAGCATGGTTCTAGATCCAGAAAATACCGCTACGTTAAAGAGAAAGTATTAGCCCCAAAAAACGAAGCAGCTTAAACAATGTACATTGATAGAAATGTTTAATACAGTAAGCAAATAAATACTGAGCTTTTTGTGTGTTTGTGTATATATTTTGATACCCTTTAGATCAGCGGTTCTTAACCTATGGGTCGCGACCCAAAATTGGGTCGCGAAGCATATTTTTTGGGTCGCGCTAATTCAAATTAAAAAAAACTTTTAATATACAAAAATAAGTAATACCAACACCTACTAGAAGAGTTTTTTTCTAATACAAGTTATTCTCTAAAACAATGCATTGGTTTTACCGCTCTTCACGAACGGCCTTCTAGAAGTGACATCCAATTTCTGTCTTATAGCTTTCTTCTATGAGGTGTTGGTAATACTCACGCCATTGCTTTACATGCGCGCAGACACAATAAGGTTGTAGGTAACATAGTCATTCTCCGGTAGTGACACCTTTTGGTAAAAATTAAAAGCGCTTTCAATCAGCTACTTTTACTTCGACTTTTAAGAAACCGGGGAATTTCCGTTGGTTGTAAACATGTAAACAGATATTATCGATTTAACTCGTGTGAATAAAGAAGTAATAATGGAAAATTGTATTCTGTTAATTTCTGTTTGCATATTAATGATATTTACGTAAAAAAGTTGCACTCCGCTGCAAGTTCTTTGTCAAAAACTCGTTTCTGTGTATTATGTTGTGAATAACAGTGGAATGTGTAATAATCATGAAACGTGAATACGAGCATTTTAGAAACAATTTTTGTCTGTTTATTAAAAGTGGAGTGATCAAGCTGCAGTGCATATTGTAAAATTGTAATCACCCTAAAATGGCAAAACGTGAATACAAGGAAGCATTTTTAGAATTAGGGTTTACTTGCATTTATGATGGAGGAATGAACAAGCCGCAATGCGTCTTGTGCAGTGAAATACTAAGTAATGAATCGATGAAACTGAACAAACTTAAAAGACAGAAAAGATCGTACTTTTTTCGAAAGAAAAGAAGCCGATTTAAAAAGACAGCGTTTAGACCAAGTAGTAATAGTTTCCTAATTTCTACCAAACAAGCTACACTTGCTTCTTTTTATGTGGCTTGGCATATTGCAAGACAAAAGAAAACCCATAATATTGCTGAAAAACTTATAAAACCTGCTGCCATTGACATGGCACGTATCATGTGCGGAGATGAAATTTCAAAGAAATTACAAAAGGTACCATTATCAAATGATACAATTCGTTTACGAATTAATGATATGTCATTTGATATTAAGAATCAACTTATTTCTGCTATAAAAATTGCTGGTTTATTTAGTATTCAACTGGATGAAACGACAGATGTAAGTAATGATGCTCAACTAATGGTTTACGTGCGGTATCCAGGGTTAACAGATATACAGGAGGATTTTATATTTGGAAAATCAATGTCAACAAAAACTAGAGGTGAAGATATATTTCTCATTGTCGATTCGTTTTTTAAAGCAGAAGGATTAAATTGGAATCAGTGTTTCAGTATTTGCACCGACGGTGCAGCTGCCATGACAGCATCTCAAAAGGGTTTTTCGACAAGAGCAAAACAAATGAATTCAGAAATTTTATCGGTTCATTGTTTTTTACATAGACAAAATCTTGCTTCAAAAAATTTATCACCCGAATTAAGTATCGTTTTGAATGAAATTGTTACGGTAGTCAATTTTATAAAATCAAGAGCTCTTAACTGTAGAATTTTCCGCGAACTGTGTTCAGAATTTGGTGCAGAATATCAACATTTATTATATTACTTTGAAGTTAGATGGCTATCCCGGGCAAAGTTGTTCAAAGAGTATTTTCATTGCGGAAAGAAGTCGAATTTTTTTTGAGAGAAAAGAAACACCCATTAGCATCTAAATTCTCCGAGTTGAAGTGGATTACTCAAGTTGCTTATTTGGCAGATATTTTGTTTGAAATAAATAATCTAAATATGTCTATGCAAGGACGTAATCATACTATTATTGAATTAACTGAAAAAATTACATGTTTTAAAAATAAACTCAAATTATGGAGAAATAAGGTTGAAGTAAAGAAACTTGCTTCATTTCAGACTCTTAATTTACTTGTTGAAGACAAGAATATTAATATCACAGATTTTGAAATACAGAAAATTATTATCAATCATTTAGAAAAACTAATAGCAGACTTTGATCGGTATTTTCCTGCAGACGATGTTTTTAAATATAATTGGGTTCGAATGCCATTTGATTTTGACGTAAGTGATTTGCATGAGGAATTTGTTAATATTAATCAATTTCAAGAACAATTAATAGAAATTCAAAGTGACCAAGCACTTCGATACAATTTTTACAAAAACACTCAATCTTTATGTGCTTTCTGGTTAAATCTAAAAACCGAAAAGCCAATAATTGTTAAAGAAGCCCTAAAAGTATTATTGCCCTTTTCAACAACATATATGCGTGAGGCTGGTTTTTCGGCTCTCTGTGTAATCAAAAACAACCACCGGAACAAGTTAAATCCAGAAATAGATTTAAGGTGCTCCTTGACAAGCATTCAACCCAGGTTTGCAGATCTTTCAAAATGTATTCAAGCACAAGGTTCTCATTAAAAGCGTATAAAATGTTATTATAAGATTAAATATCAATTATTTTTAAAAATTTTTAATTTATTTAGTTTGGTCAATAAAAATATTAAAAACACTTGATTATTTATTAAATTTTTCTTGGATCAAAAGTACTTTTGTTTAACTTCATTATTATAAAAAAATAAAAAATTTGTAAGTTAAATAAGTCATCATTGTAAGATTAAAGGTTTTTACAAATATGCTCTAAAATAAAGCAATGAAAAAATATTGACTTTTTTGGGGTCGCGACATAAACATTTTTCTCAAATTTGGGTCGCGGCTCAAAAAGGTTAAGAACCACTGCTTTAGATCATAAATGCTTCATTATTTCATAAATCATGATTTCATATTTTTAATTTTATAATTTCTACACGCCATCGTACCAGATTTAAACTGATGATCTAATACCCAGAAAAATCCGGAATCACAGTAGTCCCGATGAGTCCGGACCTCGGACTGTAGTAATAAATTTAAAAATAACTAAAGCCCAAATATAAAAATTAAAATTTATAAAAATATTAATTAAAATAAATTATAATTAAAGTAGAGCAGAACTTACACCATTGAATTTCATTGAATTTTTATTTCTGTTTTAAATAGTTTGTGTGCTTTTTTTATGTTGGTTTTTCTATTGCTTCTAGATAAGACTTTATGATTTGCTATTATGTAAGAAAATTAGGTTGATCTTTGGATTATGGTAACTTGGCGATTTCTTGGCGAAAATTTGGCGACCAACTCTGCTACAGCAACCCTCTATTTTTTTTTTTTTTTTCCCGCCACCATTTTGTCTTCACGATGTAAAGACATGTTTCTTTTCTTTTTAATTACTGAACACTTTTTCCAACAATCTACTAGCCAAATTACACTTATACTAGAAATTTTATCTAACAAAACTACTTAATCATGACAAATGTTCACTGCAAAATTGGGAAAAAGTGCACAATCGCAAACTCCTTGCGCGTTTTTCACAATAACACATACACATAAACCATGTACACGTCAACTTATTTTTACTTAAAAAAACATCCTAGAATTGCACAAAAATGGCCTTGCGCACACTCTTCACTATATCCATGTACACTGCTTTTTTCTCATAAATTAGAAAAATTTCACGAAAATGCATGACAATTTTCTGAATCTTTAAACCCGGTAAAAAGAACATATATGAAATTACCTTATCGCGAAAAAGTATATACCCTTTCCAAATATGAACATTTCCACGTATAAAATAACTAAAATATCTAAAAACTTTTACCTCTAAATTATCTATTATATTTTAAACGTCATCAATGAATTCATACCACAAACATTCTTCCATGCACGTTTACTTCAACTAAAACGTATACCAAATTCCTACAAACATAAAATTCACAAAATAACTATCATTTAATTAAAATATCACTAAACCATGTACACGTCAACTTATTTTTACTTAAAAAAACATCCCAGAATTGCACAAAAATGGCATTGCTCACACTCTTCACTATATTTATGTACACTGCTTTTTTCTCATAAATTAGAAAAATTTCACGAAAATGCATGACAATTTTTTGAATCTTTAAACTCGGTAAAAAGAACATATATGAAATTACCTTATCGCGAAAAAATATATACCCTTTCCAAATATGAACATTTCCACGTATAAAATAAATAAAATATCTAAAAACTTTTACCTCTAAATTATCTATTATATTATAAACGTCATCAATGAATTCATACCGCAAACATTTTTCCATGCACGTTTACTTCAACTAAAACATATACCAAATTCCTACAAACATAAAATTCACAAAATAACTATCATTTAATTAAAATATCACTAAACCATGTACACGTCGACTTATTTTTACTTAAAAAAACATCCCAGAATTGCACAAAAATGGCATTGCTCACACTCTTCACTATATTCATGTACACTGCTTTTTTCTCATAAATAAGAAAAATTTCACGAAAATGCATGACAATTTTCTGAATCTTTAAACTCGGTAAAAAGAACATATATGAAATTACCTTATCGCGAAAAAATATATACCCTTTCCAAATATGAAAATTTCCACGTATAAAATAAATAAAATATCCAAAAACTTTTACCTCTAAATTATCTATTATATTATAAACGTCACCAACGAATTCATACTGCAAACATTATAAATACTTAGTGTCAAATATTTAAATTATTTCCATGCACGTTTACTTCCAACTAAAACATATACCAAATTCCTACAAACATAAAATTCACAAAATAACTATCATTTAATTAAAATATCACTAAACCATGTACACGTCGACTTATTTTTACTTAAAAAAACATCCCAGAATTGCACAAAAATGGCATTGCGCACACTCTTCACTATATCCATGTACACTGCTTTTTTCTCATAAATTGGAAAAATTTCACGAAAATGCATGAAAATACTCAACGTATACTACTCAAACATATAACTCACAAAATCACAATCATTAAATTAAAAAACACTACTTAAAATATAAATAAGCACATACATTAAATTAATAAAAATTAGATTACAATCCTAATTACTTTAAACTAAATCATTGCTAATAACAATTTTCAAGTAATACCATTTTAATTTATTTACTCCTTACATTTAGTACAATGCATAAAAATAATATCCTCAAATAATTAAAAATACTAACTTACCTAATCTTCTTCAGAATCTTCATTACGTCGCTGCAGTACTACTGCTAATTTCTAAATCCTAAATCCAGTAGTCAACTGGAAGTCTATTCACCAAGTAATAAGAAATTAATAAAATTTTACCTATACTCAAACTACTTTCAGGAAACCACGTACCCTTCCTTACACTCTTTTTCACAAGATGTTCATTTTCACCATATTTCTTGCACCGCCATTTAAACTTGTAATATCCTTCCTTTCACACAATCTCAACTTATTATTATTATCAGATAAACGTATTAAAAATTTACAATTCACTTTACATAGCGCCATGCAATCCGAAAATTAATCAACACTATTTCACACAACACACAATGAAGCTTTTCCAAATTAACCCCCTTTTCCGATTAAAGAACTATAATTCGTCCATTAATGTCACGTTTCACACAACACAGAATATAGCTAAATACGAAATTTCCAGATTTCCCACCTTTTCCGATTAAACCACTGTAATTCGTCTCATAATGTCACATGACATATCTCATGATCTCTCGTTTCCCTCACACAAAATAATGCGTAATCAAAACTGAGTGCTTCTCACATTATTACCAAAGTCCTAGGTAGTAACCTTTATTGCCTCCAAAATGTCGCCAAACTACCAGTTACCATATTCCAAAGATCAGCCGAAAATTACTTTTTATTTAGAGGAAATGTTTCAGTATATAAAGATTTTCTGATTTTTAATTAAATTGAGTTATCAATATTTAGTGTACTGAACCTTGCTGCCAAATGTATGGGACCTGCCTTTATACATTTACACATCTGCATAAACTTCCACAGATATGTATACATTTACACATCTGCATAAATTCACAAAATCTGAACAAAACTCATCAGCCATGCTCACAGTTCTTATTTACCCAACTAGATAATGCTATTAATTACCCTTTACACGGTTAGAGTTGACTTTGGGGTACCCCTTGTATTATAGCGAAGTTGTTTCATTTATCGCCATGATGTTGTTTCGTTTATGGTAACCTGCGTAATTGAATGTTATAGAAACCCTAATATGATGTAATCGTTTTCGTTATTTCAAGAAATTTTGAATCGTGGGATGTTTTGTAAGGGCTTTTGTGGTGTGTGTGTGTTTAGGAAATACATTGCTTGTTTCATTGTTTAGACGGTAGAATGGCTGAATGTAGTAAGATTAATTTGAAGTTTCTGTACGATTTGGAATGAAAGATAAAAAGTACATTAATTGACTGTAATGCTTAAATGCATAATACTTTTTTATGTTATTTTATTGTTTGGTTTAAAATGTAGTTTATTAGGATTATGTATTTTTTGTTTGCCTCTACTGTAGAATTGGGTACTCCTTTAACTTTTTAAGTGAAAATATATCGATATGTATATGGACAAGCTCAAGGAAGTGCAGAAAGCCTAGTTTGTGAAATTCTCTGATTTTTTTTTTTTTTTTTTTTTTTTTTTTTTTTTTTTTTTTGTAAAGTGAAAATAGGTCGATGTATACATGGGTACCGAGTTTGTGCAATTCTTTGTTTTGTTATTTTGGCTTTGTGTACCGGCGATTTTTGGCGCAAAAATCGTCGCTACGCAAGACAAAATAACAAGTCAAAGACTTGCACAAATTCGGTATCCATGTACCGCCAAAAATTGCAAATTTCACCAAGGTGTACCCTAAAACATACTTTTATCCTTTACACTGCCCAGATATATCAATTTCCAGGATCCTTTGATCCTGAATTCAGCCTGATATATTTTACAATTTCATCACATGTAAATATCAATGATATAGAAGAACAGCATTAAATTTTGTTACAAATTTTAAAAGTGACACAGAAATTCACAGAATATTTTAGCAACCTTGATGAAAATCATGGTACTTTCTGATCATCTGCCCTACCCTCCCCAAATGTTGCCAATTGCTTACAACTAATTTTCACCAGCCAAAGACAAAAAAGACAACAATCATTTTCAAATACAGCAACACACTAAAAATTATGGGAACTATTCTGATATGCGCACTCAAGCCGGCAAAAATTTTTGACGAGAAACTCCATGCTGCCATATTACTATCTTAAATTTTTTCTCTACATTTCGAACTTTCAGCTTAAAACGTCTCCAAAAACGCGGTTTTCGCACATGCAAAAAACCCCATTTCAAACACACAATTTAAGGTAAAAATCCAAAACAAAAACAAAATATGTAGATAGCAAAATCGTTAAGTTTATAATCAAAAACATTTGACAGGAATCCATGTACACCGCGATATGTTTTAACTTAAAAAAATCTAAGAATGGTACAATCTAGGCAACGAATGAATCTACGAACTACGCATGCCTCGCTTTAATAAATTAACATAACAATAAACTTCAAAGAATACCATGTACACAGTATCCTGTTTAAACTTAAAAAAATCTAAGAATTACATAATCTAGGCAACAAACGAATCTAGGAACTGCGCACACCTCTCTTTGATAAATTAAAATAACAGCAATAAATTTCAAATAATACAATGTACACAGCATTCAGTTTCAACTTTAAAAAACATCTACGAATTGCACAATTTAGATGCACTAATCATCAAAATAAACTAAAATAAATTTCAAACAATTAAAAAAAAGCAGCAATAATGACAGAAATTCATACTAAAAAACAATGAACAAAACATTCTACAAAATAAGAATAAGAATAAAATAAAATGCACTTACCATGAATTAATGCTTTTTTGAACAGCAGAAATACCAATTTCATACTGCCTTTAACATGCCGCCATGTAATCACTATCGTATTTATATGACAGCCAGACACACTATCCAGAAAATTCATACTATGGTTCACAAATAAATAAAATCAAAAATCCCTACTTCTATCATGCACAGCCACTAAAAATAATCTCCCAGACCCTCTTTCCACACCTCCAAATACCCACTCTCCCTCAACAGGATGGCCACGATATTTCTTTTTGCAGAACTTCAATTCAACAACTTCAACCATTTTATCTTTCCTCCCCTATCTTTTCAGACACAGAGCATGATGCGAACCAACGAGCTCCAGCGAAAGATTTTTCAACATCAACAGAGTTGCCATACAACACGCAATCGCGCCAAAATCCAACGTAGAACACATATCGCCACATTTGGTGAAATTAGGGCTAATATCAGAGTTGTACCGAATTACGCAAACGATAAACAAAATTAAAAATGCAAGAAACACCCTATTCTTTTCATATACATTATTGCAATTTTGCATGCACTGTTTTAAATTTAAAAAATGTTACACATTTCTAGATACTCAGCAAACTGCACAGCACAAATCACTAATCTTTCCTACACATAGACCTGTTTTCCCTTAAAATGTATTGGAAAATTGCACAAATAATGCATTGCACATGCTGTTATTTTCCCATACATCCAGTGATGCTTAAAAAAATTAATCAAAATTGCACAAATTGTGGCACTGACATGCAAATTCAATCGTTTATTACATGCATCGTTGAATGCACATATTTGCATTTTCTACTCTAGTCCAAAACAATTTTTGAAGAACTGCAATGATTTCTTTTTCATCAACCAGCAAACTCCACAGTACTGTTACGATTCGTTATAAGGGGGGAAAAATCCAAACTCATTAAATAATAATCAGAACAAACACTAACCAGAAAAATGACCATCGAATTTGAAAAACCAAAATCTGCACATGTATGCTACGTGCACTTACCTAGATTGCTATATAAATACTTGGTAAAAGTATATTTACGGGTATCCCTTGGCGAAAATTGGCGGTACATGGATACCAAGTTTGAGCAATTCTTTGACTTGTTAATTTGGCTTGCATAGCAACGATTTTTGTATCGCCGCTACACAAAAATAACACAAACTCTGTATGCATGTACACATCAACTGATTTTCACTAAAAATCCCAGACTTGCATTGCACACTCCCTTGACTTTTATCCATGTACACACTGACCTATTTTCACTTAAAAAAATATCAGAGAATTGCATAAACTTAGCATTTAGCACTCCCATTACTTTGCCCAGGTACACATCGATATATTTTCACTTCAAAAGTCAAAGGAGAACACAAGGCTAATCTTTGGAATATGGTAACAGGTAGTTTGGCGACATTTTGGTAAGGCGATAAAGGTTACTTACTAGGTAGGACTTTAGCAATAATCTGAGAAGTACACAGATTATTTTGTCTCAGAGAAATGAGAGATCATGAAACATGTCATGTGACATTTTCCGGAAAATTCCGATCGTGAATTTAGCTAATAAGCACTTAGAAACAATTTCGCTCCTAAAGTGCAGAATTGCCCACTTATTTGTTTGGCACTTCTTACAAGAGTAACAAGAATTGGATTTTTGTCAATTTTCTTTGACTTTTTAGGTGAAAATAGGTCGATGTGTACATGGATAAAGTCAAGAGTGTGCGCAATGCCATTTTTGTGCAATTCTGGGATGTTTTTTTAATTGAAAATAGGTTGACATTACATGAATTACATGGATACTGCGTATGTGCAATTCTTAAAAACGCGCGAAGCAATGGGCGATTCTGCACTTTCTCCCAATTTCGCACCTAATCTTCATCATGTTTAAGCACTTTTGTTCCATAAAAGTTCTAGCATAAGCGTAATTCGGCTAGCAGATTGTTGGAAAAAATGTCGAGTAAAAAAAATTAAAAAAAAAAAATTGCCTTTACTTCGTGAAAACAAAATGGCGCCCAAAAAAAAAAAAACACTAGCAGTTTGCTGTAGCAGGGTTGGTCGCTAAATTTTCGCCAAAATACCGGCAAGTTACCATAATCCAAAGATTCACCGAATACAATTCTACAGTAGAGGCAAAAAATACATAATCTCAATAAACTACATTTTGAAACAAACAATAAAATAACATAAAAAAAGGAAAAACATCTTATGTATTTAAGCACTACACAAAGCAAATATCCATTTACCATAATTTTAGAAATTTCTTCATCTTCAGTCTGTGGCACACAAAATTCCTTAACAGCATCCAAAAACTTCCTAAAACTATCTGAACTAAAATCTGTATATTGGTGTTGCCACATAAATTCACAAAAATAAAAGTAAAAAATATCCTCTGTAGTTCCGAACTGTACAGAAAATGGCTACTAAGTAAACCTTTATTTCCATACACCAGTGCTCTTTTCCCCTTTCATTCCAAATCGTACAGAAACTTCAAATTAATCTTACTACATTCAGCCATTCTAGCGTCTAAACAATAAAAGAAGCAAAGTACTTACTAAGCAATACAACCACAAAAGCCCTTACAAAACATCTCATGAAATCAAAATTTCCCAGAATAATGGAACTGATTATGTCATAATAGGGTTTCCATAACATTCAACTACTCAGGTTATAAATGAAGAAACAACTTGGCGATTAACGAGACAACTTGGCGATAAATGAGACAACTTGGCGATAATACATAGGGTACCCTTAAAACAACTCTAACAAAATACTTTTTTACAAATTATATGTTGACTATCTTGATGACATAGGCCAGGGCAGACACAGTGGATGTTAAAATTTAAGAAGCAGTGGGAGGCAAAATCTTAGAACAGGAGTGACTGCACCAGGCAGCAAAAAGTCTAGCACTGATCATATACGAGACACAAAGCACTGCCTGGTGAATTCAAGATTGGGGAGATAATCAGAAAGAATTATTTGGATCAGATGATATCCCACTACTGATTTAGAATTTCAAAAATTGTTAAATGCGATTTGAAGATGATAATTCTGGAGATAATTGACAGAAGAATCATGATTGCTAGATTGTCTTTAGTACATATGAGTAAATTTTATCAAAAGAATGTAACATAAGAACAAGGATTACTTACAAATCTGTGTTATAAATTATTATGAAGCAGTTTTTGGCATCCACTAACATGACAATATAATAACTCTTCATTCTTCTTATTCAAAAAAATTCAGTTCCACGAGACTTCTTGGTTTTCCAAAAATGGAACAGATTGAAAGTGAAAACATTCAGCTTTCTAAGTAAAACTATGAAAAGCAATAGGGAATACTGAACACAGTAAAAAAAAGACATTCTTGCAAAAGCTTTAGACATTTTGGAACTCTTCAATACAGTATTCTTTCAGGGCTTTCATTAGCCACTTTGTTATTTTTACAAAGGAAAAAACATGATTGTACCGATTTCTATAATAATTCTGTAGCTTTCTGTCACCTAAATGTAGGCTTTGTTATCCAAGCCAAATAGCAATGGAACAGCTACAGACCAATGAATAGCACTGGAATTGATGTTTACATTTCCATGGATATTTATTGATTGATTATTGTGGAAAAAAAATGTGTCACGTAAGATTCCTAAAATTACACATTATTTTGAATAACAGTATATATTTCCTCCCTCAGAATCAAAATAAGTTATTTAATGTAAATAAACAATAAATCAAGGTTGCGAAAACATCTTGAAGAAATTTAAATAGCAGAACACGCAACACACTTTAAGTTAAAATTGCTTCTGTTTATGAACGCAAAAGTAGTAACCTCAGATAATTTAATGTTTTTCTAAGGAACGGAAACGTAAACCTCGAAATGTACTCCCAATCTAAAGTAATATTAAAAGAAAAGCATTGTTTAATGGCAAAAATATGGTGATAAAGCATAGATAAATAAAGTCTAAGTTTCCAAATCAGTTTTAAACTCCCAGGTCCGTAAAGCAACACTAACGCTTCCTGATGTAAACAAACCCAATGGCTCAAAACAAGGACAGAAACCAGAAAACACGGAATATATTTCGTTATTATTTCTACTGCTACATCAATCGATACCAATACTCATAACATAAATTTTATTGCACTATAATAAATTTATATACAACGCTATAAAAATACATATCAGATTTACTAAACCCACTGAATCCTCAGTTTTAAATCCCCCCCCTGTATGTAACTACAATTACAACTGATAATTATAATGAAATTTATATAAATACATAACGCAAATATACAAAGCATTTAACAGTTATTTACCTCAGAGACCATGAACGTCAGGCAGAAGCTTCCTATGTAGCTAGCTTTGTAGAAAATGAACTAACTTGTCCAAAACAAATGACTTCATTTGAAACACAAAAATGTAAAAACAAAATATTGCCTAAAACATTTTCACACTATCGTCATAGCTGTTAAAGAATCCTTTAATGTCACTATCAGTTACAATTAAATGCAGTACAAATTTTAAAATGACAAGTTCCACTAAAAAGTTCAGTCAACGTTGCAACCGCCATTATACTGACCTCATCTACAAGAAGATTTATGATTACGATTATATTTCATCGATACACAAAGCTTATCAATACGACTAGCAAAGAAGTATTAGTGAGTAGTGGTGAGTAGTATGCTGCTAAGAACTTTCTATCTTGAAACGTTCACCAGTCATAAAATTATAATTTAATTCTTTTTATTATGAAATTTTAACGATCTTATAATTATTAGCATTTAAGAAATGATAATAATATTTAGGCTAAATTTAGAAAATCATTAGATCTCTAATTCTTCAACATTTTGAATGAGAAGACGATTTACAGAACTTACGTAATGATTTACAAAATTAAATTCCAAATAACGACCTTCCCTGTATGCGAAGGTGACGATAGACACTTTACGGAATCAAATTCATAGCTAGGGAGTTACAACTTAACCAAGTGGAAGACTTTTGTAAAAGTTTTAAGAAAAGCATTGAAAAATTTGTATATCATAATTATAAAGTTTAGGAAGATTGAAAAATGTATAGTAGAACACAATAGCTAATACCAGGAGCTTTTCAATAAATAGACAGAAAAGCTCTAACTCCTTTCCATATAATAGTCTTTCACACTATTCGTATTTCCTATCCTTCGGGCAAAAAGTCTTAATATTAATAGAGAACAAACGGCAGTAAAAATTTTTTTTATTGTAATATTCTTGGTTTGAAAGGCATGGTGTAGTAATTATATGCTATTGACATACAAGGTTTGTTCATTGTAATTCATAATGTTCTACTGTTTTAACTTTTATAAAGTAAATAGAAAATATCTATTCAAAAAATAGCTCATGAATTTAATTAGGTTATTGAAATGTAAGATTTTACATCTTTTAAGCAAAAATATTTTTTTCCGTTTTTAATTTCTCCCGGCACTAAATTTAAAATTCTGCTGTTGTAATATAATTTTCTTTTTTCAGATATACTTCAGTTTCTTATTACCAATGTTTTAAAATTTTTGTTAAATAAAGTAATTGATTAAAACCCTTAAGTAGTTTTAAAATTTATAAAAAAATTTTCCTCTGATTTCGGCATTAATTTTAATTATTTTATTCTTATTATGTTTAAAATTCTGTTCATATTAGTCATAATCTTTAAATTCTGTACACTTTTGAATTGGCTTGTACTTGCATGCATTCTTAAACATGAAATATATTTTTGAAGCATTTATTTTAAATTAATGGTTGGAAATATGCATTTCCCTTATGCAAAGTCTCATGCTGCATATTAAATATAATAAATTTTTGGGGGAAAGTGCAGAATCACCCACTGCTTCGTGCATTTCTCAAATTCGCCAATTTGAATATAACAGGTCAAAGAAATGCACAAACTCGGTATCCAAACTTGGCATGGCACACTCCTTTGACTTTGTCCATGTACACATCGATACGCACCATATAAGTGGGCGATTCTGCATCAACTTGAAAATAACAATTAAAAGGATTGCACAAACTCGGTATCCATGTACACATCGACCTATTTTCACTTTTAAAGAAATCAGAGAATTCCACAAACTTGGCATTGCTCACTTCCTTGACTTTGTCCATGTACGCATCATATAAGTGGGCAATTCTGCACTTTAGCTAAATTTTTATATGCTTTTTACATTATAAGCACACACATGAGGAAATTATATTCCTATTATGGATGCAGATATAAAAAGAAAATCAGGACTACTTAAATTGTTCATAACAGTAGTACATTAGATAACTCATAATAGAACATTTTGGATAGTGCGGGCTTTTCATGATATTTTTCTTCCTCTCGACTCGCATCAAATGTGGGGGGGAGGAGAAAATTAAGTAATGTTTTGATTGTAAACAATGGAAATTCTTTTATTCTTGCTTAAATTTGAATTCTGCACTATCTTATAATGTACATTTTGTCTATATTTTCTTTTTCAACCCAAAATTTTTAATGTTGTTTTGTACTGTGATATTTTTTGTAAATTTGTCAGCAGTATCTTTAATAAAATATTATTGTTTTATTATATACTTACAGAGAGAATTATAAATTCAGTACTAAGTCAGAGATCCAAAATCATTGAGGTTTTGAACAAAAATTAGGGATGGCAGAATTTTTAGAATTTAATAAAGGCACTGAGTAATGGAATTTTAGTGTGACACAACAACAGAATTTAGAACTTTCAAGCCTTAAATTTTGGCTGGCAAACTGCATAGCATGTGTCTTAACTACCCCCACAACCACTCAGGTGCTGAAAGTGTGATTCTGGCCAACGTCATTGCTACCAAAGATAATAAAAAGTGAGGTGCTTATGATAAATTAAAAAAGTAATAGCTTATACATCTGATAATGCAATTCAGGAATTGAGTCACAAGCTTCATTGGAAATTTTTTTCTGCTGCATTTGATTGTGCAAATAAGAAAATTCGGTACTTTTCCGTTTCGCCGGCGCAAATCTTGCCAAGCAGACTTTATTGGCGACAACATACAGTATACACATAAAAAATATTTAAAAAAATGTTAGTTTTAAGAATTCTTTTTTTAAAGGCATAAACATTTTAATATCGCTTAAAATTTTATAAAAAACCGATAAATAAAGACAATAAATTTGTAAAAAGACATTAATTTAAGAATTTACTACGCTTTCATGGTTCAACATCCTGATTCGCCGGTTCATATCACGTAACCCCAAGCGATCTCATCTCACGTAAACTACTCTCTACAAAAATCTAATGCTCTCAGTAATTATCTACATTAATTTCAAGTTAAATCTTAATTTGGAACACAAGTTTAAATGCAAGAAATATTTCAATTCGTACGAATAGCTTACTCAGAAATTATGTAAAACTGCAGTACTTTACTTCGCTAATGCATTCTCATTAGAATTGATGAATTTAACTCTTGACTTTACCTTTTCTATATTTTCGGCTTCGGGTAAGCGCTGTCATTGCATCCTAATTGATTTAATTACCAAAAATGACCTTGGACATAAAACTGAACTATCTGATAAAAATTCTATGTAATTATATGTCAGTATTGAAAGAAACAATCAATCTGATAAGAAAAAGCTGCGACTTGTTTTGAAAATGAGGCGTAAAAGGTTACCATCGAGAATATTCCGTTTGGCATCGGTTGCACCATTATTAGCGACTTTATCGCTTGCGCCGGCAAAACGGAAAAGTACCGAAAATTCTTATATGCTTAGTTTGTTTGTTAAACAAAAATAAGTGCAAAAAATCATTTAACTATTAAATTTAAAAAAAAATCCAAATTGAATTTTGAAAAAAAACCACTTCACCGCTTTGCATTGTCATTAATAAACCATATACAGTCAAAAGTCGTTAATCCGGACTCGTCGGGACTTCGACGATTCCGGATTATCGATTTTTCCGGATTATAGATCATCAGTTTAAATCTCGTAAGATGGCATGCAGAAATTCTAAAATTAAAAATATGAAACCATAATTTATGAAATAAAGAACAATTATGATCTAAAGGGTATCAAAATTTACAAAAAAAAAAAAAAGCTTAATATTTATTTGTTTACTTTATTAAACATTTCTTTCAATGTAAGTTGTTTCGTTTTATGTGATAATACTTTCTCTTTAATTCTATAAACAGACATAATTTCTTGTTCAGTACAAAGTTCCGTTGTTCAAGTCCCGTAGTTGCTGTGCCGAGAATACCGACTGACTTGTCAATCAAAATTTTTTCGTTTTCACTAACCTCTCTGTCACCTTCTTCATGTCTTTATCCATTTTTTGCAGCAATTCCACTTTTTGTTTGATGGACATCGAAACATACTTTCATTTTGTAGATCCTTTGGGAGCTCCAGCATCGGAAATTCTATTTGACATAATTGAAAGTTCAAGTTTACTTTTATAAAATTGCTCTTACAGTCTGCAAAAAATAATAAGCCGCATTCAATTCAAAGATTAAGGAACAACGCAATCATCAACATTAACTGAAATAGATAATTAGATAATTTTAGCTTATACCGTCGGTTATACATTAAACGTGCACGCGAAAACGTATTCTGTGCTTGCGCACACGCATATGCACAGTCGTAAAGGTCTTACGTGCATGCGTAAACGCCTATGCGCATGTGTCAACGCGGTGCATGCGCAGAAAGTTTTTAGCTTTGATGTCCAGATTATAGATCATTCCGGATTATGGGTGTCTGAATTAACGACTTTTGACTGTATACAAAATTAGAACTCAATAGCTTATCATAAAGTAGATTAAAAATCAATGACAAAGTTCCCTTTGCAATAAAACACCATGAGTGAACTAAATAAAAGGTTATAAAAACAGTAAATTGTTAGATTATTTTATGAAATGCTTTATATCAAGAACTGCAAACTTCTGTACATATATCAACTTTAGAAGAAAGAAAAAAAAATTCTCTTGCTCATTTAACACATTCAAATTTGTGTCTTTTATAGTAATAAGGGAGGGAGAATTAAACCAACGTATTTTATTTGAGGAGTGAAATTAATTAAAATCATTGTTATATTCGTAAATTTACATTTGTGAATTACCATAGCTCCGCAAATTTACAAATAGAACCTTCAGCTTAAGTTTAAAAATAGAAAAACTATAGTAATGTATTTATGCATAACTGTTGTGTCAAAAGTTTAAAAATAGAGACTTCTTCAGCTGTACAGATGTTACTTCTGCAGCTTCTACAGTCATTTGCACTTCTGCAGCTGCAAAAGATTCTATATTTCAACATTAAAACTATTCCTGCAAATTTATGAATGTTTTGCAGATTCTTGTTACTTTAACTTCTCCAATAATCATTATTCAGCATGTTATTTTAACTCAAATCAAGCTACTAATTCAGAAGACAAACAACAAGATACTTTATTTATTCAAATCAAGATACTTTATTTATTCAAAAATAGTCACAGAAGAAATACACATTAAACTTTATTTTATTAATCTTATTATTAAGAGTCTGCATTTGCATGTCTCCATCCAAGTGTTCATAATTTGATGTGTATGTAGACAAAGATAATGAATTATAAATCTTCAGTATAGATATCAGAAAGTGTAGAATGATGTCTATATGAACTTTAAATATGAAAATGCCAATTAACATGTATATTTACAAATTATTCAAAACAAATTAATTCAAAACAAAAAAATTTATTCAAAACAAATGTAAATATATTTGTTGCTGTTAGTGATATTAGAATGCTTTTCTTGACTGATTTATTTCCAGAAATCTTCCTCGAGTTTTATTACTTGTGTAGTTGTATCATATTGCAGTTTAGTTTGGTAATGCATTTTTTTTTTTTTTTTTTTTTTTTTTTTTTTTCAATATTAAGTGTATCTGAAATTTTTATGGCTGTTATGTTTTATCTTTAAACTTTTTTTTTAAAGGGAAAGATAAATAACACCTAATAATATTTTCAAGATCATGAAATCTGGCCACAGAGTCTTCAGTCACCTCTTTTTGAATTTTTGGAACATATTTTTCAATGTTTTAATTTTTATGTTTCTGTAGATGATCAGCCATATTTAGAAAGTGATTAAAACTAGTTTGTTGAAGATCTTCTGTTAGCATAATTTTTTTTTTTTATTTGTTAATATTACTGGCCATTTCAATTATTGTCTTGTTTTATACTGTTAGTTCTAAATTTAAATCAGTACCTTCTGATTATTTGCACACACTCTTCCAAAAAGTAACCAGCCATTGGTGACTAATTTTTTGTCAAACTAAGATGCAAATAGCAACACCCACTAGTAAAATGATGGTGAACTAAAAATTCCGTAAAAGAGCAATAATAAATGCAGTTTAAAAAGAAAAAAAAAAATCATAAAACACCTTTTTCAAGCAATCCTTATGTAATGTTTTTGTGCTGTTTGCCCCATGTACACAGTGAACTGTTTTCACTTTAAAAAAAAGTCAGAAGTTATACTAATTTAGCATTGTACATGCTATTGTTATTCCCATGTATGTTGCTATCAAACTTTGCTTTAAAAAAGGCAGAGAATTGCACAAATTCAGTATCCTGCATTCTAACACTTTGCTTGCAATTATTCACATTGCATTTTCTGCAAGTGCATAAAATTCGATCATTTAAAGACAACTTTATAGAAGCAAATTTTTTTAAATGCCCTACTTTTGGACAAAATGCCTTATTTCTGAAGAAACAATGCAGTTTTTTTCATCTGCAAGCAAACTCCAAAATCCCATTGTCATTGATTACAAGTGTTACGTTTTTTCTAACACCAGTTGTTACGTTATTTTCTTCCTTCACGTTCATACGAGGTTCGTGTGGATTTGGAGTGAATAACAACGACACTTGATGAAGTATTGAAACACACTTTATTTTTCCAATATTAATCAGGACAGCTCCAAAACACTTTTACAGTCATTGAAGATCTACAATAAACACGCTGGCACAATCATCGACACAGCCTTCACACTATCAGGCTATAATGGTCGAAACAGCTTCACCACAAAGTACTAGAGTACAGCTCTCGACTCTGCTTGGTCGTTCTTTGAACTCCACCTACTCTTTGGACTCTCCACACTGCAACTTGCGATGCACTCAATAACACACAGAGCACGACTCCCAACTCTTCGGTTCAGTTGTTCTCAGAGCTCAACATGCTCTCTTGACGATGCACTAACCGCGATATACTAAGAGACTCCTTCGGTGAACTCGACGACCCACTCGGCACTCGCTGGCTGGCTGTCAACTTGATCGACTCCCTACAAACTGACTAACTATCTCG
Source organism: Stegodyphus dumicola (assembly GCF_044657685.1). Classification (NCBI taxonomy): domain Eukaryota; kingdom Metazoa; phylum Arthropoda; class Arachnida; order Araneae; family Eresidae; genus Stegodyphus; species Stegodyphus dumicola. The sequence continues at coordinate 158,104,933 of NC_140771.1, read as the reverse complement.
CACTCTCGAGACACATACACACTGACTGCGGACCAGCAGGGTTTATATATAGCTTTTGGCTTGTGTTCAAGAACATTCTGGGTTAAACTGGTAAGAATTCATTCCATAAGGTTCTCCATCCGTCCATGGTATATCACCAATTTTGTTGCCAAATGTGGCAACCCTGCCTTCTTTGCTATTTTATGGCAACCCTTCAACTGCTTTCCGGGAAAGCCATCTTACCGCGCCTGTACATTTCGTAGCACAAGAAAAAGTAAATTAATGTCAAATTTTGAGAACTGCTGCTTGCATGTACCCAGGTTGTGACATAAACATATTTTGTTGATGTTATATGTTTTCACATCACTATTTTGTGACATAATGTGTATCTCATGAATACTTTTTCGGAGGGTGCAGATAAGCAGAAAAAAAAATTTTAAATCACTTAATTTTGATTTAAAATCTGTAACAAATGCTAAATCATGGAGCCAGGCTTCATCATTTAAGTTAGCTGATTCTTTCTTGCCTTTTGACAGCTGTTTGAGGGAAATTCCTTGAATGGAATAAACAATTTTGAAACCATGTCATTTTTTATTTAATCTTTTTCTGGCTAACACTTGTTGCTGAATTATAGAGAGATAGCTAGAAAAATATGGATTATTCAGGTATGGCAAAGCATGCAAAGGCTGTCTGCCTAAAAGAATGGATGTCTTCATGGAGGACTTTCTAAGATAAACTCGCTCTTATTCACATTACAGATGGGTAATCACATTACACCTGGAGCCAACCCATTTGGCTGGAATCAATTGAGGTCAAGCTCCCAGCACTCGGCGGCCCTATAAAAAACTTAAGCATTCTTTAGCATGTTATAAATTCATTTGTGCAGCCTATCATTGCTTCTGCTTCACCCGTTGTTTCTGAAAGTAATTAAAAAAGTGGTAATTACCATAATTTCCGGAAGAAACGCCGCGTTTACGTGTTTAAAACTTAAATTTTCAGCGGGTACGGCGTTTAGGTGCACTAAAAATAAAATATTTCCTACGATGGTCATTGTACATAGTTTGGATGGCCTTGTCATTGTGCATAGACTGGTGCTGTTCCCACACAAAAGACCACTCAGTTGCTTTTTGCGAACGTTATTTTGTTTACATTCTTTCCCTCGAACGGACCTACATGCCTTATTCACCCTAAACGAGATCTCAGAACAATAACATTCTCATCAGTTTGAATAGTCTCTCTTCTCTGCTATTCGATGAATCTTCCAGGACCCATCCTCTCTCCACCCCTGCCTTTTCTGCAATTTTTTTCAAAGGCAGACACGACTCCACCTGCCTCGCAATAACGAACTCTGACGTATTTCCCCTTCAGCATGAATGGATTTTTCTTGGCATTCTGCAAATACAGATCCCATCAGTTTGGGTACAAGTACTTGTTGGATAGTTTTTAGGTAAGAAGGGAGCGGAAAATTTTTGAAAATGTCTCTAAACGGCACAGAAGCTATACATTTCTTACCTTTAATTTATTTTTGAGTTATGGTTTCATTTCATGCATTTTTCTTAACTGGTATGTCATATATCAGGACTTAATTTGAGTTTTTGCATCTATACAGCCCACGACGATGTCACGCGCAATTTAATCTATTGCGGCGTTTACGCTGATGCAGCGTTTCTGTGTAATTTTAATTTTTTTCCTACCATTTTTCTCGAGTGCGGCGTTTACGCTGATGCGGCCTTTCTTCCGGAAATTACGGTACAAATTAATGAACAAAGTTTTAAAAAGATTTATGTATATCTTTAGGCCTCTCTTTCAAAGAAATAATAAACAATTATTACCTGAATGTATAATCTTAAAAAGTTATATGAATAAAAAGAAGTAGTTGGGCTTTGTAACTTATAAGGGTCAATTCGTCAAATTGAATGGGAAAACATGAACATCTATTAATGTTGTTACAGTGGTTCTCATATATTTTCGCTCGTTTCCTCACCCACCACATCATAGTATTTCAAGATAGATCTTTAAGTGCAGCAAAAATGTTTGTCTTGTTCTTAGTAAAAACTTAATCTGATATTTCCAAGAAAGTTTCTTCTATAAATTTTGTGAATTGTTCAAGTTTTTTTTTTTTTTTTTTTTTTTTTTTGCTAACATAGGGTTTATTTAGAATGAACCTATAAACACTACACAAGATTTCGACATAAACTTTTGAAAACGTTTTTGTTGAGCTCTTAATTAAGTCTTAAAATTCCCAATTCTATTTTTCTCAAGTCACTATTTTGTGGATTATCTGTTTATATTTGTTAAAAAGTGCTGTCTAGATTAACCTTTTCAGTAATGGCTATGGCAGCATTGCATATTAAACAACATTGATCATTTATCATTGTGAAAAAGTAATTAAGGAAAATGATAAGCTTTCAATGCTTTTGCTTTACTGGTCATTAAATGCTCTGCTTTCTTCATTTAATTTTGTGCTCTTATAATTTGACATGATGGAGAGAAAAAAATAAGATCAAATAATATCTTTGAGAGAGTGTATACCTGCTAGAAATACAGTAAAACTGTATACTAATAAAACTGCAGAATAAGTAAAACAATAACAATTAGATTTTCACAGTGGCCCGTAGCAATACAAGACGGGACTGTTACAAGCACGCACGGATAACTACAGATTTCCAACTCAGCTTTGTACAGAGCAATGCTGAGGCGTGGGGGGCAGAGGGGGGAAAAGTAGGTACAGTCAAAAGTCGTTAATTCGCACACCCATAATCCGGAATGATCTATAATCCGGACCTCAAAGGTACAAACTTTCTGCGCATGCGTCGCATTCACGCATGCGCACAGGCGTTTACGAGAGCGCATAAGACCCTTACAGCTGCGAATATGTTTGTGCGCATGCGCGTTTTATGTGTAACGGAGTTATACGCTAAGCTAAAGTTATCTAATTCAGTTAATATTGCAGATTGCGTTGTTCCTTAATCTTCGAATTGGATCCGGCTTATTATTTTTTGCAGACTGTTAGAGCAATTTTATAAAAGTAAGCTTGAACTTTCGATTATGTCAAATAGAATTTCCGATATATATTTACTACAAAGCGAAAGTATGTTTTGAAATCCGAAATCTGTTTATCAATTTCACGCTGCTCTGCGGCAGAGGGGGGGGGGGCAGAAACGTCATTATTAGATTATGATAGATTAGAAAGATTATGTCAAATAGAATTTCCGATATATATTTACTAATATGTAATTTGTATCTACAAAACGAAAGTATGTTTTGAAATCCGAAATCTGTTTATCAATTTCACGCTGCGGATTGGAAGTTGATCTATCAGCACTATCCTTATCTTCAGAGCAGATGTTTTTATTTTATTTGGTTTATAATTCCGTACTAAGTGTAGTATTTCATCTCGATATACTCCGTCTTTGATATGATTTAAATCAAGTTCCTCGTCATTATAATTCGCTTGCGATAGTGAAGAAAGTGACCCAGAGGTTATTGAAAACGAAAACATTTCGATTGACAAATTAGTCGGTATTCTCAACACAGCAATTATAGGACTTGAACAGCGGAACTTTGTAACTAAACAAGAAATTATGTCTGTTTAATAGAATTAAAGAGAAAGTATTATCACATGAAACGAAGCAACTTACATTGAAGGAAATGTTTAATAAAGTAAACAAATAAATATTAAGCTTTTTCTTTTTGTAAATTTTGATACCCTTTAGATCATAATTGTTCTTTATTTCATAAATTACGGTTTCATATTTTTAATTTTGTAATTTCTGCATGCCATCTTACCAGATTTAAACTGATGATCTATAATCCGGAATCGCCGAAGTCCCGACGAGTCCGGATTAACGACTTGACTGTACTTCCATCTATGGAAAACCACCAGAGCTGCAGCATTCTAATTGATGTTACTCTGAACAGCACTTTATTTAATTTTATTAATTTTCAAATTGTCATAATCTATATAATTAAATATTAAGTAATACAAGATCTAGGAACTGCACAAAGAAACTCATGGAGGCTGCATTTTCTGGCCTGTGTTATAGTTAGTTACATTCAACACTTTTCCAAATGAGAAGATGCTTAGAGCTGTGTTCAGGGTTCGTAGCGGTCCTTACAAGTGCTTATAAGTCCTTATATTTGAAAATAAAATATAAAGGCCCTTATAGGTGCTTACTTTTTCTTTAAAGCCCTTATTTTTTTTAGTGCTTTTTTTAATCCCTTTTTTTTTTAGTGAACACGCATTTCTTCCCCGTACCAAGGCCGAAACTAAATTTATATGCAACGTCAGATGGTGAATCATACTCCCGGAAATTGCTTTTCCCCTTTTCTCTGCATTAACGTAACCTATGGTACGCGCGAGAGTACAGACAGGTGCACGTCGTTCTATTGGTCAAAGAATTGCGAAAACGGTAGAAAATTCCGGTACATTCGGTATTCTTTTCCTCCCACCCAAATACTTCACACGTTTGGATTTCTATCAAGATTTTAATAATTTGCATTCTCGTTCCGCGTGGTCAGTTCCTATTCGTGTTTATTACGATCGTTATGCTTATATTATGAGTATATGCATGAATATTTATAATAATATAGTTGCAGTAACTGCTGAAGTATAGATAAACTTCCAAAAATGGGTGTGTTTTTACACAGATTAGCTTTCTAAGGAATAATATTCGGAATGGCTTAAATAAAAGGAAAGTGATCGAATAGTCAAAATAATTTCTCTCTCTCTCTCTCTCTCTTTTTTTTTTTTTTTTTTTTTTTTTTTCTTTTTGCCAATACATTATGCAGTACGGAGGTTGGGAGGTTCTCCCCTTTCTCGGCAAAATCTCTAATATTGAAGCAGCAGACTTTTTTTTTTTTTTTTTTTTGTCACTGTCCAATCTGGATTGAATAGAACTAAATGTTTTTGCGGTCTGCCCAACCGAAGCGAAGATTGATTCTATTCCGGAAATTTAATGCAGTCTGTTGAAAATTAGAATCAGAAACACCCCAGATTAGTAAGTCTCTTTCTTTTCCTTTATTTAGTTCTTTATTCTTCGAATACCGGCAGCTGTTGATTCCGATTGCGTAATATCACATGTGGAAGAATTACGCGGCACGTATTGCGCAATAACGTTTGCGGTATTTTTCAGAGATAATTAATTTTTATGTTCACTCCGAGATTTGTTTATGAACACTTAAAAGAGTTTTACTGTGCTTTCGAAGCAGAATATTTCTGAGTTCTGTTGGTCTATTTTTATATGATGCACATACCGAAATGTCAAAATAATTTATTTAGCCGAGAAATCTAAAGAACGGCTACAATCTCCCCCACTCCTCTTTTTCCAGTTACTATCCCGAATATTCGGCAATTTCCGAGTATGTGGGTTAATTAAGCTTTCACTGCTAAAGGATGACTGCTTGAAGCAATTTCCCATCTTCTGATTTCAGAAATATGCCTCTTTTTTACTTAAATTACTTTGCTTGGAATATATGTTAAGGGAAAACTGTTATGCAATGAAAATTTAGAAAATGTTCAGAATTTTGATTTAAGGTAAATTATTTAAATATTAATATGAGTGGAAAAATAAATTGTATTTATTATTAGGTGCCAAACGAATACAATTAATATGGCTTATTATTTATTTTCTATATATTGAACTGAAATTTCATCATTAAATCTTGTAATATAGTTTAGTTCTGCATAGTTTTTTTTTTTTCTCTCATTGTAAACTAATTCTGTAAATTGAACTGTCATTTAAAATTAAAAAAAAAAAAAGTTAATTGTTTTCCGTGGTTGAGGTAATGCTTATTCTCTTAATAAATATTGCATTGCTCATATTTTAAATTACAAGTCTAATTTTTCTTTTAAGGTTATGCAGTTGTGTATAATGTAATTAGACAGGTGCTTATTTTTTCCTTAAAATGTGCTTGAAAAGTGCTTATAGGTGCTTATTTTTTTAACTAAAATGTGGCTATGAACCCTGTGTATTGTTTTCAAAACTGCTGCAAATAATTTAACTTTTTATGCTTGTAATAATAATTGGAAGGTTTACATGCTTTGTGTCACATCTTAGAAAATTATGTTGCTCATTTTTCTTTTTAATTGAAAAATTGGCCTTATTTGGGCGGTCCTTGGTCATGTTTTCTTGATGACAAAAGAGACATCCTCATTTTCATTTACTGATTTGTTCTGCTTCTTATGATTTCATTTGCTTCTATTTGGGATTGTTCTGCATATTATTGTTGCCTGCTATTTTTTCTGCAATTTATTGTTTAAACATTTGATAATGATAACTGGACCTAAGTATAATTTAAGAAATTTTTGCGGATGGATCCAGAAGTTATGGCTGTTTTTCAGGAGTTTTGTAGTCAGAGGCATAGCTAAAGATTTTGTGCCCCTTTCTGTGTTCCAAGGATGGGAATAATTTCATTCTGAAATGTGTATCATCAATATGACACCCCCTGGATGCTGCGCCCATGGACGGATGTCCCCCTTGCCCCACCTTAGCTATGCCACTGTTTGTAGTCTTCTAAAGGCTTCTAAATGTTAGAAATTGGTTTGAAGGTAATAGAATGCTGAGTTCTTTCTGAATAGCAAACCTTTCTCCCTAAAAAGTACCGTAATTTCCGGAAGAAACGCCGCGGCGTTTACGTGTTTAAAACTTTAATTTTCAGCGGGTGCGGCGTTTAGGTACACTAAAAATAAAATATTTCCTATGATGGTCATTGTACATAGTTTGGATGGCCTTGTCTTTGTGCATAGACTGGTGCTGTTCCCACACTAAAGACCACTCAGTTGCTTTTTGCGAACGTTATTTTGTTTACATTCTTTCCCTTGAACGGACCTACATGCCTTATTCACCCTAAACGAGATCTCAGAACAATAACATTCTCATCAGTTTGAATAGTCTCTCTCCTCTGCCATTCGATGAATCTTCCAGGACCCATCCTCTCCCCACCCCTGGCTTTTCTGCAATTTTTTTCAAAGGCGGACACGACTCCACCTGCCTCGCAATAACGAACTCTGACGTATTTCCCCTTCAGCATGAATGGATTTTTCTTGGCATTCTGCCAAATACAGATCCCATCAGTTTGGGTACAAGTACTTGTTGAATAGTTTTTAAGTAAGAAGGGAACGGAAAATTTTTTGAAAATGTCTCTAAACGGCACAGAAGCTATACATTTCTTACCTTTAATTTATTTTTGAGTTATGGTTTCATTTCATGCATTTTTCTTAACTGGTATGTCATATATCAGGACTTAAGTTGAGTTTTCGCATCTATACGGCCCACAACGATGTCACGCGCAATTTAATCTATTGCGGCGTTTCTGTGTAATTTTAATTTTTTTCCCGCCATTTTTCTCGAGTGCGGCGTTTACTCTGATGCGGCCTTTCTTCCGGAAATTACGGTATTTATTAAACAATGTGAATAGCAAGCAAAGTAGTTATGCGACAATGCATGACATCACCAGAATATATTTATGGCGCAATCCAAGGATGCACACACATGTGGCAGATGGAAAATCGAAGTGTTTTGTGTTGCCTTTTGTATGAATAGCAAGCAAAGTAGTTATGCAACAATGCATGACATCACCAGAATATATTTATGGCACAATCCAAGGATGCACACACATGTGGCAGATGGAAAGTGGAAGTGTTTTGTGTATTAGCATGACAAAAAATATGTCGACTACTTTTTGAAATAGGGGTCTAGACATTCGAAAAGTACCAAATATTCTCAATAACTGTTATGGTTATTTTATAGTTGATGTTTTGAAATGGTGTCTATCAAATGCTGTGAAAGTAGTATGATATAAGAAATTATTGTTGATCCATGTAATTATTTATGTAAAGTTGTTTGTATTCTGCTAAATAAGAAAGAAAATTATAAAATAAGTGGGGAAATAATTGTAGAAATTGATGAAATTTTATTTATTGAACCATATTGGGATATTTTGAGTGATTTTTGTTGCAAAACAAATGAGCATTATAAATTAATATAAGTTTTATTTTAAAAAACTTGCATTTCCTAATGAAAATTGATATTAATAACCAGTAGAGTAACATTTGGGTTATCTCTAAATGTAAATAGCATGAAGATGTCTATTTTATTATTAAAAATTGGTCAAGAAGAAGTTAAAGTAAGAAAAGTACCGAAAAATTCAGCTTATAAAAAATTTTATTTTAAATTATAGGTAAAAACTGTCAAGTTTCAATGTCTGGCACCGATGAACAAGTCTCCGAAGCAGAGCAAATCCAGCAGGTAAAAATATGTGATTTTGAAATTGTTTCTGATAATGCTAAGTAATTAATTATGCAAGTTTAATGTACATATAAAAAATTGGTGTTTTTAATCTTTTTAAGGAAAAACTAACAAATATGGAGTTATTAAAAATATTTATGGATGACTTCAGGAACTGGTACTTCCTTATTGTTACAGCCCAGGATTATTGGCATAATAAAGTTTATGTTTACTACTCACATACATTTTATGGCTGCCATGTTTCTGCAATTGCTTGTAATATGTCATCAGAAACACTTTCTTATTCCAAGAACTTTTGCCATGGATTAATCCACAACATAAGATTCATGATGATGGTAAACAATGCCTCATTGATTTCTGTTAGTGAAGGGCCATAGCATTGCAATGTTTTGTGTATGAGCAACTGTTATTGGATCAGTAAAATGAAATTTGTGGTTCACAATAAAATGTTTTGCATGCTTTTTTCAGTTTCTCTGTTTTATATGCTCGCCATCAGACTGTTTCGAACCCGAGTAAGAAAGAATTCACCTGTGTCTCAGCATAACCTGTGAAATATCCAGTATTGTGAAAAAACCCTGCCTTTGTTTTTTCTGCATACAGTCAGATTTTTATGTATGTCCACAATTTTTCAGGACTGCATATTTGCTTATTTGGTTGTCAAATTAGATGTAGAGAATACACTTCCTTCATAAAACTATTCCAGCCAGTAGTTATATTTTTGTAAAGATTCAGTTACTTCTTCCATTTAATCGGCATCAATTCCTCTGCTTAACAGCAAATAAATGGCTGTGCTGTTATAAACAGTATTCTGAAACCATTTAACTAGCTGTCAAAAATGTTTTTTTCTTCATTTGCATCCTTTCTTGTTACACCTCCAAATCCTTTAACTCGTGTGTAGTTTCATTAATTGGCCATTTCTACATTTTCAAATATAAGCTGAAATGTATTTTTGGTTGATCTTTACATTATGGTAACTTGGCATTTTTTTGGCTAAAATTTGGCGACCAACTCTCCTACAGCAACCCTCTATTTTTTTTTTCCCGCCACCATTTTGTCTTCACGAAGTAAAGACATGTTTCTTTTCTTTTTATCTACGGAACACTTCTTCCAACAATCTACTAGCCGAATTACACTTATGCTAGAAATTTTATCTAACAAAACTGCTTAATCATGACAAATATTTACTGCAAAATTGGGAAAAAGTGCACAATACCATACTCCTTACGCGTTTTTCAAAATAACACATACACATAAACCATGTACACGCCGACTTATTTTTACTTAAAAAAAATCCCAGAATTACACAAAAATGGCATTGCGCACACTCTTCACTATATCCATGTACACTGCTTTTTTCTCATAAATTAGAAAAATTTCACGAAAATGCATAACAATTTTCTGAATCTTTAAACCCGGTAAAAAGAACATAAATGAAATTACCTGATCGCGAAAAAGTACATACCCTTTCCAAATATGAACATTTCCCCGTATAAAATAAATAAAATATCCAAAAACTTTTACCTCTACATTATCTATTATATTACAAATGTCACTAACTAATTCATACCTTTACTTCATTACAAATGGTTACAAATACTTAGTGTCAAATATTTAAATTATTTCCATGCACGTTTACGCAAATTACTTTACTTCCACCTTACATTTAGAACAATGCATAAAAATAATATCCTCAAATAATTAAAAATACTAACTTACCTATTCTTCTTCAGAATCTTGATTACGTGTCCGATAAACTTTTCTTATTTCTGTTTCAGAATCTTTAAAATCATACTTATAGTTCACACCAAGGTACCAGGTAAAATAAATAACTTAATTAAACATCTTTACTTCTATCTCGCACATCCTTAATCCTTAAAGAAACACTTATTACTACGCCTTTCAATCCCACTAAATACCCATTTCGAATTCACTTTAGTTAGGGCCATGGGATCCAAAAATTAACGAACACTGTTTCACACAACACAGAATAAAGGCAAATACAAAATTTCCAGATTTTTTCCCGATTTCCCCCCTTTTCCGATTAAAGAACCGTAATTCGTCCATTAATATCACATGATCTCTCATTTCCCTCACACAAAATAATGCGTAATCGGAACTGAGTACTGCTCACATTATTACCAAAGTCCCAGGTAGTAACCTTTATCGCCTCCAAAATGTCGCCAAACTACTAGTTACCATATTGTAAAGATCAGCCGTATTTTTCTTGCAAGAAACATATAACATTTTTCTCAATTCTCAGTCAATTAAACATTTTAAACGATTAAAAAAAAAGAAACAACATAGAAACGTGGAATACTCGGAGCTGTTCTCATGGCAAGAGAATAGTGAATGGTCATCAGTTGTTAACACGTTTTGGGAAAAATGGAAAATACATTAATACTATAGAGTTTACTTGGAACTTTTCTCATCAGAAACAAACTATAAATGATCATCGTTGGGTCTGCTACCATTTGAAGATAGTTTGCATTAGTGATTTTTTTTTAATAATCTTGCTGCCATTTACAAAACAGGGACCATTTGTAAAACGTAATAAAGAAGTATCAGTGTATATAAGGATGTCCGAACTAAAAATGCTGCACCTTCTTGAATTGAATTAAATTAAGATAAGCTTGTCTAAAATGTCGAAATATATGATTTAATAAAAAGTTATCAAAATTTACCTTTAATTTTGATTGACCTTTTTAAGCATTACTTTGTCTGAAATATAGAAAAAAAAGAGTTTTATTTTTCTTGAAATGCCTAATATGTAAAATTTTTCTTTTAATGTAGGATATTTGGTTAGTCTGTATTTTAGGGTACCTCTTGGATTATCTAATAGTTGCTTTTGATTATGTTTTAATATAATTCAGATATACATGAATTTGTTTCTGTAAATTTGTCATTTTCATTTCTTCTGAATTCTTCTAATTTTTATTCTCATGAAGTGTATTTTTATTCTCATGAACAGGTATATAACTAATTTACATATTTGATCAGAGTTGACTAGAGTAAAATGAAAGTACGAGGAAATTAATATGGTGATTGTATTAATTAGCATAAGACCTTATGAAGTTATTGCAGATGCTGTGCTTATAGCCCTCAGCATTTAAGTGACAAAACTACTGAGCACTGGAGATTCAACCAAGATTCAAGTTTGGTGAATGGGCTGGCTGCATGAGTTTTCATGGTTTCTTCCATGTGTAGCATTAAATCAAACCAGTTTCCCTAAAAACAACCTCTTAAAGACATTCCTCTTCTTCTTCCATTGAATGCTTTACCACAATCAAAGTAATATTTGTTGTGTTTGTTATAGAAAATGTAAGATTATATTGTTGCTCATATTTAATATTGTAACAATAAAAAGATTTTACATTGAAGAAAGTCTGTTACTTGATGTAATTTCAATTAATTAATTGTGTTTCTCTATGTATTTTTTTAAGTAAATATTGTAAATTCAATAATTCAGATTTCTGTGTGCTTTTTAATTTTATTTGTTGTAAAAATACTTAACATTAAATATTGGTTGCTTAAATTACTTTTCACTGTTTGTTGGACAGAAAACATATTCTTATTTTAATAGAATGATGTAAGATAATTTTCTGAAAGTAATGTCCTTTGACAGCTACAATCTTTTCCCACTTTTTGGGTAACAAATGGCTTCCATGATAAAAAAATTCAGATTCTTTTGTGATGACTCATTCATAGAATGTGCTTTCAAGATCGTTAAGATGTGAAGTGTTGTTCAGAAAAGCCATGCTGCATGGACCAAAACAAATGGTAATTAGAAGGGGCGATATCTGATGAATATGGCTGATGGGATAAGAAATCCCATCAAAGTTCCTTCAAGATTTACTTCACTTGGTTTGCAACATGAGGTTTGGCATTTTCATGAAGCAGAATAACTTTGTCATGTCTCTGAGCATATTGTTGGCATTTTTCTTTAAGTGTGCGATTCAAATTGAGTAATTGTACTTCATAGCATTAAGTATTCACTGTTTGACCCAGTTGCAGCAGCTCATGGTACACCACACTGACTTGATCCTATCAAATGCACAGCATAATCTTTTTGCCTTGAATATCTAATTTTGAAGTTGTTGGTTCAACTCGACGAGCTCATGATTTCTTGCACTTCTGATTGTCATAATAAATCCACTTTTAAAACTGGCAGTGCCAATGCTTCAAAGACAAGAATTACCTCAAATTTTGTGTTTGAAGCAACACTTCAAAAATGGTTAAGCATTTTGTGATATCTTTTTCTGACAATTCATGTGGTATCCAGTTTCCAAATTCTTTAATCAACTCCATTGCTTTTAAATGCTTACTAACAGTTGATGCATCCACATTTAGTGTTTCAGATAACTGTATAAGTATCTGAAATGAATCTTCTGCCAGTAGTGTCTCTAACTGTCAGTCATCAACTTTTTTGCTGATAAAAATACATTTGTAACTCACCTCAAAATCATTGTCTTTGAATCATTGAAACAAATCTCTGCATGTTACTTCTGACAAAACATGTTCTCCATATGCAACGGTAGCAAACAATGACTTTCTGCAGCAGATTTCTTGAGATGAAAATAGAAGAATAGCACTTCCTACAAATGCTGTTTTGTAGGTACAAAATCCAACATGTTCAAGGCACAAAATAGGTATGTTCTTTTCACTCCATTCAAAAGTCACACAAAGATCTGAAAGCCTAATATTTCTACTGTTATATACATCTCATGTCGCTGGCCACTATGATGTACTAATACAACTACTGCCCTCATTGCATCAACAACAAGAATAAATTCAAGCTGTCAATACATACCTTATTTCCTCACATATTTTACCCTTTTTTACTAATTTTTGCATCTAAAAATTGAGAGTGGAATGCAGATAATTTTATTTCCAAAGAACATGGTTACAGATAGAATGTAACAAATGAAATATAGCCATGGATAAACTGTGAGTAACCATTGCAATATTATATCTTTAAAAAGAAACCTACACTTCAATAAAAATACATAGTAATATTAACATTACAGTATTTAATAACATATCTTCATTTCTATTTTCCTGTATTTTGAATCTCGCTTGTTCTAATTTTTCTCTTTGCTCTTCCTTAGACCTAAAATCTTCGATAAATAATTTAAAAAGATGAATGACCAACAGAGTGTGCAAAATCGTAGTCTGTATGCTAGTTCATGTTTGCTTTGCTGTCATGGGTCTGCTCTTGTATTAGGCTAGCATAAAGTTCAACGGTTAGGAGGGAAAAGTTTGGTGGGACATTTGCAGATTGATTGTGAGGGTTCGTCTTTATTAGTGAGACAAAAAGAATCACTGCATGCACTTAAAATTTAGGGAAGCTCATTCTTTAAATGCATTGATGAAAGGGTAAATTGTACGAATATTTTTTTAACTTTTAGAACCTGGCACTAAAAAGCTAGAAGGAAAAATTTGCATGGAAATATGATATTTGACCTGCAGTTATAATCATCTTTTTGATTTATTATGCTGTAATGATTTTTTAAAATTATTTTTTAATTTCTTTTTCCATTTTCTAGTTTAAAGAATTTCTGATATCCTATAATAAACTTTCAGAAAGATGTTTTCGAGACTGTGTGCATGATTTCACTGTGAGACATGTTAGAGATAAAGAAGTAAGTTTGTTTCTGTATTTTTGTTTGTATGTACTGTCATCTTTCGATTAACCAGGGTAATACTAAAAATAACATCCATGACTAGCTCCAAAATCGTGATTAATGCAAGGGCAGTTAAAAGAAAAAAAAAAAAAAAAAAACAGGAAATGATATAATAATTGACAAGAAAGTATTTTTAACAATTTGCTTGTATTTTCAAGTAGTTTAATCTGGAAAATAAGTACGATTATGTAAGTTAATCAGTATTAAAAAAAGAATTAACATTAAATACGGAAATGATAAACATATTAGAAATAAAGAACATAATCCATAAACACCATTAAAGAACAATATTTTCTATAGATTTTGAACAAGGTCATGGAATCAAACCCATTTAAAAAAATAATAATTTCAACTTATGTTTTTTGGTCAGAATTTGTCTGGCAGACATCATCTGCCATGCCACATGCCATTATCTTGCACATTTTTTTTTTCTCATTTTTAAACTTGTTATAGACAATTTTTATTTTACACTGATGGTTTATTATAGTATCTTTTCCATCATTTTGCAAAAAGCTACATATTTCTAGAGACAGGGTCAGTCAATTTGTAATCAGATTAAGCTGTCTTTGTGATTAACGGGAAGCTGATTGTATTGTTGCATACATGTACATTTTTCTAATGAGGTATTGAAAAAACTAGTGTTAAGTTAAATTTTAATGAGCTGAAATTGAAGAAAGAAGGAGAAAAATTCAAGTGTAGAAAATTTGAGCTGATTAAATTTTCAACAATTAATATTTAAAAATTAATGAGGACTTTATGTAAACATGCATCTAAATATATCTCACAAAACTAGGTGAAGTTAGTATGTTAGTATATTTCTACTGTTATATACATCTCAAGTATATTAATAATTAATTTTTTGTGGCACATAAAAATATTCAAATATAATTAAAATGATTTATTTCATTATTATGATTTTTAATAATGATATTTGAGCAAACGAAAATGGGGAAAATGAAGGTGGCATGAAATATGGGTTTAGTGGAGAATTAAAATGTGTATCATCTGCATTTGAAAGTGATAGAAGTTATTAAATGATTTATTTGCATATGAAGAATATTTTTCTTTTAGAAGTGGAAATATAATGTAGAAACATGAATATAAAATAAGTGATTTTGGCTTATTGAAAAAATATTGTATATAAAAAAATTAAGCTTTATTTGGGAAAAAAGTAATTTTTTAATACATATAGTTAAACCAATTTCACATATTAAAATCAGTCAATATTTAGTTTTAAATTGGTACTGATCATAGAAAAAGACTGTGAGTTGTCTTTTTCTATTCTGTCTGTCTGATTAGACTATTCGGTACAATACCATTTTAAGGGCCGTAAAAAATCGCCAAACTACTGTTGATGCCAATGCTGCCAAAAATAATTATGGTAACCCTAACGTAAGAAAGGAAACATAATAGTAAATAACTATCTAAGATTATTGTTGTAGTTGAAAGGTTAATTTCATGTAAATACACTTTTTGGTACTTTTCCTTTTCTTTGGCACAAACCTCGCAATTTCCGTTTCTCCATCACAAATCTCACCAAGCAGACTTTATTGGCGACAACACACAGTATACACATAAAAAATGTTAACAAATGTTAGTTCTAAGTTCCAGTTTCCGGATGTACAAAATTGTATTTATGGTTCACTTTGAAATGTTCAAAACTTTCCTCTTCCAGTTTTTCAGTGCAATATGATTTCCATGAATCGGAATATATCCTAATTCCTTTTTTGATATTTTCCTTTATGGCCTCTAATATAATAGTCATGGACCGATTTGGCACCTTCACAAGGAAACATTTGTTTGTTTCACAACAAACTCCACCAAAGATCCACTGCTGTGGTAAAATACGTTCTGTGTTGTTTTTGAGCTTCGTGAACATATTTTCATCCACTTCAATGATCATACCACATCCTCCTATTTTGCGTTTTTGACATTTATGTAAAGAATCGACACAAACATCTCGTATGTAGTTATTCCAATCTACAACGGTACCGTGACTGATTTCCAACTGCTTTTCACACCATTTAACTGAAGTTAATTCTTCACTCCAACCATAAATAAATCTTACACGCTTCAAGAAACTCAATCTCGAAGATTCAAACCATGTGCCTTTCTGTATACTTCTTTTACTGCGGCAAGTTGAAAGGTTGTAACGCCATTGAATGAATTATTTCAATATTATAATTTAAAAAATTCTATGTAACTGTATGCGAATATTGAAAGAAACGATCAATCTGATAAAAAATAGCAGCAACTTGTTTTGAAAAAGTGGCGTGAAGGGTTATCAGCGAGGATATTCAGTTTGGCATCAATTGTACCATTTTCGGCAACTTTATCGCTTGCGCCAGCGAAATAGAAAATTGCGCTGGCCAAACGGAAAAGTACCCATTTTTTGGTTATTATAATTTATAAACAAAAGGCTAAACATAACTGAAATTAAACGGGAGGTATAAATTTTTTTATGTTTTCCAATATAGCAGAGAATATTTTAGTTTTTTTTTTTTTTTTTTTTTTTTTTTTTTTGTGTGCAAGCAAGTGTTTCTACATAAACTCAGACAAATAATAATCGAAATGTTGTCGAAATGCTTTTATTACGCTATTTAGCACTGCCCTACAGCCAAAGACTAAATACAAAGAATATGTATTCCACAGCTACTGTTTTTCTATGACACTCACTTTCGGGGTTCACAAAATTGTAGTTGTGATTGACAGTAAAATGTTCAAAACCAGCATTTTGCAGTTCATCCGACTTGTATGATTTCCAGCAGTCAGTATAAATAATGCTTCCTTCTGTGATATTTTCTTTTATAACGTTCAATAAAGTTTTCGCCGATCGATGTGGAAAAGTGATTAAGAAGAAAGAATCATTTGATTCTTTGCATGATCCGCTGAAAACACATTGTGGCGGAAGAACTCGTGCAACATTATTCTTTCTTCTACTGAAAAGGCTTTTGTCTAGTTCAGTAATTTTGCCCCATCCACCAATATTCAAGTTAGGCTGATTAAATAAAGTTGCGGCACACACCTCACGCATGTAATTGTTACACTCTTTTGCATCTAATGGTTCTGTGTGTGTCCAAGAGATAATAAGAGTCTTTGTAAACAATAACAACATTTATTTACAAGAAAATATATGAAAATTTCAATCAATAAGAGATATATTATTAGGCATCTCTGCCTTGCATGTCCTACACCTTTAGTATCCTGCCTGCCACTGACTATTAGGACGAACGCAGCGCCCTCTAGTCAGAATGACTCCGGAAATACGTAATACACTCTACAGTTGTATTGTGGTTCCTCTTCAACTGGAGTTCACAAAATTCAATAGATGTCATCTCCTGACACGAAAAATATATGAACTTAACGGTTGTAAGGAAGGGGATTTTCGATTCTTCGAACTAATTTTGAGATTTTAATCCTTTCTTCTCATTACAGGTTTCTTTCCTACTCCGCCATTTCACACTGAGTTACCGCTAAAGCATAATTTTATCTCGTGGTTGTTCGAACATAATTTTCTATCATGAATGATGCCTATTTTTTGAAAAAGCTCTATTGTAGACTTTTCGTCATTGGGCAATTCCCAAATTGTTAAATCCATAGAGTTGTTAGAAAAGAATTAAGTATTTCAATGGCGATTTATAAATATAGAACTATCTAAATTTACGCACTTCAGCACGTTCGCTAGATTTGGCACACTGTTAAATGGGCATGTTTGCTAGATTTGGCGCTTTTGCGCATATATTTTCGCTGCAATTTTTTATGGTCCCTAAAATGGAATAGTACCGATTATTCCTCTTTAAGAGTGCCATATTCTGTTCCTTGGAAGAAGGATCTGGAACATCCCTTCCTTGTAACATCTGATTATCTGTAGAAATATGTACAAATTTTTCAATGATCACTATCATTTTAAGATCATATACTACTCAATTGTTAAGTACTGAAAATTTATTTTGTAGTTAAAAAGATTGATTTGTTAATTTGAGTAAAAATTAAATGAAAAATAATGTAATATAATTTTCGGTGTAGTTTTCAGGGGGGGAAGTAATGAATACAGAATAAATAAAAAGCTAATAAACCTTAGATTTTAAAAACATAATATTCATAAGAAATTCATTATTCTGCTTTATCAGATGCTTTTCAGAGTAAGTTAAAATTCATGTGTTATAGTATATAGATTTAGAAAGGCATACCTATTTGGATCTGCTTGTGTTAGTATTTTGATCCAGATAAATAGTTGTTTATTTATTTATTTTGTGTTAGGCCTAGCTATATTTATTTTTAGAGTTATTCTGTGTTGTGTTTCTTCTTCATATGAGTAAACTGAGAATGCTGATATATAAAGAACTATTTCGTCCAGAATCGATTTTTATAATAATTTGGGTAGTCTGTATTTTAGGGTACCCTTTGGATTATGGCCTAGTTGTTGTTTCATTTGTGAAACCTGAGTATTTTATGACGAATGTTTTGGAAACCCTGTTATAACATGATTGGTTGTAATGCGTGACTGTGATGATTTTGATTGCATGAAAAATACTTCTCAGGGTTTATTTCTGTGTTGGATGTTGGTTATTTTGTGCGATACACCATAAAATGGCTGCCATTGGTAACATTAACCTGGAGTTAATATAGAGTTTGGAACGAATATCAAAGAGAACATTGCTTGACAGGTGTGTAAATTAAGATTTAAATGGCTTCCGTGCATCTCAGTAAATTACGCAGTGACATTTAAGGATTCGAAAACTGGAGCTCGTATGAACACTATGGAAGGTATGTGGGATGTAATAAATTGGGATTTAAAAAAAAAAAAAAAAAAAGCCACCGGCAGTACAGAGGGTATTTTCGGTTTTTATTTTTCTGAATTTATGACAATGGCAGATTGCAGATTTTAGTTGAGATAATTTTAAAGAGTTTTCGGAGAGCGTTTAAGAAATTCTATGTGCTACACATCGAAGACATAGAAATTTCTAAATTGGGTTAAGTCGATATTTCCGTTTTGTACTGTGCAGATTAGATAACATGTATTTCCATTTTTATGTTATTTCCTTGTTTTATTTTGACTTAAAATACAGTTTATTGAGATTTTAATTTTTTATGTTTTGAATGCTATTTTATTTGGGAAGGCATTGCACATAAACAGGAATGGCACCAAAAAATCGCCAAGAGGTGCCCTGAAATATATTTTTCCCAATGTTTTTGACAATGTGTTAAAAATGATGGTGTTTTAATCTTTTAATCTTTAGTCTTAAAATGGTGGAAGCCTCAAAATTAGACAAAACAGAACAGTCAGGAACAGCAGCAGCAAACATTCTCTAATTTCATGACCAAAATCCACTGTGTGTGGGGGGGGGGAGAACACTACATATGTTTTTTCTTTTATGGATTTCTTCAGTTTTTCAATTTTGTAGCATCCATCGATTGTAATAATAGGATGAGATAACAAGTTATTGGCACACGCCTCTGTTATGTAATTATTCCAGTTGACCATTATATTCTGATTAATTTGAAACACTATTTGGTTCACAAAATTCAAAAGACAATAACTTCTTACATCATATACTAAATGAATCATATGGCAGTAACAGAAAAAATTGCATGATTCAATAATCTATTTCTATTCATTGCCAGTATAAATGAGCTTCTTATTGCATGAAATTTAAACAAAATATAGTTGAACCCTGCTGTAGCAAACTTTAAGGGATCAAAAGTTTTGTTTGCTATAGCGGATCCACTAAAAAAACTGTACTGATTAGTATTGTCAAATTTTTCAAAAGAAGTGAATAAAGCCCTAAATTTAAAAAAATCATGTTAACAGTCAATTATATTTATTATTATTAATAAGTAGTAATTTTTTTTTAGCTGGAAAAACAGTTTTGTGAAACAACTTGAAATTTCTCAAAACATGATTATACATTGTTTTTACTATTCATTTGAGTCTGTTGTCAAATGGAAAGTTGTAAAATATTATTCTTTCATATTTAGTCTGTTGTTAATTAATAAATTGAGCTATTTAAAAGCAATAGATACGTATGTTAAAAATAATGTTGTTTTACTTGATTTCACTTTAATGAATTATATTGCTTAGTAGTTGATTTCGCTAAAAATGCATTTAATTCATGGTGTATCTAATAACAAAGCATCAAATAGTTTTATAATATTCCCTTACATATTTTTTCACTTTTTTAAATATACAGAACATATATAATGTTCCCATGGTAGTCTAAATCCATACTCATCTAATATTCTGTAAAATGTTTCTCTATTCCAGCTGGACCAACTCTATCAATAATCCCTACTGATAAACCATATTGAACTTAAGAGCCCTTTTGGAAAGTTGTTAAAATCTGAACACTTTCCAAATTTTTGTTTATTATCTGTTTCACCATATATTGTTAATTTTATGTGATAAATTATTTAACCTAAAATCATTGCTTAGCTTCTCCACTTCAATGACACATCTCAATCTAAAATACCTATTTATAATTAGGATTTGTTCAGAATAATGGTTGTGGGTTCTTTCAATTGTGAACAATTTCAGTAGTGCTTCTTCAGCATCTTTTGAAACCTCAGTCTTTTGAAACTCTCCGGCCCCATATCCAAATTTATTTCACATGACTAGAAAATATTAAATCTTAGTTTTCTACATGTGCCAGCTATAGATTTGGATAACTATATTCCCGATATTAACCAATTTGGCTACATCCTTTTTGTATTTTTCAAACAGTACTCATCTTACATTCAGTACAGGATGCTATATGTGTAGCACTCAGCATATGGATGAATTTTTTATGCAGAACATTTTCCTAGTACAGAGTGAATGAATAGACTTGAGAATGCATGAAGTTTCACCATTCTGGAAAATATGAAAAGCGAAGATAATTTCATTGCTAATTTGTCATATGTTCAACAAGAAAATATTTATTTCCTCTTAAGATTTATATGTTTGTAAAGCAAAGGTGCAATAGCCCTTGCAGGAAAACGTCCTAACTTGTACAAAAGATCTAAAGAAATCCCACATCTGGAAGGCAAAATTTTGATAGCCTTATAAATGCTGAAATTAAAAAAAAAAAAAAAAAAAAAAAAAAAAAAAAAAAAAAAAACTGTTTCAAATATAAAATTCTTGTTCCTTAACTCTTTCGCATCAGTAGAGGCTAAAATCTGTTTCACTCAAACAACTGAAACGCTTGCATATCTGTATTTTTGTTGGAATGGATTTCCTAATTTCGGTCATCAATAGCTAAACATTGACTCTACACACAAAAAAAAAAAAGGAAGGTGTGTTCATATAGCAGAACTACTTTTAGTTTCTTCGAAAGAATGATTGGCATGTCATTTAACAACTCCCAAAAGCACTGATGCATGCAGTAACATGATGGGGTAAAGTGCAAGGTGGAAAATGATTCAGGCGTTGTGAAAAGGTTAAAAGATGAGTTACCTGTATAGCCTCAACTTCTTAAGAGTCTATTCTCAAAATTCCCATTGCAGCATCAGCCTTGAGTAGATCTCAGACTGTTTAAAGAAGTTGAATGGAATCATAAAACCTGTTTAAATTCTTTAACTCAAATGTACTGGGCAATAGATTGTGTCCTAAGATATGCTTGTTGTGTGTCCTGATTCTTCAAGAACTAAATTCTGCAAGTGCCTTACATAGCCTTTCTGTAGAACAGAGAGAAAGGTGGGGCATGAAGTGAAAATAAAAAGAATGATAACATAAAAGTGTTTCCATTGAATAACGAATTTAATTGACATACAGTCAGTTCCCGTTAATTTGTGCACAGAGTGATATATGCGATTGTTTAACAAGTGCTTAGTGAATTTAATTAGCATCTATAGTTAGTATTTGATAATTGTGTGCAAGTGATATATGTGACATCATTAACAAGTGCTTAGGAAGTTTTAATTGATATATACAATTAACTATTTATGACTTGTGCACAGTGTGACACATGTTATTTGTGTAATTTATTTAATGAGTGTTCTTATTTTGACATAGGCAGTTAGTGTTGATTTATCGTGCACAAAGTGATTTTCATGATTTATTAAACAAGTGTCAAGTTATCTTAATGGTGTATACAGATAGTTCTTGATTAATTGTGCACAGAGTGACATATGTTATCTATTTGACCAAAAATAAGTGCATTGCGATTCTTCGCATTAAAGTGCCTTAGTTAAAGTGAAAACAATGTTTAGGGCATCGCGTTTAGCTGTTAAATGTGCCTTAGTGAAAGTGTCATCAGTAATTAGTGCATAGTGTCTACTCACATAAGAGTACTCTAGTGAAAGTGTCATCAGTGCTTACCGCATCGTGTATATTCGCAAAAGTGCATTAAGCTACACCAAGTGTTTTTTAGTGAATTTTTCTCAGCGTAAAGCGGATCGTGCAATACTAAAGTGACATGACACACCCCTCAGTGTTGCCAGAGAACACGGACACCCAAAATTTACAAGAGCCACTGGATACAAATGCGCTGACAACCTCGGAATTGACCCACGAGGACCGAGTTAAAGCCCTTGTCAAAGACATCTGGCAGATCACTGCCACTTACAGAAGGGGAAGGCATCTTCTTCCGCAGGATCTCCGAGATCGGGTCCAGCAATCTCTAAGTATCCTACAGGGCTTAGCAATTGAGGGTGAAGACTTTAAGCCCAAGCCAGTTACTGCAGAGATAGGTGTGAATACGTCCACTTTTGTTTGCTGCAGCCAGCTGCACACGCCGCCCACGGCAGCACAAAGTAAACCTCAGCAAAGAGCCACTCCTCCAGTTCCAGAGGCATTTGCTGGTGCACAGGACACAACGCCAAGGTCGTTTGCAGAGGTCGTCAAGCTTACGCAGAAACCCAGCCTAATCCTAAAACCTTCTGCGCAAAAGAACAAAACACAACTGAGAAAAGAGCTACAAGAGAAGGCGCCTCTCAGCAAGTTGCAAGTAGCAGTGGAAAGGATTTCCACCACAGCAAAAGGAGAGATAGAGGTCTATTGCAAGACAGCGAAGGACGTCGACAACTTAGAAGAGGCATTGCAGAAAGCCAACATTGATGCCAGCCTACGCAGACGACAACGAAGGAAACCGCGTTGCACAATTCACAACGTCTCAGACTCCGTTAAACCGGAGGATCTCATCGATGAATTGGCAACGACAACAAGCATTTCAACCAAAAATGTTAAGGCCCTTTTCAAGCTCAGAGAGAGAAATCCAATGCGTGTTAAATGGGTCCTGGAATGCGACCCCTCCTGTATCCTGGCAGTCCTTCGAGCTAGAAGAATCTACATCGGATGGCACGCACATAAAATTACAGAGTACTTGGGAATACGCCGATGCTACAAGAGCCAACAGTTCGGCCACACACAAGACCAATGTACCTGCAAAAAGGAATTCTGTGCTTACTGCGCCGGACCCCATCACACCAGCAAATGTAAAGCCGAACTTCCAGAATGCATTAACTGTCGGGATGCAAATGAGAGACACGGAGCTAGGTATGACTGCGGGCACCCGGCATATGCAGTGGAGTGTCCAGAGTACCAACGTGCAGCGGCATATATCAGAAGTATTACCCAGTACTGATAATAGCATCATATCACAAAACAGCGGAAGCCAGTCAAAAACTGATGTACTTGTCAACCGAGAGACTATAGCAGAAGAAACACCGGTGAAAATACTACAAATCAATATGCAGCGCGCCAGAGCGGCAGTCGCTTAAACAATACAATATGCAATCGAAAAGAACATAGATATAATCCTTGGTCAAGAGCCTTATGTCAGAGAGGGGATGGCAGTAGGTTTCCCGGTAAAATGGACGGTATTTCAGAAAATAGATAAAGATAATGCACCAAAAGCAATTTTAGTATGTTGCAGGCCGGACTGGTCGCCGGTTATCATCGCAGCGGAACAAGACAACATTGCAGTACTCCTGGAAGTTCATTCACTTACTTTGGCCATCGCTTCGAGCTACTCGCCACTGACAGTGGAAATTGGGCCCACTGCAAGGTTCATGGAGCAAGTTTTACACAAGATAAAGATTCCATACGTACTTTTCGGGGGAGATTATAACGCCCATAATACTACCTGGGGCTATCGTGCCACGGACACAAAGGGCAGAGAACTGGAGGACTTCCTCAGCTCGAAAAATCTTGTTATCCACAATACCGCAGAAGCGCCACCCTCCTTCGACAGAATCTTCGCTCGGGGCTGGCCCGATCTCACTATTACGTCTTTGCAAGCAGCGTTCTTACTGACAGATTGGAAAGAGATCAAGAAAGTCTAAGTGATCACAAATTTATAACTTACTCTCTGCGGCAGTCGACATCTATCACCAAAATTAAAAGGTACAATCTCCCAGGTAGAAAGCTCCTTACCTTCACTAGGAAGGTTAAAAGGCACCTGGAAACTCTTGAACCGGCGCTACAGCATGCAGACACAATGGCAGACTTAGAGAATTTCTCCATCAGGCTACAGAACACCCTACAATTAGTTTGTGACCAAAATCTCCCCAAGAAAAAACCTCAGAAGATAAAGGAAATGCACTGGTGGACGGGCGCATTACAGAAGCAACAGCGTAAATGCAGGGCTTTGCGAAGGAGATTGAAGTACGAGAGGCGGCTAGAGATCATCTCGGACACACTCACCATTTTTCAAAGAGAGCGAGCAAAATACAAAAGGATGATCATCCAGGCCAAAGTAACATCTTGGAGAGAGTTCTGTTCCAATACAAAAGAAGTATACGGGCTGCATCACAAGATAGCAACGGGGAAGGTGTTCAAGCCTTCGCAGCTTCAAATCCCGTCATCACTGGATAGCAGCCAAAGCTACACGACTGACACTTTGAATGTAGTTTTAAATACTGTGTTCAGTCAGGACGATGCAGAGCAAGACACCGCCGAACAAGCTGCCCTTCGAGCAGATACAAATAGTGTAGACACAGAAGCAGATCCGGAATTCATGCTTCAAGAACTGCAGAGAGTGCTGGCAAGTCTGCCGCGTAAGAAAGCCCCCGGGACAGACGGCATGGACTACACAATCGTAAAAGCTACCATAAAGGCATACCCTACATTCTTCGTAAGCTATTTCAATAAGCTTCTGTCAGTAGGACTTTTTCCAACACCATATAAAATAGGGCAAGTGGTATTATTCCTCAAGAAAAACAGAGATCCTTCAGAAGCCTCATCATTCAGACCCATCTGCCTTTTGTCTGCGATGGGGAAGGTGTTGGAAAAGCTAATCATCAACAGACTGCGCCACCACTTGCATCTCAACGGTTATCTCAGCAGCAGCCAATATGGCTTCAGGACTGGTTCATCGACGGTGCATGCTCTCCATTATATAAAGGAGACAATTCTGGAAAATAGACACAGCGGCCACCACACAGCTATGGTCAGCATAGACCTAAAGAATGCTTTCGATACGCTGTGGTGGCCGGCTATCAAGCAGGCATTACGAAGGGCCAATTGCCCAAGTAACATATATAGTATAATAAGCAACTACCTGCAGGATCGGAAGCTATTAGCGGTGCATAATGCAGGCATTATCGAAAAGGTGCAAACTAGAGGATGTCCGCAAGGATCGTGCGCCGGGCCGCATTTATGGAACTTAACGTTCAATGAAGTACTGACAGCGATGTGGCCGGCGCACACTAAAATCATTGCATACGCGGATGACGCGGCGCTTATCGTAAAGGGTACCACGCGAGAAAAATTGCAATGAAGTTTGCGCGATCTTTCATGACCAGTGTACCAAACTTAAACTCACAATTGCAGAACATAAGTCAAAAGTCCTTTTAATTCCGAAAAAAGGAGGATCCTTAGTAAGACGCCCCACCATAAAGATTAACAACCAACGTCTGCAGATAGTGGACCAGCTAAGATATTTAGGGGTCACTTTTGATCATAAGATGACCTGGATCCCTCACGTGCAGGATCTCAAACTCCGGACGGCAGCCATAGCCAAACAAATGAAACTCTTTTATGGTCACAAATGGGGGCTTAACCCCTATATTCAAAAGGTATTGTGCACGACAGTCATCGAGAAGATAGTGACGTATGCTGCCGCAGTATGGGCCTACCCAATGCAAGGAAGGAAGGTCAGACATCTTAACAGCATACAACGACCATTCGCATTGGGAATCACACGGGCCTACCGCACCACCTCCACCGATGCCATTAACGTACTTGCTGGTCTCCTTCCTCTGCACATCCGGGTTGAGGAGGAGGCAGCACGCCAACACATTTTGCAACTTAAGAAGGCAGTTACTTTTGATGATGAAACATACTACCCGGATGAGTACGAAACAAACTTCTGCTCTCTTGACGTCCACCCGGCAGAGAAAGGCAAAGGGATACTTATCTCAATTAATCCCACTGCAACTCATCACTCAAGGGAAATGACCATCTATACAGACGGGTCTAGATTGGACGAAAGAGTGGGATGCGCCTATGTCGCCACGAAACAAGACAACGCAATCGAGAAATGGAAGGGACAGTTAAGACAACATAACAGTGTCTTTCAAAGCGAAGCAGTGGCAATTGCACAAGCGATTCGCTACCTGCACTCGCACCAGCATAGCCATGTCACCATTAAAACGGACAGCTTATCATCGTTATATGCCATTTGGAATGCAGATCATCCCTCGGAGATTATACAGGGAATTCAGAGAGAACTTAGAAGTAACCCCCAGTACCGCACAAAATTAGAGTGGATAAAGGCTCATGTTGGCCACTATGGCAATGAACTTGCCGACCAATTCGCCAAAGAGGCAACAACTGACCCACCTGATGCACCAATTATCATCCCATGGCCGCATTCGTATTTAAAGAAGACACTACGCCTAAGGGCTACTGGCATGTGGCAGAACGAATGGGACCAAAGCACCACAGGGAGAAGGACCCACTACTTCATCGGCTATGTGGACACTAGCCGAAATGTAGCGAACGCACAGTTGGTAAGGTTCATTTCCGGGCATGGGCCCTACCTGGAATATTTCTTCAAGCGTGGCATAAGTCACACAAGTCAATGTGCATGCGGCGACTCAGGCTCACCAGAGCACTATCTAACGTCATGCCCATTAACAGAAGGACTGCATATCAATCTCCCTGAAACAAATCGCCAGCCGTTCTGTAAATATATGATAAAACAGCGGCACTTTATTAAAAAGCTGGTACAGTTGATGGACAGACTGTCCGACTTAGATACAGACTTGTGTCAGCCATAGAACAACCCAGCATGTAAAAACAACTTAAGCATTTTAAAAAGGACATGTATTGCAATGTAGGAAAACTGTCATTCAAGTGAATTGTAAGAAACTATAATGTAGACTAGAAACTCACAGTATAAAGACTGCCTGTATTCATACCTGGAAAGTCAGTTGCATTTAACAATGTGCATGTACTGTGTAAATAAATTTCGGCAAATTATACCGTAAGACCATATATAATGAACCGATATATAATGTAGGCATAACGAATGTATGAAAGTGCATATATCTGTAAGCAAAGTAATGTAAGGGAGTGTAATATATGTAAATATTTTTGTGTATCAGTAAGCTATGTATAAGTAAGTTATGCAATTTAAAGTAATGCAATATAAATGCAGAAATGTCTAATAAAAATGCATGGGTAACATATATGTTTTGTATTATGAATAAGGGATATAGGATGTCTAACGCAAAGCAATGTATGTATTGGAATGTCTATTTCATGTACTGGAAAATTATGCAATAAGTACCCAAATAACATGTAATGTAAGTAACCTGTAAGACTATTATGTTTGTAAATATTTGTATCTAAAAAATTAATCAGAATGTATCTGTATGTATCTATATGCAACTGCAAGTATATGTAACCTAAGTTTAAGCAGTGTAGGTAAAATTAAGTAATATGTGAAGCAGGCGTGCCTGACTATGTATGTATATAAAAATAATGTAACGCAAGGCACATGTAATATTGGCATATGTAACTGTACATGCAAACTGTATTTATATGCAATCTACAAGTAATGTAGGTATATTTATTGAAATGTACAGCTAAAAACTGTAACTGTACACAAAAGTAATCCAACGCAATGTAGGATTAATGTAATTCAGGTAATGCATATGCATTGTATGCCGGAAATGAGAGACAAAGTCAGTATGTAACTCTGTAAATCACGTTATCCATAGAATATGTTAACCAGCAAACAAGAATGTAATACTAAATATTAACAGCCCTTGTATGGTCATGTAATTGCTCTTTTGAAAGACTCAAGGTTCAACTCTAGATATTGGTGGACGTGGCGCTACACCAATTAACCGACGGTAAAGGGGTGGTGCCCACGTCCCCCGTCGCATGTCGCATGTACTAATATGGATAAAATCCTAACATTCTAAACATGGATGATTTTAAAGGTTAGTGATTTTTGTGTTAAAACTTGTACAGATTCTGGAAAATTAAAAAAAAAAAAAAAAAAAACTAGTACTCTTCTGTTATTGGGATTAAGTCAAAAATGTATACATGTATGAATGTGTCATGTATGTGTGTATATAAACTTACACATATACATATTTGCATACGTATATTCGTATATTTCTGAATTAGGTCCCCATAACAGAAGAGTACCAAAAAATGCAATGAACATTTCAGTTGAAGCCATAAAGTTCTCTTGGTGCTGTTCTGTTATCAAGACCATATTCAGAAATGTATGCATGTATGTGTTCATATATAGAAGACAGCAGATTATATATCCAAAAGGAGAGCTTTATCTAAAGCAAAAACATTGCAAATATTTCTAACTTGTAAAACAAGAGTGCTGATACATGTATAAAAATGCTAAATAACTTCAGCAATAGAATCAATTTGCTTTTTTAATTTAAATATACAGTACAAAGTCCGTAATCCAGACTTGTCGGACTTCGGCGATTCCGGATTAGGGGTTTTTCGGGATTATAGATCATCAATTTAAATCTGGTAAGATGGCATGCAGAAATTCTAAAATTAAAAATATGAAACCGTAATTTATGAAATAAAGAGCATTTATGATCTAAAGAGTATAAAAATTTACAAAAAAAAAAAAAAAAAAAAAGAGCTTAATATTTATTTGTTTACTTTATTAAACATTTCTTTCAATGTACGTTGTTATACCATGGCGATTTTTAAATTTGGTTAACCAACCTGTCGAATATGTGCACTCAGTGTTTAAGTTCATTTCTTCATGAAATATTTTGGCTTAAGCCATTAGCATTGGACCTGTCAATGGCACGCCCTCGCTGCGATGCTGTCTGACCCATTCAATCATCACTTTGTCATGATCGTCACTTTTAGCATAACGAACCCTTTTTCTGTTATTCATTGCAAGTGGGGTGTCGGAATCCACAGAAAATTCAAAACGTTCCTTTTGCTTATGTCACATACAGTTGACTTTCCAATGTCATACTCCTCGCATAATTTTGAGACGGATATGCCTTTATCCATTTTTTGCAGCAATTCCACTTTTTGTTTGATGGACACCGAAACATGCTTTCGCTTTGTAGATCCTTTGGCAGAATCGGAAACTCTTTTTGACATAATCGAAAGTTCAAGCTTAATTTTTATAAAATTGCTCTAACAGTCTGCAAAAAATAATAAGCCGGATCCAATTAGAAGATTAAGGAACAGCGCAATCTTCAACATTAACTGAATAAAGTCGCTGAACACTGGTAGTTCGGTCCGAGGTTCGAATCCCGCAAACGGGCTGGCTGCACGGGTGTTTTCGTGGTTTTCCCCATGTGTAACGTGTATACGAGCCAGTTTCCCTTAGAAAGTCCTCCATGAAGGCATCCCTCCCCTTAGGCAGATAGCCCTAGTGTGCTTTGCCATAATTAAATACGCCATAACATTAACTGAAATGCCTTAGAATCAGTAAAGATAATTTTAGTCTATACCGTCTGTTATGCATTAAACACACATGCGTAAAGCAAACAAAAAAAAAATGTTTGTGGCTTGGAGGTCTGGATTATAGATCATTCTGGATAATGGAAGTCCGGATTACGGACTTTGTACTGTATTGCAAATATAGTGTATGTTTGTTAGAAAGTTGGTTTGCATGCATACATAAAGAAAATTTTGTCATTAAGTTTGCCATATGATTTTTCTGTAAATTCCTTTTATATGCATTTCCTCACCTGCATTTATTTTATATTATTTGTACTTCATTTGGACTTTCTAATTTGGATAACAGACAGTTATTCTGCCTCAGTGCTTTTGTTAAAAAGTTATTAAAAAGTGGCTAGTTTCTTATTTTACTTTACCCCAAATACTGTTATACTGAAGCAAGTTTAAAAAATAATTTTAAGCATTTCTATAAACAATAAATGTAAGACTAATTATCAAAAGAACTAATTAAAAATAAATAATATTTTTTATAATTATGTGGCCGTTAATGATAAAACTATTACATGATATTGAAACTTAGGGCAGATATAGTAACTGTTTGATCTGTCTATGATACAGCATATCTTTCTTGTTGCTCTTAGTTTCATACTTATGTAACTGAATAACCTTTAAATAAATAGTGTTGGCATTTTTGTATAATTGAAATAATATTTTACATTTGTTTTTATCGTCAAACATTTTTTGTTGTTCTTACATATGTTACATATGTTACATATATTTATAATAATCTATAAATTTAACAGGATTTTTTGTTCTTTCCTAGAATAAGTGTGCTTTAAATTGCATGGAAAAATATATGAAGATGAATCAGAGAATCTCTCAGAGATTTCAAGAATTTCAGATAATATCTAATGAAAATGCATTAGCTGCTGCTAAAAAAGCTGGGACATTACAATTATAGTATTAAGCATGTTATTATGTATGTAGTCCTTTATATAAATTTTAATTCCTTGAAGACATTTTTGCCAGTAGCTTTAAAAAACATATTGGCAGAGTATCTTCAAACATCTTTTTTTTTTTTTTTTTTTTTTTTTTTTTTTTTTTAAGTTATTTAGTGAATAAAGAAATTAACAATAAAATGTATCTCTGCTGTAAATTAATTTTGTTGTATCAAATATAAAGCTTCTTTTGCCCTTCAAAATTTTAAACCTTTTTTATGTATTTGAATCAATGTAAGCAAATATAAATTTACAATTTGTCACTTAAATACAGCATGCAAATTCTAATTATCTTATAAAGACAGTTTTATTTTCTATGCTTCTTTATAATGTAATAATAAAGAAATTTGATTTTAAAACAGAAAATATGTCAAAATTTTATTAAAAGCATACATGTCCATGCTTTGCTCATTTCTCATGTTGACTTTAGAAATTTATACATTTGTAGTAGCATTTTGTTTCTAAAAGTTTGAAAAATAAATGATTTTGTGCATTTTGAGACATTTCTAAATTTTTCCATTAGGCTGATATAAATAGAATAGGTTGTGAGGTAATCATTCAAAATAATCAAGCTGTTGAAAAAGAAATTCATTTGCATTGCACAGAAAACAAATCTTTTTTTTTTTTTTTTTTTTTAGGTAGGTAATTTATCACGTGCACAGGCATATGCAGATATAGCAAAAAAAGGGAGGGAGAAAAAGGTTACAATTTGGAAGTTCATGATTACAAGCTTACCTCTCAAAAAAGTTTTTGTTGTTGCCAACTCAAAAAACTAAGCTTTTATTATTGGGAAAAAAAAAAGGCTCAGCTAAAAAAGAATTTTAAAAGCTCTTTCTTTTTTTTTTTTTTTTTTTTTTTCCTTCTGTGAATATCAAATATTAAACTATTAAAAGACTATTGAGTGAGAAAAATACAATATATATATATATATATAAAGAGAGATAGAGAGAGATGAATAAAATAAAAAGTGTGCAGAGAGGATAGTAAATTGTACATTACTACAAAATTTCAACATCACCATTCAGTTATGTTTTGCAGCCAGCTGACAGCATACAGAAAGAACAGACTCAGAAATTCTGCAGTTGATGTATAATAAGAAATGTATTTCATTTAACGCATTTATTTCAAAATGCTATTGAGAAGTATGGATGAAGCAACTTTAAATGGTTTTCTTATACTGATGAGAATAATAAACCTTAAAAATTGTACAGTTGTTCTGGTATGGCGTAGTTCGTTTAGAAAAGTGATGTTTAATTTGATTATATGTAATATTGATGTTTTCTTATCTTCTCAAAAGTACTGGTAACTTTCAGATGAGGATGCTATTGCATTTCTGCTATATTTATTATTAGATTTAATAATATTTTGCTAGAGTTAGAAAATTCAAGAAATTTAGTGAATTTTCTTATATTTATTTCTTAACCCATTAGCCGCTGGTGTTGCGTTGATGCAACGGTCAAAATAAATGTGTATATAAATATAACTACGTAAGATATTTTTTACCAGCGAATGATTTTGTGCAGGGAATATTGTGAAGATTATTTCTATAAAAAATATTTTCTTTCAACAATCATTTTGTTTATAATAATTAATCTCGTACTTTAAGCAAAATTTTCGACCAGGTATTTTTGCTGAAAATATTTAACGAAAGCATCTTTATGAGTGATCTATTTTTAGTCAAGGTCACCATTTATCAGAACATTACATCAGTCACATGTTTATATTTGTGTTGGGAAGGAAGGAAAAACAGGTGTTGTGTTGAGGTGACGTCAGCAGGAAACGGGTAGTCAAATCTCCTTTTTCACTCATTCCTTTCGATGTTCTGGTTCATGTTCTGGTTGTTTAAAAATGCCTAGAATGAGGTATCTTACATTAGAAGAAGCCCTTCAAAGATTTTTTGATGAAGAAACAGATGATGATAATGTTAATAATGACCAGAATGAAACTGATATTGTTGTTGTTCCCCCAGAAATTGCAGAGGCTAGTGACGAAGAAAAAAGGGATGGCAATGTTTTAAATACTAATAATGATATTTTACCAAATGATACTGCTGGGGAAGTTAAAATCCACATAAGAAGTAAGTTTCAACCTTCTAAAAGCAGTTATAGTCATACTAAAAAGTTAAAAAAGCAGAAGACTAAAATCTTGAAATGGATAAAAAAGGAACTGTTAGTTATGTTTCAGGGAGAACATGAAGAAAGAGATAGAAGAGAAATTATAAAAGACAAAACACAAGGTAAAACTAGTGCACAGATTTTCGATTTTCTTTTTGGTTTAGACATTTAGTCTCTTCTCGTTGAACAGACAAATATATAGCACAAAAAAAAAAGAAAAAAAAAAAAAAGAAGAGAGAGCCCAGAATTTATTGCATCTGAATCCTACATGAGAAGATTTATTGGAATATTATTGCTTACAGGATATCATTCTTTACCTCAAGAAAAAATGTATTGGTCTTTTGATAAGGACATTTCTGTTCCTGTTGCATGAGAATTGATATCACGCTTGGAGTACAGGAATATGAAGCAGAATTTGCATTTGACAATCGTCAAATTGACAATACTGATAAATTATATGAGGTGAGACCGTATCTAAACTTATTAAATATCACCACTTTTTATTACTGGAAATATAAAGTCTCTTTTAGATTTCAGACGCGATAATGCATTATTCTTTTTGCAAACTCCTATTGAGAGTGTAGAATTAGCCAGAAATAGATCAGCAACAGGAAGACCTAGTAAATTCAGCATTCAAAAACCACTGCATGGAGATGGTAGGCATTTTATCGTAACGTTCATTGATAACAAAAGACTTTGTTGTAAAGAGTACCATAGCCAGATTGTTTATAGATGCAGTTTTTAGTATGTATGTAATGTAGATGCAGTTTATAGTTTATAGTATGCAGAGTTGCCAACTCTCCCGATTTAGGCGGGAGACTCCTGATTTTCGACCGCTCACCCGCCAACCTGATTTACAATATATTTCTCCCGACTTTTTCTTATTCTTAATATTTCTCACGATTTTTATGGAATTTGGCTTAATACTTCGTTATATGAACAAAAAAAAAAAAAAAAAGTGATTTTGGACGTCTGAAAGCAACTGAATTTTCTCTAGATTATATCTAAAATAAAACCTTGCGAATCAGATGAGAATTTCTGCTTTGTGAGTGACAGCATACGTATCCAGAAACGTCGTTCTCCAGTTCTCCAATGGGCATCGAGCTCCACTGCGTGTCATCTGACATATATTAGCTAATGAGCACAAAGCAAGCTCAAGGCCATTGGCCGTTATTTGGATGTTCTTTCGTTATTTCGTTCATATTGCCCTGAGTTGTGTGAGTACAAGTGCCTTCGGGAAATAGTTTTAGAAATTATCATCTTTTGTTATGTCTGCGAGAAAGGTGAAATACTCGTGCACGTTTCAAAAATCGTACACAGTTTGACTTTCCTTCCATTATTTCCTCAAGGAAACGTAATAAATTTGCGATGTGTACCATCCGTCATTGCGATTTTTCGATTTCGCATGGTGGAAGGGCAGATGTTCTCAAACATGTGCCTACACAAAAACACAAGGACAACATGAGTTGTTTTGAAAAAAACGAAAAATTAAATTTTTCTTCGGAAACAAAAGACCAAAAAGTGAATAATGCAGAATGTCTGTTCTCTGCCTTTTTACTGGAACACAATCTGCCACTGAATGCATCGGATCACGCTGCAGCTTTATTTAGAAAAATGTTTCCCAATAGTGAAATTGCCAAGAAATACTCAAGTGCAAGGACCAAAACAGGTGCAATTGTTAAAGAAATGAGTTTGAAAAATAAATCTTCAGATATTTATTGCATTAAAACAGCTCCGTTCTGCCTCTCTACGGATGAAAGCAATAATACCAATTCAAAACTGTATCCAATTGCTGTTTCTTTTTTTAATCCAGAGTCTTCAGAAATTGAGTGCAGTTTACTTTCTGTCCCCACATTAGAAAGACATTCGACAGGCTTTAATATAACACATTTAATTATTAAAACTTTAAAAGAAAATGCAGTTCCTCTGGATAATTGCTTAGCACTTGGTGCCGATAATGCACCAGTAATGGTAGGCTTGAAGACTGCTGTTGCAGGCATCTTAAGAAAGGCAAATTCAGATTTGCAGATTATGAGGTGCACCTGTCACCTCTTTAATTTAGCAGCTGAAAAGGGGGCAGCTTCTTTACCAATAAATGTGGATGAACACATTGTTGATATTTATTATTATCTTGAAAGGAGTTCTAAAAGAAAGAAAAAATTAAAACATTTCCAACAGCTGCATAATACTGAAATGAGAAAAATTTTGAAACGTGTGTACACGCTGGCTGTCTTTAAAGAAATGCTTATCTAGAATCCTCGATCAATGGAACCCACTTCTTGCATTTTTTAAAGAAGAAGTAAATGCTTCGAGAGTTAAGATAAAAGGCTGTATTGAAAGTTATAAAGTACCTAAAGTAAATGGAGATGTAGTTACTACTTCCATTGTTAAAAATAGGTTTGAGAAAAAATAAAGTAATTTCTGCATCATTCAGCAATTCAACTGGCAGTTCTCAAAATAATACTGCAAAATATAAGCGTAAAGCTGATACAAATTTCTCTCAAAATAAAAAAAAATTGCTCAACACACAAAACATTTTCCGATTACTCTAAGTTTATCTCATGAAAAATGAATATTTATGTTTCTTTCTTCGGACCTTAGCAAAGCTTTTTGCTTTTTTTTACAATTCATTTTGCCATCATTCGATGTTCTTAACACAATTCTACAAAGCAGAATTCCATTAATTCATGTTTTGCAATCAATGATTTATGATCTGTTTAAAGACATTTTATCAAAGTTACTGTAAAACCAGTCTGTGTTTTGTTCTGTAATTCTATATATGATGTGATTTATGGTGAAATAGAAAATCAGAAGAAAGATGAAGATTTGGTAATAAGAGCTGCAACTACAAAAGTAGTGGAAGAACTTTCAGAAGACAAAAATAAGTTTTATCTTCATGTTAGAAGTTACTTCTGTCGAGTATGTGATTACATACTACATAAATTTCTAGTCAACGATGAAGTGATTTTGCATGCTAAAGTTTGTGATGTTTCTGTTCTAGCAAATGCATTTTTTTTTCTGATATAAGGTACTTTTTGAACAGATTTCCTGTGTTACTTCGTTTAGTCGTGAAAGATGATGATATTGATGTTGCTACTGATATACTGCAGTCGCAATTTTGCAGTTTACAATTAGAAAACTTGGATGAAGTTATAAAATCAGCTAGGATTGACACCCAGTGGAGTTTAATTGGAAAACTGAAAGGTGCTGATGGAATTTTAAAATATAGTAAACTGTCTAGAATTATGTTGGCCATCTTGACAGTTCCCCATAGTAATGCGGAGTGTGAGAGGATTTTCAGTGTTGTTGCGAAAACGAGGACTAAATTTAGATCTAATATTAGTGATGACACATTAGAAAAACTTTTATTAGCGAAAGCAGGCCTATGTGGCAATTGCTATGAACAAAATTATGAAGTTTCTTTCTTAACGAAAGCAAAATCTGCCACTCTTCATAACACTTGTATGAAAACTGATTAAAGTGTCTTTTTTTTTTTTTAAACGATGCAAGTAATAAAAATGTTTTTTATGTCTAAGGTATTTTTGTATTGCTTGCATTTAAGACTTAGAAACTATTTAAAGTTAATTCATTATTAAAAACTATATTTTTATCATTTAAAAAGTCTTTTTAACATTGAAAAGTCTCCTGATTTCTTAAAAAAATCTCCTGATTTTTGAGTGTCATAGGTTGGCAAGTATGAGTATGTAATGTAGCTTTACATCACGATTGTAATCAAGCTTTTCATGCTTGAATCTTTCAAATGAAATAATCTGTATTTGTAAAAGAAATACAATGTATATTTTAATATTAAATTAATTACAAGTAAAGTGATTTGTAGATTCATAAAACGTTATACAGCTAAAAAATAATTCTGCGCTCCACTCAAAAGAAACATCACACGAGTACAATCCTACTCACTCAACATCCGTAGTCTTATTCCGCTGATGTTGCGCGAACGCAACACTCGCTTTTTCCACAGGTAAGAGCATTTTTTTAATTTTCAATGTAAATTTATGTTATAAATGCTTAATTTAATATTTGTTATTATTTTCATGAGAAAAGAAACATTCCTTGTAGTTTTGGCAGTTAATGGGTTAATGAAGAAAATATATTCTGGCATCCTAAAATGATTATGTAATTTTATCTAATGCTGAAACTGGCCCTGTTTCTGATACCATAACTGAATCATACCTGTCTCAAACAGAATTAATTTGAAGGATTGATCCATACCTCAGTTTTACACTGTCATGTTGATATCCACTCATCAGCCTGTTGCAGCAGAGAGCTGAATTTATTGGGCAGTTTGGTTCCATATTTCTTGCGTGCTTTGCATCTGACAAAAGATAATGTCCAGTAAGTTTCACTTAGCACTGGAATAGCAGAATGTTGGCTTTTGTAAGTTATAGCCAAAGCTGGTTTAAAGTCTAGGCAATGTAAGCAGGCACCTAGAGTACTAGCAAAGTTGTTTTTAGCAGTGATACCTAAATAAAGTTATATTTTTCTTTAAATTACTAATACATTTAATATGTGCATGACACCAACTATACCGATCACCAAAAATTCTGGAACCATGCCTGACTCAATAGCATAGCCATAAGTAGACAAGATCAGACAATGTCCAAGGACCCATTACTTTTTGATTTTTTATATTAAACATAATAATAAATTGCTGTTTAATCCATCTTTGATGCTTTATATATACATATTTAATTTTAAATTTATGAATAAATTATATTATTAATTATAAAAGAGTATTGTAGCATCTTTTCGAATAATATAAAAATTAGGATTAAAATTAAATGCCTCAGCATACTTTCTTGTTTGTTGTTAAATCCAGTGCTGTATAATTAATTTTTGTTTACATGTACTGGCCTGTCTGCAGTATAGTAGCATTGTCATCAAATGCTCAATCTAACCAAAAACACGTGTTTTGTTTGTAAAATCATTTTGTGTTTGATTTTATTATGTCTTTTATATCTGAGCATAAGAAGGTGTTAAACATAGAAATTGCTACCTCAAATTTGCACATTTGATGAAAGGGGCAACCAAAACAGCTAAGTGCTTTATCCTATAGTAGTCTGTGTTATATTTAGCTCTGCAAACTCTTAAGAACTAATTCAGAAGTCAAACAACAAAAATCAGCGTTGATTTTCAAAATTTTCACAGGACTAGTTTTTATGGTTTTACCGAACCACCATCCTCAGCTGCAAAACCGCAAATTTGCGGTTTTTTTGAAATTTTGAAAATTTACGCTGATTTTTGTTGTTTGACTTCTGAATTAGTACTTATTCGGCATGTTATTGTGTACTTCTTAAGAACTATTTTAGTTGTTGGTTAGAAAATAAAATTTGAAGATAAGAAATATTAAAATAGGTGTAACAATTGGTAAAATATTGTATACATTATTAATTATAGTAGACAAAAGAGTGGGGCCTAAAATAAAAAAGAAAGAACATTCAGAAGAAAGAGAAAGCTCCCAAAGTTAGACAGTTTTGTTATTAAAATATAATACCTAGAAAAAGAGTAGTTATGTAAATATCATCTTTGCCAGTAAGGTTGAACAGCCTGAAGAAAATACTATATTATTGGCTGAAGTCGCCTCTACTAGTAAAGCTAACAAAAAGCTTACAGAAGAAACAATTATGTGCACATCAGGAGGTATAGGCAATAATGTTGGTAAAAATATTACTAATGATATAAGAAGATTTTTAATTAATTGTGAAGTAAATGAAGAACCTAAGGGCCCGTTTCCAAAAGATAATAACAATTTAGTAGATGTTATTCTAAAATATTGTCACAAGTATTTACAATTTGTAAGTGCACTGTAATTAGGTTAAGATAAGCTTAATGAAAATATGGCATTCAAGGTTAAAAAATACTGTTCGATAGAAAGCGATTTTTGTGAAATGTACATAGTTTTCTTACTTTTTTAATGATTCCTGTAACTGTTGTTACAATAGAAAATTGTTTTCAAAGCTAAAAATCATTAAAGATTATAGGGAAAATGCAACTCGACAAACACTATTAAACAGTTTTCGCTTCTTGCTATCCAGCACGAACAGGTAAGTAAAATGAACCTAAAAATATAATAAATTCTTTCGCCTTAAAGGCATGTAAACGACCACTGTGATTATCTATTTCATAAATGCGTTTATTATTGTGAGTGTAACTCGATTAGAATTTTTTTCTTTTTAATTAGTTATGTTTATTAAAATTGTCCTGTGTGATTTTCTTGTTAATTTATTTTGTTCACTACTAAAATACTCTTGAATGCTTAAAAGCATCAAATAAAACTAAATTATTTGACTAAAATGAATTTTCAATTTACAACTACCTATGTTAGTATGGCATTTATTATCTAAGTATATATATATATGTGTGTGTGTGTGTGTGTGTGTAAGATATAACAAAATATGGTATCTGCTTTAAGAAAATAATTGGCGACCTCAAAATTAACAATTCTGGATTTTATGCTTTCCCCCTAAGTTCATCTGTTTTCCCAAATTCGAGATCTTTCCATGTTATATAACAACCTAAAATTAACCAATAACAGATAAGCTGTACTTATGCATCATACTTAGTATAAATAGTCTTAGCAAAACAACTACATAATTCCTTTTCTTAGCCTCTACCCCGCAAAGAACTCTGAGCCGCTTATGCTGTCCTGCCAAAATGCTTACGTCATACTTTTAAAAACCGTGTACATTGAAATTATTGTGTTCTCACTATGATTAAAAAAAATGTCTTGTCTTCAAAATGATGATTTTTGATATGTGCGAAAATAAAGATTGGTGATTTGTAAAAACCCAGTTTCATCATCTTCGTCTGTACGATTGTATTGTTCGTCTGTACGATTGTATTGATTTGTATTCAACCCTTAGGTCCCAATCACATTATGTTTCGGCTACTCGGGACTTGACGTCGAAAGGGACAATTCTCAGAACCCGCACGATTCCGAGAAACCCACGTAGCTAAGTTACCATTCTTACTTACTACAAAGACTTGAACGCCAAACAGTAATCGATTATCGCTCAAATTGGGATCACGTGATCCTTCAGAAGCAGAACTTTCGTCTGATTGGTTGACTCTATTCGGGGCCCGAGATATTTTCGGTGATGTTTAAAAAAATCCCACTTAGCCGCAACATTATTTCCGTAGTTAGGCGGGACTTCGCTAAGTCCCGTCTAGCAGGGACTGTAGCCATATGTGATAACCTCTTTAGCTATGACGGCTATCGAAAGCTGTTAAAAGTCCCAGTATTTTCTTCTACACCTTAAATTATGACATATATATACACTATAACATTTTGCATATATGTTTGAGAAGAGTTTTGTATATATAATGTGCTAGGAAAATAAACTTAAATAAAAGCAATTTAGTATTTTATTGTAGTAAAAAAAATATGCCAGCTGTTTAATCATAAGCTGGAAAGAAATATTTTTTTATCAGGGAATAAGACAAAATAGTAAATCGAAAGTGCAGAAAAAAGCTCTTAAGTTATATATATAAATACACTGAAGAGCTGTTACATTATGATCACCCTCCTACACTCCTCAAAAGTGAAATTGCAACACCAAGAAAGAATGCACATTGCGTCATGCAAATTGTAGGATCGAGAGTTGAGAGATCGATATGCAAATGATTAAAAAAAACAAACACAAAATCATTATAAATCAATTTATTCAGTATCTAATGTGCCAACCTCGCGCAGCGATACAGGCCACAATCCGGCGAGGCATGGTTTCAGTGAGTTTATTGATGGTTGCCTGAGGTAGCCTTTGCCAAGCCATGGTCCTCGGTTAATTTTACGCCCAATGACATCCCACAGGTGTTCAATGGGATTCAGATCTGTAGAGGCTGCCGGTGAGGGTAGGATGTAAAATCTGGTCAGTCTGTTAAGAATAAGTTGTGCGAAAGGCGGCTTCACATTGTCTTGCTGAATAAAGTGTTGGGTGCGACCAAGGCAAAACAACAGGCTCCACAATTTGTGTGACGTAGATGCCCGCTGTCAAATTGCCGTTAATGTGTACCAGGGGCGTCTTGTGATCGAACATTATGCCACCCCAAACCATAATACCCGGTGCAGGACCGGTGTTACGCTCGGCGAAATGAGCTGTTTCGTAGCGTTCTCCGGGTCGCCGCCATGTCCGTCGACGGCCGTCATTCCTCCACAGACAGAAACGAGATGCAATCTGATGCTAACACCACACCAGGCGTCTAGTCTTGTGTTCAGCAGTCAATGGTACCCCTGTGGCGTAACCCGTGAACGTAAGTGTACTTCGTGCAATCTGTTGCGTATAGTTTGGGTGGACACAGATCCACCTGCTCCTGAAGGCAACCTGCTTCGGATGTCACGTGACGAGGAGAAAGGGTCTCGAAAAGTTGACCGCCGAATACGCCGGTTTGTGTGCTCTGACGTGCACCTATGCGCACCACTTCCTCTTCGACGTACCACCTTCCTGAATCCATCGTGTGACACAACGTTGGGGATGGTACTCACGTTGTATAGCTATTATTGTGCGGAGCGACAAACCAAGTTCATGGAGTTCGATAATACGGTCACGTTTCCCGGTCGTTAACTCATGGTATTGAGCTCCCCGACATCTCAGTCATTTTCTATGCTGCTTCTAAAGTCTCCAGTGCTCCGTAAACCCTCAGATGTTGTCTATGAGAAGACTTAGATTATGTTATACCGAACTATTGTGAAAAGCAACATTACCGGTTCATGAAATCAAGCCCTAAGGCACATGACATAATAAAATCCGGACGTGGGAGCGATCTCAGAAGAGAAAAAGGAGAAGGAGATAAGTACCAAAAAAGAGCAAGACAATCGTATCAGATAAGTTCTCAAGACGTGACGAGCGAGCAGAGTTTTCCAAGAGGATCCAAGTCAATGCAGGTTCAATGACAACAGTAAGAGAAATCCAACAATACTATACTGGCATCAATGACAAACTCTAAAACTACAACACTACATCAATCAATACTACTGAAATACAACACAAATTCACTACAACAACCTGGACTACTAAATTACAACAGATGTTTATGAGAAGGGAAAGTGGCTGACCTTTATAGCCTGCATGTGCGTACTACGTGATCCAATGCGTGTGCAACTTTTATCATTTGCATATTCACCTGAAAACTCTCGCTCCTGAAATTTGCATGACGCCTCGCGCAATCGTTCTTGGTGTTACAATTTCACTTTTGAGGAGTGTATAACAATGGGCTCGCTCAGAAATAAACCACTGCGCATGCGCGTTTGATGTTGGAGTACATAAAGCGGCTATGCATTGTCTTTCCAAAGATGCCACACCCCTTCATGACATTAGGCCATGTGACCAGCTAAACAGAGCCTGACCACACCCGACTATGCATTCCTATCCTCTGCAATTCTCTGCACATGGTTTGAGCTAAAATCTATTGGGAAGAGCCTTGGCTGACGATCTGCATCAGTTGAAGCACAGTAGAATCCATGTTCTGCCATACAATTCGTCGAAGACGACGCCAATCACTCTCTTGGAAAACTGTGCTCGAAACGCAGTTACGTCTTCTATAGAAGGACTGTGGTTTTGATTCCAACTTTTGAAAACCTTTGATATGGCTGCTTTTGAGATTTTCTGTCTTCGAAATCAAGGCCCCTGCTAAATGGTCACCAACAATAAGCCCTTTTTTAAATGATGAAAGATCTGTCGTTTTCCCCATTTTATTTCATTCATGGCGAAGCGCATTCTTACACCTTACTTATACTACCATTCTAACCACGTGTAACCCACGTCATAAAAAAATTGCATACTTCATTCCTAGCACACATTTAAATGAAAATCTCAAAGGTTTCTAATTCATTGGCTACTGTGTGTAACACATATAATTTAAGCTGGCTGCAGATATGCCAGCCGACTTAACCAACCAACAACGTAATGAGACTAAATAAGTTCTGTTGATTCTACACTAGTGCGCAAAATGTAAAAATTAGATTCCCGTTTGCATTTATTATATATGTATACTAAAAACATCAAGGAATGCAAATGTATAAAAGTAGGCAAAGATTTAATCTTAAGTTGTAGACTCTTTTTTAGAAAATTCAGTCGGTTTCCAGGAATTCAGGTTACGCAGATCCTCCATTTTCAGGGTCCAAAAATTGTCATTTATAAGACTCTGTCGATTTTGCAGCAGTCAGTCAGCGTAGGTCCTTCATCTGTAAATTTATAACTTAAGATTAATTTTGTATTTTATATTTAAAATAACAATTTTTAAGGATTGTTTATTGAATTGTTTTAAGTTGATAATTTTGATTTAATATTTTTGTGCATTATCATCTCAGTAACAGGCGTTTGCTTTTTTTCTTTTGCTTCTCCCGTTTCGCCAACCCACTGATGAAGATGCAAAATCCTTTTGCCTTTGTTTATCATATTTTTCGCACTTTTCCATTGTGATAATTTTTGTACGAATTTTGTTTTTACTCAGCGTTGGCTCTAACAGTACTTTAGCATTTTCAAAAAAGAATATATATATATATATATATATATATATATATATATATATATACACTATTTAATTATTTCAATAGTAAACAATATTTTGACTTTACTTAGTTTATGTTTTTAATTTAATAAATATTTCCACTGAATTAATGCAGCTTGTGGCGCATATTTGGGTTTCAATTTTGAACTTATTTTGTCCTTTGTGGAAAGGGTACTTCCGTGTTATCGCAACCATCTTAAAAAAAGTTGCCCAATTTTCAAAAGTCGCCGAACTCGAGCAACCATGCACATAACGGTTCTTTAGGTAACCATATCCATTGCAAGCTGCTATCCGAAAATTCACCGAATCACCTTTTTTCTTCTGCAAAAAAATCGCCAAACTGCACCAAGATGGTTGCACTAATATGTAAATATCGTTTAAAGTATTAGTTTAAATTAAATATATATTTAAAGAATA
The DNA here is from genome assembly GCF_044657685.1 of Stegodyphus dumicola. Lineage (NCBI taxonomy): Eukaryota > Metazoa > Arthropoda > Arachnida > Araneae > Eresidae > Stegodyphus > Stegodyphus dumicola. The sequence goes on along the minus strand of NC_140771.1, from coordinate 158,061,139 downwards.
TTGCTAATTTTTTAAAAACTTTATTTTGAGAAATGCATTAAGTATCATAAACAGGCCATAAAATTTAATTCTTAAATAATAATACATCTTGTAAAGGCACATAAAAACCTTAAACAGCAACAATACATAATTATTAAGTGATAAATTGCACATTTTGAATGAAATAATCCTTAAAAGTCTCTAAAATTTCATAAAGCATTAAAATTTATAGATGATTTTTCTCTGGTGCATTATTTTTGCTCATGAGTATCTTTTAATCAAATAGTTTCAGTTTCATTAATTTAATAACAAAACTTTCTTACTCTTATATGCAACTAATTTCCAAAAAATTGTGACAATGAATGCAGTGAAACCTCTCGGAGACGATCGCTATTGATTCCGGCCAATTTTATTCTTCTCTAGAAGTGACCATCTTTGAGAAGTGATATTCCATTCCGAGGTTTTTTTATGTTCTAAAGACAGCAGGTCATTTTCTTGACGTCTGTGAGTGTTAGGAGGGGTGTTTGTGCTCCGGGGAAACCCCGGAATTCCGGGGATTTTGAACTTCGATACCCGGAAATTCCGGGGATCGTCGTTCAAAAGGAAGTAGGAATAATAATGAATTATTTATTTTGATCTGGGTAATTTTGTTTGCTTTGAAAGCAGAAAACGCAAGGTCAGTGTGTGTGGTGAAAACTTTTCCTTTCTTTCTCCAAAGGCAGTGATAATGCGTGAAAAAGGGGAAAAACTTCTTTTTTGTTCTTTCCTTATTGCGAGTTATGACTCATTCCCCCGGTTCTCGGACATTCTCTTCTAGATTCTTTTCGGCAAGTAGGCGCGGCAGAAAAAAAAGGAAGAGACTTCGTTCGACCAGATGTGCGATCACGTGACTCTAGGTTCAAAGGTCTTATCTCTCCTGGCGTGGCGCCAATAAGTAGAGAAGGGGGATTTTTCGCCGTATTAGCTATTTGGCATTGATCGCTTCTCAACTTTTTTTTTTCTCCGCTGTTTAAAATTTTCGTTTCATTTATTGATGCACGTGTAAATTTTTCGTTTCGTTTATTGAAATATTTTTTATTTATATACGCAGGAGAATTTCACTATGAAATTTCTCGATATAAATAGTGATATTATAAAATTAGAAGAAGGTGTCCGGAATGCATTTAGGTGGAATTGGATTGAACGGAGAGATGGTAATGGGGATACCATCGGCACATGGTGCAAGAAAATAAATGTTGCTGGACAAGCATATTGTGTGTTTTGTAACTCACTGCTGAAGTATGGTGGGGAAGGATTCAAGGCTTTCACAAATCATTCTAAAACTGTGACGCACATAAAATATTCAAAGTGCATTAGACATTCAATGACTTTAAGTAATTATGCTAATTCAAAAAATACTGATGACTTACTGGAGACTGATGCTCGGCCATTGGATATAGTGACAAGAAAAGCACGCCAAGAGGTATTAATAACTTCGTTTATCGCCGAGAATTCTCTTTCTTTCAATGTAGCTCTCAATTTAATTGAACTCTGCAAACAGTTGAGCCGCGATCAGACGGCACTAAACTCGTTGGAAATGTCCAGGACTACTGCATGTTATAAGATGAAATATGGGCTCGCAAAAACTATTAAGGAAAATATCATTAAAACTTTAAAGGAGACTCCATTTTCTCTAAATTTGGATGAAAGTACTAGCAATGCTCAAGAAAGTATACTGGCAATATTGGTGCAGTTTTATGACAACAATCAAAATGAAGTTGTAGTTCATCATTTTGCATCTCTAAAGATGGAATCTTGTAATTCAGAAGCTGTTTTTAAAGCAAATGTTAATACTATTGAAGATAATAATATTCCATGGGCAAACTTAATTAGTGTATTAATGGACTCATGTAACACCATGCGTGAAAAAAAAAAGGGTGTTGAAACCAGACTACGATCAAACAAAGCATCCCACTTATTAGATATTGATGGTGACACATGTCACACAGCTAATAACTGTGCAAAAAAATTTGCTTCATGTTTTAGTAGATACTTAGAAGATTTGTTTGATGACATCTATTTTGATATGAAAAGCTGCAGTAAAAGAGAAAATTTTTTCAAAATCTGTGAATCCCTTGCCATTAAAAAACTTAAGCCCTTGAAGAGACCAGACCATAGGTGGGTGTACATTTTATGTGTTTTAGAAAGAATCAAAGATCTGTGGGATGCTCTTATTGCATTTTATTTTCACTACTTGGATAAAACTGATAAAGGGGATTATTTTTCTTATGTTGAAACTGTATACAATAAAAGAAATATTTCTGCAGCTCAGAAAAAATTGTTGAAGAGGTGTATTCTTGCTTGCATTCCCAACAACTCACAAAGGATGCTTTAGCTCGAAAAAAAAAGAATACTAAATGGGTTATTTGTTATGCAGAACAAAACTTTATTGCATATGGCATTATATTCAGCAGTATTACCAGAGTTCAACACATATATTAAATTATTTGAAACAAAAAAACCAATGCTTCATTTAATACATTCCAGTATTTATAAATTGATGGCAAAATTTTTCTCTTTTTTTTTATGAAGCCAGAAAATATAGAGTGCACATCTTATAATGATTTATTAAAGGTTGATGTCACAAATCCAGAATTCCATTAACCTAGCAAAGTAATATTTACTGGTGCAGAAGCTTCCACTCTCCTGAAGAAATTATCAAAAAATCATCCAATAGCAAAAGAATTCCAAATTTCTCTGATGAAAGCTTATACTTATACAGCACAGCATATGAAACAGAAATTACCCCTTAAAAATTCATATCTACTCGTAATTAGTTTTACAGCTTTTAGATCCAGAGCTAAGAGGTAAAACCAGTACAATATTAGCTTTTGAAAAATTATCATCTTTTATGTCCCATATTTTTAGTGATAATGAAAAGTCAAAAGTAGAAGCTGAAATAAGGTTATACCAGAGTGATATTGATATCAGCAAAGAAATGCTCTACACATCTGATGAAAGTGGAAATCAAGTCAAGTGTACAATTGATAAATATTGATCTAAAGTTTTTAATTTAAAAGATGATTTCCCAAATGATTATAAGTATCCTACATTGGCTAAATTGGTCAAAGCCTGCCTTAGCTGCTTCCATGGCCCATTAGTGGAAAGTGCATTCAACTTAATGGATACACTTATCACTGACTATAGAACCTCTCTTAAGATTGATTCCCTAGATGCAGTGCAGACTATTAAATATGATTTAATGGCTGCTAAAGAAACCTCATGTGAAAAATATGGCTCAAAAAATCCAATGACTGATCCAATTCACAAAGATCTCTTACTGAATATGAACAGAAGTTGGAAAACATATCAAGAGGACTTAAAAACATTTATTTCAGGTGAGTCACCTATAAAAGTCTCTGAAAAACCTTCTACATTAGCAGAAAAGCAAAGTGCTTCTACCTCTGCATGTGCAGTTCTCGAGGAAATTTCTTCAACTGTAAATGAGGAAAATAAAAGTCAACTTTTCTGCAATTATGAAGTTCACCACAAAAGAAAGACAAGCCCACAAACATCAGAAAATAAAAAAAAAGCTGCAGAAATTAGATAATTTTTTTAAAGAATTAATTCAGGTAATTTAAAATATTTACATAAAATGTAGTAGTTTATATGTTTGAAAATTTATGGTTATTAATTTTGCAAAAAAAGTAATTCATTGAACTTTTATAATTAGGTCATTCAATACTTCATAATTGTAATTTTTCATTTCTCTCCCCCCCTTCTCGAAACTCCAAAATGTCGGTAGTAAGTCCGTAAAAGTTTCAGGGGATTTTTTGGGGTCCCACAAACAACCCTTGTGTTAGTCGCGTGTAATGATTTTACTGTACCATGAAATCTGCTTAACACTGTAGAGAGTCAGACATTACCAGAGAAGGAAACATGAAAAACTAGCTCTCGCCGGGTTTCGACTCATGCATTTTTCCATTCGCTAGCTGAACTTGAGAATAGAAAGGTTGTAAGGATTCTGTTATCTAACAGTTAAATTTTAAGTTAAAACTACTTTCCTATCCTTTCTTAATTTGAAGCTTACGATTTCTGGCCAGAACGTATTTTTAGAATCGTGTTTGAATGCAAATGAGGAGAAGTATTTAACTGTGAAGTCCTATTGACTTCGATAGAGAACCAGTGATTCTAAGCGCGCGTTCGCCTTTTTAGGCTACTCTCTCTCTCTCTCTTAAGCTATTATTACTTTAGGCCCTTAATAGCTTCGCCGTTATTTAGCATTAAAGGGCCAACTCTGTTAGAATCTTGATAGCTTCGGCTATATCTTTTTAGTTAAGATAAGTTAAGTTTTAGTTCTAGTTTCAAGTTCCACTCGAGTCCAAGCCCGAGTGGAGGCTTTATTATAAAACTCCAAGAAGTTCTATTAAACTTTATTGGAATAATAAAGGGTTATTTCACCCTTCGTACGTTTTCTCTGTCTCACGAACTCAGGCGATTATTCGCATATCAATTCTTAAGATTCCTCAACTTTAACTGTAACTTTAAAGTACACAGGTTAGAATCTTACAAGGTCATTTACAATAACGAGAGCATGCAAGTGAATGTGATAATTTGTTATAAAATAACCATTGACGGTTCTGGATGATTTTGGTTTTCTTTTGATTTTGGTTTGTTCTATGGATGTGATAATTAAAGGTAATGGTCAGTGTGAAAGTTTACTTGTGTTCTAAGAATACTGATTCAATTGCAGAAGCGATTACCAAGCGCAGTTTCGCTGTGGTTCTTGAGCGCTTTGTTGCAGATCTGTGATTCGAGCCTTAGAAACAGACAATTTTTTTCAGGGCCGTAGTACACAAACGATATTTTTCTTACAGATTTTTAACACATAGCCTGCGCGAACCAAGCGATGCAATGAAACTTCCCTGTGACCGCCCACGGTTTCAGGCGAATTTCATCTTCTTCGTTTGTAGGTAGCGTTAAAGAGGCTTCACTATATGTATAAATTATACAAATGCTAAAAACACCCCATCTGTTAATTTACAACTGCAATCAATCAACCTTTGTACACCACTCCTGCTTCACGAAGAAGCAATTGTGGGATTGCTAACCTTGTTGGGCAGGTGAGTCATGATTTGTGATTAATGACTTGGTCGCCTTGGCAGTAATTTCTTTGATAAGTTTGTTTTAATCAATAAATAAGTAAAGAATATATTTTATATAGAAAATGGATTTTTTTAACACACTCGCAAACATAATACCATATGAATATAACGTTTGGGCATTTATGTAGTAATATATAATTTATGTAGTAATACACAATTTATGTAGTAATGTACAATTTATGTACTAATATACAATTTATGTAGTAATATGCATACAGTGTATGCAGCAATGTACAATAGTGTCTGAATAATGAGACCAAAATTATTCAAAATTTGACAATTTTTTAACATTTTCTGATGCTTTTTGCATTTAAATTTGAAGCATATTATTATTATAAAGTATAATGCGTGTAGTCTCATATAACTATTTTTGACAAAATATTAAATTTTACTGTTGTCATGACGTGATGACCATGCATGCGCAGTTTAGCCGAACGGCCTGCAACGCCTCTCTCTCATGTGGCTTACTACAGAAGAGTAGTTAGTAGCGAAGTAACGAAGGTAACATGCTGTATGCCAGCGTGGATGAAAATACGCAGTTATACTTTTGTGTTAATCGTTTCTTTTTATTATTTTGTTCGTGTGTTAATAAAGTCTTTGTGCCGTTAAATGTTTGGCTTTATGCAATGCCCACATTACGATACGTCTACAGTAGAAATTAAATATATATCCAGAACCTACACGGCCTAGAAGCAGGATATGACAGTGGTGTCAGAAAAGGAGGATATCTCATTCTTCAAAGTTCACGGGTAAACGCGTAAGTGAATCTTCAGAAACGTAAGAAGTACTTTGTTCAATTTGTTTTGTGGTAAAGTGAAATTCAAGGTTACAAAAATGGCTGAAGAGCTAACGAAATCTAAGAAAGAACGGAAAGTTATTCGTTCAGCCATTACTAAAGTAACAAATTCTATTGAATCATTAATTGCAGCCGGTAACCTTGAAGACCTCGAAGAATCACTGGAAATGTGAAAGTGCCTTGGAATACGAAGAAAAGATTGCGAAATGGAGCTTTAGAGGGAAAAAATTATTGAAAGAAAAAAGGAAATGGCTCTAGTGTAGAATTGGGTGCCTCTTCGATTCGCAACAATTTTTTGTAAAATTTTGGCGATGAAATCTCATTTCTGGTTACCAAGATGGTTTAACTTTGCTTTAGCCTCCTGATTTTTTTTAAATAAAAATAGATTGATATGTACATGGACAAATTTAAAGCAGTGCGCAATGCCTAGTTTGTGCATTTCTAGGATGTTAAGTGAAAACAGATTGATGTGTACATGGACATAGAGTTTATGCAATTCTTTGAATTCTTATTTTGGTTTTGCGTAGCGGCCATCTTGAAATTGTGTAATCTTGGCGTCAAAAATGAATCGCCAAAAAACAAGGGGCACTCAATTGTAAACTTTTACCAAAGAAATAGCAATAATTCGCTAGTTTCTAATGGTTCTTCTAATGATAGTAGCAATTTATCTATTTCTGGTGTCGATAAAAGTTCTGATTATAATGTTAAATTGCCAAAGATTATGATTGATAAATTTTATGAAAACGCTGAAGTGTGGCAAACATTTTACAATTCTTTTGACACGGCAATAAATCAAAACGAAAAACTATCTAAAGTGGATAAGTTTAATTACTTGCTTAGCCTGTTAGGCGGTGCAGCTTTAAAAACAATAGAAGGCTTTTCTTTATCTCCAGAAAACTACGACGAGGCTTTTAAAATTCTTAAAGAGAGATATGGTCGAAAAGATCTCCTTATTAATTCTTACTTGCATAAACTTTTAAATTAACGGCCGGTCCGAAGTTCTAATGACATTAATTCTTTGAGAGAATTGTATGACACCTGCAACGTACAAGTAAGGACACTAAATTTGATAGGGGTCAAAACCGAATCGTATGGAAATTTACTATACCCTTTGTTAATGAAATACATACCTCAGGATATAACGCTTGATTTTGCTCGTCAAAACGCAGATGAGGGAAATTTTAATGTCGACGACCTCATGAAATTTCTAAAACGGAAAACTGAAAGTCGCGAACGAACTTCATTAAATTAATTTTATTCTAAGAGTTAGGCTAATTCTCTTGGAAGGCATTCTCAACCCAATGAAAAGCGAAACAACTTCCACACTCGGAATTCATTCAACGCCAACAAATTTGGCGCCAGCTATTCCCCTAATGTAAGCAAAATTGCAGTTGTTCGAACTTTCCCTTGCTTATGTTGTGAAAGCGAAAATCATGTTTCGGAAAAATATGTTATGTTTCCGGAAAAAAGGAAAAAGAGTTTAAAGGCTTCTAATCGGTGCTTTCTTTGTTTCGAAAGGAACTGTAGAACAAAAAATTGTCCTTTTCAATTAAATTATTCAAAATAAAATTCTAAGTATCATAATATACTGTTGCATGAAGATAAGGAAAGGGTTGCTAAGGAAGAAAGTAAGAATAATTCTAACGCCGTAACAGCAAAGATTTCTTCTAAATATTTTACTGCGAATCAAGAAGTTAAGGAATTAATAGATGACTTGCCAACCGTCAAACTTATATGTGATGGTAAATTAATTAATGCAGTAGCAGATACAGGCACGCAATTAACCGTTGTCAAGGCTGACATTGTACCAGAAAAATACCGTACGCCACATGGAAGTGTTATCCTCACGTCAGCTTTCGGACAAGCTTTAAAAGCTCCTCTCATTAACCTACCTTTGGTAATGTATTCTGATAAATTTATGTCACCTATTTTTATAACATGTGCAATGGTGGATAAGTTATGTAATGATTTACTCTTGCCGTTAAGTGCTTTTAATGAGTTAAGGGGAGATGATAAAAGAAAGTTTAATTCTGAATGTAAACATTACTAATGATAGTTTCGTTGAAATGCCTTTTCATGAAACTGAAAATTTTGACGAAATACTTAATCATGATAGGGACAACCTAATTAATGAAAAATGTAATGAAACTGTTGAGAAGATAATAGAATGTTGTGCTATTGTATATGAAGATACAGGTAAGGATGATTCCAAAGATAGCACGAGACACGATCAATGTGTTTCGGATTCAGAACTGTTTCGAGTGCAACAAATGAATGACCCATCTTTAATTTTAAATGCCTGATTTGTATTGTCTCGTTTATATGATAACTGCTTATGTGAAAGATTTAAGTTCGAAATTTTCATGAATGTAATTTTGTTTTGTTTCAAGAAATGTTTATGTGTGGATTTGACAGGTCATTGAAAGACGCAATCAAATCTTTTAGAGGGGAGGTGTCATGACGTGATGACCACGCATGCGCAGTTTAGCCGAACGGCCTGCAACGCCTCTCTCTCATGTGACTTACTAGAGAAGCGTAGGTAGTTAGTAGCGAAGCAACGAAGGTAACATGCTGTATGCCGGCGTGGATGAAAATACGCAGTTATACTTTTGTGTTAATCGTTTGTTCTTATTATTTTGTTCGTGTGTTAATAAAGTCTTTGTGCCGTTAAATGTTTGGCTTTATGCAATGCCCACATTACGGTACGTCTACGGTAGAAATTAAATATATATCCAGAACCTACACGCCCAAGAAGCAGGACATGACAACTGTTAATAACAAAACACTACGGCGAATATTCTTTTTCAGATAGGAATACACTTCGTTTGAAAATGGAGTGTCAAAGATCAAAAGCTTTACATATGAAAATTTAAAATCAGTCTCACCATTTTCTTTCAAAATGATATGCAGTCACTTTACAGGTGATAAAAAAAGTCCGTACGTAACACTGTTATTTCGGAATAAAAAGTTCCAAACTGTGCATGTTAGTTCTGTCTGTCGTAAAAGTGGATGTACCACACTGAATAAAAATTGTTGTAGAATTTTCATTCGTAATGTTATCTCATTAAATATAACTCTATGAGGAAAAAAGACCAATGAAAATGGCCAGCTACAATGTACCAGTTCCACATGTAGAGCATTACGTAATTATTGTGAATCGACATGCAGAAAATGCAACGGCGTGCAGTAATTATCAGCTATATGTCGTCGAATATATATAACAGGGTTGGCCAAACTCCATGTAAGTAAGAGCCGCACGTTTGAATTCAGAAATGTTTGAAAGCCGCATCTAGATTTTCTAAAAGGCACAAGTTCATATTTACATCATTATAGAAATAGTGGAGGAGGTTTAAAATAGAAAGAAATCCCTGATAAATTTGTAAAAAGAGTCTAAACTAATTAATTACTTCTTTTGGGACACTGAATAGTTTTAGCTTACCATATTTCATACATATAATTTATATGCACGAGCCGCACAAATTGCCTGAGAGAGTCGTATCAGGCTCGTGAGCCGCACTTTGGCCACCCCTGATATATAATTTACAGAATTCATTGCTTTTACTAAGTATAGCTCTAAAATTATTTTATAATGTTTCATAGCATTACTGTTTAGTGTGTTATTAGTAAATAATATGCTTCCTCAAAATTTTCCATATGCTTTGAGTTGCTTAGTCGCATACTTCACTCATCGCTATTGTACTTGGGTTTGGATTGAGCAATGAAAAAATCTGCTTCCAGAATCACTGGAATATCAAAAATCCAAGCATGCTTCCAAACTCAGAGCGTGCTGCAACTTTTACTAGTCTCTCTGAGATGACCTAACATTTTAAAAATTGTACTGTCTTTTGAAATGAAATTAAAAATAAAACATTGGGCGCATGGTCTAGTAGCATCTCTTGCGGTGCGATTAAAGTCACCATAACCTATTGTCATCTCACTATCTGATTGTCACTGATCACACGAGTAGCACACCATCAAAAGCTTTGAGATGATTTGCATACCTCATTCCCTACGGGGTCGACGTAAAGAACTCTGTTAAGCTACTGGCTAGGATCTGTACTAGACAGTCTCGGCCACGGGGGTATACAAATTACTAACATAATGTTCTAAAGGCTCCGGAAAGATAACTTATTGGTCGGCCCGTGGGTCTGGCAAGTTCTAGAGCTCAATGCTCTAGTAGCTCGGGGTGGCGCCCCGAGTTCTGCCTGGGGGTGGCGAACCCGTGTGACTGGCAGGTAGCAAATAGACGACCAGTGTCGCCCTAGGGCCTGTATCTTGTTAGGTGCGATGGTGCCAAACCTTCCAATGTGCGAAAACAGGGCTTGAACCCCTGGGCCTGATTTGGCGGGGGTGCGGACTCATAGTGCCCTTCTATTGTGGAAGAACGAGAAATACCCAATAAGTTAAGTTGCATATCTCATGCTGCAAGTATTGTGCTTTATCACACAAGTGATTAACCTTTTCTTGTGGGCTGCAAAGACTAATTTTTTTTTAATTGAAGCCATTTTTTTCAGTTATTCAAGAACAGAAAAACAAATCGACAGGATCTGCTATTTCCTGCTTAGCATTAAGTAGCAAATTTTAAATCTCCGCAATAAACTAAATTTCTTTGAGTCTTATTTAATATAGTGAACGCGTGGGATGTATATGTCCCAGCCCTCAGAAAAGGTTAACAATAGGCTCGGCTATTCGTATTGAAGTATAGTGTTTAATCATAAGTTTAATGTGGATACAGGCCAACTGCACTAACATATTTCTGTCCTCACATTTGACAGGACAGGAATAAGCATACTAGACACCCAGAACTTTACCCATATGGTGATACAGGTACTGTCCCCGTTATGTTACTGATCCAGCGAAGCATTCTACTGAAGCTCCGTCCAAACTCTCTAAACATTTACATGCAGTTATTAACTTAGAAGCCAAACAATAAAAATCAGCGTTATATTTTCAAATTTTCACAGGACTAGTTTTGATGGTTTTACCGAACCTTCATCCTCAGCTGCAAAAGCACAAATGGATCCACAAAGCACAAAGCAATGCATTTGTGCTTTTGCAGCTGAGGCTGATGGTTCGGTAAAAACCATCGAAACTAGTCCTGTGAAAATTTGAAAATATAACGCTGATTTTTGTTGTTGGGCTTCTAAGTTAATATTTGTTCTGCGTGTTATTGTATCTTAATTATGCAGTTATTATTTAGAAGTTGGTTTTGGTGTATTTAATTACGGCAAAGCACACTAGGGCTATCTGCCTAAGAGGAGGGATGCCTTCGTGGAGGACTTTCTAAGGGAAACTGACTCGTATGCACGTTACACATGGGGAAAACCACGAAAACACCCATGCAGCCAGCCCGTTCGCGGGATTCGAACCTCGGACCGAACTACCAGTGTTCAGCGACTTTACCGCTCGGCCGCTGGTGGGCTAGTATTTAGAAGAATTTATTTACTAATATAAAGACTTTTTCGTAACTACATCTTGGAAACTCGGGTTTATTTGCAGTTTGTCTAACGCTGTGATATTCTTGTCTGACAGGTGACAAGTGAGAGCAGATCCGGACACCCAGGCGACGTACAAGGACTATTTGGGTATAGTCCGAAATCTGCAGCTGTACAATGCTGGAAACCACACATCCGTATGTTTCGGAAGAACAACTGTTTGGAACAATTTTTCTGCTTTGTTACAACAGCCAATCACCACAGATCACTTTGGGGTTAACACAGAGGAAACTGGTTCTCTATTACAAACAAGCTGATAGTATTCGAAGCTAGCTGAGAGCAATAGCTGATTGGTTGAAAACGAACAACTTGTAATTTTTTTCGAAAGAAAGGAAGAAATCGCGCGTCTTTCTTTCAACAGTAAACCAGGCAGAAAAATTGTCCGAAACAGTTGTTCGTGTGAAACAAATGCATGTGTGATATGGGCCTTAGAAGCGCGGCGTCGAGAGCTTAATAGAAACGTTTGCTGATACTGTATACTGAAATTTGAGAATTATTCTTGTGTGACAGAAATATTGTTACGAATTTGGTATTTAAAAAGCTAATGTTAGTTCAATTATAAATTAAATGGTTTTATTTCCCGCGCAGTGCAGCGCGTGACGAATAGTAAAAGAAAGCTAAGCAGGAAAATTGAAAATACAAGAGCGCGTGCATTAAACATTTAATAAATATCTCTTTTTGATTTTGAGAAAGTACTAGAAAATTTTCGCGCGCTATTTTAAAATCTTATAAAAGGAGGAAAACCTCTCAGTTCGTAGTAGTTATTTAGTTTGTTGTTGTTTAGAAAACTGCTCTTGTTGACTGTAGCGAATTCGCGGATTAGCTTTCTCTAGCTGTTTTGAATTAAGTTCTTTTGAACGTTTGAGTAGTTAGAAGATAACTACTGTGAGATATTGTAAAACTGAAAGAATATCTGAGGGAATTTAAGCATTTTGTGATAATAATGAATTTTTTTGTTCATTTTTCATCGGACTTATTCAATCGTTTCGTAACGAACCCATACGCACGCAGCAGTTTTTGGTGTCAGAAGTGGGATTTGAATGCCAATAACAAGAGCGATTGAAGACCAGTTAAGGCAGTTGATATCATCCTTCGCCTCGTTTAAGGAAGAAATGAAAGCGGGACAAGAAGAAATGAAAGAAGAGATGGAATCCAGCCAGGAAAAGATGGAAGCTGGTCAAGCATCATTTAAAGAAGACATGAAAGAAGCTGTTAAAGCAAAAATGAAATTAGGCCAAGAATCCGTTAAAAACGAGATGAAAGCTGTTAAGGAAGAGATCCCGTGCATAATAGAAAACAAATTTGATTTTATGGAAGGCAGAATAGACGCCGTTGAAAATAAAGTTGGAGAAATTCAAGAGAGAGTTTCTGCTGTGGAGCAACAAATCGAAGGAAGAGTTTCAGCCGTCCAACATCGAATCGAACAACAAATTGAAGAAAAAGTATATGTCGTCCAAGAACATATCGAACAACAAATTGATGACAGGGTTTCTGCAGTTGCCAGAGAAGTTGATAATTTAAAGAAATTCGTAGCGACGGCAGAGAGCAATTCATATGGTTTAAAATTTCTACCGATGCCTGCTCGTCCATCTCTGAAGCTATCCACATATGATGGGAATACATCCTGGCAAGTGTATAAAACCCAATTTTCTATAGTTGCGGAAGCGAATGGATGGGATTCCCAAGCTAAGGTCTGTCATCTCGCCGCTTCCCTGAGAGCAGACGCAGCGGATATCCTGCAGACGCTTCCCGAAAACCAGAGATTAGACTTTGAAGCTCTATCTGGCGCTTTGGGAAAAAGTGTTTGAAAGACTATAGCAGGCTTCAACTAAAATCCCGTCAACAGAAGCCCACTGAAACACTTCAGGAGCTCGCCACGGATGTTGAAAGGCTGTCACATCACGCCTTTTCGGAGTGCCCGACAGAAATAAGAGAAATCCTATCGCTGCAATATTTCATCGACGGCATCCGGGATCCTGAAATACAGAAAGCTCTGCGAATGGCGGATGTTAAAGATGCAAAAAGCACTCTGTTGTACGCCTTGAAATTGGATGCAGCCCAGCAAGCAACTAGTATAGATCGCTACACAGTCAGAGCTGTGCTAGTCCACGAGCCAGTGGATCAACTGATGGCTCGTCTAGATGATTTAGCCAGAGAAGTCAATGCTTTGATACGGAGTAGCAGTGAGAACAAAGTGGCTCTAAGGTGTTGGAGATGTGGTTCTGAAGGTCACCTGCGACGGAATTGCAGAACACCCCGGGCTACGGAAAATAAAACAGATGATTTTACGAGACACGTCAGTGGCTTCAGACGGAACAGAAGTGAAAAGAAACCAGTTCTAAAGTGCTGGAACTGCGGTGTTGAAGGCCACGCTGGAAGGAACTGCAGAGCACCCCAAAGCACGGAAAATATGACAAATGAGTTGAACAGACAATTAAATGCCATCGGACGAAAAAGGAGTGACAAGAAACGAAAGTGCTGGAACTGTGGAGCTGAAGGCCATGTGCGAAGGAACTGCACAACACCCCGGAGCACGGAAATTGAGATCAATTCTCAGCAACCACGGAGGAAACAAATTAATGACCATATCAAGGAACGGAGGTTGCCAGATAATGAAAAACCTTGTTTTAAAGCACTCAAGATTTCTACGGTGAGTGGCAGCAGTAACGGACTGTCCATCAATGGGCATATCGATGGAGTTCCTTGCAATATGATCATTGACTCAGGAGCTAATGTTACGATCATTAGGAAAGATTTAGCTGAACAGTTTAAAGATAAACTTATTTGGACGCCATCCTGTGTTAACCTTCAGACTGCGTCTGGTGATAAGATCGACATAGCTGGGAAGTTAAACGTTTGGAAGTGCCGCCTACCATCACACGGCATATGTGGCGGATATTACAGATCCATGCATACTCGGATTGGACTTTTTAAGGAAATAGAATTTTTCCTTAGACTTCAAAAACAATAAGCTGTTCTCAGCATCTGAAGACATGACGATCCATCTTCAAAAGGAATCATCGCCTGGAAACGCCGACGTCTCATGTGAAAGACCCTACTCAGAAAGCTGCCGAAATCCTACTAGGGTCGGAGAGAAACACCAGGCTACCGGGTATTCACCATCACAGATGCTCTCCGGTCGAGACCTACGTCTGCCTTGTGACCGCCTGTTTGATCGCCATACGGATGCGCGTTCATCGTCTGAAGAACACATCCAAGATGTCCAGGGCCGTTTTGAAGTGATGCACCGTTCTGAACGAAAGCGAGTGAACTTGGCGACGGAGAAAGTGAAGACCAGATACAACGCGAGAGCTACTGGACATAGATTCAACAAAGGAGACAAGGTGTGATTGTGGACCCCGATTCGACGAAAAGGAGTCAGGCCTGAATTACAGTCGCCTTGGGATGGTCCGCACACAGTCCTAAACAGGCTGAATGACCTCGTAGTTCGGATCCGTAAGTCTTCGAACTGTGAACCTAAAGTCGTTCATTACGACAGGTTAGCTCATTACTATGGCCATAGTACGTAATGTAAATAATTGTAAATAGTGTAAGACCATGGTCCTTTTTGTTTCTAAATGTGTATTTAGTATTTGATTTGTATTTGATAGCATTTGATTTGTTTTATTTGCATTTATTGTTCATGTTGTTTATTATTGTAATGTAATGCTTATTATTGTATTCATGCCTTAGTTGTAAGTTTGGCTTCCTGTCCAGGGATTGTACTGCCCGGGACGTGCAGTCCTTGGGAAGGGGGCAGTGTTACGAATTTGGTATTTAAAAATTTCTAATGTTAGTTCAATTATAAATTAAATGGTTTTATTTCCCGCGCAGTGCAGCGCGTGACGAATAGTAAAAGAAAGCTAAGCCGGAAAATTGAAAATACAAGAGCGCGTGCATTAAACATTTAATAAATATCTCTTTTTGATTTCGAGAAAGTACTAGAAAATTCTCGCGCGCTATTTTAAAATCTTATAAAAGGAGGAAAACCTCTCAGTTCGTAGTAGTTATTTAGTTTGTTGTTGTTTAGAAAACTGCTCTTGTTGACTGTAGCGAATTCGCGGATTAGCTTTCTCTAGCTGTTTTGAATTAAGTTCTTTTGAACGTTTGAGTAGTTAGAAGATAACTACTGTGAGATATTGTAAAACTGAAAGAATATCTGAAGGATTTAAGCATTTTGTGATAATAATAAATTTTTTTGTTCATTTTTCATCGGACTTATGCATTCATTTCGTAACGAACCCGTACGCACGCAACAATATCATAAAATATGACAAAAATTCGTCTATAGCTAGACTTGTGTTAAAACTATATCTTCTAAGATCGATTTAAATCTGATGGCGAATAATTAAGAATTATTAAGCGTTAATGCCTACTTGTAGTAATTAGATGATTCTATTCAGTTTATAAGTAACCATTTTCTTTTGTCTCGCTTTGTTCCAAAGTTAATTTTGATGATGTTCTTAATTTTTCTCTGAGAACAAACACTGCAATAGCTTTTATTCAATCGTACGTATCCACTTTATTACAGATAAACCTGATATATGTGGAAATTGGGCTCATTTATTTCAAAATAAATGTCCTCTCATTTGAACCATATATATATATATATATATATATATACATAAACAACATGCCTTATTCTTTTTAAATAAATCATAATTTTATCTCTATAAATCTGTAATATAAAATGTTGAAGAGTTTTACCAGAATATTATACATATATACATAAAACACACGGAAGTAAATGTGGGACCCAAATTTATCTAAATTACAAAATTAAAATTTTAATTACTTATTGATATATTAGTGAAGTCCCATAAGTGAGCTGTTAGCTATTATACAAAATGAAGAATTCGTGTGATTAAAAATTATTACATTTGGAAAAACATAGATAATATTGGGTCAATATTTCTGTATAGGAAGATGAATATAACTATTTAAATACGTAATGCAAAGAAATTTTTAATTTAAAATAAATCAAAGGACCAAATACATTTTGAAAAAACTGTGTTATATGTCGTTCTTTAGCAACGAAAGTGAAGCTACACAAAAGTATAGTTTCGAATATCTCAAGTCAACATACTCTATCTATACAGAAAAGCAGGAGGAAAGGGAAAAAAGAGCAAAATTTTTCAGTAATTATTTTTATGAGGACAAATTGATGTTTAAAACTGGAACTGGAGTCATTAATCTAAAGGGATGCTGTCATGGAAAATAATGACAAATGCAGAAAAGTTCTGGTAAATTTTAAAGATATCTGATAAATGCGAAATAATGTTGAACAAAGTTTAGCTCTCAGTTTCTTAGCTGAAGAAATTTTTGAATGCTTTTAGGCAAAAAAAAAAAAAAAAAAAAATTCAAGAATGGAAGAACAAAGATAAATGATGAATGGCATATAAATAGATTGACAATATGCTTCGTTTTAAACAAGGCAGTAGAATTTGGCTTAAATATCACGCTGAATAACAATCAAAAACAAAGTCCAGCATTAAGGTAGAAGAAGGTAGTTCAAAAACTATCGAAACTAGTACTGCAAAAAATTTTTAAAACTTTACGCTGATTCGTAATGTTGGACTTTGTTTTTTGATTGAAGGCAGTGGAATTTCATTCCTCTGCCCCTGTGTTCTATCGTTTTAGTGCAAATTTTACTTTATTGCCGTTTTCGTAAATATTTTGAAGTATGCTTAAATGCTGGTCAGTCATATCCTATAAATAAGTTTGTGTCGATTGGTGCCAGTTAATTTTCTGTAAGGATGCTCTGATCGAGATCATCAAGTAACGGAAAAATACACGTTAGCAACACTCAAGTGTCTTGCATGCTGCATTTGTTAAATATTTGCATACATGAAATGCATTAAATATTATTTCGCGCGTTTGCTAGATACGACGTTCTCATGCCATAAACTCTTTTTGTTTTACATCTTCACCCTTCTATGACCATAAATTAAAAATATCATTTAGACGAATATATGCATACAAAGATAATCTTCAAAGAAAAATCAAAGTGAATCTTTAGTTGGTTTACGAAATTGGCGGTTATTTGTAAAACATTTATTAGCCGGCAATTGCAAAAGCTATAATCAATAAAATAGGGTAGCATATTTCAGTACTGAAAGTAAAAATTTGTCGCCCACTATTATTTAAATGTCGCCAACAACTGCCAAATGTCCTGTAACGCTAACTGAATATTAATCCTCTGATGACTGCTAGATTTTTTAACAAAACTGCTTCAAAAACTGCTTATTTTTTATTTTGAAATTTACTTATCAATTTACGAATTTTACGCAAATACATGAAATTTGATAGACAACCAAGACCATCTGTTGAACAAATATGATTTAAAGTCTATATACTGATAAAATCCATTACTGACGTTTAAATATTAAAATGGCGTCATACGCTTTTAATACGGGTAAGAAATGCTTACCCGTGGATATTGCGGAATGGAAAACCATACTAAAAACAGGCCAGTCAGTCACACCAGAAGACAAAAAATTTATCCTCAGTGTAAAACAATCAAGACAAAAAATCTCGAAAATTATGACACGGCTCATGGCATATGACAACAGAAATATGCCAAAACTAATGCAATGGAATATTTATACATGCGTCCAACAGGATCCTCAATGTAATGAACAGAAAAGTGTACCTATGAGAAACGAAATATAAATACACACGAAAGCATTATCAAAATACCAACTGGTTTTAACTATTTCAAAATTAAATAATTAGAATTGTAATAAAGAAACGCAGAATACACGACTTGAGACCAGCAAACCCGGAGGGATCTTCCAGTGGGCGAACGGTGAGAACACTGCATACTTGTTGACCTAGTTCCAAGTCGGGGTGTTATGAGCCCCGTGATGGATGTTGCTCTAGTATAGTAGTGTGACGAAGCAATACCTGCAAATCCATAGACGAAGTTCTGGTGCTCGGTTCACTTTTCCTTGTCCCTCTCCATGGACACTGTAGAATCCATTTTTTTTAATAGGCAATAAACCTGAGGATATAAATGCTGTCTCCATTAACATCAATAAAAAGTTTTGGTGCGATCTGTGCGAAGATTTATTTAAGGTTGGTATTTTTATTGAAATAGTGTTTTTTTACATTTTCCGATCTTGTTCTTGTCTGATTGAATTCAGCCAAGTTGCTTAAAATAGATATGTCCTATATCAATCCAACAGTTCACTTTCATTATTTCATTTCCAATCGTTTTCTTACATATGCAATAATATACATATATATTTTGTACGTAAATACATGTTTGTTAAATATATATACATATATGTAAGGGTAATGATATTCAATTATTTTTTACTACACTTATGCACGGAACTCAGATTATCTGTATGCGCATTTTCCTTTTTCTGGGATTAACCGTGTGCATTGTCTCCTGTAAAAATTCTCAGAGTACTTCTTAAAAAAAAAAAAAAAAAAAAAATCTGAAATGTTTCAGATTTTAAATTACGTCCAAAGGGGCGTTTTTTTAACGTTTTGAGTGTTACCTTTATTTATTAAATATTATGTTCTTTGCACTTAAACCATAAAATTCAGTTCAAGAGCAATATCGCAAAATAATGTTAAATTAAGCATATCTTTAGAATTTCCGATATACACAGTCTCGCGAGCTGGAGATAAAAGTATTTTTTTCTATATAACGTTGCCATTTCTAGCTTTTAAAGCATTGAGTTTGTAAATCAAAAATTCGTTAAAGTTTTACAAAATATAAAATCTATAATAAAACAAATTCCAAATTTGGGATTTCAGATGCCCATATTCGCAGTAGGATTTCGTCATTCAAAATTCGATGGCTCTATGTACCATTGTTTTATCACAATGCGAGAAATAGACAATCATTTATGCAGATTTTTCATTATTTAATTTCTTCAAATATAATGCAGGACTCTAACATTTTGTGGCAACAGTTTGAAAAGTGAACCGACGTTTATGAGTCCGACGCAAAATCGCAAAACGAAAACAATAGTCCTTCAGGTACAAAGCCCCTTTGGACTAAAAAAAGAAAGTTGGAGAAGAATATTTTTTTATTATTATTCATTACTTTTGATTTTCAGAACTTTTAAGAATTGACTAATTTATTGTTGGAAAAACTCGTTTTGATGTCGAAGAACAGAAAGATTCTGCCGATGTTGACATCGCGGGTATCAAGGGCAACTGAAATTACTTTTGTTTTTCAAAGACCTGATAATATAAGTGAAAAAAACACAGAGTAGTATGAAAGGTAAAAGGCAAGAAACATTAAGGTCATAGAATTTTATCAGATTAAGAATTTGTATCGCAATGATTCAAAAGGACCCATTAAAATTGTATTACAAAAAGGAAAATGAAGGTAATACAGCAAGGGGAGCAACAACGTTCAGCTGTAATGTGTAAGCAAGCTATTGTTATATCTTTGTATTTGAAATTAACGACATCATATAGCATTGTTAGAAAAAGTGTAAACGATGGGAGGGAGCTTTAGGGGTACAAAAAATTTTTAAAGAAGAAAAGTGGCATAACAGAATACTATATTGTAAAAAAATAAAATACCGTTCATTTAAAATCTCTGAAGCCTTTATTTTTGGTGATAGGCGTACATTAATTACCATTACATAGTGCCGTTTCGTATTGTTTGGGCTTTTCGGTTGTCAGTACATCAGTTAGAACGAATAATCAAGAGTTCAGTGCATAAAAGTTTTCATATCCAGTGAAAACATTTTGAAATATTTCTTATTCACTTTAATATAAACGACATTCATCTCGTCATTACTTTGTTGTCTGATCATTACTTTATAAAATTGTTTCTGTCAAAATTATACTTTGAAAGATCGTTGATAGATTCGCATTTTATGCTAATGATCATGCATTTTTATTCTCAGAAGCTACGAAATGTCACAGCTAGCGATGTCATATTTAAAATTTATTTGTAACTAAATAGCATACTACATTATAAGACATATAGTATTATTTTCATGCAGATGTGTTTAGAAATGATGTCAAATTATATTAGTTAAATTTATTAACATATTTACAATAAAGTACTGCTTAAATTTGTACAAAATATAAACACATTTTAATTCAAATACCGTTTCTTTGTTTTAAAAAGCGATTTCGCATTTACTTTCACTCTCTAGAAACATGTTTTTCAGTACCATATATACCATACTTGATCGCTTGGAGCATGAAGAACCGTGATACACACAGTAACATCATATGTTGCAATAAATGCTTAGTCATATCTGATTTGGGCATCACAACAGAAAATACAATCTATAACCTAACTTTTCAATTCTGGACACTCAACTGTAACCGCGGAATGAGCAGTCCTCTTCAATTTCCTCCTCCACCAGCATGCCCCTACGAGTATGCTAATAGTAGCTATAACTGCCGTCGCGGCAGACGCGTATATTATCCTTTGCTGAATATTTGATAATGCATAATTTTTCTTCATTTCTTCGTCTTCTTCTTGTTCATCATAATGTACGTCTGGATTTTCATCTGTAAATGTTATCCATACTCCCATTGTCGTTGGAACATCTTGTGAAACAGGAGAGGACGTTGTAATAGGTAGTTCATCTTTCAAGTTATCATCATAAGGTGGCCATTTGACAGAAGGCCTTTCTGATAAACTCGGTGCCCATTTGCGTCCTGATGTGCCTCCTTCAACAGGTTCTAAATCAAGAGAAGATGGATCATGACTTCCTGAGTCTTTCATAACGTTCCGCCCTACTGAAGTTGGTCCTTCTTCTAGATCAAGGAATGGATTAAGGCCTGTATCTGGATCTGTGAATTCACTAATGTGAGTGTGAGGTTTTCTTGGTGTCATTGGGTTACCTTCAAAAGGAAATGGCTTCTCTGTAGATCTGCCTTTGAAAGAAATGGTGGAACACACCAATGTGGAAAACAACAGTATTAATGTCAGCGAATTTGCCCACATAATTTACCTAAAAAAAAAAAAAAAAAAATAGAAATCAAATTTTAAAGTTTGTACTGATAACAGCGTCAAACGCTTAGAACAAAACTTAATAAAAAATTTATGCATGATTAATAGAATTACACTCATGTCCATAAATTAAGGATAATTCGGAGTCACGCGAGAATCGAACTCTAAAATAAATATGTCACCTGTAAAATCACTACACACATCTTCAAGAATCATATGCAAATTTCAGGAAGTAACCAGATGACACCGATGGTACGTCACAATGACGAGAGTGTAAGAGAGTGATATATAAGGAATACAGGCAAAGAAGTAAAATTGTTCGCAGGCGCTTTATAAGCATTTCAGTGCAATAACCGAATTGTTATGACACAAAGGACGCATTTGGATGATTTTTTACGTGGTAGAATTATCGGCCGTCTGTAATGTGGGCGTACCCAACTGGAAGTATCAGACGAACTTGGAATTGCCCAGAGTGTCATCTCCAGGCTTTGGCAACGATTCCAAGATGATGGTAATGTGAGTAGACGTTACAGCACAGGTCGCTCCAGAGTTACAACGCCGAATGAGGACCGGTATTTGGCAGTTGCTGACAAACGAAACAGGCGGAGCACAGCCTCAGACCTGTCTCGTCAGCTCTCTTCAGCCACTGGTACGACAATTTCAAGGCAGTCCGTGTACAGACGCTTAGGGCAGATTGGTCTATATGCTCGTAGACCTGTCAGATGCATTCCACTTACTGCAACTCACTGTCGCCTGCGGTTAGCCTGGAGTAGAGAGCATGCATTGCGGACACCGCAACAGTGGGCTTGTGTGATGTTTTCCGACGAGTCCAGGTTTAGCTTGCAGTCTGATTCTCGCCGGACTTTCATATGGAGAGCACCAGATACCCGTTACCACCAAGAAAACATCATTGAACGACATCGTTACGGTGGTGCAGGAGTGCTCGTTTGGGGTGGAATTATTCTGGGTTCCAGAACTGACTTGCATGTTTAAATTGGAACCATGACAAGCCAAATCTATCGAGACGTCATTCTGGAAGAACATGTACTTCTGTTTCGGGGCGCCATGGGCGCACAATTTGTGTTTATGGATGACAACGCCCGTCCTCACCGTGCAAACATCGTAAGCGAATGCCTTCAATCAGAGGATATCACCCGTATGGACTGGCCAGCATTCTCACCGGACTTGAATCCAGCAGAGCACGTGTGGGACATGCTTGGACTACGAGTTACAGCCCGTCAGCATCCTCCTACATGTCTACCGGAACTTCGGAGAGCATTGCTTTTTGAGTGGTGTAATATCCCCCAAGATCAGATTGATAATTTGATACTCAGCATTGCATATCTCAAGTTCAAAAGTGAACTGAATAGCAGGATCAATAGAATTCATTGTTGAAAGAACTTTATTTAAATCATCTTTATTACCTTCAAACAGAGTAAAAGTATCATCTACGTAGCGGAACCATGCCGGGAAGTTTAAAGTTTCACACAATTTTGATTCATAATAATGTATGTAGATATCAGCCCCCTCAGTCCCATCCTGGCATGGTTCCGCTACGTAGACGATACTTTTACTCTGTTTGAAGGTAATAAAGATGATTTAAATAAAGTTCTTTCAACAATGAATTCTATTGATCCTGCTAATCAGTTCACTTTTGAACTTGAGATATGCAATTTTCTTCCGTTTCTCGACATTCTGGTCACAAGTAACACATCCAACTTCAGTACTACGGTTTACCATAAACCTTCATCGGTTTGCCTTCCACCACACTTTAAATCATGTCATCCGACTAAACAAAAGTTAGCTTCATTTTATTCCTATGTTTTCCGTGCTCTTCAAGTTTGCTCCTCCAAACTAGCCCTTGATGAAGAACTAAATTATTTAAAAGCAATAGCTATTGACAGGGGCTTTCCACCCAACATTATTAATCAAGCAGTTAAAAAATTCTCATCTCAACACACTAAAAGGCACACTCTTGTTTTAGATTATAAAAATTCTGTTGTCATTCCCTTCTTTCCATCAATTAGCTATAAAGTTGAACATATTTTGCAGAAATTTAACTTTTGGGTTGTTTATTCTCCCATCAATAAAATTCCGAGTTCCATACTCAAGGACCACATTCCGGATATGAATTCCTGGGGTATTTATAGGATTCCTTGCCAGTGTGGTTTAATTTACATTGGCCAAACTAAGAGAGCCTTAAAATTTCGCGTCAAGGAACATGAGGCATATGTTAGAAAAAAGGAAACACAGAAGTCTTCTGTTGCGCAACATTGTTGGTCCGAAAATCACACTTTCAGTTTTTCTGCTGCCAAAATTATTCAAAAATCATTTTCCATTGGTGAACTGGATTTTCTAGAAGCATTTCACATTCAAAAAATTCTTTCTGTTCTAGTTAACGACCCTAATTCCAATCCATCTTTGCCTTCAGCCTTTAAAGAAATTATGTTTTAGTTCTGGTTTCATCAACACATAGCGCCAGTAGCTTGTCTCCTGTCCAGGCTTTCTTATCTTATCTTATCATTCTATCTTACTTCGTTCATTTTCCCTTTTGCAGCTGAGGATAATGGTTCGGTAAAACCATTGAAACTAGTCCCGTGAAAATTTGAAAATATAACGCTGATTTTTGTTATTTGACTTCTAAATTAATATTTAGAAATGTTATTTGAGCTCGGAATACAGTTTGAAAGCAGAAGAACAGCGGACATTGAAAGAAGACGCCAGTACGAGCAACGAAGCTAATTTGGTGCGCAAAGGCCACAGCAGAGACAAGATAGCGGCTACGGAAGCAAGTCGAATCAGTGGTCAAGAAACCTGAATATTCAAAAACAACCGGTGAACGTCGTCAGTTCAATAATAAGCCAGATGAAAAGTTTGAAGACCAGCGGAAAAAGAAACAAGGCCCGGAAAAGAAGAAAGAAGATTTAAACTGAAACGGATTTCTGCTGACGGGAGGGAGCGAAAGTTCGAAAGCCAAGAAAACCCCTCTACCATCAAGCTCAATACAGTTGTTGTGAAAAATTTAGTTCTTCCGAAGATTGAAATGTTATTGAACAATATTCCAGCCACCGCCCTCCTGGATACAGTTACATCGGATAATGGTTCTCAGTTTATAAGTAATATTTTTGAAGACATGAGTCAAAAACTGGGCATACGTCATTTAAAAATGGTCCCGCATCGGCCGCAATCATATATAGCGGAACGGCTCAACAGAAACATAGTTAAAATTATTCGTAGTTATGTTAAAAATTTTCATAAAATCTGGGATAACTATGTCAATGAATTAGCTTTCGCCTTTAGGACCGCCAAACATGATACGACGGGCAAAACTCCTGCTGAGTTATTTTTAGGCAAGAAGATTATAACTCCACTGGACAAATTGTTTTATATTCAAAAAAAGGGCCCCTGAATTCCAAATGGCGGATATACAAAAGTTAATTAATGAAGCAAAGGAAAACGCTGAAGTAGCACAGAGAAAACAAAAACTTTATTATGACATGAAAAGATGAGAAGTAACTTATAATGTGGGGGATGAAGTTTTAAAGATGAAACGTTGACTTTCTTCAGCGCCAGAAGATAAAACAGCCAAATTTTGTCGACGGTTTAAAGGGCCATATTTGATTGAAAAAGTGACCCGTGCTGTAGTAGTCTTAAGAGCCAAGAATAGTGACACATTTATGGCAAATATCGGCCAAATCAGGCAGTATTATAATCGAAATAAAATGAAATTTTTTCTAGATGTTTTGCAGGATCCGGCATGGCAGGCAGCATCTCAACAACAACAACGACAGCCAGAGTCAGCCACAGGTAAAGATATAGGGAAGAAAAGAAAAGCCCCTCCCCAATGGAAGACCGGAGGTAACAAGAAAAGGAAGATATTTCCCCAACCAGAAAAGAGAGGGCACGACCGGCTCCAACAGGAAGAAGGAGGAAATTCTAACAGTACGAGGAGGGTAAGAAGAAATGGCCGCAATCATAGCATCTGTGAGAAAAGAAAGAGTGAACCGTCGGAAAGGACTCTACGCAGCAAGTGTCCAAAAGGTCGACCTGGGAAAGCTATTTGCAGGGCAGCAGCGAAAATTCGAAAAGCGAGCAACCAAAAACCCGGCAACAACCGACTAGAGATGTCCCGATGCCTCCAAGGACAGTACCCATCAAGCGACAGGGAAACCAACCAACGGATTAGAAGCTTTGCAAGGGCCATCAAGCACGCCCAAGAAGAAAACGGATTGAGGAGGAAACTAATGGTCAGGCACGGACAAGGCGTCGGATCAACCAAACCATAGTCTTTGCTACCTTCTAGGAGTAAGCGGCTAAACGGATGTCCGAATATCGCAAAGGATAATTTGTTACCTTGAAACTTTGAGTTGATTTTTCGTTCTTACTGCAAGTGGCAGAATTTAATGAAAAGTTTTACCTCATGTGAGGTAAAAGTTTTACCTCATGTCTACCTTTATTGCCGAAAAGGCGAGAAATGAGTTTTACCTATTTTTTTACTATGTTTTTGAACTACTCCCGAGTAATCTAAAATTATTGTATAATAGTAATGTGTAAATACTTGAGTATTTCAAAGCTTTTGTAACTGCATAAGAAAAATACCTTAAGAACATTGTAAAAAATTATTGTATAAAGTTTTATTTAAAAGATTCTGTTAAGAAAAGACATTTTGATGTGAAGGACTTGTGAAATGTAAAAGAATCAGCACTTGCTTTGAAAAAGAGAAAGTTATCAAAACATTTTATTATTAATGTATGTTTTGAAATGTGTAAAATTAATGGCATGTTAATGTGTTCTTATATACATGAGAACTGTTCTTTAAAATTTAAGAAGTACTGTTATAGGTTAATAAGTCAAAATGTTTTATAATACCAAAGTTTAAAACTTAATAGTATGACTGAAAAAAAGCGCTACGCATTGTGAGTATGTGCTAAAATTGGAATAAATGAATGTAGGTAGGCTCTCTGACGCTACACTGCAGTTTAGAATAGTACCTCAGCGTTCAGAGATGAATGTAAGGTGCGTTCTGAGGTCTTGTTGTGTTGAATTTTAGCACGTTAGTGTTGTGATTGTAGGTGGTAGTGTTGAACACTTGTACATAGACACGTCTGTGTTTGGTGTTTCTCTCCTTACAACACATGTCAAAAAGCACGAGTAGATAATTAAATAATGGTATGAATGAAATAAGAATAGAGTTTAAATACATATACGTTTTCATGTTACTTGCCATTTAATTGCTTGACAAATTGATTAAACTAGTTTTCCTTCCAGATCTCTGGAAGGAAACAGATAAGAGAAAAGAAATTCATGTTTTTAGGTGCAGTACAGGTGAAGAATATTTGTCCCTGGAGAACATGTTGTAAAACTACTTTTTATATAATTTCTAGGTTAGAGAGTTTTAGTGAGGAATTTTTGTAAAAGATTGGCCTCACGTTAGACTTAGAATTTAGAATTAGAAGTTTTCAACAAGGTCTTATTTTTAAACTTCTTAATTCTGGCGGGAAGTATGTAAGGATCTTAAGTTTTACTAATGTTTATTTTATTTTAAACCTTTGCTATCATCTCTTATTTTCCACATCCGGCCAGAATAAACGCGTGAATATTTTGTCGACGGAATAAACGCGTGAATATTTATGCAAATTGTACTTGCTAACGCTTAAGTATTTAAGTTGTGGCTTTTTGTCAAGAGCAGAGTCAGATGGTGAAAAAGTGAGCCGTCTTGCCACTGTATTCCACGCGAGCTTTCAAGCAGTTGCAGTCCGCCCTTAAGGACAGAGGTTTACCCTTTCGATATTTAAAACGTATTGTAGTTTTCCGCAGTTTGCGCTGTACATACGCAATCAATTAAAAGACCAACCCTAGCGTTAGTCATCTGTATCAAGTTATTTTAAATGTTTTTACGTTCCGACCACAAGTGGTTGGTCTTTGTATCCCAAAGTGCGGGAGCGCCTGTAATATCGTGGAGAATAAAGGGTAATTAAACCCTTCCCATCTTGTCGTCTCTTATACTTTCCATAAGACATAGTTTGTAGTCAGACTCACTGTCTAATCAGGACGCGTTATGTTCGCCACGCAGATTAGGAGGAATAAGTCCTGATACATTTAAAAAATCACACATTTTTTTTAGTAAAGTGAATAAAACACTAAAAATATGTAATCTCTAATATGCGGCCAATTTGTACGGTTGTTATTATTTAAATTAACCAAGATTTTATGATTTGGATTTTACTACAATTTCTCCTTTCCATTTAATCTATAGATTGTAAATTAATTATACAGTATTTAAACTGAGATTTTGGGGTTTTAAGATAGTGCGTATTTCTGGCTGTGCATGTACGCTACGTTTAGTTCCTGCTAGCTTTGATAGTTGCAATTTTTCGACTATGCATTATATCGCTACGGACATGTTGATTTTGACGCTCAAGCAAAATTATTGAGCTAGCGTCGAATAAGATTGTGTGTTAATTGTGTAATTAATAATTAAGATTATGAGTTAAATTGTGTGTTAATTAATAAAAATTTGACTACTGTCACAAGTTTAACTTAAATTTGTCCGTTTTCATTTAGTTGCCCCTTCACGAATTGTGGCAGATATTGATAGCATAAGAAAGTGCATTTATGGTCTAATTTCTGTTTAATAAAAGAAAGTTTTTTTTAAACGCTTCACGTCTGACGGGGTTATTAGTTCCAGATCAAGTAAATAAAATAATGCCTTTTTTCTAGCTTGCAGTGTTTGGTTCTAATATCTTTTTACGTACTTTTATAGATGCTTAAAGTAAGTTTTCATAATCCGAGAAGTGCTACTCTTTTTCTTTTTATCCTAAAGAGGCGTTAGTCCACAGGACTCGAAAATAATAGTCTCGAAACGGCATTTTGCTCGTTTCACTATAAATATCCGTTTCACTTTTCAAATTGTTGCCACCGGATATTATTACCTGTATTATATTTAAAGGAATTAAATAATGAAGTATCTGCATGAATGTATGTATGTTTCTCGCACTGTGAAAGAACAACGGTGAATAGAGCCATCAAATTTTGAACAACGTAGTCCTCCACTCGAATATGAGCTCCTGGAAGCCCGAATTTCGAATTTTTTTTATTGTCTATTTCATGTTTTCTAAAACTTTAACGAATGTGTGATTTATAGTGTGATTAACAAACTCAAATAGAGAAATGGCAACACTGTGTGGGAAAAAACATTTTTATCTCTAGCGCGCGAGACTGTCTATCGGAAATTCTAAAAATACGCTGTTTTCAAATATTTTTAGCCCAAGATGGCGTTAGCCCAAATGCTCTCCAAACATCTAAATGAAACGTCTGCAAATGAAAAAAAACGCCCTTTGGGCTTGATGTAATATCTGAAAGCTTTCAGATTTTATTTTATTTTATTTCAGTCTTTTCTCAGTTTCTCATATCAATATTCAGTTTTCTTAGTAAGACTGCTAACAAACAATTTTTTTAATCTTTTTATTATTAGCCTTTTATATGTTAACTTCATTTATAACTTTATTTAAATACCACGTTCTTCTCACTTACGCCACATAAAATTCAATTCAACAGCAAAATAACAAAATATTAAAGCAAGATATGTTTGAAATTCCCGATAGAGTGTTAGAGGTTGCTATGTATATTTTTATATTCGCTATATTATTGCTTTAAGCCGCTTGCACGGCCAGCAGCCTAAAATAATATCATGGAAAAGAAAAAGTATATAATGATTTTAATGAGTTCAGTTATTACTGTCATTTCATAAAAATATTGATTATTTCTAATTAGACATCTCATGATTTTAATATATGTTTATTTAAATCAATCGCATTCAAATGTAGAAAAAAATATTCTTCTTAAGATCTGTGTTTTGCTTTTAAATCGCTTAGTTTATTACTCAGTAACCTTCCAAATTAAATTTTAAAATATCTTAAGATTTACTGAATGGCAATACGCCGGAGTATGGAAGATAAAAGTATTTTATATCTGGCCGCACAACACATTGCCTTCATAAAATTGAAAGATAAATATCTTACATTTCTCCTACTGGCAACAGTCTCGTGCCTTGGAAATGTTTGTTAATAAAAAATTGCTTAAAGTTTTGAAAAATATGAAATAAATGAAAAAGAAAAAAATCTGAAATCGTTCAGATTTTACATTACGCCCAAAGGGACAATTTTTTAACCTTTGTGTGTTACCTTTATTTTTGTGTGTTACCTTTATTTATTTATTTGCACTTAAACCATAAAACTGAATTTAACAGCAAATTCTTAAATTTCAATTCAAAACAATTTTAAAATGAGCATATCTTTAGAATTTCCGGATGCAGTGTCGCGCGCTAGAGATAAACAGTTTTTTTTTTTTTTCTTTTTTTCCGTAGAGTGTTGCCATTGCTCGCTTTCAAATCGCTGAGTTTGCTACTCAAAAATTCTTTACAATTTTACAAAATATGAAATCGATAATAAAGCAAATTCCAAATTTTTAGGTTAGATAGTTTTAGTGAGGAGTTTTTGTAAGAGATTGGCCTTACATTAGACTTACAATTTAGAATTCGAAGTTTTCAACAAGGTCTTATTTTTAAACTTCTTAATTCTTGAGGAAAGTATGTAAGGATCTTGAATTTACTAATGTTTATTTTATTTTAAAACTTTACTATCATCTCTTCCAGCCAGAATAAATTCGGCTTCCACATGTCCATATTCGCAGCAGGATTACGTCATTCAAAATTCGATGGCTCTATGTACCGTTGTTTTATCACAATGCGAGAAATATACGTACATTTATGCAGTTTTTTTATTATTTATTTTCTTCAAGTATAATACAGGACTCTAGCATTTGGTGGCAACAGTTTGAAAAGTGAAACGGAAATTTATAGTGATTCAACGCAAAATCGCAAAATGAAAACAATAGTTCTTCAGGGACAAAGCCCTTTGGACTAATAATAAAGCCAATTCGAAATTCAAAATTCGGGCATCCAGGTGCACATGTTCGAGTGGAAGTCTACGTTTTTCAAAGTTTGATGGCTCTAGGCATCTCGTTTTATTTCAGTGTAAGAAACATACATACATCGATGCAGATTCTTCATTATTTAGTTTCTTTAAAAATAATACAGGGCGATAGTGTTTGGTGGCAACAATTTGAAAAGCTATACGCCATTTATTGTGAACCGATGGCTGACGGCAATATCCAGTATCATTTTTTAAAAAATTAATCTAATTTTAATTAATTATTAAATATAAAAATTAAATATTTCTATGTTTCTTGCTTGTTGAATTTGCAGGAGAGTTTGTTTTATCGAGTCGCAATACTTAGCGTTCTCATTTTAAATATTTATAATTTTTGTTTTAAATACCACAACTTTTTCTAATTATTAAAAATAAGAAAATGCTATAAATATCTCGATTTTTCAATGAATCCCCATGTTTTTTCCACATTGTATAGTAGCTTACGACATTTTGATTAGTCAACCTCTAGGTATAAAACAATAAGATTTGCTCTTTTATTAGCTTGAGTAAGTAGCGCTTACATTAATTGCATTTGCCTGGTCTTATTTTTAAGTGAGGCAGAAATATTATCAACGAAACGCCAAAAATACGAATCTGCATTTTTTGCCGCTACCAACTAGTTGCATTTTCTCTTTTGTGTCTTTGCCATGCCAAAAGAGACAGATATAGCGCACGGATTGTTTAGAAGACATAACACGATTGCTGCCAAGAAAATTAAGGAAAGGGAATCCGATTTTATAAATTAATGCTATTCCGGTTTGAGTCGATAGTATATTTCAATTATTTTGGCACTAAGTAAACATTTTTCTATGTAGCTCAGCACCTTTCGTCTTCAAGCATGAACTTTAGTGTTGTAAGCAGTGAAGAGCTGAAAACATTTTAACAAAAGGCTCGTATTTTATTTTATAAAAACAAATTATCATACTCGAATTAATTTTTTTACTTTTCACAAAAATAGAAAATACAAATAAATAAACATGAACAAGAAAACAATTCAAAATTTTAAGAAAAATTTTGAAATTTAAAAAGTCAAAAAATTGTAAGATTACGAAAATTGCATAATATAACGAGTGAATTTTTTTATGTGACACAGTTTATGCCATAATTTTTCATACATAACTATTTTTTTTTTAAAATTTAGTATGTTCTAAGGCCTTGCGATGACGTTACAAAAGAGATTTCAAATAGGTTTAGGTTTAAATTCTATTAAAGGTTTCCCATTTCAGGGATGGTTCACTAAGCTGAAAGCTCATAGAACTGCAGCTCTACTAATAGTGTTGGTCTCCATAACGTTTTCGACTTTCTTTATACTGTAATGTTTCTAGCTACTTAGTCTATGCTTAACTTAGTAGAAACCTTGTTGAATTATGTAGCGACTTGTCGCTGAGTCCAAGTGTGTAAATGAAAAAGGTCCAGAGAAGGATTAAACTCATCTTTTATTATCGCAAACTAAGAACACAGATGGCTCCTTTCTCGGCCTTACAGAAAAGCCTCCACTTGGGCTTTAACTCAAGATAACTAATCTAATGCTAAACTAAAACACAGTTGAAGCTGTATAAAATTATCTAACTTAGGTGATCCTTAATTAAATTAACCGACGAATATCAGCAGGCGCGTACAAAAGGCTAAGCGTAGTTAGCTTTAAACAAAGAAGTAGCCTGACGGCAAACGCGCACCGCTAAGAACTCCTAAGCTGTTCTGAAGTAAACAAAACCTTCTTTTAAGACTGTTTCTACTACATTTACATATAAATCAACATTAAGAACTTATTCTGGTAGGGAATAGTAGGTGCGAAACAAGTATAGAATGTAAAGCATGTTTAAAAATTAAAATAACTGTTAGAAACTTAAAATAACTTTTACAATACTATAAGGAATTTCATTATGCAGTTTTCCTCTAAGCCATTTCGATGAAATCCCGAAAATCACTTATGTTTATTTCAGGTTTTAATATGAAATTATATTATTTGTAACTTTTTATCTCCCTCGGGCTATGTCATGTTATTTTTTCCATGTCCCATGTCTTTCACTAAAAAATTATATATATAAAAAAAACAGTTTTAATTATTTGTAGTTGAATTTACCATTTTAACTTTATATACTGTAAAAGCTTTGTTGGAATATTTTGCAAAGATATTGCTACACAGCTCGTGGTAATTTCAAAAATTCACTCTTTCTTTCAGTCGTTAAATCATAGATTTTACAGCAGAATTAATTAATTTTTAAACAAACAACAAAAAAGGGAGTTCGAAGATTAGATACCAGTTTAAGAAAGGGTTCGCTTAAGTTCCCTGTAGCTCATCACCAGCGGTTTTAAGCAATTACAGAGGTTGTTCTCACATTTTTAGAACGATTCCGATAGAGAAATAAAAAAAAAAAAAAAAAAAAAAAAAAAAAAAAAAAGCAAATATTTTTAGAATAAAAATTTCTGACATTAGCTTATTACTTTAAATATGAAAGATCGTTTGTTACTTTTAAATTTATTCTTGTTTCAAAATGTCGCGGATATATTGTAAGGATCCTAAGTTTTACTAACGTTTATTTTATTTAAAATCTTTACTATCACTTCTTATTTTCTACTATTAATAATTATTAGAATTAAAAGCTTTAACTTATTTATGCAAATTTGTCTTGCTAACGCCAAGTACTTAAGTTGTGGCTTTTTGCCAAGCAAGAGAGAGGAAGGAGTTACTAGAAGCAGGCCGCTTGCCATAGTAGTTTTTACTCGGTTGCTGGTTGCCTTCAAGGCCAGAGGTTTAATCTTCTTGATAATTTTAAGCGTATCGTAGTGTTAGCAGTTCTCTGTACTACATACGGCTTTTTGTTAATATACGGCCAATCTTGGAGTTAGGCACTATTTTGATTAATCCAAAGTTAGTTTAGTTAGAGTTTAGTTAATATTTTTATATTCTTACGTTCAGACCACAAGTGGTTGGTCTCTGTATTCCGAAGTCCGGAAATCATTGTAAAGAGAGAAAAATAAAGGGTTTCGTATACCCTTCCTGTGTGTATTGTCTACTTCCCAAATTTATTGAACATAGCTTTAGTAAGCTCCCTGTTCCGAGTCAGGACAGTTAATGTTCCCTAAGCAAGTAAGGAGGAACACAGAACCTGATAGTGGCGCCCGACGAAGAAGAATAACCATGGCCGAGTTTCAAGAAGAACCTGTGCTGCCTGCAGAAGCGGCTCAGAATCCAGAAATGCCAGCTGCCGCCCTGGAAGGATTTGGTTACATCGTCCAGACCATGCGCGCATCGTTGAAACCAGAAGCAACATTTAATGGAAACTCACCGGTAACCAGTTTTTTGGCAAAATTGGATGACCACTTCATGCTGTATCCAGTACATGAGTTCAGAAAGTCACCTTAGCTACCAGCGCTTTGAGGGGCCAAGCGCTTAATTGGTTCAAATGTATAGGCAGAAGCCTCTTGGGTCAAGCGGGAAGTCGCACCTATACTTACGAAAATTTTAAGACTGCCTTAGTAAAAGCCTTCCCTGTCGTAAGAGATCGTGCAAGATTAGAAACGGAACTCTTCAGCATATACCAGAAACGAATCGAAAATCTCTCAAGCTATATTTTAAGAAAAATTCACGTCTTCAAACTCTTGTATGGAAACCGTCCGGATCCTGAGATAATTCAAGTGATTTTGCCGAGGTTACTTCCCTCGGCAAGACTTTATTGAATTAAGGAATCCGACTACACTGGAAAAGTTATTTGAGCTAGCAATCCAGTTTGAAAGTAGAAGAACGGCGGACATTGAAAGAAGACGCCAGTATGAGCAACGAAGCCAATTTGGTGCGCCAAGACCACAGCAAAGTGAAGAACATGGCTACGGAAGCAAAGCGAATCAGTGGGCAAGGAAACCCGAGTATCCAAAAACAAACGGCGAACGTCGACAGTTCAATAGCAAGCCACAAAAAAGTCTGAAGGCCAGTGGAAAAAGAAGGAAAGCACGGAAATGAAAAATAATTTAAACTAAAACGGATTTCTGCTGACGGGAGGGTGCGGAAATCCGAAGGCCACGAAAACCCCTCTTCCTTCAAGTTAAATACAGTAATGGTGAAAAATTTGACTCTTCCGAAGATTGAAGTGTTGGTGAATAATATCCCAGCCACCGCACTCCTGGATACAGCCGCGCAGTGTTCCTGTGTGGCAGAAGATTTTTTTAGGAAGTATTTTCGGAAATACCGCATATATAATTCGGATAATACGACAGTGTTAGCAGCGCAAGGAGAAAAATGTAAGTGTATAGGTAAATTACCGCTGTATGTCCGTATCAAGGACGAACAAGTAAAGGTTATGTTTTTTATAGTAAAGAATCTGCAAGCACATATTATTTTAGGAATAGATTTTCTTTCAGAGGCAGAAGCAACGCTGGATTTTAACGAAGCGTCCCTTAAGCTGACGATGAAACCAGTTCGAGAAGAAAAAACAGAACCACCAACGTGAAACCTCGACCACCTGCCTAAGGAAGCGCAACGAAAAATTCGACAAGTGGTAAGTGAATTTGCTTCATTATTTAGTGATATTCCCGGATTTACTCAAGTTACTAACCATAGTATCGACACCGGAGATTCACTGCCAGTTCGCCACAAACCATACCGATATGATAAGAATAAAGAAAAAATTATAGAGTGGCACATTCGAGATATGTTACGTAAAAAGATCATAACGCCCATCTCAAGTAGTTATGCTAGCCCGGTTGTGTTATGTAGAAAAAATAATGACTATACGGTAACACATCCAGAAAGGTGGCGTTTTGCAATTGACTATCGTAAATTAAACTCCATGACTAAATATCCGGTATATCCGTTACCTATTATCGAAGAAATTCTAAGGAACATAACTTCTACCAAATACAAGACTACTTTAGACTTAACGACTGGTTATTTTCAAATAGGGCTTAGACCGGAAGATGTGCCTAAGACTGCTTTTATAACCAAGTCCGGCACTTATGCATTCCTGCGTATGCCGTTTGGCCTTTCAGGGGCACCGGCAACATTTCAGAAATGTATGGACATTGTGCTAAGGCCTGTTCTTGGAAAGTCCACATTTATCTATTTAGACGATATCATTATTACTAGTGATAATCTCGACCAACATGTACAGGATTTAAGACAGGTGTTTTCATTATTAAATGAGGCCAGTCTAAAAGTTAATGTCGAAAAGTGCAAATTTGCAGCCCCTGAATTAAAATACTTAGGTTACAAAATATCTCAAAAAGGAATCGAGACAGACGAATCAAAAATAATCGCTGTGCAAAAGTATCCTCCGCCAAATACGGCGAAGAAGCTCTCTTCTTTTCTAGGACTTTGTTCATATTATAGGTCCTTTATAAAAGATTTTGCAGCTATTGCTGAACCATTGTTAAAATTAAAAAGGTAAAAGGCAAGATTCTCGTGGACGGCCGAAGCCAATAGTGCTTTCGAAAAATTAAAGCAAGCATTAACACAAGCCCCTGTTTTGAAATTTTTTGAAATGATGAGAATTTAGAAATTTTAGCGGATGCTTCGGATTATGCGGTAGGAGCGGTACTTTCGCAAAATCAGCAGCCCGTGGCATTTTTTAGTCGAACTTTAAATCAAACACAAAGAAATTATTCCGCGACTGAGAGAGAGGCACTTGCAGTTCTGTTAGCAGTGCAAAAGTTCCGAGTCTATTTTGGAAGGGCGCCAATAACAGTGTATTCTGATCATGCGGCGGTAACTAGATTTTACTCAGGGAAAAACTTATCCCCAAGGTTAATAAGAAGGGCACTCAAGTTACAAGAGTATAATCTGGTAATCAAGCACACCCCCGGAAAGGAAAATATCGTAGCAGATGCCCTATCCAGAATAAAAATAGATGAAGAAGGTAATACTGTAAAGGTGGCAATGCTCACAGCATGTACGATAAATTCCCGAGAAACTGTAATAACCGAACTGGGAAAGGATCCTGAATTTAAAAACATTTATGAGTATTTAAAGGATCCTGAAAATTTTAGCCACCAAGATATTGTGGCGATAAGAAATAGGGCGGCCCATTACGAACTAATAGATGGTCTATTATTTTATACAAAAACTACGAATTCCAACAAGGAATTTCGACTTGTTATCCCAGCTAGTCTTAGATTAAATATACTGCAGGAGTTACACGACTGCCCATTAGCTTCTCATGCTGGTATTCGAAAAACCATCCAACGCGTAAGCGAAGCAGTTTATTTTCCCGAACTGCAAAAGTTAACAAGGGCGTATGTCCAGTCCTGCCCAACATGTCAAGCAGTTAATTATATTAATTTCCGCCCGGCCGGGTTTCTAAATAGCATTAAATCCGAATTTCCAAATGAAATAATTGGCATCGATTTATTGGGCCCTTTCCCAAAAAGTCAGTTAAATAAATGTGGGTATCTCCTTGTTATGGTTGATCATTTTAGTAAGTGGACCGAAATTGTTCCCTTAAAACGATCCTCCACGAAATTAGTTATTCGAAAAACCATCCGATTCTATTTCTCCTGATTCTATTTTAAATAAATATATTTTAAAATACGGGGCGCTCCTAAAAGTTATATCGGATAATGGTCCTCAATTTGTAAGTAATATATTTGAAGACATGTGCCAAAAACTGGGCATACGTCATTTAAAAATGGTCCCGTATCGGACGCAATCAAATATAGCGGAACGGGTCAATAGAAATATAGTGAAAATTATCCGTAGTTATGTTAAAAATGTTCATAAAAGCTGGGATAACTATGTCAATGAATTAGCTTTCGTCCTTAGGACCGCAAAACATGATACGACGCGCAAAACTCCTGCTGAGTTATTTTTAGGCAGAAAGATTATAACGCCGTTAGATAAATTATTTTATGTTCAACAAAGAGCCCCAGAATTTAAAATGGGCGATATAGAAAAATTGATTAAAGAAGCAAAAAAGAACACTGAAGTAGCACAGAGAAAACAGAAACTTTATTATGATATGAAACGTCGGGGAGTAACTTATAATGTGGGGGATGAAGTTTTAAAGATGAAACGTTGACTTTCTTCAGCACCAGAAGATAAAACTGCCAAATTTTTTCCACGATTTGAAGGACCATATGTCATAGAAAAAATAACTCAGGCTGTAGTGGTGTTAAAAGCCAGGAATGGTGAAACATGCTCCGCAAACATTGACCAGATAAAACCATTCTATAATCGTAATAAAATGCCAATATTTAAAGATCTTTTGCAGGATCCGGCACGACAGGCACTGCAGGCACAAGCTCCAGAGGTTGAACAACGACAATCACAAGGGCAAGCCATTAGGAGGCAGGAGCTATTGAAAAGAAACTTTCCCCGTTGGAAAATTGAAGGTAACAAGAAAAAGAAGCCGTTCCACCGACCAGAAAAGAGAGAGCACGACCACCCCCAGAATGAAGAAGGGAGAAGTACGACGAATGCAAAGAGAGCCAGGAGAAATAACGGAAACTATAACACGGCTCCAAAACGGAAGATCTACCCATCGGATAGGAGTCTACGCAGCAAATGTCGACGAATGGATAAAGGAAGATCAGCTGCAGATGTAAAGAAGCAAGAAAAATTTGAACAGCCAGCAACGA
This sequence comes from Stegodyphus dumicola, assembly GCF_044657685.1. NCBI lineage: Eukaryota > Metazoa > Arthropoda > Arachnida > Araneae > Eresidae > Stegodyphus > Stegodyphus dumicola. The sequence goes on along the minus strand of NC_140771.1, from coordinate 158,023,223 downwards.
GATCCAAGCAGGAACGAGAGAGAGTCGTCCCGGTTCTGCCAAGACCAGCTGCTATCAAACGGCCAAGACCACAGGCAGATGCTAAAAGGAAGGTCTTCAAGGGTGACCGCACTGGAATAAAAAGAAAGCTCATCGAGGAAGGAACCGAAGGGCGAACCCGCACAAGAAGGAAGATAAACCAAACCGTAGTCTTTGCTACCTTCCAGGACTGGGCAGAAAAAAGGATGTCCGAATATCACAAAGATAAGTAAAACTTTATGTTACTTTGAAACCTTAAGTCAATCTTTCAGTCTTACTGCAAGTGGCAGAATTCAAGACGTTTTACCTCATGTGAGGTCTACCTTTATCGCCAAAAAGGCGAGAAATGAGTTGTTACCTATTTTGGTATTATGTTTTTCAATTACTCGCGAGTAAAACTAAAATTAATGTATAAGAGGAATGTGTAAATACTTGAATATTGTAAAAGCGTTGATAATCTTTGAGAAAGGTACCTTAAGAAAATTGTAAAAGTTATTGTATAAAATTTTAGTTAAAAGATTCTGGCAAGAAAGAAGTTTTAGTCTGAAAGACTTTTGAAATGTAGTATTTCAATGTAGAAGAATTGGTACTTGCTTGGAAAAGAATAGAAATTAACAATATACTACTAATGTATGTTTTAAAATGCGTAAAATTAACGGCATGTTAATATGTCCTTATATACAATGTGAACTGTTATTTTAAACGTTAAGAAATACTGTGATATGTTAAAAGTGAAAGTAATGCCAAAAATTTTTAACTTATTCGTGTGACTGTAAAAAGAGCAAATTATTGTGAATATGTGTTAAAGGTTGAATGAATGTAGTTAGGCTCTTAGACGCTACACTTCAGAGTTAGCCACTTTTCAGAATAGTACCTCAGGGTTTAGAGATGAATATAAGGTGTGTTCTGAGGTTTTGTTATGTTGAATTTTAACACGTTAGTGTTTTGATTGCAGGCGGTAGTGTTGAACACTTGTACATAAACACGTTCGTGTTTGGTGTTTTCCTTTACAACACATGTCAGAGAGCACGGGGAGATAATTAAATAACGTCATGAATGAAATAAGAATGTTAAAACAGAAATATAAGTATTCATGTTACTTGCCATTTAATTGTGTAACATTTTATTAAACTAGTTTTCCTTCCAGATCTCTGGAAGGAAACAGATTTCAACTAAGAACTCCTGTTTAGATGCAAGTACAGATGAAAAGTAATTGTCCATGGAGTTGATAATGTAAAAACGACTTTTTTTTTTTTAATTTCTAGTTTCTAGTGAGAAATGTTTGTAAAAGATTGGCCTCGCGTTAGATTCTAGAGCTAAAAGTTTTCAACAAGGTCGTTTTAGACCTCAGTTTAAAACTAATTAACTCTGGCAGGAAGTATGTAAGGATCCTAAGTTTTACTAAAGTTTATTTTATTTTAAATCTTTACTATCACTTCTTATTTTCTACTTCCGGCCAGAATTAAAAGCTTTAACTTATTTATGCAAATTTGTCTTGCTAACGCCAAGTACTTAAGTTGTGGCTTTCTGCCAAGCAAGAGAGAGGAAGGAGTTACTAGAAGCAGGCCGCTTGCCATAGTAGTTTTTACTCGGTTGCTGGTTGCCTTCAAGGCCAGAGGTTTAATCTTCTTGATAATTTTAAACGTATCGTAGTGTTAGCAGTTCTCTGTACTACATACGGCTTTTTGTTAATATACGGCCAATCTTGGAGTTAGGCACTTGTTTGATTAATCCAAAGTTAGTTTAGTTAGAGTTTAGTTAATATTTTTATATTCTTACGTTCAGACCACAAGTGGTTGGTCTCTGTATTCCGAAGTCCGGAAATCATTGTAAAGAGAGAAAAATAAAGGGTTTCGTAAACCCTTCCTGTGTGTATTGTCTACTTCCCAAATTTATTGAACATAGCTTTAGTAAGCTCCCTGTTCCGAGTCAGGACAGTTAATGTTCCCTAAGCAAGTAAGGAGGAACACAGAACCTGATAATATTTTTGCCCTTTTCGAAGAACAATATTCCTATTCCATACTTCAAAAACGCTGTGAATGCATGGTATTAAAATTTCTGAGTAGAAAATAAGCAACATTATTAACATTATTATCAAAAGGGAAAATCGTCAGTCATTACTTATGCATTGAAAGACGACTCCAAATGAATACCCGAAAAAGGTGAGTACCATTTCTAAGTTTATAAAGTTACATCGTTGGTAACGTAAGAAAATCTGAAGATGCAGAAATCAATTTCGAAGTCCTTAAATACATCTAGAGGAATAATAAATGAAATATTAAACCAAGATTCAGAACTAACAAACGCTTTTTAGATTTTTTAGTTGTTTTTAGTTGAACACAATGTTAACCAGCGTTTCCCGAGGCATGTGGCGCAATGCAAAACAGTTTGTAGAATCATGTAATGAAAACTATTTAACAGGAGATAAATGGAAATACATTATGACTCTTGATGAAACATGGATTTACTCAAATGACTGTAACAAGGAAAGATCTATTTATTAATCGAAGACAAAAAGAACAAAATTGTGCAAACCTAGTTCCGCCAGTGCAAAGAAAGTTTCAATAAGGGACTTATGATTTCCACTGGATTTTCTTACAATGGGAAATTAAAAATAAGAAGAATGGGGGGAGGGAAATGTTAAAATTAACTCAATCTAATATCAAGAGAAAGTTTTGCCTCCGATATTTACAGAAAAAATTCCATTTCTTTATTCTAGTGACTTTCAAAGAGCAAAACTTCATCAAGACAAAGCAACAAGTAATACTTCGAAAAGTGCTACGGCATTCCCTGAAAAAATAAAGACTGAGACAGGTATTGCATATATACGTTTTAAAACGATAATCCACCACGATTAAACGACTTTAGTGGAAAAGGACTGAAAATGAAAATTTTACAAAAAGCTTTCCTGTCATGGAAATCACGATGAATACTTAATCCAGAAAAACAGCTATCAGATGGACCATTTAAGAAACGCTCTTTGTACTTTAAACATTAACTAAACGGCCTCGAAATTGTGCTAAAAAGATGTAATCGGCTTCTGTATTAGTCTATATACTTAGCTAATTGTAGTCTTTGTAGCTGCTGCTTTCATCTCGTGAACTTTGGAAGCATTATTTCGTGTGATAGTCTCAAATGCACTTTCACATAAATGCATCACAATTTACGATTTTGACCTAATTTAAATTAAAAGACTTCTCTTTTTAAAATATATACCTCAAACACGGAAGCCATTCTTAACGAATGTACCACACCCAGTACAGTAATTTTATCTCTTCTCTTAAAAGCGGCAACTTCAAAGCAGAGATCTGATCTGTATTTGTAGGTACGCAAGTCCGGTTTTCTGTCCATCTTTTTTTCCCGTTCACCAACTCTTCTACATGAAGTGAGTCTAAGTAGCAGTCCATTAATCCTTAACAGTTACTCTTATCCATTAATAAAATCCAATTAGAAAGGAAGAAAGAAGTATTTGCATAATTACTTATGCTATGAATAGGCGATTGTGGAACCACTCCTATTCATCAGACATCTTTTCTTTCTTTTTTTTCATCTTCAAGTTCTCAGTTATTATCAATGAAATCTCGCGTTCTAACGCTCAGTAGTTTCTTTCTTTCAATGCGAAGTATATTTATTATATTTTAAAAACAAGCCCATTTGTTAGCCTAGTATTTTAAGAATTTATATCAGATTTAAAAAAAAAATTGTTTCTTTAAACTGATAGTCTGTAACTTTTATGAAATATATGGACATATTAAATGACAATTTTTTAAACATCTTAAAGAAAAACCTTTCCGAGGTTTATTATTTTTACTTTGTGATTCTTCAATAGTAAAAAAGCGCATTGCTGATTAATCATTTAAAAAGCAATCCTATTTGAACTTCTTAACAATGTTTTGTAACTCTTGGTATTTTATACATGAGTAAGATAAATAAGATAGGTTTCTAACACGATTTCAAATTTTCTATCTGTATGTTTTATGTACATTATTGTCTGCATTCTGAATACAATCTAATGGTTGTGATGGAATTTTATAAAAATATACAGATTCCAAACTTTTATGTATGTAAAATATAAACTATGAAACAAAATTATCAATTGGAATCAATTGGCAATATATATTCAAATTCATAAATTTTAATTAAACGTATCTCCACTTCAAAGTGTATGCTTTGTTGTGTCACTCTGCCGCATGTTAAGCCATTCTTTCCTTGCAGTCTCTCTGCACGAGTAGTCCAGTCGGCTGCTCAGGATTAACACAATGACTTTCCGGCTATAAATAGGACCGAAGGGAGTGCGGTCAATGCCAATGCCAATGATTATAAGTTACGGAGTGCCTATATTTCGAAACCATGTACCTCCACATCAGAAAAATATCTAAGTAGTAAGCAGAAATAGGAAAATTGCATAATTGGTTATCATGATGCACACTAGGTTATCATGATGCACACATTAGTTCGAGAAAGTTTAGGGATAGGAAAAATCGAGTTTTGATTATTTTTGGAAGTTTTATGATTTTAAACTTATTTTTGTATTTTTTAATTTTATATATATATATATATCTTTTTTTTATTATTTATTTATTTATTTTATTTTTATTTTAAACGCATAAATACGACACTAAAGCAAAAAGCGAAAAGAAAAGGTTTTAAAGGTTAATAGGCTCATTGGCATATGGCACTAATCATAGTGAAGTAAGGATTAAATTTTCTCGACGAAATATCCAGCTGCAGGCATGATGTGATTAAAGAGTGAACAGATTGATAAGAATGCAGAGCTGGCCACTTTTCAGTAATACTGGAGTAGGAGAAAGCAATTATGGCAGAGCATTTATATGGCAGTACGTCCTTTATGGGCCGGGCGCTGAAACTGAGAAGAGAGGAGCAAGTCTACGCCTTTTAGCTGGAGGATAGATGCCGTATTCGCGTCCCATGATGGAGCGAGGTCTTTTCTGCGAGCTGCAAATAGCAGGATCGTAGGCTGGTAACTGTTGAAGTGCACGGTTATCAATCTGTTTAATTTTGAGGAATACATTTTGACTAAGTTTTTTAATAACAACGTCTGTGGGTTTAATGTTAAGATCCGAATGAATCACATACGAATATAATAGGTTGCATTAAGGACTAAACGCAGAGTTTTACTTTGAAAGCCTTGAAGTTTTTTATGTGTATTTTGGCAGCTGTAGGTAGTGCAAGCATACAAAAATATTGGTTGAATGATGGAAGTATAGAGAAGAGCTTTATTTTTAATTGACAGAGAGCTCTTTCGGCCTAGAAGGGGGTAAAGTTGGGTTCTAACGGTCTTCGCTTTTTTGAGTGTATAATCAATATGAAGACGCCAGATAAATTTGGAATCAAGTATCACTCCTAGATACATATATGAATTTGACCAGGGGACATAGTCATCAAAGAACTTTAAATTAATGGTAGGGTACGAGATTCGGGAGCGTGTGAATATCATGGCAGCACATTTAGCGACGTTAATTTTGATTTTCCAAGTAACGAGCCAATGCTCAAGGCTATGGAGATAACTCTGAAGATTGTGAACCGGAACATTCAAATGTTTGTGTTTTGTTAGGATGGCCGTGTCATCTGCATAGAGTGCTAGAGTAACACTGGGTGATTTTGGAAAGTCGTTGATAAAGATGTTGAATATAGTCGGTCCAAGTAGACTACCTTGAGCTATGCCACTTAGGATTGGACGGGGAGCCCAAATGATAGAATTAACTCGTACTGAGAAAGAACGATTAGTGAGATACGAGTTAAGTATGTGAATAAGTTGAGCTGGAATACCAAATCGCATGAACTTGATAATAATACCCGTATGCCAAGTCCTATCAAATGCTTTGGCTATGTCAAGAAAAAGGGCGCCAGTAAGCATTTTGCTACGAAAGCTTTCGTGAATGAACTCCACTGTCCTCAGAAGCTGATGAGTACGGTCAAGAACTTCAACGCTACTTTCTCTACAAATCGCACACTCTTTTTTAATGATGAAATAGCTATCACAAATCAGGAGAAAGCAAATATGTTTGCTTCTCATCTTGAACTACAATTTTCCCCAAATGATTGGTCGATCAACAAAGACTTTGAATTACACACATTTTCACATTTTCGTGCGATTGGCTAAATTCACTCTCCGAGAAAAATTCAAATTTTCTAACTAACCCAGCTGAAGTCTCTGAATACATCAAAAACTTCGACCTAAAAAAGCGCCTAGTATTGATGGCATTACGAACACTGCTGTTAAAAGGTTACCAAGAAGAACTGTGTGCAACTTCACCAGTATTCTAAATGCTTGTACATATAATTCTTACTTTCCTAAGCTGCGGAAAATAGCAAAATTGATCTAAATCCCGAAACCGAGCAAGAAGCATACCCAACCGGATGGATCCATCAGTCTATTACCTGTACTAGCAAAAATTTATATAAAAAAAATAATACTGAAACGTATTCATTCCTATTTAGCACTGCTTACTCCGGAATAATTCGGATTCCGTGAACAGCTATCCACAACTAAACAACTTCTACATATTACCGAGTTTGCAGATTCGGCACTAAACAATAGGTTAAATGTCTCTATCCTCATGCTAGATGTGGCGAAAGTTTTCGACTGCGTTTGACTTGAAGGTCTTACCCCCAAATTAATTGACTACAACTTTTCTAGAGAGCTCATACTTATCATCTATAGATCATATCACAAACAGAACTTTTAAAGTATGTGTGAACGATGCCTATTCCACTGAACGGGCTATGTTAAGTGGTATACCGAACAGGGTTCGGTTTTAGGGACCAGCCCTCCACTTGTTTTACGCTGAGGATTTCCTTAAATTCCAGCAACAACAGCTCAATTCTTGCCTGTTATGCAGACGATATTGCCTTGGCAGTCTGCTAACGATATTGCCTTGGCAGTCTGGCTAATGTAAAACCACGCGATTAAAAAACTGCAGAATTTCGTCCCTCAAGTAGAAGACCAGTGCGCTAAGTGGAAGGTTAAAATAAATTTCAGCAAATCACAGTTTCTTATCATCAGGAGACAGAAACGAAATGTTTAAATCAAAAAAGGACTCTCTAGTCTTACCTTTTTAGCCTCTTTCTTTCTTACTTTTTCTTTTTAAAACTAGTCCCTATTGTGCCCTGCACTAAATATCTAGGAATCAGAATTAATAATCGACTAACTTGGACTCATCACATAGATAACGTGAGAGAAACGGCTTTACGATTAATTGATTAAGTGTCTTTTCCCAGTAATCGGGAAATATTCAAAACTGGACTTAGCCAAGAAAAGATTAATTTATCTCACTACCATAAGACCCATTATGACATACGCTTTTCCTGCGTGGGCAGCAGCCACGAAAACTGATCTAAGCAAGCTCCAAGTGGTGAAAAACAGGTACTTAAGAATTATCACAAATGCCCACTACTTCGTAAAAAACAAATGCCTCCACGATGATTTAAAAGTCGAACCACTGATTAAATATTTACATAAATGCAATGAAAAGTTCTTTAAAGACGCTCAAGACTGTGAGTTTATGAACCATTTTAATGTGTTTTTTTATGAAACTCTAGATGGAAGATCGTCATCTGAGACCTTTCACTGCTTTCTTACTCAGCGATAATCAAAATTATATTACTTAATCTTCATCATTATAAACATGCCATTTAAAATTGCCTGTTTAATATTTTCCTGATCTTGAGATTTTTTTCAAGCAGCATTCTCAGAACCAGCACTTGGGAGGGTGACCCCTCCCACGTGACCCGGTCACATGACGTTGTTGAGCACTAATTCTGATTTCCTGCACCATTTGGTAGTATGTGGCTGTAAAACGTTTGTAAATAATTTCATGCACTTGATTCGCAGCTTACATTGCCATTTTTTTATGCTCTTACTGTATTTTATTTGCAATATTTCAAGACTTTCCAGATTGTTTTATTGGAAACTCCTAGACGAACGAAATGTTTCTGAATTCCACGTGACAAATGGTCACACCCCCTACATCTGCCATTTTGTTCTCTCGGACCCACTCAGCAGTATTTCAGTATTTCAGTATTTCAAGCGCTCTCAAGCAGTTCAAGATAACCGGTAAAAAGTTTGCAATTATGCAGGCTGAAAACGCGGCGTTCAGTGGCACATGGAACATGGAAGGCATTGCTTTTTCTCGCTTGCTGGTTGTCTGAGTAGACCACATCTATCACTTCGTCTTCTCCATTGCACGATATGTAAACTACGTATATCGAAATTGTAGGGCGTGTTTAGCACCCTCGTAATTCAGCTTTCAGCAAAAATACATTTCTGAATAATTATTCCTGTGAAAAATAAAAATGATGTTTTAACCATCAAGTCAGCTGTGATTTTTTCACCAGTCGTCATCTAAGCAATAGACCTTTCGGCCATGACTCAAGTATAGTTTGGTTTTTCATCTTTCCATTCCCCCCCCCAAAAAAAACCACATCATCACACACACCCGTTCAGTTTGTAAATTCAGGTTTTTTTTCTACTACTTGTAGATATAGGAGCTTAATTTGTACACACAAAATATATACATTTATTAAGTGCACTTCTTAGGACCTTTATAGTATTTTTACAGACGAAACGATAACTCGCTTGTCAGCCTAAGTAAGGTTTCTAGGACTTTAAATTACACAAGACAGAGCCCTACACTTGTATTTGACATTATGCGGATGAAATTTTTGTCCCACTGGTAAATGCAACACCCAGCTAAATGTATAGTTAAGCACTTTTTACTCCAACTAATATTAGAACAAAACTTATGTTCTAATACGCATATTTCGAATCCGACATTTCAAATATGTGATAAAATATTTTTTCTAAAATAATGTTCAATATTGCAGTCTAATGTAATCAGTTCCTCACTGTTTAAATGAAATAAAAAAAAAAAAAAAAAAAAAAAAGGAAGAAACACAGATAAAGGCAGTTTACATGCGGGTACAGAATTTTTTTTATCACTGTCTTATTTTAATGCAGAAGTTAATGTACAAGTATGAAATTTTTATTTAAAGAGCTAATTAATTAACTTGAAAAAAATTCTCTAATCCTATATGCACAAAAAATGGCGTCTCATCCATATTCGTAGCAGTTTGAAACTCACTTCCCAGAATTCTAATAAATGCAGGAATTCAAGCTATGATATGAATGTACAAGTTATGGATGATCATATTCGCTATAACTGTCAAAAATCGGTATTTGTTTTTCCAGGTATTCTTCCTCCTCTAAAACTTTATTGTCATAAGATATTTTAAATTTTATTTGCTTCGTGATGAAATTTTTTATCATATATATTCATATTCGATTCTTCAGTTTTTATTTATGTATTGTGCTGCTGTGTATCAACCCAATTAATTCTATTTTATTTGAGCATTTTTCAAAAATCAGTGTTTTTATGCATATAAAAACAATTTTGAATGTCAATGTGTATTTGTTAAAAACATAATGTGTCCTTTTAAAGAAGGACATTTTAATAGGTTATCAAAATCTGGTCACTTCTAACAGTATTTTTTGTTCCGTCCTTTCATCTACTGATTGCTAACTTCGTTTATATGTATGTCATACAGCACGTCTGCACCTGTTATAAACAGGTGCATGTTTAAAAAATAATAAATCATGCATTTTGTATACTATAAAATGATGCATTATGCAAATCGTTACCATAAAATAATCAGCTTCGGTATTACTCACATCTAAATTAACGCACTTGTTGAATGTATCTTGTTTTGAAACGACCTATTAAAGAAAAGTAACATTTTCGTGACATACTATATGTACGTACCACGTGAATAAAAAAAAGTAGCGCGAGTTCTGCTGAGACGGATACTTATTTGGAGCACCATATAAAGTTACGCTTTGCGATGTTAGAACCGAACACCACGGTATGTGTCATCAAACAGTTGGTAGAAAATCATTAATTGAATGTATACTTAAGATTACAAGTTTTTAGTTTTCTTATTCTCTTTCGTAAAAAAATGAAATTGTTTTAAATGTTTTCAAATAATATTATGCTCTCAGTAAAACTGCAAATATGCTTAAAACATTTTTCAAATTCTCAATGTGTGGGTTTTTTATGACCTTACTTAAATAAACGTATGGTCTTTTATAAAAGGACGCCTCTTTATTCTAGATCATTAGTTTCAAGCTTTTTATACGAATCGAAAATACAATGGACAAGAAATCAGATGCAAATAGATGAAGACATAATTAATTGCCCACATAATTTGGATTGTAGATTCACTACAGTAAGGTTAAATGATTAGAATTTTTAAAGTTTTGAGGTTCATTCCGATGAAGTAGAAGTTCCCTTTAGAAAGTGTCCTCAAAGTAACTGTCTGAAAATTTCACGCTTTTTTGCCCCAATATATTTCTCCCTACTAATAAAGCAGTACTCCCGATTAACAGACCAGAATAAGTTCAGATTTTATCTATATTATAAATTACTGAACAATCTGTATGTTTATTCTTCAGACTGAGAAAAACGGCGGCATCGAGAGCCAGCAGATTATGAACCTACATAGTCTTACTTCGGAACGTCTGTACCTCGAACTCCAAATTTTAATTTTTTTTACTAGCGCCAAAGGGCGTTAGCCTGAAAGGGCCATTAATCTCGAAACAGGATTTGCTTTTCAAATTATTGCCACCAAATATTGTCGCTCTGTATTATTTTTGTTGGGAAATTTGCATTCCTCCTTTACGGCTGCACTCAGCAGAAAAGGTAAAGTAAATAATACCGCGATAGAATCTTAAGGAATGAGTGTGTGTCCTCCCGTATATGCCTTATCGACGTGGCCGAGAGCCGTGAATCATTCCAGCGGGGTGTGATGATTTCAAGGTATGGAAACCTGCAGTGGAATATAGCTATGGATGACTAGATTGTAATAGGAATCTATATAGCACATTATCCTGGATAATTTACTACGCCGCCAAGTACCTGCCTTACTATATGAACTGTCAAGTAGATCAAAACTCATGTTGTACCACTCAGTTACGTTCGTCTGTTATTCATCTAATGGTTTTACTAACGTGTCATAATCTGACATGATATGTTCATCTGTTTTGCTAAACTCGAGGAAAACCAACCATTAAATCTTATGTTTTCAACTTACAACAAGTGTACTCCTCTGATAGGGAACCACATTTTACACTACTGCGTATCACTCACCTTCAAAAATTCCAAACAACAAATTTTAAAGAAATTAAATGATGAAGAATCTGCATGTATGGATATTCCTTGCATTATGAGAAACCAGCGGCACCTAGGGCCATCAAATTTTGAAAAATGTAGTTTTTCACCTGAACATGTGCACCAGGAAGCCCGAATTTTGAATTTTGAGTTCCATATTTTGTAAATCTTAAATGAATTTTTGATTAACAAACTCAACGATTTGAACGTGAGCAATGGCAATACTGTCCGGAATAAAACATTTTTATCTCCAGAGCGCGAAACTGTACATTGGAAATTCTAAAAATATGCTCTTTATAAATATTTGTGATTTTGATGTTAAATTGAATTTTATGTGGCGTAAGTTCGAAGGACATTATAAATTTAACACACGAACTTTAATAATAAACGACAAAAACATTTTATACAAGCCATCTTATTAAGAAAACTGATCGTATATGAAACTCATATGAAAAAAAAAACTGATATGAGACATAAAGTGACATATAAACTGATATGAGAAATTGATTACTTGAGAACAAGAAGGAAAAAAAAAATAGAAAAATATATGCCAACAACATAACATAACACTGCATCGAGAATTCCAAACATATGTTGCTATGCAGCTTTTAAAATTTTTGTAGTTTTGCAGTTGAATTGCATATGGAGCAAATGTGAAGAAAATGATAGTTAATAATAAAGCTAAAAAGACAAAAACGAAATGGATTAGCAGGAAAATGTGCAACAGGAGAATGATACAATGCGAGCTCAGCGAGAGCGTTAAAAAAACCTTAACAAATCCTTTTGAGCGACCATTCAAATCTGAGCTCTTTCAGATATTTTCCTTACTTTTCCCTTAAATCTTTTTATTTTTAATTTTTAATATATATTTTTTAATAATTTGTGCGAATTTAATCAATTTTTATAAACAAGTTCAGCAATTTAAAAGCAATATGTTGACAGTAAAATTATAATAAACACTATAATAACTCAGAATAAAACATTTGCATCTTCCGCCCACTGGAGTATTACCATTTGACAAAGTGTAAGATTTTCATCTTTCAGATTTAATCTGTCTGTTATTAATTAACATATTAAACGATTTAAAAATAAACGCAGCTGATATTATTTTTTATACCTTTAATCTAACTGACTGAAATGAAAATGCATTTAATTATTATCTTGTTCAGCTGAATTCGAGTTACTAATTTGCATGAAATTTCATTACGTATAGCCCATTCAGTATGTCCTATATCTTGTGATATCATGGCTTTAAGCGTCTTTCTAGATTTATTTCACGGTTCTTTGGAAAATGTTTGCTAGGTTTTGTTCCATAGATAGACGGAAAAAGGGAATTTTACTACAGAAATAAATAATGCATATGATGATTGGCAAAGAGCGACCATTTTGTGTCTCCTACCGTCAAATTTTTCAATAAAAAATAAAAACAAAATAAAATGAAACAATTGATACTTTAGCTAATCTGAATACTACCAATGTATAATGAAAAACAAACTAGCATTTTCAAATTATATGAATATAGATGAACAGATATGAAGGGAAAAAATAAGCTGATCCGGATTTTATATACTGTAGCAATAAGATGTTTTCCCCCCTAAAAACTAAAATGGTTTATAAAAAATTTCAATAAATAAATAAAAATATAAAAATCTGAAAAGTTTCAGATTTTAAATTACGCCCAAAGGATCGTTTTTTTGACATTTTGTCTGTTACCTTTATTTATTAAATATCACATTCTTCGCACTTAAACCATAAATTTCAGTTCAAGAGCAATATCGCAAAATAGTTTTAAATTGGTCGTATCTTTAGAATTTCCGATACACAGTCTCACGCGCTGGAGATAAAAATGTTTTTTCCGTACAATGCTGCCATTGCTCGTTTTGAAATTCCTGAGTTTGTTAACCAAAAATTCGTTAAAGTTTTACAAAATATGAAAATCTATAATAAAACAAATTCCAAATTTCAAATTTGGGCTTCCACATGCCCATACTCGCAGTAGGATTACGTCATTCAAAATTCGATGGCTCTATTTAAAGATGTTTGATCACAATGCGAAAAATATACATACATTTATGCAGATTTTTCATTATTTAATTTCTTCAAATATAATGGATGACTCTACCGTTTGGTGGCAACAGTTTGAAAAGTGAAACGGACATTCATACTGTTTCGACGCAAAATCTCAAAAGAAAACAATACTCCCTCAGAGACAAAGTCCCTTTGGACTCAAAATATAAAAATATAATTCTTTTTTCTTCCAGTCCTTTTTTGAGCATGATTAAAAATATTTATCTTATTAAATGAATTATAAAGTGAGCTGCAGTTATATGACATTTCTGCCGCCTTCTTGGCGTAGTGGTCTGCACACTGGGCGCGTATTCCAGAGATCCGCGTTTCGGTTCCCGGCGAACGCGCTGCTAATTTTTCATCTTTTCTGCTTCCAAATATATCTAATGTCTCTACAGTGGCGCCCTAACTAAAAGAGTATTGGATGATGATTCTCCATACCTAGGATTTGGCGATTGGGTCCCCTAAAACCTCAGACGCCTTTTAAAAGGGGGAGTATATAAGGTATTTCTTCCAACTTCTTGGCGTGCCTTCGTGGTGTAGTGGTCTGCATGCCGGGCGCGTATTCCAGAGGTTTAATTCCCGGCGAAGGCGTTGCTAATTTTTCATCTTTCCTGCTTCCAAATATACCTAATGTCTCTACACAGTATTCACTGAAGTTTATTCGTTGGGTTGGAACGAGTGATTGAATTAGTATACTCAAAAAAGCAATTTAGTTTGTTATTAAAATCATTAAATATTTTTATGAAATTTTACAAACAGCACGTAATGAAAAATACACCAAACTGTACGCAATAAAATCATAATAGTGTTACGAATTTGGTATTTAAAAAGCTAATGTTAGTTCAATTATAAATTAAATGGTTTTATTTCTCGCGCAGTGCAGCGCGTGACGAATATTAAAAGAAAGCTAAGCCGGAAAAATTAAAAATACAAGAGCGCGTGCGTTAAATAAATAAATATCTCTTTTTGATTTCGAGAAAGTGCTGGAAAATTCTAGCGCGTGATTTTAAAATCTTATAAAAGGAGGAAAACATCTCAGTTTGTTGTAGTTGCTTAATTTGTTGTTGTTTAGAAAACTACTGTTGTTGATTGTAGCGAATTCGCGGATTAGCGTTCTTTAGCTGTTTTGAATTACGTTCTATTGGACATTTGAGTAGTTAAAAGAAAACTACTGTGAGATATTGTAATACTGCGTGATAATTTGAGAAAATTTAAACATTTTTGTTGTGATAATAATAAATTTTTGTTCATTTTTCATCGGACTTGTGCATTCATTTAGTAACGAATCCGTACGCACGCAACAATTTTTGGTGTCAGAAGTGGGATTTGAATGCCAATCACAAGAGCGATGGAAGAACAGTTAAAACAATTCATGGTAGCCTTTGCTACATTTAAAGAAGAAATGAAAGACTCTGTTAAAGAAGAAATTAGGTCCGTTAAAGAAGAAATGAAGTTGGGCCAGGAATCTGTTAAGGACGAAATGTAAGCCGTTCAAGCTGGTCAAGAAAAGATTGAAGCAGGTCAAGAAGAAATGAAAAGAGAGATTACCTGCATAATAGAAAATAAATTTGAAGCTATGGAAGGCAGAATTGACACAGTTGAAAATAAAGTTGGACTAATTGAAGAAAGAGTTTTTTCGGTGAAAGAAGAAATAGAAGAAAGAGTTTCTTCTGTAAAAGAACATATAGAAGGGAGAGTTTCTGCTGTGGAGGAACGAATTGAAGGAAGAGTTTGTGCCGTCCAACACCAAATCGAACAACAAATTGATGAGAGAGTTTCTGCAGTTGCCAAAGAAATGGATACTTTAAAGAAATTCGTAGCGTCGGCAGGGAGCAGGAGTGATGATTTTAAATTCTTACCAATGCCTGCTCGTCCACCTCTGAAGCTATCCACATATGATGGGAAGACCTCCTGGCAGGTGTATAAGACACAATTTTCTATCGTGGCGGATGCGAATGGATGGGATTCCCAAGCTAAGACCTGTCATCTCGCCGCTTCTCTAAGAGCCGACGCAGCGGATATCCTTCAGACTCTTCCCGAAAACAAAAGGTTAGATTTCGAAGCTCTGTCCGGCGCCTTGGAGTTGCGCTTTGGGGAGAAGTGTTTAAAAGACTACAGCAGGCTCCAATTAAAATCTCGTCAACAGAAGCCTACCGAAACACTTCAGGAGCTCGCCGCGGATGTTGAAAGGCTGTCCCATCTCGTCTTTTCGGAATGCCCGACAGAAACAAGGGAAATCATGTCCTTGCAATACTTTATCGACGGCATCCGAGATACTGAAATACAGAAAGCTCTACGAATGGCGGATGTAAAAGATTTAAAAAGTGCTCTAGTGTACGCCATGAAATTTGAGGCAGCCCAGCAAGCCACTCGTCGAGACCGCCACCCAGTCAGAGCTGATCAAGTCCAGGAGCCAGGGGATCAAGTCACCGCTCGACTTGACGATTTAACTAGACAACTGAACGCCTTGAGACGGAATATTGGTGAGAAGAAACCGACCGTTAAGTGCTGGAACTGCGGTGCTGAAGGACACATACGACGAAACTGCAAAACACCCCAGGGTACTGTTGTTAAGACCGCTTCTAACAAGCAGCAGGGAAACTAATTAGTGGCCATCTCGCGGGGCGGAGGTTGCCAGATAATGAAAAGCCCCCGTTTAAAGCGCTTCAGATTTCTGCAATGAGAGGCGGCAGTAATGGACTTTTCATAATAGGACATATTAATGGAGTTCCGTGCAATATGACTATAGATACAGGAGCCAACGTCACCATCATCCAAAAAGATTTGGCTCAGCAACTAGGAAACAAACTTATTTGGACGCCGCCCTGCGTTACCCTCCAGACTGTGTCCGGTGAGAAGATCGACATCGACGGAAAAGTAAATGTTAACATCACGTTTGGAAGTGCCGTTTACCATTACACGGCATATGTAGCAGAGATCACTGATTCTTGCATAATCGGATTGGACTTTCTAAGGAAATACAATTTTTCCTTGGATTTTAAAAATAACGAATTGCATTCTACATCTGAGGACATAGCGTTATTTCTCGTTAATGATGAAGAAGTTAAATCTGTCCATAAAATCATAGCACAAGACTATATCACAATACCGGCAAGAACAGAAATTTTACTTCCTGGATCCATAGCCGAAAATAGAAATTTCCGCTACGGCATCATAGAATATCCCAATAACTGTAATATCCCAAAAGGAGTACTAGTAGCCTCAACACTCGTCAACCTATCCAGAACGGTTATCCCAGTGAGAGTCGCCAATGTAACTGAAAAGTCGAGAGTTATTAAGAAAGGTGAAGTGGTTGCAACATGTACTCCAGTAACCAGCGTTGAAAGAAAGAGTAACATCCCAGAATCCGTGTCCTCAGAGAGCATTACATCGGAGTTATTGCAGAATGCACAATTAAACGATAAAGAGAAAAATGCTGCCGATCGCGTCATTAAAGATCTTCAAGTTGTTTTCTCCCGCTCGTCTTCTGACGTGGGTCTAACTAGTTTGACACAACATAGAATAGATACTGGCGATCATCCCCCGATCAAGCAACATCCAAGACGTCTACCGTTTGCTAAACAGGAAGAGGTGCGAACACTGTTAAAAGATATGGAAGAAGGCGATGTCATCGAGCCTTCAGTAAGTCCATGGGCATCTCCCATCGTCCTAGTCAGAAAGAAAGACGGCTCAACAAGATTTTGCGTTGACTATCGCCGGTTGAATGAGGTTACGAAGAAAGACAGTTACCCTCTTCCTAGAATTGATGACATTCTAGACACTCTTTCTGGAAGCAAGTGGTTCTCAACACTTGATTTAAAGAGTGGGTATTGGCAGGTAGAAATCCATCCTGATGACCGAGAAAAGACGGCATTTACTACGGGACAAGGACTTTGGCAGTTCAAAGTGATGCCGTTTGGACTGTGTAATGCGCCGGCAACATTCGAACGTCTTATGGAGACTGTTTTGAAAGGCCTTTCCTACGAAGCCTGTCTGATATACCTGGACGATATCATCATCATCGGGAAGAGTTTTGAAGAGCATCTAGAAAATCTTAGAAAGGTGCTTCAGAAACTGAAAGAGGCCAATCTGAAGCTGACTCCCGCTAAATGCAAATTGTTTCGAAAGGAAGTTACTTACCTGGGACATGTCATCTCCGCAGAAGGTGTGCGCACGGATCCTGAAAAGGTATCAGCGGTTAAATCCTGGACGCGTCCCGAAAATGTCCATCAGTTGAGAAGCTTCCTAGGGCTTTGCACCTACTATAGGAGATTCGTGAAGAACTTTTCTTCCATCGCAAGACCACTTCACAAGCTGACAGAGAGCAAGCAAAAATTCTGGTGGACAAAGGAATGCGAGGATGCATTTAACAACTTAAAGGAAGCTTTAACATCTGCTCCAATCCTGACGTATCCTCAGCTCGACAGACCATTTATTCTCGACACCGACGCGAGCAATGAAAGTGTCGGTGCTGTTTTGTCCCAAGAAATAGACGGCCAAGAACGTGTAGTAGCTTACTGGAGCAAGTGCCTGTCTAAACCGGAGAGGAATTACTCTGTCACAAGGAAAGAGTTGCTCGCCATAGTCAAAGCTGTAGAACATTTCCATCATTATCTATACGGGAGAAAATTCCTCCTCCACACGGACCATGCCTCATTGGCCTGGCTTTTAAATTTCAAAAATCCTGAGGATCAAATAGCCAGGTGGATACAGAGACTCCAAGAATATGACATCACTATCCCTCATCGTAAGGGATCATCACACGGAAACGCCGACGCCCTGTCTAGAAGACCTTGCCAAGAAAGCTGCCGATATTGTTCCAGGGTGGAAGCGAAATACGAGCTGCTGACTCCGGTCGCAAGACAAATTACAACATCAACATCGGCTGATCGAGACCCGTGGAGTGATGATGAAGTCAGGAAAGACCAGCTGGAAGACCGCGACATTAAACCCATACTTGATTTAATAGAGTCATCAAACAGAAAACCTACATGGCAGGACATTTCTATCTGTAGTCCTACAACAAAACAATACTGGGCACTCTGGGATTCACTTCACATTCGAAACGGCGTCTTATACCGGAAATTCGAGTCGGATGATGGGAAGACGTTCCGATGGCAACTGATACTTCCAAGATCCCGGATTCCTGATGTCCTCAAAGAACTACATAACAGCCCTACAAGAGGTCACTTTGGAATTATGAAGACCTTACAGAGAGTTCGTGAGCGCTTTTACTGGAATAATGCAAAGAATGACGTGCAAAAGTGGTGCCGATCTTGCGATGCCTGTGCAGGTCGGAAAGGACCGAGGAAACGCAGCCGAGGCAGACTGCAACGTTACAACGTAGGTGCGCCTTTTGAACGTATCGCCTTTGACATCCTGGGACCTCTGCCACGAACTGCTGATGGCAACAAATACATACTCGTTGTCATTGATTACTTCACCAAGTGGCCTGAAGCTTATCCTATTCCTGATCAAGAGGCAGTCACAGTAGCTGAGGTAATGATACAGCACTGGATTTCCAGGTTCGGAGTGCCTCTTCAGTTACATTCTGATCAGGGAAGGAATTTTGCCTCGGCAGTAATCAAAGAACTATGCAAACTACTCGGCATTGACAAAACTCAAACGACGCCATTGTATCCCCAGTCGGACGGCATGGTAGAGAGGTTCAATCGAACCATCCTTAATAACCTCTCATTAGTGGTTTCCAGAAACCAACAGGACTGGGACAAGAAATTACCACTCTTTTTACTGGCTTACCGCAGTGCTGTCCACGAGACTACCGGCTATTCTCCATCACAGATGCTCTTCGGTCGTGACCTTCGTCTGCCTTGTGATCTATTGTTTGGCCGCCCTCCGGATGCTCCTTCATCGTCTGAGGAATATATTCAAGATCTCCAGGCCCGGTTTGAAGTGATGCACAATTTTGCACGAGAGCGAGTCAACTTGGCGACGGAGAAGATGAAGACCCGATACGACACAAGAGCTACTGAACATCAATTCCACGAAGGAGACAAGGTGTGGTTGTGGAATCCGACTCGACGGAAAGGACTTTGTTCGAAATTACAGTCACCTTGGGATGGGCCGTACACAGTCCTAAACAGGCTGAATGACGTCGTGGTTCGGATTCGTAAGTCTTCGAACTCTAAACCTAAAGTCGTTCATTACGACAGGTTAGCTCATTACTATGGCCATAGTACGTAATGTAAATAATTGTAAATAGTATCAGACCATGGTCTTTTTTGTTTATAAATGTGTATTTGATTTGATTTGTATTTAGTATTTGATTTGTATTTAGTATTTGATTTGTATTTAGTATTTGTTTTGTATTTAGTATTTGATAGCATTTGATTTGTTTAAGTTAGTTATTGCATTTATTGTTTATATTGTTTGATATTGTAATGTAATGTTTATGCCTCAATTGCATTTATGCCACAGTTGTAAGTTTAGCTTCCTGTCCAGGGATTGTACTGCCCGGGACGTGCAGTCCTTGGGAAGGGGGCAGTGTTACGAATTTGGTATTTAAAAAGCTAATGTTAGTTCAATTATAAATTAAATGGTTTTATTTCTCGCGCAGTGCAGCGCGTGACGAATATTAAAAGAAAGCTAAGCCGGAAAAATTAAAAATACAAGAGCGCGTGCGTTAAATAAATAAATATCTCTTTTTGATTTCGAGAAAGTGCTGGAAAATTCTAGCGCGTGATTTTAAAATCTTATAAAAGGAGGAAAACATCTCAGTTTGTTGTAGTTGCTTAATTTGTTGTTGTTTAGAAAACTACTGTTGTTGATTGTAGCGAATTCGCGGATTAGCGTTCTTTAGCTGTTTTGAATTACGTTCTATTGGACATTTGAGTAGTTAAAAGAAAACTACTGTGAGATATTGTAATACTGCGTGATAATTTGAGAAAATTTAAGCATTTTTGTTGTGATAATAATAAATTTTTGTTCATTTTTCATCGGACTTGTGCATTCATTTAGTAACGAATCCGTACGCACGCAACAATATATTTTAATTGTTTATAATAACTATTTAAGGCCACTAGCGATGCAAAAGTCTAGTTGTTTAAAGAAAAATTAAATTTAATTTATAAATAAAACTCAATTACCGAACTGAATCTACACCATCTCAAGAACGTCATAATAAAGTCGAACTTTTTTTTTTTTTTTTTTTTTTTTGGCTACTGCATGCGATAAACTGCTCTTTTTTTTTTTCAATTGCGAGCGATAAACTTCTATAATTTTGAATGGATAAATTCAAAAGAGCAGAAAATGTCTTATTGAACTTTAATTTTAGGTATAATACACAGAAAAAACTATATTACTTCAGCTATATTACATAGTGGGGTTAAAAAATCAAATTTTGGAGCCGTGTGACAATAAGTTGCATTAGGACATTAATATAATTTGGAAGAAACAACAGATAGTGTAGAACTGCCATATATAAGAATGTTTCATTCAGTTTATTTACAATTTCGACTTAATGTTCGCTATTGTTAGCAGCCTCGCGATTTTATTTTTAGTCTCATAATTTATATTATTTTAGTCGCAAAGAATATCATGATAACTTAAAAATTATTTTTATTTTTTAGTACATTTAATTAAAATTATGTTATTTAAATTCTTTTTATGTATTTTATTATTCATATTAAGCAGTTTCTGACAGAATGCAAAGCTCTTCATTAGTTTAATATTGATAAAATTTTGGGAAAAATAAGTATCAAAGGAAAAACTATTCCACCTATAGAAAATACACAAAGAATATGAAAACAGGCGGACTAAAAGTTATTGCGGCTGGAGTTGCTGGCCATTTGACGACGGTTTGTGGCGTATGCTAGTGCATTTAAATATCAGAACAATTGCAATACAGAAATAGTTTATTTTAATGATAATAAATGGTAAAATAACTTCTATTACCGGCGTAAATCTTTTGAATTCATGACGCACATCATTATTTAAAGTGGTTTATTTATTTAGTTTAGTGGTTTGTTTATTTATTTTTAAAATTTGGTTGCCAGTTTTTTTTTTTTTTTTTTTTTTTTTTTTTTTTCAAAAACTGCTTTAAGTTTCTAAACTTTTCCTGATACATTTATTGAAACAACTTGCATAATACAACTAGCCTGTTGTATTTAAGAATTAAGATTTTGAACACGAGTTATGAAAGATTTCCAAAAGTTAGAATCTGGAAATTGTTACAGTGTGGAAAGTCAACAATTTATATCTCTTTTCGGAGCTTGGACTCGATTGAATAGATAGGTAATTGAATGTTATATTAAGGGTCGAAAATCATTTGGATTACCTTTGCTTGAACAGGCACAGCGTTGCGAAATGCGTGCAAGTTCGAAGAAAACTTGTCGGTATAGGAAGTTAACAGAGGTCTTTAACCTGTCGTAACTATCCACACGAAGTCAATGGTCCATGTCTTTGGAGGTAGTGGTTTCAGAGCTAGAAAGTTTAAATAAATATTGCCATTATATTTTTGTATACATAAATATAAATTATGATAAAGAGTAACTATAATTAATGTTTAATTAAATTTATCTTGATCTCTTGAGAATTGTGAAATTAATCTAATGAAAACAAAAGAGAAAGGAGGTACAAACATTAATATAGAGATTAAAAATTAATATCATTAAATACTCCTTCCCCCATGGTGAAATCACCTAGCATTATCTTTTGATGATTATTTATATTTATATCAAGATCATTCGACTATTGCTAAATTTAAGTTTTAATTGAAATTATTTTTAAGCCAGTTTATGACTATTTTGTCTAATGAAATGCATAAAAACTCATATTATTATGTTACAGTAAAATTTCGTTTGTTCCAACTAACTGAGGGAATAAGCATACGGAAAACACTTCCGGGTACAGCAGCATTACTCGAAAGTTCTTTTCAGATCCATTTTTCATTTCCGTTATTTTCAGCAAACAATATAAGGAATAGTGTATGTAAAAATACTAAGCATTAAAAAGAAGAGAGTGGATCAAAAATTACAAAAACAGACTAACTCTTAATTTTGTTACATTTATCACTTTTATTGGACTGCTATCCTTAAATGAATAGCAAAATTCTTTAAAGGATATGCTATAATCAAAAACACTTATTCTAATATTACACTGAAAAGCTACCTTGCATTTAGGTAGATTTTATAAAAATTGTTAATTTCAAAGGCGATCTGACATAGGTCCTTCATGTTGTGCTTTTGAAGAGTCCATGCTTCTGTCATGTTTTGCTTTTCATCTTCCTCGATTTGCTTCTGAAGGAGTAAGGCATTTCTGTGAAAATAGTTACTTTGTTTGATAAGACTGTAAAAGGTTATTCCAGGCTTTATTGAGCGCGATATAATTAATATACACGTTACTTTAAACATCTCAAATTTACCAATAAACGGTAGATCACGATTTAAAAAATCATAGTAAAATTCCTCAATATGAAAGCAGCAGAGTGAAAGAATAAAAGGTCCAAGCCTCGGAGAGACTGCAAGTCCTTAGTATAGTAAGCAGAAAGATGGGTTTAATTACAGGAATTTCAGTTGGAGACTTGTGCATTATTATTATTTTGTTTTTTTCTTTTCACCTTCGTATAGGAAAGCGAGAAGATCAGTCAGACTTTGAATTACTGAAATGATTCTTATTACGATGCTTTTCTTTCACAACCTCACAGATTAGAGATGTGTTTTCCTAAAAAATGTACACATTTTGGTTCAGATTGTTCAGGAAGAGAGCAAACACATCATCACAAGTGACAGGGCGAGAGACGCCAGGCATTTGCACATGATGAAACTATTAGTAAAGAAATTTGCTTTAATTAAGACACAATAACACGCCGAATAAATACTAATTCAGAAGTCAAACAACAAATTTGCTTTAGTTTGCGCCTTCCATGACGTCTTTCCACTTTTGACTTTGACTACATTAAGAATATGTATCTAATGTAAAGATATTGCATACGATGTATTGCAGAGGTTGCAAGAAATGTCAGTCTTGGAGAGAACAAGATGAAATAGAAGCAGTTTTTCGCGGAGTGTTCTTCTTCTCAGAAGTTGTTTATTTTTGGAGATTTGGAGGTATTTATTACATAAATGTTGATAAATATTAGTTGGGTCTGTGCTAATGGAAAAGCGGTAACATAACTTTTAAGTTTTTATCCCCATAGATATTGAATACGCC
Source organism: Stegodyphus dumicola (assembly GCF_044657685.1). NCBI lineage: Eukaryota > Metazoa > Arthropoda > Arachnida > Araneae > Eresidae > Stegodyphus > Stegodyphus dumicola. The sequence continues at coordinate 157,999,779 of NC_140771.1, read as the reverse complement.
ATTACTGCATCATAACTGAAAGCAGTATCCTGAAGATAAAGAAGGAGAGAAGGGAGGAGGGCTGTACGGTCATAACTGTCATAAGCTAAGCTTCATTGCTGGGCAACTATACCTTTTTAGGTCACAGAAACTAGAGTACGGATTTTGCCTACATGACTTAATTGTTCAAATTTATGACCGCTTGTTATAACAGCAGACTAATCGTAGTGAAGCAAACACGAACTGATATGCAGTCGACGATTTCTCTGAGTCAACTACGCATTTAAGCACGCGCAATTTTACATTCTATTAGTTACGACTTAAATCCTGTTCAACAGGTGTGAATGGAATTTTTCATCTTAAGCTTACGACAATAATGCCGACTAAACCTTCGTGTGAACCACCCTAAGAAGGCAATGTACTCAACATAATATGCAACTAAAATTTTCAGCGAAAAATACAGCTTATACGGTGAAGTACGGGTTACAGTATTTATATATTGAGTCGCTAGGACATGATGCAAAGGTAAGAGAAGCAAAAACCATATTTAAGTAAAAAAATAATGGGCACAACAAAGCAAAAACGAATAAAACGGCATTTATTGAAAAAAAAAAAAAAAAAAAAAACAATAAAGAGAAACTAAGATGTTCGAATTTTGAAAACAGTGAGCCCTTTATCTTCAAGATAGGATTAAAGTAAATGTTATTTACTTAAGAAGGTAAATATTTTGAATATGAAAGAAAATCCAATTCACCAACTGAAAATGCTCTGCAGAAAATTTCCGCAAAACCAAAATTGAAATTATGGCAAGTGACTATGAGGAGCCAGTGAAAACTCATTTTTTATTGTGAAATTTTGACATTTCTTTAATGTTCTCTAATGGGAAGTTTTGACATACTTTCCTATGGCGAATGCGTATTAAACCTCATTGACAAGATATGCCATAAATTTCCGAATTCCGAATGTCACACACACGCACCCACGGAGACTCTTCTTTTTACATATGTAGATGTTGCTATGTAAAATAGCACTCTTTCTTACTAAGAAATAAAATTTACGTCACTAATATAACTTTTACAAGGAAAAAACTTGTTTTCAGCGAACCAAGTACATTTCGCCTGAGACACTTAGTCGTCTTTTCCTGTCCAACGGCGATGGAATATGCCTAATCCATTTCTTTTGTGATATAATTTCATATTATGCCCCTCGGAGTATGTTTTTGATGAAGGCAATAACTGAGACGAACCACTGCAACTGCAGTTCCCCTGTCTTCACAACTTCCTTAACAAAACAAAAGTAATTCCGTCTATTAATTGCTAAAGAAATCAGAAATACGGTGTCAAAATTAGGACAATAAATTAACTTGCCAGGATGAAATATAAATGTAATACTACAATCTGTATATTGCGAACAGCAATATAAAGGCTGTTTTGATTTATTTAATTACTGCAAGACACGCGGGCTATCTACTTAAGGGGAGGGACGCTTCTGTGGAAACTTCCGAGGGAAAACTAGCCCGTACCCACGTCTCACGTGGGAAAAAAAAAAAAAAAAAAAGCAAACAGCCATGCAGCCAGACCGTTCATCTAGAATCGAGCCCTCGTCGAATAACACCAGTGTTCACCGACTTTAGTACTCAGCTGCTGGTGGATAGTGACGAAGGGAATGTAAGAGAAATTGTTCCTATTCCGGTGAGCAAACCAACATGAACTTTCTAAGTATTTTAGTTCCTGTCTGTAGTTAATGTAACTTTAAGAATTTATAGCTGTAATTTTTTTTTTCAAATCATTTGTGCATAATTAGAAATTTAAAATTTTGTATAGTATACAAGTAGCATACCTGGTAATGCATTGTTTAAATTTCTTAATACTTAATGAAGAAATCCAATCTCATTGGCATGGGCACAAGGTTGGCATAGCGGGTGACATAACTGAACACAGATAGTTCACTCCGGATTTGGTGCCTGGCAAATTGGTTGCCTTTTCCCACTCGTATTTAAAATTTCTTCACAGAGGTATTTCTCCTTAGTCAGATCCACTTTATTCTAATCAACTAGCGGAAGTACCCGGCGTTGCCCGGACGTTACGTAGAGTGAGGAGGCTTTATTTAGGGCAAGGATGTCAGAATCCGCCGCACAAAGCAAGTAAGCTGGAAAAAACGCGAAAGAAATATCAAGACCCCACATGACAAATTGTCCTGTAGCGACTGGCTTTTAATATGGACGGACGGGTTATTTCACGCTCCGAGTAGGAGCGAATAAAATTGTATTTTGAGTGGGTGACGGTTCCAAACTTTTTTTGTTTTTGACTTGTACGCGAAATGATAATCTTCATTTTGATATATTGTTTGTGCTTGTACGTGTCTATGCTGCGGTTAAAAGAAAGAAGAAATCTGATATGAGCATTATATGACTTGTATGTACAGTCTATTAAATTGTGCCCACTTTTGGCTGCATTTTAAAATTCGGGAATGTTCAAAAGGGATATTTGCGTTGAAATCTGATAATCGAAATTTTTCGCAATTACAATGCTCCCTGTACTTCTTGTAAAGAAGTAATAATTCTATGCTGCTGACCTTATATTAACGCTGCCGGAGTATTCTCCATCAAAATTTGGGGCGGAACTGCTCAGCTAGTGAGGCGGAAGTGTAACTGTACGACTACTTGCGAAATTCTAGTGTTACGCACACTTCCACCTACATTTGTACCTGTTATTATATGAAAAAAAAAAAAAAAAATCATAAATTAATAAAGTAAGATTACTTAAATGTGTTTCTGCATTTTTTTTGGGGGGGGGCATCATTAGCGTTAGGCTTGCCATAAAAATCTAGTGAATCACTGATTCACTAAAATTTAAGTGGGATGGCAACGTTCATTATAATCAGATGACGCGACATGCTGTGAAAATAAATCTTTTATTTTTCCGATGAGAGAAGGTAGACGATTCCGCCATTAAGACGATGACGCGATTAAAAGATGTTTGAATGTAAAGACGATTCCTTCTCTTCATCTGTAAATAATCTCATCTATTTCCTTCTACGTATGTAATTACTTTGTAGTTTGTAGCAACTATTCATGTTTCATTAAATATTCAAGTTTTACATAAATCGGACTAGTTTATTAGCCCCTAGACAGCCACATCGGAAGAAAGTTTACAAACATCCTATTCCTAGACAGTAAGTACCGATTCTACATTTATATATATATGTATAATTACAAAAAAATTCTTTTGAAAACAAAGCACAAACATGCCTAGTTATTTTCGCGCATTAAGCTGCAGAAAAATTATCATTAAAGACATAAAGTAAGAAATTTAGAGCTAATATTTCACAAGGACCAGAAATTGAAATTCATAATCAATAAATTTCAAATAATCCTAGAAATGCAACAATAAATTTAAAAATGTTAAAACCAAAACATTTCAAACAAGCAAATCTCTCTTCAAAAATTATGAAATTTAAAGAAAAATGAACAAAAACAGAAGAGGAATTCAATCAATCTCAATGTCACTTCATCAGGGGGGAGGAATTTTGAAACTAATTGAAATATCTCTTCCACAAAAATCCTTGCTTTTCTGTATCTAGATATATATATATATATATAAATTTTAGTAAATTTTACCAAGCTCGAAGAAAATTGGAGAACTAATACGGCGCTATGTAATGATTTCAATAAGAACCAGACCTTTCTTTCTCATCAGTTATTAACCCATAGGGTCGTTAGGCCCAAAGAGCTATTAGTCTCAAAATGGCATTTTGTCATTAAAACGTCGTTACACTATCTGCGTTGATTGACTTTTCACACTTCGTCACCAAATACTATTATTGCCATGCATTATATCTAAAGAAACTAAATAATGAAGAATCTGCATGAATACTTGAATATTTCTTGCGTTGTAAAAAAACAACGGCCCCTAGAGCCATAAAATTTTGAATAACATAGTCCTCCAACCGAACGTGGGCACTTGGAAGCCCGAATTTTGAATTTCGGTTTTGTTTTATTATCTATTTCAAATTTTGTAAAACTTCGACGAATTCTTGATTAACAAATTCAACAATTTCAAAGCGAGTAATGGCCACACTGTACGAAAAGAAAATTATCTCCAGCGCGCGAGACTATGTATCGGAAATTCTAAAATTTGCTGTTTTTAAATATTTTGTGATATTACTGTTGAATTGGATTTTATGTGATTTTTGTGCGAAGAACACGATATTTAATAAATAAAGGCAACACAAAAAACTTAAAAAAAGGAAAAAAAAAAAAACTTTTGGGCGTAATATAAAATTTGAAAAGCTTTCAGATTTTTTTTCTTTCTTTCTTTTTTTTTTTCCTTTTCCTTTTTTTTTTTTTTTTTTTTTTAAAGCTCCGGAAAGGAGTTTTTGATAAATCACCATCCACTTTCGCCGATTTCTTCACCGTTTTCAAAATATTCGCAAAAAGCTGATAGAAATCACATTTAAATTCTGCTTTAAAGACTCTACGCTACTTTGGAAGGCATTATACTGTTCTACAGAGCGACCGAACCCAATGGCATCTAAAGGTTTCATTAAGAACTGATAGCAAACGCGCAACAACGGCGACGTGGACCTAAGATGGATGACTTAATTTCAAAATTGACATTGTGAAAAATATTACTATTTATTTTTTGTAAAAAAGAAATTGTAAATTCTTCGCTTAGCATGAATAACGTCCACTGACAGCTGAAACGTAGCAACGGTTACGTAAGCCTAAGATGGGTTACGTAAGAATATAATAACTAATATAAATGCCTTGGGTGTGGACTTCTTGAGGTAAATTTTTCAAATCCTATGTAAATAGTGACCTTCCTCTTGTTCTGAAGGTCAAGTGTGCAAAATTTCAAGATCGATATATAACTGTAGATAAAAATAAAAATATTTCAATCAGGGCAGTGCCAACATATTTCTTTTAAATTGTCGAGTTTCTCGAAAGACAAATACATTGCAAGTGGGTATTGCAAAAGACAAATATAGTATCAGACAAATATATTGCGAGTGCCACTCCTTTCCTACCGCCTAGTTTTGTAATTAAATCTGAAACATAAATAAATAACTTTACGTTTTGCCAGAGAGGCAACACAAGCTTTACTGATGACCCATAAGACAGATACTTACCGCGTTGTACTGTGAATTAACTAACTAATTTATCTTTTGTATTTGTACGTCGGATTTTAATTTTTTTCTCCGTAAAATGCTAGCAGTAATAAATGTTGAACAATGCTTCCTCCTGCTAATTTTTAAATCGTCATACGGACTCAGCACCTGGCATACTGGTATGGGATGCCATCAGATATGTATCACGGTCAACTTCTGTTCGCATACCCGGTATTGGGGACAAAGTGTTGAATGCGTATGCAATGAGAAATTGTAGAGAAATTTCTTACTATGTGCAAAAAATAGATTTTGTAAATGATACTCATAAGCCGAAAGATTATATTTAATGCTCTTTCAATTGAGAATAAATGATTTTTTATTCAAATAAGTCTAGAATGAGCACAAAAGCTGGTGCGGCCGCACAGGGTGGCAGAATTCAGAGGAGACATAATTTTTAGAATTTAGAGAGTCACCGAGCAACAAAATTAAAGGATGGAAACATCTTTCAAAGTTAGGGAAGATACGGAGACGCAAAATTTAGGAGCAGCAAAATTTTTTTTTTTAGAATTTAGGGAGCGGAATCCCTTAGTAGCAGAATTCAGGACCCACAGAGGCTACACCAGGCCGCAAAATATTTAGCGCTGTCTTCGAATCCTTAAGTACATGCAAGAATTTATTCATTCGACTTGAGATAAGGCTTAAGCATATGCGAGAAATAGGTGTAAAGTATAATAAATAACTAAACTAATATAATTCAGGCTTAACTTCGCCAGCGAGCGACAGAAGCAAGAAAATCTTTAATGTAACGAACAGCATGTTTTGCGTAGACTATCTCATAATACATCGAACGCAAACTAAGCTTTTTGATGATAGCGGCGAATTTAAAGGTTTTCAAATATGGCAAACTAAAAGCGAAATTTTCCAATTAATGAAATTTGTAAAGAAATGCATAGTAGTGATAAATGAGAAGATATAACATAGATATAACAGAAGTTTTTCATTGCGATGGCAATGTTCCAATTATCAATCAATTAACGGAACGGAATTTAAGTCAATTAAAATGTAGTATTGTTCTAAATTCAGAAAATATCGCTACCGACATAGAAAGTGACATAGAGGTTGTTTAGAAGGAAATCGTTTCGATTGAAATTAATAAGGAATTCTCGACACGGCAATTACAGGACCTGAACAACGAAATTTTAATACTGAATAAGAAATTATGTCTATCTATAGAATTAAAGAGAATGTATTAGCACAAAAAACGTAGCAGCTTAAACAGCTTACATTGAAAGGAATTATAAAAAAGCAAAAAAAAATAAGTATTAAACTTTTTTTTTGGTACATTTTGATTCTCTTAATGTCACAAATGCTTCATTAGTTCATAAACCCCAGTTTCATAATTTTAAACGTAGTTTTAAACCAGTTTCATAATTTTAAACCCAGTTTCAAAGTTTTTGATTGCCATCTAGATGTTGATTACAAAGTGCTTCTGCTGTGTTGGATCAGTTGCAGCAGATTGGATGGCTTAGTTTCCGCAGTTAGCCACCTGAGGCATTTAACTGAACGTACACCATGCTGCTTGTTATAATTTCTACGTCATCTTACTAAATTGAAACTGATGATCTAATGTTCGAAAAAACTCAAATCCGGAATCGCCGAAGTCCTAACGAGTCCTTATTTTGGATTTAGTACTGCATATGGTTATATGTGCTAAAACGTATTTGGAAAAAAAAAAAAAAAAAAAAAATTAGCTGTGACAGTATTTCTGATCATGTGTGAACGGAACGTTGCAGAGTCATCAAGTTTATTTCGGAGAAGAAAACGAAAAATCACCGATGCCAAGACCAGCCAAGATTTGAACTCCGGACCTTCCGACTGCTAGCCGGACCTGCTTCCAGTTACACAAGAAAAGAAGCAGCAAGGAAGGAAAAAATTCCTCAGAACGTGATTTGAAAGTCGGAAGAAATATACGTATCTTAATTACTTTTTAAAAATTTCAGTTTAGCTCTAATTTCACCCTTATAATTTATTCGATCCTGCTTCAATTTCCGAGAGCTATTCTCTTGAACATTAAGCTCTTTCTAATAAAAAGCGTAAATCTGTATTCCACCACCAGGAATAATGAGTTTTAAGGAATCGCTTTCTAGATCATTCGAACGCGTTTTTTGGAAAAATTCAGTGCTCTTGAAACAGTCCGAAAAATACCGCTATTCCTGATAATTTTCAAAATTATTCCAAAAGATCGTAATGATAAAGAAAAGTGTCCGATAATATTCTTCATTGTAACATGGCGATCGCTAAGCCCCAGATTTCTGACTTGATCGATGTGTTTCTTATTAGTTGAAGTGGATGTCTACTAGAACACAATTCAACTTCCATGACATCTTTGTTATTTCAAACATCTTAGGTCACTCAAAACTCTTGTATTTTGATAAAATGTTGTCCTCAAATTGGCAAATATTGTTTTGAAAATTTCATATATTTTTGTAGCAGAAATTCCATTGCTAAATCAAAATCCAACTCATGATCACTTACATTCACCATTTTGGAAAAACGTCAAAGCATAAATTAAAGACGGGTTTTACAAGCCATAAAAGGAAATGAAATTCAGATGCCTGATGTTGATGAAAATAATAGCAACTTTTGGGAAAACTTTAAGAGCAATTTCTTTGACAGGCACATCTTAAACGAATCATTCAAGATACATTTTGATACCAAAAGTATAATCTAATGAGCGCTTCTTGGAATTTTATATGAATGAGCACCTGACTTATTTAAGTTCATAAATAAAACATTATTCATCTTAAACTGGATGGTGATGACACCATTATGACACACGTACAGAAAGTTACGGAGTTCTTTTGTTATAACATTAAAAGGAATTTTGTTTTCAAGTTTCTAATAAAGTACTTATCTAATTATTGGTTTCTGAGTTAAAGAGATGTTGTTATTGTTGAAGAATTGTTTCCAGAGCCTCAAGAAGGTTGGACTTCTAGTTCTACCCCCAGGTTTGAGGGAGAGCAACAGGGGAGGGGATTCGAGGGTCTCCCACCTTCTTCCCTACCACACGAGAGGACTTTCGGCTCGCCATATATTTAGAGTGCCCCTCCCCATGTCGCAAAGACGTTATACATTTACAGACATTCATGCCTTCTCCGGAATTCGAACCTCGGCCCTTCGGTACCGCAGAGGTTCCCCTAACCACTATACCCTCTGGGCGGCAGTTAAAGAGATGGCTCAGTAAATTAAAAATTGGTTTTGGATTGACTTATACATAATGTTGATTGATACATATGTTATTCTGTTTAACCTGTAATTTATTTTTGATGTTTTTAAATTGATGCAACCTTATATTTTTAGTAAACAAATTTGAATTGTTATCTTTGATATCTATTTCACGTACTATAAACCTATAAATTGTAGTTTCTTTAATGACATATGTTTTCATGAATGGTAATTGCTGATTTAAAGTTATTTTAAACATTTGCATTTCTGTGAATTTTAAATCCTTTTAACTGTTATTAGTGGGTCATTTTATAAATATGGTCTTGATAGTCCTGCAAATAAATATTGCGTAATGAAACGCTGACCTTATTTTTCCCAAAAAAATAAGATAAAAGTAATTTGCAACACTAATATTTTATCCAAGAAGTAGCCAAAATATTTAATTTCTTTATTAAGATGTATAAGAAATACCTGAGAATCCAAAAGATCTATCAATCGTGCGTAATTTGACACATATCGGATGAAAAAGAAATCTCAAAGTTTTTGATTGCCATCTAGATGTTGATTACAAAGTGCTTCTGCTGTGTTGGATCAGTTGCAGCAGATTGGATGGCTTAGTTTCCGCAGTTAGCCACCTGAGGCATTTAACTGAACGTACACCATGCTGCTTGTTTCTTTAGAGGTAGAGGAAATATAGCAAGTGTATGATTATTATCGTTTCCTTGCTCGTATAATTTAAAGAAATCAGATAGAAACTTGCAGGTGAAACTTGGTCAGCCTCCCTTTCGTTTCATGTATTTATTGTCCCTTTGTGGTTTGTATATTTCAGGAGAGAATTATTTGAATAATTAGATCAATCATTTTGAATTACATGACAGTTCCCGTTAAAAAAATACGGAAAACATCCAGTTGAACAAAGCGACCAAACATATTATTTCAACACTTAAATTATTGAACGTTCTTCATAAGTTTAATTAAAGGAGAAAGAATCCCATGTTTCCTTCTTCAAACTCACCAGGCCGCAATAGGCGGTACTATGATTGATAACTCGTGTCAGTGATTATTTTACTTTCAGTAATCAACAGATTTTTATCTCTTTACACGTTACATGAGATAAAATTACGCATTAATTAACCTAAATACCTAATGCGCCATTTTTTGAGAGTTTTCAAATATGATAACGTGGAGCTTTTCATAACCAGCTATAGTGAATGCGAATATTAAAGACGAAATATACTGTATTAGTATTATTGTCTTAATTTACAGAAGGTATAAGAAGTCCTTGTATTATTAAATTATTCGTACAGATTATGTTTAATGCTATAAAAACTCCTTACTCCGGATACCTTATAACGGGCTTCTGTAAAGAAACGGACTATCATTTCTACCTGCTCAGTCTACAAACCACCGGGACATGCACTACGTGAATGTTTCGGTTGGTCATACCTAAAATGCTTCTTCTCGCTTCTCATCGACATCCTGCCTAAGGCTGTGGTGCCTAACGAATTAATGCCATCCCTAGGGAAAAAAAAAAAAAAAAAAAAAAAAAAAAAAAAAAAAAAAAAAAGCTACCGACAGACACACATTTTCTGATTCAAGCACACATAAATTGCTGGACAGAATCTATGTTAGAATCCCGGCATAACTCATTTTGCACATTTCCTACTCAAAACGAACAAAGACTCTACAGCGGCCCCCGAACTAAAAGGAGAGTGGATGTTAACTCATCACTTTCTTTAAGTCGTGTGAGTCTCGTTTTTCCCCAGTCGCTCTTTAAACAGGGGAGAATGTGGCTCAGGGAAGAATGTCTTTAAACAAGGCATAATTACATTCCGTGCGTGAGCGAAGTGGTTCGCAAATTCATCCATCCATTAGATTATTTAGAATTACGGCAAAAGGGTCAAAGGGGATGGGTGCTTTCGTAAACGACTTCTAACTTTAACGGAAACTAGCTCGTATTTTCCTTACACTTGAGGAAAACCAGGTAAACTCTCATGCAGCCAGCTTGTTTGCCAGAGTTTGGATCCAGTGTTAAATAATTTTACCGATCTGTAATGGGCTCGGCAAGTGAGAGATCAGTGGATCGAATCTTGGCGAGGGGACAGCTGACTTTTCGTGTTTCTTGCTACCGAAATCTTATTGGTTTCTTCATCCTGACGCAATATTTCTGCCGCTGTGCAATTCTGGTGTAATCATTGTGTTAAGTTGTAATTATTCAGCTCAGGAATTAATCCTGGCATAATATTCTTTCTATTGTGTCCTTGTGGTGTAATCAAGAATTATCCCACTCAATCAGCATCTCAACCAGACAAGTGTTCGATTCCTACCAAACCTCTGTTAGGTGAGTTCTTTAATTTAAACTGTAAGTTTTTATGCCAGGGTTATAATTTTTTGTTTAAAAATTTTACATAAAATTTCGTTGATGACTTTCTAAAGTTTAACAGCAAAGTTTACCGTTCTTAGAAGGGGAAAAAAAAAGAGAGAGAGAGAGAAAGATCAACATGTTGCAGAAAAATTCTATAAATTACGAGTACATGGAAATGCATGGTACGCAAAAGCTTTCTCGTACATTCTTGCTGAATATAAATTGTTATATGAAATTCTCACTGGGACAGAATCGGGTTAAGCGGCTCGCAAACCTGGCGGCCGCCAGGGCACCGAGCTTGGAAGGAGCCCCGTGAACACACGGACATCTGAAAATACAAACTTTTTTTAGTTTAAGAACGATTATTAATTAACATTGTTTACTACAATTAGCTCAATAGAATAGTGTATTCATTAGCCCATTTTATTTAAAAGTAAAATGGACAAAATGGTTAATTTTGTCACGTTCTATCTTCTTACTTTATCCTTTCTTAGAAATTATGTATTGAAACATGCCAAAAATGACTACACCTGTAGTTCCAAGATATTTTGCGCTCCCATAGAGAGGATCACCTTGCAGTAAATGATTATCATTGATGTGCTTATTTGCTCATTTTCCAAGAAGTGCTGGTTAGTTTTCAGATACTTTCCGGAAGTGGAGATTGTAAAAAGTTTCTAAGCCTTTTTTTTTTTTTTTTTTTTTTTTTTTTTTGTTTGACCGACGATCTTTTATTAATAACTGTGGATGAGCCATTAACCCTCTGACTGCTCAATTTGTGGACCGAAATCGCTACCAAAATTGTATTTTTTTTAATCTATATATATTGGAGAATTGAAAAATGCACTTTTCTTTCTAGAAAATATTTTTTATATAGATTTTTATCATGAGAATGTATAAAATTTATCATGAGAATGTGTAAAATGTATAAAATTTAAGAAAATATAAAGTGCTGAGGGAAAAATACCTTAGAAATGCAGTTTAGCACGATAGAGTTCAAAACAGGGTTCAAGGCAAAGTCCAACTTCACTGTCTTTACACCAGATTCAATAAATCTAACTAATAATCAATCGAATTATTAATCTAATCAATAGATCTAATTAATAATTCAATAATTTAATTAAATAATCATGATAATCGCTGAACGTTTTCTAGCAGCCATTTCTGTAAGAAAAAAGCGGCAAAAAGTGAAGTTTGAGCGCCTTCAAATGCCGCAATTTAGTGGGCAACTAACAATATCTTTTGGCCAAAACGTAAACTAAACGCCTAATACTGTATATAATTTATTTCAGTGGTAAAACGGGATGCGTTCCTCAATAAAGGAAGAAAAACATATGCCCGCGGAAATCGCGGGATAAGCAAATTTTGCTATATTTTGAGTTGCCCGTGAAAATCGCGAAATGATCAGCCAGAGGGTTAAGCTCCAAGCGACTTCATCGTTTTCTAACTAATTTTGCCGGCACTATACACAAAAGTCGTCAATGATCAATCAAACCTTTGCCATATGGCTCTAACATCTTCAGTATTCAGACTGACTTCTTCAGAGTAGATTACTTATAATGTAATAATATAATGTCGTTTATGTTGTTTTATAATAATTGTTCGCGATTAAATGACATTTCAGTTTTATTACAATTTAAAAAATTACCGTATTATGAAGATTAATTAGAATTTTAAAATTGCAATATTTTGAATGAAAATAAATTTTCTCAAATTTAAACATACTTTTAAATTAACTTCATTTAACAATACTAGAAAATTATTTCTGATACTTATATTTTAATTTTGGATAAAATCCGATCTGGAATAAAACAATGAAACTTTGCTTAATTATGCCACTTATTATTTTTCTTTTTCACATCACAGCAGCGTATTTCCTCCCATAATGGCGCATATAAAAACAATATGGGTTTTTAAAAATATTTTCCAGTAAGTTTATTAACGTTTATACCACTATTATGGTAAATAAATAATGCTTCGAAAGGAATATACTACATATGTTTGCTATAAGTTTCTCTTCCGAACATATGTTTTCATTTGCATAAAAAAAGAAAATATAATGATTATAACGATAAAATTTTATAACTGGTCTTTATCTATATAAATGTTTTTCAATTCAATTCATTTACAGAAACTTTATATTTTAAACAACATACTTTATATCCCTTAAGTGTTTTTAATATAACTTCATTAAGAGGGAAAGAATTTTCATTTAAAAGAAGTTAATTCATTGTAAGGAAACATTCTTGTGGTTTTAGTTTAAAATGCATTTAAATTAAAGGAAAAAGAGAAAATTCATCTACCATTTTATCCTTTTTCTTCCCAGATGTATAAATACAATCGATTTTTATATGAAACTAAATGATATAATCTTATTAAATTTAGATTCTTTATTACTTGTAGTGTTAAAAATTACAAAAAATACTAACATACATTTTAATAAGCATAATATGAACTCCCTTATTTTGTTCTGTCTGATAAGAGCCTAATCAGTTATTTCTGAGGGTCGTTTCGTAACACTTTTGGGAAAAAACAAATTTAAAATACATGACATGCGTATAGTAAAAACAACTTCATTGAAAAATTATTCCGGTCAATCGGATATGAAAATAACTGTTAAATTTCAATTTTAAAGAGTAAAAGTGCTTTTAAACTTCTGAAGTTTAAAGAGTAAAAGTGCTTTTAAACTTCTGAAGTAATTGTCAGTCATTATATACTTTTTTTATTTTTTAATTAGATTTTAATAGTGAGAGCTTAATTTGTTGAAATTTTGGTAAAAGGTGATGCTTTCGAAAAATCCCAAAGTAATGCGAAAGAACTTACAGTGTTAGATCCTTGCATAAGTGATAATACAGCTTTCCGTCCTGCTGTTCTAGGTAATGCAATGATTGAGCATATACTTTTAAACAAGCCTCAAAATATTAGAAATATAGAAACTTTTAAGATCGGTGTATAAGGATCAGATTAAATGTATAACAGCGGGCTCTCGTGCGATCGCTTTTGCTACATTAAAAACGAATGGCATCAAATAAAAAAGAAATTGGCTTATATTTCCAGAAACAACCCAATGTGTTTACTGCTACCCTTGCAAAATGCTTTCCACATCAAAATCCAAATTAATTAGCGGTTTCCAAAAAGTGGAGGTCTATCACCGTAACTTTATCAGAGCATGAAATCTCAAAGGAACATATTTCATCTATGTGTACGTTGTATAAAAGATCTTAACCTTTAAATAGAATCGATTCTGATTTACTGGAACAGACTGAACATGATGAATATTATACGAAAGAGTGCTGAAAACAATTATAATCAACTATAAAATTGTTAAGTCGATTAGGGTTAGCATTTAGACGTCATGATGAAAGCCAGAACTCGAGGAAGAAAAGAAACTATTTCATATGCTTGGAATATCTCAGTGAATACGACAGTTTTTTGAAAATGCTGTGAGATTTATCCTAAGTTTTTAACAGTTATCTGTAGTTAAAGCTAGTTTCCTAATTTCAGTTTATAATAACCAGAATGTGTTTTAGAATCGAGTTTAATGCAAATGAGTAAGAGTGGCATTAAAGTTCCACTGAGTTAGAGAGCCAGAGTTTCTGACTAGCGCGCGTTCGCCTTTTGGCTACGTCTCTCTCTAAGCTATTACTACGCTCGACCGCTTTTCTGGCCGACAGCTTCACCAGCTTATTTGATATTTAGGGGCTAACTATTTAGAAATCTTCATAGCTTCGGTTATACCTTTTAGTTAAGCTTTAGTTAAGTTTTATTTCTTGTTACTCTGAGTTCAAGCCCAAGTGGAGGCTTTGCTGTACGCTCTGAGAAAGGAGCCGAATGTACATTCTTATTTTGAATAATAGAGGGTAATTAAGCCTTCTTGAGTTTTACGTCTCTGTTCCCGAACTCAAGCGATTATACGTTTATCTGTTCACTAGGTTCCTGCACATCTAGCTGTTAGATAAAAGAATGGAACCCCACAATGCATTTAGAAAAATACGGTAACCCAGGGCGAGGAAATTTAGGCTGTTTGTCCCATGATATTTGTGAGAAATTCATCAGCATCATTAGCAAATATTTAATATCATATATAACAGAAAAAATTAAATCAGCAACTGACTACAGCCTTATACAAGACTACACCTGATATTCCCCATACTAATCTATTAAGATTAGATATAAGGTAAGTATTGTCAAGCGGTGATGTAAAGGAAAGGGTTTTAGGATTTATACCAATTGAAGATCATACGGCATCATATTTGGAAAAACAGGTATTGACCGCGTTAGCAAAATTAGGTATGGACATTAAACTTTGTCGCGAGCAAACGTGTGACAACGCAGCAAACTTATGAGGGAAATATACGGCTCATATTACGGGCTCCGGATTACGAGCTCATATTAAATATTACAGTCCAAGCGCAATATACATCCTTTGCAATATCATTCTTTGAATTTAGTAAGTAATTTTTGCTGCGAAAAATTGTACTACCGTTGTTCACTATTTTATGTTTGTGCAATAATAGAGGGTAATTAAGCCTTCTTGAGTTTTACGTCTCTGTTCCCGAACTCAAGCGATTATACGTTTATCTGTTCACTAGGTTCCTGCACATCTAGCTGTTAGATAAAAGAATGGAACCCCACAATGCATTTAGAAAAATACGGTAACCCAGGGCGAGGAAATTTAGGCTGTTTGTCCCATGATATTTGTGAGAATTAATATTAATTTGTGAGAATCATATTAAATATTACAGTCCAAGCGCAATAAACATCCTTTGCAATATCATTCTTTGAATTTAGTAAGTAATTTTTGCTGCGAAAAATTGTACTACCGTTGTTCACTATTTTATGTTTGTGCAAAAGTTATTAGTCCAAAGCGGCTTTGTTCCTGAAAGACTATTGTTTTCGTTTTGCGATTTTGCGTTGGTTAACTATAAATGTCCATTTCATTTTTCAAACTGTTGCCACCAAATGTTAGAGTCCTGCATTATATTTGAAGAAATTAAATAATGAAAAATCGGCATAAATATGTATATTTCTCGCATTCTGATAAAATAAAAGTACCCATCGAATTTTGAATGACGTAATTCTACTGCGAATTTGGGCATGTGGAAGCCCAAATTTGAAATTTGGAATTGGTTTTATTATCGATTTCATATTTTGTAAATCTTTACCGAATTTTTGATTAACAAACTCAAGGATTTCAAAACGAGCAATGGCAACGTTGTAGAGAAAAAAAATTTTTTTTTCTCCAATACGCATGAGACTACGTATCTGAAATTCTAAAGATATGCTCAATTTAAAACTATTTTG
Source organism: Stegodyphus dumicola (assembly GCF_044657685.1). NCBI lineage: Eukaryota > Metazoa > Arthropoda > Arachnida > Araneae > Eresidae > Stegodyphus > Stegodyphus dumicola. The sequence continues at coordinate 157,983,800 of NC_140771.1, read as the reverse complement.
CGATATTGCTCTTGAACTGAATTTTATGGTTTAAGTGCGAAGAACGTGATATTTAATAAATAAAAGTAACAGACAAAATGTTAAAAAAAGCAACTAGATATAATTTAAAATCTGAAAACCTTTCAGATTCCCCCCCCCCTGCATCTTCTCATCTCTGGCAGGTTTTGAATAGAAAGCTGAAGAAATGCAAAATAATTTAACGGTAAAAACATTATCCGATACTAGATGGTCGTCAAGAGTAGATGCCGTAATTGCATTAAAAATGGGTTACATCCATCCATGTTAAAAAAAAAAAAAAAAAAGCCTTATCTGACATCTATGCTTCAATTTCAGAAGAAAAGTAACTGCAGTTAGTGTAAGCTACATCTTTATTTAAAAAATTGTGCAGATATGAAACGATATTTCGGACAATAGTTTAGAACTCCATTTTACAGAGAATCAATACATCTTTGACATTTGAAGAGCGGAATCGTAGCCACATAAAAAGGAAAAAAGAATTTTTTGATTAGAGTAAGATTCTAAATCGCTTTCACTGCGCGAAGATTTTAGATTTAATTCTTTTGATGCAATTTGTGACGAAAATAATAGCGGAACTTACTCACAGAAATGAAGTATATAAAAATGATATAGAAAATTTTAAAATGCTCTTTAATTTAAATTTGTCAAATGTAGTACAAAAAGTTTGTATAGAAAAATTAAAAGAGATTTATAAAGATGATATAAGTGTTATAGAATTTGATGATGAAGTACGACAGTTTTTGTTATTTTTTAAAGAAGATGAAGACAAATGTAGTTCTGCCACAGAAGTATATCATGCTGCCTGAGAAATGTCATCACCTTTTCCCAATGTAGAAATTATTTTGAAAATTTTCTTGACCATTCCAGTTTCCAATGCGTCAAGAGAAAGATCTTTCTTTGCTTTGAAAAGAATAAAAAACTATTTAACAAGTACGATGTCAGAAGAAAGATTAAATTGTATAGCTATCTTATACATGGAACAAGAAGTGTTAAATAATATCGATATCTCGAAAATAATGGACGAAATTGCTAGAACGAAATCAAAGAAAAATTTATTAAACTTTTTGTTTAATAGTTATTTAATCAATTATTTTAATTTTAAGATATTTCGAAAAATATAGTAGCTGTTTTATATTTTATTTTTTTTTCTTCGAATGTTTAATTTTTTTATATAATTTTAAATTTTATGTATTTTAGTCTTGATATGCAAGTCTTGGAAGAAATATACTAATATTTAGAATTAAAAATTTTATTCAGAATTTTATTAAAATATTAATCATGTTAAGTAATAATATGCATTTAATTATTTATTATATTTTAGCACTAATTGCGAACCGATATTTTAAACATATATGTCAGTAAATACTTTTCAGAGGTCCTCCAAAAATTTTACCGCTAGGGACACTCAACTGGTTTAACCCGTCTCTGCACTGGGAAGACGCTTCCTTGTGTTGATTGTAAACTTAATTACGAATTTGAAGAATACATATTCAGCTGAGTTTTTTTACTACTAAATTTGACATTTTGCTTACATGATTGCATTTTCCAGTTTTTTAACAAGTTTCATCCGGAAGGAGTTTTTTTTTATTTCAAAATGCCTTCATTTCATTTGCCTTTCACGGTTAGTTTTAAGAAGGTAATGCATATCCATTATGGAATTCCCGCAGCTTTTGAAAATGAGTTCAGAATTTATGATTTATCGCTTGCAGTTAACACCCAGACTTTCATTCAAGATTCTCAGCATTCTTAGCATGAACGGATCTCAGCTCAATCATAAAAAATCAGTTCTGCATGGGAAAACTCATCTCCATCTCGGACGAAACAAACGGTTTTTAAAGCTGACTGCATAAACTGCAATTGAAAGAAATTCCTAGAATTTTTCAAAGTTTGATGTGTACGATTATTGAATCAGCCCTGTATTATAAGTTCAAAATCTAATGATTTCTCGCCAGCAGTCATCGCCTAGAACTTTAATCAACGGACCCTCAGTATCAGCTAACGACGAAGATGTGGGATGAAAGTATTCACGTTGGCAATTCAGTTCAAAACAATTCAGTACATATTATTGACAATTACATTTAACGTACTGTATTTATAGCCGACCCTAATTTTTTTCTTTACGTTAGATAATTAGTATATTCTTGAGTGGCAGACAATATAGAACAGAAATCAAAATTAACTAGAAGGGAAGTAGAACAGATGTTGCATAGCCTCTGTCAAAGAACTATAACTAAGAAATGGTTTAATTTTGGCATTAGCAAATGCATTTTCTTTTTCACAAATGTTACTTTTGTAACTTAGATGCTGAAGTTTCGTTTCCGTCGAAGTTCTTTCCCTAATTCCAGACGCAAGCGACGTTCACATAAATGATGCGTGACCTTGACATACATTTACATGATTTAATTACATTGCTAATATACAGGTAATAACAAGCTGAAGATATAAGCACATTATGAATTATTACGCTCATACTTTTCATGTGCTTAACATTTTCATGACTGCATTCCTCTGTTCCGATATCAAAAATATACCAAAGGCAGAATGCATGAAGCGCCACCTAACAGAAGGAGATCTTAATTCATAAAAGTAACGGGTACAATTGATTGCGTCAGATGAGCATTATTCACAGGTTTTTCCCAGAAAATTGATTTGCATTTCATTCATAGCAAAACGGAATTCTCACAAAACCAGCTCATCTTATCTGAAACGGATTGAAATTTATAATTAAGGCACAGCGTGTCATCTGCTTAAACTCATTCCTGGTTTTGATCTAGAACAGGTGCTGGGGGAATTTCGTAATTTCGGTGGGGGGGGGGATGTAGTCAGCCGTTTATTATTAAATATTTAATTTTAGTTCATGAATAATAAAAACTACAACAAATTACTTTTATACAAGTTTTGGCTTTATCAACATTATCTATACCTTTCCTTGTTTAATTTATAAATCACATAACAATTTTTTTTTTCAAAATTTCTTCTTTAATTATCTTTATTTGTTTTTACTTTGATGCATTATAAGCTTCATTTAAATCGTAATAAGATTTAACGCTTATTCTAATTCTTAGACATAATAAGATTTAACTCTTCATCGAGAAGACGTGAAATTTGGCGATATCAGTGACGTTACGGAGGAAATTAACGGCAAACAGACGCACAGTACACTTATAAAGTATTTCTCCCACCTTCTTAGCATGCCTTCGTGTTGTAGTGGTCAGCAGGCTCGACGCGAATTGGAGAGGTCCGTGGTTCGAGCCCCGGCGAGGGCATTGCCCATTTTCCACATCTCTTGCTTTCAAAAAATAGTGTCTCTACACACTTTTTATTTGAAACTGGATCATGTTTTTAAATATTTTCATTATTATCATCCCGTTAAGGTTTATTATTTTATAAGGTATTTTCTCCCTCTTTCCCGTATGCCTTCATGGTGTAATTGGAAGCATACTCGAAGCGTATTCGAGAGGTCCGAAGTCCGAGTCCCAGCGAGGGCACTAAGCATTTTTCACGTCTCCTGTAAAAAAAAAAAAAAAAAAAAAAAAAAAAAAAATGGCGCCGAGCTAAAAGGTGGTGGACGATAATTCCTCACCACCAGGATTTGACGATTGGGTCTCCTCATTTCCAGTCGTCCTTTAGAAGGGGAGTATATAAGATACGTTCTCCCTCTTTTCCGCATGCTTTGGCGGTGTAATTGGAAGCGCAATCGAGAGTTCCTGGGTTAAAATCCTCGTGAGGGCAGTGCATATTTTTCGCTTCTCCTGCTTCAAAAAAACCTAATGACGCTGTAACTTAAACGTTTAATCATTTTAAATAACATCGCTAAAATTTAAAACGTAAAATATCGTACTTTATTCCGTATTATTTTAAATTACAGTATTTGTAATTCCTCTAACATAGGCGTTAGAAAAAATAATTCTGTAAATGCATGTGTTTGATTGGTTAAACAGGACTTTAGCTTTTATTAAGGTGTCAAATCCATTTTCTTTTGTGAACTAATTACAAGCTAAATTATAGTAGTATTTTTTTTTTTTTAAATTTTTTACTAAAGACAAAAAGTAGTAAAGTGTTCAGGATATGGCGAAAACCATGAAGTCTTTCGTTAGCTTACGGCCCCTCTTCTCGATTGATGGATTATAAGATTGTAAGGCATTTGACTCCTCCTTTGTGCATTCCTTCACGGTGTAATGGTAGCACACTCGGCGCGTATTCGGAAGGTCCATGTTCGAATTCCGGAGAGGGCATTGTACATTTTTCATGTTTCCTGCTTCAAAAATTAACCTAATAAATCTACAGTGGCGTCCGAATTAAAATGGTGGTGGATAATGATTCTTCACCACCAGGATTTGGCGATTGGATCCTGTAATCCCCAGTCATCCCTTAAAAGGAGGAGTATATAAGGTATTTTCTCCCTCCTTTCGGCATGCATACGTGGTGTAACGGTAGCATACCTAACGCGTATTCGAGAGGTCCAGGTTCGAGTCCGGACGAGGTCATTGCTCATTTTTCACGTCTCCTACTTCAAAAACCTAATGTCTCTATAGGATATTTTAAACTAATTTTTTTTTTTTTTTTTTTTTTTTTAAGGGTGCAGAAAAAAACTGCTATTCAAAGGAAGTCTGCTAAGTTGATTATTATAACCAGTATCATAGTTAGGGATGAGCAACGGGGTAAATGTGTCACTGGATACAGCATGCAAGGGGCACCAAACTGGCATTGTGAAATTTTAGAATGAAATGGTTTCAATTTTTGGCAAACAGGACGTCAAAAAACTGACTACTGAAAATTGAAAACCCTAGCTACGGCTCTGACTATGACACACTATCAGGGTGGTCTTTCAGACGAATTTTTCTTCACAAATAAATAAAGATGCACAGCTTTTTCCAATAATAAAATTGTCTTTGTTAAATTGAAAAAAATCCAGCAGCATTCGGATGCATTATTCAAAAATCACTGCGAACTCCAAATTCCCGCGTATGACAAACAAAAGAGCATTAAATACAGTTGCTCTCATTTATTGTCGGACATCTGTATTTTTTTAAAAAAAACTGTACTTTTGTAAGGATCTTGCACTAAATATTGAAACACAGACTCCAAATATTTTATAGCTCATTTTTCCCTTTATTTTAAGCGAGAAAAGCTAATATATTAATCTGGCTTGCTACAAAACAAATATTATTAATAATAAGATAATTTATTAAAAAAGTTTTAATCAGTAACTCGCATAATAATTCCAACATTCGAAAGTTTTGTTGAGCTGTTTCGGCAGACGATGTTTCTTACTTCCTTGTACGAAGTAAAGTATTGTAACCACGAAAAATTCCAGGTACCATATTTTAAAGAAAATATTTATTTTGACAGCTATCGACTGCAATTTAACGATGTAACGATGTATTTTCTGTGACATCTGTACGTATGGACAGAATAAAGGACTCTTTTCCCCCCAAACAAATTATAAAACTGATTTAAAATGGATTCAGAAGAGATTTTTTTTTTGTGGCGTCTGTAAATATGTATCTCGCATAAGTCAAAAACGTGTAGTCTCAGAACGTTGAAATTTTGTATATAGGACAGCTGTAGGATGTATTGTGCACCTCCCTTTTTGGTGGCAGTCCGCAGCACCATAAGTAAATAAATATATATATGCATATACCTACTCTGTTACTCGGTTCCGTGAGCTCAGTTTTTTATTCTTATATATTAGTAAGTTGTGCATTTTTTGCTTTAAAATTTTTTTAATTACGTTGTTCTTATCTTCCGGTTAAAATTTTATGCCTTTACTTAACCTGCATGCAATATTTGTAGAATTATCAACAATTTACACGTTGTTTAAGTGCTTTTTACCATACCATAGCAACCATATTTGTTTACATTTGGAACTTAGCAGAATAGTGGATTTGTTACCAATTTGAAGAAACTGAGCTTCGCAACAACAATAACTGTTTCTTTTTTATTTGTCTAATTTCTTCTATACATCGTTTTAGATTTATAATATTAGAACAGAACATGTGGCAACGATTAGATAATTCTTCAGATGATATAATATTTGGGCATTCTGAGTTATAAAATGAATGAGATGTAACACTATTAAGTGAACCTAGCACCAGAGTGTCGCTATGGTAAAGAAATATAGTGAATTTTAAACAATGCATTTATTCTATTGTGGTTTATACGCTATTAATGAAGTAGATTGATTCAATTAAATAATTTAAAATGAAATTCAGGAAAAAGTGCGTATAATTTAATATTCCGTGCAGGAAAGTCATGTGGTGTACACATCAGCTTTTTTGTTTTAAATGAAAATACATCTCTAGAATTATTGTCTGCATTTAAAAATTGTGATTTCTTTAGAAAAATATCTTCACAATTTCATACCCGAAGAACGGGGCAAGACGTAAAAATTAATGACCAATTGTGTTAGAAATTTAACAATTCATCATTTTAAAGGCTGTAAAAGTATTCGAAATATGCAAAAAAATTCTTAATCTAAAATTTTCAACTATCTGTGATGCTGTAAAAAGATGGGAATTGCATGGAACTGTTGAAATTGCATTGATGTCTGGACCACATTCTAAGCTAATACCAAAGAATTGAAGAATTATCCTACGAAAAACCAAACAGAACCAAAATTAGTATTCTAAAACTTGCAGGATGTTTAGAGTAACGATTTGCAATAAAAGTTAACCCTGAAACTATTAGAAGAATCATTAAGTCACATGGATACAATAAGCGGCCAGGAAGAAGGAAATTCTTCATCAACAAGAAAACTAAGAAAATTTGCCTCCATGGCAAGTAATGGTAAATAGAAACTGCAATACGATAAATCATTATTTGGGATTGGAATAATGTTATATATGCAGGCCAGTCAAAATTTAATGTATCCGACAGACGAATTACTGTGTAGCAAAAGCCGAATGAAGGATTGAACGCGAGAAATCTATTGCCTACTGTTAAGCAAGGGAGTGAAGGCATAATGGTTTGTTAATATTCAACTGGCTTCTGAGAAGGAAAATTTAGTTTTTGTAGACAATAATAAATATATTTAAATATATAAGAATTCTTAAATAAAACCTGAAAGCTTCTGCCAGAAAAATATGAATGCAACATACATTCAAGTTCTATCAGGATACGCATCCTAAAGAGCAGCCCAAAATGTTCCCTAGTGGTTATACAACTGTCCTGAAGTGATCAAAACGCTTTCATATTCTCCTATCGAAAATCTTAAACTTAAATCCTATCGAACATGTATGAAGGGAGGTGGGGGAAAAAAGACTAAGGAAACATGACACTTTCTACTGTATTTCTTGCGGAGGAATGGGAGAAAAATGGAACATCTTTACACAAAAAAAAATTAGTTGAATTCATGACAAAGATCATGAAAAGTGAGATATCCGAGGAAATTTTGAATGTCTCGTTATTTTCATGCTTTTATTAAACATAGAATGTTTCATGAAAGTGACGCAATACTTATGTGAGTTCCTTTTCAAAATTTGATTTCTCTTGTTAACCAAAAATGTTTTAAATAGCATTTTTTAGAACAACCAGGTTTTAAAAAAGATAATCAATAGTATACGTAAAAGAGAAAATCCTTTCGCTAATATTTAGTAAGAAATATTTGAAAGTAAAATTGAGGAACTCAAGCATACGAAAAACAATGTGAGCCATTGTATCGAGATATTCAGGTTCATAATCGTATGCAACTTAAGTTAGAATGACACCTAGGCGTTTCATAGAATATTCAGTTAACATTGTCACGTAAATAATATACCTGGTACCTGATATTTTTATACTCCAGACTTCACATGAAGATCTTTTATATTTTTTTATTTACTCATAAAACAGTCCGGGAATTCCTCATGCAACCAACACGTTTCGAGCTAGAATCTATCAGTGCTTTAAATTCTACCATTAATAAGTACGACAGAGCAAGGACAAACTTACACCTTTTTTTTTTTTTTTTTTTTTAAGATGTTCTTAATGAGAGAAGCAGCTAATGTAAGTTAAATTCTTGCGATAAAAATTTCTTCTAGGGAATAAAATGGAACGATTTTAAGCAGAGGATGAAAGTGGAAAGGAATGAAATAGTAACAAACGGAAGAGAAGCCCCGTGTTAGATTATTCTGATAGAATACTGCACCTGGTAAAAGAGAGCTTTCTGTGAGATTCTGTGGGAATGTTTTCTATTGAATTTAACCTAACTTTAAAAACGAGCTAATTATTTCTTTGATTACGAAATACTTGCAAGGAATTTTCTCCTTACCGCTTGCCCTAATGGTGTAATTGGAAGCACGTTCAGCTGCCAATTGCGAGGTCTGGAGTTCGAATCCCGGTGAAAGCACTGCACATGTTTCCATCTTCGATAATCTAGTTACTCTAACAAAGATTTAAAAAATTCATTCATATATTTAAAGCAAGCCGTTTTTTCATTTCTCTTAGAAATCTGAGAGTCTAATTCAATAGACGGTTGCTTCATGCGTTAGATTAAAGTGCTGTTATAGACACATTAATTGTTTTCGGAGCAAGAAATAGGAAAAATAAATTTTTCTACTAATCTTCCATTTGCCAGATGGACGTCCTCCCACTTACACCATGACAGCACACATGAGTTACTGCGATTATTCCTTATATTTTCTTCAACTTAAAGAAAGACGGGAAGAGGAACAAGACCCAGGCTATCAAATCCAGGTGGTGACGGCTTATAGTTCACAGCATTTTAGTTCAGGTGCCACTGTAGATATATTAAGTTTGTTTTGGAGTACGAAAACAATAAAAGTCAATTTATGCTTTCACCAGAACTCAACCGCGGATTTTCGAGCTGTCAGTTGAAAGTGCTGTCATCACACTGTAAGCTGGAAGTGCACGCTGCGACAGCACGCGAGAAGGATTTCTTTATACGTAAAGTAAGTAAGTGAAATATGAGTATTTAAGCATTTTGCAATTAAATCTGAACAGTATTCCCAGATATTGCATTATGTGCTACATCAGATTTGAGTTTTCATTTTCAGTCATGATTTAAGTTGATATGAACTAAATAAAACATCCAATCAATGATTAAAAGTTAAAATAAACGGGGGGGGGGAGAATGTAAAGAACTGAAATGAGATGAAAGGTTAAAAAAATAGCAATAGAAAAATATACAAATGACTGAATTGATAAATGAAAAATATTATGCATTCTAGACTGGCAGTAGTATCTATTAATTGTAAACACGATTATATCTCAAAGGTAAATTATGCACATCTTAAAGAGGTTTCGTTTCGAAGTGTTTATAAAAAATCTGATGTGTACACCACGTGCCTTCCTTGTCCGGAATATTAAATTATACGCACTTTTACCTGCATTTCATTTAAATTTATTTCCTCGAATTTGATAAGAGATATATTTCTCATTCAATTAATTCAGTTTTCGCTTCGCGACAAGAAAAAATGCATAAAAACTCAAAATATCTATATTAGAAACTGGAAGATATAGAAAAACATAAAACACCAAATACAGTTAAAAATAATTTAAAGAACAACTTTTACAATTAAAATTATAATTTATAAGCACGGCCAGCGGGCAAGAAGGCAGATCTTTCGGCGCACAAAACTGAAAGTTTACTTTTGGTCTCACTTGACAAAAAGACACTGAAGGCGTAGAAACTGAATCTGTTGTGGACGGTATGATGAGTCAATTTATGCCATAGTTTAATAACTTAAATGATAATTCCAGAATGGATTAAGCATAAATTAATTCGTAATAATAAAAGAAAACGTTACTTTGTTGTTGTGAAGCTTAGTTTTTCTAGATTGGCAACAAATCCACTATTCTTCTAAGTTTCAAATGTAAACAAATGTGGCTGTTATGATAAAAATATTAGGCTTAACCGCACTTAAACAACTTTTAAATTGTTAATAATTCTACAACTATATCATGCAGGTTAACTAAAGGCATAAAAACATTAACCGGAAGACAAGAGCAACATAATTCAATCATTTTTAAAGCAAAAAATGCACAATTTACAAACATATAAGAATAAAGAAACTGGGCTCAGAGTGGATATATAGATACATATATTTATGTACTTTTGGTGTGGCCGATTGCAACCAAAAAAAGGAGATTAACATCTACATGTTACAGCAGTCCCACATACAAACTTTAAACGTTCTGATGGTATTCGTTTTTGAGTTATGCGAGATACATATACATATATGCGTACGTACAGAAGCCACGAAAAAATCTTTTTTGAACCCATTTTAAATCAGTTTTGTAATTCGTTGGGGGCGAAAAAAGAGTCCTTTATTCTGTTCTTAGGTACAGATGTCACGCAAAAACCTCATTAAATTGCATTCGATAGCGGTCAAAATGGGTATTTTCGTTGAAATATGGTACCCGGAATTCTTCGTGATTAGAAAACTTCCTTTACTTCGTACAAGGAAGTAAAAATAGAAACATATAAAATCTGAAATAACACTATTATTTAGTAAAAGAAGAAGAATATGATAAATATCCAACCCATATAAACAGGAAAAACGTACGTAAAGTTACGTCTTCCAAATCAGGAAGGTGCTGATGGAAATAAAAAGTTGAAAGAAAGGCACCATTTAAAATGAAAACAAACTAATCAAATGAATATAACATATTCTAATAATTCTGATGATGGCACGTTTAGCTGAGCACCATAGTCAGGTAGTAGAAAATTCAAGAGTAGCGTATAGAATAGAAAAGAAGAGACTTTCTAATTGTCATTTATTCAATATTTAAAAAAGATTTTTGTCCTCCGCTGCGGCTGATATGGAAGACTTGAATGAATGCAACAATATACTTGACTGCTAGCTTCGCTTCCTTTCCTTACTGCAAAGCAAACCTTTATTGGCTGCACTACAAAACAATTCTGTACTGGCAATCGAAATATCCCGCAAAAGTTTCCTAAAAATACGAGAACTTTTGCTATAGAAAATTATATTTTTCTGCTGCCATTGCATAACCTGCCCTGACCTGCATATTGGTTAATGGTGCTAAATGCATATCGTTGATTCCGGGTTCAAATCCCTGGCAAGGATGTTTGTAAATGTACGGTGTCTTAGCGGCATGATGATAGTTATAAAAATGGTTTGGTGATTGAAGAAGAGGGATATGAAATGTAATTCCCTCTCCCGAGATGCTATACTTCAAAATTTTCATGAAACTGCAAGGGCAATGGAACTATATTAATACAAGCAACAGTGAATTTCTGCTGTCCCGTCCTATTATTGCATAACTGTAAATGACATTTTCGCTTTCCAGCTTTTCTCGAAAAAGCAAAAATACTTTTCAGATTTAACAAAGACACATATCAACCTAAGCATTTTATAAAATCCGAATGACATAGAGCGAACTTCCTGCAAATATTAACAAATTTTATATCACTAAAAAATATCAAAACTTATTAAGAAATGCATATTATTATTTTTAAATGGATTGCTTTCTTATATTCATGATACACTATAACAATCTGAAAAATAAGGAAGGATATTACATGGCTAGGATTAGCAGCGGCTTTAAATTATGATCAGATGTAAAAGAAACTGCATTCATCCTTTCAGGTGTTTCAAATATACAGAATTTACCGATAATTTGGTCAGCATCTAAGTACTATATACACTTTCTCCCTGTTGTCAGTCTAGATTCAATGTCTTTTTTTTTTCGCCATGCAATATCAGAAATTCAAAATTAAATGAAATTGAAATTTAAACCTTCAAATTATTTAAATGTTACAGAGAAGTTTACTCTTGAAAAATTTTCAAATATTTAAAAAATATAGAATTATAAATAATCCAAGAATTTTGTTTAGCTTCTTATACAAAAATGTTGTTTATACTTAATACTAAATGGTTGAATAAAACTACTGAAATCTAAACTATTGAATAAAATTAAAATTATATTTGAAAAAAAAAATTAACTTTAAAAACTGCAGAAATTTATTTTTGTACTTTCTAGTTTAATATAAAATGGAAGCTCACCAGTGGTCGAATTAGGAAATCGCTGGACAGCGGTAATTGGTCCTGAGCTCCATTTCCAGCGAAGGTTGGCTATGTGGGAGTTTCCGAAGTTTTCCCCATGTGAAACGTGAGTACGAGCCAATTTTCCTTAGAAAGTTCTCCCTGAAGACATCTCTTATAGGCAGATAGCCTCGTGTGCTTCAATGAGCCCACGATCAAATAATTTAATGAGCGTGAAATGGTGCAAACAGGTAATTATCGAAACATTATAGAAGTATGTTAATATTTGAATAAAATTTAAAAAACGAAATGTAAAAAGAGGATTACGATCTGTTATATGATTACTATCAAAGATAAGTAAAAGATGTTACGCAAAACTGAATAACAACAGAATGCTTTCATATTGTTTATTTGTAACGGAATGATTTAATTGCTAACTGAAAATAATAACACTATTTCCAACGGATTAAAAAAAAAAGGCAGATGGTGTTTAATCCAAGGGTGAAAACAGAAAGCAAATCTGTCTCTCTTTTTTGAAAGAAGATGACAACAAAAGCATATTTGAGAGTACATACAAGAGATAGGTAGGGAAAATTCATTGTTCAGAGTTAATTAGTTCTAGAAATTCGAAATTCTTGAAGTCCTATCTATTTAGTAATGATAACAAAAACTGAAAATTCGCAACTTTCTATATTAACTAGTATAATTCCCTGTTATATTTGAATTTAATGTAATTTTAGAAGGAAATAATATAACTCCTGTTGTATCTGAATTTAAGCAATTTTTTTTTTTTTTTTTTTTTAGAAATATAACACTCGCCCGCAAAAGTCAATAAATTAGACTTTTGTGGCGAGTTAGCCTTATGACTGAGTTTAAGGATAAAAATATCTCCGACTGAACACTCCTGTGCAATTTTTTTCTTAAGACGGGGGTTAAATAATTGAGTTTGCACTCATTTGAAAAGTCTTTTTATTAATTAATCCTTCATGACTTGCATTGGTTGCATTAGATCAAGATTCAATTATAAAAGAATAATTTTTTTAAGGCTCTTTATTTCTGCTTTTCGTTTCTAGTATAAAATGATACATTTTTTTTTTTTAAATCAAAATCATAGATTTTATTCTGGAAGAAAAATATTATGCAAAAATAGAGTTAAAAATTTTGTATTCAACCTATTATAGGGTATTAAGAAACTTATTTTATTTGTGATAGTCATGTTTTAAGAATACAATCTTTTCATAATTAATAACAGGCCCAGGTAAAATTACTTTTTATGCGTAAATAATTAAGTTATGCTATATTGAGCAATGTACTTTTTTAACATTGAAAGTTAATGAAATTCTTTTTACATCATCGACTGGCAACAGTATCTATTGCATCGAGGGCAGCATTGTATTACAAAATGAAAACAATAAACACACCAAAAAAGATTTCGTCACATGATTTTTTATAAACATATCAAGTACCAACAAGAATTCGTATAAAATCTTCAAGAAAACAGCTGTTAGAATTTCTAACAAAGAAATCTTAAGGAAAATACTTAATGAAGACAAAAAATTAAGGGGGGGGGACCGGCGTCGGACAAGAGGATCAAAATATTTGCAAGGGATGCAGAAAACAAGAGGTCAAAGGGTAACAATTCACGTGTGGGCGGAAGTAGTTGAGTTCATCCAGGGACAAATCAAAGGAAAGTAATAAGAGAAACATACCTGGCAGGGACAGAGCTACGATTCTTGCATGTGGCACAGTCCGATTGCTTCACGAACTGAATCCCAGCACCCCATATGTGTGCGACAGGGTCGTCCGAATTGTTGGGTGGGGTCGCTCGACCGCACCCACCCTCATTGTGCGACCCACCGCACAACCCGACCACTGTCTAGCGCGAAATGGGAGGGGGGGAGAAAATAAACTCAGAAATCTTCCTTCTTTTAATGAAGGCAACCTAAGACGGCGATAGCGAGCCATCTGCCCCAACTCCCCACCCACCCCTTCGAACGGACTGGCTGTCAGATCGCCGGGACCGAATTTTCTTTTTTCTAGTTTGTTTTTTCTTTCACTCCTTTTCTTTCTTTTTCTTTTCTTTTTTCTGTCTTTCTTTTTCCTCGGAAAAGCAGCGACACGCTATGCCGCTTCAAGATTTCTGTTCTGAAAAGTTAAAACGGGCGTCATTCCATTAGGCAGATTTCGAAAGTTGATTACGGGCTCGCGAGCCGAAAAGCCAAGGCTGAATTTGGAAAAATTCTTCCCTCCCCCCCCCGTCACAAGCGGGGAAGGAAGGAGAGAACATTTATTGCGCGTAGTTGCGATTATTTGGATTTGTTCTTGAATGAAGAATGCCATTAGAGTGACGTAAAAAAGTGCTTATCGTATAGAAACCTGATTCTTCTACTTTGTACCTAATTACTTTGAATAAAAGAGAGCGTTTCGTGGAGCTTACCGTGATTGATGCTCTAATTAGATTCGCAATAATTCTTCGAAATATTACACCCAGTTTTTTTCTTAACATTACATCTTTCAATATTGTTTTTGCAGTGGAGATGAATTGAAAAATAATTGGAATTTTTAGTTTACAAACTGACAGTCTTTGTTTGGAACGCAGAATAGTCTCTAAAATGCGGACACTGTAGTGTTTAAATTTTCCGTAAACCATCGGGGGCCCATCTGTGGCCGAGAGGTAAAGTTGCTGAACACTGATGGTTTGGTCCGAGGTGTAAATCCCTCGAATGGGCTGGCTGCATCGGTGGTTTCGTAGTTTTCCCCATGTATAACGTACATACGAGCCAGTTTTTCTTAGAAAGTCCTCCACGAAGGCATCCCTCCTTTTAATCAGATAGCCCTCGAGTGCTTTGCCGTAATCAAATATACCAAACCGTGAACCAGCGGCTTGTCAGTTCAAATGTAAACTCTAAACTACGTTTGCAAGAGAATTTCTTAACTTCATACTCAGAGCTGTCGTGACCTCTTTTAAGACATACAGGGATCAGAAGCTAGAACTCAAACACAAATGCGGTCTTAACGCGCAATCTGAAAGCAGTTAAAGAACGTGAATCTATTTTCATTTTACAAAATAAAAAATTATTTAACAAAATAAAATTTTTTAGCAAGATTAATAATTCTACTTATATTCATTGTAGCATACACTAATAACAAATGTAACTCAAAAGAAAAAGTAAAGCTCCAGTTTATTTTCTCCTTGAAATTAAAGGTTGGTAATTGCAAGAAATTTCTGTTGGCTACATTTTGAAATTCAGACGTAATAATGGCTAAATATTAAAATTTCATGCTGACATTGATTTCAAATAATTCGTTGTTTAGTGTTTGTTTCAATGATATAAATACTAAATACGTAACTTACTTTAAACTTATACTAAATAGGCAAATTACAAAAGCATTGTAAATTTTCAGCGGGAGGGGGGAGGGTTGCTCAGGGCGGGTGCTGGACTTTTTTCGCCCAATGTAAACTCTGAAATTCTGCCTAGTTCATTCTTAAATTCTGAAAATGGTGCCGCCTCGTGTGGGAATATAGCTTGCAACGGCTTTGGCGCTGGCTCTGCTAGTGTATTGAGAACTAACGAAAGTAAAAATAAACAGGGTTTTAAAAGCGGTATGTAATTTACTCCAACTATATAGCAGTACGAACCTCGCAGCTGTGCATTCACCCAGGAACGGATAGGTGTCTAACCAGGGCGACGAATGGCATAAAGGTGCCTGTACCTTTTTGCACGTTGGCCATTGCACAAGGGGGAGCTGACCCCTTATCAAGTTCAATTTATACCATGAAGAATGCAATCTTCATCAAAATGTCGGGCCGCCTATCTGATATTTATCCAGTGACTTTTATGCATCTGTGAAGATCTTTACCACCAACTTGCATAATCGTGCCGGCATCGTTATGAAATCATCGGGATGGCGGAATATGAAAACTCCTTGTTCTTATGGTATGTAGTAAAGAATTAAATCCGACGGTTATGAATCTGGGACGAGCTGTTTCATATATTTTTGAAATCATTGACATCTGGTGATTAGGCACTCTTGTTACCATCGACAGCTCAGAAAATTTCCCGAATTTCCGATAGCTCCATACGCTCCTGCATCCAGCTAATCAGCTAGTGACTGATTCAAGGAAACTATTTATGATATACCTTTTAAAAAATATTTAAAATAAAAAATAAAAACCGTAAGCACCAGAATGTCAAAGCGCTACCAACTATAGGCTGGCTGAATTAAATTGTCGGGAATATTACTGATTATATCCGAAGTTCTCTCACTTTATCCCAATCATGTGGATTGGCATAGGTGACAAAGCCTCAACCTTTCCATTCTATTTCCTATTTCAAGTGCAGTCTCGCGTATAAGCGCAATCTGTATGTACCTAAATTTAAAAGCAACATATTTACAACAAACACATAATTGAAATGTATTCGCGGGTCGTGTAAAACTGCTTCGGGGCCACATGCTGCCGAAAGGCCTTCATCCTGAGATCTTTGAGCTAGTAATTGTTTATATCTGTATTTCTTACGATTTACTTTCCAACGAAATGCTGCTAAAAATTGACTTTTATCCAGAGACGTAACCAGCGTATTTTGAATAAAATCCCTTTTTCTTATCATTTTCTTCTTCTTTTTTAATTTTTTATTGATGTTTTTTAATTCATGGAAATTCAAATATTTTCCGGATACTTCTTGGGAAAAGTGATTTTTGTTTTTAATATTTGTTTTATTTATTTATTTTAAGTGCAACAGAAATATGATAATTCCCTAGGTGAATGTCTGCTTTTGTGACAATGAAAAAACTGAATCTTTTCTTTCTTGTAGCAAAAAGTGATCGCGTTATAACTCAGTGAAGAGAGTTTCCATATAGTAGCTTAATTATTGATTTGATTCAACTCTCAAATTTGAAGCATTCCATTAAAGAGATCTCTATGTAATATACATAAACACTGACGGGAAGATAATGGTATCCAGAAAATGCCTAGCCAATAACTGAATAAATTCTGTTTTTTGAGAAGGCTTTCACAATACGTTATCATGCATTGGGATGCTCTCTTTTAAATTACTGCACATAGCAAAGATTTCGGGAGAATGAGCGGATTCATTACTAAACGCATTCTGCTAAAGAAAGGAAGTGAAAGATTCTTCAGAAAAAATTGCGTACGAAATTTGTTGATATAGGTGAATTTCATTAGATGTTCATGTAACTATGAAGAGCAATTACATATTCTAGTTTGCAGTTACAAACAAAGTACATTAATAAGCTTTACATTTGATGCTTATAATAACAACCCCTCGCGTCCTACGACAAACAAACAAACAAATCTATAAAGAGTAGTTGCTATAGTGAAAAGGGATTAAATGCGCTGTCGTACTTTCTTACTAAAATCGAAATTTATAAAGAAATTTTATTCATAGGGAAAAATAATAAATTATTTTCACCTTGTTATCAAATAAATATTAGCAATAAAAATAGCGTATCGAAATTAAAACGGAAATATTTACTTCTAAAATAAAGTTTTTTTTAAAAAAAGGGAATCACAAAAATGTCTGTTCTATTTATTATGTATTGTTGCCTGCGACGAGTTCGTAATAGATTCAATGCACACAGGTCCGATGATAGGTTAATAAAATTTATTTTATCAAAAGAAACTTTTCAAAGTTCTGGAATTTTCCAAAGAAATACTCTTGTTCACAGTATCACAGAGTACAATCAGTAGTTACGCTTCAAACTAACTAATAATGTTAAACACAAAGCAATGTAAAGTGCATCTAAAGAGAAAGCTAATCCGAAGATATCTCAGTTCAACTTGAACTAACAATTCGCAACAGTAACAACTAAACAACTGAGAGCAAATGCTTTCTCCCCGGCCTTATACAGTTTCAACCCATTTACTCAATGTTAAATGGACTTGCCCCTGCATTCTTACTTTTACGGCATAGCTCGTCTCTTTAGACTTTTCATGTTATATTACGCAGCAAAATACACTAATTTCACAAATGATTTCACTAAAATCATCTAGGTATATAATTCGTAACAGTATGCAGCAGAAATATAATTGGGAATTGTGCTGTTTTTGTGCATTCTGGATATTTTTTTTCAACATAATTTTTCATTTTACTGAAAGATGATGAAATTAAACTTCATGCGATGATTTACATGCTTGTTCTAAAGAAAAATTGACGCGCGGGCTAAATTCTGACTTTAATTGGAATAAACAATCCTATAAAAACATAGCATTAATAAGGAAACTTCTGGAAATTCTGGCATCGATCATCGTAATGGAAACATCTGTATTATAAGCGATTATTATAGCGAGTGTTAGCTATATAAGGTCAATCAAAACATACCGCACAAGACTACGTAATTTTTTTTTATTTCATAAAAAGAGAGAAATGAAATTTTATAATAATGTAATTTAGTATCTTTAGTAATAACAGCATATCGCTCAAATGTAGAAACTGTTAGCTGTACATCAACATTCTTGCCTGAGTATGAATGCATGTTGGTGAAACGCCAAAGGCTGGTCGGCACATCACATAGTAATTTAAATTTAAGATCTAAAATGTCAGTTGTTAGTATTGTTTTATCATCTTCTTAGAATTTGAACCAAATTGCAAAACTGAGCTAACAAATGTACCAAAACCGAAGCAGCTTTTTCGTATACAATAATTAGATTTACTTAGATAATCATAAAATGTTGACGATCTAAAATTTTTACTACTTGCAGGCAACGTTCCCACTAAGCTATGCTCGCTCAAACTCTGCATAAAAGATTCGTTAATGAATTCTTACAAAATATGAAGCTGCCAAAGTGAAATAACAACTTTCTTATCAAAAATTTATATAACCTAAACTTCTCTGGAATTATTTTACAAAAAACATGATGTTGTTAACATCACATTACCTTGCAACTAATTCTTAACATAAATCATGAAATTAACTTAACATGAAATTGGCGGAATAGCAACGGTAAGTAAACTGTCTCTTACGGTTCATTGTTTGTAAATAAAACTTTATGTATCCCTTTTATGGCTCAATGTTAGTTATAAATACTACTTATTTTTTCTTCTTCTTCTCTCCCATATAGTGGACAATGATAACTATGCGTTTTTATGTGTACATTTGTTCTCATGCTTGATTTGAAAATATCACATCGATCGTAGTATATCCCCTCGTGTTTCAGATTCACAAATCGGTGACTTAGCAATCATAAAATTTTTAAAAGCAGTATAAATTGAGAATTCCCGATACAGTGATAAACGATGCCATACATCTTTTTACAAATTCCCGATAGTGATAAGTGATCAAATACATTTTTTTTTTCAGTTTTTTTCTCAGTTTGTGATATCACTGTTCAATTTTCTGGACAGGATGATCAACTTTATTATTTGACATTTTTAGCTTTATTTATTGAATATCACTTTCTTCTTCCCTACGCCACATAAAATTCAACAACAAAATTCCAGAGTATTTAAAATAATCCCAGATTTTTAGAATAACGAATATAGGGTTATTGTTACTACACATTTTTTAAATATTTGTGATATTATGTATATCTGCTATACTATTTCTTTAAAAATAATAAGTAGTGATAGAGCATCCTTTTATTTGAAAAATGATTCTATGCAAAAGTGAAACGAACGCAGAATTGATGACTGAGATTTGTAGGTTTAATTGCTTCATAACGAGAACTCTTCTTCATAATGAACTTAGTCTCCCTGCATTTAGCATAATTCAGAGAAAACGTTTATAAATTTAATATATTGTTCTCAATAACATACCTACTACATTAAGTGCCAAATTTTAAAAGTTTTGGAATATGTCATAATATATTTTTATACAAAAGTCTGTTCAGAGCTTCAAGTAAGTTCCAATGCATCAATTTTGACCAAAATCCAACATATTATTCTCATTGATATATTACGCAGCAAAATAAAAAAAGTCTTAAATACTAAAATAAAAAAGTTTCGGATTATATTTTAATATAGTGTTTCATTAAAATCCTAATGGGTTTCAAGAAACGTATTACTCCCGGTTGTCCATTAAAAATTATTATGAGCTTCATGTAAACTACTGTAAAGGCCCTTATTGTCGCGATTATCGAGAGCTCGTCGTAATCGCGAAAATTTAAGCCTTTATACTTTTTTTTTTAAATACTTTTTTCCCCGCCTCAAATAATAATAAAAAATCAGAAATTTTTCACTTACCCAAAATTTAATGATTTATTGCACAGTTACAAGCTTTTTCTTGACAACTTTCTTTCTTATAACTATTTTTTGAGTAATATACAACTCTATTTGTCGAATATAAAAAAATAAAATTAATAGAAGGCAGCTCGTTCACTTCGAATACTATTTATACCAGCTTATTTGAAGCTATTCAAAATTATCTCATGTTTGGCTTCAATACCATTAAATACGCGCACAAGTTAAGAAGCGTGAATTAGTTTTAGTCGTGATATTCGCAAGTCCACAGATTCCTTTTCCTCTAGAAATTGAAGCTCATTAGAATACCACTCAATAAACTCATTCTTGAGCAAACGCCTGAACTCGCCATTTAGACGGGAATGGGGGGGGGGGACGAACGTTTCGGACAAAAGGAAGTTTCTTAAAATGCTTTATGCAAAAGATGCACTTTTGGAATTTTTCAACTTCGAACTTTACGTAAGTACTATTTTTGAAATTTTTCAACTTTCGATTCTGTTCATATCAAATTCGCGAAAAATTCAACTCGCGAAATCATCGATATATTCATTCTCGCGAAAATTACGGCCCGCGAAAATAAGGGCCTTTATAGTATTCATTCCGGTTGTCCAGTTTTACCTAAAGTCTAATCGATTCTTTATATGAATGCTGAAACCTAAAATATGGAAAACAGAATTTTTTGGAAGTTTCATATACAAATTATTGCGAGCGAAAAAATCGTCACACACATACAGACAGACACTATAAAAATAGCAAAAACGGGTTGTGGGGACCATTATTCCTGCTTATTCACTGAAAACTCGCTATCTAGTATTCGACCGAATAGACTGGCAGTAGGTAAAAATCTAAAATTCAAAAGGAATGAATGATATGAAATATTATTCTACACCTTCATGCCGTAAATGCATAAAAATTTCTTAAGTGCGTAACGAATGATTCAATTCATATGACTGAATTTCGTGAAATTTAAGTCATTAAAAAAATAAAGACATTTAATTCAGCAGTTGTAGTAAAAAGATTACAGGATTCTAATGTTCCTTCTACACATGATCTAATTTTTAGATTTTTTTTAGCCTGAATATGCACAGTTCCTTCACTGAATTTTCATGCAGTTCTGCGAGAATTTCTTGAAATCAGTAAAATTTGCAAAGAATCTACAAAAAAATCTGGACGGTGAAGTAAGATAGCGAGAGACAGCATTATTGGAAAATCTCAGTCTGCATGTCTCGATAACTAAAATCCAGTATTTATAATTACAGGGGCTTAAAACAAACGTTCGAAAACAATCAAATCTTAACTTATTGCGTTATCAAAATCGCGAATATCCTGAAGAGGACATTTTGTTAGTTTACATTTGGAATAAAAATTACTTAGATTCATATTAGCTGCAAAACTGTAAACATCTGCTACTTCACTGTAAGAGACATTTTTTTTTTTCTTGGAAATTTATACATTTCTTACTATTTCTTCAGTTTTACTGAAGATTGTCTCACTGAGTTTAAAAAGTAAATTCTCATTTCTCTACAAGATATTAAAAAAAATGAAAAGGTTTTAATAAATGCGCTGTTCTTTCTTTTTTAAACAATCATTCATTCAATAAGCAGCAGGAATTGGTTTCTTAACAGCTCCTTTGTATCAATCATACAGTCTTTATCTTAAAGCATTCATGCGTAAACGAATGACGAGGTTTCGTGTCTTTCAAGGCAATTATCGTATTTATTCTTTCAGATCTAATTAATCTGTGTGTAATCAATACCTCTGTTTCTAATTCGTTTGTTGATCTGAATTCAAAATATAGTATATATTATGAATAAAGCAATTAAAAATAAGCATTAAGGAGTAAAAATGTAAGTTTTATTTATATTATATTTTATTCTGAAAACTTTTATTTTATTAAAAATTTTTGGCTGTATGGGAGAAAATATTTTTGCTGCATTTTTTGCTGTCTAACCTATTCGAAGCATTTTGTTACTGAAAAATTAAAAAAGCATATTAAAAACAATACATATGTTTTTCGTTTTGGCATTTTGCGTTGAAAACTTTGAAAGGCTGTATAACTTTTCAAATTGTTGCCACCAAATATTATCGTACTGTATTATATTTAAAGAAATTAACTAATGAAGAATCTGCATAAATGTATGTATGTTTCTCGCATTGTGATAAAACAACGGTACCTAGAGCCATCACATTTTGAATAACGCAATCCTACTGCGCATATGAGCATCAGGAAGCCCAAATTTAAAATTTGGAATTTGTTTTATTATCGATTTCATATTTTGTAAAACTTTAACGAATTTTTGATTAACAAACTCAAGGATTTCAAAGCGTGAGACTATGTATTGCAAATTTTAAAGATATGCTCAAATTAAAATTATTTTGCGATATTGCTTTTGAACTGAATTTTATGGTTTAAGTGCGAAGAACATGATATTTAATAAATAAAGGTAACACAAAATGTAAAAGAAAGCCCCTTTGGACGTAATTTAAAATCTGAAACCTTTCAGATTTTCCTTCTTTTTAATCTTATGATTCCTTTAACATACTTTTTATTATTATTTATTTATTTATTTTTTTATTATGTAAAATGGCATAAAACGAAAAATAACAAAATACATTACCATTCGCTCAAAATTCAAAACTAAAATGCATGAAATCTAAATATTACAACAAACTTTCGAAGTAGTAATGCGTAATTATCATATTTATGAAATAATGAAATAAGGGAGAATAAATGCGTAATTTATCAGTGTTTGCGATTAAACTCTAAATATCGTTTATAAGCATTTAAAAAAAATGATGAAAAATGGGTATTTGAAAGTAATGCAGTTAGTTCGCGTAATACTCGCCATCCAGCAACTCCTCATATTTTGTTCAGTCTCCGTCTCCCTCTTACACGTGGGCCTCCAACTTGCTCTTATCTACTCACATGTCCCATTCTAGTCGTTTCATTCAGGCAATCCAATCATGTCACAAAGCGTAGAACAAGCGTGTGTTTTTTGTATCATAGCAGAATTTAGGGATCCCAAGTTTTATCATTACAGCAATAACAGACTCTGGCATACAAACACAAAAGACTGTATTCACAAAATCGTACAGTTAAAAATTGGCTTTTGCTGATGGCATTGACATCGTGAGGAAAGCGAAAGCAGCAATAGTTGAGGCTTTTTGTGCTCTCGAGTCGGCAGCAAAATATATTGGCTTGATCGTCAATGAAGAAAAAGCTAAATTTACGGCAGTTAAACTAAATGATATAACCTGAAAACGCTGTTTTTTTTTTTTTTTTTTTTTTTTTCCCAGTGGCAGGCGCAAGTGGTCATAGACTTTGGCCACTGCTAAAGCGGGAAGCGGTGGGCACTTTATTATGGAAAGCACGTAATGAATGGGCCATTCCTCCTACCTACTAGGTGGACTAGGTTTCTCCTATGAAGGGACACAGAATATATATGCGTGCCTTCTCCGAGATTCGAACCCGGGGCTTTCGGTACGGCAGTCAAAGCCACTAACCACTTTCTCATTTGGGCGGCCCGCTGAAGATAAATGACTATATTTTTGAGGAGGTTGGACTAATTAAATTTTGGGGTAAAATTGTAAATAATAATATTGATATAACTACTAGAATCAAGAACCGAATTAACATGGTTAACAGATGTCATTATGGATTAAGAAACCAGTTTAAATCAAAATATTTAAGCAGTAAAACTAAAATATGTTTGTACAAAGATCAGTGAGTGTTGGGCAATGAAGTGTGGAGAGAAAATGCAGTGTGGAGAACAAGGTTTAACTTTGAATTACAGCCAAAATTTTGAGAACCAAAATATAATAAAAGTTTTTAAAACCTCTCAAGTAAGATAGTTAGGTCATATATAAATGAGGAGATAAAGATTAAAACCCAGTGAAGAAAGTGACATTCCAAACGCCAGAGGGAAAGAGAAGGAAGGAAGATCACAAACGAGGTGGCTAGATAATATGGAAAAGTGGTTAATGAATTTTATTGTCAATAAATGGAGAAATGTACCGTTGGAAACGTCAAGTTGGTGGAAACTGACTGAGACAACTTTGTCCTGAATGTAAGAAGAAAAAAACTTTTTTACCAATATCTATCGCCATAAGTCGCATTATGTTATTGAGATTACAATAAAGAACTCGAAAGCTATCTGCCTAAAGGAAAGGATGCTTCAGTGAAGAACTTTCTAAAAGAAACTGATTCGTATTCACATTATGCATGGGAAAACCGAGGAAAACGTTTATGCAGCCAGCCCATTTGCAAGAATTTGAACCCGAATCTAACTACCAATGTTTAGCAGTTTCACCGCTCGGTTGTTAGTGGGCTGGGAGTTGTCAAAGAAAAAAAAATTTGACAAAATAAAGAAGTTTGCAAAAGAGTGTTGGCACTTAAACGACACGCATATCGTTTACTTGCAAAAATTGTAGTAGTCGTTTAGAAGGTCGGAGAACGATACTGTAACGATACCACCCTAGGCTCGTATGGATTCTACCCTAGGCCCATACTGGAATAAGTGGTAAACTGTAACTGTAGATAGGTTTCAAGTGAAAAAACATGACAAAACAAAAAGGATTTGTTGAAATTATGATGAAAGTGCATTTAAAAGCTAATATTCGGCTTATCTATTTGATCACTAAGCTGTGACTGATTATTTAATAAAATACGTGTTTTGTTCAGGTTGTCTTCCTTCTAGAGACGTAAATATGTACTGCTCTGCGCATATTCCGAGAAAAAGTAATAAAAGAATATGCAACTAAAATATATATTAATGCAACTAAAATAAATATTCGGCTTATCTATTTGATCACTAAGCTGTGATTGATTATTTAATAAAATACGTGTTTTGTTCAGGTTGTCTTCCTTCTAGAGACGTAAATATGTACTGCTCTGCGCATATTCCGAGAAAAAGTAATAAAAGAATATGCAACTAAAATATATATTAATGCAACTAAAATAAATATTCGGCTTATCTATTTGATCACTAAGCTGTGATTGATTATTTAATAAAATACGTGTTTTGTTCAGGCAGTCTTCCTTCTAGAGACGTAAATATGTACTGCTTTGCGCATATTCCGAGAAAAAGTAATATAAGAATATGCAACTAAAATATATATCAATAATTGCAATGGCAGATTAAACATTTGATGAGCAAGAAAGATAAATCTTTACAATCTTATTGAAAAATATTGGTCCAAAAACAGAGCAATTATGTTTCTTTGCGAGTGAAATTTTTTTAGATGCTGTTAATTCTTTTATTTCTTCTCAAGCAATAGTTAACACGTTTTAAAAATTGAATATTTCAGAATTCTTATAGTAAATAATTGCCTATCTCAGCTTACTCAAAATGCTTGTTAAGATCATGTTTTACACTCCCAATGCTAGGATGACTAACTAAACCTTGTTCGTGATATATTTATACAAGATTTCAAAGGATTACATATTATAGCACTAAAAAAATAAATAATTACAATAATAATAAACATTAGCTATTCAAAGCCTTCATCATCCTAAAAGCGAGAAGGTTGAAGGATATTTTAGTATGTATAATATTACGGATAGAAAACAAAGCATTGTAATTACAGATCGAAGACAAAAGCTCAAGGAAAAGAATGCTGGGACTACAGTGATATTTGCATTTTAACTTTTTTTTTTTTTTTTTCATATTATTCTAGTAGTTCATTTGATTACAGCAGATTCGAAAAACCAGTGACCTGTGTTTTCTTTCTCTTCTTCGAATGCGAATAAAGGCGAAATTTAAATAATTGACATTTTATTTTTAGCGAAATCCCCCCTTTTAATGTAAAAACTATGCAGCCCTACTCTTAATCATTAACTTTCATTTCAGATATAGATGATATAATATACAAGAAACAGAGTTATAAACTTGGTAGTCGACTAATTATAAAGCATTTGAAACTTATTATTTCTTCTTTCCTGACGTTCATGCAATAAAATAGCACTTATTTCATTATGTTACAATATGTTGTGAAGATGCCGAGGCGAAATGATTTTAATGAAAATAAAGGAAAGGCCTTATGTATTGTCATTTAGCAACAGAGTCTATCGCTGACAGAATTTTAGAGCAAAGGAAAATAAGAAAAACGTCTTCGAAGTGTTTAAAAAATTGTATGTTATATCCATATATTTACGTCATATCCATAATACACCCTTACGTACCATACATATAATTCTCAAGTCATTTGGTATATTAACATACTGATAAATTATATCGAAAGTTTCTCAAATCAAAACTGTTGAACATTTTTTTCTTTATAAGAAACTCAGACAAAGTAAGGCCCGAGGGGAACGTACGGCCCTTCCAATGACCGTATTTCTCACGATAGTTTAGTTATTTTGCTTAAAAAAGGCATCAAAAGATAGAAAATCTTTTGATGCCTTTTTTGAATTTGAAAATTTGAATTTTTGAAGCATTTTGAATGTGTCACAACTCATGAATTATTAGGGTTACACTAAATCTGGTTATACTGTTTAGAGTAATAATAAACCTAACAGACGGGAAGCGAATTATCGCTGTGTCTGAAACAACGACAAAGTGTTGAGAAGGTTAAAAATAACCTTTTATTTAAACAGGAATGAGAATGCAAAGGTACTCTTTTGTGCTACAATATAACCACAACTTGTGGTGATGCAACCAAATAGCATAGTCAGATTTAAATCAAATGTTGAACAGTAGTTTGTGAGATCCAGTTATTTTTTTTTTTTTTTTTTATCATAAAGTGGTAACTATAATCTACTTAAGGTTGTACTTTGCGAATTCTCGCACAGGCGTGAAGATGAACACAACAGGAAAAGGGTGTAAGAGACAATTTTATTTATCGCAAACAAGTTAACAGATGCTTTTACATGCTTACAACCAAAACACCATCAACTTGTGCGAACTTAAACAATAATTTAACGATAAATGAAAGGTAAAGATGCTGTGTTAGACCATATAATTCAATTTAACCTAAGAAGCTGTCAGAAACCTGTACCGGCGATATATTAACTAGACCGGCGATATACTAACTAGAATGTGTAACCGCTACAAAGATAACAGCTGAAGCACAAAACAGCAAACGTGCTCTTTCGCTAGGGAAATCACGTTGTTTCTAACGTTTCCGTTCCAACAGTTTAAATACTCTCGTTCACCTACTTCGTTTACATCCTGGCGAGGAAATGCGAGGGGAAAGAAGAGAATTCAGGAAAGGTTTGCAAATTAAAATAACTATTAGTAAAACTAAATAGGACCCTACAAGTCAGACTCACAGTTAGTTACTATACTAGAAGCTGGCTCACTACTCTACCGGAGCGTCAGAATCAAAATATCAACAGCGAGAAAACTCAAAGCGGAGTAATTACAACTATTAGCAGCCAGAGCTTAAATTGCGCCGGAGCCCACCGGATTCAGGCTCCGGTACTTCTTCGTTTTTGACATATATTCTAATTCTAGTCGGAGCGCACCGGAGCCCTAAGTAAGAAGTCTCCGGCACTTTTTTTTATGTAACGGAACAATTAATTCAGCAGAAATTTGATCTAGAAAATTTTATTTCTACCAATAAAATCGCTTATTAAATTTTAGTTTATCTCTTTACATTTGGTTTAATTTTTTAATTGTTTAATTACTTTAATCTTTAATTATATATTAATACATGATAGTTATGAATTAATTAAATAATTATTAATTTATTTGATACTCATTAACTATTTAATTTTTAATTATTAATGATTTAATAGTCATTTTATTTATTTATTTACTCTTATTCCTCTTTCCTGACGGTCTTCCACAAGGCTCCGACACTTCTACTTTTAGAAATTAAACCCTGATTAGAGTTAGTAGGAAACTAACACATAGCGCGCACACAATGCCAGAAACACGCTCTCTTAAAATCCAGAAACCTGAGTTTAAGTACTACCGTCTCATTTGCATTCTGATAAGGAATACTGAAAAGAGAAGTTATAGTAAAGGCTAAAATTATAAATAATTGGTTAATTACCATAAAATTCCCTATAAATTATTTTATAATTTGTAGTTTTTGTTCAAATCAAGGTAGAAATTCGTAGATTGTAAATGTCTTCATTAAAAAAAAATAAATAAAAAAATAACGATTTAAAAAAAATTTAAATAAGCTTTGCGGTAATTTGTGATCATTCTCCAACAGAAATTAGTAATGCACCGTGAGTTACAACTAGAAATTATAAAATTGTAGTGTGATACTGATTTAAGAGAGCTGTCCTGAAGAAATATGTAAATTTTACAATAATCTTAATTCAGAGAAAGTGAATAAGCATGAGGATTTTGCTGAAATTTTAGAAATGTTAGATATTTTGGATCAACTTTCATGTGAGAACTAACATTTTATTCATGATCCTCAATGAAAACATATACGACTGTTAGACTGTGTTAGGAAAGTTACATCTAAGGCGGGAGGAGGAAAAAACTCGTCTTATTACTCGTGCATTACTCGTCTTATTGAAAGTTATTAGAATTCAAATTCCCTGATAATAATAATTTGCATCTAAAGGGCTATTTAAGGGCTTTTTTTTAGTATCTAAATGTGCCGGGGCACATTTAGATACTACTTTTCGGGTAGACTTTATGGCTGTGATATTTTATCTCAGCTTATTGTAACCAAATTCGATTTTGCAGTTGAATACAGCTGTATAAAATCGAATTTCATTAGAGCTAAAAATTTCAAAATTGCAGTAATCTGAAAATAAAGAAGTTTATAATATTTTTTGATGAGAATAACGTATTATCCAAGCATTTAAAAAGCGGAATGAAAAAAAAAAAAAAAAATCTCCAGTGCTATATAAGGAAACTGCATTTTACATTGAAAGAAGACGTTGTATACTAGACATATTTTGGGCTAATACAAAATACAAGGTCTTGTTCTCGTAGTTGTGCGCTAAATCACATTCACACGTTTATCCGATAATGTATGGTTCTATTCAGTTTATCAACATGAGCCCCACCCACACCAAGTCATCAAGAAGAATACTTTCTCAGAAAGCTGTATCTCTTCCTCAATCTCCATAGAAGGAAAAAATATACTGTAAACTATTCTACAAAGTGAAAAAAAAATAGACTGTTTTTCATTCTTTTCTCTGCATCACACTCTTTTTTTTGGGGGGGGGGTAGGGGGGACATACTGTTACATACATGGGATAGTGACATACAGGGAATAAGTAATTAAATACTTTGAGAACTACTGAAGAATGACATTTAATTTATCTTTAATCTAAACGTAAAGTCTCAAATCCATTATAAAAAAGGTCGTCAATAACAACAAAAAGTTTCAGGATTTATTATAAAGAAGATTATCGATATGCAATAACACAGAAAATATGTTCATTATGCATTATATTACAAAGTAAGCAACATAAGCTAAATGAAAAAAGTTTACCAGCGGATTTTATCGTTCAATAACCCATTTCACTGGTGTTAGAATATTTTTTATTTTCGCTTTTTTACTAAATAATGCCATCTGGGACCGAATGGATAAGACCCCTGCAAAACAGGTAGTTCAAACCAATTCCGATCCTGGAATGCGGCTAGCTGTATGGACGTTTTCGTGATCTCACTCATATGTAACATCAATATGAGCAAATTTCCTTGGAAAGCCCTCCACGAAGGATATCGTCCTTTATGCAGATAGCAGTCGTGCGTTTTGCCAGTCGTGCGTTTGCCAAGGGCTCTCAACCAGAAGAGAGAGAGTTCTCTACAAAGTAGAGATATTTTGCAGATTTAGGAAGCTATAAAGATCGACGAATACGATTAAATTAAGCAGGCTACTCAGGGCTAAAAAATTTAGTTGCAAGTGTCATATAAGTGCATCGAAATGAACAAAAGGTTTCCGTTTATGTTTATTAAACATGTTAATTAAATGCATAATTAATAAATGTACATTTATTAAATATAACAAAACCTTGATTTTTTTATGTGCCTTTACGGTATATTAAAATGAAATGCACTGAAGTCTTCCTAAAACGATCAATTATAGTTTCCGACGAGATTTTGGTCATTTTTTTAAAGGTGGTTGTTTTAGGTAAGACGATTATTGGTGATGCTTAGTGCTCTCAGACAGAGTAATCATTTCTAGATATGGTACTCTCAGGGAGATAAATTTCATTATACAAATTAGTCTAATTAAATTATCATAATTTTATATTGAACACTTTATTTAGGATGCATTTACTTGAATCATAAAACCGCGGTGAACGGCATTTTCACAAGGTGAAAGAATGTGAAGGGGGGTAGAGGAAGAGTTAAAACCATCGAACAAAAACAATTTCATTCACTATTTAGCTGTTGCGTTTTGCTTAGTATAAAATTTATAGTTGAACAGTCACAGAACATATATTTTTAAATATTTGTATTTTTAAAATATAGTATATAACACTATTATACACAAGTAATATCAAAATGCAAAACTAAAACCGTTGAGATTTAAGTGAACTCGCTAAAAGTATCTCAATCCTTATACTTTTGGGACAAAAAGATAAGAGTGAGAAAAAGAAAACTGACAGTTAATTGGTTCTAAAAAGAAAAACAAATAAAACTTTTGAATTCAATTAACAAAAAACAATTAAAAATAATGTATGCGACAGTAATCCATTATTAAATATTCATTTATGTCATAAATTCCAACCAAACTGTGATAACTTCAAAATGACATTAAGATTTGAAAAGATGTTTCTTCATCAATTAGAGGGAGCTCTAAGATATTATCTTATAAAATAACAATCAATTTTAGATTAGAGATGGCAATGATTACTACTGAAAACATTCAGTGTGAAATTATGTTTCTCAAAAGGGCAATGCGAGAATTAAAAAGTATAGAATAAATCCAACTTTACAGACATATAAATACATTTAGAGACTTGGCGATAAATTTAAAAGAAGATTAAACGAAATTAAATAATAAATAAATAATACTGAATAAAACTAAACGAAGGTGGATCAATTATTTTATTGCTTTATTTTACAAAATAACTCAAACTTTATGTAACAATGAGCAGTAAAGTTAAAAAAATAAATTAGCTCAATGGAATTAATCAAAAACTTCCATCTTTAGGGTAGAAACACTGATAAGCATCAATAAATATTGATCAAGCTGAGTGCATCCAAGCCACATATATTTTTTCTCTAATAATCTATCTCTCTAAATTTTTCTAATATAAGTTCGCATTTTGTTTCCATTCAAATTTTCTTGCCTTAATACAGAAAGTTTCTTAGGATCAATCTCCAGGTTTCCTAATACATTATATATCAAAATCAAAGAATATTAAGAGAAATAAAACTGAACTCTTACTTATAAAAAAAAGAAAAACGAAACATTATTGGACATAAATTATCTTGTTTGAAGTTGACTTATTTCAAAATATTGAATTTTAATTAAAATTTATGGAAATTTAAAAGTGATCGGAAAATTTTCTGCCCTGTTTTGCGACAAATCTCTCTTTAATGTGCTATATGGTCTCCACTAACAAGAATACAAACCTCATATCTTGATTTCACAGAATTTAAAAAACTGCTGACCAAGTCCTATTTTTTAACCATCATGTCTAACTTCTGCAAGGGCACTATTCAGATCCTGGAGGGTCCGAAGAAGCACTGAGAGAGCTGCAGTTTGGTGGCCTACGACACTGCACTTTATGCTCAGTCTGCTGAGTAAGCTGGTTAGTTCATTTAAGTGATATCATCTATTTCCAAGTTCTCTGATATAAGAGATGCTTGGCGTATGAGCATTATTATCCATTAGCAAAGAATGTGGGCCAACAGGCTCTAAACAGCCTTACATAGGTTTTCAAAGTATCTTCCACATATTTGTGACCGGTTACGGAACGTCTGTCAAAGATATCACAGTGTGGCCATTTTCTGCCATGCCGTCCCAAACCCTGAAACAACAGATTTCTGCATACCATTAGTAGTAACTGCAGATAACTGTGGGTGGAAGTGACGCCACAGAAAAGGGGTGTGGATTCTGACATCTGGAATTTTCCCGGAAGTGACGTAGATGGACTGGAATGCCGTCATGCAGAAAAGTTTTTATTTTGTTGCAACAGCAATACTTTTTGTTTTCGTAGCAACGACGTTTTGAACCACGTGTTTCGAATGACATTACGTTTTAATTATCTAATGCTTCGTTATTTTAAATTATTTAATATTTTTTAATCATTTAGTACGTCATTATTTTTTATTATTTATTTTCTTAATTATTTTTAATTTATTTTATAACTTAATTTTAATATAGCAATTTTTAAAAATTGCCTTACGGCTGGGATTCGAACTCGTCACATCTTGCATGGGAGACACACGCTTTAACTTAGCAACGCTTTGTCTCTTGAACCTTGTTATTTCACTTTGTGCACCCTCTTTGCCCATTCGACCTTGCGTAGCAGAAACCATCATGATGTCACTAGGGAGGATTGCGCATGCGCGAACCTGCCTTGAATATAAACCGCTTTACAACTTTGTGCTTCCGCGAAGGCGAACGAATACAAACTTGACAACCAATCAGATTCTCGCTAACATTTTCCTTCTTCTTTCAGCGTTTATTTCCTTGTACTTCGCCTATATATTTCGTCGCCTTGACGATTCCAGTCATAAAGAACTCACCGACTACTATCCTTCAATATAATATGCTGTAAAACACCCAAGATCTATTAATCACAGTGCACACTGGTGGTAGCTGTAAATATACACTCTTAGACAAGGGGAAAAAAAATAAACGACGCACCAAGAAGGAGTTACCTGAATGGAACGAAAATCGGTAGAAGTGATGTACATGTACAGAAAAACAAATTATAACAGTTTGAGGAAAATTGGATGATTTATTGAAGTGATAGAGCTTTACAAAGTGAAAAAGTCAGTAACGCGTTTGTCCACCTCTGCCCCTTATGCAAGCAGTTATTCGGCTTGGCATCGATCGACAGAGGTTGTGGATGTTCTCCTGAGGGATATCGGGCCAAATTCTGTCCAACTGGCGCGTTAGATCGTTAACATCCCGAGCTGGTTGGAGGGCCGTGCCCATAATTTTCCAAACGTGCTCAATAGGAGAGAGATCCGGCGACCTTGCTGGCCAAGGTAATGTTCTTCGGAAAGCACTAAGGCAAGCAGTAGAAACATGTGCAGTGTGGGGGCGGGCATTATCTCGCTGAAATGTAAGCCCAGGGCGGCATGACATGAAGGGCAACACAACGGGCCTTAGAACTTCGTCGACTTACCGCTGTGCTGTAAAGTTGCGACGGGTAACAACCAAAGGGGTCCTACTATGAAATGAAAGGGCAGCCCATACCATCGCTCCTGGTTGTCCGCCTGTCTGCCGGAAGACAGGTTGGTATCACACCACTGTCCGGAGCGTCTCCAGACTCGTCTTCGCTGGTCTTTGGGGCTCAGTTCAAAGCGAGACTCATCACTGAAGACTATTCTACTCCAAGCAGTGACATTCCAGTGCGAATGAGCCCGACACCACTGCAAACAGGCTTGACGTTGTACAGAGGTCAATGGTAGTCGGCGCAAGGGGCGCCGTGACCTCAGCCTCCTTTCTGTGAGCCGTCTATGAATGGTCCTTGCGGCCACTGAAGCACTAGTTTCACGTACAATCGATCATAATGATGCATCTGGGGCTGCGAGTGCCGCTCTGACGATTGCTCGGTTTTCACGTTCTGTCGTTTCTCTAGGACTACCGCTTCCTTCTTGACGCTGTGTGCGTCCATGGTTCCCCCATTCCTGCCAACATCGTCTAATACGAGCATTGCTCCTGCTCAAATGTCGAGCTATTCGCCGATAAGACCAATCGGCTCCTTTGAGCCCAACTACATGAGTTCTCTCAAATTCATATGCGCATATCATTCGTGCACCTGTATGCGAGGATAGTTACTGTCTACCAGAGTACACGGAATGAAATTCGTGAAGAATTTATGACCTGGAATTGTAATTTCTCCTCTTAAATATCCTGCCAGTTGCGCAGATCAGATGCGCTGTAGCGACAACCGTTTATTGATTGGCAGCCAAAATGTAAAATTTTGCATT
The DNA here is from genome assembly GCF_044657685.1 of Stegodyphus dumicola. NCBI lineage: Eukaryota > Metazoa > Arthropoda > Arachnida > Araneae > Eresidae > Stegodyphus > Stegodyphus dumicola. The sequence continues at coordinate 157,949,594 of NC_140771.1, read as the reverse complement.
TTCTGTCGAAACCTGTATGCATATCAATTTGTGTCCAATTTGCTTTATATCTTCTCGGTGCGTTTTTTTTTTTTTTTCTAAGAGTGTATATGTTTAAATATAATCTAAACTCGTGTTTTTTGGGCAAAGCTTCTGGATTCTGTCAAAACGCGCTGACAAAGGCTAAAGGATTTTGATTATATTCTTATTTCTATTAATTGCATTTTAGTACTTTTATCTTGAGATTACACTGGTGTGCAAAAATTAAGGACGAGACGGTTTTTTTCAATATAACTTTGTACAAAAGCTTTCCAAATCAACACATTTAATACCGTAAGATCCCCAATACGTAAGGACATGAGGAGTAATGTAAGCAACACTTACTAAAAGAGAAATTAGAGGGATAAAAAGAAGCTTTATTGGAAAAGTAGCATGGAGCGCAATGCGACTGAAGGCCGAAACATCCCTGTGATGGATGTCCAGCAAGAAACATCCGTTCTTTAATAGGGGATATGATCTTCCCTGGCTGCGAGGCAGGTTTCACAGCTTCTGCCAGTGCTGAGAATGAGGGTGTCAATGAGTTGTTGAGGCATTGCTGCCCATTCGTCTTGCAGCGCCAAATGAAGCTCCGGAATCGTTACTGGTGGTAAGGTACGAGCTGCCAAGCGTCTGCCTAGAAAATCCCATACATGTTCGATGGGATTGAGATCCGGAGATCGTGCCGGCCAATCCCTACGTTCAATATCCTCACTCTCTAAGAGCTGTTCGGCAGCTACTGTGCGATGACATGGTGCAATGTCGTCCATGAAAAGGAATTGCGGACCCATAGCGCCTCTAAAAAGACGCACATATGGAAGAAGAATCTCGTTACAATAACGGATCCCGTTGACTGAACCTGCGTCGAAGATGTGAAGGTCTGTACGACTACCAAGCATGATGCCTCCCCAAACGAGAACACCGCCACCTCCCTACCTGTCCCTTTCAATGATGTTCGAGGGATGATTGCGGCTTCCCCGCTCTCTCCAGATGAGTATGCCATGAGAATCGCTACTCAGACTGAATCTTCTCTCATCTGTAAAGAGTACACGTCCCCATTCATTGTCTCTCCAATTCCGGTGTTCCCGGCACCACAGAGAACGCCTTCTCCGATGAGCAGGCTTTAGAGGTACTCACCGTACAGGGCGTCGTGCAAACAGACCACCACCGTGCAGTCTTCTGGCCACGGTAAAACGCGATATCGGTCGTCCAGTCGCCTGTGTCGTGTGTCTAGCGATTTCTCCCGCTGTCTGCCGCCTGTTTCTTCTGGCCTGTAAGGAATATACCGGTCATCTGCGGGTATGGTTCCTCGTGGACGACCACTACTAAACCCCCGGATAGCTGTTCCTGTAGTTTGAAATTGTCTCCAAAGTCGTGAAACGATGCTGTGAGCAATTCCGAACTCTGCAGCCACACTTGTCACACTGCGGCCTTCCTCCAACTTCCCAATGATTCGAACTCGGGTAAAAGCATCCAGATGTCGTCTAACAGATTGATTATTCGCCATTTCTCGCTCAGGCAGCAACTCGGTGTGATTTTAACTGCTATACGGCGTGCAATCTCTTTGCCAGAAATAGTGATCTTACACCGACAACATGCTTTATACTACTCAGACACTCTCCCATTACGTCTACCTGCATATCTGCGCATGTGCTACCGTACATCACCTTACTTAATCTCCTGATTGGTCTTTCCGTCCGCTCTGCCTCTTCGTTCAGCTGATATGCTAATTTTTCGACTTCGTCCTTAATTTTTGCACACCAGTGTACTACCACTAATTTGCTGCGAACCTCATTCACCAATTCAAGTCACTTGCATACTGCGAACTCAGATGAATATTTACAAGATTAATATTGTTAGTAGTGCTTTTTTGGCACAGCTTATTTACTATGCAAAACACTCTGGCGAAGGCAGAAAGCCTTTTCTTTCTAAAAACCTTACCACATTCAATCTAATCTATTTTAATCATACATTATACAGTAAATGTGATCTCACCATAAATTGTGTTAAACTGACTCTTGCATTCTCATTCGCCCGTTAAAACACGTGAAATCAAATAAATATTATAAGTTTATTTTAGTACTCAGTGTTTTTGGCACAGCTTATGGAGTATCTGAAACATTCTGACAAAGCTGGAAGGACTTTGTTTTTCCTTAAGTTACTGAATCAATCTATATTTATTTATACCGCACTGTGCTACAAAAGTGATCTGTGTTAAAGTGACTTATGTTAAACTAACACCTGCACTCTCTTTCGCCCTGTTAAGTTTTGCCCTGTTTCAATATGATCTTCAAATTTATATCAGTATCAAGCGTGATTTTCGCCCAACTTTGGACCACGTGAACTCTGAGTTCAACTTTAAGTCAATCATAAGAAGTGCCGTTAAAATGAAATCAATCATTTAACAATAAGAAGAAGGGCCCACGAAGAAGCAAATTCATGAGTCAAATATACTGAGCGAAACATCTAAGAGCATTATTTTATCCCTGAACTCTGACACAAAATATCGTAGCAAATTGCGTACATTGTATCTCTGTGAATTATAAAAAAAGGAAAGAAAGTCTCTTACTTCCATCACATAAACAAGATGTGCCGTTAAAAACGTATCATTTAGATCACCTCGGACCTTCGGAGAGTGCACATAAGCACATGTTAGTAATTATTGACGCATTTAATAAACTTATATGGATTTATGCTACAAATTTCACAACATCTGCTGAAAGTATTTGATAATCCTTCCCAAATAAGCTCGGATAGAAGTACAGCATTCACCTCCAGCAAATTTGCTGATTATTATTCTAAGTAAAGCATTAACATCATTTAATTATTACCGGCCCGCGGAGAGCCAACGGTCAAGCCGAACGCATCAATCAGACTATCATTTCAATTCTTTCAAAGTTGTCTTTAGAAAATCCGGCGCAGTGGAGCAGGTATAGAAATGAACTGCAGCAGGCTAGTAACTCGACATATCAGCGAAGTATAAATGCCACACCTTTTAAATTGCTCGTTGGTACTAAGATGAATGCTAAAAGTACTAGCAAGTTGATTGAAATGAGCGAAGCTGAATTTTTCAAATGAATTTTGAAACTAAAAGAGATGAGCTTAGAAAGCATGCGAAGCAACAGATATTTAAAACTCAAGAAGAAAACAAGAAAACATATCATTTAAGAAGAGAGCCCAAACCTTACAAAGTCGAAGATTTGGTAGCTATAAAAAGAACTCAGTTTGGGCCGCACTTGAAATTAAAACCAAATTATCTTGGACAGCACAGAATAACTAAGGAGGGAACATATACAAAGAAGGAAGTCACGGAGGTCCAAACTGTGAGACGATGTGCGCTAAATTTCTAAAGCCATGGAATAATTGCTAAGATGAATACAGAAAAGAGAAGATTAAATTTTAGAAGAAAAAGCAGTAAACTGTATATTTTCTGTATGAAGACGAAAACTAAAAAAAAAAAAAAAAAAAAAAAGAAATGACACTTAACGATGAAAAGAAAAAGTGTCTAAAAAAAAGACGCCTTACGAAAAAAAAAAAAGACGATATGATGTTGGGAGGCCCCAAATTGTCAGCAACAGTAGTAGTGACTGCTATGAACTGGAAATTACACAAACTCTTAAGAAGGGTTTAACTCCCTTTTAATTTCACTTTAGAAATCACAGATGCGTTCACTTGACGCTCACAAACCACGCCGACCCGGCGGTTAAACAAAAATAGAAAAGTACAACTAAAAATAAATGACAGGATGAATAAATAACGAAGTCACTACCTACGAGGGGCTCTATAATCGTAACTAACTTAACCGCGTTCTAAGATACAGCTGAGATTCAGCAAACTTCTGATTAAGAATTTGAAAGATTCAACGAACTGTCGAAATAGGCACTCAGGCCGAAACGCGCGGTTCTTAAACTTTCTACCAAGTAACCTTCACGCTCGTGATTCAAGAAGCACATTACAATCTCGTTTCCCTTCTATTTAAACTCAATTTGCTTCTGTTAAAATTTGAATACTCTGCGCGTTCTACCAAAATTTACATACTCTGTAATTGGCAATTCTAGGGGAAAGTAAAGGCTTGACAGGAAAGATAGCTTAAACTTAAAATAAATGTTATTTAAAATAAATATAAACCCTACAACGAATGAAAAGATACCTAAAGAAAAGGAAACTGCAATTAAAGACTTTGTAAGATATATCTTTACTTTTCCACATCCACTGACTTAGATCCTACAATGAACCTGGCGAATTCTCGCACAGGCGTGAAATAAATACCAGCACAGAAGAAGGGTGCAAAATAACCCTTTATTAACTCAAACTTAAAATAACAGACAGCACAGGCTTCGTGCATTACAAAAACACCGTTCACCTGCGGCGATAACTTAAACGTAGACGAGAATACAAAATCAAATCTGAAAAATAAATGAGTGCATGAACGCACTTCAAAATTACTCCTAAGAGATGGACTCACAGAAATCTAACCGGCGTGATACTAAACGGATAAGACCGAAGGGCTTACTCGAGTGACCGCGAAATAACAACGAAACGTGCGCTAGGCTAGCGAAACACGCTCTGAATAAACTGAAATAATCACACGTTTAAATAGCACTTCACTTAACTTAAAATTTACATCCTGGCGAAAGAATGTGAGGGGAAGTTTGAAAAGTTGAGAACAGGAAAACTTAAAATAAATTTGTTATGCAAATTAAGAAAAACCCTACAAATTTAACTACTGTTTTTGTGGCAAATGAAGCTTGAAGATGATTAACCACTCTAAAATCGTTTAATCTTTATTTATCTTTTCTGTTTTTTGAGTTTTTTTATATTTTGCAGTGTCACCCCTAGGACCAGACGAGTGCATATCGGGCGAAACGGTGTGGTGCTGACGTCGAACCTCAGATTGCGCTGAGTTGCATCTAGTGAGATTCGCTTTGATGAGTCCAGTTTGAGTTGGCCTTCAGAAGTGTTGAATGAATGACGACGATGGTTTGAAAGAAGACAACAATATTATATTATAGTAAAAAATGGAACTGATTTTATTGTATTATATAATTGTGAAAATGTGTATATGTTATAATCTAATTAAACTTGTCTTCTGAAATAAAGAAACTCTGTAAATGTAATTTCTACCGCCCACCAAGAGACACTGCTCTAGTACGTATAGATTTTTTTCATACAATTTACTGATTTTGACGAAATATTAATCAAGATTTTATCAGAAGAAGAATACTAAACAGCAATTGTCGGCAAGGCGGTTCCTTCAGGTGCTTAAGTTATTCTGTTTTATGTGCAATTATGCAGTTTTGGCTTTATGTTTATGTAATACATATTAAAATTATACACTTTTACATCTATGCGTAAAACAGCCACTTTATTGCATCGCCACTGCTGGAAACATTTCATTGCCGTGCGGAGCCGACCAGAGCTTAAATTGCGCCGGAGCCCGGCTCCGGTACTTCTCAGTTTTCGAGATAAATTATAATTTTTGCCGGAGCGCACCGGAGCAATAAACCAAAAGGCTCCGGCACTTATTTTATGTAAGGGAACTACAATTTTAGCACATAATTTTGTTTTAATAGTAAACATGCTTTAAAAATCAATTCTAACTTCTGAATGCAGGCTTGTCTTTCCCTCGCACTTAAGCCTTGCACAAAGTTTGAGACTTTTAAGGAAAGAAAAGCCCCCCCCCCCACAATCAAAGGTTTATTCTCCAAGATGTGCAATGAATTTATGAATCCAGATAAATTTTGTATTCCTCAAAGAACTAAAAGTGATACCCTGGTCGTGCACGTTTCACGATAGTTACTTCTTACTGCAGAGTTCCTATAGACTTTCTGAATGGTGTAACCAAACGGGAGGACCACTGGTTATTACTTGTACAAAGAAGTCTTATGTTTGTTCCTATAGACTTTCTGAATGGTGTAACCAAACGGGAGGACCACTGGTTATTACTTGTACAAAGAAGTCTTATGTTTGTTCTCACACTGTATTCAGGAAAATTTATCCAGGAAAGGTATTCAGGGAAAATTTCTGCTTGACGGCTAGAATTATATCGGCAGGGCATCGCGATCCGAAAGTCTTGAACTCTTCTCTCTTTATTTTCAAAGCTACACTTTTCCGTTAAATTTCTTTCCATATCTTCATATTGTTTCTAGAATTCTCACTATTCTCCTTAGTGGAGCTTTAATCGTTTTATCTTTTTTCCTTAGTGTACTGCAAGAAAAGAGCGGTACCTGTCATCCCCTGGAATAGAACATTATACGTATAATCAAGGCTTAAACTCAGACGGGTATCGGCTGAGCTGCTTTTTAGCATCTAAGTGGAACTGAAATTTCAGTCGATGCCCGAAATAAGACAAGGCCCAATACTTTTTTTCTATTAAGTATTTAAAATTAATTTAGTAGTTTATTAGATTTCTCTCTATCTCTTTAAATATTCTTAATTTTAATTAATTAATTAATTAATGTTAATTTAAATTTATTATTTAATTATTTAAATTTTGAGCTATTTTACTTATTTCTTTTTCTTTCCTTCCTCACAGTCTTCCATAGGGCTCCGGCACTTCTAACTTTAGAAATTAAGCCCTGGAGCCGACTAAAATTGGACCGACCCGATAGCGGTTCGGAATCGCGTTGTTGAGGCAATCTCTCAGACGCAATTGTCAGTACGTGCGGGGAGAAAGACTTAGCGGGTGCAAAAAAAGACATCTGTCTTCTTTGTCTGTCTGTGACAATTTTGATAAATTCGTAAACATACTCCGAATTTGCGACATTTAGAGAGGTAGTGAAATCAATAATTACAATGTATGTTAGTGTGTATGTATTTTATCATTACTTTCTTGTTAGATTCTTTGTCGTACTCTCTGATCATCCAGGATGTTTTCTTACAGAGATTTAATTACAAAATGATAACTGTAACAACCCAAGCGAACAAAGCTAAGCAAACACGCACTTGTAACTTTAATGAAGAATGGAATTTATAATTTTATTTTATAAATCATAAAGACAAATATATATGCTTATTATGCAACAAAAGTGTAGCAATTGTAAAGGAAAGTAACCTTTAGACACATTTTAAAACGGTGCATCCGAAGTTTGACTTAGAGTATCCTGAACTTTCTGAACCTCGAAGAAATCAAATTTTATCATTTAAGAGTCATCGATTTCGAAGCAAAGGTTTACTTTTACTAACCTGTTGGAAACATCGAAGGCAATAGCATCCATTAAAGTTTCTCATATACTTGCCTAAGACAAAACATCCATATACGGATGGAGCAATAATAAAAGAAACAATGTTGGAATCTTCAGAAGTCCTTTTTTTATTTTAAAATAAAAAGGAAATTGTTTTGCTAGAAATGCCATACAGTTGTTAGCTAGTGTGGCGACTTGTAAACATGTGTTGTACTCGCCAACCGCGCTCCGTTATCACTAACTGTAACCGAAGGTGATTTCGGCGACACACGTCATGTCTCGTCGTCGGTGCGGTTGGTCGCTCGCTTTCCTCCAACGTGATTGTCTGTCAACTGTAGTAATTAAGTTTTAATATTGTGATGTGATTAATGTTTTTGTTATCAAAAATTGGCTTTTATGGCATGTTATGAATTCATTCTTAAAAGCACTGGCAAATTCCAATACGCATAGTTTGTTGTTGCACACAGCCGCAACCACGTGCAGCAAATGGTGACCCGGACGCGCTGAAAAGCAGGCACCTTTGCACAAATATTTGGTTGGGAGTAAAAAGAAAGATACGCGACCAATTATTTGGTCTGATGATGCCCGTACAGCCTTTGTACAATGTAAGAATGGCTTAGCGTCGGCAACAGCTCTTAGCTATCCTTCTAAGCACCCTTTAGCATTAATGGTTGACGCGTCTAATACGGCCATGGGTGCGGTTTTGCAGCAACTGATAGACGGAGCATGGAAACCTCTGGCTTTCTTCTCGAAAAAATTTTCTGCAGCGCAATCAAAATACAGCACGTACGACCGCGAACTTCTTAGTGCGTATGAGGCTGTTAAGCATTTTCGTCATATGGTAGAAGGTCGTGTGTTTTCTATCTATACCGACCACAAGCCGCTAATTTTCGCTTTTCGACAAAAGCCTGACAAGGCTTCTCCCAGGCAAATGCGTCATCTTGATTACATAGCGCAGTTTACAACCGATTTTAGGCATGTAGAAGGCCCTCAAAATACAGTTGCTGATGCTCTGTCCAGAATTGAAGAGGTTCAGTTGCCATCAACAACAGATTTCTCCGCCACTGTTGAATGTCAGAAACAGGACCCAGAATTGCAACATCTTTTGTCTGACAAGTCTTCTCATGGACTTAATTTAGTACCTATGCAGTTAGAACCAGATATTTCATTGTACTGCGATGTGCAAGGTAATGTGGTGCGGCCATACATTCCACTGAAATTCCGGCATGGTATTTTTAGCGGCCTCCATAATTTATCCCATCCTGGTATCTGCGCTTCTCGCACGTTAATTCAACAGCGTTTTGTATGGCCTGGTATGCAGAAGGACATCGCTGCATGGGCGAGGTCATGTACAGACTGTCAAAAATCAAAAATTCACAGGCACACTCGAACTCCATGTCAACGCTTTGAGTTACCATCTGCTCGCTTTAGCCACGTACATATCGATTTGGTTGGACCCTTACCCCCATCACTAGGTTATGCATATCTTCTTACGTGTGTCAACAGATACACACGTTGGCCAGAGGCTATCCCTATTGTAGATATGTCCGCCGACACTGTGGCGAAAACCTTTTTTTCTGTATGGATTTCACGGTTTGGGGTACCCGAGTACGTTACCACGGACCAAGGACGGCAGTTCGAATCTCAATTATTTACTGCATTAACAAAATTCTTGGGAACTAAAGAAGATCCGTACATCACCGTACCACCCGAATTCCAATGGACTTGTTGAGAGGTTCCATCGCTCTCTTAAACAGGCCATTAGATGCCATACTGCTATTCACTGGGTTGATGTCCTTCCTACTGTGTTGTTAGGACTCAGAACGGCTATCAAAGAGGACCTGGGTTTTTCAAGTGCTGAAATGGTTTATGGTACCAATTTACGTTAACCGGGAGATTTTATAAATCCCGCAAAAAAACTCACCCAATGTCCAGCCCCATGCATTCTTCAAACAATTGCGTGAAACCATGGCTGCATTATACCCTAAGCCCACAAGCATACATTCTTCAAGACCTGTGTTTGTTCCTAAAGAACTCGCTACATCCTCACATGTGTTCTTACGGTGTGATGCATCAAAAAGTCATTGGAGCCTACCTATACAGGCCCACACCTAGTTCTAAGTTGCACATCCAAGAACTATCGGATACTAATCGGCGACAAAGAGACAGTGGTGAGCCGTGACCGTCTCAAACCAGCCTTTATCTAAGCACCACAAACTGTCGAGACTGGTACATCAGTCTCACCTCCTTCGAAGGCACCTTCATCTATTGGGTCTACACCAACATCTGCTACTACGTCAGTTCCTGTGCCTGGATCCCAGAAAACATGTGCTTCTCAGTATACACGTTCCGGACGTAGAGTCCGATTTAACCCTCGGTACCTTTAATTCGTTGCCACTGGAGGGGGAGTAGTGTGGCGACTCTGTAAACATGTGTTGTACTCGCCAACCGCGCGCCGTTATCACTAACTGTAACCGAAGGTGATTTCGGTGACACACGTCACGTCTCGTCGTCGGTGCGGTTGGTCGCTCGCTTTCCTCCAACGTGATTGTCTGTCAACTGTAGTAATTAAGTTTTAATATTGTGATGTGATTAAATGTTTTTGTTATCAAAAATTGGCTCTTATGGCATGATATGAATTCATCCTTAAAAGCACTGGCAAATTCCAATACGCATAGTTTGTTGTTGCACACGCCGCAACCACGTGCAACAGCTAGAACTGTTACAACGAGAACTGAAACACTCGCAGGCCACTTAAAAACCCAATTGATAAAAGATATGAACAAATGTGCATTTTATTTCTTACAACTGAAAGAATCGAAAGATATAACAAATGTAGCACAACTGGCAATAAATGTTAAATTGGCCTTCGATGGTTTTACCATAAAAGAAGAGTTTCTAAAAATCCTACCGCTTAAAGAGTGCACACGAGGAAAGGATCTCCAATAACAACTGACGTGCGGGCAAGTCATGACAGAGAAGAATATTGGGTTCATTGTTTTATGTCAACAAATAGTTATTACATATCATTACATTATACCAAAATTTATTGCATAATAGCGACCAATTATTGTGTGCAAAAATTATTGAATTTCAAGATGTAATTGCTATTGTTACAAAATAATTAACTCAATAACGAAGACAAGTGGAGTTATTCAAACTGCTGTAGAATGAAGACACAAAATTTATCGATCTTCTTTTGCATACTGAGATTCATTGGTTGAGCTAGGAAACATGCTTAAGATGTTATCAATTTGCTACTACAAAGAAAATTTTCAAACATTCCAAGGAAAAAACTGCGAACCATGACTGAACCATCTGGAAGACAAAAAGTAGTTAACAAATTTGGTTTTTTGACGGATTGAACATTGAAACTTAATGAGCTAAATTTGAAATTACAGGGCAGGAATAATCCCTTTGCTGATATGATCAGCACTATCAATAGTTTCAAGTCGATGTTAGAATTGTAAAAGTCTCATTTCTTAAGAAAATCGTACGTGAATTTTCCCAATAACCCCTCACCTCCCCCCCAAAAAAAGTGGCAGAAAGTTTGAATGAGTGTAGTAGAGACTCATATCTTCAAATTATGTCCGCATTTCAAACTGAATTTGATTCTAGATTTGTTGACTTTGCGAATTTACAGCCTAATTTAAAATTCTTTATAAATCCCTTTAATATTACATATGGATGAAACACGGCTATAGCAATTTTTAGCTATTTTCCTGTTAACAGTATGGAAAACTTAGAAATAGTAAGCTTGCAGAATGATGTTATTTTAAAATCTTATGAAACTAATAAGATATTTTGGAGCTCGGTAAACATAAATCAGTATTCTATTTTAAAATCATATGCAGTAAAGATTAAATCTTATTGCTCAAAGTACCTGTAATTGGGAGACTTTGTTTTCGAATATAACCTATTTGAAGTATCGTTAAAAACTTACTCATTCGCACTTAGACAATTGTTTAAGAGCATGCAACTCAAATTGTACCGTAGATTAAGTTAGATTTACAAACATAAATTTCACATGGACATATAAAAAAATATTTGAAGAGTATAAATTATAAATATTTGTTATTTAATTCAATAAAGTTATATGTTTTGAACAAAACTAGTTTGAAATATGACGTTTGATGTTTGCTTATGAAACTTGAATCGATGACGCCCGCTAAGAATTTTAAATTTTATTTTGTGCCCTTGATGACCAAGAGGTTACAACACTTGCTATACAGAAATCATAACAGGTAAAATTTGCATTAAGTATTTTTGCGCTATGAAGCGGAAATTTTTTTTTATTCATTTCTATAGACGAATGCAGTAAAGTACGTGGGCTTTCTGCTCAAGGGAAGGAATGCCTTTTAAGGGGTGTTGGAACCCCAAAATCTTAAAAAAATTGTGATTTCGGATTTTTGCATTTTCAAATTCTCTACACTTTTATCTTTCTAAAAATACCATTCTTTAATCTCTATGAAAATTAGAACTCTAAAAAAAAATCTAGTTTTAATTTGTCATCTACTACTTTGATCAATGAGGATCTTTACATAAAAACGCGTTTTTCTCTAAACGTGATTTTTTTATACTCGATGTACCTTTTCTCAGGAACTACTGCTCACAGGTATCTAAACTTTTTATGGCTTATTTATTAGGTTCCCTAATATTTACTGAAATGAGCTTTTTGTAATAAACTTAGAAAAAAAATTAATTTTCTTGTGTGAGAAAAGGGCTAAATTTTACTATGCCCAACAAAATATTCCGTAATTTACTCTAAAATTCATATCGCTTCAAAAGCTCATTTCAGTACAATCAGATAGGTATACTTTAATTACAGAAAAAATTTCAAGCTTTTATCTACAGCAGATTTTGAGAAAAGGTACATCGAAAATGGCCAATTGAACATTGTTGGTATAGGGGTTTCTGATACCCCTTTTAAAGGAAATTGATTTCATGAGTATGAGGGAAAGACCACAAAAACAACACTGCAGACAGCCCGTTCAACGGAGTTCGAACTTTGTTCAAACGAGCAGTAGTCAGTTGTGTTGCTGCAGTTTGGCAACAGGAAATAAAAGGCAGATTTTATTTGGGACAAATAAATAACAGGCAATGAGTAATACTTGTGAAAACCACAATGATTGAGAACTAGAAGTCCGCTAAGCAAAAATATGTTGTCAACATTCTTCATCTATCAGGAAATATTGCCTCCCCCATGTATGTCCATAATTGCTTTTAGAAAATTTTTGTTCAAAGTGAAATCGAAGCTCAATTAAAGTGCACAATTAAAGTGCTCGATTAAAGCTGCTATCGAAACTCAATTAAAGTGTGTCTAATTCTGTTTCCTTTTGACAAAATCTCAGATGAATTCGTTCCGCATTGCCAAGCTAAAGCCAAATGTACTGTCCTTGAGATCATTTGCAGGCTGCTAATTCCTTTGGGTTTGTTCTTGAAGTATGACAATGATCTTCGCCGCACTGCCTGTACATTATATAGTACATATGCGTTATTCTTTGAATTTTTATTACCTTACTTAATGTCGCTTTTTTGCTTCTATATATGATGCCCAAACCGAAAAGAATGCGTTTCATTAAATGATTTAAGTCTCCCTTCGCATCAATAGAAATTAAAGCTCTTAGATCCTTATCTTAGACAACCTGTAACTTTTAATATTCATTGCTAATGTACTAATTCCTAACTAATAGTTAGCAAATACCTTGTAGGTTTTATACTTATTTTAAGTAAAATTTATTTTAAGTTTAAACTATCTTTTCTGTCAAGCCTTACTTTCCCCTGGAACTGCCAATGTCAGAGTATGTAAATTGTAGTAGAACGCGCAAGGATTCAAATTATCAGCGGAAGTATTCTGAGTTAAATAGAAAGGAAACGAGTTCAAAGTGCGCTTTTCTTACTTCACGAGCGCGGAGGTAGTTAGTCAGAAATTGAAGAACCACGCGTTTCGGCTTGTGTGCTTGCTTCGGCAATTTGTTAATCTTTCAACGTAATCTTCAGAGTTTGCTGAATTATCAGCGGTACATTAGAACGCGGTGAGGTTAGATACGTTTAGAGAGCCTCGTAGTTAGTCTCTTGTTATTATCTCTTTTTAGTTTCTTATTTTTATTTTACCGCCGGGTCGGCGTAGTTTGTGAGCGTCAAGAGCACGCATTTGTAATTTCTAAAGTTGAATAAAAAGGGACTTAAACCCTTCTCAAGACTCTGTCTAATTTCCAGTTTCAGCAGTCACCACCTTGTTGCGTGCAGGTTGGAGGCACGCAAACCTAAAAACTTTTTCCTTGACAAGTTCTGTTATAAAGCTCCAGACAGGGGAGATTAAAAAAAATTTTTTTTCCATAATTTTTACACGATTACTTCCCTTTTTTACTTTCTACTTTCTTGTTTCAGTCGATGTTTTAGCATCTTAGTTTTAATTTCTTCTTTCATATCAATGTCTTAATTTCTTAGATATTTTGCTTTCATGTAGTTCATGTATTTATTTACTTGATAAAGTTCGGGTCTTATTACTTATAGTTGAATCTAACAATGCTTTAAAACTTTTAAACTTAATTTATAATTTAGCAGCATTTTGCGCTAATTTATTCTTTTAGTACTAGCGTGCTTTATTCTTAAATAGTTTACAAATTCTTTTCTCTTAATCTTAAGAGCAGGAAGGATTATTTGCTAGCTTGGATTCTGGAAAGAGAGCGATTAATTTCAGTTTAGTACCAACTTAGTGTTTGAAAGAGTAGATGCTAAACTACTCAATTCAAGAGTACACAGAAAGTTTCCCGAGTATGTTCTTTGGACATATGCTTCTTTTCCTATTTCAAGAAGTTTAATTACGTACTTTATTTAATTAATTTAATTTGTGTCTCTTTAATAAATGTACATGAATTTTTAAATATCTTTGTTTAAATTTAATACTGATATATTTAACTATATTCTTAAAATTTTTACCTTAAAGCAACTTTCGATTTTTTTAAATTTAAAATCTTATAATAAAGTTCCCCCTTTTCTATTATTCTTATTTGAAAAATTGAAAATTCGAAAATATTTTAAGATTCTGGTTTGGTTCGAGAAAATTTGCGATTAGCTCCACTTCTAATTTTGAAATTTTGTTGCCCTTTCATTTTCCTTCTTAAAACTTCACTTTCTTTTTTTTAAACATTAACATTCGAATAACTGAATGCGGTTTCAAACTACTAATAAAAGTCGAGCATTCACACTGTATATAGTTTTATGTCACGAGTGATAGCTGAAAGAAAATTTTTAGTTAAAATATATGCACTTCTACAAAACGTAGTTTTTAAAATATTATACTAAGTTATCAAAAACCAATGCTACCTTGTTTTTCAAGTTGTTTTTAAATTCAAAATATCATTGATGCTGGAAAAACAATAAGAACGAAATTTTTCATTAACGCAGAAACCGCAGTGTAATTAATTAAGCATGCATTTTTGCTTACGATGCGGACATTTATATAGTAATTAGTATCTGAATTACTCTATTCACGAAAATATTTAATAAAATTATTTTTATGAATATATTTATTGATACTTAATGAAAACTTTGATTAATCCTCTATATGAATTAACTGAATTGACAAGAAATATGTTTTCAGTAGCAATTTTAAAATATCATTTTGAGATAAAATAGTCTTTTTAGAAACCGTCCGCCAGCAGCTGAGCGGTACAATTCATAAACAGTGGTAATTATGACCTACGTTAGATTCTAGGCGAAGGGGGTTGGCCCATTCGTGGTTTCATCCATATGTAACGCACATACGAGCTAGTTTTTCTTAGAAAGTTCTCCAGAAGGCTATCCTTGCCCTTAGAAAGAAAGCCCTAGTTTGTTTTGCCAAAATCAAGTAACCAAACCTTTTTAGAAGCACGGTTGATATATGTTTTATTGCAAAGTTTAATGGTGTAATGATTAGTAATATTAGGTTTCAAAAAGAGTGTTTGATGTCACATCATAATCACACTGTTGGCAGACAGACCTAGTGCATTGTGCCATAATAAGCTAAATCTAGCCATAGAAGGTCAACCATCTTATTTTAAATTATTTTTTAATTAAAGCAAAAAAACACTGGCTTCCTATACCAAGCAAGTATAACATGGGCTTGTGTGGTAAAGTGGGAAAAAAAAGTGAGGAAAGTCGATTTAAATTGCAGTTACTGACAAAATTAACAAAAGAGAAAAAATTCTGGTTTGAAGCAATAAAGTCATAAACTTTCATTGGCCTATGTACACTGACTAGAAGACATAGAAGTTCCTTCACCGATTTTGCACAGGTAGTGCACCCCTGAATTCGGCGATGCAACTCGTCCCAGAGGTTCTCGATAGGGTTCAGGTCTGGACTCTGGGCAGGCCAGTCCATTCGATGAACTCCATTGGCACCATACCAAGCCTTGGTTAACGTCGAAACATGACAACTGGCATTGTCGTCCTGAAAGAACAGGGGTCCAACCCGTAAAACTGCCACAACGCAGGAAGCACATTGTCATCCAAAATTATGCAGTAGGCATCGGTGTTGAGCTTACCATGAATGGGGACCAAGGGTCAAAGCCCATACCAGGAGAAACACCCCCAGACCATAATTCCACCTCCGCTGAACTTGACTGTTGGCACAATGCATTCTGACAGGAGACGTTCTCCAGGTAGACGCCAGACCCAGACCCTACCATCCGAACAGTAAAGGGTGAACCTTGATTCGTCACTCCAAAGAACCCGTTTCCACTGATCTACGGTCCAATTTCGATGGGCTTTGCACCACATTAACCAAGCAGCGCGGTTGGATTTTGTGATCAAAGGCTTATGGGCAGCAGCACGACCATGAAAACCAAGCAGATGTGCTTCCTTACGGATGGTATTCATTGAAACAATACTCCCGGATGCCTGTTGAAACTCCTCGCGGATGAGGGCCATCGGTTGGGCGCGGTTCTTCCGAAATTCTCTGGACAGCACTCGTCGGTCTCTATCTCCCAGTTTCGTTGATCTGCCGACTCGGGGCACACACATTCCGACAATCACCGCTCACCTTCCACTTCTTAATCACATAGGCCACTGTCAATTTTGGGTACTTCAGATCGCTAGATATGTCCCTTAAGGATCGGCCACATTTGTGATACCCAATAATTATACCTTTCTCGAAATCAGAGAGCTCCGAACTGCGAGGCATCTTGCATGCGACTAAAGCCGATGCTGTTTCCTACACGATATATACCGGCGGAGTCCGTGACGTACCTTAGGACAGCAGATATCGTCATTTGCATAGGTGTCCAAATACTTATTGGTAGTCAGTGTTTAAAAAAATTCCACAATCTCTTCCGATAGCGTGACTTGATTAAATTAAATGTAGAGAAGAAAAAAGGCCACATGTTTCACATCTTCTGGCTCATTTTTTCAAATGGCCACATAAATCAGTTGGTTGAAAGTTAAACCTTTGTAAATGTTTAGTAAAGTTATAATGTCCAAAAATAAACTGTGTAAATTTATAGTTAGAAAAGAGACTAAGCACGTAGACGCGGTGGAGCTTACATTGAAGCTGGTGAGCTCTTCAATTTATACTTTTATTTTGTGTTTTTAAGCTTACTGGAATTGTAATTTTGAGTGTTAAGTGTAATTTAAGTAATATTATATCTAGAGTAATTTAATATTTTCTATTTTGAGTGAAACTAGATGAATAACTTTTTTTTTAACTTTAGAAAGCTCGCCTTACTACAGAGACGCGTTGAAGCTAATCATACATAAAAAATTTGACTGCACTTCAGGACGTGGTTTAATTAAAATTTTCCGAAAGTATTTTACATCAAAATATTAATGGAAAAATATCCTCATCATATACAAAGAAAATAACTTTTCCATGTATTCATTACAATTTAGACAACATTCTCCCTGTGTTCACCACACATAACATTTGATCACATGTTGCAGTACATTATGGTTATTCGCCGTTTAGAATTAGGGCAAGAATGCACAAATTGTCCTCTTACTTGACTCCGCATATTCATCTCGTAGACAGCAACTAAAAATTGGAATTATAACACCCTTCTCTGACCAAGGTTTGATAATTCAGCGCTTACATCTCTCGTAAATTCTCATCGGGATCGATCCTGATAAGCGCTGTGACAGTAAATAACATAAGAATTCATTAAAGCTGTATTTAAAATTCTATTAAAAATAAAAAGAGGTCATCTGCTTGATTTTTGATTGCACATCTGATAAAAAGTGTCCACGTCACCTTTCTCGAGTTATAAAAGTTTACAATATCCGGTTCTGTTACTTTCCGCATTTATTAATTTATCACTGCATATCCTTGAAAGAAGTAAAACTCTTTATATAGCGTGGACTTGTAAGACAGAAGACTTATTTTGCTATCAAAGCAGAACAAAGATGCCTATTTTTTATTCTTTTACATTCAGACATTTATCTGGAATTTCTTGTATTTTTTCGTAAAGTTCCAACTATGGTAAGTTTAAAACGTGGTTTCAAAAACTCAATGGCAAATGAAGCAGAGATAAACCAATTATCTATACGGTCATATTATGATTTGATCCATGTTGTAATAATAAATGGCAACATTTAACATTTAATATTTAGTAACTTGTAATTGGCAACACTTTTGGGTAGATATATGAAAATAGAAGTATCTGTTATTGCAGTTCTCTGTAATATAATACATTCTATGATTGTAAATAAATGGTTTCTAAAAACTAAAAGTGCACCCTCATTATTCTATATGGTGTCGGGAGTATTTTGCTTTCAAAATGGAAAGTTTAAAACCACCAGAGCCGATGAAATTTGATGGAAATTTTGCTTCAAATTGGCAAAGATGGCTGCAATCATTCGAAATAGATGAAGTAGCTAGTGTATTACATAATAAAGAAGAGAAGGTAAGAGTTAATACTTTTCTTCATGTAATAGGAATTCGTGGTTTTGAAATATATAATACATTTCCTATTAAAGAAGGTAAAGAAATTATATTAAGTGAAATTAAGACAAAATTTACTGAATATTGTATTTCTAAGAAAAACATTACATATGAAAGATATTTATTCTTTACTAGAAATAAAACCACGTCAGAAACCATAGATGAATATGTAACTGACCTTCGAAATAAAGCTAGAACATGCGAGTTTGCACAATTAACGGATAGTTTAATAAAGGATAAAATTGTTTGGGGTATTAAAGATGATGTAGTGAGAGTAAGATTGTTACATGAAACAGAATTAACATTAGAAAAAGCTCTTGATATATGCAGATATGCTGAAATAAGTGCACATCAAATGAAAATCATAAAAGACGAGGAAACTGTTGTAAACTTAGTGAAAAAGAAACTAAGTAAACATAATAAGAATACATACGAAGAGGTAAATACCGAGAAACAAAAGACAAAAAATTTTCTAAATGTGGAAAGTCTCATGAGTATCGAAA
This sequence comes from Stegodyphus dumicola, assembly GCF_044657685.1. Taxonomy (NCBI): domain Eukaryota; kingdom Metazoa; phylum Arthropoda; class Arachnida; order Araneae; family Eresidae; genus Stegodyphus; species Stegodyphus dumicola. The sequence goes on along the minus strand of NC_140771.1, from coordinate 157,930,975 downwards.
GTGTCCAGCATATGGAAAAATCTGTCATAAGTATAAAAAGGCAAATCGTTTCGCGAATCAATGTAAAAGCTGTATAATAAAAAACGAAGCAGTCAAGGTAAATAAAAAAGATTAAATTAATAAATCATGACCCTGAGGAAGAGTTAGAATTTTATGTAAGCACATTAAATCTTAATTCAGATAACAAGGAAGAGAAATGAACTGTTGACGTTAATGTAAATAAAAGTAAACTAAATTTTCAGTTAAATACTGGAGCAATGTGCAATGTAATTTCTAAAAGCAAAGTGAAATTGCTAAATGTTCCGATACAGAAGTCTAAAATTAAAAGATTAGTTACATTCTGTGGGAATAAAATGGATACTTTAGTAAAAGTAGTAGTTAACTGCCAATATGGAAAAAATAATTATGTTGTGGAATTCCAAGTTATTGACAAAGAAGTACCTTCAGTATTAGAATTAAAATCATGTTTTCAACTAGGTTTGATTCAAAACGTAATGTCTGTTTACACTGAACACTTACTGGAGGAATACAAAGATGTATTTGAAGGCTTAGATTGTTTGAATGGAGACAATAAAATCCGGTTAAAACAAGATGCAGCACCAGTAATTCATCCTTCAAGAAAAGTACCCATAGCTATATGCGATAAAGTGAAGAAAGAATTACAAATAATGGAAAATTTAAATGTTATTGAGAAAATAAGAGAAACAACTGAATGGGTAAATTCAATGGTCACAGTTGTCAAACCTAACAAAATAAGAATATGTTTAGATCCTAGAGACTTAAATAAAGCTATAAAACGAGAACATTATCTTATGTTAACCATTGACGAAGTTGTCACTAGAATGCCAAATGCAAAAATATGTTATATTTTAGATGCTAATAGTGCTTTTTGGCAAATCTACTTGACGAAGAAAGTAGTAATTTGTGTACATTCAAGACACCTTTTGGCAGATACAAATTTAAAAGATTACCTTTTGGCATAGGTTCAGCTCCAGAAATATGCCAAAGAAAATTAAGCCGAATAATAGAAGGTCTAGAAGGCGTTAAATGTATTATAGATGATATCTTAATATGGGGATCTAAGGAAAAGGAACATGAGCTACGACTTAAAAACGTACTCTAGAGAGCACGAGAAAATAATTTGAAGTTCAATAAGGCTAAATGAAATATAAAAGTTAATCGTGTGAATTATATAGGGCGTGAGTTAAGTGAAAATGGACTCAAACCCGATTTTTCTAAAGTGGAAGCAGTTCTTAAAATGCCAGTACCTAGAGACACGCCTTCGCTACAAAGAATTTTTAGAATGATTAATTATATAGCCAAATTTATTCCTAACTTAACTACTATTACTGCATCATTAAGACAGTTATTTGAGAAAAATGTTCTCTGTCACCGGGCTGAAAGCATCAAAAAGCTTTCGAAACACTTAAGGAATTGGTTGCAAAAGCACCCGTATTAAAATTCTATGATGTTAATAAAGATGTAACTCTTTCAATAGATGCAAGTTATGAAGGATTAGGTGCTGTTTTACTACAAGAAAATAAACCAATTGCTTATGCTTCCAGAGCTCTAACGAAAAGTGAGAAAATTATGATCAGATAGAAAAAGAGCTTTTAGCTATTACTTTTGGATGTTCCAAATTTCATCAATATATATATGGCAAGCGTATTACAATTGAAACTGATCATCGACCATTAGAAAGCATAACTAAGAAACCTCTTTTTAAAGCACCACAGTGATTGCAAAGAATGCTGTTAAATGTACAAAAATATGATCTAGATGTACGATACAAAAAGAGGAAAGACTTATTAATAGCAGACACTTTGAGTAGAGCATATTTGAATACAGTGGAAGAAGATAATGATGAAGATTCAGAAATTTGTACGCTGATTCCAGCATCTGATGACAAAATTTATGAACTGAAGAAAGAAAGTGAATGTGATGCTACATTACAGTGCTTAAAGAAATATATTCTGAGAGGGTAGCCATAAAGGAAACATCAGCTGGAACCTCAAGTCAAAGTATTTTGGAACTATAGAGATGAGTTGAAAATGGAAAATGACTTATTTGCAAAGATATACCAATTTAAACATACAGCAAGCAGACCATACCATCCACAGTCGAACGGATTAACAGAGCGTTCAGTACAAACGACCAAGAAATTGTTAAAGAAAGCTCAAGCAGATCATGCTGATCCTTAATTAGCACTGTTAGCTCATAGGAACACTCCAACTAATGAGATGTTAGGATCACCAGCTCAATGACTTATGAGTAGAAGAACAAGAACGATTCTTCCTATATCCGAAGAATTACTAAAACCTCAATTTGTGAAAAACGTAAAAGAAAAAATCAACCAAGAAAGAACTAAGCAGAAGTCATATTTTGATAGTCATACAAAAACATTACCATCGCTAAACAAAGGAGATTGTGTTAAGGGTATATCAAGATAATCGCTGAAAACCAGCAGTTGTAGAAGTATATAAGACGCCTAGATCATATATACTGAGATCAGGTGGATCAATATTGAGAAGAAATAGAAAAAGACATTTGAGAAAACAGTTTAGCTGTTGAAAAGAATATCAGAGGAACAGAACAAGGAGTTAATGCACAGAAAAGAGATGTAAAAGGATATGATTCCAGATATTCTCAAGGGCAAAGTTTAGAAGACAAACTACCAAACTCCGCTAACTCAGAAACAAGGAACTGTGAGCAAAGAACTAGAAGTGGGAGAGTGATTAGAAAGCCGGCCAGGTATTTGGACTGATTTTAAACTGCTGGGGGGGGAACTTTTGAACTCTTTGAAAAAACGAACGGAAGATGTAATATTTAATAATTTGTAAATGGCAACATTTAATATTTAATAACTTGTAATTGGCAACACTTTGGGATAGATATATGAAAATAGAACTATGCTGGTATTGCAGTTCTCTGTAATATAATGTATTCTATGATTATAAATAAATGGTTTCTAAAAACTAAAAGTGCACCCTCATTATTCTATACATGTAAAGATTTAGTTAACTTCTACAAAATATTCAGCTAATGGGAAACCTTTAGTATTTGTAGACTTCCCAATATAAGAAATAGTATCTATCATATATAACATCGAGAAACATCATAATTTTTATACCATATTTAGATGGCTTATTTGGGGTACACATTCGGATAAGAACACGGCATCGAAAAGCAAGCAGCTGTTCATCAATAGTAACAAATGGTCCTGGCTTATATGATTCACGGCAATTATTCATAAATTGATTCAAAAATTCTCTAATTGGAGAAAATTAATCTGTCTTTCTTAGTCCAACAAGGGCTTTGTCCCTGAAGGACCATTCTTTTCGTTTTGCGATTTGGCGTTGGTTCACTATAAATGTCCGTTTCACTTTTCAAACTATTGCCACCAAATGTTCCTACATTATATTTGAAGAAATTAAATAATGAAAAATCTGCATAAATATATGTATATTTTTCGCATTGTGATAAAACAACAGTACATACAGCCATCGGATTTTGAATGACGTAATTCTACTGCAAATTTGGGCATGTGAAAGCCCAAATTTGAAATTTGAAATTGGTTTTATTATCGATTTCATATTTTGTAAATCTTTACCGAATTTAGGATTTCAAAGCGAGCAATGGCAACGTTGTACAGAAAAAAAAATTTTTTTATCTCCAGCGCGTGAGACTGTGTATCGGAAATTCTAAAGGTATGCTAAATTTAAAATTATTTTGCGACATTGCTCCTGAACTCAATTTTACGGTTTATCGCTCTTGAAAGTAACTTTATGGTTTTGTTCTTGTATTGGTGTTGGTTTTGTTCTTGTGTTAGTTTTTGAGTTTGTTCTTGCGTTAGTTTTTGAGTTTGTTCTTGTGTTTGTGTTGGTTTTTGAGTTTGTTTTTGTGTTGGCGCTGGTTTTGTTCTTGTGCTAGTGTTTTACAAATTGTGTTTGTTTTTCTGTATGTGTTGTGTTTGTGGGTCACATTCCCTACCCCCCCTCTCTGCCTTCTCTCTCATCCTAAAAAATTCTTCTTAAAATTTCTCATAATAATTTTCCCGTTAGAGTATTGTATTTCATTTTGCCATTTTGCGTTGAATCACTGTAAATGGCCGTTTCATTTTTCAAAATGAAGAGATACCACGGCGTAAGTTAACTGAAAAGGAAAAGCTTTTATCCCGTGAAAAACTGTAAAGGCCGTTTCAGTTTTCAAAATGAAGAGAAGTTAACTGAAGAGGAAAAGCTTTTATCCCGTGAAAAACGACTGAAAAAGGTAAATGCAAGCATTAAACGGAAACGTGAGAATGCAGAATATTGGTCTAAGGAAACTACTTCTAAGAAAGAATACAGAAAACGTAAAAAAATTGAACCAGAAAACTCATAAAATCAACAGTTCGAAATGAAATTCGGAGCTGATGAAAACATGATACGGCATGAGAGACGATTGGTAAAGGTACGCGAAACTCACAGACGAAATTGTGAGAACGAAGTATATCGATCTAAAGAGGCTGCATCTATGAGAGAATACAGGAAACGTAAATCATGTCAACCTTACGAGGACGAGACGAAACGTTTCGAAAGAGATTTCGATTTGAATTCTACTGTCTTAACTCCTCATTTCGGAAATTATCTGAAAAATTATTTAAGGCCATATCCGAAGGACCTACTTTCTTTTGCTATTGTTGTGATCGTTTGTGGTTTAAAGGAGTGGTGCGCAAACTAGGAGTCGCAAAAAGTTTTTTGGGGGTCGCCAAATTTTTATGAAATGCATTATGCCTGCATGCTGCATACCATACAGTGTACATATAAAGAGTGAAGCGCCGTCACTCACTGTTTAATTGCAATTTCATGCTGTCCGCTCTTTCTTTGACCGTAATGCGTAATGTATGTAAAGGGAGAAGACGCAAGTTTTTCACTCCGGTAGATAGCGCCCTCTTCGCGGTAATTCGCCAGTTTTACTGAAAAGCGCCTATTTGACTAGACGTTAACCGCAGGGCAAGGGGAAAAATTCGCTTCCGTGATCAGCCAATCAGATGGCGAGGTACGCGGTGTATCTGATAGTCAGAGTGAAGACGTGTTCGCATGGAGTTGTAGCCTGTAGCAGTTGGCCTGCAATTGTTTTAGTTTATCCTCGAGTTTTATCATGTGATGTTGTGTAATTATGATTTTTTATATTTTTATCGGGCTTTGCTACTCTTTGTTATCAGGTATGTACTATCATTAGAGAAAAATCTCTGTTAATTTTATTGAATTTCTCGAAAAAAAAATGATAAAATTTTATATATTATTTGTTTTAGTTTAAATAATTTAACCCCTATCTTCATAATGGATAAATGGGTAAAACGTACACCAGGTACATCTTCAGCTAACAAACGAACAAATACTGATGAGGAGTCGCAAAATACTGAACTAAATGCCCGATCTAAAAAAATAAGAAAATACAGTGAGAAATTTATTAAGTATGGTTTCACATTTTGTGTTGTTGATGATGAAGAACGCCCGATAGGTGTCATTTGCAACGAAAAATTAGCAAATGAGAGCATAAACCAGCTAAATTAAAAAGGCACTTGGAAACTAAACATAAAGAACTTCAAAATAAACATGCCGATTTTTTTGAAAGACGAGCTGAAAATCTGAAAATTCAAAGTGCACATTTAAAGAAATTTACAGCAATACCTCAGAAAGCATTACGAGCTTCTTTAGAAGTTTCTTATCTAATAGGAAAAACAATGAAACCCCATTCAATTGGAGAATCTCTTATCCTTCCTGCAGCAACTAAGATGACATCAATTATGCATGACGATAAATATGGAAATGAACTAAAAACAATACCATTATCAAGAGGTACCATGTCTCGGCGGATTCCCGAAATGTCACGAAATATCGAGGAAGAAGTCATAAAACGCATACAAAATTCATCTGTATTTGCTTTACAACTGGACGAGACTACCGATATTACTAAAATGTCACAACTAATTATTTAAGTTAGGTTTATTTTTAATCAAGATATAACAGAAACGTTTTTATGTTGCAAAAATTTGGAAGGAAAAACAACTGGAGAAAAAGTATTCGAAGTAATAAATGAATATTTTGAAACAAAGTCCCTTACCTGGGCAAACTGTGTTGCGGTTTATACTGATGGTGCTGCAGCATTAACAGGTTCGAATAAAGGTCTCAGAGGCTTAATTCAGAAGGTGGCGCCTCATATGGTATTTAATCACTGTATGATTCATCGGCAAATCTTGTTGCAAAAGATATGGATGAAGAGTTGCACAACATATTACAAGACGCTGTTAGTTCAATTAACTACATTAAATGCAACAGCTACAACAGCCGTCTCTTTTCAATACTTTGCAATGAAATGGGCTCAACTTATGAGAGATTACTGTTACACACCGTTTACCGTTTGATGTGGATAAGCTTATAACAGAATTTGAAGAAGAAGAGGAAAAAGAGAACGATAGGTACCTTTATTTAAATCCTGGGGCAGGGCATACCCTGCCCCAGTGGTGCATCGTTTCTTCGAGCCTGTCTGTCCGTCGGGCAATTTGTGGATTTTTTTCCCTTTCTACCCTTTTTTCAGAATTACTTTGTGGACACAGCCACAAGATCACGCATTCTTCCTTATCCTATTACTGTACTTAGTAATTAGAGCGCACTACACGCTTAAAAGACATTTTTTTCTGCAGAAATTTCACGATACTCGCATTTTACACGTAGATTTTTAGATACTTTCTCGATTAGATTTCTATGTCTGATCTCCAATCACACAGAAGCTTAAGCAAATGTTCCCAATACGCTCTATTTCGAGCACTGTTGCGACAGATTGGATAGATGAAAATTAAAAAGAAAATTCAATGCTACAGACAATTAAGAAACTGACGAGCTTCATTAAAGATATCCGAGACTTAGAAGGAGAGCTGCACAGAAAGCCTGCTTCACGCAGACGCTGTTTTATAGGAGTGAAGCGGTACAGTAAAGGAGAAAGCGCAATATTCCGAGAAGTCTTTCCGTCTCCTAATAAACTCCCACTGTTGCCAACCAAGGCTGAAGCCTACTCTAGTACTAACCTACCGTACGCTGAGGTCGTAAAATGTAATAAACAGCTACCCATTCCAGTCTTAGAACACAAAGAGGACCACGGTCTGCTTCTAATACCTAAGGTTACAGAAAGATTGCCAGACCAATTGACAGCTCAGTTAGCAAAGAGTTTGAATTCAAATAAGCTAGGGGTCAGACTAAAACATATCAGAGCTACCCGCTAGAAAGAGCTCCTGATCAGTTATGGAAAGAAAGAAGACGTATTTATTCTTCAACAAGTTCTAAAGGACACGCCTCCTCTTCATTTCTTTATCAGCGAATTCCCCCAATCCAAGAGGACTGGGCTGCTTGCCTCCAACGTCTCATCAACAGCAGTAGTAGAGGACCTGAAGAAAGTTTTTATCTCTCTCCCCAATTACGGAAATGCGCAAAATTTCCCCCGTACATCACTGATACGAATAAATGGCTGGTAGATATAATCACAGAGAACTGGAGTAGTCTAGAAGTTCCAAGGCGAATCCTAGAAGGTCTCAGCTTGTGCTCCTACTGGAAACACATCCACTTAACTCGGTGCTACTACTGCTAAGGATTAAGGCATCAGAGTAGTCAGCGCTAATAACCAGTCTGCCGCTCAGTCTGCGCAAGAGAACATTTCTTCAGAAACTGCATGTCGGGCTACAAAAAAAGGATGAATTGCGTGAAGCACACGAAGCAAACGAGAAAATATCTTCAACAAACAGAGATTCACTAAAAGAACTTGAATATGCAGCAACAGAAGCTCATCAGCCAGGTTCCTCAAAGAATATTTTAAATCAATCTTCAAAGAGCCAGAGCGGTCACCATAATAATAATACAAATTATAGCACAAAATGAAATTACAATTACTCTCATGCAAGAACCGCATCTGTCTGTGAGTAAGGCTTTTCTAAGTCCTTGAAAGCATTTTCATCCGACAACAGCAAAGCTGGGATAATTTATACTGGGTTACATGATCCTCTTCTTCTTTACTCCTCTCTTTATTCAGTAACAATATCTCTCGAAGGCCGAAGGGCATTTCCTAAACTCATCTCATTCTTTTTTTCCACCGATATGTGATGCGGAAGAAGCACTTATAATCTTACAGCATCCAAAAATAAGTGAATGATGTAGGAATAAAACTGGAATAGACGCAAACACGAAAAGCTCTGTCTGAGAGAACCCGATTGAAGACATAACGACTCAGAACTTCTCCAGTTCACTTCTTCTAATCATCTAGTTTTTCTCAATTCAAGACTGTCCTCGCCAGCTTTCGAAACTTTATGAACAAAAGTCTGGCCTGACATCACGCTCATTTCTAGAGACCTAGGATGCGTATAATGGAAAACGTTGCGAAGTCCTCGATACAGATTCAGTAAGCGATCACAAATGCATTTCTTTCACAATCAGTCAAAATGCAGTTAACTATTATGAACGCAGATTTAAGACTAAGTACGAGGGCCAATCCAGGCTTCGCAAACGCCTTAAAGAATCAGAAGACAGTCTCACTCTGGAGCCAGCTGCCAGTCATACTCCAGCCTCTCTTGATGAAATCATAAAAACTCTTAGAGAAAGCAAAAGAGCGGGCTGCTATGCAACTTACAAATTGAAAAACGAATTTAGAATCGCTGTTTATGTGAGTATCGTTTGCTTCATTAGTGTAAATTTCTTTTGTTTTTCTTCCTTTAGTTTCGAACTTTATGTGTGGCAACAAGATAATTGATTGATGGAATTGTGTTTGTGACAGCCATGTAGAATGGCTCGCTTATTTTGTATCAATTATTTCGCATCGCTGACATCTTATTTATAGTTAGTGTAATGAAATAAAAGTGAAGGAATACAGTCCATGTGTTAAGTAATTATTGTTTGTGAAACATATTAAGTAAACATAATTTATTATTGGTCAAAAGTCTAGCCGGAGTGCTAGTAAAGATAGTGACTGTTCTAAGCGCATTGGAACAACGCAAATATGCATATGTTTGGTGAAACATTACTCCACTTTGTGAGGTAAGTGGATTTTTAACATTTATATTCTACTAAAAATTCGTTTATAACTGATTTAAGAACAATGTTGTAATACAGCATAGAAGTGTTTCGATTTCGTTTTAATAATAGTGTTAAGTGATTTAAGAACAGTTTCTGTTTTTTAATTGCTCAATTATGAGTGAACTTATAACTTTTTAAACAAAAAGAGCTGTTTTACGCAGGAGTGTTACTAATTATGTAAAGAAAATTGAAACTATTTTAACTGTAGATGAAATTAATTTAATAGAACTAGAGGAATGTGTCGAATTATTGAAATAAAAAGAAACTGAGTTAAGGAAGTTTGATTCTGAAATCAAAAGTTTAATTACAGATACTAAAGAATTAGAAAACGAAATAGATAATGTTCAGGAGTACACAGATAAAATTTATTTGTGGAAATTTAAAGGTGAAAAAATATTAAAAAATCAAAATAGTAAAAATAATTCTAATAGTGTAATTTCAGAATAGGTTCTTGACAATATTAAATTGCCCAAGTCAACATTACCGACTTTTGGTGGTAACATTACAGAATGGATAGCTTTTAAAGATCTTTTCAGTGCTTGTGTAAGAAATAATACAAATTTATCTAATGCTCAAAAATTGCAGTATTTGAAGGCTTCGTTGAAAGGTGAAGCATATCGCATTATTCAAACCATTCAAATTTTGGATTGTAATTTTGAAATAGCATGGAATCTATTAGACGAAAGATATTCAAATAAGAGAGAACAAATTTTTGCATATACTAAACTTTTTTTAAGCTTACCAACTATTCAAAATGAATCAGCATTTGCTATTTTAAATTTAGTTGATAATATTAATGAAGTAATTCGTTCTTTAGAAGTATTGAATCAAACCATTGATAATTTTGGTAACACTTTAATGACTTATTTAATTTTGCAAAAATTAGACCCTTCTACAAAATTATGGTGGGAACGTCAGTTAAAATGTAATGAGATTCCAAAACTTACGACTTTAATTGAATTATTAAAAAACTATGCAAGAACACTTCAAAATAGCAAATCAACAAGTAATATGGTACCTAAATCTGTGCTTCAAAATAAGAATAATGTTCTGGTTGCTACTTTGGGTTGTCGTTATTGTAAAGAAGATCATAGTTTAGCCAAATGTTCGAAATTTCTAAATTTATCGGTTCAGCAAAGAATAGAATTTGTAAAATCTAATCGTTACTCTTTTAATTGTTTATCTAATATGCACTTGCTCAAAAAATGCAAGAGTTTAAATACATGTCAACATTGCTTTAAGAAGCAACACAATATTTTGCATATTGTAAATAATTCAAAGAATAAAACTCAGTTAAACAGTATATCTCCGCCTACGCAATCTATCCCTAAAAGAGATGAATTAACGAGTCCTAAGGATGTTTCAGCCACAGTTTGTGCCTCTCATTATGATTCGAATGCAAAAAGTAATCAAACCAGTCACATTTTATTTTGTACTGCTTTAATAAAAGTTCAAAATTCTGAACAACAATTTGTGAAGTGTAGATGTTTATGTGACACTGGATCTCAGAGATCATTTATTTGAAGGGATTGTGTGAAGAAATTAGGATTACGAGTGAAAGATAATTCCATTTCTGTATCATGTCTAGGAGAATTTAATACTGTAAGTAATGGGGAAGTCGATTTAGTATTCACTTCTCATTTTAAAAGTGATATTCGTGTATCATCATCAGCGTTTGTACTGGACAAGGTGACAGATAACATTCCCTGTGTATCTTTGTCATCAATCATCTTCGATAACTTCAGTGATTTACAATTAACTGATCCATTATTTTACAAGTCACAACCAGTTGACATTTTATTTGGAGTAAATGTATTTCTGCATTTAATGACCGGGAGAAATTGTCAAACGGGGTCCTGATCTACCACTTGCTCTAAATTTGAGGTTGGGATGGATAATTTCGGGTACTATAAATTTTGGGCCAGTATATGTAAATCATTTGAATACAAACACAGATGAGTTAGTAAATTCTTTCTGGGAGTTAGAAAAGTTTCCAAATGTACAACCTTTAGCAAATTAAGAAAAACTTTGTGAAGAATATTTTAAAAACTCGCATTTTAGAAACACATCAGGTCGTTATTAAGTTGCATTACCATTCAAACATAATAGAGATATTTTAGGCGACTCCCGTGAAATGGCGCACAGAAGATTTCAATACTTGGAGAAGAGGCTGTTATCTATGAAAGAAATTTACAACCAGTATATTCAGTTTATGAAAGAGTACTTTTCACTAGAACACGTAGAATTAGTGCCAGACACAGATTATGAATTAGAGAATAAACACTATTATATCCCACATCACTTCGTGTTGAAGGAACTTGCTATTATATCAAACATATCTTCATTTCCACTCTAGCTTAACAACAAAATTGAGTGTTTTTTTCGATGCGAAAGCTAAAACAACCACAGATGTTTCTTTAAATGATAAGCTAATGATAGGCTCAAAAATACAAGATGACTTAATTTGTATTTTACTAAGATTTAGACTTCATAATATTGCAATAACCGCTGATATTAAAATGATGTATAGACAGATAAAGGTTCATGAAAAATATAGAGATTTTCAGAGAATATTATGGAGAGATAGCCCGTATAAACAAATACAAGTTTGTCGTTTGAAAAACAGTTACATATGGAACTGCAGCTGCTCCATATCTTGCAACCAAAGTTTTGAGTCAGCGTTTGATGAAGGATTGAATTTTTCAAAGGCAAAGAATATAGTTTTAAGAGATTTTTATGTTGATGATATGTTAACTGATGTAAAAGATAGTTCGGAAGGTATTGCATTGATAGACGAATTGCAACAACTGCTAAAAAGGGGTGGCTTTGAGCTTCACAAATGGTCGACAAGTGAACCGTCGTTGTTAAAAACCTTTGGTTTAACAAACACAGATAGTGACAATATTCATCGTGTAATAGAAGACAAAACATTGAAAGTTCTGGGATTAGAATGGCATCCGGACAATGATGAATTCAAATGTAATCTCGGTATAATAGAGAATCAAAGTGTTCCGACTAAAAGGATTATTTTATCATTCGGTAGCAAAGCTATTCGATCCATTGGTGTGGATAGCTCCGTTTGGTAATTCCCGCTGAAATGATCCTTCAGCAATTGCGGAAATTACAATTATCATGGGAGGATCCTGTAACAGAAGAGATTCATCGAAATTTAAGAAATATATGTAGAGAAGTTAAACTTTTGAATTCTATAAATATACCTAGGAAAATTCTGTTACCTGATTATTTTCGATGTGAACTTCACGGATTTTGTGATGCGTCTGAAAGGGGTTATGCAGCAGTTATTTATATCAAAACTTGCAATAACTCTGACATTAACCCTCCAGGCGGCAAGGCCGTATATATGCGTTCGAAAATAATGGCTCTCATAGCGGCAAGGCAGCATATATGCGTCCAAATATTTTGGTCCTCATGGCGGCAAGGCAGCATATATACGTAAACTTAAATTTTGGCACGAAACGGTAAAGCAGCATTTATACGGCCTGTCTCAGAGTGCCCTCCCCTCTCTGCTCTTAATGTAAACTGACAGGTGATAATTTTTCTCTGCGGGAGGTAATTGAGGAGAGGAAACTATCTATTCGCTAGGGGCAAATGGGTTTTATCGTTAGGTTTTGAATAACAGCTCGGAATAAATAGCTCGTTCAAAACTTCCAGCTGTTCCATGCTTATACCAGCTATAGTAAACTTAAATGTTTATGTTCGTAAAGAGAATTTTCATTTTCCAGCCTAATTATTCTCCAAATTTTAGATGCAGTTTGGCAAAATGTAATTGGAATTAAAATTAAAATTGCAAGAAACTGCAACAATATTTTGAAATATGTGATTTCAATTATATTGCAATTGTAATTAGCTTCGCAATTACAATTAGAAAGTAAGTACTTTTTAAATGCAACAATAATGTATGTAATTGCATTTTAGTTCTTAAGTCTTACAATTACAATGCAATGATAATCACAAACATTATAATTATATAATCTAATTACAATTACAAATTTTATTGCATCTAATAACAACTACGGTAATATTAGCTAATTACAACGTAATTTTAACTGCAATTGCAGTAGGTAACTACGTAATTAAGAAAGAAATTGTCTCTGATAATTAGAATTACTTAACATAGTGAAATTATGATCATAATTGTAACTCTAAGTGTAGTATGCAATTGTAATAAAATTATGCAATTACTAAGTAGTTATAGTTAAAAAATAGCTGTTTTTTTAATTACAATTACAATTTACGTAATTTCATTTAAATTACAATTACTCTATATTTGTGAAATCCAATTTCATATTCAATGCAACTGCAATCATATAATCTAATTACAATTACACTGTCATTATAACTCCAGTAAGTAATTATAATAATGTAATTAGGATAGCAATTGTTCCTGATAAAAGCAGTTACGTAGCCCAGGAAAATCATGATCTTAATTGCAAATGTAATTGCAGAATGCAATTGAAAACACATAGTAATTGGAATAATATTATGCAATTATCTTGTAATTACTATGTAACAATTTTTAATTACACATACAATTTACTCAAATGCATTTTAATTGTGAAATCTAATTGAATAAACAGTATAACTGTAATTATATAATCTAATAAAAATTACAATGCAATTGTAATGACCTCTTAATTAAAATTGCGCAGCAGATGATTGTAACTATTTAATCAGAAAAACAACTGCCCCTTATAATTTCAGTGACATAGGCTAAGGAAATCGTGATAATATTTGAAAATTACAGTCAATAATATTATATTCGAAAATGTTTCTGCATTTTGGATAATGAGTTTTTAAATAATACAACGGGATAATCACCTATAAGAAAAATATTAATATTTTCTGTCATGTCTTCTGAATCATCTTACATATATTATAGTTTGTGGTACCAGCATAAATAGGAGTTTATTTAAAGGAAATATTTTATATAGACCTAAATGCACATAACGTTAGTAAGCAAATATGTATGTTTATGATCTTCGACATACATGTGAACTTAAATTACAAGATTAAGGGAAAGCAAGCAAAGAGTTTATGGCAGTGCAAAGGGATGTTTTCGCAAAGGATTTGTTACGGGACGCTTGTCTTGTTTACATTACACAAGAAATAAATCATAAAAATTACATTTATCCTTTTCTTTTCAGAAAGGAGATCATCAAGGACTAAACTAAGTCTCATAATTTTATCCAACCTATTACTTTAGCTGGTAAAAAAGGATTCTGATCAGCAATCAGTATGCTTAATTGCTGTGTGTATTAAACATTTTACTAAATCCATTTATTATGAATTACCGCCCAGACAGTAAAGCGCTTCGTGACTCTGGTTGCCGTACCGAAGAGCCTGGGTTCGAATCCCGGATAGGGCATGAATGTAATTTGTTCGTCCTCTTCATAGGTGGCAACGGTGGCCCACGTATTAGTTCCCTCCTTAATAACATGACCGGCCTTAGTAGTGATCAATGTCTATAAACGGCTACTACCTGCCATTGGAAAAAAAAATACGAATTGGTCTTTTATTCAACATAACACACATTTTCCATAAATAGTTAAAATGCATTATTCAGTTACAAGTGAAAGTACTTGCATGAACTATTTTCCATCATTGTTTCACGTAAGAACAAATAAAAGTACAATTTTCTTATGCACCTGTGATTGTCATATTATTTGGATTACGGTAAAGACTGCAAAGATGCTTCTGTGGAGGACTTTCTAAGGGAAACTGGCTCATGTTCACATCACCCGTTAATAAAAGCAGGAAAAGATCTTTATTTAATTGAATGCAACGAAACGTTTAAGAAGAATGATGTACTCATAGAGAACTTTCTAAAATAAAGTGATTTGTATTCATGTTACACATAAGGAAATCCACGGAGCTATCTAAACATTTAGATTGTTTGCCAAAATGGGCATCCGATTTGAACTAGTAGTATTCAAAAGACGACTTATTACTCTGCTGAGCGAAAAATCTAATTGCTTTTGAAGTTATATTGTAATTCGAACAATCATTGTATTACAATTATTATTATTTTTCATTTTTTTCCCCCAATGGCAGATTGAGAACAGTTACAGTGCAACACAGTCCATACAAGGCCAGATGTTGCAGTCACTTTATTATGGAGGCATCTAATATGTGGGCCACTATCGCCTCCTATGAAAGGACGAACAGTTAAAGCCATGCCTTCTCCGGGATTCGAACCCAGGCCCTTCGGTATCGCAGTCAGGCTTCCCTAACCACTATACCATCTGGACGGCACAATTACAATTATAACTGCATTAGTTGTAGTTTTAACTACAAAATAACTACAATGAATTACCAGCTTTTCTCAGTCAATAACAGATAGCTTAAACTTTGAAGATAAATGGAAGGTCTTATAATTTGTCGAATGGCAATATTCTAAGAAAGTATAGTCTCCAGGATGGTCGAAGTTTAATTACAGTCTTACATTTCGCATACTCGCACTTGCCCTAAGGCTGTTCCAAGATTATTTCTGTTCACCTCATCCATTAATTTTGGAGACAGAATCATGTCTAGAGACATTTTTTTCTGAGGACAGTATTTTATATAATAGAAGAAAAAAAAAATAATAATGCATCTCCCTCAAGGTGCAGGAAACAACGAGTACTGATAAATTTAATTGAAATTACTATTATAATTCTAGTTAATACAAATACAATGTTACTTTAACGGTTAGAATTACATTATAGTTCTAATGGCAAAAATATCAAATGAGTCTTATAGATTAGTATACTTTTGCTTATCACAATATTAAACTTTTAATACCGTTTTATTTTATTTAGCTTATCACAATACTGAGCTTTTTAATACCGTCGGTACTGAAAAAATGTTTTACTACTGTCATGAAATGTATATTCGATAATAGTTTCTCATTGATGTTTTTCTTATATATTTTTCTGCATAATTCATAAATGTTTGCAATGGAAATAATTCTGAGGCTTTTATAATACTTCTAAATTTTCATGAAATAATGTTCCATTAAGGTTTACTTGAAGGAGACTCTCAGTGCAAGCACTCGAAAAGAAGTTATGCTACATTTACATATTATGAAATGGTTGAATGTACAGTATTTACTTGTAACAGCGGTGCTCAATATATCGCGTTTTCTGAAAGAATGTATATGTTGCCTAAAATCGAATTTAAATCACTATAATCAGAATAATTGTCTAAAGTATTAAATTGTAATTTTTACAGCATCAAGCGAATTAGTGGATTTTATTGAAGATAAAAATGTGTTGATATTGACGAGCTATATTAGTTTTTGTTCTATAATGAATGCTAGCTAGTAGCTACTATATGAATATAATGAATGTACTATAATGAATGCTACCTAGTAGCTACTCGAGCTAATAGCTAGAGTAAAACTCAGGATATGGTAACATTAAATAAATAAATAAATAAAATTAAAAAAAAAAAAAAAAAGAAGAAGCAGAAAACGAAAGCGAAAAGGAACTGAATACATTCGGAAAGAGAAGGCTTACTATGGTGAAACATTAGAAACGTGTAGACAAAGTGTTAATACTATATGTGAGAAAATACTAAGGACAAATTGAAATACATCATAGCTACGTTTGGTGCTTTCTATATTATTTGTATCAATATTAGTATAAGTACCGAAAAATACTTAAAAAATAGGTATTTTCGAAAATTTAAAGGAACAAAATTGCAGTCTGAAAATTTATAGCAGCGGAACTTTTGAAGTAATTTGATGCCTTCTGAAGGTCGCCATGAACATAACAATTTATAACTGTCAGCTTTTACAACTAGGAATCAGATAAACTCTATTGTTTGGTAAACCGGTCTGTCTAGTAATGTTTTCGGTACTGTCTAGTTTCCGGGAATGGCGATGTATGCAAGCTTTTTCCTCTTTCTGCCCTAAGAATAAACAACTCATAGGGGATATTCTGAAAAATATATAACCCTTTCATATATGTACTCATACCCTGATATTCACAATAGCGTTTCTTTATTTAGATAGCTTTGAGCATGCAAATTCAGTAAAAATCAGAAAACAAGTACCATACTTATAACAAAGCAGGTTATCTCAGTAAATGAAGGGAATTAAGTACCGGCGATGGCAAGATTTTCCCATGGTTTGAAGACTAAGTAATTTATTCCTTTCAGAAAATTTTCTCGGAAAGCAAATCATCACTTACGGATAGAAGAATGTTCTAAGAACTACGAGATAAATTTATAATGGGAATAAAAGAATGAAAGAAATCGGAAAATCTTTTATAGTAATCATTTTACTTCTCGAAAGTTGGTTTCAGTATCACCTTTTTTAAGGAAATGACACATGAAATGGATTTCAGAAACTGAATCTCGAAATAATCAATAACTATCCAATATTCTGCATTTGTAAATATTTATTTAATTTGCATTTCAACCAAATGTTGAAAACAAAGCGGAAAAAAATCTCCTTACAAAAGGAAAAAAAATATATATTGTTGCGTGCGTACGGGTTCGTTATGAAATGAATGCACAAGTCCGATGAAAAATGAACAAAAATTTATTATTATCACAACAAAAATGCTTAAATTTTCTCAAATTATCATGCAGTATTACAATATCTCACAGTAGTTTTCTTTTAACTACTCAAATGTCCAATAGAACGTAATTCAAAACAGCTAAAGAACGCTAATCCGCGAATTCGCTACAATCAACAACAGTAGTTTTCTAAACAACAACAAACTAAGCAACTACTAACTACAAACTGAGATGTTTTCCTCCTTTTATAAGATTTTAAAATCACGCGCTAGAATTTTCCAGTACTTTCTCGAAATAAAAAAGAGATATTTATTTATTTAATGCACGCGCTCTTGTATTTTTAATTTTTCCGGCTGAGCTTTCTTTTAATATTCGTCACGCGCTGCACTGCGCGAGAAATAAAACCATTTAATTTATAATTGAACTAACATTAGCTTTTTAAATAGCAAATTCGTAACACTGCCCCCTTCCCAAGGACTGCACGTCCCGGGCAGTACAATCCCTGGACAGGAAGCTAAACTTACAACTGTGGCATAATTGCAACTGAGGCATAAACATTACATTACAATATCAAACAACATAAACAATAAATGCAATAACTAACTTAAACAAATCAAATGCTATCAAATACTAAATACAAAACAAATACTAAATACAAATAAAATACTAAATGCAAATCAAATACTAAATACAAATCAAATCAAATACACATTTAAAAACAAAAAGGACCATGGTCTGATACTATTTACAATTATTCACATTACGTACTATGGCCATAGTAATGAGCTAACCTGTCGTAAGAGTTCGAAGACTCACGGATCCGAACCATGACGTCATTTAGCCTGTTTAGGATTGTGTGCGAACCATCCCAAGGTGACTGTAAATCAGGCCTGACTCCTTTTCGTCGAATCGGGTTCCACAACCACACCTTGTCTCCTTCGTTGGATCTATGTCCAGCAGCTCTCGTGTTGTATCTGGTCTCCACTTTCTCCGTCGCCAAGTTCACTCGCTTTCGTGCGGAACGGTGCATCACTTCAAAACGGGCCTTGACATCTTGAATGTGTTCCTCAGGCGATGAAGGCGCATCCGTACGGCGATGAAACAGGCGGTCACAAGGCAGACGAAGGTCTCGACCGAAGAGCATCTGAGATGGCGAATAGCTGGTAGTCTGGTGTTTCTTTTCGACCCTAGCATGATTTCGGCTGTTTCTCGAGCTGGTTCTTTCGGACAAAGCGTCGGCATTTCCAGGTGAGGATCCCTTTTTAGGATGGATAGTCATGTCTTTAGATCCTGAAAGCAATTTGTTGTTTTTCAAGTCTAAGGAAAAATTGTATTTCCTTAAAAAGTCCAATCCGAGTATGCATGGATCTGTAATATCCGCCACATATGCCGTGTGATGGTAGGCGGCACTTCCAACCGTGATGTTTACGTTTAACTTCCCAGTTATGTCGATCTTGTCACCAGACGCAGTCTGAAGGGTAACACAGGATGGCGTCCAAATAAGTTTATCTTTAAACTGTTCAGCTAAATCTTTCCTAATGATGGTAACATTAGCTCCTGTGTCAATGATCATACTGCAAGGAACTCCATCGATATTCCCATTGATGGACAGTCCGTTATTGTTGCCACTCACTGTATAAATTTTAAGAGCTTTAAAACAAGGTTTTTCACTATCTGGCAACCTCCGTTCCTCGATATGGTCACTAATTTGTTTGCTGCGTTGTTGCTGGGAAAGGTCTTATTTTCCGTACCTCGGGGTGTTCTGCAGTTTCTGCGTATGTGGCCTTCAACTCCGCAGTTCCAGCACTTTAGAATTAGTTTCTTTTCACTTCTGTTCCGTCTCAAGCCACTGACTTGTCTGGTAAAATCATCTGCTTTATATTCCGTACCCTGGGGTGTTCTGCAATTCCGCCTTAGGTGACCTTCACTACCACATCTCCAATACCTTAGAGCCACTTTCTTCTCGCTCCTACTCCGTATCAAATCTTCGACTTGTCTGGCTAAATCATCTAAACGAGCCATCAGTTGATCCACTGGCTCATGGACTCGCACAGCTCTAACTGGGTAGCGATCTCTACTAGTTGCTTGCTGGGCTGCCTCGAACTTCATGGCGTACAACAGAGCGCTTTTTATGTCCTTTACATCTGCCATTCGAAGAGCTTTCTGTATTTCAGTATCTCGGATGCCGTCGATAAAGTATTGCAAGGACAGGATTTTCCTTGTTTCTGTCGGGCATTCCGAAAAGGCGAGATGGGACAGCCTTTCAACATCCGCGGCGAGCTCCTGAAGTGTTTCGGTAGGCTTCTGTTGACGAGATTTTAATTGGAGCCTGCTGTAGTCTTTTAAACACTTCTCCCCAAAGCGCAACTCCAAGGCGCCGGACAGAGCTTCGAAATCTAACCTTTTGTTTTCGGGAAGAGTCTGAAGGATATCCGCTGCGTCGGCTCTTAGAGAAGCGGCGAGATGACAGGTCTTAGCTTGGGAATCCCATCCATTCGCATCCGCCACGATAGAAAATTGTGTCTTATACACCTGCCAGGAGGTCTTCCCATCATATGTGGATAGCTTCAGAGGTGGACGAGCAGGCATTGGTAAGAATTTAAAATCATCACTCCTGCTCCCTGCCGACGCTATGAATTTCTTTAAAGTATCCATTTCTTTGGCAACTGCAGAAACTCTCTCATCAATTTGTTCTTTTACAGAAGAAACTCTTTCTTCTATTTCTTCTTTCACCGAAGAAACTCTTTCTTCAATATGTCCAACTTTATTTTCAACTGCGTCAATTCTGCCTTCCATAGCTTCAAATTTATTTTCTATTATGCAAGTAATTTCTCTTTTCATTTCTTCTTGACCAACTTGAACGGCTTTCATTTCGTCCTTAACGGATTCCTGGCCCAATTTCATTTCTTCCTTAACGGATTCCTGGCCCAATTTCATTTCTTCCTTAAATGATGCTTGGCCAGCTTCCATTTTTTCTTGGAATGCAGCAAAAGCACTAATGAGCTGTCTCAATTGTTCTTTCATCGCTCTTGTTATTGGCATTCAAATCCCACTTCTGACACCAAAAATTGTTGCGTGCGTACGGGTTCGTTATGAAATGAATGCACAAGTCCGATGAAAAATGAACAAAAATTTATTATTATCACAACAAAAATGCTTAAATTTTCTCAAATTATCATGCAGTATTACAATATCTCACAGTAGTTTTCTTTTAACTACTCAAATGTCCAATAGAACGTAATTCAAAACAGCTAAAGAACGCTAATCCGCGAATTCGCTACAATCAACAACAGTAGTTTTCTAAACAACAACAAACTAAGCAACTACTAACTACAAACTGAGATGTTTTCCTCCTTTTATAAGATTTTAAAATCACGCGCTAGAATTTTCCAGTACTTTCTCGAAATATAAAAGAGATATTTATTTATTTAATGCACGCGCTCTTGTATTTTTAATTTTTCCGGCTTAGCTTTCTTTTAATATTCGCCACGCGCTGCACTGCGCGAGAAATAAAACCATTTAATTTATAATTGAACTAACATTAGCTTTTTAAATAGCAAATTCGTAACAATATATATATATATATATTCCCATTCTTTTACAGTGATATTCCATTAAATTATATCAGAAAATCATATCACTGTTGGATGCAATAAATACTAATTTCAGGCATGTTGCCTGTTTATGTTGTTAACTCTCTTTTGCAACTGAACACTGGTAGTTTTGCCTAAGTTTGAATTCCGGCGAATGCGTTCGTTGCTTGGTATTTTGGTGAATTTTATGTTGAATATACCAAACCAGTTTCCCTGAAAAAGTCATCTACAAACGGATCCTTTTCCTCAAGCAGGTGCCCATCTTATGCTGCCTGACGAATGTGCAAGAATTTTTCTTCTTTTACACAGCTTTCATAATCACATATTACCCACCAGCGGCCGAGCGGTAAAGACGCTGAACACTGGTAGTTCGGTCCGAGATTCGAATCCCGCGAACGGGCTGGATGCATGGTCGTTTTCGTGGTTTTCCCCATGTGTAACGTGTATACGAGCCAGTTTCCCTTAGAAAGTCCTCTACGAAGGCATCCCTCCATTTAGGCAGATAACCCTCGTGTGCTTTGCCTTGAATAGTACCATACCAATAATACCATAATCACATATTATTGAACATTTTTAATTTGCAAAACTATAAGTTATGGAAAACTCAATGACATATTTATTTAGATTAATAAAAAGATAAAAATTAAACGCGTCATCGACATCATTTTGTTAGTAATATCATTATATAATCTATTGTACTTTTTTTTTTTTAGTGTACTGGGGAATTAAAGAAAATTTCTCAAAAGTATCATCATGTTTTCGTAAACTGATATATAGTGTTAAACTATTATATTAAATTTCAATTTATTATAGCAGAAATCGTAAATAGCTGCAGCTCTTGCTTCACTGAGCTTTCGGAAGTTAATCTGCGTCCATCCGCATAATCGAGAAGCAGGTCGATTTGTTTCTCAGTGCAATCGCTGTGGGATCTTAATTCTACTGACCGATGTTCTATAAATTTAAAATATTTTGCCCTGCCTAAATTCTGTAGCTCTCTACATTCTAAAATTTTTGCCGTTGTCAAGTGCCAAATTCTTAGAATTTCGCCATCCCTAAATTTTCTTGTTCGATGCCTCTTTAAATTTTAAGAAATTTTCAGCCATTAATCTGCCTCCTGGCCAGACGTGTTTTTCGATGCCACATATGTCACTGAAAAAGGTTGAAAAATCGAAATTTTAAAAGCAAACTTCCTACTTTTCATCAAATAAATTTTATCGATTAGCAGTGCTATGGAAGCATTAAAACATTTATGTAATAAATACACAAATACTTCAGAAACATTTTTTTTCTCTCTACTGAAGAAAGGCCTGTCTCTGACTACCTGCGAATTTGATTAAGTTTTATCCAAAATCTACGTCAAAGCGTTTCTTTTTGGCCTAATATTAAATTTTACATTGGCATGTTCCTGTCCCTGCTTGATGTTGACAAGATTTATTCAAAACTTACTGTTCTTATTTTTTATTTTAAAACAAACAATTAAAATGGAAATCCTCAGCTTGCTTTTATTTATTTAAATAATAACATTTGATAATGTGAATTGAGATCTCTAAGTAATTTGCGTATTTGAACCCAAAAAAATGTTAAACACCAATTTTGAAGCTTTTGTTTTGGTTTGCTTTATTTTTCCTTCAAAGCACGCGAGAGCTATCTGCCTAAAGGGAGGAATGCCTCCGTGGAGGACATTCTAAGAAAAACTTACTCGCGCCCACATTATGCACAGAGAAAACCACAAAAATTCCACTTTGAAAGGTATAAGTGTCTAATTTGTTAGAGCGAGATTTTCCTAACAATGAATTTTAGAAATTTAATACAAGTGCTATATTTAATTAAGAATTAAAACAATGTTCTTTTGTGATTTACGTAAGGCAACTCTTTCTGTCAAAAATAATCATATGAAAATGCACCGAATTTCAGTACCATGTAATTTAGTTCGGAAACTGAGAGGTATCTGTGACATCTTGTCTATATGTAGAAAATTTTTAATAAGGTTATTATGACTGAAATTTGTTTCAAAATATTCAATATTTCATAACTTCTATCAACCAATAAATGCGATAAAGGTAAACTCCCCTTTTATAAATATGAAACAAGATAAACGAAATAAATTTGTGGTACAATGAATTATGTCGAAATGACTGACACTGAGCATGTGTTTGTTATTTTAATAATAATTTAATAATCAATTACATGTAGCTTTCAATAGGAATTAGGTATTTTAAGTCTCTTATAAATTTTTCCTTAGCGTTAAAGCTCAATAACATGAATCAAAAGCAGAAAATTAGTTAAACTACACTGTCTCACTAGTCGTAAGATTATATTACTGAAATATGCATATAAAAACAAATTAACATTCTATAAACGTACATTAAAATACCGAAACGCAATAAAAATCAGTAACATTTATACTTAAAAAAGCAACAAAGCCGGGCTCATGTGAATCACTAGAAGAGGCGCCAAATTGGCTATACGAATTCGAAAATTACTTTAATTATTAGGGGAAATAGGCTTCTTCAAACTTAAATCAATAAAACAAACCAAAAAAAATTGCAAGAAAACCTGGAAATTAATGCAATATGCATTTCAGTGTTATTTCTTATTTATCAAAAACGAATTTTTTAACGTTTTCATTTGAAAATTATAAATAATTGGCTACATTATTTCTCTGAATTTATAAAACTACGATTAAAAAATACTTTGAGTTATGGTATAATTATGCTATAAGAGTTATGACAT
This sequence comes from Stegodyphus dumicola, assembly GCF_044657685.1. Classification (NCBI taxonomy): domain Eukaryota; kingdom Metazoa; phylum Arthropoda; class Arachnida; order Araneae; family Eresidae; genus Stegodyphus; species Stegodyphus dumicola. The sequence continues at coordinate 157,907,028 of NC_140771.1, read as the reverse complement.
TTTGATTTAACCCTCTGAGCGTTATGACCGGGTTTAGGCGGTCAAGACGGCCTACCTCGAAAGCGTTACGGACGCTTCTAGGCGGTCACTGGAAAAGTGTTCGAAAGCGTTACTGACGGTTCTAGGCAGTCAGTGGTGAAGACCTCGAAAGCGTTATGACCGCCTTAAAGCGGCCGTGCTGATGTCTCATGCCCCCCTTATTTCTGGAACCCTGGAGATCTCTAAATGACAGTTCTCAGTAGGAGGCAAAGAGGGTTGCTCTTTTTCGTTTTAGACCGATATGTTTAATCGCCAAGAAAACGCTTGAGCATGTAGTGGTTTATAAACAACAAACAAACGTGGACATTCTTCGCGAAATAAAAAAGTAGCATGTAAGCATGTTTTTTCAATACTCTCTTTAAACAGATAACATTTTCATAAAATATCCTTTAGTTTTTAAATTGAATGTTCAGAAATATGCGAAATGCTCATGAATTCAATTAAAAAATAGCATTAGGAAATATTTAAAAAAATTTACTTATGGCTATATAGATACATAATTAAAACCGACAAGTTATAAGTTTTAATTATTCGAGCGAAACGAATAGCGCATTTAATTACTGCATTTAATATGAATTATATATAATTACATGTAAAGAATAACATAATTAAGCAATAATTCAAATAAAAATTAGCCATCAACAGTAATTTATAATAAGCGTATTTTGAACGGGTTTATGAAGCATAATCTAATTTGATAGTAAAAATAATAATGGCGAATTATTTATTCATTTTGGAACAATATTCGTGGCTTATACTGGTTTGATGAAGTTCTGTTCAAATTCATTTCAAATATTCCAAATCTTTTTATGTACATTGATTTCAAAGCGATTTTTATTAGAAAAAAAATTCAATGAGTTTGATTTTCTTACATAATTGTAATTACATTGTTCAACGCAAAGTAACTGCAAGCAGAAAGGCAAAGGTGTGTTAAAATTTCTGTATTTTGCTATATAAATTATTAAAATAACCAACCTACAGCCTAACAACTGAATGTCCGAAATATAACCCGCAACTTTTCTAAAAGTAACAAATTTCAGTTAAAAAAAACCGCAGTAAATATATAAAACGAAATACTATTAAGAAAAGAAGCACGAAAATTTATTTTTTTATATTTACTTACTTTATTTTTAATTCAAAGAGCAATTTGCCCTGAAGGACTTTTAATTTCGCTTTGGCATTTTTCATTGAAAACTATAAACGGCGAATCACTTTTCAAGTTGTTGCCACTAAATATTATCGCTCTGTATTATACTTAAAGAAATTAAATATTGAAGAATCTGCATGAATGTACGCATGTTTCTCGCATTGTGATAAAACAACGGTACTTAGAGCTATCAAAATTTAAATAACGTATCTTCCATACAATATGGGCATGTGAAAGCCCTAATTTGAATTTGAAATTTATTTTATTATCGATTTCAGATTTTGCAACCCTTCAACGAATTTTTGATTAAAAAACTATACGATTTCAAAGCGAGTAATGTCAACACCGCACGAAAAAAATCCTATTTTTATCTCCAGCGAGAGAGACTCTAAGATAGGTCATTTTAAAATAATTTTGAGATATTGCTGTTGAACTGAACTTTATGGTTTGAGTACGTAGAACATGATATTTAATGAAGTAACACACAAAACGTTAAAAACGCTCCTTTGGACGTAGTTTAAAATCTGAAACCTTTCATATTTTTATTTATTAGTCCAAAGGGACGTATTAGTATTTAAAACAATAGTCCGTGAGAGCCTATTGTTTTAAATACTAATACAGTTTTCGTTTTTGCGATTTTGCGTTGAATCACTAGAAACGGCGAATCACTTTTCAGACTGTTGCCACCAAATGTTATTAGTCCCGCATTACATTTGAAGTAATTAAATAATGAAAATCTGCGTAAATGTATGTATATTTCTCGCATTGTGATAAAAAAAGGGTTTGAAAAAAGGCCATCCAAATTTGAATGACGTAATCCTCCTACGAATATGGACATGTGGAAGACCAAATTTGACATTTGGAATTTGTTTTATTATCTATTTCATATTTCGTGAAACTTTAACGAATTTTTGAGTAACAAACTCAAAGATTTCAAAAAGATTCAAGCAATAGCAACACTCTACGGGGGTGGAAACCTTTTTATCTCTAGCGCGCGGAATTGTGTACCGGAAATTCTAAATATATGCTCATTTTAAAATTAATTATCGACATTGCTATTGAGCTGAATTTTATGGTGTAAGTGCAAAGAACATGATATTTAATAAATAAAGGTAGCACACAAAACGTTAAAGAAATGTCCTTTTGGACGTTTTTTTTTTTTTTTTTTTTTTAAAATTTTTATTGTTTTTTGAATATATGTTGTTGGCGAATGACGCAGTAGTCGTGTATAATCTGAATATATAATAATTATTTGTGCTATTTTTTATTTGAAATGCATAGAATTCTCTAAAATAGTAGCATTCTTAGATTGAATATTGTCTAAGCAGGTGCAATGATATTTTAACTTCATTACCATATCAAATACAGTTTCTTTTTAATTTAAAAACTTCGGTCTGAAGCACCTTTTTGAATCATAGTATGAGTTTTAATAAAATTTATAGTAGTCCGAATTTTTAAAAGTATTTAGAATTATTGAAATAGAAAAAGCTAACCTTTTTAGAATTTCTTTATCAAAGTATTACATCTTAGGCCAGCAAGATTTGATTAGTAAAATCTGGGAAAGGATCTATGATTTAGTAAGAAGTAAAAAAAGTACTCTAGGTCTAAGCAGTAAAGAAAAGCTTGTCCCTTTATAGAAAATTGTCCCATATGGTAGAAAAGATTTTGCAAGACATTAATATTTTAGCTCAAACATGATTTTTTTTTTAATTTAGTCTCTTGTTTTGGAGATGGTGTTCAAGCATTTTACCATAATTTTATTTTCACATGTGCAGAATTTTTATATTTTTTATTGATCGCTGTATTTTTAACTTCCATAGCATAAATTAAAGAAATACACATAGCAACTTCAGCCATAAACAGATGACTTAAGAGAAATTTGTTTTGACATATTATGTGAAAGACTAAATAAATATTAAATGCTTTTGCATTTATGTTACATGACAGTAATTAGAAAACAATAACTGTAGATGCGCAAAAAACCTGTACTTATAACCTTCTGCATTTTTAAAGAAAGTACAAAATAGATGAATAGCAGATGGCTTTCAGATCATTCAGTAATGTCATCGTAAGTATATTCTCTTCACGTTTCGAAAGAACTGCAGTAGTTCAGATTTGTCGTAAAAGACTAATTACACCCCTGGGGATTGGGGTACTTAGGGAACGGAAAAACAAGCTTTGAAACATACTCATACAAAAGTCCTACCTTTTCTTCGACAGATAAATGACAGATGTGATATTTGAACACATGCTTTCAATCAGTTGTTTCCTTCTAACAAAGCGTCTTGCGCGGCTACCAGGATCCTAGCAAAGTCTTGTAATAGTCTCTTGTTTTAAATATGCTGTGTTCGAACTCAGACTCAAAGACAGGCATTTAAAGATTTTATGAATGCTTTCTTTTACATTCGGCGATTCAATATTTATTAAAAAATTAAACACATAAATAAACTTGCATAGCAGATCAAAATTATGTTGCTGTGGAAATGTTTCATCAACAGTTATTAGTAGTTATAACAGCATAACTAAATAAGTCCATTTCGAAATATGGATGATATTGCATTCATTATTTTTAATCTGAAACAATATCATGTTGTTATTACTAGATAAAATGGCTTAAAATAAGCTGACACATTATAAGAAAATTTTTTTTAAATGAAAATTGGATTCACTTTCTTTCACATAATTTATGACCAGTTCTTCCAAAATATTTTAAAGCTTACTTTACTACATAATAGAAATGTCTCCACGTTCGTTGTTTTTAGTTAGTTAGCAATTTTAATTGGGGCTGTTATATAAGAAGGATATTTATCGTTGTTGTTGTGTTACAGTACTTATTTTATTGTATAATGCAAATTTTGATCAATTGGTTAATTTTATAATGTATAGAGGAACTTCAAAAAGAACAAAAGTAATTTCCACCGTTTTAATATGTCCTTAAATGGTTCCCAATAAAAACATAGTTAACTAAGTAGTATACTACATTATATTAATTAATTTACTAACCAAATAGCAAAAACATTTCAAATTCGAAATCCATCTTTTTACTAAGTACTTTTTGCAAAGTAACAAAAATTCTAATCCCTTTGCTGTTTAAATTAAAGATAAACAAAAAATGTTGTTTTTTTTCCCATGAAATGCTAATTTTATGTTATTTGATAAAAACTGGGAAGTGCAAAATCAAAATCCTGGCGAAATACATATACTTATGAATGAACACAGCACACAAACATTTCTTCACCCTAAGCACGAACACAAATAATATTTTAAACAGCTTAAAATGAATTCAATTTCAAAGTATTTAATTTGTGATAGATAATGACAGCTGAAAACATTTTCCAATATTACAAGATAAAATGAGGTTATTTCTCACATAGTTTCACAAATAAACTCACAAAATAAAGAACGCTTTTTTAAATTTTTAATTTGCAATATGTTAGATGCTTTATTGAAGAATTTGCAATAATATCGTTCCGATTTTTATTTTATCCAAGATTGCCATTATTTTTCCCTGATGAACAACTTGCTAATTATTAGTCCAATGTAGAGTCCTCCTTCTGTTTTCTCAAAAATCGCCTTTGTAAATTTAGAGTTTAATTTAGCAAAACGTTTTCCACCTAAGTGGTAAAATGTCTTCGTAAAGGATTCCCTAAAGAAATCTGCCTTGTATTTATGTTGCATTTAGGGATATTTTCAAAACCACACGCTGCTGATTGTTATTTCTAATAGGTGAACAAAAGAAATATTTTTTTAAGAAAGAATATAACTTAACTGCAGCGCTATATCTTATTCCTAGATAGCGAAGCTTGATTACAAACTCAATTTTTAAAATACATTTAATTATCTTTATGCTTTAAAAAATGCCTTGTCTGGTAATTGTAAATGCATAAATCACTTGTTTTATTAAAATTAAGTGATCCACTCTAAGTTGAATAATTACAAATAGCATAATGTGAACGATTAATGAAGCTAGAACCGCCAGTTTATTCTTATGTAATTAATAAAAATTTCATTGTTTCAGCATCCTAGTATCTTTCTTCTTCCATACTAAAGCTCACGTTTAAGCTTTAGAAAATAATCATATTTCTTTCAATTACCATTCCTCAGTGGAAACTGATGAATAATAGTTTTTATGCATAACAAAGGTGTTTTACTGGGTATTCGGATAGAAAAAAAATTCTCGAATAATCTGAGTTGTTAATATATTTTTAGATAACATCCTGAGAGGAATTCATTAATAATAGTAAAGCCATGAAACAGGTAAACTCAAAACGTCCTTGGAAGGATCAAAATCATGATCGATACAGTTATTTAAATAACGCAAAGCTGCGAGGGCTACCTGCCTATGAGGAAGGATGCCTTCGTGGAGGACATTCTGAGAGAAACTAGCATATTATACAGGGGGAAAACCACAAGAACCAACCATGCAGCCGGTCACTTCGCTTGTGATCGAACCCAAAACAGGTCGAACTGCCAGTATTCAGAGGTGTATCTTAACCACTGATGAGGCTTGGATCACAATCATGAATCTTCAAACTTATTCATCTAGACGTGCTGTCAATTCACCTTACAAGGGCACAAAAAAAAAAAAAAAAAAAAAAAAAGATTATTCCTTATATTCTCTTCCCTTAAGGACCGGGATTCTAACCACAGATCTTCCAATTTTACTAGCTGGATCTGCTACTACTTGCACCACCACAGGTAAACCAGTAAGTCTTTATAAATGTACTAGCACGACAGCATTAATTATATGAATTGTTGGGCATTTTAACTTCGAAAATTAGATAGAATAGTATTTGAAAATGAATATTATGTTCAATTATTTTTAAGTTTGTTTGTAAACTGATCGTTGCCTTTCCAATTCAAAAAAATTTCGAATCATATCTAGATGCTAGATATATCATTAAAACATTTACTTGATTTGGCCACCCACTTAACTTACACGTTGACCATTTAAGTAGCCAAATAGGAGATAAAATACTATTTTAGCAACCAGTCTCGTGACGAAGATACCATAAGAAGAAAAACTAATTTCACTCGCTAAATTCAACGGAGAGGAGAATTAGCTTAATTCTAACCACATGGTAAGGGGGGCCCGCTTTTGAAGCAGTTGGAGTAAAAATGCTTGCCGCTTTTGCGACAGTCCTGGTAAGAAAACACGATTATTTTTACGTCGTTTCCTGAAAAAACCCGTAACGCTCGGGGGGTTAATACAATTACTTTTGCTTAATACAAGTGTAGCTATTTTTATATTTATATGGACGCGCATTGACCTTTCTGCCTCAGGTGAAAAAATATCTTGGCACGGCTCTGATAAGCAATTAAGATTAGAAATATGCTCAAAATTAGTAACAAGGCAATACAAAACTTCCTTTTCTGTTTTGGATTTCCAGAAAAAAATATCTTTTTTCGTCTAACCAAAGCATGGACACAAAACGTGTTCCTTCCTCCGTAAGGGCAAAAGCAGCCCATCTGCTTAATCGCCTCTAGGCGGTAATCAAAGGACAGTAGGAAACCATCACTTAAGTGAAACGACTTGTTGATCGCCCTACAAGGCATGGAGGTAGGAAGTAAGAACCCTTTCCTACCTCCATGCTACAAGGAGGGGGAAGAAAATCTAACAAAGGCCGTTTTCAGGACAATTTTGGTTCACTCTAAATGAAAAAAAAAATTGTAAACATGGTTAATTTTTACTGCAGTTTTCGAGACGTAAATAGATTTGAATGCGAGCCGCCCGGTGGGTTAATGTTAAACTTGTAACAGCTAAAACTCGTGTAGCACCATTAAAATCTATTACGATTCCAAGACTGGAATTATGTGCAGCAGTGTTATTGGCACGCTTGATTCAGTCTGTAAAAGCTGCATTAGTTATAAATTTTAATTTAGTGCAAGCTTGGAGTGATTCACAAATCGTGTTGTCATGGCTAAGGTCAGATCCTAAAAAATAACAAGTATTCGTATCCACTAGAGTTTATGAAATACAATCCATCTTACCACCTGAGAACTGGAGTCATGTTGATGGAAAAAAAAATCCAGCTGATTGTGCTTAACGTGGGTTATTTCCTGCAGAACTATTATCTCATCAATTGTGGTGGAATGGTCCTTCTTGGTTAAAGTGCAATGAGATTGCCTTGTCTAAAAATATTCTTATAGATGAAGAGGCATTACCAGATGCACGTAAAACAGTCTCATTTGTAGTTTCTGAACCTGTACAGGAACTTGCCTATTATATCAAATATATCTTCATTTCCAAAGTTACAACGCATATTTGCTTGGATATTAAGATTCATATCGAATTCTAAAGTAGCATATCAAGAAAGAAATACGTCTTTTTTATCTAGTAATGAAATTCGAGCTGCAACTTTCTGTATTGTCCGAATAATACAGCGATTTCACTTTTTTAAAGAAATTCAATGTTTGGAGTTGGGAAAGGACTTACCTACAAACAGCAATCTCCTTAGCTTGTGTCCAATTTTAGATGACAACAAAGTGTTACGTGTAGGAGGAAGACTGAAAAATGCGCAACTATCAGAAAATGAAAAACATCCAATCTTATTACCTTCAAAACACAATCTGACAGAAATCATAATTAGACACTTTCATGTCAAATATCTGCATGCAGCTCCGGAACTTCTTCTATCTTTAATTACACAGCAATTTTGGATCATAGCTGCTAGATCTGCTATCCAAAAAGTAGTAAGATCTTGTATCACGTGTTGCAAACGTAGAGCTAAAACTGCAAGTCAAATAATGGCTGATCTACCGGAATCTAGAGTAACACAATCGCAACCATTTCATCGAACTGGAATAGATTTTTCTGGACCGTTCATGATTAAACATCGTGCAGGACGTGGACAAAAATCATTTAAATGTTACGTATGCTTATTTGTGTGTTTTGTAATCAAGGCAGTAGATCTTGAAGTGGTAGAAGATTTGTCAACAAAGGCATTTTTAAGTGCATTGAAACGATTTATTGCAAGAAGAGGGAAACCATTTGAGATTTATAGTGACTGCGGTACTAACTTTAAAGGTGCAGACAAAGAAATCAGGAAATGTTTTTTGCAATATAAGCTAAATCAAAAATTCACAAATTTTGTCTTTAGAGGAAATAAAATGGATATTCAACTCGCCATCATCTCCCCATTTTGGTGGACCATGGGAAGCGGCAGTAAAGTCAATGAAATTACATCTAAAAAGAACTGTTGGTGATACTGTGCTGACCTATCCGGAATTTCAGACCTTGATAGCGCAGGTTGAGGCTTTTCTCAACTCTAGGCCATTGTGTTCAACATCGGCTGATCCAAATGATTTAATTGCATTAGGTCATTTCCTAATAGGAACGTCTTTAACTGCCATACCTTAACCAGACCTAAATTATAGTTCCTTCAATCACCTTGACAGATGGCATGTGAGACAGTTTATATTTTTCAGCACTTCTGGAAAAGATGGAGTCGATAATACCTGTCTCAGCTTCAGCAAAGACCTAAATGGCAAAAATGTTAAAACAATTTAGAAGCCAATGATTTAGTCCTCATCAAAGAAGACAATCTTCAGCCTCTTAAATGGAGGTTAGGGAGAATAATTGCTGTTCATCCGGGCTCAGATAATAGAGTCAGATTTGTTAGTATTAAAACTGGTCATGGTGTCATAAAACGACCAGTCGTGAAATTGTGTCCTCTTCCTATTCAGACTAAAAACTATGAACTGCTTTGCATATAATTGTTCATATAATTGTTGTATTATTTTTCTTATGTTTATCTTTTATTACTGCCTAAGAAATTTCAAAATGCTCCAACTGTTGAAATCCCCTGGAATTTCAACGGAGGCCAGGATGTTTATGTGAGTATCGTTTGCTTCATTTTATTGTTGCAAACAGCGTAAATTTCTTTAGTTTTTCTTCCTTTAGTTTTGAACTTTATGTGTGGCAACAAGATAATTGATTGATGGAATTGTGTTTGTGACAGCCTGGTAGAATGGCTCGCTTATTTTGTATAATTTATTTTGCATCGCTGACATCTTATTTATAATTAGTGTAATTAAATAAAAGCGAAGGAATACAGTCCATGTGTTAAGTTATTATTGTTTGTGAAACATATTAAGTAAACATCATTTATTTATCGGCCTACCTGATAGACAGAGAAAGTTCGCATCCACAATAAAAAGCTTAATGCATGCAGACGTCGCTATCAGGGCAAGCATCACGAAGAACCACGAGAGCACTACATCACACTTTTCAAAAGGGTTTGGGGATTTATTTAATTTACATAACAGTTAATTTTATTTTGAAGCAACCTTTCCTATCGCTCTTGCTTTCAACTCGCGCTTTCTTGCCAGATGTAAATGAGTTAGCTCACGTGTATTCAAACGAAGTAGAAAAAAGTTAGTATTTAAGGAAAGGTTTTGGGAGGTGAATTAAGAGCGTGTTCTGCCTGCCTGAAGACATTATTGTTATCTTGATTTCTCTAACAATTAGATTTCTGTAGCGTGTAACGTTTCTCCCCATTAGGCTTGTTTACGCCGACTTTTACGAGTCACAGCCAACCTACGCGTTAAGTATGAAGCCGCTAGGATAACCTTAACTTTTTTTTAAGATACTCGTTACCTTTTTGAGGCAAGTCCAAAGTGTTGGCTTTTGTAGGCACTAGTCGGTGCCATCTGTAAACATTAATTTGACTTAATAAAGGGTTCTTTAAACTCTTCTCTGGACTTTGTCGTTAGGGATAAATTCTCTACACAATCTGCCAATGCTTATTTAGTTTGTGCCTCCAAACCATACCAGATGTTACACTGGCGCCTGAACAAGAACTATGTTATAGGAAACTTCCCCGTTTAGTGTGAACTTAACCGTTTTACCCCACCGTCGCAAGGTTCTTTGGCCACAGTTAATCCTATGAGATGACTTAGATTTATCGGCGAGAATTTAAGGGCTGCTATGGAACTAGAAGCAATTTTGATGAGAAGACCTCAGTTATAAATTTTATTGAATAATTAAATTCCCATTTTCTTCTGCATCCAGTGCCAGACTAAAGTTGCGATTGCAAGGTCCGCATACGGAAGTCTGGCCTTTACGCGGTGTAAGTACATTAGCAAATTCGTGTGGGCGAGCCTGGAAAACGAGAGCTGCAACTTCGAAAACTTTCAAAAATGCGGTCATTAAAAACCCCATTGTCAAGGGTAGGGCCAAGCTCGAGTCAGAGCTATTTAGTAAATTCCAGTATTAATAAATTCAAGGAGTTCACAGACTTCATTCTAAAGAAAGTCCAAACTTTTAATCTGTTGTAACGCAAGAGACTGGATGAAGAAATAATTCAAGTTATTTTGCCCCGACTACTACCCCTAGTGCAGGATTATTTTGAGCTCCGAAATACAACAATGTTGGAAAACTTATAAGAATTAGCCACGAAGTTACAAAAACAGACGCGTGGCAGAAAGAAAACCGAATAGCAGGATACGGAGAGAGGCTAAAGAAACCAAGCATTAGGCAACACCTCAACGGAAACAGCAGTTTGGGCCGAAAAAACAATTTGAAAAAAGAGAAAAAAATTCAAGGGGGGGGCCAAAAAGAAGCAAAAAAAAGCAGGGAGATAAGTTAAACCTAAAAGGAGTCGTCGTGACAAGAGGCTGCAGTCACCCTTAATCAAGAAGTCCCTCGAAAATTAAATTAATTATTCTAATAGGGCGAAATTCTGATCTGCTCATAGTTTACTTTAGCAAAGTTTTGGCCGATATTTTACCTTATAAAAAGTTGGAGTTTACTTTGGAAAATCGCCAATTACAGTTTATTCAGATCATGCAGCCCTAAGACGTTTTACTAAACAATATCCATGCAGAGGCACTGATCGATACCGGAGCCCAGTGCAGTTTTATTTCTGAAACTTTCTTTCAAAAATACTTCCGCAACCACAGACTTTTTAAATTAGGTGGGGCCAAAGTTATTGCAGCAAAAGGCAAGCAATGCACATGTATGAGTAAGATACTATTGCATGTACAAGTAAAAGACGAGAAACTCAAAATGATGTCTTTGCAGTGTGAAATCTGCAAGCCGCCGTAATTTTAGGGTAGACTTCCTAAAAGCGGCAGGGGCTCGGCTTAGTTTTCATGACTTTATCTTACAACTGCAGATGAGTCAAGAAGAAGAAAGAAGAATCCATCCACCGAAGTTAGCGACTGACCACTTGGGGCGGGAAGAGAAACAGAAGCTGAAAACCTTGGTAAGTGAATTTTCAAATCTTTTTAATGAGATTCTGGGTTATAGGCACATAGTTATCCATGGATTTATACACGAATTGCAGCCCCAGTGACAGCGAAACCATATCACTGTGATAAAATTAAAGAAAAGATAATGGAGATCATATTGCCAAAATGCTAGAAAATAAAACTGTAACGCCAGTTTCAGATCCTTATACCCGGTGACAGTGCGTAGAAAGAAAAATGATCTCCCATGGCTATTTGTCGTTGCTTATAGAAAACTGTACAGCATGACCAAATATCCTGTCTTGCATTACCAAATATCCTGTCTACCTTTGTGTATATAATTAAAGAAATAATCCGAAAACATTAAATCTACAAGATTCATGACAAAGTTGAACCTAACATCCAGCTATTTTCAAAGTGGCACGAAGCCTGAAGATGTCCTCAAAAATGCTTTCATTCACGAAGTTCGGTGTTCACGCGTTTTTAAGAATGCCTTTTGGATTATGTGAGTATTATTACTATTGATATTATAAAATCTTATGATTATTATAATTATTATTATTGCAGCGTGCAGTGCTCACTTTCCAGCGTGCAGTGGACACTATCATATCTCCTAAATGAAGCGGACTGAAAATAGATGCCGCCAAATGTATGTTCGTTACTCCAGAACTTTGCTACTTAAGATACAAAATATCTGGTAAAGGTATCGAAACAGAAAGTTAAAAAATAATAGCGATTAAAATCTTTCCTCCCACAAATGCTGCAAAGAAACTATCATCATTCTTGGAAACATATTATATGACTTTCATTAAAGACTTCGCTCAAATAGCCGAACCATTATTACGATTAAAGAGAAAGGAAACCCGGTTTTCGGTTCAGTCAAGGCCAATACGGCGTTTGAAAAATTAAAGCAGGCCTTAATAGAAGCCTCTGTATTAAAATTTCAGGAAGGCGACGAAAACTTCGAAATTTCGACAGATGCCTCGGATTATGGTGTGGGAGATCTTCGTATGCAGAACGGTGGAGTATTTTAATAAAGCATTTAATCCAACGCAGAGTAAACTACAGTGCTACGATCTCAGATCGGCTAGTAATGCAAAAATTCCGAGTTTAATTTCGAAAGTCGCCGACTACAGTTTATTCAGATCATGCGGCCGTAGGACGTTTACATTCAGAAAATAATTTGCCACCAGCATTGATTTGAAGGGACCTTAAACTTCAAGATTTTAACTTAATTATCTAACACACTTCGAGGAAGGAATTTACGGTGGCCGTAGCGCTACCAAGAATAAAGTTGGATAACGAAGGCAACACAGTAAAATGCGCTTTCCTGACAGCGAAAATACTCAACTCGAGCGAGACAATTATAGAACTGGGAAGAGATCCCGAATTTAAAAATATTTATTTTTACCTAAAGAATTCGAATCATTTTGAACACTCAGACATCACGGCAACACGAAATAGAGCTGAGAATTATGAACTCATTGATAATCTCTTATTTTATTCAAAGATTACAAATCAAAATTATGAACTTAGACCGGTTACTACGGGGAATTTAAGATTAAATATTCTAAACGAATTACACGACTCACATATGTCTGTGCACCTGGGAATTAAGAAAACAGTACAACGAGTTGATGAGGTGGTGTATTTTCCGCAGTTACAAAAGTTAGTGCGTATGTTAGTTACGTCATTCTGCAAGATAAGTGTATGTCAGGTCGTCCCATATTTGTCAGTTAAATAACGATGTTAATTATACCTTGGCCGAGTATTTAAAAAATATAAAAGCAACATTCCCTGACGAACTGGTTGGCAAAGACTTTGAGCCCATACCCCGGCAAAGAAATCAATAAAAATAGTATTTACTTGTTATCGCAAACCATTTCTCTAAATGGGTTGAAATAGTCCACCTGAGAAATGCCTCGGCTAAAATAGTTTCATATTTTTTCTTAAATAAATGTGTATTAAAATATGGAGCTCTGTTAAAGTTATTTTCTGATGATGGTAAACATTTTGTTAGTCAAATATTTGAAGGGCTATCCTCAGGACTTGGCGTACGTCACTTAAAAATGGTACCTTATCAGCCGCAATGCAATCAAACATAGTGGGTCGAGTGAATAAGAACACTGTCAAAATTAAAATATATTGAAAATGAAAATGGAAACATGTTGGCAAAGGTAGCAAAAGCAGATATATTCCCAACCCGGAGTCAACACTGAAAAGAAAACTCAAAATAAATGCGGATAACATCTAATCAAACACATCTAGCAAAGGCAATGGAATAGAGAGATAACGGGGTTATCACCCATGAGTATCTTCCACTAATTTCATTAGCCCTAAAGTCAGAAAGCTCCATGCTGACAAACTATACACTGAATACTACCTACACCTGTCGTCTATTCACATAAATTCGGCATTAGAGTCTAGGTTCTGTGATAAAGTAGACATTTTGAGACATTCCTTACATGAATGCATCCTAGCACACGACATGCATCTCTCAGATTTTCTTTCTAAATTTTTTTTTTCTGTTTCCTATGTCTAAATACCATGCTAAATCTATTATGATTAATAAATTTTATAATACTCAAATAAAATGCTATAGTTTAAACATTTTCTTTTTAAATACGAAATTTAAGTCAAATAAAATATTAAGCCATTCGGGTATCAAAGAAGACAAAGATATTGGCAGAATTTTCTTGTAAAACACCCGGAAGAAAAATTTTGTGCTCGTAAAAAGTTCAGGAATTACTTTACTAATACGGATCGAACGAATCCTGTGATATCTTTCGACGTGGCAAAACTTGTAATTTTTCTCTGGAATTGCTGAAAATCTCAGAGAAAAATAGTTGCACTCTTGAATATAAGCTAATCCACTATTCGTACTGTAAATTTGATTTGAAATACCGTAAAACAAATCTGTTTGAAACAATGCACGAACAAAGCGTTCAAAATCGTTTCGAAAAGTTAGAAATATTCGTCATTCTAAAAGCAGTTAGTCAGTTTGCCTTTGGATGCTCAACGATTGTTTAGGAAGTCGCTGGCAAAGAAAGTGTCAGATATATTTTGAGGAACTGTAACTTTCATGGTCATGTAACAAGAAGAAAACCATTCCTGAATGAAACGAATCGAAAGATACGATGCTATTCGCTAACACCTACTGTATGAAACAATTTCATGGAATTCGATTATATTTGTAAATGAATGTAAATTCAATATTTTGGGAGTGATGGAAAACAAATTACACGGCGAAAATCTAGTACTTAACTTTAAATGAAGAATTCTCCTTCAACAAAATATTAGTAAAGGTATCCAGATGATCTAGGACTTTACAAGTGCTTGAGGTGAAAATTTGCATTTTATTGATAACAAAATAGATAAATTTATGTCAGACTTCAGTCTTTTTGAGCATATTTGGGATCATTTACAAAGCAAAAATAATGAATTTAAAACTTCCAACAGAAATGGACTTCGAGAAAATTCGTCACATATTGGCAAAAATAGAAATAAATCTTATTAAAAAATCTAAAATCTCAGTCATGTTTATTTACAAGATGTATATAAATTAATACTTATCTAATATTATATTTTAATCAATTAAAAAAATTCGATATCGCTTAGTCCTAAGATATAAGGCATCTTCTCCCTTCTTTCTTCATGCCTGATATAAGATTCCCTTATATCTTTTAAAATCTAAGGCATCTTCTCCCTTCTTTCTTCATGCCTTCGTGGTAAAACGGTAGCAGAATCGACGCGTATTCGAGAGGTCCAGGTTAGAGTCACGGCTAGGGCATTGCTTATTTTTCACGTCTCCTACTTCATAAAAAAATCTAATGACTCTACAGTAGCACCCGAATTAAAAGGTGGTGACTGATGATTCTTCAAAACCAGAATTTGGCTTTTGGATCCCCTAATTCCCAGTCCCCATGTAAAAGGCAGAGCATATAAGCTATTTTCTCTATCCTTTCTTTATTTCTGCGTGGTGTAAAAGTAGCACACTCGGCGCGTATTCGAGAGGTTCGAGTCCTGGCGAGGGCATTGTTTATTTTTCACGTCTTCTGCCTTAATCTTAATGTCTTTACAAAGATAAATATCTGAAAACTTGCTATGCCTAATACGTTTTTGATTCATTGTAATTTCTGCCTCCTGTTTTACTGTGGAAGTTGCTGAAACTAAAAAATGTTATTTGACAACAGCTAATAACTGGAAAATGAATATCCGGACTTTTAGGTGAATGAGTAAGAAGTTTCTATTATTAAACTTTTAACATCAGGTCAATTGAACAATGATGATGGCCACTTGGCGGTTAAAATCCATTTCGGGTAATCTCATGGCAACAGATAACTGCATTAACGGTATGGCTGCTTTCCAACTGTTCAAATTAACCATATTTTTCAGATCCTATCCATTTGCAGAATAAAATTTCCTGTAATACAATTCTCTTCCTTTTTCTTTCTTTCTTTCTTTTTTTTTTTTTTTTTTTTTTTTTTTTTTTTTGGCGTGTGTGTGTGAGTGAGCTTTGGTTTTCTCTGGGACTCAGCTACTGACTCATTCGAGTTGCATTAACGAAAGAATCCAATTTTTATATGTAAGTGATAATATGCCTGAGGAAAGGCTCTCTTTTCTTTCTTATGAATACAAATATGCAAACTAAGTTTGATACTGACAAATTTCAGATATGAGATCGTTCAAAAATCGCAAGAAACTGATTCATTTCACTGCGAACTGATTCTGCGCACAGTAATGCTTTTGTGATATTTTTTATCCAGTGATACGTAAATTTGTTTCTGTCAGCATTATTAAATTATCATGTTTCCCTTTTGCTAGTCATTCCTTTCCAGGCTTATCCTCAGGATTCAAATTTCCACTTCCGGACATCTTGAACATTTGGCATTGCCATTTACTAATATAACTTGTACATACTGAAAAAAAATCTTCTGATTGGCTTCTGCAGCATTTCCATGGCCGCGAAACTCACAGTATTCAGAACTGAAAATAAGCATTTTATTACACATTATTTTTTTACAAATGGAAACATTGATGAAATGTTAATTAAATTATCTTGAGTATGACAGACCGTGATACCAATATTATAATGTAAATACTAATTTTATTGCAGATCTATCTCAATGAGCTTCAATTTTTGCAATCTAAAGTCCTGCATTATTCTCAGATCGCGTTGATATCTAAATCTGAAAGAAAATATTCCTACTGTGTTGAGCACTGTGAACGCATGAAGGTTTATTTTGGCAGTATTCTATCGTAACTTTCCTCTCTATGGCAGGAATGCATTCTTCAGGTTGTAGAGCTATTAGGTATTTATCGGAGCAGAAAAAAAGTAAAATCAGCAATGCCTTTACTGGGATTCGTATTTAGGACCTTGCGATGGCTAACCGGATGCACTTAAAAGCACATGGTAAGGAAGGATAAACATCCTTACATTCTCACCCACTTAAAGAGCGACAGGCAAGAAGGGAACCTAGTCTACAGATCCAGATGGTCACAAATTATCTTCGGCCACACTTTTGTTTCGGAGCTAGCTGTAGAGACTATTAGGCTTTTCCGGTTGAAAACGTAAAAAATGGACATTTCCATAGTCGAAACTCGAACGTAGGACTTCTCGACTGCTAGCTGTTCGTGTTTTCAATTACACAACTAAAGCATGTGGTAAAAATCCCTTACAGAGTACCATCTTAAAAAACATTTTTACAGAAAGTTTAAGTAACTCTTTAAATTTGGTATCAAATTATAGAATCAAGTGAATTTCACTGTCTGATAGCTATGGAAAGGGAAGATCATGCAATATTGTTAAAAATAATATATGAGAATATTTCTGGAAGCATTTACTGATCTTTCTTCCCTTCCCTCGGCATTATAAAAGAGTCTTCGAGTAAGCAGTCATACTTAAAAATTAAGTGAAAAATGCAACTTTAGAGACACTCTTTGAATAAAATTAAGTGAAAAATGCAACCTTAGGGACACTCTTTGGATAAAGCGTAGTTAGAATTTTGAATAAACTTGAGTTTTATTCAAAATCTACCCAGCTGTAAGGGTCATTTTTTTGTTTTTGTTGTTTGTTTATTTAAATTTTATTTCATTGGTGTTTTACTCTTCCAATTAAACAATCATAGTTCTTGAGTACTTGTATCAGTTCAAAGGAGAAATTCTGCATGCTTTTAAACCAATAATAAAAAAGAGAAAAATAATCAGAAGCTTCAGTTTCAAGATCGTGACATTATGATATATCATAGAATATTAATAGTAAGATTATATAAATTTTATTTCGAAAATGAATTTGCATCAGTTCATGTAGATGCTTAAAAAATCATTGATTTGAAGTTCAAAGACCGATAGTTTCCTTTCCACGCAAAGCTTAGATTTTTTCTGAATGAGAGCTTATGTGCTTTAAAACCTTGCATTCTCTTTATCATTAATGTACTGGATGAGAAACACTTCTTTAAAAATGTTCATATACATGCACCCAGTGATTCTATCAGCCGGAGCAGAAGTTGAGGCTGTCTCCAGTTATTTTAGTCACTGCACTCGACTCATATTTTTCAGCTGGACTGTCATAAAATTGTTTAAGTATGACGATTACGCATCAGCTCAATCTGTGAAATGTTAAGCCGCAGGGTGAGTCTACGCAATTTAAGAAACCAATCCTCTCCGGAGCACATCTGGGCCTCAACTAATTCACGAAACAGGAGATTTAGTAGTGGTCTTTGGTTCTTTTAGTCGTAGCTCCATCTCATCTGGTGTGTAAGTAACTTAGAGTTCTACTCCACATGTAGAAATGAGAAGGGAAAAAAAGTTCTTTGGCAGCGCCCTATCGGCCAGTGCCAAAGCCTCCTCATAAAGTTCCTTTCCTGAATAGAATCCTTTGAGGGAAAGCATTTTTATGACACGCCACAAATGGATTCGTTTTTCATTTGATAGTGTTTCTCTATTCCCTTCGCTATAACTACCAACCACAAGGATGGCGTTCAGTTTATTTTTAGCTGTGAAATGCATTTATCTCGCGGATTACCCATGGAAGAGGAATATCTTGAAAACAGTGTAATTGAGGGATCGATACAAAGCAGGCACTGTGCTCGCACACAAAGGGCCCACTTGACTTTTGACGTCTTTTGACACTCGTGACAGCGAGACAGATACTTTATTAGATCCGCTGAGAAATCAAGTCGTAGAATCAATTCAATTAATATGATAAAAATGTGGAAGGGGGATTTTTTTTCCCTTCGCCTGAATAATTCGAAAAAATTCAAATGGCAGCAAATTCAAATGGTTTTTTATTTTAAATTACTGTATTTTCTCGCATATTTTCGGCCCTTTGCCTGTTAATTTTACTGCTTAAAAATCTGGGGCGGGATATGTTGTGTATACTATTTCTGGTTTAAATGTTTAAATGTTAAATATAAGACATTAAAAACATACATTAAAACACGTATTATATTATATATTTATCAGGTGTAATAATATTCGTTTTAAAAACATACTTTTTACTTTAGCAAAATACACTCATGTGCAAAATTAAGAAAATTTACATAAAATATGATTTCTGAGAAACTAATAGATTTTCACTGAAATTTGGTATGAATACACATTTATAACAGAAAAAGATATGTACTATTCAAAAGTCATTTTATGTACTCATGATTATCATAGTGCAGCGATGCACAAAATCTGCGTTGTAATATCGAACTGAAAATGGGTCTAGTATGGGGTATGGTCCTCACCTCACAGCCTGACAGTTCGCGCAGCGTGACGGCGTCCTAGACAGAAGACAATTCAGAAATCCTTGTGACAGTCGGTACCATTTCTGCAGCAATGCAATTTTCATCTCCAGAATGCTTCTCAAAGGGGGATGGAGAGATGAAATTGTCCTCCTAATAGCGTCTCAGACATGCTGTATTAGAGTTGAGGACAGGAGATCTGGATGGCCAATCCATGCGAGAAAAATCCATGTTTTCCAAGTATCATCGACCAATTGAACCTTATGTGGACGAGCGTTGTCGTCGATTTACATGAATACAAGACCAACTGTGCCCTGAAAAATCGAAAACAGGGCTCTAAGATCGCCTCGCTATACCTCCCTGTCTGCAAGTACTACGAAAGAAAATGTAGATGCATGGTTCGATTTGTAAAACAGCTCCAGTTTAAGTTTGCGCAAAGAACTAAACTATGCAGGAATTTGTTATCTTAGTGATAACAGGTACATAATCTTTTAAATATTTTTACATAAGAGTCAGGCACATGGAAAGTAATCTGCGTTAAATTACGTTTGGGCGCTAGGATTTTTTTTAACCTTTTTTTTTTTTTTTTTGTCTCTCTCTCTCTCTTTTTATTTTTATTTATTTTTTTTTCAAGTTTATTATGTGAAATAATTTAATAGGTTACATCGTTTCGCCATGCAGTACCAACGACTTTACAAAAGCCCCATAAATATATGATAATTGTGTCAGGATTAGCATCCGTATGTAGACATTTAGCAACTCCAGAAAATCCACGGCAGTTAATTTTTCAGGCAGAATCCTCCTTTCTTACTTTATCTAACACAAGTTTCTGTCTATTCTAACAGCGAGTCTTTTGATTGCTTCTTTGTTTAATTTCAAGTAATTTCTAACAGGATACTCTTTCCTCGAACAGCAACATCCAAACTTACATGTAGACTTTATGAGGCTCTTAGCCGTCTATTCGGCTGCGTTCCTGGAGCAGGGTGGAGCAGAGAGTAGATGGTTTCTGCCAGGAAGATAACAAACTGTGAGGCTAAGGCCAGGTCAGTGGTCTTCCTTGGTGGCGCTCACTCACTCACCTCATAGCAGTCAGGAAGCCTCTGTCAGACACATGCATGCGTGTGCGGTAGTTTAACATAACACCTGCCCAAATGATTATACTTCCACCATTGTAATGATCCTTTTCCCTGATGAGGAAGGGGTGGTATCGTGTTCCGAGTTCTCTCCAGATACAGGTATGCCAAGAATCAGTGTCAAGGCTGAATCTGTATTAAAAAAATCGTAATCTCGTAAAAAGCACGGTGCTCCACTAAAGTCTGGTCCAAGAGAACATGACAATCACACAGTTCTCAAGAATATTATTTTTTCTCTTTAAGTAGATTGATTTAAATAAAAATCGATTTATAAAAACATTAAATATTTTTATATAATTACGTTACATATTTTCTTTCACTTTTCAACTATACGGCAGATACATAACGTTCCCATGTTAGTCTAAATGCAAATTCATCTAGTATTCTATAAAATCTTTCTCTATTTCACCTGGGC
Organism: Stegodyphus dumicola; assembly: GCF_044657685.1. NCBI lineage: Eukaryota > Metazoa > Arthropoda > Arachnida > Araneae > Eresidae > Stegodyphus > Stegodyphus dumicola. The sequence continues at coordinate 157,886,373 of NC_140771.1, read as the reverse complement.
CATCTCAACTGAATTCGCTATTCCCCATATGGGCCATCTGTATTGATAATCTCTACTAATAAACCATATTAAACTTTGAAAGAACCCTTTAGGCCACCGTTAAAATCTGAAGCCATTCAGATTTTCTTTTTTTTTATAATGTTTATTTATTTTTTTACCAAAATACAGTTTGTTCGCTTTGTAATTTTACCCTTAAATATATTTAAATTGAGGTTTCCTAGATTTAATTTGTATATTATTATACTTACATAAAACCTGCACTTTTCTCCCTAATAGCTTTTAGCTTATTTATGCTGAATATGATACTAATAGTAAAAGGGGGAAGGAGTCAAGCAAAAATTAGATATTGCAGTGCATATTAGGAATTATTTTCTCTAAATACAAGTAAGTAGTTGAAATAATTCCTCGACTACAATCCAAAATATCCTTTCATTATCGTACTTATCATGCCTTATTTTTTTTTTTAATTTATTAATTTTTGAATAAATCAGACTTCTTTTAAGATAAAATGTTGACCAAAAAAAAAAAAAAAAAAAAAAAAAAAAAATGCTCATTCCATCTAAGTCAGGGATGGACATATGTTTATATGTTTTCGCTCTGGGGCCACTTTGTGGAAGCGGAGGTTAACGGAGGTTCGCACCTTTCAAAATGATTGCATTCATTAGTTAACTTTGCATTTGAGAAAAGGTATAAATTATATCATAAAAACAAATAAATAGGTAATTTTATTCAATTTATTTATTGTGCTTATATCATATCATTTATAGCTTCAAGCGTATTTAATTTTAGAATCAGTTTAAAAATGAGAAGAATATAACCTATCACACTTTTCTAAATTTTTTTATTTATTTATTTATTTATTTTTATCAGGAGTGAGATTGTTGAAATTCTCATCACAACGTGCGAGTCAAAGAGCATCTATATTTTCTCTTGTTCATCTTCAAGTAATAAATGCACGCGGACACAAATATAAAGAATATTTTCCCAGTAAATTTCTTCATACATGGAAAATTTTCGGCAGACAAACATTTGTAAAAGGTAACAACTAATTCCACAGCATTAAACATTTCTTTCAGAATGTTATCTAACTGCATATGTCAATAATTTCAAGCTGCAGCGTCAGCGTAACTTCAATGTCAGCAATGATGGAATAAAAGAGCAAATTGATTTTGGCTCAGTTTTCTTAAAGTTCTGAAATCTTCTCGAGACCATGTCCTCCAAACTCTGTACAGGATCTCTAATCTCAGCAGAAACACTCTCAGGCAAAGGAACTGACAAAAATTGCTTTCACCTGCTTGCCTTGCAAGTAGACCTAGTTTTGTTTTGAGTGATTTTACATGATTCCAAATTTCATGTGCAAACAGCCTCTTTCCCTGCAATGTCACATTCAGTTCATTCAATTTCTCAAATACATCAGCCGCAAACATAATTTCATATCTCCACTCTCACATTCTATTTTTGTAACAAAATTATGAGAATCCCATTTGCGTCTAGAAATAAGTGGATTTCATTCTGCAATGCTCAGTCTCTTTTATTCACTTTGCTCAGGCTTAGCCTCCTCTCATGTTGCGGTAAATTACGTCTTCTTACCTGCCGCCACATTCTCAAGAAAAGATTCGAATTGTAGATGGTAGAATGCCCACGCTAACAATAGGATCTATCAAATACTTTAAATCCAGTGGAGCTTTACAAAGGCTCTTCTGATATAAAATGCAATGAAAAGACAAGATGTCACTGTCTGTGTCTTGTGCTTGTAACTAGTTTTTTAAAAGCTGAACTATACTTATATTTTTTCTACTGAAAGCTCTGGCCCCCATCTGTTGCAATTCGTGCCATTTTGTTCCAGGACAAACCACTTTTCTTCTCCCAATTCACAACACAATTTAAGCAAGTCCTGATCAGTGGTTCTATCTTTCATTGATTCTAGGCAAAGTAATAATTGTGGTTACGAAATTTTCATTAATTTCACGGATAAAGGTGCAATGTCTTCATTATCTGTGTTCTCATCCAGTACCGAGGAAAACAAAACAAAATCTTTGCTCACAGCCTTCAGCTGTTCTGCGAGTTCGTCATTATTTGATTCAATGCGCCGCACTTTAGTACTTCTGGATTATAAAATGTTTTCAAATTTGCTTCTCACGTCAGGACACAATAAACTTATAGACTTTACTATACATTGTTTAATAAATTCGCTATCCAAAAAAGTGTTGTTGTTGCGTTTACCAAGGTTGTAAACTACCACGAAACTTGCTTCTGTAGCACTATTTTAAAGTGTTGATAGCTTTGTAAATAATGTTTTTTGTTTTTTCAATCTTTTCACACACTCCCCAGCTTTTATTTCACGTTCTTTCTTAGAAAGTGCATAGTCAAATTCGCTATTTTTCGTTTCAAACTGCTGTCCTTAAATAAGGTAATCGTTTCATGTCACAATAAATACATTACTTTATTCACTGTAACTATTATCACAGAAATATTTTTTGTCTATTCTTCATTAAACACACAGCATTCATCACCGATTTTACGCTTTTTCAGAGGGTTCATGATTTTACTAAAGTTGGAAATTTATATCTTTACTGTTGCAAAGGTAATATTGAAATTAACCAGATCAACGGGAAAGCACTACGCATCGCAACTACACTGCGCATGTGTATTGACGTATCTCTCCTAATGGAAAAGGCTGGACGAATCATCAGTCGCGCATGGGAAGGAATCTCGGTTCAAGAAGGATTTTTCTGTCTTTGCGGGCCACGAAAAACTCTCAGAGGGCCGCATGTGGCACGTGGGCCCTTATTTGTCCACCTTTGACATTAAATTATTAATTGCTTCAGATCAAGTTGGTCTTTGCTTAAAATATCATGTATAAAAACATTAAAAATATATGACTTTAGCATAAATATAGTGAAAGAATGTCATATTAAAAGTTTATTCTGAGAAAATAACCTCTAGTTCGCAATTTATCAGTTTTGGACATAATTATTACCATCATTATGCCCAAAACTTTCAGAATTTTAATTTGTGAAGAATTTTTTTATGAAAGCATGCCAATATGTAAAATCTATTTCTAAGGAAGTTTGCTTCCTGTTGATTGTTTATACGTTGATTTAATAACAGTACCTGTAAATCCTTAAACAGGGTAACGATTAAACTCATTTTTCTTTAATGGAGTTGGCTCCGTCTAATCATTAAGCTTAAAAGAAGAATTTTTGTCAGGATTTTTACTAAATCTCAGAATACTAAAATTCGAACGGTTGCATGAAATAAAACAATTAAAATTCATTGTAGACATCTGCTTGAAGTAAAGATACGTAGATTCTAATTATATACATAACCTCATGTTAAATTCTATTTTAGCACCAAATTCGTTAAATATCATGAATTAATTACCTGCTAGTAGCAGCCAAAAGGATCAGAGACACTACATCAGAGACATTTCTCTCGGCGATGTCCAATTTTAGCCTTGGATTTTGAGCTGAGAAGGAAAAAAAGTGGATTTCTATCCGAATTCTGCCATCCCCACCCCACGTAAGGAATTCGTGCAAGTAACCCGACCCCTGTCAGCTGTAGCCTGACTGAACAATTTTCTCTACTCCAAGTTCTCCATACGCACAACAGCACATTTGGCGATAACTTGTAGGGTTTATAATTATTTTAACTAACATTTATTTTAAGTTTAAACTATCTTTCCTGTCACGCCTTACTTTCCCCTGGAATTGCCAATGCCAGAGTATGTAAATTTTAGTAGAACGCGCAAAGTATTCAAATTGTCAGCGGAAGTAATTTGAGTTAAATAGAAGGGAAACGAGTTCGAAATTGTGTTTTCTTGCTTCACGAGCGTGGAGGTGGCTAGGTAGAAATTGAAGAACCACGCTTTTCGGCTTGTATGCTTGCCTCGGCAGATAGTTGGATCTTTAAACTTAATATTCAGAAGTTTGCTGAAATATCAGCGGTATCTTAGAACGCGGTTAGGTTAGTTACGTTTAGAGAGTCTCGTAGGTAGTAACTTGTTATTATTCATTTTTAGTTTCTTATTTTTATTTTACCGCCGGGTCGGCGTAGTTTGTGAGCGTCAAGAGCACGCATCTGTAATTTCTAAAGTTGAATAAAAAGGGATTTAAACCCTTCTCAAGACTTTGTGTACTTTCCAGTTCATAGCAGTCACCACTATTGTTGCGTGCAGGTTGGAAGCGCGCAACATTACATTGGCGCCCGAACACTTGTCGAACTGAGATGGCCGAAAATTGGATGGAAGTTGCTGCACAACAACAAGAAATGGCAAGCCAATTTAAAGGATTTGGATACCTGGTCCAGACGATGAGAGCGTCAATCAAGCCAAACGTCAATTTCGACGGAAAACATTCGGTGGCGATATTTCTAGAAGGCCTCGAAAATCACTTCCAGCTCTACCCTGTGTCTGAAAGACAAAAAGTTGCCATTGCCACATCTGCACTAAGAGGACAGGCCTCGCTATGGTGGAAGAATATAGGCAAATTTTTATTAGGGGAATTCGGAGGCCAAACATATACATTTGAAATTTCAAAAAATCGTTATTAAAGGCCTTCCCCATAGTGAAAGATCGAGCAAAGCTAGAAGCCGAACTGTATAGTTTTTATCAACGGGATATAGAAGAGTTGACGGACTTTATTCTGCGAAAAATTAAACTGACGGATATGCTGTATGGGAAGAAACCCGACGCGGAGATTATTGAAATAATCTTACCAAGATTGCTACATGCTGTTCAAGATTACTTCGAAATTAGAAACCCAAGCACATTGCAGGAACTTTTCGAATTGGCGGTCAAGTTCCAAAATCGCAGAATAGCGGAAAACGCTCGAGGGGCATCGTATTTTCAAAGTATCCGAAGGCAATCTTCAAATGAGCAGACCAGAAATGCAAACCGCTCTTATGGGGGTAGAGCTATCAAGCTAACTCGTCGAAGCTCGAAGGTCAAGGCCCAAAAATGAAATTTGAAAACAACCGTCCGCGTACTCAGAAGGCAGAAGTTGAAAGGAAAGCTTTAAACGAGTAGAGGGGCCTGTAAAAGCGAGGGTCCAGACCCCGGAACTTTCGAAAAAACCCTCAAGAAGATACTTAAATACGGTCGTCGTAAAAAACTCACAATGCCGATTATACAAGTCCTGACTGGCGATGTACCAGTAGAAGCCCTCATCGATACAGGAGCAGAAGGTAATTTTATGAGTGATATTTTTTTAAGAAGAATTTTAATAGGTTACGATTATTTAAAAATAAAAACACAGAAATCATAGCGGCGCAAGGACAAACTTGTCAATGTATTGGAAAATTATCTTTAAAAATACACTTTCAAAACGAAAGCCTTAAAGTATTAATTTTTATAGTAAAAAACTTGAAAAGTCCACTTATTTTAGGTATGGAGTTTTTAAAAGCCGCGAAGGCCAACCTGAATTTTCAGGAAAGTTCTATTGTGCTGGAGATGGATCGAAGGGTGGTGGAACCAATGGAACAACCGCAAGTCGACCTTAGCCATTTGAATGACCATGAAAACCAAGCCATCCACCAAGTGGTGAGTACTTTTTCAAACTTGTTTTCAGAACGGCCTGGTAGTTGTCAAATTGTTACGCATGATATTCAGTTAACTGCCGACAAACCCTGTAGGACTAAACCTTACCGCTATGATAAACAGAAAGAACAAATCATCGAAGAACACATTCAGGAAATGTTAAAGAGCCAGATAATAACGCCCATAAATAGTGAGTACGCGAGTCCAGTCGTACTATGTAGGAAAAAGAACGAGTTTCCTCCTTCGGATAAAAGGGCTTGGATGTTTGCTATCGATTACAGAAAACTTAATAGTGTTACTAAATTCCCAGTTTACCCTTTGCCGGTTATAGAGGAAATTATTAGAAAGATTAAGTCTACGAGATACATGACTACGTTGGACTTAACGTCTGGCTACTATCAAATAGCTATGAGACCCGAAGACATACATAAAACCGCGTTTATAACAAAATCGGCCACTTATGCATTTTTACGCATGCCCTTTGGGTTGTGTGGGGCCCCGTCAACATTCCAGAGAGCTATGGACATTGTTCTAAAGCCTGTCCTAGGAAAATCGACTTTAATCTATCTAGATGATATAATTATAACGAGTAGTACGTTGGAACAACATATTAAAGACCTAGAAGAAGTTTTTAAATTATTAAAAGAGGCCGGTCTTACAATTAACGCCTCAAAATGCAAGTTCGCAACTAAAGAACTTAAATATCTGGGTTATAAAATTTCGCAAAAGGGTATAGAAACTCAAGATTCAAAAATAAAAGCCATCAAGAATTTCCCACCTCCCAACACCACCAAGAAACTTTCTTCTTTCCTTGGGTTCTTCTGTAATCGTTTCCTTGGTTCTTGTTCTTATTATCGGTCATTCATAAAAGATTTTGCTAATATTGTTGAACCCTTGTTAGTATTTAAAAGAAAGAAAAGTAAATTCACGTGGACAGCAGAAGCAAATACCGCATTTGAAAGGTTAAAAGAAGCGCTCATCAATGCCCCTGTTTTGAAATTCCCAGAGGGGGACGAAAACCTGGAAATTGCAGCAGATGCGTCGGACTATGCTGTAGGTTCTGTTCTCATGCAAAATGGCCATCCTTTGGCATTTTTTAGTAAAACGTTGAACCCTACGCAAAGGAATTATTCAGCTACAGAGAGAGAAACATTAGCCGTATTAATGGCTGTACACAAATTTCGAGTTTATTTCGGCAAAGCGCCAGTAACAGTCTTTTCGGATCATGCGGCTGTTGGTAGACTTTACTCGGGGAAAAACCTAACGCCCAGTTTAATAAGATGGGCTTTAAAACTTCAAGAATATAATCTCATAATTAAATATAAACCGGGTAAGGAAAACAATGTAGCTGACGCACTTTCTCGTATAAAACTGGACGATGAAGGAAATGAACTCAAATGCGCTGCGTTGACTTCAAAAATTTTAGATTCTAGAGAAACGATTATTGCTGAATTGAAAGCTGATCCTGAATTTGGAAGTATCTATGCATATTTGAAAGACTCCGAAAGCTCTGAGCGCACAGATATCGATGCGATAAGAAATAGAGCAGAAAACTATGAAATAATAGATAATTTATTATTTTATACGAAAACAACAAACGAAAATCTCGAGTACAAACCAGTCATCCCAGCCTCTCTTCGATTAAGCATTTTGAAGGAATTACACGACGCGAAAACAGCAGGTCATTTAGGGGTCAGAAAGACTTTAAAAAGGGTACGCGAGGCGCTATATTTCCCGCAATTATACAAAATAGTAACTGCGTATGTCAGGTCCTGCAATCAATGTCAGTTAATAAAGGATATTAATTACAGCCCGGCCGGTACTTAAATAGCATTAGCGCTACATTTCCGAATGAAATTTTAGGCATAGATCTTCTTGGTCCTTTTTCCCAGAGTGAGTTAAATAAAAATCGTTTTCTTTTAGTAATTGTAGATCATTTTTCAAAATGGACAGAAATTGTTCCACTTAAACGTGCGTCAGCCAAAACAGTCGCAGATGCATTCTTACACAGATACATTTTAAAATACGGTGACCGATAAAAGTCATTAGCGACAACGGTAAACAATTCCTTAGCCAAATATTTGAAAACATTTGCACTGGACTTGGCATACGCCATATCAAAATGGTTCCGTATAGATCACAGGCAAACATAGCAGAAAGAGTTAATAAAAATATTGTAAAAATAATTCGAAGTTATGTTAGCACACATCACATGCGCTGGGATGGCTACATAAATGAGTTAGCTTATGCTTTAAGAACAGCTAATCACGATACTACGGGAAAAACTCCAGCAGAATTATTTTTAGGACGGAAGTTAATTACGCCATTAGATAAATTATTCTTTGTGCAACAAAGAGAACAAGAATTTAAACAAAAAGATGTGCAAAAACTCATTGACCAGGCGGTTAAAAGCTCGGATACGGCAAGAAATAGACAAAAATTATACTATGATAGAAAACGCCGTGAAGCAGATTTTAAAGTTGAGGATAAAGTGTTGAAGCGGAAATTTTCTTTATCAAGTGCCCCAGACAATTTTACTGCAAAGTTAGCTCCAAAATTTGAAGGCCCCCTATGTAATTCAGGAAATCAAGGGATTCGTATTGTACCTTAAGAACGAGAGAGGGGAAATCTGTAAAGCAAGTCCCGATCAGGTGAAAAAATATTATAATCAAAATGATTTTGAAATCCTTAAAAGTTTCTTGCAGGACTCAAGCGTAAAAGAAGTGGAAGGTCAAGAAGTAACGTCACCCGTTCCACCACCCAAGAAGCAGAGAACTGAAGAGAAACCTAGCCCTTCTACAAGTCATGCGACGGTACCGAAAAGAAGAAATAAAAACGTTCAAACTCCAGCATTTAAGAAATACAAGAAAGCAACGCCGCCGCGTAAAGAATCTTTGGTAAAGAGGAAAAGACCAGTTACAACGTATCGCAGTAGAAATTCTGCATCGAGGAAAACACTTCCAGGGCCAGATAGTCAGGAGCAAACAAGGCCGCCGTTCCCGAGAACGAAAAGACAGCAGGAGGAACGAAAAGACCACCACCAACAGAAGAAATTCAAGCACGATTCCAGACCGGAGGACGCCAAGACCAGCCGTCCAGGGGCAAAACGGAAGAGACAGCAACCCGACGACTACTACGCCAAGAAGCCAGCATGCAGAGGACGAAAACGAAAAATTAATGTGGACGACACTCGGAGGTCATTAAGGAGAAGACCGAAATCCATGAAACCTATAACGTGGGAACAGTTCTGCCAGAAAAGAATGACGGAGTTCCAATCATCGAAAACTCAAAGATAAGTTAAAATCTTGTATAATTTTTTTTCTTTTGTTCCAAAATGTTATGCGTAAATACGAAGTTCTATGTTTTGACGAAAGTCAATGTGTCTCGGTTGAGACTTAGTTTTGTTTTCTTATTTAGCTAAGGCAAAAGTATTATTTTGTTTAAGTATAAAATCTAAGAACAAGCAGTTTCTGTTGGTCGAAAGACTAATTCTGTTATGTTAAAGCCAAAATTTGGCCGAAGATAAAAATAACTTCGTATTCTTGTATTAATAAGAAATTTAGTTTCAGTGCCACCAGCTTGGCGAAGAATGCGTGAAGTAAAAATTTATTTTTCTCTTATTCATCTTATGGTAAATTGTAAAAATCATATGGATTAGAATTTTGTAAATATACGTAAATACTTGAAAGTTATGTAAAAGTAGAATTTAGTCTAGAAGCATAAAATTTTAGATGCTAAAAGTAAATGCTCAAAAGAAATGAATTCAAACTTAAGTATTAAACTGTAGCTAAAATCATGCTTTAGAGCGAAAGCCTGCATGTCTAAGGATGAATGAGGGGGAATACTAGAATGAATGTGTTTTGTAGGGTTCTCCACCTACGCTTTAATTTTAAGAATGTTAAAATAGCTCTTCGAGTTTTAGAATGTCGAGTAAGGTGTGTCTATTTGGTCGTTGAATTCTAACAAATCATTGTGGTTAGGGAAAGTGTTGCAATACTAAAACACGAATATTCCCGTTTGACACCACACATGGTGGAGAGCCAGGGTAAAGTTAAATTCAAGTTTGAATACTTGAATGAATGTGAATTAAGCAGTAACTAAGGAAAATAAATCGATCAAAAACAAAAACTTATTCAGTGTCAAGAAAGTGTAAATTATAATGTATTTAGAAAGATACTGATACTTATTCCTTCCAGATGCTGGAAGGAAGAGAACAGATTGATTGCTGAAGTCCAGGAAAGGTTGCTGTAAGAAGAGAGGGTAAAATAATTATCTACAGAAATTTATTCTAACTTTTGTCAGAAAACAGTTTTTTTTTTTTTTAATGTAAACGAGGGTCTTAAATTTTAGTTCAGAATTGTGGAAACTTTTTAACAGGTCGTTTCTACGACCTGCTTCCAAGTTTACCAAATTCTGGCAGCGGCAAATGTAGGGTTTATAATTATTTTAACTAACATATATTTTAAGTTTAAACTATCTTTCCTGTCAAGCCTTACTTTCCCCTGGAACTGCCAATGCCAGAGTATGTAAATTTTAGTAGAACGCGCAAGGATTCAAATTGTCAGCGGAAGTAATTTGAGTTAAATAGAAGGGAAACGAGTTCGAAAGTGTGCTTTCTTGCTTCACGAGCGTGGAGGTAGTTAGTCAGAAATTGAAGAACCACGCGTTTCGGCCCTGTGTGCGTGCTCGGCAGATAGTTGAATCTTTCAACTTAATATTCAGAAGTTTGCTGAAATATCAGCGGTATCTTAGAACGCGGTTAGGTTAGTTACGTTTAGAGAGCCTCGTAGGTAGTAACTTGTTATTATTCATTTTTATTTTCTTATTTTTATTTTACCGCCGCGTCGGCGTTGTTTATGAGCGTCAAGAGCACGCATCTGTAATTTCTAAAGTTGAATAAAAAGGGATTTAAACCCTTCTCAAGACTTTGTGTACTTTCCAGTTCATAGCAGTCACCATTATTATTGCGTGCAGGTTGGGGCCGCGCAACATTACAAACTTACTAGACTTGGTTTCTATAGAGCAGTCGAACTACGGTGAAACATGATTTATATGAATTTAACCATCTTTAAAATTAATTATAATTTAAAATTAAAGGTAAGAAGAAAGCTTTGCTGTACTCTTTCAAGCACGAAATTACCCGATACCTTTTTTCCTTTCTGTGTGGTGAGAAAAAAATTTCGGTTTCAAAGTCCGGTTTGGTGTCGTTTTAGCCGGTGGATTTTTAGCCACGAGGAGGAAAATAGAGAAAATAGTAGACTTTTAGCCAGAATTTCTTCCCCCCGCACAGAAGGGAAAATCGAGGCAGGTTGCCATGAACAGACGCTCTTCACTTAGCCAAGACCTCGCAATTTTGGCCCCACCGCATTATTCTGGCTTTAACTTTTTCTTAAGTCCGATGTCTTATACTGGCTCAAATTTGGCGACCCGTTTGCCAAATTAGCATACTAATTAATAGCACTAACTTCCCTAGAGCAGACGACTTAACTTTTTTTTTCAGTTCGAACATATTTTAAACGAAATTATTCAGCACACAATTTATTTTATTTGATTGTGTTTAAGAACTAAGTACTAAAATAAACTTGAATTGGAAGACTAAAAATGTTCTTTGTTTTCTGATTTTTTAAAAGATTCCAGACAAGTTAAGGAAAACTAAAATGCGAGGAATTATAAATAGCTCCTTTAGTAGTTTATTCAGCTAGATTTGATATTTCTGTCTTCGACATACTATTTAAAAAAATCTGATGTGTACACCACATGACTTCCTTGTATTGGAATATTAAATTATACGCATTTTTTCTTGCATTTCATTTAAACTTATTGGATTGAATTAAATCTACTTCGCCGACAGCGCATAAACCACAATAGAATAAATACATTCTTTAAAAATCACTATAGTATTTATTTACCATAGCGACACTCTGGCGCTAGATTCACTTAACAGTATTAATAATTATATAACAGTTAACTTATATAATAATTATATAACGGAAACTAAGTTAACTGTTCCATAATCCAATAATTATATAACAGTTAACGTATATATTTCGTTCATATTATAACTCATAATTCACAAAATTTATATCATTTAAAGAATAGAATTATCTAATCGTTGCCACATGTCTATTCAAATACTATAATAAAGCTAGAATGATGTATAAAAGAAATTAAGCAAACAAAACAAAAAAGAAACAGTTTTTCACAGACCATTGAGTATTTCTCATTTAATTAATTCAGTTCTCACTTCGCGACAAGGCAAAAATACATAAAAACTCAAAATATCAATATTAAAAATTACGATGTAAATCTCAAACACTTATTTCCTCGAAAACATTCTAGAAAGAATTAAGCATGATTTAATTGGCAATAATAAATGAAGGCGTTATCTTTGTTGTTGCTATGGTGATTTCCAGTTATGTTTTTACCACCAATCCTCAAATTCCATATCACAGATTATGTTCTTACTGCATTAATATAAATATTAACAAGACATAGTGCACAATAAAAATTAAATTTTATTTAGGAACATCGCCCATACTCCCCGACAGCCTGCCTGTTTCGCTCTGCTCGCTACTCGTAAGAAACTTCTCCTCTAGGGTTGCCGCACTTATCGGAGGGCGCAAGGCGCGCTCCTTATCGCCATCACCACAGAGTTTCCCCCCAGTTCCTTTAATGGCTATTCAAAGGAACGACATAGGTTATGAAATTATCTCAGAGTATCCGTACTGTCGGGTATTTTTACATGATTACAAAATTAGAATATAAAATTAGAAAAGATCAAAATGAAATTCAATATATAACAAGGTATTGACACATATAATAAACATGAAATAACAAGAAATATGTTAAGATATGAATTTTAAAAAAATGTTTTAAATTGTTATGTAAGAAGCAAGTTTCTTAGGGAAGTGAACATGTCTTCCCGATCTGGTGACAGTTTGTGTCTTAGAGAGTTCGTTTGCAGATTTATTCTGCTGAACTGTCTTTAAGTCTTTATTTGTTTTCAGTTCAGGCAAATTAGAGTCCGAAAGCAAATAGGCTGGTTTCACACGGTCTATAGACACAGTAGATTTCAGACCGTTAACATCAATTGTGAAAGTTTTGTCCGTTCTAGAAAGGACTTTATGCGGACCTGTATATGGTTGCCACAGAGGTGGCTTTACTCGATCGACACGTAAGTATACATGCGTACACGACTTTAAGGTAGCACTTACGTAACATTTTTCTTGGCAATGTGCAGATGTTGCTATTGGATTCAACTGTTGCATTCTATGCCGAAGATTCGTGATAAATTGTGTGTCATACGGAGATATCTTAGATGACGTTATCATATCACTAGGCAGCTTGAGAGTTGTGCCGTACACCAGTTCAGCACAAGATGACTGTAGATCTTCCTTTACGGCTGTCCGAATACCAAGCATAACAACTGGTAGTGTTTCAGTCCAGTTATTGGTCTCGTGAGCCTTGAGAGAAGATTTTAAATGTCGATGAAATCGTTCAACAATGCCGTTGGACATTGGATGATAGGCTGTTGTTGTGATTCTGTTCGTACCCAAAATGCGCGTGAATTCTGCAAAAAGTGCGGATCTCATTTGAGAACTTTGGTCTGTTGTTATGATCGATGGGCAGCCAAAACGAGATATCCAACAGTTGAAGATGGCTCTGCAAATGGTTTCCGTTTTCATATCCGGGATGGGAATGGCTTCAGGCCATCTGGAGAATCTATCTATTAGAGTTAAAAGGTACACGTTGCCTTCTGAGGGAGGTAACGGTCCAACGATATCCATATGGATTTCTGAAAAACGTGCATCAGGAAGAGAGAATGTGCCCAGTGGTGCTTTAGTATGCCTAGTAATTTTCGATTTTTGGCAAGATTCACAGGATTTCACCCAATTTTTGATATGACGTTTCATATCGGGCCATACATAACGAGAACAAATAAGCTTCGTAGTAGCTGCAATTCCTGGATGTGACAGATTATGCAGATGATTAAAGATGAGTCTACGAAAGGAATTCGGAACAAATGGACGAGGAATGTCTGTTGATATGTCACACAGAATATTACCATCAGAATATTGGCACGGTTTAAATTCCAGTTTCAAAGATGATGTGTTGTTTTTGAGAAGGTCTTGTACCTCCGGATCATGCCGTTGAGCTTCCGAAAATTTTTTAAAATCCAAAAATGGAGATTTTGTTATGGAATCAATTTCGATTCTTGAAAGAGCGTCAGCAACGACGTTTTTTGAACCTTGCACATGCCTAATATCAGTAGAGTACTGAGAAATAAAATCTAAATGGCGCAATTGTCGAGGTGAACATTTATGAGGGTTCTGTTTAAAAGCGTATATTAACGTTTTTTGATCCGTATAAATTATAAAATTTCTGCCCTCTAACATGTGTCGGAATTTCTTAATTGCAGAATAAATAGAAAATAATTCCCTATCGTACGCGGACCATTTCTGTTGACTTTTATTGAGTTTCATAGAGAAAAATGCTATAGGTTCCCATGTTTGTTGAGACAACTGCATAAGTGTGCCGCCTATTGCGACGTCTGAGGCATCTACCCAGATGCTTAGCTGGGCTCCGGGAATAGGGTGTCTCAAAAGGGTAGCCTGAGCAATGGCATTTTTGGCAGCAATAAAGGCTTGTTCAGCATTCTCGTTCCAATTTAATTGTGGGGATGAATCCTGAACACGAGAACGAGATTTCTTTTTATTAATATAGCCTTCTAACAATTTTATTAAAGGAGAAAGAATATGTGCTGCTTTAGGTATGAAACATCTATAAAAGTTAAACATGCCTAAAAATCGGCGAAGCTGAGTGAGAGTGGTAGGTTGAGGAAAATCTAAAATACATTTGACTTTGTCAGGAAGAGGTTCAATTCCGTTTTCACTAAGGTGAAAACCTAAGAAATCAATAGATGTTTGACCAAAGGTGCATTTTGAAACATTTATGCAAAGTCCATATTCCTGAAGTTTGGAAAATAAAGCTTTCAAATGCCTGCAATGTTCCTCAGAATCTTTAGAGGCTATGAGCAAGTCATCGACAAAAGCGTAAACGCCTTCTAAATCCCGCGTAACTTCATCTATAAAACGTTGAAAAGTCGCAGATGCATTGCATAAGCCGAATTGCATACGGATACTTTCGAATAAACCGAATGGTGTGCATATGGCGGTTTTGTGGATGTCGGCTGGGTTAATTGGTATTTGATGGTATGCCTTAATCAGGTCGACATGACTAAAAATTTTAGTACCGTGCAATGCAGCAGTAAAATCGGCTAAGCATGGAATAGGGTATTTGTCTTTTATTGTTTGAGCGTTCAATGCTCGATAATCTCCTACAAGTCTCCATTCCAGACTTCCCTTTTTTGGAACCATGTGAAGTGGGGATGCATAATTGCTGCTCGAAGGTCTCAAATGCCCCAATTGCATCATAGTTTGAAATTCTTGTTTTGCTATTTTTAAGCGATCTGGAGCTAACCGACGAGGTTTTGCAACCACAGGTGGACCTTTAGTTATGATATAATGAACGGTGTTATGTTTAACAGGTTGGTTAGGATCTGGTAATCTAGTAACTGAAGGAAATTCTTTTAAAATTTTGTGATATGGTGTATCACTAAATACAGTTTTTACTGAATAAATGCTTGCATTTTTCACGCAACCGACGGTTTTAAAATGCGTTTTTAAATCTTTGAGACATTTGTTTCTGAGATCAGGCATCAATTCAAAGAAATGGAGAAAATCTGCTCCAAGAATGGGTGTACTAACATTTGCTATAAGAAAAGTCCATGTAAACTGTCGTCTTAATTTGAAATCCAAAGAAAGTGTTTTTTGACCATAAACATGAATAGTAGAAGAATTAGCAGCGAAAAGTGTTTGTTGGGACGAATTCCGTTTTTGAGAATTATTTGCTGGAAGTAAGGACACGTCAGAGCCGGTATCGACCAAGAATGAAAGGTTTGTTCTACGGTCACGAACGAACAGGCGACGTGAAACTTGAGGCAAAGAATAAGTCGCCTCTATTCTTTGCTGGTTTCGTTTCCCTGCCATGAACAAGGTTTTGTACATTTGTCATCTCTACACTTTTTCCCAAAACGTCTATGATACCAGCAAACAGAATAATCTCTCCTTTTGGAATTGCTTCTTTCCTTATTGCGATCTCCGCGATTTGGCGAGCGACCACGAGAAAGAGAAATGCGATGAATACGTTTGTTTAATTTTTCTATTTGTTTAAATAATTTATCCTCAAGAGACTGATCGACTGTGCGAGAAACGGCACAAGTCCCTGGGGTTGGATTTACTTCTAAAATTCTGTCGGCAATTTCTGCAGCTTTGTCTACAGTTAAATTGGAAACCGCTGCCAAAATAGACTGAACAGTCGAAGGCAAACGTTGAAGGAATAATTCTAACATTAAGTTATCAGGAACATTTAAAGATTCTGCTCGACGTTTCATATTTCTAAGCAAATCGGAAGGTTTTCGAGAACCTAATTCTTCTCCAGATAATAATTGGCGAATTTCTTGCTGAGAAGATTCTCCTGAACGATTTATTAACTCAGTTTTAAGCTTTGCATATGGATCAATAGGGTCTGGTTTCATAAGTAAATCCCGTACTATTGAAGCAATATCTGGAGGAAGATGAGCAACTACATAATTATATTTAGTAATGGATTCTGTGATAGGTTTGGGGGTGGCAAGAGCAAAGGTACTTTCACACATAATAAACCATAAAGATGGGTCTGATCGGTTATAAACCGGAATTTGGACGGCATAAACATCAGACATTGTGCAAGGTTTTTTAAGCCAAAATAAAAGGAAAAATTTAACTAAAGAAAATTAAATTAAATGATAAGTAGAAAACAGAATTATAAAATGATCTATAATTACTACTCATCTGTGATCCGGAGGATGAAAACCGATGTAATCCATTACTTCTGGTTTGGAGATCTTGAGTGATGGCTTGTAGTCAAAACCGAAAGTGCTTGAGAACTGTTCATACGATTTAACACAGTCCAGGTTACCATTATGGAGATTTCCGGTTATGTTTTTACCACCAATCCTCAAATTCCATATCACAGATTATGTTCTTACTGCATTAATATAAATATTAACAAGACATAGTGCACAATAAAAATTAAACTTTATTTAGGAACATCGCGCATACTCCCCGACAGCCTGCCTGTTTCGCTCTGCTCGCTACTCGTAAGAAACTTCTCCTCTAGGGTTGCCACACTTATCGGAGGGCGCAAGGCGCGCTCCTTATCGCCATCACCACATTGCGAAGCTAAGTTTCTCTAGATTGGCAACAAATCCACTAGTCTCCTGTTTCAAATGTAAACATCAATGGCCGACATTAAAAACAGGCTTAGCGGCAATTAAACAACTTTAAAATTGCTGATAATTCTAAAAATATTTCAAACAGATTTACTAAAGGCATAAAATCCTTAACCGGAAGATAAAAACAACACAATTTAATCATTTTTAAAGCAAAAAATTGTACAATTTACAAACATATAAGAGTAAAGAAACTGAGATCACTGAGCCGGGTAACAGAGTGAATATATATATAAATTAATTGTTGTATGATCTTAAATCCATTTAGTGCGAATACGAGTTATTATTACTTGCGCAATTGCTGCAAAGTTAGTTAATAATAATTTATTTCCTAAACAGTATTGATTAATTGATTATATTATCTCCTAAGTTTAATTAAAGTAGAATTATTTTAAAAGTGTGAATCCATACTGGTAAGTTATATTTTGAAAGATGTTTTGAAGTAATTTGAAAGCAAAATGTTAATAATGTTTTAACGGGGACTGGAGTTAAATCATCACGAAGAATAAATTTCAATTGTAAAAGGAAAAATTAAAACATGTAATCATTGTCATTGATAGGAAATTAGTTGACTTTTGAAGGGGAACAAACCAACTCCCGTTCAATGAACAATAATTGATAAAAATACGTAAATACGAAAGTGTTTCGTCTTTACTCGAGGTATAAGTAAAAGCCAAACCGGCTATTCTAGTCAGGCCAAATATTTCCGCGAATAGAAGGAATTATGAACCAATGCTGATACTCAAAGAACTTATTCTTATGAAGCATTTTAGTCAATTCAATTTGGAGTAAAAATCAATTACTGTAGAGAAATCCTATTTAACTCGAGTAATCGTCCCCGACACTTTCATGTTTATGCATTTGAGTACCATATTATTTGAAAAATTAAACATTGGAAATTGTCATTATGAAATCGAATTCAAAGTAAAGTTGAAATAAACATAGAAGATTATAAAAAAATATAAATAATGCAAACTTTGTAAAAACAAATCAAAGACAATATAAAAATAATAGAAAATAATATAAATAAGATCAGTGAATGTACATGAAGATATAAAGGCCAGAAAAGTATTAACTTACATTCTTTCTAGTGGGGGAGTTGGCAAAGTGTTCTCTTCGTATCTGACTCAGAAGTGTAGGGTGTCCGAAAATTCTTAGCGGCAGTAGCTTTGAATAATATCAGTCGGTAAGACTTGGGTGAAGTAATTTATGGTAGTGGGTGGGACTTGGAATTCTTGAGGGATGTATTTTGTGGAGTTCTTATCTGAGAGAGACCGTCTGTTAAGATTTTTTTTTAAATACTAGTGAATGGAAATTAATTAATTTCTGGCACATTATTAACATTTTGCTTTCAAATTACTTCAAAACATCTTTCAAAATATAACTTACCAGTATGGATTCACACTTTTAAAATAATTCTACTTTAATTAAACTTAGGAGATAATATAATCAATTAATCAATACTGTTTAGGAAATAAATTATTATATAAATTAATTTATATACGTTTGGTGCGGCCGATTGCAACCAAAATACGAGGTGCACATCTACATGTTATAGCAGACCTATATACAAAATTTCAACGTTCTGAGGCTACTCGTTTTTGAGTTATGCGAGATACGTACGTACGCACGCACGTACGTACATACGTTCGTACAGACTCCACGAAAAATTCTCTTCAGAATTAATTTTAAAGCAGTTTTATAATTTTTTTGAAGGAAAAGAGTATTTTATTCTGTAC
This sequence comes from Stegodyphus dumicola, assembly GCF_044657685.1. Classification (NCBI taxonomy): domain Eukaryota; kingdom Metazoa; phylum Arthropoda; class Arachnida; order Araneae; family Eresidae; genus Stegodyphus; species Stegodyphus dumicola. The sequence continues at coordinate 157,867,766 of NC_140771.1, read as the reverse complement.
TTTCGTACAGATATCACGCAAAAACATCGTTAAATTGTATTCGATAGCGGTCAAAATGGATATTTTCGTTGAAATATGCTGCCTGGAACTTTTCGCGATTACAATACTTCCTTTTTACTTCGTACAAGGAAGTAAAAACTGTAATGATTCAGTTATTTTACTATTTAATCGAGAATTTCTAATTAAGTTTTTAAAATAAATATTTTAAAAGACAACCTGTCCTTTCTTGCACCCAACACGGGTGTTCTAACGTTACAACGGTCTTCCACAGGGCTCCGACACTTCTACTTTTAGAAATTAATTCTTGAATGTTAGGCATAGATATTGCAATCAGTATTAATGAATAGTTAAAGCTTTGACACTGAAAATAGTTTTAAAAAAGATTTCTAAAACTAAACTTTGGAAAATCGATTCGAAGTAATTTATCTCGGGAAAAGGAAATTATATATCAAATGTAAGCATATACTACTAGAAAGAACGTAATTTAATTAATGCTTTTTCTGACCTTTTATACCTTCATGTACATTCCGTTTTCTTATTATATATATTTTAAATTTCAATTTGGATTTTTGATTTGTTTTTGCAAAGATTGCATTATATTTCTTATATTTCGTAATTTTCTAATGTTTATTTCAATTACTTTGAGTTCTATTTCATAATGCCAATTCCCAACGTTTAATTTTTTACAAATAGTTTTGAATTAAAATGCGTAAACACGAGGGTGTCGGGGGACAATTACTCAAGTAATTTATCAATTTTACTGCATAAATTGCTTTTCACTCAAAATTGAATTAGCGAAAATGCTTAATCAGAATGAGTTCTTTAGTGCTCTGCATTGGTTCTTAATCCCTTCAATTCACAGAAATATTTGGCCTAACTAAAATTGAAAGTTTGGTATCGTCTTATTACTTGAGTAAAGGACGAAACACTTTCGTATTTATTTCTTAATTATTGTACATTGAACGGGAGTTGGTTTGTTCCCCTTGAAAAATCAACTAATTCCCGATTAATGGCAATGATTACTTGCTCTTAACTTAATTACTTGCTTTTAATTTAATTACTTGCTTTTAATTTAATTTCTTTTTACAATTAAAATTCTGTTATTCATGATTTAATTCAAGTCCCCGTTAAACATTTTTAACAATTTACATTAAAGTTACTTTAAAACAATTTTCGGAATTAAACTTACTAACTATGGATTCACTCTTTTTAGATAATTCTTCTAAAATTAATCTTAGGAGATAATATAATCAATATTTCTTTAGTAAATAAATTATTGTTAACTTACTTTGCAGCTATTGCGCAAGTAGTAGAATAACTTGATTTCGCACTAAGTGATACATATATATATGTACACACAAAAAAAATCGTTTAATTTATTATGCAAAGCATTCCAATAAAATGAGAAAGAAACTCAAAAGACTGAGTAGAAAAGTTAATAAAAATATGTTTCTAAGGGATAAAATCGATTTATCTTTTTGAATATTTTGCAACAGCAGTGTTTCCAAAACTGCATTTCAGTTTATTAGAATTTTCATCATATAAGAAAATACGTAGCTCTAGAATTAGTTGGCTACATAGGAGTTTTCTCCATGTGTAACATGAAGGGAAGCCAGCTTCCCTTAAAAGATCTCCCAATAAAGCATCCTTAATTTATAAAAATAGTGCTTTGTCATAAGCTGTTAAACAAACAAAGTGAAAATGCAAAGCATTGATAAGTTTTGATCATAATTTGTTGCGGTATGGTCGAAAATTTTAGGCTCGCTTCGTAATAAGCAGTAATTTTATTTACGAAGAACTTGATTAAAATTTAACGAAAATATCTTTGCGTTACGAGTCTTGTTTTTATGTATCTAATAAATGATCTTTACTTAATATGTTTCACAAACAATAATCACTTAACACATGGACTGTATTCCTTCACTTTTATTTCATTACACTAATTATAAATAAGATGTCAGCGATGCGAAATAATTGATACAAAATAAGCGAGCCATTCTACATGGCTGTCACAAAAACAATTCTATCAATCAATTATCTTGTTGCCACACATAAAGTTCAAAACTAAAGGAAGAAAAGCAAAAGAAATTTACGCTGTTTGCAATAATAAAATGAAGCAAACGATACTCACGTAAACAGTATCAGTAACGTATTTTTTTGATAACATTATTTGCATACAACCAATTTCAAAATACATATAACGCTTTATGTTCCGACCTGGTTTCGATTCCAGGCGAAAGAGCTCGATGTATGGACGTTTTCGTGCTTTTCCCTATGTGTAACCTGCGTACGAGGGAATTTCCCTTAGTAGTCGTTCATGAAGACATCCTTTTCCCTAAACAGATTACTTAACTTTAGATATAAATTTTAACTTCTTTTTTACTTTTTAACGTTTTTAGTTTCTAACATATTCTGAATTTTTAACTAATTTGCTAGATTTTTCACACTATGTACATGACTTTTACTTCATTTCTCTCATACATTTTAACCTTCGTAATTTTTAAAGTACTCTAATTTTGAACTTGTTTATTGCATCTTCCTACTATATACATGAACTTTAGTTAATTTTAGATGTAATTTTGTACTTTTCTGGCACTGGTTTTCTTTCTAGTTTCCAACATACTCTAAAGTTTAACTCTGTTTTATAATTTTTGATTGTAATTGCGCTTGTGATTTTACTATTTCAGCTAAATTAACATGCTTAAATTAAAAATAGAGAGAGGTTTCAATTAAGCATTTTATTTTACAACCTTTAACTGTTATCCATATCCAATTTGTCGAATAGCCCTTTACTTAGTCCATATATTATAGTACTATTTTAATTTGCCAATTCTACAACTTATCACTTTGTAGTACTCTTACCATGACTTATCCTACTACTTTACTTCATTATTAACTTCATTCGCATTTTCAAACTTTAACATTTCCTGCATATTCTGGCATTTTCTTTTAATTCTTAATACCCTTTATATCTGAATATATGTTTTTAAGCTCTTCAGTGTTAACATTAATTTATTTCCCAATTTATTTTCTTATGAATGAAATCTTGTAAAACACTACCACACCTTTACACAACAAATATCATTACCAATATACCTATATTTACAGAAGGAACCAAAGAGAGAAAGAGTAAGAGACATTTTACCCAAATCTCCACTACAATTTCGAATATTTTAACCTTCTTCATCACAAATACAGAACTTTCTTCATACAATACTTATCATAGCAGTTAAACATGCCTTACTAATACACATTTGATGAGGAATAACCCCTTTTCAATTCAAAATTACACCCAGATAAGTGTTATGTTTTCTTATAATTGTACATATATGTTTGCATTATAGGAACTTTCTATCCATTTTTGAGAACTGTAATTTTTTGCTAAATATTACCTCTTTCTGGGAGAAAAACTCCAAACCCCATATAAATCATTTAATTTTTCCTGTAGCATTACCACGCTAGAGAATAACTATCTTAGAACTATTTTCTTAATATTAAGAACTAAATATGAAATAAGCATTTTTCACTGTAGAATATTTAAGGTTTTACCTAAATGAGGATATAACCTTTACCGAATTTAAGTTATTTATCCAGAATTCCCAACAAATGTTTAGAAAATATGTTGATAGAAAGCAATATATTTGCCTATATTTACCTAAGTCATAACTAGGTCTACAACAGATTTTTATCGGCTCCACATTTGCTATCAGTGAGAAAAACCTGAAGTTCACTTTATCTACCCTTGTCAGTATATACAAAAAAGTCATGAATCATTCTGTACAACAATTAGCATTTTACATACATTTAATACTAAATAATTTTAATTAACTTTCAATTAGGATTTTTAAAAGAAAAGCATATTTATGCGACACATTATTAAATTACTCCCAAGCGTTGTTGAGGAAAATGCAATTAAATATCCACTTACACATTAAGAAAATCCTACTCATTAGGAACAGTAAAATCTTACCAATACTTAAACGAAATGTAAAATATTGTAATGCATTAATATAAAACCTGAGTAACAAATCATTTCCTATAAGCTGTATACGGTTGAAAAGAATTTTCTTATAACTTATCAACTTTTGAGAAGTAAGAGTAAGGTAATGAACCAACGTTTTTAGAAATTTTCCTTTATTTTCTAAATTTACCCTTTAGTAGTAACGAGAAAATTCAGTCATACTCCTATTTTATTTTTATTGTAGGCATGCGCATTTCTTCTAACAGACAAAAATCCGAATATATCTCACTTTTCCAAAGATTTAGCTTTAGACATACTTTCATCGGACAAGGAAAATAATTTTACTTAAAAAACAGGATATCTTCTACTCAAAGAACTTGAAACAATCACGATCACATCTATATGTAGCACTCAGTGATTTAGTTTCAAACCAAATTTTGATATTGTTTAATCATGCAAGCAACAATTTTCATCTTCGAGTTAAATTTTATACGACTGCAACAGATTTTTCAATGGCTTTCATGCTCACATTGTGTAAAAGACTTCCAGTTTTGACTATTTTTATTTCTAATATTGAGAAATACATTGATTATTCTCAGAAAACGTCATTTCACAATCATATTTTACCACTCTGAAATTTTTGAATAACACTTTCTACCATAACGACAACCAGATACTACATTATTTTTTTACAAAAACATGAAAAATGTTTTTTTTTTTTTTTTCTAAATCCTATCTATTTTCTAAATTCTAATCTAAAGAAGATTCAATTCCTGTTATAACTCTATATACTATTTGCAAAGAGAACACTCTAGATGATAACATATCACCCATATATTTTTAAAAATTTAGAACAATTTCAGTAAGGCAAATTATCTACAGAGTTTTCAAATACGGATATATTTCTGAAAGAAACTGCCTAACATACCGCTCATTTACTTCTAAACCATTTAAGTAAAACCAATCAACTGATGAAATATTTGAATTTCCGATAAGTTTTAGTACATCTATACCGTTATTTAATTCATGAACTACTAAATTTTGAAAACAATAAGAGTGAAAACATCACTATTTCAGAATTTAGGAAGAGATCTTCAATAATGAGAGTGAACATATACCGAACTTCATGCAAGATTTTTATCGTTTCATATCAAACATTTCACTATTTCGTAGATTCTAATAACATAGCCCAATCTTTTTCAAAGAATATATATCATTTCACGTTAATTAGAGAGTGCCATACGAGTTTAATTGCAGGTGCTTAACTGAATGACACTAAAACTTTCAAGGAAAAAATCAAATATTTTTCATCTTTCATGAAAATCTGTGAATAATAATGATATTTCATAAGAGCTAGAAGACTTAGTGCAATGAAACAGTATCAAAATCAGAAAACTGTTTTCAAAATTTGAATTCTCATTGAACATTTTAGATATTCCTATGTAAAGTTATATCCGAAGTTATATCAATTCAGTCGAACTTGAAGACCAACCAAATGTACTACATGATTTTACACATTTCTGGTATTTTTTCCCGAAAATAGTTCGAAATTTTATATAATTCTATGCATATTTCATATATTAAGCACATTTCGCGTTTTTAGAAATGTAGCATCACGCTTCCCAAGACAATGGCCAATATATCCAACCTTATGAAAGTGAATCATCTAAAATAAGAAGGGGTAGTTTTATTATCTTCAACCTGTAAACAAGTGATTAGGAAAGTGACGTCTGTTAAACTACCACTACTAGGATATGTACATAACATTGTTAATATTGTGTGAAATTTATGGATGGTATGCTTCGAATATGGAACTTAAAATAGTTTTGTGCAGTAAAAAATGGTAAGTAATATGGGTATAAAATGTCATTAATTCGTTGTAATAGTTTGCGTATGAAAAATATAAACTTCTATTTTCGGGGGAAAATACCAGAAATGTGTAAAATCATGTAGCACATTTGGTTGGTTTTCAAGTTCGACTGAATTGATATAACTTCGGATATAACTTTGCATAAGAATATCTAAAATGTTCAAAGGGAATTTAAATTTTGAAAATAGTTTTCTATTTTTGATACTGTTTCATTGCACTAAGTCTTCTAGCTCTTATGAAATATCATTGTTATTCACAGATTTTCATGAAAGATGAAAAATATTAGATTTTTTCCTTGAAAGTTTTAGTGTCATTCAGTTAAGCACCTGCAATTAAACTCGTATGGCACTCTCTAATTAACGTGAAATGATATATATTCTTTGAAAAAGATTGGGCTATGTTATTAGAATCTACGAAATAGTGAAATGTTTGCTATGAAACGATAAAAATCTTGCATAAAGTTCGGTATATGTTCACTCTCATTATTGAAGATCTCTTCCTAAATTCTGAAATAGTGATGTTTTCACTCTTATTATTTTCAAAATTTAGTAGTTCATGAATTAAATAACGGTATAGATGTACTAAAACTTATCGGAAATTCAAATATTTCATCAGTTGATTGGTTTTACTTAAATGGTTTAGAAGTAAATGAGCGGTATGTTAGGCAGTTTCTTTCAGAAATATATCCGTATTTGAAAACTCTGTAGATAATTTGCCTTACTGAAATTGTTCTAAATTTTTAAAAATATATGGGTGATATGTTATCATCTAGAGTGTCTTTTCTCTTTGCAAATAGTATATAGAGTTATAACAGGAATTGAATCTTCTTTAGATTAGAATTTAGAAAATTGATAGGATTTAGAAAAAAAAAAAAAAAAACATTTTTCATGTTTTTGTAAAAAAATAATGTAGTATCTGGTTGTCGTTATGGTAGAAAGTGTTATTCAAAAGTTTCAGAATGGTAAAATATGATTGTGAAATGACGTTTTCTGAAAATAATCAATGTATTTCTCAATATTAGAAATAAAAATAGTCAAAACTGGAAGTCTTTTACACAATGTGAGCATGAAAGCCATTGAAAAATCTGTTGCAGTCGTATAAAATTTAACTCGAAGATGAAAATTGTTGCTTGCATGATTAAACAATATCAAAATTTGGTTTGAAACTAAATCACTGAGTGCTACATATAGATGTGATCGTGATTGTTTCAAGTTCTTTGAGTAGAAGATATCCTGTTTTTTAAGTAAAATTATTTTCCTTGTCCGATGAAAGTAAGTCTAAAGCTAAATCTTTGGAAAAGTGAGATATATTCGGATTTTTGTCTGTTAGAAGAAATGCGCATGCCTACAATAAAAATAAAATAGGTGTATGACTGAATTTTCTCGTTACTACTAAAGGGTAGATTTAGAAAATAAAGGAAAATTTCTAAAAACGTTGGTTCATTACCTTACTCTTACTTCTCAAAAGTTGATAAGTTATAAGAAAAGTCTTTTCAACCGTATACAGCTTATAGGAAATGATTTGTTACTCAGGTTTTATATTAATGCATTACAATATTTTACATTTCGTTTAAGTATTGGTAAGATTTTACTGTTCCTAATGAGTAGGATTTTCTTAATGTGTATGTGGATATTTAATTGCATTTTCCTCAACAACGCTTGGGAGTAATTTAATAATATGTCGCATAAATATACTTTTCTTTTAAAAATCCTAATTGAAAGTTAATTAAAATTATTTAGTATTAAATGTATGTAAAATGCTAATTGTACTACAGGTGACAGGTGAGAGCAGGTCCGGACACCCGGATGGCTTACATAGACTAGTCGGGTATCGTCCGGATCCCGCAACTATCTGAAGGTACACTCCGAAAACAATACAAGGAGAAAATATAGATTTTTCTGCGTGCGAAATTAAACATTTCGTGGCTACATCGCATGCTAACACATTGCTACATATACTTGCTACAATATACATTTCATAATATGCATTGCGTTGATCATTGCACTGTACTTAAGGCACATTTAGAACTCAATGCTACACTTAATACACTATATATTCTTTGCAACATATTACGCTGAACATTATTCTTGACAATTCAACATAGATTCTGAACAATGTAATTGTTTAAAACTGACATAACTGGATTATATAGTACATAACTTCGTTATATAAGACAGACTTAAATAAATAACTTGATACAACAGATAAATAAAATAAGAGCTCTTAAATAAAGAGCAAAATTGCACATTACAAACAATTTACACATTTTGCACACAGAAATCCTCTTTGTTTACTTTGTGCTGTACTTATAATATACAAAATACAGATTTAAGAACACAGTACAGCCCAAGCCCATATTACTTTTGATTAAAAAACATGTTAAAAGTTAACTGTGGCATAAATTTTGCTGTATTCTTGAAACATACCAAAAATAACTTTGTAATTAAACATTCTACTGGTTACATTGCATCTTAACATACTGCTATATATAAAACACTCAATACACTAAAATTTTTGTAATACATATTACATTGAACACTGCACTATATTTAGGACACCTTACAAAACTCATTTCTACACTTAATGCACTGTGTGTAGTGGCTGCATATTACATTGAACATTACTCTTGATTAAATAATATAGGCAGTGGTAGTAACTCTTTGTTATATACAACATAATTCTTAATACAAAAAGCTTATAAAAACACTGTTAGAAATACACATTGAGGGAAAAAAATTACAGATTAAATTAATTGTAGTTAAAAAAGTACATGTGCTAGATACATTAAATACCGTATTTACTATGCACTATACATTTCATAATATGCACGTTAACACATTGCTATATATAAATCACTCAATACACTAAAATTTACACAATGCAAAAATATTTACATACATATAACTACTATAATATTTACATTCTGTGCTCTTGAATACATTAAGTTGTAGTACTACAGTTATAATTATTATGCTTCCTGCGGCTCAAAGCATAGCTCTGCATGCTACGAGATCTTACGCATTTTACCAAGGTACTATACATAGTGTGTTGTACAATACATTATTCACAATATTCTATTTATAAAATGCACATGCTTACAATATTGCACCCATGCATTAATATGCTCATTACAAATATACATACTTGAACTATTTACATTTGGATAATATTAAATCATATTTACATTTATTTTTCGTGTTCACAGCCTAATGTTACTCTGCGTACTGACTCAAGATGGGCTTCTTGCAGAGGCCACTGGAAACCAGTGTGCATTGATGCTTTGAATCTCTGCGAAATTTAAGTCTGTTATTGTGGGCTGCATAATTCTAGTCCTAGTGCTTCAAGTTTGTTCATAATGCTTTTGTACTACAGAATTGTACTACAGAATGATTCATGACTTTTTTGTGTATACTGACAAGGGTAGATAAAATTAACTTCAGGTTTTTCTCACTGATAGTAAATCTGGAGCCGATAAAAATCTGTTGTAGACTTAGTTATGACTTGAATAAATACAGGTAAATATATTGCTTTCTATCAACACATTTTCTAAACATTTGTTGGGAATTCTGGATAAATAACTTAAATTCGGTAAAGATTATATCCTCATTTAGGTAAAACCTTAAATATTCTACAGTGAAAAATGCTTATTTCATATTTAGTTCTTAATATTAAGAAAATAGTTCTAAGATAGTTATTCTCTAGCGTGGTAATGCTACAGAAAAAGTTAAATGATTTATATGGTGTTTGGAGTTTTTCTCTCAGAAAGGAGGTAATATTTAGCAAATTACAGTTCTCAAAAATGGATAGAAAGTTCCTACAATGCAAACATATATGTACAATTATAAGAAAACATAACACTTATTTGAGTGTAATTTTGAATTGAAAAGGGGTTATTCCTCATCAAATGTGTATTAGTAAGGCATGTTTAACTGCTATGATAAGTATTGTATGAAGAAAGTTCTGTATTTGTGATGAAGAAGGTTAAAATATTCGAAATTATAGTGGAGATTTGGGTAAAATGTCTCTTACTCTTTCTCTCTTTGGTTCCTTCTGTAAATATAGGTATATTGGTAATAATATATGTTGTGTAAAGGTGTGGTAGTGTTTTACAAGATTTCATTCATAAGAAAATAAATTGGTAAATAAATTAATGCAAACTGACATTTGCGAGAAGAACATTTTAGTCTAAGAAATTAAAAAAAAAAAAAAAAAAAACTATATATGATATTTTCTAAGGAAATTAAGTTGGAACTGGACTAAGTTACAAAAAAAATGTGTTAACACTATGCGTTAGAAATAAATGTATACCAATAAAACAAACTGTCAAGAGATGAAATTGTAACCAATGGGTAAAATCGATTGTCTTTCATCTCTTATTCAAAACTGGAAATGTATTAGGACTTTCTTTTGGATATGTAACCTACATAATCGTCAATTTCACATGAAAATCATTCATGAAGGCAGAAATATCCATACTTAGTGTAGGAAAAGGTAATAAAGTGAAAATTTGCATAGTCGAAACATTTAAAGTGATGTAGAATGCATTCAATTAGTACAAATTACTGAATTAAAAGGTACTGAGCGTTCAAAATAATAAGAAATAATTTTGTATGAGTACATGAAAGAATGAATATGGGTCTAAAATTATGGATGAAAGTTGAGATATCATTCTAAAAATGCGGAATCTATCAAACTAGCTTAATGAGAATCAAGATTCAAAACTGAACATTGTTAACACTGAAGAGCTTAAAAACATATATTCAGATATAAAGGGTATTAAGAATTAAAAGAAAATGCCAAAATATGCAGGAAATGTTAAAGTTTGAAAATGCGAATGAAGTTAATAATGAAGTAAAGTAGTAGGATAAGTCATGGTAAGAGTACTACAAAATGATAAGTTGTAGAATTGGCAAATTAAAATAGTACTATAATATATGGACTAAGTAAAGGGCTATTCGACAAATTGGATATGAATAACAGTTAAAGGTTGTAAAATAAAATGCTTAATTGAAACCTCTCTCTATTTTTAATTTAAGCGTGTTAATTTAACTGAAATAGTAAAATCACAAGCGCAATTACAATCAAAAATTATAAAACAGAGTTAAACTTTAGAGTATGTTGGAAACTAGAAAGAAAACCAGTGCCAGAAAAGTATAAAAATTACATCTAAAATTAACTAAAGTTCATGTATATAGTAGGAAGATGCAATAAACAGGTTCAAAATTAGAGCACTTTAAAAATTACGAAGGTTAAAATGTATGAGAGAAATGATGTAAAAGTCATGTACATAGTGTGAAAATCTAGCAAATTAGTTAAAAATTCAGAATATGTTGGAAACTAAAAACGTTAAAAAGTAGAAAAGAAGTTAAAATTTATATCTAAAGTTAAGTAAAAGTTAGGTATATGGTAGAAAAATGTAATAAGCGAGTTCAAAATTAAAGTACTTTAAAAATTACGAAGTTTAAAATGTATGAAACTGTAAGGATCTTAAGTTTTACTAACGTTTATTTTATTTTAAATCTTTACTATCACTTCTTATTTTCTACTTCCGGCCAGAATTATAAGCGTTAACGTATTTATGCAAAGTTTGTCTGGCGAACGCCAAGTATTTAAGTTGTGGCTTTTTGCCAAGCGAGAGAGAGGAAGCAGTTAGTCGAAGCAGGCCGCTTACCTTAGAAGTTTTACTCAGTTGCTGGTTGCCTTCCAGGCCAGAGGTTTAATCCTCTTGATAACTTTAAACGTATTGTAGTGTTCACAGTTCTCTGTACTACATACGGCTTCCTGTTAATATAAGGCCAATCTTCCACGTTTATTATTTTAAAGTTAAATTAGAGTTTAGTTTTATTTTTATATTTTTACGTTTAGACCACAAGTAGTGGGTCTTTGTATTCCGAAGTACGGAAGTTATTGTAAATAGAGAAAAATAAAGGGTTTTGTATACCCTTCTTGTGTATCCTGTCTACTTCCCACAGTTATTGAACATAGCTTTAGTAAGCTCTCTGTTCCGAGTCAGGTACTTGCATGTTCCCGAAGAAAGTAAGACGGAACATTGAACCTGATAGTGGCGCCGAACGAAGAAGAATAACCATGGCCGAGTTTCAAGAAGAACCTGTGCTGCCTGCAGAAGCGGCTCAGAATCCAGAAATGCCAGCTGCCGCCCTGGAAGGATTTGGTTACATCGTCCAGACCATGCGCGCTTCGATGAAACCAGAAGCAACATTTAATGGAAACTCACCGGTAACAGTTTTTTGGAAAAATTGGATGACCACTTCATGCTCTACCCCGTGCACGAATTTCAAAAAGTTACCTTAGCTACCAGCGCTTTGAGGGGCCAAGCGCTTAATTGGTTCAAATGTATAGGCAGAAGTCTCTTGGGTCAAGCAGGAAGTCCCACCTATACTTACGAAAATTTCAAGACTGCCCTACTAAAAGCCTTCCCTGTTGTAAGGGATCGTGCGAAATTAGAAACGGAACTTTTTAGTATATATCAGCAAAGAATCGAAAATCTCTCAAGCTTTATTTTAAGAAAAATTCACGTCTTCAAACTCTTGTATGGAAACCGTCCGGATCCTGAGATAATTCAAGTGATTTTGCCGAGGTTACTGCCCCAAGTGCAAGACTTTATTGAATTAAGAAATCCGACAACACTGGAAAAGTTATTTGAGCTAGCAATCCAGTTTGAAAGTAAAAGAACGGCGGACATTGAAAGAAGACGCCAATATCAACAGCGAAACCAATTTGGTGCGCCAAGACTACAGCAAACTCAAGCACACGGCTACGGAAGCAAAGCGAATCAGTGGGCAAGGAAACCCGAGCATTCAAAAACAGCCGGCGAACGTCGACAGTTCAATAGCAATCCAGGAAAAAAGTCTCAAGGCCAGTGGAAAAAGAAGGAAAGCACGGAAATGAAAAATAATTTAAACTAAAACGGATTTCTGCTGACGGGAGGGTGCGGAAATCCGAAGGCCACGAAAACCCCTCTTCCTTCAAGTTAAATACAGTAATGGTGAAAAATTTGACTCTTCCGAAGATTGAAGTGTTGGTGAATAATATCCCAGCCACCGCACTCCTGGATACAGCCGCGCAGTGTTCCTGTGTGGCAGAAGATTTTTTTAGGAAGTATTTTCGGAAATACCGCATATATAATTCGGATAATACGACAGTGTTAGCAGCGCAAGGAGAAAAATGTAAGTGTATAGGTAAATTACCGCTGTATGTCCGTATCAAGGACGAACAAGTAAAGGTTATGTTTTTTATAGTAAAGAATCTGCAAGCACATATTATTTTAGGAATAGATTTTCTTTCAGAGGCACAAGCAACGCTAGATTTTAATGAAGCGTCCCTTGAGCTGACAATGAAACCAGTTCGTGGAGAAAAGGCTGAACCGCCGATGTTAAATCTTGACCACCTGCCTAATGACGAGCAAGGAAGAATCCGACAAGTGGTAAGTGAATTTGCTTCGTTATTTAGTGATATTCCAGGATTTACTCAGGTTACTAACCATAGTATTGACACCGGAGATTCAATGCCAGTTCGCCACAAAGCATACCGGTATGATAAGAATAAGGAAAAAATTATAGAATGGCATATCACCGATATGCTACGTAAAAAGATCATAACGCCCATCTCAAGTAGTTATGCTAGCCCGGTGGTTTTATGTAAGAAAAATAATGACTATCCTTTGACACATCCAAAAAGGTGGAGATTCGCAATTGACTACCATAAATTAAACTCCATAACTAAATATCCGGTATATCCGTTACCTATTATTGAAGAAATTCTAAGGAACATAGCATCCACCAAATATATGACGACTTTAGACTTAACGACTGGTTATTTTCAAATAGGGGTTAGGCCTGAGGACGTGCCTAAGACTGCTTTTATAACCAAGTCTGGCACTTATGCATTTTTGCGTATGCCGTTTGGCCTTTCAGGGGCGCCGGCAACATTTCAGCGATGTATGGACATTGTGTTAAGACCTGTTCTTGGAAAGTCCACATTTATCTGTTTAGACGATATCATTATTACTAGTGATAATCTCGACCAACATGTATAGGATTTAAGACAGGTGTTTTCTTTATTAAATGAGGCCGGTCTAAAAGTTAATGTCGAAAAGAGCAAATTTGCAGCCCCTGAATTAAAATATTTAGGTTACAAAATATCTCAGAAAGGAATCGAGACAGACGAATCAAAAATAATCGCTGTACAAAAGTATCCGACTCCGAACACGGCAAAGAAGCTCTCTTCTTTTCTAGGACTTTGCTCATATTATAGGTCCTTTATAAAAAATTTTGCAGCTATTGCTGAACCATTGTTAAAATTAAAAAGGAAAAAGGCAAGATTCTCGTGGACGGCCGAAGCCAATAGTGCTTTCGAAAAATTAAAACAAGCATTAACGCAAGCCCCTGTGTTGAAATTTCCTGAAAAGGATGAGAATTTAGAAATTTCAGCGGATGCTTCGGATTATGCGGTAGGAGCGGTACTTTATCAAAATCAACAGCCCGTGGCATTTTTTAGCCGAACTTTAAATCAAACACAAAGAAACTATTCCGCGACCGAGAGAGAGGCACTTGCAGTTTTGTTAGCAGTGCAAAAGTTCCGAGTCTATTTTGGAAAGGCGCCAATAACAGTGTACTCTGATCATGCGGCGGTAACTAGATTGTACTCAGGGAAAAACTTATCCCCAAGGTTAATAAGATGGGCACTCAAGCTACAAGAATATAATCTGGTAATCAAGCATACCCCGGAAAGGAAAATATCGTAGCAGATGCCCTATCCAGAATTAAAATAGATGAAGAAGGTAATACCGTAAAGGTGGCAATGCTCACAGCATGTACAATAAATTCCCGAGAAACTGTAATAACCGAACTGGGTAAGGATCCTGAGTTTGGAAGCATTTATGAGTATTTAAAGGATCCTGAAAATTTTAGCCACCAAGATATTGTGGCGATAAGAAATAGGGCGGCCCATTACGAACTAATAGATGGTCTATTATTCTATACAAAAACTACGAATTCCAACAACGAATTTCGACCTGTTATCCCAGCTAGTCTTAGATTAAATATCCTGCAGGAGCTCCATGACAGCCCTTTAGCTTCTCATGCTGGTATTCGAAAAACTATCCAACGCGTACGCGAGGCAGTTTATTTTCCTGAACTGCAAAAGTTAACAAGGGCGTATGTCCAGTCCTGCCCAACATGTCAAGCAGTTAATTATATTAATTTCCGCCCGGCTGGGTTTCTAAATAGCATTAAATCCGAATTTCCAAATGAAATAATTGGCATCGATTTATTGGGCCCTTTCCCAAAAAGTCAGTTAAATAAAAGTCGGTATCTCCTTGTTATGGTTGATCATTTTAGTAAGTGGACCGAAATTGTTCCCTTAAAACGAGCCTCCGCGAAATTAGTTACTGATTCTATTTTAAATAAATATATTTTAAAATACGGGGCGCCCCTAAAAGTTATATCGGATAATGGTCCTCAATTTGTAAGTAATGTATTTGAAGACATGTGCCAAAAACTGGGCATACGTCATTTAAAAATGGTCCCGTATCGGCCGCAATCAAATATAGCGGAACGGGTCAATAGAAATATAGTGAAAATTATCCGTAGTTATGTTAAAAATTTTCATAAAAGCTGGGATAACTATGTCAATGAATTTGCTTTCGCCCTTAGGACCGCAAAACATGATACAACGGGCAAAACTCCTGCTGAGTTATTTTTAGGCAGAAAGATTATAACGGCGTTAGATAAATTATTTTATGTGCAACAAAGAGCCCCAGAATTTAAAATGGGTGATAGAAAAACTAATTAAGGAAGAAAAGAAGAATACTGAAGTAGCACAGAGAAAACAAAAACTGTATTATGACTTGAAACGACGGGGAGTAACTTATAAAGTAGGGGATGAAGTTTTAAAAATTAAGCATTCACTTTCTTCAGCACCAGAAGATAAAACTGCCAAATTTTTTCCACGATTTGAAGGACCATATGTCATAGAAAAAATAACTCACGCTGTAGTAGTGTTAAAAGCCAGAAATGGTGAAACCTGCTCCGCAAACATTGATCAAATGAAACCCTACTATGATCGTAATAAAATGCAAATATTTTCAGATCTTTTGCAGGATCCGGCACGGCAGACACCGCAGGCACAAGCTCCAGAGGTGGAACAACAACAAGTACAAGGGCAAGCCATTAAGAGCAGGAGCAAGTGAAAAGAAAGTTTCCCAGCGGAAAAATTGAAGGTAACAAGAAAAAGAAGCCGTTCCACCGTCCAGAAAAGAGAGCTCACGAACACCCCCAGAATGAAGAAGGGAGAAGGACGACGTATGCAAAGAGAGCCAGGAGAAATGACGGCAACTATAACCCAGCTGTAAAACGGAAGATCTACTCATCCGACAGGACTCTCCGCAGCAAATGTCGCCGAACTGCGGAAGGGCCACCAGCGGCGGAGGAAAAGTTACAAGGAAAATTTGAACGGCCAGCAACGAGGTCCAAGCAGGAACACGAAAGAAGTTTCCCGGTTCCGCCAAGACCAGCTGACATCAAACGGCCAAGACCACAGGCAGAGGCGAAAAAGAAGGTATTCAAGGGTGACCGAACTGGAAAAAAAAGAAAGCTTCTAGAGGAAGGCACTGAAGGGCGAGCCCGCACACGAAGGAGGATAAATCAAACAACAATCTACGCTACTTTCCAGGACTGGGCTCAGAAAAGAATGTCCGGATATCACAAAGATAAGTAAAATTTTATGTTACTTTGCAAACTTAAGTTAATCTTTCACTCTTACTGCAAGTGGCAGATTTCAAGAAGTTTTACCTCATGCGAGCTCTACCTTTATCGCCAAAAAAAGGGCGAGAAATGAGTTGTTACCGATTTTGGTATTATGTTTTTCAATTACTCGCGTGTAAAACTAAAGTTGATGTATAATAGCGATGTGTAAAGACTTAAATATTGTAAAAGTTATTGTATAAATTTTATTTAAAACTTTCTGGCAAGAAAGAAGTTTTAGTCTGAAAGACTTTTTGAAATGTAGTATTTCAATGTAGAAAGAACTTGCTTTGAAAAGAATAGAAGTTAACAATGTACTACTAATGTATGTTGTCAAATGCGTAAAATTAACGGCATGTTAATATTTTCTTATATACAATGTGAACTGTTATTTCAAATGTTAAGAAATACCGTGATATGGTAAAAGTGAAAGTAATGTTAAAACTTTGTTATTCGTGTGACTGTAAAAAGACTAAATCATGGTGAATATGTGTTAAAGGTTGAATGAATGTAGTTAGGCTCTCTGACGCTACACTTCAGAGTTAGCCACTTTCAGAATAGTACCTCAGGGTTTAGAGTTGAAGTTAGGGTGTGTTACGAGGTCTTGGTATGTTGAATTTTTAACACGTTAGTGCTTTGATTGTAGGAGGAAGTGTTGAACACATAGACATAAACACATTCGTGTTTGGTGTTCTTTTACAACACATGTCAGAGAGCACGGGGAGAGATAATTAAAATAGTCATGAATGAGATAAGAATGTTAAGAGAAATATAATTATACATGTTACTTGCCATTTCATTGTGTAACATTTCATTAAACTGGAAGGAACCAGATTTGAATAAAAGCTCCTGTTTAGATGCAGTACAGATGAAAAAGTTGCGTGTCCTGGGAGCTGCTATTGTAAAAACAAATTTCTTTCTTTTAAATTTCTAGTTTCTAGCGAAAAATGTTTGTAAAAGATTGGCCTCGCGTTAGATTCTAGAGCTAAAAGTTTTCAACAAGGTCGTTTTAGACCTCAGTTTCAAACTAATTAACTCTGGCGGGAAGTATGTAAGGATCTTAAGTTTTACTAACGTTTATTTTATTTTAAATCTTTATTATCACTTCTTATTTTCTACCTCCGGCCAGAATTATAAGCGTTAACGTATTTATGCAAAGTTTGTCTGGCGAACGCCAAGTATTTAAGTTGTGGCTTTTTGCCAAGCGAGAGAGAGGAAGCAGTTAGTCGAAGCAGGCCGCTTACCTTAGAAGTTTTACTCAGTTGCTGGTTGCCTTCCAGGCCAGAGGTTTAATCCTCTTGATAACTTTAAACGTATTGTAGTGTTCACAGTTCTCTGTACTACATACGGCTTCCTGTTAATATAAGGCCAATCTTCCACGTTTATTATTTTAAAGTTAAATTAGAGTTTAGTTTTATTTTTATATTTTTACGTTTAGACCACAAGTAGTGGGTCTTTGTATTCCGAAGTACGGAAGTTATTGTAAATAGAGAAAAATAAAGGGTTTTGTATACCCTTCTTGTGTATCCTGTCTACTTCCCACAGTTATTGAACATAGCTTT
Source organism: Stegodyphus dumicola (assembly GCF_044657685.1). Lineage (NCBI taxonomy): Eukaryota > Metazoa > Arthropoda > Arachnida > Araneae > Eresidae > Stegodyphus > Stegodyphus dumicola. The sequence goes on along the minus strand of NC_140771.1, from coordinate 157,849,610 downwards.
AGTAAGCTCTCTGTTCCGAGTCAGGTCCTTGCATGTTCCCGAAGAAAGTAAGACGGAACATTGAACCTGATAAAACAAGTTAAAAATTACATCTAAAATTAAACAAAATTCATATATATGGTCAGAAAATAGAGCAATTAAGCTAAAATTAAGGATATGTTTGAAATTACGAAGTTTAAAACGTATGAAAGTAGCTATAAATTAAATGAAAGTCATGTGAAAATATAGCAAATTAGTTAAAATTCCGAGTATGTTCGAAACTAAAAACGTTAAAATATAGAAAAGAAGTTAAAATTTACACCTAAAATTAAATAAAAGTCAGGGATATGATGTGAAAATATAGGAATTATGTTAAAATTAGAACTATATTGGAAATTATGGAGGTTAAAATGTATGAGAGAAATCAAGTAAAAGTCATGTATATAGTGTGAAAATATAAAATGGTTAAAAATTGAAGTATATTAAATAGTGAAGGTTAAAAATGTACAAAACAAGCTAGAAATTTTACATCTAAAATTAAATACAAGTCAAGTATATGATTATGAAATAAGTTAAAATACAGAATATGCTGAAGATCGCTAACGTTAAAAAGAAGGAAAAAAGTTAAAAATTACATCTAACATTAAATAATATAACACATAAAAAACGCGTGTTTTAGTAATTACACTTGTAAAATATAACAGATAAGTTAAAAGTATTGATTAAAAGGAATTCTGGGTAGAATAAATTTAATACTAAAAATGAGTAATGTAATTAAGCTTACGGAAAGTAAATCTGGTATTATGAACGGAAGATTTAGGAAATAAGGTAAAATTCTGAGTATATAGGGAAGTCTTAAAAAAATTTACATCTAAAATTAAGGCCTTCTAAATTAATCATTAAATTCGAAAATAATCGTCGTTAAAGGTACCTAGAAAATAACCATCATATACTTAGTAAAATAGCTGGAACACAAAGAAAAAATACAAAGACTAAAAACTGATTAACAAAGAACTTCCATAAAATCAATAAAAGATAATCTCTTATCAAAGTGTGACGTCATCTTATCAGTTAAATGAAGAATCCCCGAAACACTCCTTATCTACTGCGCCTCCGGGTGCTGGCTCATCCGCAATCCGCCTTCGCAATCTGCACCGCGCACCGCCTCCTGTCGCTGAACTGTCCATTTCACACTACTGTTTACTGTCCTTTTACGAGTAGTTTAAGTAATATTTCAATAATAGAGATTTGACTCTAGCTGAAAAAAATGCCATTACTGTTTATATACATTATAAAAGAAGGGCTTTACTAATCTATGTACAGTATGAAAGGCTTTACAAATCTTCGGATAGACCGTATTCACTTTCGTTCGAATTACAAATTTTAAAACAAACTAAAATTTAATTGATTAAAAAAAATTCTACGAAAATAGTACACAAAATAAATTTTAATCCACGAGTGTTTGATTTTTCTTTTATTATATAATCAGGACTCTTTTTCTAATATTTTAAAGTTATGCGATACAATGCATATTCACTTTTTTCCTGGGTTCTCCGTTGTTTATGTGTATACCTATGCTAAAGCGTCGTTCTTGAACTCCAACAGCTGTCTATGACCGACCGTTGAATAACTATCTATTATTATCAATATTAAAGCCGAACAGCTATAAAAATTTACTGGAATGATTGCAACCTTGTCACAGCATGTAATAGGAATGTATTTTAAAGCTGAACGATAAATGATACAGTTAGTTGCTACACAGAAATGACCTAAAGTGAAAAGGACAAATAAACATCTGCAGACATCGAAATTGCGATAATCTGAAGACAATGAAATTGCGATAAATATGCGTTTTTAAAAATTATCCATAGTAAATAAATTTGAATTTTAAAATTGCGTTTTATTTATTGAAAAACAGGAAGGGGAAAAAAGATTTTTTTTCAACCTATTATCCTATTCTGTATGTATTAAATTTTCAGTTAGTCTGATTTTAAATAGTCTGAGTGAATGGTGGACCGATTAGCCAGGCTGTGAAAGATTTTTGTTTTCAAGTTAAGTTTAAATTACATTTTATAGTTAATCAATTTCAGAGCCACGTGAATTTTATTTTACCATTATCGGGTAATTTCATGCTTGAAAGAGTAGAGCAAAACTTGTTTCTTATCTTTCTCTTCAGTTTTAAGTTATTAGCGCAAAGGAGCGTTAACTCAGAAAGGCTATTAATTTCGTTTTGGCATTTTGCGTCGATTCACGATAAGCGTTGTTTCACTTTTCAAATTGTTGCCACCAAATATTATCTTCCTGTAATGTATTTAAAGAAATTAAATAATGAAGAATCTGCATGAATGTATGTATGTTTCGCGCACTGTGAAGAAACAAAGGTGCCCAAATACTTCAAATTTAGAATAACGTAGTCATTCAAAACATCTGGAAGTTTGAATTTAGAATTTGTTTTATTATCCATTTCATATTCTGTAACACATGAGAGATAATAAGTGAGAGCAATATGATATTTAATGAATAAAGGTAACAAACAAAACGTTAAAAAAAAATGTCGCTTCGGGCGTAATACAAAATTTGAGAGCTTCCAGTTTTTTTTTTTTTTTTTTTTTTGTTAATTAATTTTAAACATGGTTAAATTCATATAAATTTTATTTCACCATTCTTCGACTGCCCTACAGAAGCCAAGTTTAGTAAGTTATCGCCAAATGTGCAGTTGTGCGTATGGAGTGGCGCAAACTGTTCATTCAGGCCACAGCTGATAGGTGTCGGGTTCCTTGCACGTGTTCCTTAAAAAATCTGATGTGTACACCACATGACTTCCTTGTACGGAATATTAAATTATATGCAACTTATTGGATTGAATTAAATCTACTTCGCCGACACAATAGAATAACCACAATAGACCACAATAGAATAAATGCATTCTTTAAAATTCACTCTATTTGTTTACCATAGCGACACTCTGGCGCTAGGTTCACTTAACAGTATTATATTTCGTTCATATTATAACTCAGAATGCACAAAATGTATATCCTTTAAAGAATTATCTAATCGTTGCCACATGTTCTATTCAAATACTATAATAAAACTAGAACGATGTATAAAAGAAATTAAGCGCACAAAACAAAAAAGAAACAGTTTTTCCCAGACGATTGAGTATTTCTCATTCAATTAATTCAGTTCTCACTTCGCGACAAGGCAAAAATACATAAAAACTCAAAATATATGTATTAAAAATTACGAAGCAAATTTCAAACACTTATTTCCTCGAAAAAATTCCAGAAAGGATTAAACATGATTTAATTCGCAATAATAAATGAAGACGTTATCTTTGTTGTTGCAAAGCTAAGTTTCTCTAGATTGGCAACAAATCCACTAGTCTCCTGTTTCAAATGTAAACATCAATGGCCGCCATTAAAAACAGGCTTAGCGGCAATTAAACAACTTTAAATTGCTGATAATTCTAAAAATATTTCACACAGATTTACTAAAGGCATAAAATCCTTAACCGGAAGATAAAAACAACATAATTCAATCATTTTTAAAGCAAAAAAAATGTACAATTTACAAACATATAAGAGTAAAGAAACTGAGATCACTGAGCCGGGTAACAGAGTGGATATATATATAAATTAATTTATATACGTTTGGTGCGGCCGATTGCAACCAAAATACGAGGTGCACATCTACATGTTATAGCAGTCCTATATACAAAATTTCAACGTTCTGAGGCTACTCGTTTTTGAGTTATGAAAAATTCTCTTCAGAATTCATTTTAAAGCAGTTTTATAATTTTTTTTGGAGGAAAAGAGTCTTTTATTCTGTCCTTACGTACAGATATCACGCAAAAACACCAGTAAATTGCATTCGGTAGCGGTCAAAATGGATAGCGGTCAAAATGGTCAAAATGGATTTGTTGAAATATGCTGCCTGAAACTTTTCGCGATTACAATACTTCCTTCTTACTTCGTACAAGGAAGTAAAAAAGGTGGCTAAGAAACCACTTTTTTCCTATCTGGCTCAAAATTCACGGCTAGAAGTGGACATCACCCAAAGTCCACTATTTTTCCGATTTTCCCTCGCGGTTAAAATTCCACTGACTAAAAGGACACCAAACCTTTATCTCATGTCGTGTATAAACAGAAGACTTGCGTCAAATATAAGCAGAGGTTACGATGCCAATTCTCTTCAACTTACTCCACTCAATATTCTGGTAGAAGCAGACGAAATAATAGGCGTAGGGCACAGATCTTAACGTAAGCAAAAACTTTTTTTAAAAAAATCTTAAAAAGGCGATATTAATTTAACGTTATGCTAGGTATCAAACAAATTTTATGCTTGTTTAATATCTAATATGTCTACAAACATCTTTATGCGGTATTTATTTTGGCAATCATTGGTAGTAGATATAACTTCCAGCTACAAAAATACTCTAAATAAGAAAAATATTCATGTTTGGGCTGAATTAAATATATTAACTTCGTAAAATATCAGAAATATAACATTTTATATGACCCTTCGTACCCTATTATTATATTTAATTAAAGTTTGAATTCATCATAAAATGCAAAACAAAAATGATTTACTCCCGTAGGAGGAAAGTTGCCCGAGGTATTTCATTTAAAATTCTAAGATCCGGTTCCAGTGTCGCATACAGATCCTTGCAGTTACGTATTAATAAAAATGAAATACTTGTTTAAAAATAGATCTTTGACGTTAAAAGACTGACAAGCATTGAAAGCTATTGATGAATAAAAAAAATTTTTTAAAGGATATCTTATTCACAGCATCTTATGAAATTTATGCTCTTGGAAACTGTGACAAGCTTCATTGTTGGAAAAATAGGCAACGCGTAATATTATTTGTATAAATTAAAAATGGTATTTCTATGATTATGATTCTAAAGTGATAAAACTTCATGAGAATATTAATGCCAAATTTAATTTTTAGCATTCGAATTTTTTTATTATTATTTATTTGTGTGAAAATTCTTTTGGCATATAGTAGGTAACAAGATTATAAAACAAAGAATATAACACACAAGCAAATCATAATAATAATAATAATGATAATTAAATGGCATTAAAGGGAAAAAATTAATCGACACCTCAAGACAAGCTCAAAGCATACCAAATTTTGAAATTAAATTTTCGGTCAGTTTTGTCGCACAGTAGCGAAACTTCTTGTGTTTTATAATGCTTAAAAACTTTTATTAAATATAATTATAGGAACCTGGCGGCCATATAAAAAGAGCTGGATTTCTCATTACAAGGTTAATTTTTTTAATTTATAATGTCAAAACATGAATACTTGGGTCATCTTTGTAATTGGAAGTATGTGTCTACGGTTGCAAAGAGCCGCCAAAGGCCACTGTGTACATATAAGGACTTTCATATGTATACGGTGTATAGTACGATATAAAAATAGAATTAATGTAGTTGATAATATGACATAAAAGTTACATTAGCATAGAATTAATAAACATTCTATATAGATAAAGAATAATTTATTGACAGAATATTATTGTGGAACATTTCCAACCATGTAAGTTCATGAACATAATACAATATATGCCAGAGTGTGGTAGCAATAAAACTTCTAATTTTACGAAAATGTTTTGCAAAAACAAGAGGCTGATTATGAAATATCATCAGCGGGAAAAGTAAAAAACGGAACACAGGAATGTGCAGCTGGGAAACAGAAAAAGGAAACGACAACGATAAAAACTGTTTCTTTTTAATTTATTTTATCTACCAATTTATTTTTATTTCTTCCAGTCATGGATCTGGATGCAAATGGGTTTTCGTCTTGTCATCGCCATTAAAGAGACTACAGTTATACTAGAGGTGGTTCTTTTATCTGCGTCGCCCACCCACCCAGCTCGTCAAAAGAAGGCGATCCTTGTCGTGCTTCGAAGACGCAAGTCGTAGACGCGTATGGGAAGCGCGCGCCGTCGTGTCCCGTCCATCTTGGACCCTCATAAATCGCGTAAAACGTGTTCCAGTTCCTAATAAGGACGTTAGCAGGGTTATTAACGACTTTTGACGACAAATTTCAATTAGAACTGCCAGTTATGCTCAGATCGTAAATCGAATGTAGTTCCTACGAAAAGAACGAAGCACACACTTTTTATTCTTCTTACAAATATTTAACGTAACACTTTTCATTGTCTTTTCTTAATACAGTTAAATAATTATCATTCATTTATATCAAGAATGTCAGATTTAAACTTAAATTCGTCCAGCAATTTCTCACAGCAATGGTCCTTTTTTGTATCCGTTAGTGCATTATGGGCGATACAGTGCGTATCATCTTCCTAGACGCAGATTTATGTATGAATGTCATTGATTAATTAATAATATACTTAATAAACGTAAAAAATATTTTTAAAAGTTATCGTTTGTAACAGCTTAAAATTACTGAAAATAAGAATACTTATACAGTAATATTACTATCAACGAGATTCTTGTCACTGAATTTCATTAGCAAGTACATTCTAATTTGATACGAAAGAAGATATTTCCTCTCATAAACAATCATGATGATATACATTATCAGTTCGAGATTTGTACTCGAATTTTCTCATGTTCATTTTCAAAAATAATAATTCACGTAAGCGATTAGAAGCAAAAAAAAAAAAAATTATACTGTAGATTTTATGAATAAGAATTTTTATTTGTGAATTAAGTTCCAATACATTTTAAACAAAGGACTACGCTTCTCAATACTGGTCTCAGGGACAAAACTAAATAAATAAATGAATAAAGGTGCAAACAAAACATGTCTTAGTAGAATATTTATATCTCAACAATCCCAAAAACTATAGTTTCCCTTTATGGCTTATTTGATAATTAAAGACCATCATAAAACACACACACACACAACAAAACAAAAAACAAACAAAAAAAAAAAAAAAAAAGAGGGGAATTGTGGTTGAGCCACAGCAGAGCTCAAAATTAGGAAAATATACACAATTTTTGATGATGTCATATGCGCGTGCGCATGAGTTAGGTTCTTAACTGTTTCAGTTCTATGTTGAAGGAGCCGGCTGTTTTTGTTTTATTATTGTGTGAAGTTTGTAACTATATTTCTTTTCTTGTGTGGCAACAACGCTTCTGTAATTCTTCGATTTGTTTTTTCGGATGTGTGCCAAGTTAGATGGCGTAATGTTTCGAAGAGAGCGTCGGTTGATTGTGTAGATGAAACATGTTGGTCCAGAACGTTATTTCTTTACAAATATGTAAAATGTTTTGTTTTCTGAACTCGAATTATGCAAACGTTATTTAGTTTCAACAGGCATTTTGCGTCGATTCATTACACACGTTAATTCACTTTTCAACTTGTTGCCACCAAATATTATCGCCGTTTTGTTGTGTAGCGAATTTAATTTAATTAAGTGATTCATAAAAATCAAAATTTTAATTTGTAATTATTCAAAATTGGAGCTACACATGTTTGGTTATTTTCTTTTTTGGCCTATTAATTCTAGTGTAATATATTTTGGCTTTCCGAGTTTACGCGAACTGCGTCGTCAATCTTGTACACGCAAACAATGGATAGGTGATTTTTTTCACGTAATAAACTCAGTTTTTCATGTCAAAAATTAATTTGATTTCTTAGTATTTAATATCATTAGTTGCAGAAAAATTAGCTCTTTAATTTGGCATAACTTTCGTTTTTCTAACTTTAATTGCATTTCAGTTATGAGCTTTAATTGGTAAATTTTTCTTCGTTTGCTTGTGATTTAGTTAAAGGGGATGAAATGCCCTCTTTCCGGTTGAAAAGTCACTTTTTGCGAGTTTCAGCGTTCTTTCGTTGGGACCCCCTTGCAGGGTTGTTGAAATTCCTAATTTTCCCCTGTCACAGGTGGTGTTTATTTGGCGAGGGTTTGGCGACATAGAATTTCAGTTGAGGTTTCAAAGTAGTGGATTTGGCGAGTTTGATAACATGAGGGTATGTTGTTGTTGCAACTATTTTAACTTTCGGCGAAGAGTGGGTTATGCCAACTTGGCAGTCCGGTGTCCTCCCTTTTAACGGGTTGTTTTGGGGGACGAGCTGACTTTTTGACATGTCTTCTGCTTTCTTTTGAATTCCTTTCGGTGCTGCACGCTTCGGCAGCAGATTCTGCCGAGAAAATGCTGTTCTTCACCGAATTGGTTACGGGCCTCGTGCCTCTGCGCCTTGAGCGCGGGCCCTGGTTTACGGGTATCTTTGTCTATACCTAGGTCATCGTAGCAAATTATATATATATATATATTTTGGTGTATGAGTTTACATTAAAGTTCTCAAGAAATTAAATGCTAAAAATCGTCGTCTAGAAGGATGTCTCTACTGTCTCTACCCTAGAAATGCTTCATTAGTTTTTGCTTCATCAGATGTCTCTACTGTCTCTACCATAGAAATGCTTCATTGGTTTTTTTTTTTTTTTTTTTTTTTTTTTGATTCATCCAACACCCGCTTCTTCTTTGAACTTAGAAGTCGACTCGCCTATTCCACTGAATGATTCCTGAGCTGAAATATTCTCCTTGCTGACAGCTGTCGTCTCCAAGTCCTGGACTGTATTTCAAATTTTCATCCAAGAGGAGATCCTCCTTGTTCATCCTGAATAGATTTAGAAAACCTTTACGGCTTCCGTGATAACCTCCATATATTCGACGAACTTTCTTAACCTGTTACCCGCTGCCGGCTTTACTCCTGAACTTCCAGGGACAATTTTGTTTCGGATGGTTAGATTTGGCCTGCTGTTCAGCAACTGCTTATCTCAGATAAGTTATTTTTTTTTATGTTTTCGTTCCCGGTTAGATAAAGTTTAATAATTTCAACAGTTAAATGATTGAATTAATTGATGAGTTGAGCATTAAATTTTTTTTGTAGTAGACCAAGTTAACCTAACTATATAGAAATCATTTTTTTTGTGTCGATTAAGTAAAGTATTAAATTGACGAAGGATTTAATTTTTTTTATTATTGTAACTTAACTTAATTGTAAAGGAAAATAAGTTCTTATAGTTATGTAATTCAACCTTGGAGTGCCTGCTTGGAGAGGATTGATTTGTAATATCTTGTTTGAGCCTCTCTGTTACTCTCAGGGATTAACTTTTGGTAGGATCGTAATAGTGTAATTATCCAACATTTATCCGGTTAAACACTTCTTTAATAAACAAATGAAAAAAAATGAAAATTATTATGTGCAATAACTATTTTATTTTTGTTGGATGGTATTGAGTGCAATAATATGTCTTCTGTATTGATTATTCTGTGTGAAGTAGAAGGTGTAACTTGTTAAAATTTATATTTTTTTTTCTCCCCGGGGAGGGTACTGTTCATTAATTACTGTTCATTAATTTATAGTTTATTTCTGGAATGTTTACCTGATTGCTATAGTAACTATAATAGAAATTCTAAAGACTGATGTTAAGTAATAATTACTCAGTAATAGTTTGATTAGTAAAACAATAGTACTGCAGTGTTGAATATATTTTGATTTTCCAAGTAAATAGATATATATATATTAATTGCAATAAGAGTTAAATAAATAAATAAGTTTTTCTAGATCATTCAATGGTTAAATTTATTTTGTGTGCTCATGATTTTTACCAGTCTTTACTCAAATGGATTTTAGGGTTATTCCGAAATAAACACAACGCAATTAGAACAGGTTATTGATACTGGAATGTTATGGTAGGAGAGAGTATTCTGGTGTTAGGGTCAATCGTAGGATACCTTTTGGTAACATAGGAAATTTAGAAGGTAAAAATTCAAAGAAACACCATAACAGTTTTATATTTAAAGAAATTAAATAATAAAGAATCTGCATAAATGTATGTGGTAATACCTTCTAGAAAAGACATCTAATAAACTACTTGAAAGGACAGCACGTTTAATTACATTTAAACTATTGTTAATTACATATCAAAGTAAACAATATTGTCTTGATTATGCAACATTTTTAACAAATAAGTTAATTATAAACTGAATTAACTTCTTGAATACATTTTTATTAACGTCTTTATCGTCGTTTTTTCACTGCCTCTTGAGTCCAATTCATCTAGTTGCCAACTCAGAATACGAAACATAAAACGTTAAAAGAATTATACGATGAGCAATTGTTCGCCATCTGGTATTCAACATTGGCACTACATTTTTTGGCCGTCCTGCGCTCGTCTGGTCCTGCAGCTGGACACTGCAAATACAAAGAAAAAACAAAAGCAAAACAAGAAAGATAATAAAAGTAAAAGTTAAATGTTTTTAGAGTCCTGATCGTCTTTCAGTTTCAAGAATGAGAAAATGAGCAAACATCGTCTTGAAGCTTCATCTGCCATAAAAACAGTAGTTAACGTCTTTAACCGCAGTTTCTTCGTCTTTAGGCATCCTCTCGATCTTCTATAAGCGTCTTTCCTTTCGCCTTAAGAGCGTCATTGCTGGTTTACTCGCAATTAATTGTTCCATGGTTTTAGAAATTCAACGCATGTCGTCGTACAGTTGGGACCTTCGTGACTTCCTTCTTTGACTACGTCGTAAGTATTCCCTCCTTTAACTTTAGTTATTCTGTACGGTGCAAGATATTTTGGTTTTAATTTCAAATGTGGACCAAACTGTGTTCTTTTTATAGCAACCAAATCTTCGCTTTTGTAAGGTCTTGGTTCTCTTTTCCTTAAATTGTATGTCTTCCTATTTTCTTCCTGAATTTTAAATAACTGTTGCTTTGCATGTTTTCTAAGTTCTTCTCTTTTAGCTTCAAAATTCGCTTGAAATTCAGCTTCGATCATTTCAATCAACTGATCAATACCTTTAGCATTCACTTTCGTCCGAAAGAGCAATTCAAAGGGTGTGGTATCTACACTTCACTTAAAGAACCTTGGCTGGTACGTCGAGTTAATAGACTGCTGCAGTTCATTTGTGTGTTTGTACTACTGAGCCGGATTTTCTTAAGATAACTTTGAAAGAACTGATCTGATAGTCTGATTGATACGTTCAACTTGACCGTTGGCTCTAGGCAAGCCAGCAGTAATCAGATGATGCTTAATGTTCTCTTTAGAACAGTAATCGGCAAATTCACTGGAGGTGAATGAACCTCTATCCGAAATTATTTGGGAAGGACTGCCAAATACAACCTTTTGTATCTCCAACTTCGCTATGGTTTCAGCAGATGTTGTGGACCTCGTCAGATAAATCCATACAAATTTAGTAAATGCATCAATAAGCACTAAAATGTAAATTTTTATGTGTACTCTCCAAAGGTCCGAGGTAATCTAAATGATACGTTTTTAACGGCACATCTTCTTTCTGTAATGGATGTAGGAGACCTTTCTTTCCTCTCTTATAATTCACAAGAATGTAATGAGCACAATTCGATATGATATTTTCTATTTTCTGTCTCAGTTTAGGGATAAAATAATACTGCTCGATGTTTTTGTCAGTATATTTGACTTTGAATGTGCTTTCTCACGAGCATTTCTTATTATTTCTATTTGCATACTTTCAGGCACAACCACTAATTCTTTACCATCAACAAATTTAAATAAAATTCCATTTCTGTCGCAGTAATCTTCATAACTAGAAATTTTAAGTAATTCTTTGATCGCTTTTATTTCGTTATCCTTATCCTGTGCCGATTTTAACTTTGGTAAGATGTCATCTACTGAAACACACAGAATATTAACGGGTGATCTACTTTAGGGCGTCGACATGAGCCATCCTAGCACCAGAACGATGCTCAATAACATAATTAAATTCTTGTAGTAATAAAGCAGCAATACGAGTTGATAAGTCACGTTTCGATATAGTCTTTTCAAATGCAGAACAGTCAGTAACAATTTTAAAAGGAATTTCCTATAGGTATACACGGAATTCCTTTAACGCTTCTATGATTGCTAGAGCTTCAAGCTCGTAACGAAGGTCAATATCAATTTCTCAGTTCCTTTTGTATGCAATTCTCCGGCTGTATTTCAGAAAACGTCAACATTTTTCGACCTTTAATTAATGATGGTATTGTTTTGCCATATATATAGTATTTCTTTTCCGCGTCTGTGGTCTTTTTACTCATGAAACAGGTAGGGTGGAAACTGCTATTGTTTGGAGACTTCTGCATTAAAATTGCTCCATATCCTAAGCTAGCGTCAGTGTGCAATTCAGTCTCATAATTGGAGTTATAAATTCCTAAGACAGCCTTTTCAGCTAATAATGACTTTAACCGATTGAAAGAATTTCTTACCTCCTCGTCAAATTTAAATTTATGATCTTTATTCAAGAGATCACTCAAAGGCGTAGCAATAATGGAATATTTTGGAATACATTTCATGAAATATCGGGGGAGTCCAAGAAAACTATGAATTTGTTTCAAATTAGTCGGTTCTGGAAAATTAAGGACCGCTTGCGTTTTTAAAGTGGATGGAAAAAATTTACCTTCTCCGATAGCATAACCCAAGAATTCGATTCGCTTCTTCAAAAAAATCAGATTTCTTAAAATTAATGTCGAATCCGTATTCGCTAGCAAAATTTAAGATCCGTTCCAGCCGTTCGATTCCTTCTTCAAGGGAAAACGACAAGATTATTACGTCATCCATATATGGCAAAACAATACCATCATTAATTAAGGGTCGAAAAATGGTGTTGATGTTTTCTGAAATACAGCCGGAGAATTGCATAGACTAAAAGGAACTTTGAGAAATTGATATTGACTTTCGTGTGTTACAAATGATGTATATACTTCCTGCTAACATCAACATGGAAAAACCCATTTTTAAGATCGATCGTACTAAACACATGTGATCCTTGTAACCGATCTAAAATATCTTCAATTAATGGAAGTGGAAACCTGTCCTTTACTATTACTTTATTCAATCTCATATAATCAATACATAAACGAGGTTTTCCGTCTTTCTTTTTAACGATTACAACTGGACTATAATATTCGGAAGAACTAAATTCTAGTATTCCTTGTGCTAACCATTCAGCTACTTGAACTTCAACAATTCTTTTTTTCTGAAAACGGCAACCTACGAGGCTGATGAAATATAGGTTCATTATCTTTTACCGAAAGGTTCATTTCTATGTTTGTTGTTTTAGTTTTACACGGCACATAATTCGAAACTAATTGTCGCACCTTATCTCTGAAAATATTTGGAACATCAGATTCAATATTTACTTCGGTTTCGTCACAAATTAAATCAACTGGAAGAATAAAAGAAGTATTTATTTCTTTTATGCACTGAGATTTATTTCTAATCGTAACTCCATTTTCATTTATTACAGTTTCACCCTGCATTAACACATTAAGTCCTACGATGACGTCACAAGGCATAACATCATTTTCCACTACACAAATGCATTACACTTAAAGAATTAGAATAAAACAGCCTAATGGTTCTACTCGGCATTTTCCAAACCCCATCAAAGTAGAATTCGACGGATGCAATTCTTCAACATTTAATTTATCAAAAACAGATTTTCTAAGCAATGTTGCTTGACTCCCAGTGTCTGTCAATGAATTTACCGTTAAATTATCAATTATTATCACTTTGTTCAATTTCGATTCAAAATTGATATTTAAAGTGGCTACTTCTGTATTCGAATTTCTTTTAGAACATTCCGAAGCTTTAAGACTAAAAACTTCACATTTAATTCCCTTACATTTATGAATACAGTTTTTAGAAATATGATTTTTCAAACCACAATTAAAACAAATTTTATTGTTACGACTTTCAGTATATTTCATATCAGATTTACCATCATTCTTCAATTTACTTTTAGTCATATATTCGTTTTTTGAGTTAAACTTAAAAATGCCGATAAATGAATCGTTGCGTCATTTGAAGCATTTTTATAAGTGGAATTACATGTCTACGACGAACAGTTGCGAAAATAAAGGTCATGTAAGGACTTTTGGGAACAGGATTCATTGAGCCAAACTATACGGATCGTTAAATTTTGCCATCGCAGCTAACTCTTTCTTTTCTATACATAGCTTCTATATTTTGCCTTCGAGCTCAGTTCATGGACTTAAGAAAAGAAGATAAGCGCCTGCCGTTTCAAAACATATTCTTCGCAAAGAAAATCACAGTGCTATTAACAGCCTCACAACATTCGTGTTGTCATGATGTCTTACTGTGAGAAATTAGATTACAAAATCATGAACAGCGAGTATCATATTCAGGATTCATTTGAGAGTAAAATAAAAGAAACGGGAGTTTCTTATCATTTGTTTGTTTTGATGTTTCTGTCTAGATGATGTTTATTAGTCAAAACAATAAACTTTCGAAATACAGAAGATATAAATTTCATTTCAAGCTCTTCCAAAAAAGTGTAATTTAAAACTTAAGATTACAGTCTACACCACAAAAGAAAAATGCCAAAAAGTAAAAATAATAATAATAATAAATATTAAAATAATTTTAAAAAATCAAATAATCATTATAAGGAGCAAAAAAAGATTCTACTCAGTTCCACAAATGGCATTAGAAATATCTTTTATTAATTAAATCAAAAACTGCAAACTTTAGTAAAAATTATCAGAATTTATAATTTTAAATATATTTTAAATTTGAATTTTTATCAATTAAATCATAATCATAAAAGTAAAATAAAAAGCTAAATATAAAACAGAAGTGCTTTTTTTGCTTTTAAATCCCTCAAGTTGAGAATTAATAATGGATAAATTAAATTTGAAAGATAAGTTAAATATCTTATGCTTTAGCTCAAAGACTTTGGTTAAAATGGCTTTCTTGGGAAAAGGAAAAAAGATTGACTTATACAACCTAGCAATAGAATTAGGGAAGGAGGCTTCAATGAATCTAAAGATTGTGGAGCTAAAATCTCTGATTCAAAAAAGTGCAGCGTTCGTTAAATGTTCTTGAATGATCGACCAAGGTTGGTTAAGAGTGTTTGACATGGATTTGCTTCCACTTCTGCTCTTAGCGTGATGTTGTCGACATGCGCAAAATCGATATTACTTTTTGGTCCCCCTATTAAATAAAAGTACTCTTTTTATGGACATGGTCTTCTTCTTCTTCATCATCTTCAAGTTGAGTTTGTCAGGTTGTAACGTTGCGCGCCTCCAACTTGCACGCAACCAAGAGGTGACTGTGAAAACTGGATAAAATACAGAGTCTTGTGAAGGGTTTAAGTCCCTTTTTATTCAACGTAAAAATTACAATTGCGTGCTCTTGACGCTCACAGACTGCGCCTACTCGGCGGTCAAATAAAAATAATAACCTGAAAAGAAACTAAAGACAAGACTCTAACTACGAGGCTCTCTAAAATAACTAACTCACCGCGTTTTACAATACCGCTGCTAATTCAGCAGACTTGAAGCTCACTTGAACGATTAACACTACTTCCCGCCAAGCACATAGGCCGAAACGCGGGGTTCTTCAATTTCTCGCTAACTACCTCCGCGCTCGTGAAGTAAGAATATCACACACCGAACTCGTTTCCGTTCTATTTAAATCATAATACTTCCGCTGATAATTTGAATCCTTGCGCGTTCTACTAAAATTTACATATTCTGGCATTGGCAGTTCCAGGGGAAAGTAAGGCTTGACAGGAAAGATAGTTTAAACTTAAAATAAATGTTAGTTAAAATAAATATAAACCCTACATTTGCCGCTGCCAGAATTTGGAAAACTTGGAAGCAGGTCCTACAAACGACCTGTTGTAAGTTTCTCTAATTCTGAACTAACTGGCGAGAACCTCGTTTACACAAAAAAATCTTATGTAACAATTTGTATACTAAAATTCTGTTGCTCGTTTTAACTCTCTCTTCTTACAGCAACTTTTCCTGGACTTCATCAATCAATCTTGGTCTTTCCTTCCAGCATCTGGAAGGAATAAGTATCAGTATCTTTCTACATACATTATAATTTACACTTTCTTGACACAATAAATTTTTGTTTTTAAACGATTCGTTTTTCTTAGTTATTGCTTACTTCACATTCATTCAATTTTTCAAGCATTAATTTAACTTTACCCTGGCTCTCCACCGTGTGTGGTGTCAAACGGGAATATTCGTGTTTTAGTCTTACAACACTTCCCCTAACCACCATGATTTGTTAGAATTCAACGACCAAATAGACACACCTTACTCGACATTCTACAACTCAATGAGCTACTTTAATATTCTTAAAAATTCAAATGTAGTTGGAGAACCCTACAAAACACATTCATTCTAACTTCCCCCTCATTCATCTTTAAACATGCAGGCTTTCGCTCTAAAGCATGACTTTATCTACAATTTAATACTTAAATTTTGACTTCATTGCTTTTAAGCATTCACTTTTAGCATCTACAATTTTATGCTTCTAGACTAAATTCTACTTTTACATAACATTCAAGTATTTACGTACATTTACAAAATTTTAATACATATGATTTTTACAATTTACCATAAAATGAATAAGAGAAAATAATTTTTTACTTTACTCATTCTTCGCCAAGCTGGCGGCACTGAAACTAAAATTCTTATTAGTACAAGAATACGAAGTTATTTTTATCTTCGGCCAAATTTTGGCTTTAACATAACAGAATTAGTCTTTCGACCAACAGAAACTGCTTGTTTTTAGCTTTTACACTTAAAGAAAATAATACTTTTGCCTTAGCTAAATAAAGTAAAACAAAACTAAGTCTCAACCGAGACATATTGACTTTCGTCAAAACATAGAACTTCGTACTTATGCATAACATTTCGGAACAAAAGAGAAAAAAAATTTATAGAAGGTTTTAACTTATCTTTGAGTTTTCGATGCTTGAAACTCCGTCATTCGTTTTTGGCAATATTGGTCCCAAGTTAGAGGTTTCATGGATGTTAATCTTCTCCTTACTGCCCTCCGAGTGTCGTCCACATTACTTTTTCTTTTGCGTCCTCTACATGCTGGCCTCTTGGCGGAGTAATCGTCTGGTTGTTGGCATTTCCGTTTTTCCCTGGGACGGCTGGTCTTGACGTCCTCCGGTCTGGAGTCCTTCTTGAATTTCTTCTGTTCCTCGTATTTTTGTGCCTCCTGTTGCCGTTTCAGTTTCCGGAACGGCGGCCTTGCTGGCACCTGACTCTGTGGCCGTGTGCGCGTTCTCCTTGATGTATAATTTTTCCTGCAATCCTTTGTAGGTGGTGTTTTTCTCTTTACCACGGTTTCTTTACCCGGTGCATCTGTATTTTTGTTTTTCTTAAACGCTGGAGTCTGAAAGTTATTTTTTCTTTTTGATACCGACGTCCGGGTTGTAGAAGGGCTAGGTCTCTCTTCAGTTCTCTGTTTCTTGGGTGGTGGAATAGTTGTTATCTCTGGACCTTCTATTTCTTTTAGACTTGAGTCCTGCAAGAAACTTTTAAGGATTTCAAAATCATTTGGATTATAGTATTTTTTCACCTGGTCGGGACTTGCTTTACAGATATCCCCTCTCTCGTTCTTAAGATGTAATACTACTCCTTTGATTTCCTGAATTACATAGGGGCCTTCAAACTTTGGAGCTAGCTTTGCCGTAAAATTGTCTGGGGCACTTGATAAAGAAAATTTCCGCTTCAATACTTTATCCCCAACTTTAAAATCTGCTTCACGGCGTTTTCTATCATAATATATTTTCTGCCTATTTCTTGCCGTATCCGAGCTTTTAAGAGCCTGATCAATCAGCTTTTGCACATCTTTTTGTTTAAACTCCTGCTCTCTTTGTTGCACAAAGAATAATTTATCTAAAGGCGTAATTAATTTTCGGCCTAAGAATAATTCTGCTGGAGTTTTCCCCGTAGTATCATGATTTGCCGTTCTTAAAGCATAAGCTAATTCATTTATGTAGCCATCCCAGCGCTTGTGATGTGTGCTCACGTAACTGCGAATTATTTTTACTATATTTTTATTAACTCTTTCTGCTATGTTAGCCTGTGGTCTATACGGAACCATTTTGATATGGCGTATGCCAAGTCCATTGCATATGTTTTCAAATATTTGACTAATGAATTGTTTACCGTTATCGCTAATGACTTTTATCGGTGCACCGTATTTTAAAATGTATCTGTGTAAGAATGCATCTGCGACTGTTTTGGCTGACGCGCGTTTAAGTGGAACAATTTCTATCCATTTTGAAAAATGATCTACTATTACTAAAAGAAAACGATTTTTATTTAACTCGCTCTGGGGAAAGGGACCAAGAAGATCTATGCCTAAAATTTCATTCGGAAATGTAGCGCGAATGCTATTTAAGTACCCGGCCGGGCTGTAATTAATATCATTTATTAACTCACATTGATTGCAGGACCTGACATACGCCGTTACTATTTTGTATAATTGCGGGAAATATAGCGCCTCGCGTACCCTTTTTAAAGTCTTTCTGACCCCTAGATGGCCCGCTGTTTTTGCTTCGTGCAACTCCTTCAAAAAGCTTAATCGAAGCGAGGCTGGGATGACTGGTTTATACTCAAGATTTTCGTTTGTTGTTTTCGTATAGAATATTAAATTATCTATTATTTCATAGTTTTTTGCTCTATTTCTTATCGCATCGATATCTGTGTGCTCGAAGCTTTCGGGGTCTTTCAAATAAGCATAGATATTTCCAAATTCAGGATCAGCTTTCAGTTCAGTAATAACCGTATCTCTAGAATCTAAAATTTTTGAAGTCAACACAGCGCATTTAAGTTCATTTCCTTCATCGTCCAGTTTTATACGAGAAAGTGCGTCAGCTACATTGTTTTCCTTACCCGGTTTATATTTTATTGTGATATTATATTCTTGGAGTTTTAAAGCCCATCTTATTAACCTGGGCGTTAGGTTTTTCCCCGAGTAAAGTCTACCAACAGCCGCATGATCCGAAAAGACTGTTACTGGCGCTTTGCCGAAATAAACTCGAAATTTGTGTACAGCCATTAATACGGCTAATGTTTCTCTTTATGTAGCTGTATAATTCCTTTGTGTCTGATTCAACGTTTTACTAAAAAATGCCAGAGGATGGTTATTTTGCATAAGAACGGCACCCACCGCATAGTCTGACGCATCTGCTGCAATTTCCAGGTTTTCGTCCCCCTCCGGGAATTTTAAAACAGGGGCATTAATTAGCGCTTCTTTTAATCTTTCAAACGCTGTGTTAGCTTCCGCTGTCCACGTAAATTTACCCCTTTTTCTTTTGATTACTAAGAGTGGTTCAACAATATTAGCGAAATCTTTTATGAAAGATCGATAGTAAGAACATAACCCAAGGAAAGAAGAAAGTTTCTTGGCGGTGTCTGGCGGTGGGAAATTCTTAATAGCTTTTATTTTTGAATCTTGCGTTTCTATACCCTTTTGCGAAATTTTATAACCGAGATATTTAAGTTCTTTAGTTGCGAACTTGCATTTTGAGGCGTTAATTGTAAGACCGGCCTCTTTTAATAATTTAAAAACTTGTTCTAGATCATTAATGTGTTGTTCCAACGTACTACTCGTTATAATTATATCATCTAGATAAATTAAAGTTGATTTTCCTAGGACAGGCTTTAGAACAATGTCCATAGCTCTCTGGAATGTTGATGGGGCCCCACACAACCCAAAAGGCATGCGTAAAAATGCATAAGTGCCCGATTTTGTTATAAACGCGGTTTTATGTATATCTTCGGGTCTCATAGCTATTTGATAGTAGCCAGACGTTAAGTCCAAAGTAGACATATATCTTGTCGATTTGATCTGTCTAATGATCTCGTCTATAACCGGCAAAGGGTAAACTGGAAATCTGGTAATACTATTTAGTTTTCTGTAATCAATAGCAAACCTCCAAGCCCTTTTATCCGAAGGAGGAAACTCGTTCTTTTTCCTACATAGTACGACTGGACTCGCGTACTCACTATTTATGGGCGTTATTATTTTATTCTTTAACATCTCCTGAATATGTTCTTCGATGATTACGTCTTTTTGTTTGTCATACCGATAAGGTTTAGTCCTACAAGGTTTTTCGGCATTTAATTGAATCTTGTGCGTAACTATTTGGCAGTTTCCTGGTTTTTCTGAAAACAAATGAGAAAAATTACTCACCACTTGCTGTATTGCTTTCCTTTCATGGTCATTCAGATAACTAAGGTCCACTTGAGGTGTCTCCACAGGTTCCACCACCCTCTGGTCCATCTCCAACACCACGGAACTATCTTGAAAATTTAATTTGGCCCTCGCGGCCCTTAAAAACTCCATACCTAAAATAAGAGAGTTTTGCAGGTCTTTCACTACAAAAATTAATACTTTGAGACTTTCCTCTTTTACCTGTAAGTTTAATGATAATTTCCCGATGCAGTGACATGTTTTTCCTTGCGCCGCTATAATTTCCGTATTTTTGGTTTTAAATAATCGTACCCTATAAAAATTCTTTTTGAAGAAATTTTCACTCATAAAATTTCCTTCTGCTCCTGTATCGATGAGGGCTTCTACTGGTACATCGCCAACCAGGACTTGTATAATTGGTAGCTGTGAGTTCTTTTACGATGACCGTATTTAAATGTCTATTTGAGGGTTTTTTTAAAACTTCCGGGGTCTGGACCCTCCCTTTCACAGGCCCCTCTACTCGTTTAGAGCTTTCCTTTCAATCTGTGTCTTCTGGGTACGCGGATGTTTATTTTCAAATTTTCTTTTGGGCCTTGACCTTCGAGCTTCGACGAGTTAGCTTGATAGCTCTACCCCCATAAGAGCGGTTTGCATTTCTGGTCTGCTCATTTGAAGATTGCCTTCGGATACTTTGAAAATACGATGCCCCTCTCGCTTTTCCCGCTATTCTGCGATTTTGAAACTTCACCGCCAATTCGAAGAGTTCCTGCAATGTGCTTGGGTTTCTGACTTCAAAGTAGTCTTGAACAGCGGGTAACAATCTTGGTAATATTATTTCAATAATCTCCGCATCGGGTTTCTTTCCAAACAGCATATCCGTTAGCTTGATTTTTCGTAGAATAAAGTCCGTCAATTCGGCTATATCCCGTTGATAGAAACTATATAGTTCGGCTTCCAGCCGTGCGCGATCTTTCACTATGGGGAAGGCCTTTACTAACGATTTTTTGAAATTTTCAAATGTATATGTCTGGCTTCCAAATTCCCCTAATAAAAATTTGCCTATATTTTTCCACCATAGCGCGGCCTGTCCTCTTAGTGCTGATGTGGCGATGGCAACTTTTTGTCTTTCAGGAACAGGGTAGAGCTGAAAGTGGTTTTCTAGACCTTCTAGAAATACCGCCACCGAATTTTTTCCGTCGAAATGGACGTTTGGCTTGATTGACGCTCTCAAAGTCTGGACCAGGTATCCAAATCCTTCCAACTGGTTTGTCATTTCTTGGTGTTGTCGAGCGGCTTCCATCCAATTTTCGGCCATTTCAGTTCGATAAGTGTTCGGGCGCCAATGTAACGTTGCGCGCCTCCTCCAACTTGCACGCAACCAAGAGGTGATTGTGAAAACTGGATAAAATACAGAGTCTTGTGAAGGGTTTAAGTCTTTTTTTATTCAACTTAAAAATTACAATTGCGTGCTCTTGACGCTCACAGACTGCGCCTACTCGGCGGTCAAATAAAAATAATAACCTGAAAAGAAACTAAAGACAAGACTCTAACTACGAGGCTCTCTAAAATAACTAACTCACCGCGTTTTACAATACCGCTGCTAATTCAGCAGACTTGAAGCTCACTTGAACGATTAACACTACTTCCCGCCAAGCACATAGGCCGAAACGCGGGGTTCTTCAATTTCTCGCTAACTACCTCCGCGCTCGTGAAGTAAGAATATCACACACCGAACTCGTTTCCGTTCTATTTAAATCATAATACTTCCGCTGATAATTTGAATCCTTGCGCGTTCTACCAAAATTTACATATTCTGGCATTGGCAGTTCCAGGGGAAAGTAAGGTTTGACAGGAAAGATAGTTTAAACTTAAAATAAATGTTAGTTAAAATAAATATAAACCCTACAAGGTATCAGCCACATCTGCTGAATAGCATTTTGTGCCGAACCTAATCCTTTCCAGCTCTATTTGTTTGTGTCGCTCACTTTGTTTATAAAGTCTGACGGTGCCTTAACAGAGCTCAGGTGTAACTCTGTAGTATTGAAAATACTAAAATAGTCAAGCGAATAAGAGCGAGAACATTACACTCATCTCCTTGAGTTTTTCAACCCAAGTAAGTACCTTTGGCAATTTTCAATTCCCTGGCACGTTTCTATTTTGTGCTCCGGGCATTCTCTTTTTGATTTTGATATTATTTGGAGAGGCAATCATGCTTTTAATAGGTCCCTGCCCATCTCCAGATGTTGACTAACTTAAGAAGAGGTCATTACAACCTCACTCGATGAAAAGCTCATTTCGGCTGCTTCTATTGATTTTCTCTGGATTTTCTTGTTTCGAGAAGAAAGGTCTACCTCAGAGGTTTTTCCTGCAAGTACAGGATAAAAAAAAAGGTACACTGAGTATTTATTGCCTGTTGCTGGGTAAAGCAAAATACTCTAGAAGTTGCCAGGCATTCTAAAGGCTCCGTTAAGACATTAGAACCGCAGTGTCATTCTCCCTAGGCACGGGTCGCATAACACCAGGGTTACAGGAGGGGAGTTCGAGGCTTCTTATTTATCATTCGAACTTATCCTGTCAGATTATACAGATCCAACACCTGCCGACGCGCCTGGTAGCCACTCAAGCCCCAGCGACAGGGTAAGTCTCTAAATATTTATGGCCCTCTGAAAAGTGGCGGGAGCTCCGCATAAGCTAAATGACATTCTCAAAAAGGCCTTAAGGCCTGACTGTGTAATAAATGCAGTTTTTGGCACACCCTTTGATTATAAACGTATTTGAAAATATCCCGAAGTAAGATCTAGAGTCATCATGTAATTTCTTGATTTATGGGCCAAGGACAAACGGGATATTTAGTAATATCATTTAATTTTCGGTAATCCACACCATACACACCTGCAAAACACCATGCCGTATGGTACGTTGGTCAGATATTATTTCTTTTTTTCGGCAGAGTGGTACCGGGCTAGCGTATGGGCTACTTATGGGAATTATTACCTTGTTCTTTAGCATTTCCTGGATATGTTTTCCAATGATTTCCTCTTTAATTCTTGGTCACAGAAGTAAAGCACTGTACAACAGCACCAATTTAGAGAAACTACTTATCAGCTCTTCCAACTTATGTTTCTCTTCAGCCGTCAAGTGATCCTTCTCGATAGCCGGAGGGTGCGTTTCTTTCTCCTCAACTGCATTCATATCCACCTGTACCATGAATTCCTGAAAATTAATTTTAGCCCCTGCCACCTTTAAAAAACCCTAACGAAGAAAATTTCTCTCTGCTGCTCATTTTTTATTTGGACATGTAATGTGACTTTGCCTTGGGCGGCAATAATTTTTGCTCCTACAACCCCAAACATTCTATATCGTTAAAAATGTTTTCGAAAACAATTCTCCGCCAAAAGTCTGCTAGGAGTTCCTGTAACCTACAGTGTATCCGCTGGAAAACTGTTTAACAGTATTTGGATTACAGAGCAAAATTTCTTATGATTACCGTATTCAACTGAATTGTAAAGAGATTTTCTTACATCCGGTGTAACTGCACCCACTTACTTTTAGTATCCCTTATTAGTTAAAATTTTTATTGCCTTTTTCTCTCTGTTTTCTCTTTTTTGTTTTCTCCTGCAATTGCCAGTCGTGGTTGAAAATTTCTTTCTACTTTCAAAATGTTTACTACCTTCACATCATGGCCCTCCTTGGGCTACAGGCCCATAAAACTGTACATTCGACTTCTGACTATATTCTAATGCAAGCGCACTTTCCGAAACCCTCATGTTTTCAAACTTTGCAGCGAGCTCAAACAAACTGTAGAGCGAGCTCGGATTTCTCAATTAAAAAGAAATCCTGGTTTGTGGCAATAACCTAGGCAATGTACGAATAATTTTCAACTCTTCTGCATCAGGTTTTTTTCCCATACAATGAATTTACCAATCATGTTTTTTCAGTGTGAATTCCATGAGTTCTTAGAACTAGTCTAGCAGAATTGTCTAGCTGGTCTGCTTTTAATTTCGCCCTATCTTTTACCACAGGAAAAGCTTTTATCAGGACGGTTTTAAATAATTTGAGTTTATAATTCTCGCTACCTGGTACTCCTAATAAAAATTTACCCATATATTTATACCATCTCAGTGCTTGTCCTCGAAGCGCGGCGGTTGCTGTGGTGAATTTTTGTATTTTCTCAAATGGATAAAGCAGAAAATGCGATTCCAGTAGTTTCAGAAGTGTGATTACGGAACTTCTGCCGTCAAAAGTCACTGGGGGTTTCATGGACGCTCGCATCATGTCTACGATATATCCAAATCCCTCCATGGGACTTACTAGTGCCGATGGAGTCTCTGATGCTGAGGGGACCAGACTAAACGATGCATTTTTTGAGACATGGCTCTTACTTTTGCTGTTTTTTTTTTTAATGTATAGTTTAGAAATTTTTTTTTTTTTCGATCATAAACTGTAACTATAGATAGACTGGCAGAAAATTATTAAAATAACAACTGAAACTTGAGAAGGGTGTAAAAGACCCTTTATTTAAAATTGAGTGAGAACAGAAGGGTGCCTACAAGCTCAGCCAACACTTATGCCGATATAACTTAAAATAACATTAAGTTCAAATGTAGAATTTAAATTTAAATAAACTAGTATCAGAAGACTACATAATCAATTAACGCGAAGTTGGCTCAATACGTATCTGCATGGATATTCATCTATCGGTAATTACAAAGCAAAGCCGAAGGCTATATATCTTCTCTTATCTAGCAACCTAGTATCGTGGTTTCGAGAGGCAGAAGAAGCACTGTCTTACAATCTAAAAAACTTCCTCTCAAATACAAGCAAACTAATTTTAATTCTGGCGGAAAAATTGATGGGAGAAGTGACAGTAAAGATCCAAAACATAAAATAAATTGTTAGTTAACATAGGAAAGCAGAAAGGAGCCTTACAAAACGTTAATAAAAGACTTCTAATAGGGAATGCGATATGCGTCTATGAAAACTGATTGAACGATTTGTAGTCGTGCAATCAAATTTGAAACTCAAAGCATCAAACAGATTTATACTGAAAGACATGAAATAATTTAAACCTACATAAAAGAAAAGGAAATTGAAAGAAATTTCATAAATTATGTACAAAGAGCCAATATGTAACATTAGTTAATTTCGATAAGTTTAAACCACTGGTTAAACACAAGTTTAAACATCCTTTTTGTGTGATCCATTCTTAAAATTTTGTTGGAAATCATTAAATTATATTAGCCCTGGCAGATATTTTCTTAAGACGCTGTGAAATGTTTGAAATGAGGAAATTCTAGGATAATACGTAGGTTGGGGCAAAAGTCATGGCAACTATTTTTACTTCCTTGTACGAAGTAAAAAGGAAGTATTGTAATCGTGAAAAGTTTCAGGCAGCATATTTCAACGAAAATATCCATTTGGACCGCTATCGAATGCAATTTAACGATGTTTTTGCGTGATATCTGTACGTAAGGACAGAATAAAAGACTCTTTTCCTCCCAAAAAAATTATAAAACTGCTTTAAAATGAATTCTGAAGAGAATTTTTCGTGGCGTCTGTACGAACGTATGTACATACGTACGTATCTCGCATAACTCAAAAACGAGTAGCCTCAGAACGTTGAAATTTTGTATATAGGACTGCTATAACATGTAGATGTGCACCTCGTATTTTGGTTGCAATCGGCCGCACCAAATGTATATAAATATATTTATTTATATATCCTCTCTGTTACCCGGCTTAGTTATCTCACTTTCTTTACTCTTATATGTTTGTAAATTGTACATTTTTTGCTTTAAAAAAGATTGAATTATGTTGTTCTTATCTTCCGGTTAAGGTTTTTATGACTTTAGTAAATCTGTATGCAATATTTTATAATTATCAACAATTTTAAAGTTGTTTAAGTGCCGATAAGCCTAATATTTTTTTTGATAGCGGCCATTGCTTGTTTACATTTGAAACAGGAGACTAGTGGATTTGTTGCCAATCTAGAGAAACTTAGCTTCGCAACAACAAAGATAACGCCTTCATTTATTATTGCCAATTAAAGTATGTTTAATTCCTTTCTGGAACTTTTTCGAGGAAATAAGTGTTTAAGATTTACTTCGTAATTTTTAATATAGATATTTTGAGTTTTTATGTATTTTTTCCTTGTCGCGAAGTGAGAACTGAATTGATTGAATGAGAAATACTCAATCGTCTGGGAAAAACTGTTTCTCTTTTGTTTTGTTTGCTTAATTTCTTTTATACATCGTTCTAGCTTTATTATAGTATTTGAATAGAACATGTGGCAACGATTAGATAATTCTTTAAAGGATATACATTTTGTGCATTCTGAGTTATAATATGAACGAAATATAATACTGTTAAGTGAATCTAGCGCCAGAGTGTCGCTACGGTAAAGAAATAGAGTGAATTTTAAAGAATGCATTTATTCTATTGTGGTTATTCTATTGTGTCGGCGAAGTAGATTTAATTCAATCCAATAAGTTGCGTATAATTTAATATTCCGTACAAGGAAGTCATGTGGTGTACACATCAGACTTTTTTTCTTGAAGATACCAGTCCGGTTGTAAAATGTGACATATACAGACGAAAGGACGTCTTAACTACATGTGTGGACAATGAATAGCACTGAAATATCGTAAAACACGAATTTATTACGTTAGTATACAGGGCAATATGGCCTTCACCGTGCAAAAGAATGATAACACAGTGCACATAAAGTTGACATGACAAACATGGGCCTAAAGACCCTCAATGTAGTCCCCTGCTACTGTCACTACACGCTGCCAACGATGTGGGAGGCTCTGAATACCATCAGCCTCAGCATTTGCCGCACCATGTGTGAATCGGGTCATCTGTTGGCGCACAGCAAGCATTAGCAATGTCCTCTTGCGTTGCAAACCGCCTACTACGTATTGGTTCCTTAATCTTGAAAATGAGATCAAAGTCACAGGGCGAAAGGTCAGGGAGAGTACGGTGGGTGCTCCAATTCTTTCCATCTCCAACGCCAGAGTAGCTGCCGTACACACTCTGCTTTATGTGGTCTTGTATTGTCGTGCAGAATTATTGCACTGTCCACAAGATCCGGACGTTTATCCCAAACGCCACGGCGTACCTGTCGCACCAGGAAGTCCCTGTACTATGGTGCGGTGCGGTCACTGTTCTGCCATGAGGAACAAAGTGGCAAACAATGACACCCCTGACGTAATACGCGACGATAACCATCAATTTGACTGGGGAAGGATTTTGAAGGAGAGCATATTGCTTAGCGCACCCACCTTTGAGCTTCGTCAGTGCATGCGTTACCAACCGCGAAGCGATTTTGCGTAGGTATAACTCATTACGCAGTATCCTGCGGACGATGCGTTTCTCGATGCCACTTGCCCTCTCTAACTCTAGTAACGTCAAACGTCTGCCTTCATCCATGAGGTGCTCGATGACGGCACGTGCCGATTTCGCACACTCACCGGTCATCCCAAACGTTGCTCATCACTGGTTGACACACGTCCTTGCTGAAACTTTCCTACCCACCGTGCTACTGTACGATATGGTAGGGCATTATTCCCAAGGGCTTCTACTAATTCACTGTGACATTCCATCGCATTTCGCCCTCGGAGAATGGCTATTTTGATGTAAGCGCGCTGCTCAACACAGGTTACTTCCATCTCGCACAACACTCACCAACCGACTGATTTCAGAGAACTCGCTACCACAGAGCCATCTGTTGTTCTGTATACACACTATGCCTGCAGAATTTTCCCACGACACATATACGTATTGTGATGCGTTCACATATCTACAAGAAAAAAATAGTAGCCATGACTTTTGCCCCAACCCTCGTATTAGTAACATCAGCATTCGGCCCCTACATGAGCATCTACAATACTTTATATAACAATACTTAATACTACAATACTTAATTTTCCATAATGCAACGGAAGATTTCCATAATTAATAACACTTAATTTAGATATCTATATGAATACTTCTTCAGTAAAAAATTTGTTTAGAATTGTGAGTGTGGATCTTCCTTTACATATCTAATCATCTCAGTTATTCCGATTTTTGTTACATTTAGCTCAGGAAACTTTGCATTTAGTGTTAAATTTTAGTCGATTTAGGACACAAATTTCATTTCGAATGCATGACCCACTTTGCAGCGTTGTTGTTGTTGTTAATGCTCACTAGTCTGACTTATAGTCAGCTTAAGCCCATGAAGCAAAAAGCGCAAGATGCCCACGAAGCAAAAAGCGCAAGATACATCTGTCATTGGCAACAGCCTAGAACACCTTGCAGGTGCCAGTGAGATTTAGCTCAGTTCCAATTTTGATGGAGAGCACCTCGGGCGGACGGATCCGAGGGTCCTCCCACCCCTCTTTCCCTAACACCAGCCTCTCAAGAGGACTTTCGGCTCGCCGCATATTTGGAGTGTCCCCATGCCGCACGGTCACGATACATTTACCAGCATCCATGCCTTCTCCAGGATTCACACCCGGGGTACGGGAAATGCAGCTCTTATGGAAAAGCCGATGAGGTAATTTGGATAAGTACTTGCTTTACTTGTTTTTGGGATGGTTATTTATATATTTGATGTCGTGCGTATTTGTTTCTATTATTTGTTCATTTATTTAGTGCAGTCTTCGGGTAGTATTTTATTTATTTGTAGTTTAAGCTTTAATTCGTTGTTACATTTTTGTATATGTGTAATTGCTCTGTTGCTTTTTAATATTTGTAGTTCCGGGTGGATACACTTTGATATTATAACATTGGCTTTGAAAGGTGGCTATTGAGGTTTACGAGGAGATTACGTGACGTTTGCTGCAAGTTGGCGACGCTTTGAATCTTCCACCCTTAAGGAACATGATACGGAGGATTCAATGCACAGTTGAGTTTCAACAAAATTTCGGTAAATAAATACTGGGTTAACATTAACTAGACAGTACGTAAATTTTAGGAAAACGTTTCTGCAAGATTCCCACCAACGCTGGCGCTACGATTTTTGCCACCCGGCGCTATCTCTGCTGTTCTTAAACTTTGCGCGCGCTCGCACTTATTTCACAGGCTCTAGTGCCGAGCCTGGTTCGCACTAAGATTGAATTTTCAATTTTCATGCACCACAGGTGGGGAACATGCGGCCTTTGTGAATTTCTTTTGCGACCTCTAACTCTTGTATTGATTATTGTTTTAATTACGTAGATCACGACAATTTGGAAATAGCATTCAATAACGTGCTGCCATCTATTGAGCATAACAGGAATTAGAACGCTGCAGTACTGATAGTCTTTCATATACCTGAAGTTTGAATATTTACTCTTCCTGCTTTGCCTCGCACCCCTCAGCGTTTCCCTGTATATTGCGGAGTTGGAGATAGGTAATTATCTGCGTAGTCTCGCTCGTATTGCTACCGGCCATTGCGAAAAATCTAGTTGTTTTAATGATTCTGTGGTTTTGCTATCTAAACCCTTTTTACTAGTATCTGTTACTATTCAACACAATATCTAAACAATTCACTTTTTATAATAATAAATTTTATATATATATGTAATCTAAGTAAAAGTAATGAGTAAATTAGAGAGCCCATGACCTGCGCTAAAGCTGCAAAATGATAAACCAATAATTTATAATTAGAAAACTTTTCATATACTATCTCCAAGGAACAGAAATTCAATTAAAATCATGAATATTAAAAACAATTTTTAGTCAGCATTTTAATTAGATTTTTAAATTAGTATTTTCTAAATCTCTATTGCTTTAAAAACATAAAATTCTGTAAAGAAAAATCCTTAATCACAAAAATAACAAATCAAAAGTAAAAATTTAAGTATTGTAAAAGTAGCTATCATCATTGATCGCAGATTAATCGGCTTATCAAGGGGAATAAACCAATCTACCATCAATTAAACATAGTGAGAGTATTCATCTTTCTTCAAAGTAAGCATCAAATCATATTTCTATATTTCTGTTAGAGCCAAATCATAAGTCACGAATAATACTCAATCAAAATAAAGACATTAGTGCATTTAAGACAAAAGAACTTAAAAAGATAATAAATTAGTAAATATTCTTTTAAATTTAAATTGCTCACTAAGAACAGAACTAAACAAAACTGGACATAACTAAAAGGGATACTTATTTTAAAAGATATAATTTGATGCTTACTTTAAGAAAGACGAAACACTCTCACTATAGTTAGTTGTTAATTGATGGTAGATAGTTTTATTCCTCTTGAGAAGTCGATATTAATCTGCAATCAATGACAATAGCTACTTTTTCAATACTTAAATTTTTACTTTTGATTTTGTTATTTTTGTGATTAAGGATTTTTCTTAACAGATTTTTATGTTTTTAAAGCAATAGAGGTTTGGAAAATCCTAATTTAAACATCTAATTAAAATGTTGACTAAAAATTTTTTTTAATATTCATGATTTTAATTGAATTTCTGTTCCTTGGAGATGGTATATGAAAAGTTTTCTAATTATATATATATAAATCAAAAAGGAAATGTATATATGTATAACTTATGTTTGGTCAAATGTGTTGTGTGACCAGTTGCAAACACTATAGTAATGCTGCATGACCAACGTATGCTTTAACTCTTTTTCTGTGCATTGCATTATTCTTTGCTGTATAATCTATATGTTTTCTGATATCTACTGTTTATGTACAGGTTAACGAGAGGATACTTTTGTAATACTGGCATTTCTTCTACTCTACTTGACATTCACCAATCACACTCTGCACATAATCCTCGTTGATCGCAGTCTCTACTAGCCCCACCTTGCTAACGGTAGTTTGGCCTAGCGCCTTGTCACTGTTGGCTTCACATTCTTAGATGACTCATGTATCTGATAAGAAATACTTTGATTGCTATACAATTTTATTCTTCAATTCTGCCATTTACTGCACTTTAGAACTCTTGCAAGTTCAAAAATTAGTTAATTTGTTCTATTCCTTGTGCCAAAGATGTCATAAAGAAACTCCCATCGAATGAGGATTCGTCATAAAACTTTGCTCTTATACGGTACATTTTATTTTGCAAAAATTATACATCTCGCAACTGTGGCAGGGCTGTGGAGTTGGTAGGGAAAATGACAGACTCCGACTCCCTCATATATATAAACATATGCACATGGGTTATAGCTTATTTTTTTAATATAAAAGAAGTAATAGATGCTACAAAAAATTGATGGCATAGCAAATTATTTATGTTAGTTAGCATTTATAATGAAATTCAAAAACATACATAGTTATTTCTAAGAAACAGAATAGCTTCTTCTTCGTTGGAGGACCATAGATCCGATGATAAACTTCAGAGCTCAGGAGATTCTTTTCACACTTGCAAGAGCAATCATATTTCTCTATTTCTTCAAAGGCCGTGTAGAAATCTTGTATTTCTTCATTTTTATATCTAAAGGCTCTTCGTTCTTTATTTGCATTCGCGTTGCCTTAGCCTTTCAAATATATCTCAAAATCTAATTCATCACTGAAAGAGGATGATAAAGACTCAGTATCAATGTCTGCTGTTTGACTGCCCTGATTTGAATACTCCAATTGTTCTGAAAATAATTTCATTTTTGTTGAAAGTTCAGATATGGCTTTGTTTGTCGTTCATCATCCAACAAAATTTGGTGTTTTGGATCTACATATATTGAACCCAGCAAGATCTCATTGTCTAGCACACTAGTTTCTCTTTTCTTCATTGAAGAAATAATTCCTTCTGCAATAAACCCTCCCTTTCAGAAAGAACAAACATCACACTCTTCCATTCTCGCCTCATGTTAATTTTTCAGGCTGTATCTTTTTTGTAGCTATATACAGTGTAGAAAGAAGAGTTTCCAACTCTGAAAGATCATTCTACAGTCTTTCTGTTAGTGAAACATTAGCGTTATCTACATCTTCTAAAAACGTTCTTAATTTTAACAACCTCTATATCATCAAATATGTACTTCCTCATCGTGTTGCTTGATCAATAACTGTTTTCCAGTTGTCTTCCTAAGAAGAGCATCAATTTTGGGAGTTCTTGCTGCTTACCTAAATTTACCAGTGAGATTTGTAACTACATGAATCAGTTTAATCACTAATGGCAAATATCACATCCATCCTCCTCCCTTATATTTATTTATTAATATGTCAATAAATTTGAAAATAACTATTTATTAATGTATTTAGTCCATTAATAAAATAATAACTGTTAGTCATTAATTTGTTTTTCAATTCACTTAAATTTCATTTCAGATTCAAACTGTCCAATAAAAACTGGAGTTTGAGACGAGGTCGACAAAATCAAAAACAGGTCGACTCTCCTTTTACATCAAAATCTGCCCAACTCCGATTCTGAATTCACAGCCCTGGTTTTGGGATCTATTAATCGATAGGCTTTTCTGTCTAGACAGTACCCAACAAGTATTAATGCTTTTGCTTTTATATCCCATTCTCCCCCCCATTTTGTTTTGGAATATGAGCAAATGTACGACATCCAAACACTCTCACGTGTTCTAAGTTTGGTTTATTGCCATTAAATTTTTCATAAGAAGTCATACTTGCAACTGCAACTGCAGATATATTTTTACAGTGATTTTGATACGTCGTGTATTTAACACAGTTAAGGCATTTCAGTACACTATCCTCAAATTAGCACAGTTTTATTAAAGAATCATAAGTTAGAATAACTACGAAATCTTTAACAAGCTAGAGAGTTTGCTTATCTCAGATAGAACACAAATAGAACAGAAATCAAAGTCAACAGAATTTACAAACATTTGAATTGAAGTATTGAAATATAGAACTTACAAGAGATCCATTTATAAGTTTTAAATATCTTCAAGCTTACGTATCAGGCAATATTATTAGAAGTATATTCCATGAAAGAACGTAACATGCTGAAAAGAATGAAGCACAAGTACACTGCAAGTACAAAATCTTTTTAAGACTTCTGCCTCTGAACATATATATAATCCTCTCTTGCCAATATATATCGTTTGTCCTCTTTGTTTTTTCTTTTTTGAACGTTGCCAAGTTTCATTATGCAAAAGTGACACTAAGTTATTCTAACAGATTTGCAGTTTGTACTGCTTCACTGTAGTAATTTTGATCGAGGTGAGCATCCACCAACATTGATCATGGTTGCTCAACAACAGTTCTGTTATTACATTCAGCTACACTCATTTCCTCTGGTGTAAATGGGATGGACTTTTGATGCTGAATTCCATTTGATATTAAATATTTATCCATCTCGTTATTTGCATACTCAGTACCACTATCAGAATGTAAGACTTTGATTCATTAGCCAGTTTGTCTTTCAACAAATGCTTTGAATTTTTCAGACTTATTTTTCAAAACAATAAACAAAAGTCATTTGTGACAAACCATCGATAAAACCATTCCAGTAGTGAGAACCACCAATTGATGAAACATTCATAGGCCCACACAAGTCACTGTGTACTATGCCTAGCAACTCTTTTCTCCACTTAGCTTTTCCCTTAGAAAATATGGTTGTCTATGCATTTTGTATTTAATGCACGATATACAATCTAACAACTTTCCAAACATTCAACCATATCCTTTCATCTGATCATTCCTCCTTCACTTAAATGGCCCAGTATTTTATGTAAAAAATTCATCTGAAATATACTGAGTAGTAATTAAAGCCCATTCATTACATAAATCAAAAGAATATAAACTGTTTCCTATACCTGTTCCTCTAGCAACTAAATGTTTACCACCATACATATTGAGTGTACAAATAAGTTTTAAGGGATTTAAACATAAGATGGTGTTACTATTATGAAATCCTATTAGACAATATAGCAACTATATTCATGTTAAAGTGCTAGCATTTCCCTCTAAATGTCAGTCTGTTTTAATTCGCTGAAGTGTCGAGTCGGTTCTTGGGTCGCCTCAAAAGATGAGGCATTTTTTAAACGCGGAATCCGTATGCTACCTGAAAGATGAAGAAAAGTCGTAGTTAACGATGGAAAATACTTTCGAATATAATAATAACGAATAAAATACATTTTTCCAATTTCTCTGAATAAAGCTTCAAAGTTACAAAAAAGCTTGTAGAGACATTAGGTATACTTTTGGAAGCAGGAAAGGTGAAAAATAGCAGCCGCCTTCACCGGGAATCGAACCACAGACTTCTGGAATACTGGCCCAGTGTGCAGAACCACTACACCACGAAGGCACACTAGGAAAATGGGAGAAATAAGCTCAAAACTTATTTGTACACACAATAAACACTTATAGACAGTAAATTGGCTGTTAACTTGAGCACATGTAAAAAATTACTAAAACTTGCTTTTTTTAATATCTAAAAAATAAGGAGAAAGTTGTTTTACCTTCTACTTCTGTTATTGAACTTCCTGCTTATATTTGATGAATACTAACACCCTTATAATCATCAAATTCTTTTATGTCCAGTGATATGTGAAGAAACACACACACACACCAAAAAAAAAAAAAAAAAAAAAAAAAAAAACCCTCTGTGGCACAAACAGC
The DNA here is from genome assembly GCF_044657685.1 of Stegodyphus dumicola. Lineage (NCBI taxonomy): Eukaryota > Metazoa > Arthropoda > Arachnida > Araneae > Eresidae > Stegodyphus > Stegodyphus dumicola. The sequence goes on along the minus strand of NC_140771.1, from coordinate 157,815,144 downwards.
CCTTAGAGCGCTATGGCCGGCAGTGTCCTGATATCTGCTTCTAGACCATGGGCTCTGGCGTCTTGCTTGGACAAGTTGTCAGATTATCGCAAGACCCGCAGTGTTTAGACCCCAGGAAAATTTGGTACTCATTTTATCGACTCACTCAAGAGACGAGAGGCTGAGTCAACCTTGCCCAGACTGGGGATCGAATACTGGACCTGTGGTGCTGCTACACGACGTGCTAACCACTTCATCACTGGGCCCGGTAAGAAGCACAATCTACTAAATATTGGGCTCTGGATTCGAATTAGCTACATAAATTTCTGCTAACATAAGCTTCTTCCTTTTATGTTTCAACCCAACAACATTTCCCTTTTTGATAGCTGACTTCAGACAATTAGAGCTTTTGTAAAATAATAGTTTAAAAAGTATTTGTAATAGTCTAACTAGTTAAGCTTTTATAACAATGTAGTTTAGTTAACCCTTATATAAATATGTGGCCTCTTGGTTAAAATAATTTTATCAATTCTAAAATTTACTCCTAGAATTAAATAAACTAATTTAACTAGATATTAGATTAATTGAGATAAAATAACACACCGAATAATATTAATTTAGAAGTCAAACAACAAAAATCAGCATTATATTTGCAAATTTCCACAGGACTAGTCTCAGTGGTTTTATCGCTCCCAAAGCGCAAATGAGTGAGATAAGATATCATATCTTATCTCGTTCATTTGCACTTTGGCAACTGAGGATGATGATTCGGTAAAACCATCGAAACAAGTGCTGTGAAAAATTGCAAATATAATGCTGATTTTTGTTGTTTGACTTCTAAATTAATAGACGTTAAATTATTTCTCTTCATTTCTTAGATGTAAGCTCATAACCTGTAAGCAAACTCACTATAGCACAGATCAATTACTTCATTATGCATGAGAATACCAGATGAAAGTTTGGAGAAGAAGTGAAGTTTTATTAGACATGTACAAATGTACAGATAGTTAGAAAAGTATATATCAGTGGTTCCATCTATGGGCTAAAAACATATTCAAAGCTAACATTTAACGTATTTCCCGACATATACAGCACACTTTTTTTCTTTGAAAATAAGTCTGAAAACTGGGGTGCACCTTATACGTGAATATTCAGTTTTTGATTACATACATTTCTGAAAATTTCCTCTATTCAGAGTTATGCGATTTTTTTCTTGTTTCCTTGCGGAGTGTGGGAATATTAGTTACGTAGAGTTCAGTGAATGCTCATGCGCTGTCATCGATGATCACAGTTGTATTCGTTTAAACTTTCCAATTTTTGTGAACGATTTTTAAGTTTGTTCAATTTTCTTAAATTTGTTAAGCTTATGTATGCTAAAGAACATGGAAACAGAGCTGCAGAGAGGCATTTTGGGCCACCCCCAACTGAGAAAATGATAAGAACTTGGTGGAATCAGGAAGAGGATCTAAAAAAACCAAGTCTTATAGATTGCAGAAAGTATTACTTTTTATATAAAATACTGTGAATTCATTACAATGATCAGTAATAAAGTTTTATCCTTCAAAATGTGTATAAAAAGGGGTGCGTCTTATAGGCCGGCAAATACAGTATTTTTTAAAAATAAATATGTTATATCATAACTAGTGTATAATATAACATTAAACTATTTCCAGAATGACTGGCACAATCCACCAAATTCTGTAGTCAATAAGATTTCGTAATTTGATAAGATGTTTTATGTTTAAGGCCTACGCTCATATGCTTCCTTATTATGGTTCATATGTTTAAAACTTTTCTAAGGGAATTATTTTAAAGACTTTTGTTTTGTTTTGCTACATTTTTCTTGATGATTAATTTATCATTTTATTAATATTAAACAACTAACAGAGCAGTACACCGAACTTCCACTTCCACTTCCAGAACTGTAGTCAATAAGATTTCGTAATTTGATAAGATGTTTTATGTTTAAGGCCTACGCTCATATGCTTCCTTATTATGGTTCATATGTTTAAAACTTTTCTAAGGGAATTATTTTAAAGACTTTTGTTTTGTTTTGCTACATTTTTCTTGATGATTAATTTATCATTTTATTAATATTAAACAACTAACAGAGCAGTACACCGAACTTCCACTTCCATAATTTTCTTTACCAGATTCCAGTTGCCTTAAAATAGGTTAAAAACCTTTGCAAATCAATAATTGTATCACTGACAGTTGTCTTCCTTAAGATGACCCCCTCCACAGAAGAAATAAAGCAGGAAATGTAGATAGTCAATTTGGAGAGTTCAATGAAAGAATACATATATGTATACACACACACACATATATATATATATAACATCTCAACATGTTTCAGTGTATGTAATATGTTATACATACACTTGTATTAACTAAATAATATTTGATTAATATGACAGCCCACTGCTGGCCAAAAAAATACTTCTTAAGAATTTTAATTAATCTTTGTGAACTTGAATTGCATAGAACTTTAGAAAATTTTCTTAATTTATTTCACACATTTCAGAATTACCAGCAAAGTGATGTATGTTTTTGATAAATAAATCAAGAAAAACAAAATTTCTGCATATTTATTATAAATATTGTTTTATTTTTTGCAATAATCCCACCAAAAGTATCTGAATGTACTGACATTAGTATGTTAAATATTTTAATGCATTTTACAAAAAGAAGAAAACACTGCAAATAAGATATGCAAATAAACATTTTAATGCCTCTAATAAAAATAAAAATGTTTCCAGTAGACTAAAAAAAATTTGAACATCAAGCATTACAAAATAATTCAAAAAAAATTATATGCAGAGAAAAAAATAATAATAGTTACAAATAAAAGAATAGAAACCTTAATTTAACGCACAATACTGAATAAATTATATTTGTTAACATAAAAAAAAAAAAAAAAATTCTTAAAGTATATTTTTCCTGAATCTCATACAAACAGCAATTATGCAAAACTGCAAATATGCATCTATACAAAGTATTATATTTACTAACAAAATATAAAATTATGTAACAGTTATTCATCAAATCTTTCATATCTTAAATGAAATTTGTACTGTTTGCCAAATGTGTCTTCAATTACAATAAAAATAACACAAAGATATAAACATGAACACTTTCTTAAGGCAGTCAAGCTTTAAAACTTAACTAGAGTCCTCAACAATATTTATACAAATTTTTTAAGTCAACAATATACAACATAAATGGAAATTTAGAGCCTAAATCATTTTGTAGGTACAGATTTAGAACTTCTGTGAATATTGTCGTCCACTTCAGCCTGCAAAAATACATATTTATTAGATAGAATCAAAAATTTCAACATATCAAAAACTAAATTTTTCTCTGTTTATTTATCCTCTTTCACAGCATTTTGCCAGGCACAGTTTGTTAAACAGTGTACTCTTCTAATTCACGTTTACACAATCAGTGTTGTTATAAAGATCTTTGTTCATAATGAGTAGTGAAAAAATTGCAAATTATTAAGAGTGTATTAAATCCACTTTTATTACAACACTGGAATGTTCTCTTTACAACCTAAGAAGCCATTATAACAAGTGCTTGACTGCATTATCTTCACAATATAATGAATGACAAGCACTTTGAAAGTGATCAGTATTTCTGAAAACTCATATAATATACACTTATATTCTCTGAGATCACTACTTTTAGAAAACACCAAAATATTTGGAAATGGAGTAGATTATTTTAGAAATGTCTCACTAAATATTAAATTTTAATAATAGCTGCAATCTACACTAATTCCACAAATATTTTATTTTTTCATCTTACAACTTTTTTTCTTAATGCCATGGCTAGAAGATGGATTATTTATATATTAACATTTATATTTTGAAGAAATTTTTAGCACATTATTAAAACTGATCACAACCTGATTTACTGTCACATAGGAACCCTTTTCTGCCTCTTGAAAAGAATACCAATTTCAAATAATTTTTTTCAAAATATGCAAATCATTTGTATAAAATTAATGTCAATTTAAAAATGAATCTTACTTAAACATAACAGAAAATGAACCACAGAATAAATACGTATGGCACAGTTGTAAAAAATACTTTTCTAAATGCAACTTCCAAAATGTCATATTTAATGAATATGATTTTGAAATATTTTACTCTAGTAACAGTTATCTTTTTCTCAGAAGACTTTCTTCACTAATTATTTTCATATGTTACATGTCATTAGAATATGCCACAGAAGAAAATATGAGCAAAATGCATCCAGATTTTAATAATTTGTTTGGTTTGGTTTAATACCATGAGATGGAAAAAGAATGACAAGAACCCAAAGTGCTGCAACTGTGGAGCTGATGGCCACGTACAAAAGAATTGCAGAACATCCCAGGATACGAAAATTGAGACCATTTCTCAGCAACGAAGCAGAAAACAAATTAATGACCATATCAAGGAACGGAGGTTGCCAGATAATGAAAATCTTTGTTTTAAAGCGCTCAAGATTTCTACAGTGAGTGGCAATAGTAACGGACTGTCCATCAATGGGCATATCGATGGAGTTCCTTGAAATATGATCATTGACACAGGAGCTAATGTTACCATCATTAGGAAAGATTTAGCTGAAAAGTTTAAAGATAAACTTATTTGGATGCCCTTCTGTGTTACCCTTCAGACTGCATCTGGTGATAAGATCTACATAGTTGGGAAATTAAACCTGAACATCACGTTTGGAAGTGCCGCCTACCATCATGCAGCATATGTGGCGGATATTACAGATCCATGTATACACAGATTGGACTTTATTAAGGAAGTACAATTTTTCCTTAGACTTCAAAAACAACAAACTGTTTTCGGCATCTGATGACAAGACTATCCATCCTCAGGAGGGATCCTCACCTGGAAATGCCGACCTTGTCCAAAAGATCTAGCTCAGGAAGCTGCCGAAATCATACTAGGGTCGAAAAGAAATGCAAGACTATGAGCTATTATCCATCCTAGATGCTCTTCGTTTGAGACCTTCGTCTACCTTGTGACCGCCTGTTTGGTCGCCCTACGGATGCACCTTCATTGCCTGAGGAATACATCCAATGTCCAGGCCCGGTTTGAAATGATGCACCGTTCTGCACAAAAGCCAGTCAACTTGGCGGAGAAAGTGAAGACCAGATACAACACGAGAGCTACTGGACATGGACTCAATAGAGGAGACAAGGTGTGGTTGTTGAACCCGATTCGACAAAAAGGAGCCAGGCCTGAATTACAGTCTTCTTGGGATGGTTCGTACACAGTCTTAAACAGGCTGAATGAAGTCGTGGTTCGAATCCATAAGTCTTCGAACTCTAAACCTAAAGTCGTTCATTACGACAGGTTAGCTCATTACTATGGCTATAGTATGTAGTGTAAATAATTGTAAATAGTATAAGACCATGGTCCTTTTGTTTCTAAATCTGTATTTAGTATGTGATTTGTATAAGTTAGTTATTGCATTTATTGTTCATGTTGTTTGATATTGTAATGTAATGGTTACGGATTTGGTATTTAAACAGCTAATGTTAGTAGACTTACAAATTAAATTGCTTTATTCCCCGTGCAGTGTAGCTCGTGATGAATATTAAAGGAAAGCTAAGCCAGAAAATTAAAAATACAAGAGCGTGTGCATTTAAAATTTAATAAATAAATATCTCTTTTTGATTTCGAGAAAGTTCTTGAAAATTCTCGTGCGCGATTTAAAATCTTATAAAAAGGAGGAAAACCTCTCAATTCTGGAATTTTAGTTAGTTTGTTGTTGTTTTAAGAGTGTGTTTAAAAAACTGCTCTTATTGACTGTAGCGAATTCGCGGATTAGGAATTCGCTACAGTCAATAATTTTTTATGTTCTCGCTAAGCATTTTAGGTTTTCCATCTGTTCTTGGTTTCATTCCTGCTAACACAATTTTTTTTAGTCCAAAGGGATTTGAATCCCGAAGGACTATTAGTTTCGTTTTGGCATTTTGCGTCGGACTCATAAATGTCGGTTCACTTTTCAAACTGTTGCCACAAAATGTTAGAGTCCTGCATTATATTTGAAGAAATTAAATAATGAAAAATCTGCATAAATGTATGTATATTTCTCGTATTGTGATAAAACAACGGTACATAGAGTCATCGAATTTTGAATAACGTAATCCTCCAACGAATATGAGCATGTGGAAGACCAAATTTGAAATTTGAAATTTGTTTTATGATCGATTTCCTATTTTTTAAAACTTTGACGAATTTTTGATTAACAAACTCAAGGATTTCAAAGCGAGCGATGGCAACATTGTGCAGAAAAAACATTTTTATCTCCAGCGCGTGAGTCTCTGTATCGGAAATTCTAAAGATATGCTTAATTTAACATTATTTTGCGATATTGCTCTTGAACTGAATTTTATGGTTTAAGTGCAAAGAACATGATATTTAATAAATAAAGGTAACACTCAAAACGTTAAAAAAACGCCCCTTTGGACGTAATTTAAAATCTGAAACATTTCAGATTTTTTTTTTTTTTTTTTTTTGTCTTTTTAGCTTTACTATTAAACCTAACTTTTTTCTTCACTCTTTTGCTACATTCAATTCAACAATACAATTTTTAACAGCACATGTTTATAATTTACAATACAGCACTAAATATTAGCATACATTGTTCTTTTTCTTTTTTCTTTTTTTTTTTTTCAGTCTTTTCTTAGTTCATCATATCAAAGTTCAGTTTCCTTGGCAAAATGACTTATAAATTTTATTTTTCGTTTTCTTACTGCTAACATTTCGTGTGTTTATTTATTAAATATGACTTTTTTGCACTTAAACCACATTTAATTTAACAGTAAAATGAGGGGGGGGGGGAATTTAAAAACAGCGTAGCTTTAGAATTACAGATAGAGTATCAAGGGTTGCCATATTTTTTTTTATATTCATTATATTATTTCTTTTAAAAACTAGTCAGCTGCATAAAACAGTTATCATAGAAATTAATATAAAAAATATATAATACTTCTTATTAGATATCTCTTGATTTTAACATATTTTTATTAAATCAATTATATTTAAAAGTAGAAAACTTTTTCCTACGAACTGTTTTTACTGCTTTTAAGTCGCTTTGTTTGTCACTCAACAATGTTCCAGATTAAACCTGAAAGGTAAATGTCTTAAGCTTTCAGAATGGGAATGAAAGGGAAAAACTTTACTGAATACTTTATGGAAGGGGAAAATTCTAGCAAAGCTACACATTCCTTTCAAATAGTCGAGTTTATTGATTAAAACTGAAAGATACCTAATAAAACAGAAAATTTTTTTACTTTTGCATTTAGCAACATATTTCACAATTTTGAATGGTTGAATTCGAGAAGAAAAATTAAAATCTAATGAAGCTAATTTTCATCTCAACCATATTACATAGTTTATATGAAATTTCATAAACGACATTCCCTTCTACCAAACAAAACTCAGTGTACTGCAAATAGCATTAATGTAAAGGAAGATTTTGGAAATGGTGTAATTTCAGCATTATTAGCAAGTTTCTTCCATGGTAGAGAAAAATGGCTATTAAGCAGTTTCATTACATAAAATTTTTGGCGGAACTATTTAATTATTTTGCATTTTGTATAAAAAATGTAAAACATTTATTTTGAAACCCTTTTAGCAGTCCCACATCCCCCACCCCCATATTCATTAACTTTTTGCAGCTCTTTCTGGTTATTTTTATTGTCCTAGAAGAAATACAAACTCAATTTTTGTGTAATCTTTTATACAACTTCCAGTTCTCAAACACCAATTTATTACTATAGCCATGAAAACTGCAATTTATATTTAGATTCATATTAATATAAATTATATAAAATACCTATACTAATGTCATATAATTTATTCTTTGCTTCCAAGTCAATCTTTTTATATATATATATATATTTAATATCTTACACACTATTGTTATCATCATACCTGTATTATTCACTTCCATTTCTCCCTGTATTTCAATATAAAATTTTTAACGATCAATTAAAAAAAGTACCTCATCACTGGAAGATTCAGATTCATACTCAGATGAAGATACCCATTTTTCTGCATAATGTTTCAATACATCCAATAGAGCACGGCGAAGTTTAGATGGATTTCTTTTACGAAGGGCCCAGGCTATACAGAAAGATGTTTGTCCCGCATAGTTCCTTACATGAGGATTAGCATGACATGTTGAAAGCAAAAGGCGGACTAGTTCTATATTTCCACTTTCAACAGCATAATGAAGAGCAGTCCTTCCACTTTTTCCATCCTTCAAAATAAAATATAAACAAAAGTTAAAAATTTGTATATTTATAAATATATATATATAGGTATATAAGATTGAAATGAAAAGGACAGTTAAAATTAGCTAAAGCTTTAAAGTACATTTGATGCAGCTAATTCCAAAGTTTACAAGTAATACCAAGTAAAAACAATTACACTAAACAAAAGCAGTTAAATTTTGCGTGAGAAAACCTACTGGATATACTAAAAAAAAAAAAAAAAAAAAAAAAAAAAACTACACACAAAAATCAAAATTGGTACTTTGAAAATACTAAAAAAATTTTAAAAAACCTATACAGCAAAATCAAATTTGGTTCTCTTAAAAAAAAAAAAACCTAAACATTTTAAATACAGAGAAATTATATACAAAAATTAGAAATAAATGGTCAATTCACTTAGTTTGAGGTTTCAGACAAATCTTATCAAAGGAAAAGTGCCTGAAATCTCCAATTAAGCTAACGACGTAGGCACATTTCGTCGAACTAAACCATCAAGACTGAAAACGGTAATCTATCTATAAAATTATTTAATTAATTCATCTTATTCTAGCGATGTCTCAATAGTTTTGTCCATTTTCCCGATGTGATTTTAAAATATAAAAATTGAACAAAAAGATCAAAGTTATAAACTAATACAAGAAAAAAAATTTTTGCAATAAAAAAATTAAAATCATATAAAAGATGTAAGAAAAAAAACCTATACATCGTAGCATGGGACGGCAAATGTACAACAAAATTAAACAGTTTAAAACCTTTTGCAAGTATTAAATATACGTCATTTTAAGGGTGAGCCCTTTTAATGAAAAGAATAAAAACTTTGTTCAAATGAAAAATAGTGACAAAAAAGGGGGTCCAGCTAAGACCAAAAGGGTAAGAATTAGAGTAGAAAAAGACTGACATACCTGCATCCTATACATTAGCCTTCTATCTATTTATCTATATATATAAAAGGCTTTTCAGCTAAGAAACAAATAAACAAGTCTGGCAGCTGAAAACCATTTAAATTCACTTACTTATGCAGCATATCAATGTAAAACATGAATAAAATAATTTATGCAATACAGAAGATTTGTTTAACATATTCTATGGTCACAAACATTGGCTTGCATTTCACACTAGAAATCTACTTGAATTTGAAATGATTTAATTAAATTAATTTATTTCCAAGATAGTCTGATAATGCAAAGTCATTTTGATTACTAATGTTTAATTATTAATATTTTATTAATTAAGTAAGTGTGCTGATGCAAAGTAACATTTATTAGAGACTAAATTTTGTATTTATGCAATATAGTTTACATTTTTGATGATATGCTCTTCCTATATAAGTCTTTTATAATGACAATAATGCATTGGCAGAAGGAATATCCCCTGCTTTTAATAACAGTAAATATACAATACTTATATCGTGTTACAGCAGTTCTTTTAGCTCTCAAGAGAGTTAGCATAAAATTTCAACTATATTTAGCATGTACAGCATGTTCAGAAATGAAATTTAAGCAACAAATATTTTCTTCTTTGAAAAATAATTCAGTGGCAAACAAAAATGAGAAATCTCGAGTTCTCACGATAGATAAATGTTGATTACCAACAATGATAAAAATATCAAAATATCAATTTTCATGCTGCTGTATCTCTGGATCACTAAAATTATTGTTTACAATAAGTGTTAGTAAAATTTTAGTGGTTATCATTGCTTTAACTATTAAAATATAATAAAGCATACTCATTATTTGATGGAATACAGAATATTCTGAGATATTATTCAACATTTAGTTTTATTTGCAACATTTGCACACATATTTTATTAAATTCAAATTTATACAGAAAAGAAGCTTTCAACAACTGATCAAGTTTATTCACATTAATTGATAAGCTTTGATATGCTTTATTATCACTTTTTTCATATCAGCAAAACTCTCTTTGATAGAATACTCTCGAAATTTCCACAGTAGAAGTATACAAAGGGGTACTTTAAAGACAAACTCTTAACATGTATCAGCAAAACCCATTTGTTCATTGCTACTTTCTTTGTAACTTCAAATCTGGGCTTAATGGACATAGTTTGAGTCATTTTATTTATATTGTATTCAATGATGGTACTACAAACATTGGACTGTGAAGGAGACACACTACTGAAATTAACTGTAAAAGTTTACAATTGGGTGCCCCTTGTTTCTTGGCGATTCTTTTTTGACGCCAAGATCGGCACCAGGAAGGCACTATTTCAAGATGGCCGCTACACAAAACCAAAATAAGAAATCAAAGAATTGTACAAACTCTGTGTCCATGTACACATCGATCTGTTTTCACTTAAAAAAAATCCTAGAATTGCACAAACTAGGCATTGTGCACTGCCTTAAATTTGTCCATGTGCACATCAATCTATTTTCATTTAAATAAAATCAGGAAGTTAAAACCATCATGGTAACCAAAAGTATTTTCATCATGGTAACCAAAAGGTTTCATCGCCAAAACTTAAAAAAAAAAAAAAAAAAAAAAAAAAAAAAAATTGTCGCTAAGCGAAGGGGCACCCAATTCTACACTAGAGCCAAATTAACCTTCATTTACGAAGGCATATAACTGTGGATCCTGGCAGACACAAATACTGTTGTGTATGAGTTTGCAGGGGTAATATAAGACACTCTGCCCCTATGATTAATCCCTTAATGGTTAGATAAGCTTCAACAGTATGATGATTTTGTCCTCTGAAAATTAACATGTGAAAGCTATTGCTTCTCTGCTGTGTAATCAACCTTTCTAGTTCCATAATAATAAAGCTGGCTTGATTTTATCGCCAAAAGACATAAATATTAATGCCACTGTTAACATGAAGTTCCTACGAATTTGGATGAAGACGAATTAGCATCATAATTCTATCACTGAAGCAACAATCTGCTTGGTTAAATGATGCATGTTTGAGAAACTTCATATGCAACAAATCTTTAAGGGTCTCTTCCATCACACACCAACATACCCTGTACAGTTTAGCAAATTTAAGCCAGTATAAACTGTACTATTAGAGGTTAAAAGTAAAATTCTTGCAGTACAATATGCCAGATTGCAGTGCAAAACCATGTAGCTTGAGTGACTTGTTGAAAGTTACCAATGGCTTTAAAGAAACAGCTAAGATGGTTTATGATATGCACCTAAGATAGTGAGCTATTCCTCCGCAACCACAAAGCACAGTTAACACTGCATTGTAATGAAAATGCAAACAGAAATTATTCTAGAAATTTTAAAATGATGCAACCACCTTGGCACAGTCTGAAGATTTGTAAGAGAAGAAAAAGAATGATGCTTATGATTTCAAAAAAATTATTTCACAATGTAAGTATTTTATATTTTAACTTCATATTTATCTCAGAAATTAAGCAATAAACCTACTTACAAACGAATTCTTGTTTCTTTTTCTCTGGAGGAAATTTAATAGCAATTGCTGTTAGAACAGATTCAAAGCAATTGCTTTCTTTAATGATCTGTAGCAAAATATAATAGCATTACTGCAGAGAAATTACTGCAGTTTCTCCTCTCACAGACAAATTCCACATATTTCATATTAAGTTTAAAACAAAAATGTATTTTATCTACAAAAACTACAAATCAAAAATTAAATAATAAATTTATTATATATAATATACATTTGAATGATTTTTTTTATTTATTAAAATTTGGTGAAATTTTTTAAAACCCGAAGACTTGTTACGCACATTATTGCCAGAATCAGGCAATTTCTACCAAGATGGTTGATACTTACATATTACAAAGTAATTCTAAACTAACAACTGCATCATGATGCAAATGCTTCAAAGAGTGCTACTTTTCTATGCATAAAAATCGGATAGTTTGAGACAAAAAAGCAAGATTTATTTTACGTAAAACTGACATTAGTTAAATATGCAGCAAAAAAGAATTATAAAAAAAAAATCAGGTATTTTTTGTTCCAGGATTCTCTACCTTAAGTAAAATGAAAATAGATACAATGTATTAATTTTGAACTTTGTAAATATTTATACAGAATGCCACTGCTAATTTTAAATCCATTAAATAATGCATGTTCAAGATAATGTTATTCCAAATCCTTTTTAACCCACCAGTCTCAGAGTGGTTAAAGACTGCTGAATGCTGGTAGTTCATCTCGAGTTCGAATTCCGATAAGTAGGCTGGCTGCAGGGTTGGTTTTCATGGTTTACAACATATATAATATGAATATGAGCCAGTTTACTTTAGAACGTCCTCCATGAAAGCATTCCTCCTAAACATATAACCCTCCAGTGCTTTGCCATATTCAAATAATCAAACCAAACCAAATCATTGTTTAGGGTTATAGCAAGTTTTGCTCACATGAAATCTGAAATAACACTATGAAATACTATGTTAAGAAATTATTTATTTTAAAATAGCACTATATCAAAATTCCTCAAAATCAGAAGAATTAAATTAGACAATCTTTAATAAAACTTCTATACACTTAAGATATTTTTGTTATTTAAAAATAAATTTAGAAATGTATAAAAATTTTAGAAAGTTGCCACTTGATTTTTCAGATTTTAGCTTAATAATTTGAAAAATGACAATTTTTTTTATCTTTTCAGTATGAAACTGCAAACAAAATACTAGAGGAAATTTTTTATGCTTAAATAATTACTTTCATAATACTAATGATCCAAATTAGAAAGATTTATTATAAATAGTTACTACTTTTAGGATAGAATGTGGAAATAACCAACTTAATGGAGAGACAAAAGACTACTAGAAATTAAAGTTAGAATTTTGATTTACATATTCTTTTATCTTATACACACAGATATGTAAGATAAAACAAAATATGATGGCAGCGCTAAGAAACGATTGGCGACCTCAAAATTAACTATTCTAGATTTTATGTTCTCCTCCTACATTCATCTGTTCTCCCAAATTCGAGATCTTTACACGTTACATAACAACCTAAAATTAACCAATTGCAGCTTAGTTATATTTATGCACCTACTCAGTATAAATACTGCTTCACAAGCAACTACGCCATTCGTTTTCTTAACTTCTGTCCTCCCAACATTTCCATGCTGCTTATGTTTTCTTGTCTAAGATGCTTACGTCACACCTGTACCTTTAAAGCCAGTGTACATAAAAATGATTGTGTTTTAACTATGATTGGATAAATGTTCATCAAAATAATTTGATATGTGTGAAAATAAAGATGGTAATTCGCTGAAATTAGTTTGTCTTCTTCCTGCATTTTCCACACAGTCATCACGACTACACAGTAAAATATGACATATATGTCTATAACATGTACACTGTGCAAAAAAAAGGGGGGGACAGTTCTATATTTCTCGTTCTATTGGGCCCACTGATAAAATTCAAATTGCATTTTTCATGTCTTGTAAGTGCGACTTAGGATATATATTAGATTTATATATAGCATCATTCTATTCTAACATAGGTATTTTGACACAAAATTGGACTTTTTGTGAAATGACATGCAAATTTTTTTCCATATTTTGATTCTACAACTGAAATTACATCTAAATATTAAATTTTGTAAAATTTGGTGCAAAATTTATGGAGAAATTAAAAAATTCATTTTGCAGTATTTTTTTCAGTTTTCGCCAAGAATAATTTATTTGGCAAACTTCTTAATGTATAGCAATCAATTTTCCCTTTCTTTTTTTTCATTGTAAACGAAAGGGAAAATAGCCATCCTTCATACTTTCAAGTAATTTTAACAAAGTGCATATTATCATTTGGCGTTACTATTGCTAAAAAAAAAAAAAAAAAAAAGAAGATGCCAAATATCAAAATGCTCTAATATCTAAATTCATCTACATCTTAGACAATTTTGAATAAAAAATTCTAATCTTTTGCAGGTGTGCCTAGAAATACAACAACTTTAACATGATAAAAATTTTGTAGGTTATGATAAAAAAATTTTTTGAAAAATTTATAAAATTATTTAAAAATACAATTTTTAATAATACATAATTAAAAATGTACAAATGAGATTTGGATTAAGCCTAAATTTTGAATTTTGGAAGAAGGAATCAGGTAAGTTTAATAAAAAAAAGAGATATTATTAAATATATATCAAATTCAATTAACATTGAGGAACTAAAATTTTGAGAGCTAATTTAAAAAAAAAGTACTCATGTGATTTGTACAAAACTTGGCAGTTTGGCATAATTTGAGTCATAGAATCGAAATATGGAAAAAAATTGGCATGTCATTTAAAAAAGGGTTTGATTTTGTGTTAAAATACCTATATTAGAAAAATGCTATATATAAATCTAATCCATATCCTAAGTCGCGCTTTCAAGACATGAAAAACGAAATTTGAACTTCGTCAATTGGCCTAGTAGAACAAGAGATAGAACTGTTCCTTTTTTTTTTTTTGTGCTATGTACATACAGAAATGTATCATATTTTATTGTGATTGATATAATGTATATAATAATACCTACTCCCAGGTATTTAAAAAAAAAAAATCTACCAGTGGCTTTGAATAATCATTGCAATGAAAATATATTACAATGCTAAATCAGAAAAATTTGATAGTACAAGAATCACAAATTCTGCAAAAATTATTTTTCATAAATACAAATATACTCAATTACACTTTAGACATGGTTCTAAATTATTCAATTTACATTTTATGATAAATATATGCTCAACAAAACTTTGATTTCCCATTTTTGGCTTATATGATTATGGCAAAGACTCAAGGGTTATTTAAAGAACGTGATGCCTTCATGAGGATTTTCTAAGGGAAAATGGCTCGTATACACGTTTCACATGGGGAAAATTTAGAAAACGTCGATGCAGCCAGCCTGTTCGCGGGATTCGAACCTCAGACCAAACTACCAGCATTCAGAGACTTTACTGTTCGGCCTTTGGTGGGTCTCTACCTCGTAAAAGACTGTCTGTTAGTTTGTATTTAAGTTAGGCAAGGGGGGAAACTATGAAAAAAAAAAGTCATGCAGCTAGTCAGTTCGCTTTCAGCCGATTTTGGAATGAACTTTTAGCCTATGGATTGTACTGATTGTATATCGTAGACACATTATGCACAGCATATAAAAGTAGTGCAGAGAAATATCCAAGCACATTTGCAAGGGATGAAATTACCTGGTCATCTATATCAGCATGATGGTTGAAGAGACACTCCATAACTTTCTGAAAGCCTCCTGCTGCAGCAAGATGTACACAAGATTGACCTAAATGAGAATAATGCCCAAGTTTATAAAAATAAAGGATAATTTACATCACCATGAAAAACATAAGATGATGAAAAATAAAATCTTTGATTTGATTAAATATAATATCTTTCATGTATGCATTTAATCCTCCTTTTGTAGCAGTTGCTCAAGAGTGGTAGTACTCATCCAGACGAGCAATAATTACCATAAAACATAGGTTTGCATTCGATTCTGAGAGGTAGAAAAGAGGAAGTAGAAATGCATTGAGTAAGAACAAAGAGACTATCTCCTAAGACTATCAAGAATTAACCATATGAAAATTTGCACCGAGGAGAAGCAGCGTTTTACTTTTAGTTGGTACCAGAAAGTCAATCAGAGCAAATGGTGTCATTGAATCAAAGCATTACTTTGGTAACATCAACGCCTCAAAGTATTACCTTGGTAACACTGTCCAAAACTTTTCATGAATGTTGTGGCAGAGTACACGTACAAGGAATTGGCAAATATTCACCTCACATACGTTGAAGCAAAAGGGAATGGACGCGAAGCATGAAGATTGTACGAGCAGCAGTTTCCAACTTGTCGGACTCCAAGTCATACAGCCTTTTCCAATGTCGATCAATGACTGCGAGAAACCGGTTCTTTTGCCATCTCAATAAGCAATGCAGGACGTTCGTGAAATGCCCATATGCCAGAAATGGAAGAGCGAGTTGTCGGCATTTCGAGCACTTTCTGCGAGTTTTTCACTAAATAATAAATCTGATTGTGCAAATTTTCGTCTCGTTTATTCGCTTTCTCAACACTGTTTTAGGTTCAGGTTGGAATTCTAATATTTTTCTTTTCTGCCTCTCAGAGTGGGATGCGACCCTATGTTCCATGGTAATTATTGCTAGTCTGAACGGATACCATCATCCCTCTTAATTTGTAAAAACAATTTAGAATCACCCTATATATACATACTAGCACTTATTTTAAGTACTTGTACATCCCATTTTCTTTATGTGCTATGTGATAAAACATATTTTGACACAGCAGTTCTTGAAGAAAGAGAATACAATAAGAACCACTAATAATTTTTAAATGTGAACCAATAACCAAGGAAGAAATTGCACTAAAATGTAAAAAATCAATGTATAATTAAAATTAAGACCAAGATTTTATCTGTATTATGGAATACAGACTGAAAGCAATTAAAAAAATGTAAGCTTTCTCATACATAGGCTACACAATAACAATTTGGATATCCCTGTTTAAGAAATATTTTGCAGAGACCTTTCTTTTCAATTACTTCAGTATGATCAACTAGTAAATTTCCTCATAGTTGCAATAAATATTTAATTCATTCTTTGGTTTATAGTTTAAATTTACCAACACATGCCTTGAAAAATGTGTGTTGTACAACTTAATGTTACTGATCATTTCACTCTCGAACATCTTCTCACTGGTTTCTGCAAAGTGAAAGTATGTTTTATTGTCAATCAAGCAAAAAGTGTAACTGCTGTAAAAAAACGGATAAATGCATATATATCCCAAAATTATGCGAGAAGTATGGATAGTCAGCAGTTTACAACCACAAAAAAAGGGGAGGGGATTTCATGATTTTTTTTTTTTTTTTTTTTTGTGTGTATGGATTCTGATACTTTATTTCCTATGAATAACATGAAAATGACAATCGCGATAAATGGATGAGTGACAGCCAGTGACAATTACCATCAAGGGTGTGCCATTGATGGATCTAGTGCTAATGGCTCAAGCCAAAATATTTCCTGAAGAAATGGACTTAACAACTGAATGCACATGTTCATCAAGCTGGTTAATAAAATTTAGAAAATGACATGGTATGAGGCAGTTAAAATTTTCGGCAAACAATCAGACTTCAGCTGATACTGAAGTAGCTGAACTATTTGCAGAGGAATTTATCAAACTCATTACTAGCGAAACATTTTCTCAGAACAAATTTATGATGCCCATGAAACTGGCCTTTTCTGGCAATATACACTACAAAATACTTTGGTGACTTTTGTAGAAAAGCCCCAATTGGTATCAAAGATTTCAAAGTGAGACTAATGATTTTGGTTTTTCTGGCAATATCATGAGAAAGGCACCATAAAAGCCCTAACTGGTATCAAAGATTCCAAAGTGAGACTAATATTGCTCTTTTCTGGCAATAAGTGCTCCAAAATATCTTGGGATCCTTGCATTAATGCTCCAACTGGTGTCGATGACTTCAAAAGTTAGAATATTGATTTTATGATTTTAGCACGTGCAAATACTGCACAAATCTAAAGTTTTTGTAATCGGGGGGGGGCACACAATTTCATATATTTAAAGGAGTAAAGATTTTCCACATTATCAATCATTCGGATAAAAAAGCACGGATCACATTAACATTAATGAGCCACTAGTTTGAAAATCATTTCATAGTAGAGGCTTGGCAACTTTTGAAATCAATTTACGAGATGTTACTTTGTTTATTGCAAATACACATGCTCCCCACCTTACAAAGTTTTGCAGATATACAAACAAAACTGAAAGAGCAAAATTTGTTTGGAATCGAAAAGAGAAACAAATGTACAATACAGATTGTAGCCAAACATTTGTAGACAAACAAAAAATACAGATTGTAGATTCATATTTTTCAAAAACTCTTTGAAGATGGGTTCTTTATACATCTCTCTTTTTTATCATATCGAAGTATGGCTGCTTTCAAAGGGCAATGTCTTGAAAAGAGTTTCCCAGTTAAGAGAAGGACTTTTCATGTATTTGCAAAATGAGAAGTCAACAAATGAGAAACTTTTTTCTGACTTTCTTTGGCTTCTGAGGCTAGCTTTCCTTGCTAACAATTTCGAATATCTAAATATTTTGAACAATAATTTGCAAGGTTACGAAGCTAATATAATTACAGCTACAGATAAAATTAAAGGATTTATAAGAAAAAATAATGTATGGTTGACTTCAATCAGCAAAATGCAGCTTGGATCATTTCAAAAACATCCAGGAATGTATGGAAGATTAGTAAAATAAAAAATGTATACCTATAATATTAAAAATGTCAAGCATATTTTTACATACATGTAGGTTAGTTTATTCAATTTTAAAAAGGCACAGGTAGAAGTGAACAGAACCAGAATTTCACCACTGGTCGTACAGCTACAGTCCTGCCACATAAATTGCGCTCAATTTTAAACAACAGTTCCATGACTATTTCAGATGAATTAAAGACGGATATTGAACTTGTTTTAGAGGATACTTTTCAACAAGCTGAGATACAATAAACATGAAAGAAAAACTTATTGGATTATCAAATGATGGAATGTTGAGATTGGAATTTTCCCTCCAGAACACAGAACCAATTTTGGACCCAAAGGATGCAGGAATACCACCAGTTGTGAATGTACCACCAGTCAAATATTTAGTTCCATTTGTAACATCATATTTATATGAATTTAGCTTCTCATCAATGTGTCTGCCATCAAAAGAAAAGTAAGAAATCACCTCAGACTTAAAAATGTTACAATGTGTACCAAATACAGTCAAGATTTGAAAAGATGGTTTCGGAACAACAGGCATATGGGTTCCACTAAAATACTTTATTTTCCTATTTTATGTTTTTGAACTTGTAAATATTTTGTCTAAATTCAAGGATATATGATTTACATTTGCAAATTTTTTAGTTAAATTATATGGAATTTTTTTGCTTATTATATTTGTTTTAGTTTTATTTGTGCTATTAAACTAAATAAATTAACAAGGTGATTTTGTTTTATTTTGGAACTCATGACCCTCCTTGTACTGCAGCATGGCTCTCACTTTGGGAATCACTGCTATATACAATAATTAGAAATAAGGCACTGTCTTATTATTAAATTTGGTACTTTCTGATTATTCAACCAATCCCGAAAAGAATTCACCAAGACATATAAACCATAACGTCACTAAAAGGCAGCACAGGGGTGTGGATTTTGACTTTACAAATTTGATAGTAATTTTTTTAGTTAGCGTTTAATGAGTTAAGGCATTTTTTTTTTTTTTTTCTTGTAAGGAATTGTAACAGGACTGTGAAGTTTGTGACTGATTGGGGTCGGGGGAAATTGCATTTCTTCAGAAATGGCCTTTTGCTTATCAGATTACCAGTATGAATGCAAAAATTCACATTCCATGAGGTACTTCATAAATAATTGAATTTTACAGATTAAAATTTGCAACTCTCTGATTTTCTTTTATGTGAAATATTTCTGCATATATGGACAGAATGACAATGTGTGCAATGCCAAATTATTCTGCAATAGGAGTTTCTGCAATTCTATGATGATTTTTCTGTGAATTTCTATGATGAAAGATTGCTGTATACACAGAAGGGGGTAAGTAAGTTACTATGGAGATTTCTTGCATTTTTAATTTTGTTAACTGTTTGCTATCTTAAATAATTCTCAGTGTGTTCCCACTTTTTAAAACAATTATTGTCTTTTGCATCTTGGGCTCATGAAAAATTAATTGCCAATAACTGCCGAGTTTTCGGAAGGACTGGACAGAAAATCAGAAAGTACCTTAAATTCTTATAACATTGGAAGTTTCATAGTTATCCCACAAACTTACCATCATAATTTTTCATATTTATGAGATGGGATAAATTATGATCTTTTAAATATACTTGATATGAACATCCTGCTTCATGTACTTCTGATTCTGTAATTGGTGCAAGAATAGATTGTACGCAATCTAAGTCACCACTACGACAGGCAATGTGGAGGGGAATGTTACCACTATGATCTTGAATGTCAAGAGTAGCACCAGCAACAACAAGCCTTCTAACAATATTAGATTTCCCAGTTAATGTTGCCAAATGCAAAGGTGTCTAAAAAAAAAAAAAAAAAAAAAAACACAATACCAGTAAATATAAAATTCAAGCATGAATTATATATATCTATTAACTCAAGAAGACCAGCTAAAATAAGTATGTAAATCAATTCACATAATCATTAGAATGCACAGTAAAAAGGTTAGTACTTTCTCTGAAAATCTTTTGAAGTTTTAAATAACACAATAAAATATCATTTCGATGAAACCATTTCATAAAATAATTGTCATCCTCTGAGAAAAAGATTCATAAAACAATATTATTAAATAATAATAAAGGTCCATTACAACTGCAAAGAAGGACAATTTTTGCAGACAGCAGATTATCCATCACAAATGCACTGCAGTGGCTTCTTCAGCAAAGTGCAGATGGCCTGAAATTCCTAAGTTGTGATCTCTTCATGGAAGAAGTGCCCTTTTTTTATGAAGAGATTTTCAATCCCTATAATCTACATAACTTTGGTCCAGGAGAACTACAAGCCATATGGTCTTCTTCTATAACATCATTGCTTTGCTATTAATGAATGAGTGGGTATAATGGATAAATATTCAGTCATTTTCTGGAGGACAACGTTCTCCTGATTTACTCAATGACGTTCCCATGCTAGCATATTGACGGTTATGATTGCAATACAGCAGGATTCTAACTCATTACACCATTCATAAACACGAGTATTTTGATCAGGACTTTGGAAATTGATGATTTGCGTGGTGGGCCTGTAGCGTTGTACCCATATTCACTTGATTTATCTAGCATTGACTTTTTTTTTTTTTTTTTTCTGTGAGGGATCTTACAGGCCATTGTGTATGAAATGTCTGCTGATTCTGGCATGGACCTTGTGGCAAGAATCATCACTACCATGGCTAATATTTGTGAAATTCAATGTAAATACGAAGACATTTGGCAATCAATGTGATGTTGGTATTAAGTATGCATCATTGTGGATGCTTAATACCAACCCATTTGCATTAAGTGGAGCTTTAACCCATTTGCTGTAAAACAGTATTCTATTTCTATCAGCCACTGCATTATTAATCTTTTGGGTACATTTGGCCAGTGAGACTCATCATGTGCTTGCTTCGGCGAAGTTACGGTGGACGATCCTGACTCGTCATCTGAATTTAAAAAACAGGCCTTGATGTTTGCGGTGATTAATTATATCACCAACATAAGTATATTCCAAATAAAATGTATTAAATTTACATATTAATCCATATAGCGACAAATTAAATCTGTCCCACGGGCATAAAAATCTTCAAATAATTCAGTACTCAAAGGGTTAAGGTTAATTTGCTTAATAAAACATTTAATATTGCTCTCCATATTGCATGCTTGCTGTGTCGTTGCATCTCTTCCATCTCCTGTGGGTGGCATACCTGGTCATACTTTTCGATGCAAGAAAAGTTCATTTCAATGTTCTCTTTCCTGCTCAGAGTTTATATGAGGAGTTTTGAAACACTCCACATTTTAAAATTAATCAACTTCTGTCAATATTACCAAAAGTATTATATAAGAAAAATATTTCTATTTAAGTGAAAGGCACTTGAAACTTCGCATTGCACATATTGAGATACTTCTTTAATGTAGCATCTGTTGTCCTGCACACTGGGCATGTATTGTGTATTCCAGAGGTCCGTGGTCCAATTCCCAGTGAAAGCTTTGTTTCTTTCTCATCTCTCCTGCTCTCTTTTTTTTTTTTTTTTTTTTTAAACCTAATGTCTCTACAGTGGCACACGGACTAAAAGGGTGGTGGATGATGATTTTCCACACCCAGGATTTGACAATTGGGTCCCCTAAAAACCCCAGCTGCCCTTTAAAAGGAAGAATATAAGGTATTTCTCCCGCCTTCTTAGTATGCCTTTGTAGTGCAGTGGTTTGCATGCTGGGCGCCTATTCCAGAGGTCCGCAGTTCGATTTCCAGGGAGGGCGTTGCTCATTTTTCATCTTTCCTGCTTCCAATTAACCTTCCAATTCCTGCTCCCAATTTTGTCTCTACAATACATACGTCAAACAATCAAAGGGAGAATAACAGGACTTAATTAATTAAAATTCCTTTGAGGAGGTATTAAGGGACATTGTTGTTTGATCTGATAGCAGCTTAAAATTTTATATTGAGAAAAGGGAAAGAAAGAAAAATATAGCGAAACCTTGGTTTACGAATTTTTATTCATTCCTGAAGGTCATTCCTCAACTGAAACAATTCTTTCAATAGGATTTAAATGAACTCTTCCATAGGACTCAATTCATCAAACGGATCAGTTTGTTCCTGGATCACAGAAAACTGTTTATTTAAACTTTGCACCAGTATGTTACGCATGAATCCATAAAACAAAACCAACGGATACAAAAAATTTAATCCAAAACAAAACAAGATAACCACAGCATTAAACAAATAAAGCAGAAGAAACACTTAATTTCATTCTATTGCATCTGTACAAAGGAAAGTGTACAGCATAAGGGAAAATGACAAAGATATTATTGTTTGAATGTGAAATTCCCATCATTTCTTGTTAAGCTCATTTTTCATTGATCTCTGGTAATTTCTATATGTCTTGATTGTTTACTTCACTCTCTGTCTGCAACCCAGTCTGGTAATAATCTCCTCCTAGCCAAATTCCACATTACTTACTGCTAGGCTTTGTTAGTGAGAGTTAATTAATAAAAAATATTATGATGATTAAAGAAGTTCCTGAGAATTAATTATGCAACAAAGATTACCTCAAACCACATTTGAAAATCATATGTCACCAACTTAAGCATTCATAGCTCAATATACAGACAAAAGTCGTTAATCCGGACTCGTCGGGACTTCGGCGATTCCGGATTATAGATCATCAGTTTAAATCTAGTAAGATGGCATGCAGAAATTACAAAATTAAAAATATGAAACCGTAATTTATGAAATAAAGAACAATTATGATCTAAAGGGTATCAAAATTTACAAAAAGAAAAAGCTTAATATTTATTTGTTTACTTTATTAAACATTTCCTTCAATGTAAGTTGCTTCATTTCATGTTATAATACTTTCTCTTTAATTCTATTAAACAGACATAATTTCTTGTTTAGTTACAAAGTTCCACTGTTCAAGTCCTATAATTGCTGTGTTGAGAATACCGACTAATTTGTCGATCGAAATGTTTTTGTTTTCAAGAGACAGAGTACATCGAGATGAAATACTACACTTAGTAAGGAATTATAAGCCAATTAAAATAAAAACATCTGCCCTGAAGATAAGGATAGTGCTGACAGATCAACTTCCAATCCGTAGCGTGAAATTGATAAACAGATTTCGGATTTCAAAACATACTCTCGCTTTGTAGATACAAATTACATATTAGTAAATATATATCGGAAATTCTATTTGACATAATCGAAAGTTCAAGCTTACTTTTATGAAATTGCTCTAACAGTCTGCAAAAAATAATAAGCCGGATCCAATTTGTGTGGAGCAATTAATAACGGAGGCGATGAGGCTGTACAACCCCCCACTCACCCCCGCTAACTGTGATTGGACTTGATCCAAAAAACAAGGAGAAACATTCTCTCCTTGTATGACTCACTTCTCGCGTTATGCAATGGACAGTAAACAACGCTTGTAATCATCTCTAGATATTTTTTTTCTTCATATACCTAATAAATATGTTATTTTGTGTTTGCTAATACAATGATCGTGTTCCTTACCTCTGCAGCTTGGATTACACTTTATTAAGGTAAGAACTTTAATTCTGTTTTATTCATCTGCTCGTCTCGATTTAGCGAAGTTGTAACAGTAAACAAAAATGAACCACGAATACCTTCAACAAAAGATTATGAGACTGAAAATATGTTTACTTCAACTAAACGCATAAAATATATCGATATAAGCCATTAAGAATAAAAAACAGAAAAGATACTTTACCATAAATCATCGCTGGATAATCCGAAAAAGGAAAAGCCAAGCCTGTCTTCAAAAGCGAAACAAAACTGCATAGTTGCGTACTGCGCATTCGAAATACAGAAGCAGAAATGGCTACTAGCTGCGAAAATAAATATTCGATCATGAAACTAAACAATAACAACTATCAAGTATGGAAATACAAACTTGAAATGATCCTGAAAAAGGAAAATTTATGGGATTTAATAGCAGATGATACACCAAAAGAAATAAACGTCGAATGGAGAAAACGAGATGAACAAGCACAAGCTACCATTAGTTTACTCGTAGAAGACAACCAAATCGTACACATAAGAAATAAAACGACAGCCAAAGAAATATGGAATGAATTAAAGAAAATACATGAAAGAAAGAATCTTTCCAGCAAACTTTACCTTCTGAGAAAGCTGTATACGTTAAAAGCAGAAAACGAATACAAACTTGAAGAACACGTCAACAAAATGCTCGAAATCGTAGACGAACTGCGAGGAATCGGTGAAGAAATAAAGGACAGTCACATTGCAGCGCTCTTACTAAGCGGCTTACCAAAAAGCTACGAAAATCTCATTACAGCTTTAGAAGCACGCCCAGAAGAAGAACTAACGCTGGAATACGTAAAAACGAAACTCATCGACGAATGCCTGAGAAGAAAAGAAGTAACGCGAGCAGAAGAAACGACTGCCTTCAAAACGAATTTTAACACAAAATTCAAGCATTTAAATCAACGAAGATGCAATTATTGCAAAAAAATAGGACACTTAGAAAAAGAGTGCAGATTCTTAAATAACCACAAAGAAAAAGATAAAAACGAAAGTAACTCATTTTTCAAGAATGAAAAGCAAACGAATAAAGGAAATTATGGAAATAAACAGAAAACGAAAGTTGCTGTAAACGAGGATACACATGAAGATGAAAACGAAAATAAGAATCATGAGAAGACTGAGAATTACACGTTCGAAGTCACCAGAGAAAGAAAATCTCAAAACTCAAACTGGTCAGTTGACTCAGGCGCTACTTGTCATATGACCGATAACATAAACTTTTTCACCAAATTGGATAGAAGCAAAACTGAGCAGATAACAATTGCTAACGGCACGCAGATGAAGTCCGAAGGTATAGGAGAAGGATACTTATACTGTACAGACGACGAAGATAACGAAATAGAAGTGAGACTCATAGATGTTTTGTACGTTCCTGACCTAGAAGGAGGATTGATATCCGTACGAAAAATTACAAAGAAAGGATTCACAGTTGAATTTGAAGAAGATATTTGCAGAATAAAGAAGAAAAATAAAACCATAGGAATTGCTAAAGCAGAAGGAAATTTATATACCGTAGTTGAATCGCAAAGAAAAACAGCCAAAATTGCAGCCGCAGAAAGAGGAGAAGATAGTATAGATCTTTGGCACAGAAGGCTAGGACATAGAAACTATGAAGCAATCAAGAGGCTAAAGAACGATGACCTGGCAACCGGAATAAGAATTGACGGAGAAGCCAAAAAGGAAAAAGAATGCGAATGCTGTATCAGAGGAAAAATGACTGAATTGCCGTATCCCAAGCTAAACAACTATAGAGCGAAATCAGTTCTAGACTTGATACACTCAGATATTTGTGGACCAATCGGTACAACATCACTAGGAGGAAAGAAATACTTTATAACATTCATCGACGATCATTCGAGATACACAACGATCTACTTGCTAGCTACAAAAGATGAAGCTATCTCCAAGTTAAAACAATTTGTAACCATGACGAAGAACAAATTTGGAAAGAAGCCAAAAGTCTTAAGAACAGACAATGGAGGAGAATATACAAGCAAAGAGATTGAAGACTATCTAAAGGAAGAGGGAATCGAACATCAAACCTCCGTAGCATATTCACCGCAACAGAACGGTAGAGCAGAAAGAAAAAATTGATACTTAATGGAAATGACAAGATGCCTGCTACTCGATTCAGGACTCAAAAGAGAATTTTGGGGTGAAGCCGTAATGACAGCCACCTATCTACAAAACAGGCTACCATCAAGATCAGTTGAAAAAACACCGTATGAACTATGGAATAATAAGAAGCCGAACCTAAGCCATATCAGAGTTTTCGGCAGCACAGCTTATTGTCGAGTTCCAAAGCAGAAAAGAAGCAAACTAGACGAAAGAGCAGAAAAAGGAATTTTTGTTGGATATAGTGACCGTACTAAAGGATATAGAATTTACATGCCACATGCAAACAACGTTGTGATCAGAAGAAGCGTAATATTCGATGAAAACAAAAAAGAAGAAATGCCTTGTCAATCAAATGATCAGCATGAGGAAATAGAATGGCCTTTTAAAGAACCACGTCCAAATGATATTACAGAGGAAGTAATTGAAACAGAAGAAATTCCCCCATTACCGAGAAGATCCCACAGAACGACTAAAGGAATCCCACCAAACAGATTCTCATACATGGCTAAGAACGAAGAAATCAAAGTTCCTAAAGACTGGGAAGAACTTCAAACTTTTCCTACCAAAGAAAAGGAACTGTGGTTAAAAGCTACGAAAGAAGAAATGGAAGCACTGAAGAGGAACAAAACATGGGAACTAGTCGATCTTCCAAAAGGAAAGAAAGCAATTGGAAACAAATGGACATTTAAAACAAAATCCGACGCTTCAGGAAACATTATCAGATATAAAGCTCGTTTAGTAGCTAAAGGATATTGCCAAAAATTTGGGCACGACTACGACGAAACATTCGCACCAGTCGTAAAATATACAACAATAAGGACTATTTTGGCAATAGCAGCTCAAAGGAAAATGCACGTAAATCACTTCGATGTAAAAACAGCGTTTCTATATGGAGATCTGAAAGAAGATATATATATGAAGCAACCGGAAGGCTACATCTCTGCTTCAGAAGCAAATAAAGTCTGTAAACTGAATAAAAGTATCTACGGACTAAAACAGGCAGCCAGAAACTGGAATCACAAGATAGCTGAAATCCTGCGCAAACAAGGATACGTTCAAGGAAAGGCTGATCCATGTTCCTTCACACTAATCGAGAAAAACGCAAGAACTTACATAATCGTTTACGTTGATGACATATTAGTCGCGAGCGACAAGTGCGAATCAATTCAAGAAGTTGAACGAATTCTCAAAGAATATTTCGACATTCGAAATCTTGGAGAAGTGTCTACATATCTAGGAATTGAAATCAAAAGAGAAAAAGACGGAAGCTTTAAACTTCATCAAGCTAACAAGATTAAGAGTATGATCGAAAAATTCGACGGAGAGTCACCAAAGAAACTAAGCTATACACCCATGACTACAAATTTTACGAAGAACCAAAACAACCAGGATGACATTTTCCCCGATAATCGGAAGTATAGGGAAGCAGTGGGAGCACTTTTATATCTAGCAACAGTATCAAGACCTGACATAGCAAATTCTGTTGGAATACTTAGCAGAAAAGTAGAAAATCCATCAACATCGGACTGGAACCGTATCATTAAAATCTTACGATATTTGAGAGCTACAATTAATTACAAATTACATCTAAAATCCAATGGTGCACCAGTCATCAAAGCTTATAGTGACGCTGATTGGGCAGGAGATACCTCTGACAGAAAATCCACATCCGGATATATATTTCAAATAGGAAACAGTACGGTATCATGGGGAAGCAAGAAACAAAATTGTGTCGCCCTATCTTCGACAGAAGCCGAATACATCGCTCTAGCCTTAACATTGCAGGAGCTACAATGGATTAGACAACTGATGGGAGATTTAGGTTTCGCTCAACAGGAAGCGAACATCGTATTCGAGGACAATATATCATGCATAAATCTTTCCCGAAAAGAGAAAGGAAGCAGTTACACCAAACACATCGATGTGAAATATCATTACGTATGTGATCTACAAAATCAAGGAATTGTTAAATTAATACACTGCAACAGTAAAATGATGTATGCAGATATGTTCACAAAACCTTTGCCAAGACAACAGCTGGAGTTTTTATTGAAAGGAATCGGGCTTACTTTGGACAGAACAGCTCATCGAGTAGGAGATTGTGGAGCAATTAATAACGGAGGCGATGAGGCTGTACAACCCCCCACTCACCCCCGCTAACTGTGATTGGACTTGATCCAAAAAACAAGGAGAAACATTCTCTCCTTGTATGACTCACTTCTCGCGTTATGCAATGGACAGTAAACAACGCTTG
This sequence comes from Stegodyphus dumicola, assembly GCF_044657685.1. Taxonomy (NCBI): domain Eukaryota; kingdom Metazoa; phylum Arthropoda; class Arachnida; order Araneae; family Eresidae; genus Stegodyphus; species Stegodyphus dumicola. The sequence continues at coordinate 157,786,725 of NC_140771.1, read as the reverse complement.
TAATCATCTCTAGATATTTTTTTTCTTCATATACCTAATAAATATGTTATTTTGTGTTTGCTAATACAATGATCGTGTTCCTTACCTCTGCAGCTTGGATTACACTTTATTAAGGTAAGAACTTTAATTCTGTTTTATTCATCTGCTCGTCTCGATTTAGCGAAGTTGTAACAGTAAACAAAAATGAACCACGAATACCTTCAACAATTTGAAGATTAAGGAACAACGCAATCTGTAACATTAACTGAATTAGATAATTTTAGCTTAGTGTATAACTCCGTTACACATTAAACGTGCATACGCACAAACATATTCGCAGCCGTAAAGGTCTTACGCGCTCTCGTAAACGCCTGTGCGCATGCGTGGACGCGACGCATGCGCAGAAAGTTTGTAGCTTTCAGGTCCGGATTATGGGTGTCCGAATTAACGACTTTTGACTGTACTGGTGTCGTCATCATTTGAGGTATTTTACATTCAGATAACTCATTCAGGAATCAAACTGCTTGGGATCTTAGTTTTCAGTGTACTTTTTTTAAAATCATAATCTCACTGAATATTATTCTTAACATAAGATGATGATGGGTGGCAATTGATATTGTCTAAAAAATTATGATTTTTAAATTCCAGAAAATTGTGATTGGACTTGAAAACTAATTGGAAGTCTTGAATGGTAATTCTACGTTTAAGTTTGGATTTCAGTTTAAAATTACTTTACAGTATATTTTTATGTTTAACTCATGAAAATAAAATTATTTAAACATGAAAAGAATCTAACAAATATAAAAACAATTAGAAAATAGTACAAAAAAATTTAAATGCCATGAATTTATTTGAAGTTTGCAAAAGAATTTGATATTCATAAAAGCTGAGAAACTCCAAAAAAATTCATGAAAATTTGTGAATTTTCTACCCTAGGTAAGACTCTATACCCTAATCATGATAAAATTCAGGACATAAAATGGCATTAATCTACTACTTAACAGCTAAAAAGGAAACTTTTAAACTGAAAATGAGAAAGCCGAGTTACTCTTTAATTACTCTGTAAATAACTCTGCAAAAAGAGAAAACATTAAAAAATATTATACTTACTTGATAAAGATCATTACTTATATCCAAAAAATCTGGATGAGGAGCTAACCGAATAAGAGGAAATATTATATTTCTACAGTTGCTAAGTGAAGCCTCTACAATTGCTAAGTGAAGAATCCTATATAAATAAAAATAAACATTAATATTTACTGACAATGCTGGCATATTTCAGAAATACACAAATGTATTTTAAATATTACACACTGCAATAACTCCCTGATTACATAAGTAATGCATTTTGTGAACTTTCATGTAAGTATGCAAGTCAAACACATAAATTGCTTAAATGTAACTTTGTAAGTACAGCAATATTTAATATTATCTCTTTCTGTATATATTATTTACAGTATTATTTTGTAAGTCAATCTCGTGAATATTGTTAGAATGCCAGAAATACAGGTCAGGAAAAGGAAGAACTACATTTTTTTCTAATGGTCCAATTCATGGATTTCAGCAAGAATGTTATGGCTTCTGCATACTTATGTAATTGCAAATTAATTTTGTGTACTTATGTAACTGCAAATGTGTATTACATAAGCGGGGATATTATACACAATGAGAATATTGGCATAAAATAAGAATGACAATAATATATATACAGCTTCATGAAATTAATTACTGATTAATTTATAATCCATTTTGTGGGAAGTCGCCAATGTTTACTTTTAAAATTGTTACACTGTTACATTTTAAAAAAGTAAAAGAATGCATTTCAAAATTGGCAATGAGAATACACATTTTAAAGATGCAATGGTCATTTTTGTTTTTATTATTCTTGCACTTACCATGCAATTGAAAATTTGGACCTTACCTAATGGTGAAACATCTTCCATACAATTTCTTCAGGAATGAGGAATCATTTACATTGGAAGAAAGTGCATGAGAAACCATAAAATGAAGTTCTACTTCAATTCAAAAGAAGTACCAGAATGGAGATGCAAAGATCCAGATTTGAACATTTCTACGTTAACCATAAGTATAATTTTATTGATTCTGATACTAGTTATCATACTCTAACTTCTGAAAAGTTATAGGACAGTGTGAAACAGTGAACGTAACAATTAGATTCTTATTTGAGTTAATATGGCAGAAGCAGAATCCTACAATACAAATCTTTTCAGATATTTTAAATGATATCCGCAGTCTCATGCCTCTGCATTAATCTTAATTCCATAAATTCTCTAACTGATATTTTATTTTTTCTAATTTCTTTGGTAAGTTGCTTAATTTACATTAAAAATTTCTAATTGTACAAATATCTGTCACGCTATTTTTTTTCCCTTGGATTTTTCTTCAACTAAACTGTATCATAATATTTTGGCAATTATTGTTATGCTTCAAATTTTTCACTAGATCATCAACTTTTGGTGATATTTGAATCCGGTCCCGAGTATGGCAACCCTGTTGACGTTGAAAAATCTTTTGCTGGAGCTCATCGGTTCGTGAAGATAGGGGGAAAGATAAAATGGTGAAAATTGTTGAACTGAATTTCGGCAAAAGGAAACATCACCGTGGCCATCCTATTGAGGGGCAGTGGGTATTCGGAGGTGTAGAAAGAGGGATTTGTGATTTTATTTATTAGTGAACCATAGTATGAATTTTCTGGATAGTGTGCCTAGCTGTCATATAAATACAATAGTGATTACGTGGCGGCATTAACAACTTATGTTGCATTTTCACAACACTTTCTTTTTTTTTTTTTTTTTTGCCTTCTGTATTATTTCTTTGATAAAACTTCATTGTTCCAGGGCAAAAAAAAAAAGCTGTTTCTCTCACATTAAAATTTTTTAAAAAATAAGTTATTGTTTCGGAACTGTTTTTTGCAAAGTTTTTTCTTTTAATTTTGAGTAGATCTCTCAGAATTAAATGAAAAAAACTTTGAAAAAAAAAAAAAAAAAAAAAAAAAAAAAAAACAGTACCACACAATCGATCAAATAATTTTATGAAGACACAGCAATCTTCTGCAAACATCAGACTGAACAATGGCATAAAAAAGTATGATTATTATTATTTTATTTTTGTTAGTACAAATATGCATTTTTTAAAGTGTTATATCTTTGTTAGTACACATAGATTTTTCATAGACAGTGCTACTTTTATTACAGATTCCACAAAACAACTGTTCAAAAATAATGATTATTTCAAAAAATGGTTTTTAACATTGAATGAAGCATTATGATTTATGAAGAATCGGATAAAATTAAAAAACTGGCCAAGGTTCATCTCTATTATATTATTATAAATGCTAATATGTCATACAAGGTTCTTTTCAACACATTTTTCTATAAATGAGCCGAGGATACCTTTTTTTTTTTTTGTAGACATTCATGTGAAATGTTTCTCAAAGGAAAAACCCACTCGTTTCGAGTACTACGTTTGGTGTTTTGTGTTCGTATAAAGAGTGCTTATATTATTTTGATGTATATTTCGGAAAATTTTCAACGACATCGACTTATTTTGGACAAGATGGAAATATTGCAACAAGCGCAGCAGAAGTTTCTTCAAATCATTACATATATTTTGAGAAATTTTTTTACATCACACATAGTGTTGTTGAAAATGAATGAGCTGAAATTTCATGCGGCAGGAGGATTTGAGTACACATTAGGAAATGGTCGTATTACACCAGTAAACAAAATAGAAAAAGAACGTGGAACATATGACACTGCATTTGTCAAACAGCAAGGCATTGCAATAATTCACTGAAATGACAAGTCCATCCTACTTACGTCAACCAACTTTGATATAATTTATCCACCTTCCATGACTAAGAGGTAATCAAGACAAAAACAAATTTGTATCTGTAAGGTAACCTAAGTGTACCGGAAATTACAACAAATATATGGATGCTGTAGATTTTCTGGACAATTTTTTTCAATGTATATAGAGTGCAAGTAAAAAGTTAGAAATGGTGTCAGGTGAATTTTATTTATGTTGCTAAATCACGTGTAGGGAAACTTTGTTAAAATTGCCACAGACTCCAAAATTTCTCTGTTAAATTCTTAAATAAGTGTTGCACTGGGATTTCTGAAAACAGAGAAGAATATTCTGAAAATTTGCAGCCTTCATTTTCATATACTGATTGTGTTGGCCGACAAGCTTTCTTTCAGAATTTGGCCTCAAGTGAAATGAGAAAGGATTCCCCAAAATTAATTGACTTTGACTGACGATGCGTTTTCGCAACAGTACGTATTTAAAAAAAAAAAAAAAAATTTTGTTCGTTTCTTTCAAGTGAAAGAGTGAGGCCGTTAACAGGTTAAGCAGAAATCTAGATGCTGAGCAGTACTACACTGACATTGATTTTGTCTCGTTCCATAATTTTTTGCTACTCCCTCACCACATTTGGCACCTTGTTAACTGAAAAACTCTGAACACATACACACATATGTATATATAAAATTAACAAGCAAGGTAGTTAGTACAATATTGTAAGACCAATTTGATCTAAATAATGTTTTTGCACATATATATATATATGTGTGTGTGTGCTTTTTATTAATAATGTATAAATAAATCAATTGAAGTGAATAATTTATGAGAATATAGCACATGAGCTGGTTGTCAATAATTTCTGTCAATGAGCAGAAAATGAAATAAATTTCAATGTGCTCAGTTTGAGATTTGCAGTTATGGTTACATATATTTTCCCAGGAATCAGCATTTAATAATTCCGCGAACATATGACAGCTGTTTCGAGCATGTGCGTTTGTTGTCATCTGCTGGCAGAAATTAAGACACAATCGGCTGATTTTTTTTTTTAAGATAAAGGTGCCCATATTTTTCAAGATGTTTATACATATTTCACATTTTAAAGTTTCAATTGTTCTATGTTCTGTATACTGTCCATTTGACGTTACTTTTGTTGTCAGTTGCCAGCATGCATGTAACGTGTTTGAAATTCTCACAAATTTTACTGCATTTATAAGCATAATGGATGACAATTTAGAAATCAAGAAGTCGTGCTTTGATGATCATTTAGACATACTCAAATAAAAAACCATAAGTTATTTATAAGAGCAATTGGCTAATCTTTGGAATATGGTAACAGTTATTTTGGTGACATTTCGGTAAGGCGATAAAGGTTACTAGCTAGGACTTTAGCAGTGTACATGGATAAAGTCAAGAGTGTGCGCAGTGCCATTCTGGGATTTTTTTTAAGTGAAAATAGGTCGACGTGTACATGGATGATACAGTGTATGTGCAATTCTTAAAAACGCGGCAAGCAGTGGGCGATTCTGCACATTCTTCCAATTTCGCACCTAATCTTCGTCATGATTAAGCACTTTTGTTACATAAAAGTTCTAGCATATGCGTAATTCGGCTAGCAGATTGTTGGAAAAAAAATGTTGAGTAAAAAAAAAAAAAAAAAAAAAAAAAAAAAAAAAAAATTGCCTTTACTTTGTGAAAACAAAATGGCATCCAAACAAAAACTAGCAGGTTGCTGTAGAAGGGTTGGTCATCAAATTTCGCCAAAAAATCGCCAAGTTACCATAATCCAAAGATTAACCGAGCAATTTTTTGTAAAAGTAGAAGGGACAAGGAAAGCAGAGAGAAGACTTCCGGCAAATCACCAGAAGATTATCAATGACTATATATATAGTAAGAATATATGATATAGTAAGAATTGATAGTGTTAAAAAACTCATTGTTCCAGTTGAAAACAAAAAGTTGATTATCTATTACACTTATTCTGGAGGAGCATTTTCAAATAATTCATCAGATTCATATCACAATCAGCTATGGTATGTGAAACAGAATGATGAAAACATTTAAGACAAAGTGTAAGAACACTACAGTTGGAATTATAATCAAATAGTTAAAGTGAACCTTGTCAAAATAACTAAACATTCCAAGAAAAGATTTTATGTTGTTAAACCAATTAACAACAGTGAATTAAATTCAAGGCACCAAGTTCATCTCACTGATATACAATCACAAGCAGACTAAAACTTTATAATGGTTTATCAAGATCATTTAATAAAACTTGTTCTATTAAGAACGCTAAAAGTAAAATGGACAAGGAAGTTGTGAAGTATCCACTGGACGCGTTCACAATATTTGGAGAATATTCATCTTGCAAAGTAACAATGGTAGAGAATTTGCTAATAAAATTATTAAAGAAGTTTGTAGAATAAAATATGTTAAATTCAACTGCTAAGGACCTTAACTGTTTAAACTGTCTAACTTAGGACTTAAACTTCTCTCAACGTAAACTCAACTGTTTAAGGAAAGCCAAGACACAGTCTATCACGAGCTCAGCTGAATGATATTGAAAAGATGTTATCCACTTGGTTTGAAACACATACAGTGGCTCCCAAAAGTGTTCGTACACTTATGATTTTCATTGAAATAGGGGTCTCTCCATGAATTAAAAGTAAACTTTTTGAACGAGATTTTAATAATACGATCTATAATCTATTCGTAACAAAACTACATGAAATATTTTTAAAATACAGCAAAACTTTATTTTAAAGAAATTAATAATAAAAAAAATTACAAACATTTTATCTCACAAAAGTCTTTGTACACTCAAATATTTTTGGATAAAAACAAAATCAGAACTATCATCTGCCGCTTTTTAAAATTTTTGCATTGTGGTGGCATTTAAAAAATTGTTTGCTTTAATTTTTTATTGTTTACTTGACAATATTCTATATATTATTGAAAAATGGGTCGCAGTCGTAAAAAAATTACAAACAGCATTCGAAAATTGATAATTTTTCACCACAGTAGTAGGAAATCAATTCGAAATATCACTAAATTAGTTAATTTATCCCATTCTACAGTGCAGTATATGATAAAACGCTTTAAAGAAGAAAATCAGATTGAAAACAGGGTAAGAAAAGGTCGACCGAGAAAGTTAACTAAACGTGATGAGAGATTTAATATTAGAAAATTTGTGAAAACCCCACATTTGAGTGCTATAAAAGTTTCTGCAGAATTTAATGCAAAGTTTCCTACTTCAATTTCACCTAAAACTGTTTGACGAGTTCTCAGAAAAGCTGGATTACATGGGCATTCTGCCCGTAAAAAAGTTTTTGTTAGGGAGAAAAACAGAAATTTTAGGCTTTCAATTGCAAAATCAACAATAAATACACCCGAAATGTACTGGAATAATAACCTATTTGCTGATTAGCTGATTAAGCAAATTTAACATTTTTGGTTCCGATGGTCGAATATCTATATGGAGAAGAAAAAATACGGAACTTCATTCTAAGAACTTATTTGGAATAGTTAAGCATGGCGGTGGAGGTGGTGTTGTGTAGGGGGTGCACGGCAGCAACAGGACTAGGTAATTTGGTACTTATTGATGGCATAATGAATTATTCTCCTTATTTAAACATTTTAAGACACAATTTAGAAATATCAGCCCAAAATTTGGGTATTGGAAACAACTTTATTTTGAATCATGATAACGATCCTGAGCATATGGCTCTCAACGTTCGCCTGTGGTGCCTCTATAATTGTCCACAGGTTTTGAAAGCACCACCTCAGTCGCCAGATTTAAACCCCATAGAACACAAATGGAAAGAACTGGAGGTTAGAGTATGAAAACATGACATCAAAAATATTTTATATTTTATCCAAAAATATTTGAGTGTACAAAGACTTTTGTGAGATAAAATGTTTGTCTTTTTTTATTATTAATTTCTTAAAAATAAAGTTTTACTATATTTAAAAAATTCTTCATGTAATTTTGTTATGAATAGACTATAGATCTTATTAAAATCTCATTCAGAAAGTTTACTTTTAATTAATGGATAGAGTCCTATTTCAATGAAAATCATAAGTGTATGAACATTTTTGGGAGCCACTGTATGGTCACTAGAATTCAATTTATGAAAAAATAATAAAAAATAGAGCACATCACTTTGGAATAGATCACAGTCCGTATGAAACTAAGCAGTGGTTGATTCTTCACTTTTATTAATGCATTACTTTGTAAACTATCAAATCGTAGTGCAAACCAATGTTCATTTGCTATTATTATATGTACTCCCTTAGTATTCTTGGAATCTAAGCCAAAACAAGATAATTTCCCTCTGTACTGGGAAGATTAAAAAGGAGTTAGATTGGTGATATTAGGTTTATCTTACAAAATGAGGTGTAAAAACAATCCTGCAGTTTTAAATGTTTGGCTGAATAGCTGATTTAAATACCTGAGAATTACACAGAAGATTTTTAATTTTAGCCTACTGAATCAGAAACAACTAAGTGTTGTATTGTATGATAATGTAGCTTCCAACCTGTCATAAACCGTTTCGTGGAGCTGCTTCTGTCTGAAATTAAATTTTTGTAGTTAGTCACATTCTCCAGATTTGTCTCCTTAGAATTACTTTTGCTTTCCCAAACTAAAATTGTCTCTCAAAGAAAAACATTTTTGTGACATGAAAGAGATAAAAGAAATATACCTACTTTTAGAGCTCTGCCAAAAAGAGACCTTTACAAGATTTCTCTTTAAATATCTGTCGCATATGCACTGTGACAGGAAGTTGCATTAGTGTATGAACTACATCTTTTCTATTTCTTAAATATATACTCTGATTACATAATTCCCACACTGTACATATACACTTTGATTACTTGAACTTCAGTTAAGTTGAAATTTTCGATGGAATGGTATTCCCAAACTAGGAATTCAAAGGTAAGTGTATATCAAAACACAGCATTTGAAACGGATATTAATTCAAAGTTAAATTTTCAACACTTTTTTAGGAATATGTCCCTTTAGTTTTTGCTTATTGAAAAACTCTTGCATTGATTCTTCACTTTTTACCATAAAGGTGAAAATTCCATACACAGTATGCCTATTTTTTGTGCATAGTTTCAAATTAAGTATTCAACAAAATAAACTAACCTTAAAAAATTTGGTAAAAAGTAGAAGTAACTTCCAAAAGTTAGCAACTGGGTAGTTTAAGTAATGAGACACTTTCACTGTAATAATGTTAAGTGTTCAGAGCAGTATTTGAATAAGTAATTTTGTAAGATATTTTGTACTGCTACATCATTCTTTCCAATTCATTAATAATTTTATTATTATAACTTGATTTATATTCTACATTATATCACACTTCATAATTTTTCTTTAATTTTCATTCAAGAGCTTTCAATAGAACACGTTTTTGCACAAATTAATAATTGCAATCAATGATCGTCTTTGCTAAAACGACCACCTCTACAGAAGAATTTATCTGGAACCATGGGCAATAATCTTAAAGACAGTTCACTATATTATCAAACTTTAGGATACACAGTTGTTTAAAACTATATTACAAGCTTATTAGTACTAAAGTTTAGATTTCATATAACTAAAGTACCAATTTAGTTTAATTTAATATGGTTAACAAGGCAATTCTTAATAGCTCTCTCCATTTTAGATACTTTCTATATACCTAAAAACACCTTTAGATTACATCAATAATTTCAAATCTTACAAGGTGCAACTAGAATTATACACAGTACATTTAATATAAATATAGAACAAAAAGCATTCATTTGTAATAAAATGTTTTGAATTTTCTTAATAAAAACAGAAACTTATAATTCTTTATTTTTGCAACGGGTAATCATTTAAACTTTAATGTAGCTTAAAATATTTCTACGGCACCTTCTGAATAAGCTTTTTAAGTGTATAACTCCTCGTGTTTAATATTTGTAACTTTGTAATTCTGAGTCTGGCAACTGGAAAGTGCATTCTTATGTTTTGAATTTAACGAGAAAACCGTCTTCATATTCCGAGTTAGATGTTCTAAAACACAAGCATTGTAATTATTAATGTTACAAAGAATAAAAAGAGTGTTGAGTCAATACTTCACCGGAGCTCATCTTATTTAGGGCTCCGGTGCACTCCGGCTAAAATTGTAATTTATCTTAAAAATTGAGAAGTAAAGGAGTCGGGCTCCGGTGGGCTTCGGTGCAATTTAAGCACTGACTGTATGTTGTCGCCAACAAAATCTGCTTGGCAAGATTTGCGCAAGCGAAACGGAAAAGTACCAGAAAAAGTTTGGTTTTTGGTCAGAATATGTATATTAGAACGGAAGTTCCACCTATTTGTATACCAAAGCATGAAAAAAAGTACAGTACAAAGTCCAAAATCTGGACCTCAAAACCACCAACAAAATTTTTCTCGTAGGCTTTTTTTTTTTTCCTCGTAGGCGCATTTGATTTCCCCCTCTGTGCATAATAAAACATCTGGAGAATACCGATTCTTAATTTCACTTTGACACTGTAACAACTTTAAATAATATTAAAATCTTGTAGTTTAAATAATTTAAATAGATGAACATTAAGGTATTTGTGAATGGTAATATTTGAAACCAGACTCGAGTGCCACGTGCGACTCTCGCACGAAGAATGTAATTTATTTGTAAATGTTAGTATTCTTTTTTCTTCTTGTTTGTATGTCACCATTTTTTTGAGTGTTAAATAGAAGTTATTGCTGTGTTCCATCATTGGAGTTGCTTCATTTCGTCAAAGAAGTATTACAGTCTTAATTATTTTGGAGGCACCGACCGAGATCGAATAATCGTGCGTATTTTTATTTCATTAGTTCATCACTGAACATAATATTATTAGTGATACCAGATTATTACTTCCTGTTAATATTGAATTGCTTTATTTTATTAGTTCATCACTGAACGCAATATTAGTGATACCAGGTTATTACTTCCTGTTGATATTGAATTGCTTTATATTATTAGTTCATCACTGAATGTAGCTTCCTGTTGATATTGAATTGTCTTATTTTATTAGTTCATCACTGAACATAATATTAGTGATACCAGATTATTACTTCCTGTTAATATTGAATTGCTTTATATTTTAGTTCATCACTGAACGTAATATTAGTGATATCAGGTTATTACTTCCTGTTAACACTGAACTGCCTTATTTTATTAGTTTATCACTTGAACGTAATCTTAGTGATACCACTTTAATGCCGTTTCTACTAGAGCTCAAAGGAAAAGAAAAATAGTTGAAGAGAAGATCTTGGAACCGATGAAGGAAGAAAATAAATCATCCAAAGATATCTTTGAAGAAGAAGTTAAATCACCGGAATTAAACGTGGAAGATTTTTACGAAAATTTGAAAAACGTAAAAGAAATTAATATTGAGAATCATTTTGCAATGCAACGTTATCATCATCTTTCGGCTTTCGATTTCATATCAAAGCCGCTACTAATAGACGAAGAAAACAAATGTCGAAAGCAAATGACAAATGAATATTATCCGAAAGGCACAGATGAACTGAGGAAAGGCTTTGCTGTGAAATATAGTTGAGAAACTGGCCCGCCATGGAAGAGATCTAGGCGCCGCCAAAAAAAAAAAAAAAAAGGGAAGACTAATTTGAACACTGTCTTTTTTCTTCCTATTTAAATGTAGTGTAAAAATATTTGTTTAAAACTTAAAATTTTCGGCCTGAAAATTTGGAAACTTATGAGAGAAGTTATCTTTTCTCTTTAAGCAATTGAGCAAGCCGAGCTTATAGACTTTCGAATTTTACAGAACTTTTCCCTTTGGCAAAAGTCTCTCCATTGGGGGAGAGGTTGTAACAACTTTAAATAATATTAAAATCTTGTAGTTTAAATAATTTAAATAGATGAACATTAAGGTATTTGTGAATGGCAATATTTGAAACCAGACTCGAGTGCCACGTGCGACTCTCGCACGAAGAACGTAATTTATTTGTAAATGTTAGTATTCTTTTTTCTTCTTGTTTGTATGTCACCATTTTTTTTAGTGTTAAATAAAAGTTATTGCTGTGTTCCATCATTGGAGTTGCTTCATTTCGTCAAAGAAGTATTACAACACTAAATAAAATACCTTGTTACTGAAGAAACGATCATTTTAGTATAAATTTGTACGATCAGCAATTTGGCTCCATTTCTGCACATTTGCTTGGCATACATCCTCAAACTGAAACATTCCTCATAGATACATCGTTGATCTGATGCCAACCTGGCGAATCATTATTTATTATACTTTTCCTTTCATTACCGCATATTTATCAAAACATGACAACTTGAGTAATGACTCATGTAGCGATACCTAAACATTTTTTTTTTATGTTAACATTTGAATAATAAAGGAGTGTGGTAACCTTTTATGTTGATAGTACACTTGGCGATGATTACAGATTTCAGTTAAATGCACTAAAAATGTTGACGAGGAAAAATTTACCAAAAATTTCTTTCCATGTGCTAAAAATAGATTTTGTTGATGATACTCATAGACCCAAAGATTACATTTAGGGCTATTTGAATTAAGAATAACTGATTTGTTATTTGCATAAACCCAGAACCAGTACCAGGGCTCGTATGGCCATCCCAAGTCACAGAATTTAGGACTCACAGAGACTGCATCAGGCGGTAAGATATCTAACGCCGGCCCTCAATACAGCTTAAGTATATGTGGGAATTGATTTAGTCAGAACTCAAGCCTGAAAGTTTTACACACAATACCTATTAACTACATATAAAAATAAGATGTGTTACAGTTCTTATGCTAGAAATGTATTTTAAGCTTAGTAAATTAACCAAGAAATCAAGTTATTGTTCTTACTGGAAGGAAAAGGATGTTCTGTAGAGACATTAGGTACTATGGAAGCAGGAAAGGTGAAAAATATGCAACACCTTCACCGGGAATCGAACCGCGATTGGTCAATACGCGCTGAGCGTGCAGACTACTATACCACGAAGGCTCGCTAGAAGGGCGGAGGAATAACTTATATACTCCCCCCTCCTTTTAAAGGGTGACTGAAGCATGTGCAAGGAATAGACATAAGTATAATAAATAACTAAATTAATACAATTCAGGCTTAATTGTCTCAGTATGCGATAGAAGCAAGATAAAATTTAACGAAACAACTTGTCGTTAGTCGCCAAGCTCATGATGCATAGCCAAATACGTATAGCGAAGGATAGCTAAATTTGACGATAACAGCCGCTAATTTTAAAGGATTTCTAATATCGCAAAACAAAGGTGCAATTTTCCAGTTAGCGGATTTAGTAAAGAAATGTGGAGAAGCGGTAATAAATGAAGATGATATAAAAGAAGTTTTCATTGTGATGACAATGCTTCTCAATCACCAATCAATTAAATGAATGGAGAAATCTGTAGTATGGTTCTAGATCCAGAAATTATCGCTACCGATAGTGACGAAGGTGACAGAGAAGTTACTGAAAACGAGAAAATTTCGATTCACAAGTTAGTCGGAATCCTCAAAACAGCAGTTATAGGACTTCAACAATGTAACTGAACAAGAAATTACACTGGTTACCATAAATTAAGGAAAAATCCCGATAACTGAAAAAGTTACATGTAGAATTTTATAAAACTTACCCACAATATACAACACACAGTAAGGTATAAAATAACATAAGAAGAAATTACCAGACAATTATGGTAGTATAGAAATTAGCACGTGTATAAAATGAACAAATCGAAGATGTCAGTTTGCTATAGTAAAAGTACCTTCAATATGGAATATAATCACTTCTAGAAGCAATAGAGCACATTCAGCGTTGCGTGATGCTTTCAATTATGCGGTCTATCAGTTCCATAGGAAGCGAGAGCCATTGCTCTTACAAAGCAGTTGCAAGCGTGGCAAGGGTCTAAGGGGGCGGATTGAGAGCAGCTAGACGTCTCCCTAAGGCATCCCGAACATGCTCGATAGGATTCAAGTCCGGGGATCGAGCTGGCCACTCATTGCGCATAATTGTTTCCTGTTGAAGATAATCATATATGATGCAAGCCCTGTGTGGTCTTGCATTGTTGTCCTGTAACAAGAAAGCATCACGTATTGCCCTGGCATATGGGCACATGTAAGCATCGAGGATGTCATCTCTATAAACATGAGCATTAACGGTTCCCCTTGGAAAAACATGGAGGTCTGTGCGTCCACCCAAAGCGATGCCACCCCAAACACAGACACTGCCTCTTCCGTATTCATCTCTTTCACAGATGTTTGACGGATGATAACAGGTTCCAGGTTCTCTCCACATCAAACAATGCCTACTATCGCTTTCTAGACTAAACCTGGACTCATCCATAAACAGAACCACCTTCCATTGACAGGCGTCCAGTGGACTTGTTGTCGTGCCCACTGAAAACGGTCCCTCCTATGGCGTGGCGTGAGCGGCACACAAATGGCTGGTCGCCTCGCATACAGATCACCTTCATGAAGCCTTCTACGTACAGTTGACGTTGACATCAACCTTCCGGTGGCTGCAGCAAGGAAGGATCTAAGAAGAGTCGGAGTAGCGGTTCTATTCCTGCGTGCACATAATGTCAAATATCGGTCATCGGTGCTCGTCGTAGCAGTTGGTCGTCTTTGGCCGAACCTCCTAGGTGCCGAATCTGTGATTTGAAATTGCCTCCAAAGTCTATGAACCCAGAAGGACTCACATTTAGCCATCTGGCCACTTCTGTTTGACTTTGTCCTGCCTCTAGTCTCCCAATGGCTTTCTATAGTAGTTCTGCAGGCAAATGATGCCTGGAGATCATTGTTACAAATTGGCTATCTCAGATTTCTGATGCCACTATCACAGTGAAATATGTGGGCTTGCTCTCAAACATCAATTTTATGCTCCTCGCAGATGACGTATTCCGAGTGCAGCGCCACTAATCTGCATATTGGAGTTTTACTCAGCTACTCTTACTTGGCAACATATTCAAATTTTACACAGTTTGGCTTATTTTTGAGGGAATTATCGCTATTTTTGTGATTTTTTCTTAATTTATGATAATTAGTGTATCTCTGTCAACAGAATTAAAGAGAAAGTATTAGCACAAAAAAACGAAGCAACTTAAAACAACTTACATTGAAAGAGATGTTTAATAAGGTAAACAAATAAGTTTTAAGCTTTTATTTTGTAAATTTTGATACTCTTTAGATCATAAATACGTCATTATTTCATAGATTGCGATTTCATATTTTTAATTTTATAATTTCTACATGCCATCTTACTAGATTTAAACTGATGGTCTATTATCCGGAAAAATCCCAAATCCGGAATCGCCAAAGTCCCGACGAGTCCGGATTTCGGACTATGCACTGTATTGCTCTGATCAACAAATTGGTTAACGTAATCAAAATACTGCAGAATAGAATTTTAAGCTGAAGTAAAATTGACAAAGTTAAAATAGGGTAAAGAAATGGGCAGATGGAAGAGACATGTTACCAATTAAGGGTTTAAATCACTAAGCAGCATGGTTTTGGTTTAAGACTGCCATGTGTGAAGTAGCCCAACACATAACTTTGGAATAGATCAAAGTCTGTATGAAACTAAATTTGGTCGTACCGCTAAAGCAGGTTTAAGAATTTACTTGCCAATTGATACTTTTTGAGGAATTATAAATGAAGATCTTGCTGTGTAAAGATAATGTCTACTCTCAGATAATAATCACAGTCAATAATGAAGATATAGATTGATGAGAATAGGAAAGTTGAATGGGCGATTCAAGTGAAGATTCGGAGGTAATAACTATTGCAGCACAATCAAGAAAAGAAATAGGAGTGTTGGGCAAACAGAACAGGAAGGAACATAATGATGAAAAGGAAAAAGCAAAACATTTCAATGACATTAAAATGGAAGACTGTGAAGAAAGCAAGGAAGATTATCTTTTGCATTGGATACAGTCTCAGAAATATTCAAGAAGTTCAATGCTCTGGGTAAACTGTCACCAAATAATAATAATAATAAAAAAAAAGCACTGCTTTTAAACTTAAAATCTCAAAATACTAATGTAGTAGAAACCATTCAGATAAGAATACCAGAGGGAAATAGGGGTAAAGGTAATAGCAAGATATTGCAGGTGTTATAATTTCTTAGGAAAATGAAAATTTATATTAACTAGGTACAAAACTTACGTTAACTAAATACTATATTAGGTATAAAACACAGCATTTTAAGCTAACTTTTAACCAAGGAATCAATTTACTTTCTACAGTGAGCTTTTATTTTATTCAATAAAGTTCCAGATATTAAAACAAGTCTAAGCGAATGTGCCCGTAAGAATTCTAATTCAGATGGTCATTTCAACACTGCAATTGTACAAACAACTATAAGTTAAATTGATAAAATGTAAACATTCAAACACATTTTCTAATAAAACATGCTTTTACACAGACCCCCCTTTTTTTTTTAAAATAAAACTGCTAATGTATGTAATTACATGTACTTTATAACTGACATTAAAATTATACTAGAATTTGGGATTTATACCTATCAAGCTTAATTAATTACACTGACCAAATTCTATTGGTGATTATTAATATTTACTGTTAAGTGCTGATTATTTTACATTATTTATCACATTAACTAAAAGACATTATTATTACCAATAGCCTGTTATTATTAGTACTAAATGGATTTTTTGCTTTGACTGTAATATATATATATATATCATGCAGTTTTGATAAGCACATTGTATAAAAGTAATCAACTCAAATAAAGAAATAATGTTGAATGGAATGTTAATTACAGCCTTCACTGAAGAATGCAACTTACGTGTCACCATCTTTGTCTTGGCTGAAAACATCTTGCCACAGAAGTTTTGTGCTTTTTTGGGGAGAGTCCCCACTAAAAACTTGACAGGAATCAAATGAATAGCAATCTGAACTTAATGGCGAGAAAGCATCTGTATTAGCATCTGTTATGAAACCACTATCACATGTATTTTGCTCAGATTTTGAAGGCTGCAAACCAGATTCAGATGGTGTAAGGCTTGATATGTTTTCACTGGTTGAAGAAAGTGTGCTACTTATTTCTCCGGATTTATAACCACAATCTGAAACAGAATCAAATGTCATAGATATGCAGCTATCAGTTTCTGAGCTTAGAATTTTGGCCATAACTTTTCTTTTGTCTTCTGCTGATAATTCACATACTATTTCTTCTTTTCTTGTTTTCTGCTTTTGTTCCATTTTTAGTCTTTTTTGGATAAAAGATTCTGGAGGGAAAAAAAAAATCTTATAAGTATAAAAATACATTAAACAAAAAGTACAATTAATATTTTATGAACAGCTGAAAATATTTTATTGATTGTATATCAAGAAATAAAAAAGATCTAACTACTCCAAATCATTACCACAACCACATTTCTTATTCAATGAAACTCATAAAATTTTCTTTGATATATATGTAATAATTCAGTAGATGATTTCTATTAATTGTAATAAATTTAGGATGCTCGGGAGGGATGACTCCAATTATTTTTTAATTATGGCAGAGATAGTTATACATG
Organism: Stegodyphus dumicola; assembly: GCF_044657685.1. Classification (NCBI taxonomy): domain Eukaryota; kingdom Metazoa; phylum Arthropoda; class Arachnida; order Araneae; family Eresidae; genus Stegodyphus; species Stegodyphus dumicola. The sequence continues at coordinate 157,769,388 of NC_140771.1, read as the reverse complement.
TGGCTGACATACAGAAAGAATGTGTAGCAAAAGAAACTTGCAGACACTGATGTAGATAACAAGACAAAATTTGTCTTGATAAACAATTCTGAGGAGGATTTTCACATCACTGTGGCACCCAACAATAACATATCCAACCACATAAGCACCCAACAATTTTTCACAGCATATGGCATTTTTTTCAGGATACATGGAAAAAAGGATGAAGGAAAAAGACGGCAAAAGGATGAAGCGGAGCAGCAAAGCAATACACCGTAGCACCAGCAAAGTGGGAAAAAATACTGCAAGATAATCACAGTGGTGCTTATAAACTTAATTTTTTTGTTTAAAGGAAGTGGGAAAAAATACTGCGAGATAGTCACATTTATGTTTATAAACTTGATTTCATTGTTTAAATTCTGGATTTGCAATTGGATATGAGCTGTCGCAATGTCGGAGGTTTATGTAAGCAAGCATGAAGTGAAAAGACACAGTCCATAAAAATTATTATAGACAATTTAGGACAGAAAGAAGAGGTAGCCAAATAAAAATGGAGAATACAAAGGACTATTGCTCAAATTAAAGTTAATAGTTGCGAGTTACATAATTTACATCTTATACGAACACACACACATATATATATTGCTACGGATTTTGTATTATATATAAATAACTTAAGTGAAATAAAACATAAAATTGTAGAATCTCTTGTGGAAGGTAACATGAAAAATCTCTTGTCAAAACTGGCAATGGTTTTGGCGTTAGTTTTTGTCACCAAACTTAGCAAGAAATTGCCAAATGTCGCCAAAACTGTTGACATTTTAGTCTGAAACCAGTGTAAATATAACTGGTCCTACCACATGTAACTGTAACCGTATCCAGTTGTACATAATTGTAAATGTGCATACTTTCCAGCAGTTTCAAAAAAATACATTAGAGAAATTTCTCTGCATTTGGGAAAAACTATACATGATTTGTAAGCTACTGCCAAGCTGGCGAATATTTTGGTGACCGCTTGTGATGATCTGGCTCGATCCCTGTGTGACTGTAACTGGTCTGATCCCCATACGTAATCCTAACTGTATATGCTTTCCAGCAATTTTGAGAAATCAAAGGTACTGGAAATTTCTTGTCTGCTGAGGAAAAATTACGTAAGATCAGAGAAAGCATCAGTCCTCAGTTTTTAGTTTAGAATTGAGTACTGAATACTGAAAGATGTCTGGACGAGCTTCACTGTTTAGATGCATTTTGCACTACACCGCGTGTAATTAATCTTAGCAGTTTGAAGGGGTAACTACTGATTATACTCTGTCATAACGAGAAAAGCTGTAAGAGTACTTCTGTGAAAAGTTTCAAAACTGTAAAGTGTTTTTTTTTTTTTTTTTTTTTTTTTTGTGGGGAATAAATTTTATCAAGCTATCCTTGGTTCTTTGTGTATTTAATCCATTAAGAACCCGTATGTATGTGGTGATGGTTTATTTGACAAGATTCCAAGTTTGTCAGAAGGTTCATTAGAAGAAGGTCTAACTTTAAAATTAAAATGTAAAACACAAAACTAAACACATGATGATAAGCCAACATCAAATGTTGATCACGAACAAGCAGGAACAAGTATAGGCGTAAGTATAGGCGTAACAGAATCTCTCGGCTAAAAGTTCAAGTCATTATACTCATACTACAACGTGTGCACACGGGTACAATGCAGCAAACACGGATACTGCATGCAAATGTCAAAAATGCAAATATTCTCGTCGGACTGCAAATATCCTGCCACAGTACTCCTCACACGTGCCAAAGGCAAGAGAGGTCAGAGATACCCAAGGTTAAACTTAACTTTCTGCCGGAAGGAGTAGTCTGCACTGGAGATATAGTACCAATTAGTTTTATTGTAGGAGTCTGCTCAGGAATAGGAACCGATAATAACAGTATCTAAACTAAATATTTCAAGTGATCTATGCTGATCACAGATTCTTTTCCTCTAATAAGAAGGGTAAAATTTATATTAGCTCTTCTTGGTACTTCAAATGTTCCATTATACGGGCGAGTCTATGGTGATCTTACGGGTGCATGAAGCACTTCGCCACACATATACTACATTTTTGGTGTCATAAGTGGGACTGAATACCGGTGACAAGAGCCATGGAGGAGCAACTAACACAGTTTTTGCTACATTCCAAGAAAAATGATAGTGAGCTGTCAACATCTTTAAAGAGGAGGTGAAAGCAGAATAGAAAAAGATGGAATGGGCAGTCAAGTCAGTTCAAGAACACATCAAAACGGGCCATGAAAAGAGAGAAGCAAGTAAAGAGAAAATAAAATGAGAAATTACAGCCATCATAGAAAACAAATTCGAGGTTATTAAAGGCAGAATAGACAAGGTAGAAAATAAAGTTACAGAAAATGAAAAAACTGTTTCTGCAACCCCAACAACAAATCAGAGAAAGAGTTTCTGCTGTCACATTGACAGCTTGAGAAAACGCATAGTTACAGCTGGACACAATTTTGATGCCTTTAAATTCATACCTAAACCCTCCCGACTCTTCTAAAGCTAGCCATGTATGATCGAAAGACATCCTGGCAAGTGTGCAAAACTTCATTCTCTATAGTAGCAAATATAAAAGATGGCACTCTGAAGCTAAGCTTGCGCTCCTCTGAGAGCAGATGCATCAGATATCCGTTCAAACCTTGTCCAAAGTTTTGCTTGTGGTTTTGAAGCTGTATCCAATAAGTTGAAGTGTTTCGGTTAGAAACGTTGAACAGAATGTAGCAGGCCTAAGCTAAAATCTCGTCTCTTCGTCCATGAAAATATTTCAGGAGCTTGTCATGGATGTTAAAAGACTGCCTCATCTTGCCGTCTTGCGTATTCAAGAGTCCTGGCTAGGGCATTGCTCATTTTTCACATACTCTTGCTTCAAAAATACCTAATGTCTCTACAAAGTAAATGACTATTTTGGCAAATGCCAAGCTGGCAATGAATTTAGCAACTACCTTTTTGATAACAAATTTGGTTATTGCAAACTTTGTGACCATTTGCAACATTTTGGTCCAATCCCTATGTAACTATAACTAGTCCATCACTATGTAACTGTAACTGTGTATACTTCCTAGCAATTTTGAGAAACCAAAGGAATTTTCTTGATGCCTGGGGAAAAACTATTTAAAACCAAAGAGAGCACCAGTTCTCAGTTTTTAGTTCAGAGTTGGGTTCGAAGCATTGACAGATATCCATGCGAGCTTTGCTCTTTAGTCACTTAGCGTTGCATTGTGCTTAATATTGGTAACTATTGATTGTGCTCTGTCATACTGAGAAGAGCCGTACGAGTACTTTTGCAAAAAGTTCATCAACTGGAAAATGTTTCGGTTGATCTTTACAATATGGTAACTGGTAGTTTGGCGACATTTTGGAGGCGATAAAGGTTACTACCTGGCACTTTGGTAATAATGTGAATAGTACTCAGTTTCGATTACGCATTATTTTGTATGAGGGAAATGAGAGATCATGGGATATGTCATGTGATATTAATGGACGAATTACGGTTCTTTAATCGGAAAAGGGGGGAAATCGGGAAAAAATCTGGAAATTTTGTATTTGGCTTTATTCCGTGTTGTGTGAAACAGTGTTCGTGAATTTTTGGATCCCATGGCCGTAACTAAAGTGAATTCGAAATGGGTATTTATGTATGTATTAATTTAATGTATGTGCTCATTTATATTTGAAGTAGTGTTTTTGAATTTAATTATATTTTAATTAAATGATAGTTATTTTGTGAATTTTATGTTTGTAGGAATTTGGTATACGTTTTAGTTGAAGTAAACGTGCATGGAAATAATTTAAATATCTGACAATAAGTATTTGTAATGGTTGCGGTATGAATTCGTTGGTGACGTGTATAATGTAATAGATGATTTAGAGGTAAACGTTTTTGGATATTTTATTTATTTTATATGTGGAAATGTTCATTACGTTTTCGCGATCAGGTAATTTCATATACGTTCTTTTTACCGGGTTTAAAGATTGAGAAAATTGTCATGTATTTTCGTGAAATTTTTCTAATTTATGAGAAAAAAGCAGTGTACATGGATATAGTGAAGAGTGTGCGCAATGCCATTTTTGTGCAATTCTGGGATTTTTTTTAAGTAAAAATAAATCGGCGTGTACATGGTTTAGTGATATTTTAATTAAATGATAGTTATTTTGTGAATTTTATGTTTGTAGGAATTTGGTATACATTTAAGTTGAAGTAAACGTGCATGGAAATAATTTAAATATCTGACAATAAGTATTTGTAATGCTTGCGGTATGAATTCGTTGGTGACGTGTATAATGTAATAGATGATTTAGAGGTAAAAGTTTTTGGATATTTTATTTATTTTATATGTGGAAATGTTCATAATTGGAAAGGGTAAATACTTTTTCGCGATCAGGTAATTTCATATATGTTCTTTTTACCGGGTTTAAAGATTGAGAAAATTGTCATGTATTTATTTTCGTGAAATTTTTCTAATTTATGAGAAAAAAGCAGTGTACATGGATATAGTGAAGAGTGTGCGCAATGCCATTTTTGTGCAATTCTGGGATGTTTTTTTAAGTAAAAATAAGTCGGCGTGTAAATGGTTTATGTGTATGTGTTATTTTGAAAAACGCGTAAGGAGTATGGTATTGTGCACTTTTTCCCAATTTTGCAGTGAATATTTGTCATGATTAAGCAGTTTTGTTAGATAAAATTTCTAGCATAAGTGTAATTCGGCTAGTAGATTGTTGGAAGAAGTGTTCGTGTTCAGTAGATAAAAAGAAAAGAAACATGTCTTTACTTCGTGAAGACAAAATGGCGGCGGGAAAAAAAAAATAGAGGGTTGTTGTAGGAGAGTTGGTCGCCAAATTTTCGCCAAAAAAACGCCAAGTTACCATAATGTAAAGATCAACCAATATTTCTTTTGGGAAAATAAATTTTATCAAGCTATCATCAGTTCTGTGTGTATTCATTCCATTTCAAACCCACACACACCTAACAATATACACATGATCAATTGAATATCAGTTGAAGCATCATTTTATATAATCAACCTGATTACAGCATAAAGAAGTTTACCTACATTATGAGCTAAATTATAAAAAGTGTTATGTATCAGTAATTCCAATCAATAAACTTTATATTTTAATTTTTAATGTTTTAATAAGGAAACATGAAAACTTTAATGCACATCGATACAAGGTCATGTATAAAATGTTTCTTTAGGAAGACAGTGAACATTGATACAGTCAAAAGTCTTTAATCCGGACTCATCGAGACTTCGGATTATCAGTTTTTCCGGATTATAAATCATCAGTTTAAATCTGGTAAGATGGAATGCAGAAATTATAAAATTAAAAATATGAAACCATAATTTATGAAATAAAGAGCAATTATGATCTAAAGGGTATCAAAATTAAAAAAAAAAAAAGCTTAATATTTATTTGTTTACTTTATTAAACATTTCATTAAAAGCACGCATGTGTAAAGCATACATCACGCATAGTCAAAATTAGAAAATTGCAACCAGAAAACTATTTGATGTGTATTCGTGATATTTATAATGAATTTGATTTAAATCATATCAAAGACAGAGCACATCGAGATGAAATACTACATTTAGTAAGGACTTATAAGCTGAATAAAATAAAAACATCTGCCCTGAAGATAAGGATAGTGCTGACAGGTCAACTTCCAGTTCATTGCATGCCACGACTCCCTCCTTCCCCGCAGAGCAGCGTGAAATTGATAAACAGATTTCGGAATGGTTAGAGAAACAAAGGATATGCCTTTATCCAATTTTGCAGCAATTCCACTAAACACGCTTTCGCTTTGTAGATCCTTTGGCAGCTCCAGAATCGGAAATTCTTTTTGACATAATCGAAAGTTCAAGCTTATTTTTTATAAAATTGCTCTAACAGTCTGCAAAAAATAATAAGCCAGATCCAATTTGAAGATTAAGGAACAACGCGATCTGCAACATTAACTGAAATAGATAATTAGATAATTTTAGCTTAGCTTATACCATCCGTTAAACATTCAACGTGCATGTGTAAACGTGTTATACGCATGCGTAAAGGTATTATGTGCATGCATAAATGCATTATGCGTTTACGTATATACTATAAAGTAATTTTAAACTGAAATCCAAACTTAAACGTAGAATTACCTTTCAAGACTTCCAATTAGTAATTTTAAACACCCAAATTGCAACACCAAGAAAGACAAGAAATATCACAACAAAATTTATTTAGTAGATAACATGTTGATCAAGTATCAAATGATTAAATTTATAGACTTCTGTGAAGTGTGGTTCCTTCCAGAATCAGTAGCCATAGTAGCCGCCATTGTTGGAGATCACCGTTGTCACACGCCTCGGCATTGATTCAAAGACACTTTGGATGTGTTCTTGGGGTACAGCAGACCAAGCAGCTTCCACACAATGCCAAAGTTGATCTGGTGTGGCAGCTTGGGATGTAATCTGGGTCAATCGTTCAGCAACCATGGATCACATGTTTTCTATCGGTGAAAGACATGGACAGTGAGCCAGCCAGGGAAGCAATTCAATTCTTCATCAATCTACCCATGGACAATGTGTGCCACATGTGGTTGCGCATTATCCTGTTAAAATATGGCTGTGGGCAAGCCCTGAAGGTAAGGAAGGACAACTAGCTCCAACACCTCAGAGATACAGCGCTGGCTGTTTAAAGTATCGGCAATGCATAGAGGAGTGCGAAAGTGATATCCAATACCGCCCATACTATAATACACCGTGCAGGATGAGTGTGACGGTGCATAAAGCAACTGTTCAGCATCCTCTCTCCACGGTGTCTCCAGACTCGAATCCGACCATCGTGGTGTTGCAGACAGAAGCGTGATTCGTCAGTAAAGACAACTTCATTCCATTCTGCCGTCCACATCCTTCTTTCATCGCACCATTGGCGGCAGGGATGTCTGTGGTTCTGCATCAAGGGTAGGTGAAACAATGGACTCTTGCGGACAGACCACTCTGCTGTAAATAGCGTCGAATGGTACGCGCAGACACTGGATGATGCGTTACAGACTGAATGTGCTGTGCTATGGTTCGTGATTTGATTGAGCGATCCGCTACTCCCATGCGCACAATGCTCCTGTCATCACGTGAAGTGGTCCATTGAGGTGGATGCAATCGAACACGTCGGTCTGTCGTACCCTCCTGCATCCAATGGTCACACATCCACATTACAGTTGTTTGGTTTTGTCAACACGACTACCGATTTCCCTGAAAGATAATCCACACTCTCGGTAGGCCACTATCCTTCCTCTGTCAAACTCAGATACTTGATCAAACGATGATCGCTGTTTACTACAAGGCATAATTGATTGCTTTTTTTTGAAAAAAAAAACCACAAGAACACAATTGCCAAACTTGAAATCATCGAAAACTCCAAGCCTTATATAGCGGTTTGAAATGGCGCCACAGGCGCGCGTGATGTGTGTCTGCGCTGAAATTCTAATCATTTGCATTTCTCACCTCCGCTAATGCATGTTGTAAATTTCATGTTATTTGCATGCTTCCATCAGCATGTAGCATTTATGGTGGGCAGCAGTGTATATCGATGTATACATGAACAAAGGGAGTGCGCAATGACAAGTTTGTGCAATTTTCGGATGTTTTTTTAAGTGAAATAGGTCAATATGTACATGGATAAAGTCAAGAGAGTGTGTGTTGCCTAGTTTGTGCAATTCTTTGACTTGTTATTTTGTCTTTGTGTAGCAATGGTTTTTGGCACTAAAATCACCACTACGCAAATCCAAAATATGCAATATTATCAACTATTAAATAATTAGTTTATGCATGCTTCTATTTATAGTCTTTTGTGAAAAAATAATTTCATCTTTAGATCTAATATTCTTTATGAAATAGTCACAATATATTCATTAGTAACCAATGATTAGGAATTTTATCAATACATATGATAGAAAATAAACACATTTAATTAATATTTTAAATACAAAATTGTTAAAAACATCAACTATAAATATTTTTCATTGATTGTTAGGAAGCTTATGAAATCACTGTTTAATTTAAAACTTCTTATTACACATAAATTTTAATGTTCTATTTCAATCAATGCCAACTTGTTGTGTAAAGTGTTTTATTCACAGTTCATAAGTACCTGATTTTGCTTATTTTGAAGATATTTCATTAATTTATGATTTGCAGTTGGGGGGGGGAGACACATATAGTACCCTTCCCTACAGAGGCATAGCTAGTATAGGGCTTTCAGCGCCCAAGGACAACTAACAATTTTGTGCCCCTTTCTATGTTTCCACAATGGAAAACAGTTCATTCTAAAATTTTTAGCATCAGTTTGGCGCCCCTTGAATATTGTGCCTTGAAACAGTTGTCTCCCCTTGCCCTAGCTACGCCACTGCTTCCCTATAACTCATGGTCCTTGGAGGAGAGTCAATAGTACGAGGTTCCTATATAATTTCCCTAATTTGATTTACATAACTCTATTACCAAAACTATAATAAAAATACCATGCAAGTTAGTGCTTAGAAGTCTATCAAAATATGGGCATACAGGTACAGGTCCTTCTTCATTATGAGCAAAAAAACATGCAAGACTAGAAAGCAATGATCATATTTATACACTACAGCAGTAAAGTGAATGAGAAAGCAGCATCATCTGTTGACAAAAATAATGAAAATTGAGAAATTTAGTTACCAGAATTTTAAAAGCAGTTAGAAGGACTGGAATGGACTTACAGTTATTAACTAAGCAAAATAAGTCTTTGTGAATGTGAAAAGCTTCAAGAAAATGCAATCCACCAATGGAAGAAGTGTTTCAGATAATTTTTGCAAATCTAAATTTGTGATTAAATTTCAAACTATGACTAGCTATCGAAGAACTGTTAATTTTGCCTTTTCAGACATAAGATTTATGCTCCTTGATACGAAACCTTAATGCTTTTTAAGTTTACCCGATATATCTCAAATCACATTGACACAATATGCTATAAATTCTCAAAGAACTAAGGTCAGAAATTGAATCTAAGAATCAAACCATGAATTTTAGCAATAAAATCCATGGTTTGATTCTTAAATTCAATTACTTATCTATGGTTCCATTATTTTATGAATAAAATTCATGGTTCGATGCTTAAATATTGCAGTATTGCAAATTTCTTTGCTCCTGATGAAGAGGGACGTGTACCTGTTTGCCCTCAAAATCAAATGAATTGACTAAATCTATGCCAAACACAAGGTTGTTGCTTTGCTAATTTTATGTTTCACTTTGGTATGTTTCTTTTCTGTTTTCAAGTCTATTATTTGACGATATTCATACAGTTCTCTTGATTGATCTACATTCTTTTCAACAAAAATAACATTGTTGCATTTCTTGCGCGGGTTTGTGTGATTTTGAGAGATTAACGACGGCACCTGATGAAGTATTTACTCAGGATAGCTCCAAAATCATGTTACAGTCATTGAAAAACAACTATAAACATGTTAAAACAATCAGCAACACAGCCTTCAGGCTATAACGGTGAAGACAGCTTCATGGAAAAGCCCCAAAGTACAGCCCGACTCGGTTTGGTCATTCTCGGAACTATACGTACTCCAGCCTTCACGCTATAACAGTGAGAACAGCTTCATGGCAAAGCACCAGAGTACAACTCCCAACTCTCCATGCTACAATTTGCGATACACTCATTAGACTCCAATGATCAACTCGAGACTAGACTGAGGATCAACTCGCTACACGAGGCACTGGCTGACTGACTCACTATATTTTACTTTAGCCAAATTTTATTACGACCATATTTAATAATTTGCTGATTTTACACATTCATATTTTCAGTTTAAAACACTAAACTACCACTTTTCAATTTATGGAAATTAGTATTAAAACTGCTCTGAAATGCATTTGTTTAAAAATTACAGATATAACTAAAACGGGGAAAGTACAGAATCGCCCACTGCTTGGCGCGTTTTTAAGAATTGCAAATACTCAGTGCCCATGTACACATCAACCTATTTTCACTTAAAGAAACATCCCAGAATTGCACAAAAATGACATTGCGCAGACTCTTGACTTTATCCATATACACTTCGACCTATTTTCACTTAAAAAGTCAAAGAAAATTGACGAAAATCCAATTCTTCTTACTCTTGTATGGAAGAGGCACACGTTATAAACTGATTAAATTAACACATAATGATCAAACCTACTACCTAGCTCTTTTGTTTACAAAACTCTATTTTTAATATATAGATATTATCAAATGAAAATACCAGTCTCTGAAATTGAAGAAAATTGATTTATTCCAGTCTTACTTTATATTCTTTAGCAATAGTTTCTTAAACATAAATTAAAAAAAAAAAAGTCTAAACTAGTAAAGCTGAATAAAGGGGGAAAAAAATTGAAGATCAAGTGTAATTACTGAAAACAAATAATCAAATCCGTAGATTCTTGCTAAATGAAAATTTAGCTATGAACAAGTAAGAATAACAGGATGTCAGTTGAAGAATTCCCAGGTATTCTATACCGTGCTTACATTTCTAGGAAAACAATATATAGGTCAACCGTAAACATTTGATAACACTATATACAAAATTTCAATGCTTATCATCAAGTACTTTAATAGAAAAACTATGGGTTAAAAATTAAGGTTATGTCTAAAACCAATAATTACCTTTTGTTAGATCAAAACATCATTTCAACATTAAAGAAAGTCTGCTTCTTAAAAAAAACCATGGAAATAAAGTGTTATCAAAACAGGTATGTCAAAAGGTAAAATTTCCGTTATTATTATCAGTAACGTAAACATAAAATTATAAAAAGTGGAAGTTCCACAAACTAGGAAGAAATAATCCACTGAACGAAAGCAAGATAACGTCTTGGGAAAAACCCAAACATTGGAAATCACTTTTCAGCTCGTTACGGTTAGGATCGTACTCATAAATTCAATTTTAAAGTTGGAAACGTAAGTCAAAATTTCATTCATTACATTAAAATAAATAGTTATCGGCATTTTAATAACTAGCTTATGAGTCTCGTAGATTAATAATATAACAAGAACCAATATAACACGAGCCAATTCATTTGAGAGAGGAATGAATGACTTTTATTGTCATATATTTCCATTTAGGCTCCTCTATTTACTGATGAATAGCCTCTTATTTGAAAATATTGAAATTATGAGGCTAAGTAAGGAAAATATTACTTTTCAAACTAGTTTTAAATTGAGCTTCTTAACCACGGAGTAAAATTTTCACTATCGTCTATTAAAAAAATTATTAAACATTTCAACTAACAACTATCTAACAATCCGCGATTCAATTCAAAGGAAGAAAGATCATTAAACATTTCAAAGTTTTGAGTAACATCAAAGAACAGAGATAAATGGGTGTACCAGTTACATTGCTCACATAGCTTTGTTCTGATTGTCTAAATATTAGGACAAAGATTTCTCTAAGAATTCTAAAATAAAAGCTTTCAGATAATAATTTTGGGTAGAAAATTATATTATTGAATTAAGTAGCATACATTCATTTTTTTTTTTTATAAAAATAGGCTTCTTCTTCCCTTTTTAATCATTGCCTTTTATTTGTAACTTCTAGTTCTTGTTTTGTTTTCTCTTATTGTGAAACCTTTTTTTTTTTTTGTCTTAATACATGATAAATTCACTGAAAATGCTTGTTGAAGTAAGTAAATTACATGCAATAAATAAGAATAATTATTATGGATTTTTTACTGAATTATTTTTTACAACCGGAAGTAAAAAATTATCTAGATCAGAATTTATATCCTACTGGTGGCGTACCGAATTTTTCGAGGTCTTCATGCTTTCCTGTTCGCTGTTTTGCTTGCAGTTCAGTACTGTTTCTTTGAGTGACGTGTAAATGTAATGAGTGATGGATGTAACTTATATGTCATTTTTAAATTCTATTTACTTTCTTACATTCTGCTTTTTATGTGTTAGTTCTGATGATACAAATCTTGGTAAATGTGCTGATCCTTTATGTTCAGGTATAATTCGTGCAAAATTGATATACCAAAAAATATGTTGTGTGTTTGAATTGTAAATTTGAAACTTATGTTGTCGGCCTGCTTTTATTTAATTCAAATTCATTATTAATTATATGTTAAATGCAGATATTTAAGTGCAATGATCAGACTTAAATAATCAGCATATTTAAAATTGGAGAAATACTAGAACTTTTATTTTTAGAAAAGGCTGCTTCAGTTGAAATAGTATATGTATTTGAACTGAAACATTCATTCATGTAAACTTATTTTCATGTTGTTAGTAAACATTGTTCTTTATATTATTTTGCAGTTTAGGTATGAGTTCTTTAAATCATTGAATATGGCAGTATGCAGTAAATTGAAAATTTATTTTTTAAAATTCTATAGCTATTTAAAAAATATAAACAGATGATCAAAATGTTATGTATCATTAAAAATGTATTATAATATATTAAATTTTGTCAATAAAATATCTCGAAACTGAATTGCAGGAAGTTAAAATTTCTTTCTGGAATTAGGTTTTTCTTATTGAAATTAAGTTTAAATTCATTTTATTTTATCATAAGCTATTTAACATGAACTATTTATTTGTTGCATTTGATAGAACATATTTGAATAAGAAAATGCAATAAAATGGAACTTTTTCTCCCCTTTCCAAAACATTTATTCTAGCCAGTGTACTGATATATACAGTGGCTCCCAAAAGTATTCATACACTTATGATTTTATTGAAATAGGGCTCTATCCATTAACTAAAAGTAAGCTTTCTGAATGAGATTTTAATAATAAGATCTATAATCTATTTGTAACAGAATTACATGAAATATTTTTAAAATATAGCAAAACTTTATTTTTAAGAAATTAATAATAAAAATATGACAAACATTTGATCTCATAAAAGTCTTCATACACTTAAAAAGATCTTGACATATTAGTAAATATTTTCATTTTTCGTTAAATTAATATTTTTTAGGACATCCTTTATCATCCACAACAGCTTTTAAACATCGGAATAGATTTTACTAGTTTTTTTTTTTTGTAATTTCTGTATCAATATTCATCCATTCTTCCGTCATGACTGTTTTGAGTTCACTTTTCATTTTGATGTCGTGTTTTCGCACTCTAACTTCCGGTTCTTTCCAAGTGGGTCAAACGGGACACTCAAATATGAATATTTCACAAATATTCTGATAATAAACCTGTCATCACGTTTAGTTAATTTTCTCAGTCAACCTTTCCTTGTTTTCAATCTGATTTTCTTCTTTAAACCTCCAGTCATCTCCAGTGTTCTATGAGGTTTAAATCTGGTGACTGAGGTGGTGTTTTCAAAACCTGTGGATAATTACAGAGACACCACAGGCAAATGTTGAGAGCCATATGCTTAGGATCGTTATCATGATTAAAAATAAAGTTGTTTTCAAATACCCAAACTTTGGGCTGATAATTTTAAATTGTATCTTAAAATATTTGAATAAAGAGAATGATTCATTATACCATCAATAAATATCAAATTAATTTAGTCCTGATGCTGCCATGCACCTCCACACAAAAACACTTCCACTGCCATGTTTAACTGTTCCAAATAAGTTCTTAGAGTGAAGTTCCTAATTTTTTCTTCTCCATACAGTTATTCGACTATCGAAACCAAAAGTGTTAAATTTGCTTTTGTCAGCAAATAGGACATTATTCCAGTATGTTTCAGGTGTATTTGTCATTGATTTTGTGAATGAAAGCCTAAGCTTTCTGTTTTTCTCAATAACAAAAAATTGTTTACTGCAGAATGTCCATGTAATCCAGCTGCTCTGAGAACTCACCGAACAGTTCAGGTGATATTGAAGTAAAAAACTTTGCATTAAATTCTGCACAAACTTTTACAGCACTCAAATGTGGGTTTTTCACAAATTTTCTAATAATAAATCTCTCATCACGTTTACTTAACTTTTTCAGTCGACCTTTTCTTACCTTGTTTTCAATCTGATTTTCTTCTTTAAAGCGTTTTATCTCATACTGCGCTGTAGAATGAGATAAATGAATTAATTTAGCGATATTTCGAATTGATTTACCATTGCTAAAAATCATCTAATCTACCATTGAAAAATTATCAATTTTCGAATGTTGTTTGTAATTTCTTTACGACTGTGATTTTTCAATAATGAATAGAATATTATGAAGTAAACAATAAAAAATTAAAGCAAACAATTTTTTAAATGCCACTGCAGTGCAAAAATTAAGAAAAGCGGCAAACGATAATTCTAATTTTGATTTTATCCAAAAATATTTGAGTGTATGAAGACTTTTGTGAGATAAAATGTTTGTAAATTTTTTATTATTAATTTCTTAAAAATGAAGTTTCACTATACAGTCAAAAGTCATTAATTCGGACACCCATAATCCGGACCTCAAAGCTACAAACTTTCTGCGCATGCGCACAAGCGTTTACGAGAGCGCGTAAGACCTTTACGGCTGCGAATATGTTTGTGCGCATGTGCGTTTAATGTCTAACGGAGTTATACGCTAAGCTAAAATTATCTAATTCAGTTAATGTTGCAGATTGTGTTGTTCCTTAATCTTCAAATTGGATCCGGCTTATTATTTTTTGCAGACTGTTAGAGCAATTTCATAAAAGTAAGCTTGAACTTTCGATTATGTCAAATAGAATTTCCGATATATATTTACTAATATGTAATTTGTATCTACAAAGTGAGAGTATGTTTTGAAATCCGAAATCTGTTTATCAATTTCACGCCGCGGATTGGAAGTTGATCTGTCAGCACTATCCTTATCTTCAGGGCAGATGTTTTTATTTTATTTGGCTTATAATTCCTTACTAAGTGTAGTATTTCATCTTGATGTACTCGGTCTTTGATATGATTTAAATCAAGTTCCTCGTCATTATAATTCGCTTCCAATAGTGAAGAAAGTGACCCAGAGGTTATTGAAAATGAAAACATTTCGATTGACAAATTAGCCGGTATTCTCAATGCAGCAATTATAGGACTTGAACAGCGGAACTTTGTAACTAAACAAGAAATTATGTCTGTTTAGTAGAATTAAAGAGAAAGTATTATAACATGAAACGAAGCAACTTACATTGAAGGAAATGTTTAATAAAGTAAACAAATAAATATTAAGCTTTTTCTTTTTGTAAATTTTGATACCCTTTAGATCATAATTGTTCTTTATTTCATAAATTACGGTTTCATATTTTTAATTTTGTAATTTCTGCATGCCATCTTACCAGATTTAAACTGATGACCTATAATCCAGAAAAATCGATAATCTGGAATCGCCGAAGTCCCGACGAGTCCGGATTAACGACTTTTGACTGTATTTAAAAAATACTTCATGCAGTTTTGTTATGAATAGATTATAGATCTTATTATTAAAATCTATTCAGAACGATTACTTTTAATTAATGGATAGAGCCCTATTTAAATGAAAATTGTAAGTGTACGAACACTTTTGGGAGCCACTGTATTTTAGCATTTTATTATCTGCTGTTTATAATCGTATTTTAATTAATTTGATATAAATTCTTAATAATGCTAACTGCATTGTATTTTAAAACAGATTACTGATTTATTTAATTTTTATTAATTTGAAAAAGATGTATCACTTGTAGTACATGCAACATGTAATTATAGTAAAGCCAGTGTAAAGCACATAATATCTTTCATTAAGTTTTAAAGGTAAAATTTTACCATTAAATTAACAGAACTACTGCACATTGCCTACATGTGCATATCTGTACTATTATTTGAAACGGAACAAACCAGCCTTGTTTTAATCTCTAGAAAATTTTAGAAATAAATTCATGTATATGACTTTAAATTGATCGAAGCTATTTTAAAAATAAAATTAATTTATTAATGTAAGAATTTGTCTTTTTAAAGCCCATTCTTAATTTAGTGGATAATATTGTCAAAAGCTCGTAGTTTGATTCGCAATAAATGGTCCAGATGTATGACATTTCGATAGATTTTCCCTTGTGTAATATATATAAAAGCTAACTTCCCATGAAAAAAAAAAAAAAAAAAAAAAAACCTTCATAAAGGTACCCCTTACATATTTGATCATTATCGATTAAATAACAGCTACTCTGTGTAATCTTCCAGCATATATTTGGTTTGATTACATTTTTATAATGAAAGGGGTTACTAAATTGTTTTGGTGCTATTCCATTTTGAGGACCGTAAAAAAAAAAATTGCAGTGAAATTGTATGTGCGAAAGCGCCAAATCTAGCAAATACACCTATTGATAGAGCGCCAGATCTAGTGTACGTGCTGATTTCAAATTGCGTAAGTTTAGATAGTTCTATGTTACTTAAAACGCCATTGAAATACTAGTTAAATTTTTAAATCCTTTTTTGATAACACTATGAATTTAACAATTTGGGAATTGCCCAATGACGGAAAAACTAAGATAGAATTTTTTCAAAGAAAAGGTATCATTCATTGTAGAAAATTATGTTTGATTCAATGAGATGAAATTCTGCTAAGCGATAACACGGTAGCAAAATAGCGATGCAGGAATTCATTCAGTTATGTTTAGCCTTTTTTTATATAAATTATAATAATGATTTGTAGCCTTTTTTATATAAATTATAATAATGATCTGAAATAGTTATTTAAGCTTATGCCTCCATTCAGATATTTTTTAGCTTTTATTATACAAATTATAACAATAAAAAAGTACAGTCAAAAGTCTGTAATCCGGACGTCCATAATCCGGAATGATCTATAATCCGGACGTCGCAGCGCGCAATGAACTGGAAGTTGATCTGTCAGCATTATCTTCAGGGCAGATGTTTTTATTTTTTTTTGGCTTATAAGTCCTTACTAAATCTAGTATTTCATCTCGATGTATTCCGTCGTTGATATGATTTAAATCAAATTCCTTGTCATTATAAATATCACAAATACACATCAAATAGTTTTCTGGTTGCAATTTTCTAATTTCGACTATGTGTAATGTATGCTCTATGCATGTGCAAGTTGAAAGAATGCTGAAATCTGGTAAGATGGCATGCAGAAATTATAAAATTAAAAATATGAAACCGTAATTTATGAAATAAAGAACAATTATGATCTAAAGGGTATCAAAATTTACAAAAAAAAAAAAGCTTAATATTTATTTGTTTACTTTATTAAACATTTCTATCAATGTAAGTTGTTTAAGTTGCTTCGTTTTTTATGTGATAATACTTTCTCTTTAGTTCTATAAACAGACATAATTTCTTGTTCAGTTACAAAGTTCCGCTGTTCAAGTCCTATAATTGCTGTGTCGAGAATACTGACTAATTTGTCAAGCGAAATTTTTTCGTTTTCAATAACCTCTGTGTCACTTTCTTTGCTGTCAGAAGCGAATTATAATAATGAGGATGATTTAAATCATATCAAAGACAGAGTACATCGATATGAAATACTACATTTAGTAAGGAATTATAAGCCAAATAAAATAAAAACATCTGCCCTGAAGATAAGGATAGTGCTGACAAATCAACTTCCAATTCATTGTGCGCCGCGGCGTTCCCCTCCGCCGCAGAGCAGCGTGAAATTGATAAACGGATTTCGGAATGGTTAGATAAACAAAGGATACGCCTTTATCCATTTTTTGCAGCAATTCCACTTTTAGTTTAATGGACTTCGAAACATACTTTCCCTTTGTAGATCCTTTACTTATTAGTAAATATATATCAGAAATTGTATTTGACATAATCGAAAGTTCAAGCTTACTTTTATAAAATTGCTCTAACAGTCTGCAAAAAATACTAAGCCGGATCCAATTCGAAGATTAAGGAACAACGCGATCTGCAACATTAACTGAATTAGATAATTTTAGCTTAGCTTATACCGTCCGTTATACATTAAACGCGCATTCGTAAACGTATTCGTAAACACATCGACTTAGTTTCACATAACCCCTCCTCCCCGAATTGCGCAAAAATGGCATTGCGCACTCTTTTGACTTTATCCATGTACACGTCGAGCTATTTTCACTTAAAAAAAATCCCCGAATTGCACAAAAATGGCATTGTGCACTCTTTTAACTTTATCCATGTACACTTCGACGTATTTTCACTTAAAAAAAGATCCCAGAATTGCACAAACTTGCATTGCGCACTCCCTTTACTTTGTCCATGTACACATTGATATATTTTCACTTAAAAAGTCAAAGAGCACCAAAGTCTACAATATAGGCAAACAAAAAATACATAATCTCAATAAAATACATTTTAAATCAAACAATAAAATAACATAAAAAAGGAAAAACATGTTATACATTTAAGCACTACCAAAAGCAAATATTCACTTACCATGATTTTCGAATTCGCTTCGTACACCCAGGGCCACGTAAAAATCAAAATATCAATCATACTCAAATGACTTTTTTCAAACCAGGTAGGTACTCTTTCTGATCGAACGCTTTACATAGTGACCATCTAAACCTTTCTTCCTACAAACCCATCTAAACGGTTTTAACACACACCACAAAAACTCTTACAAAACATCCCATGATTTCCCAGAATCATGCACCCGATTACGTCACGATAGGGTTTCCATAACATTCAACTACTCAGGCTACCATAAATGAAGCAACAACTTTGCGATAAATCGAACAACAGCTTCGTCATAATACAAGGGGTACCTTAACGTCTACTCTACCCTTTTTGTTTTATTTGGATGCTTATTTAAATAGTATCATTCAGTGGTGAATTTAAATAAATAAATTAAAAAAAAAAACTTTTAGAGTTACATTATTTTTATTACCAGCTATACAATTTTAAACAGTGTCAAATAATGATAAATATCATATATATGTTCATGCTAAAAGAAAAAGCAACAAACGCTAAAAGAAAAGGTATGAATATGAAAAAGGGAATTAAAACATACAATTTACATATGAGGTAGAGGTTGAATCACTGAATGCAAATAGGCAACCAAAATTAGCATAAAACGTATTCCTGGAGTTATACCACATGGCCTAAAAAGGAAAATGCCGGATCTATACATCAGTTCCCAAGCATACAAAAATTCTATGTAATCCGAGATAGCCAAAGCATAAAGCATGTGCTGAACACACCATTTGCTCGTTAAAATGCATTGGAAAATTGTTGGGATGCTCCAAGCTGGTGCAAGACAATCTGCTGTTACGAAATAGCTGAATGTGCGTCATTGTGTTATGAGTAGGCTGTGGAATCATTATCAGAGGGATCAAAACTTCTGTAGAAAATTCGAGTGTGGATACCAGAGGATTACCACAATGGCACGTGATTGCTTCCGTAGCTAAGTGTAAGATGCCATAGATCACTAATAGAACAACAACTGGTGTTGCATCTCTCTGCTGCTGCAGAATGGCCCATATACTGCCACAATGTGTTGCCATCAATTGCCTTAGGTAGACTGTATGCCCAGCAACCTGCGATTTGTGTTAAATTGTCTCCATTGCATGCCAGTGCACAATTGAATTGGGCCATGAACATTGCATTTTAACACCAAAACAGTTGGGTAGCATATTCTTCATGGAGGAGTCTTGATTTAATATCTAGAATGATTCACAAAGGGCAGTGATATGGTGAGAGCCAGGGACACACTATCAGATGCCAAACATGCCCAAAGATTGCATTTATACACCAAAGAAGTGAAGTAGCGTATTCTTTATGGATGAGTCTTGATTTAATATCTAGAATGATTCACAAAGGGCATTATCAAATGCAAAACCTTGACCCTCAAGGATGTAGAAAGGGAAAATTTCGGAGAAAACTCCGGCACCTGCATTAGGGCCATCAGACAGGAGGGATCCATCAGTAAAGATCCGAAGCCACTCTTGCTCAGGGTAAAAAATATTTAATCTTTCGAAAGCGAGAGCTCTCAGTTGGATCCGTATTATGTTTCGTTACTTTTTGACCCAGGTCAAGATTAATCCAAAAAGATTTCAAATTTATTGGATTTTGTAGTGGAACAAGTAATTCTGGTTCATTCATTAAACCAAGTAATTCTGGTTCATTCATTAAACCAAGTGAATTTTTTAATTGAAAAACTCTCTGTAGGAAGCCCATATGGGTCTTTAGATTTCTAGTCAGATCTTGATTGACTTCATTCCAGAGTGAAAGACATCCAGGAACTCTAATGATCTTTCTCAAGGGTTTATCACCAGTTAACATAAACATGGCGTCATTCGGGGTGATCTTCACGGCTCCAGAAACAATACGTAAGCACTGATTTTGGATTTTTTCTAGAGTATAGAGTACATTTTTTTCTATATCTACAACAAGTGATTCACAGCAATAAGTCAGAAGGGGGAGGATAAACGAAAGTTTGGAGCAGGGTTTGTCTAGTGCAACCCCACCTTGCTCCAGCAAGGCGTGTAAGGACACTGAGTCTCTTCGTAGCATGGCTGTACATGTCCTCAACATGTGGCTTCCATGTTAATTTGCGATCAAACGTCACACCGAAATATTTAAATTTGTCGCACAAGGGGATTTGGGTACCTTTATATGTCAGCTGAAGATCCAAAGATTGGTGCATGAGTGAGAAAGTCAGGCAGTATAATTTATTTAAGTTCACCTTCATATTATTAGTATCACACCAAACTTCCAAAGCATTCAAGGCAGCAGAGAGTTTAGTCTCTATGTTTCTCACTGCACTTTTTAGAAACTTTCCAGTAAACCAAATCATCAGCATATAAGAGACACTTAAAGCCATAAATCTCTCGTATTTTATAAATCAAATCATTAATACAGATGTTAAAAAGGGAGCAGCTATTAACAGCTCCCTGTGGGAGACCTGTTTTTAAGATCTTAGATTTCGATAGAGCGCTGCTGTACCTGACTCTGAAAGAGCGCTGGCACAGAAAGCCTCTAATCCAATTAAAAAGAATTTGAGTCACCATTATTTAACAGAATTTTCAGCATTAAACACGCTAAATTCTTATCAAAAATCTGTCTGTAAAATCTTTGTAAGTTATAGAGTTCATTATCCTTCTTCAGGAGCAAATTTCTTGCGAGTCCCATGTCAGTGAATAAAGTTAACTGTCATGCTTGAGATTTCTTAAACCAAAGTTTCTATGTCCATGATGAAACTTCTGTAATTCAAGTAGTTGATTATTGGTTTGCTTGAGGACCATAACTAACTAATTAAGAAAAATTAAAGCCTGGCCTGGCAAAATTTAGCATATTAGACACAAAAGGAAAAAAGTGTCAATATGACCAAGAAGAATTAAGACAAAATTTGTCATTTGAAAAGAAGAAGTACATTTGCAATACTAAAAATCTTAAGTTTGACTTTTGTAAAATGGAATATAATGTATTGGGTCATATAAAAAGTCTCCACCCTTTTTCAGTACATTTTTGAACAAAAATTTTCTTTATTGAAAATCAATTTCAGTCAAGTACATATTAATCATTATTATCTATGACCTTTTGCCATTTTTCGGGTAGCTTCATGATTCCATTGGTGTAGAACTTCTGTGGTTTATCATCGAAAAACTTGGCGAAGTGATTTTCAGCGGTGCTTCGGTTGGCTAATTTTGTACCATCAAGAGAGCTTTGCAGAGAAGGAAGCAAATGGTAGTCAAACAAAGCAAGGCCTGGCCTATACAGTAAATGCATCAAAACTTCCCAACCAAGCTCCGTCAATTTGTCTCGAGTCGTCAAAGGTACGTGTGGCCGCGCATTGTCATGATAGAACACAACTCCCTTTCTGTTAGCCAATTCTGGTCTCTCTAAATTGTTTCATTCAAATGGTTGAGTTGTGTACAGTACAGGACTGAATTGATGGTTTCGTCAGGTTGCAGCAACTCATAATGGATAATTCCTTTTCAATCCCACCAGACAATCAACACAACCTTATTTGATAACAATCTAGGCTTTGAAGTCATTTGTGGAATGGCATTGACCATGATCACCTGCATTTAATATTCTCGTATTTCACCCATATTTCATGGCCTTTAATAATTCGCTCCAAATATGGTTTGATTTCATTGTGTTTTTTCAGCAGCATTTCGCTGATGGTAATTCAGTCAATCAAATTTCTTTGCGTTAATTCATGTGGCACCCAAACTTCAAGCTTCTTTTTGTAGCCTGCTCTTTTCAAATGATTCCCCTAACTGTCATGTTGTTGATATTTACTGCTTCCGCTATTTCCTGACAGCTTGCATTCCGGTCTTGCTCCACCAGATGCAATATTTTATCAACTTTTTCAGTGACTGGCCGACCAGAGCAAAGTGCATCTTTGTCATCGACATTTCTGGAACAGAATTGAGCAAACTACTCCTGGGTATTTTGTTTACTCGCAGCATTCTCACCGTACACTTCACAAATTTTTCAGCATGTTTTTGCAGTGTTTTTACCTTTTTTTTTATAGTAAAAAAAAATCCCATAGCATATTTCTTCATATTTTATAAGTGCCATATATCTAGAATAGTTTTACGACAAGTCTTTTTCAGCATAGATGTGTACATAATGTCTAAATGCATTCAGCTTTCATAAGATGTTGAAGTTACCTTTCCAAAACACCTTTGACTGTGGCTTGAAACTTTTAATGAAAGTATTACCTTGATAAATTTCTAGATTAGTGATTATCCATGTAAAAGCT
The DNA here is from genome assembly GCF_044657685.1 of Stegodyphus dumicola. NCBI lineage: Eukaryota > Metazoa > Arthropoda > Arachnida > Araneae > Eresidae > Stegodyphus > Stegodyphus dumicola. Next base: position 157,746,780 of record NC_140771.1, on the reverse strand, counting down.
TCCTTTATTGCTGTTGATTTAGCTTAAAAAACTGAGGAACTATCATTAAGTCAATACGTTTTTTTTTCTATAGTAATGTTATTGTATGAAATACACCTACTGTATCTTGACTATTGGAATCATTAGAAAAAAAAAAAAAAAAAAATATTTCCTGGGCCATTTTTATCACCATCATTTCATTCGAATTAACCCTTTGGACTGGAGTGGTGCCAATATGGTGCTCGACTGATATGAAGTGTCCATTCGAGCAGTGCCGCTATGGCACCTGGGAGGTTTGATGCATCCTCTTGATGTACACTGTGCTGCCGCTATGCCATTTTGGAACTCGATTTGTTTATTTAAGATGTGCAATAAGATATTGTTACCTGGAGTACTTTCGTGGACCAGACTCAGCTTGCATTCTTAACCAAATCTTAGCTAGTCTCAGCATAGCATTTGTTTTGGGGGGGGGGAAAGCTTAGAAAGTATAGCTTTCAGCTTTAGAAAAATTAAAGCTAAAGAAATATTAGCTCTTCACTAATATAGCTGAAATCGTCTCGAGTTGCTGGTTCACAAAAGGCCTCCAGTACAAAGAGTTCATTTTTACTGGAAGTAAAAAATCCCTTTTTATGATTCTGGAATCTTTGTTATTGCTATGCATTTAATTATATAGTTTCATTTCTGTCAAAAGAAAAAATGCAATCCCCCATCTTGGCTTTTGAATGAATAAGCAGAGTTTCAGAAAGAATGTGTAAAGTCACTATAATTGCAGTATTATATGCATTGTTCTTAGATAATAAATCAGTCTTTGCACTTATGCTAGCTTATTATTTTCTCCAGTGTACCAAACAGGCATAGAGTATCATTCTTTCTAAAGCTCTAAGACACAATTGCTTAAAAATTATCCTTTTTGTATCATATCTGTTTTGGAAAAGCATATTTGGTTCATTTAAAACAATTTTTTATTATTATTGTAAGAAATGTCCTTTAATTTTGTGAATGTTGGCATCCATATAACCTTAGAGTAAGTCCCATATACTTAACAGGGAAACTGTTTTTTTTATAGGGATATGATTCCAATATAATTTTGGTAATCCATTTAATGTATCATCTTTAAAGTAAATAAGCATTTATCTTAATCAAGGCCAGAACCAGTATATCTTCACTGGGCGGCAAAATTCTTAGAATTTAAGGAAACTGTGGGCAGCAGAATTTAGTAATTAGTTTATTCAAATTTTGTATAAGCTTTAAAAGTGTGCATTATGTTGTGTTTAAAAAAAAATTTTTTTTAATAGTTCCTATAGGTTTGGGTTTAACAAGTTTAAAGTATGCATCACCAGATGGAAACAGGCTGAGCTTTAATCCTAATGAAAACGTGGAAATATATGTTAAAGATGTTGGCCCTAAAAAAGACTTATGGGGTGTTATGGTAAATTTTTTTTTGTTATTTTGTAACATAAAAAATAAGTTTTTAAAAATCATAACTTAATTTGGCACTTATATATTATCTTATTGACTATGAAAGTTGGCTACTATCAAATCGTAAAAGTTGGTTTATATTCCATCAAAGTTGCGGCTGTCGACCATGTTAAATTCTCAAGGAACTGAAATTTGTGTATTTAATAAACAATCAGTAATCAACCCCTTTTGTGTTTGCACTTTGTAAAATGGCTTTCATCGTTTTCTACTATTTTGATGTGCAGATTTTACAGGAATCTTTGTTTAGAATACTGAAGAAATTAAATTTCCCATAGGTTGTTGTTCCAATCTATTAGTGTTAGTCGGCCATATTTATTTGATTATATTGTATTCATTAATACACATATTTTTTAATGAAGGATCCCATAACTTTGAAAATAACCCACTGCTTACTGTTTCATAAAAGGCAGGATATAAGTTTTTTTGCAAAATGATTGAAAAAAAATCGCAGCAATAAATTTAAATCTTTGCTCATAAAAACAAAACATGGCTTATTGAGAATCTATCAGAGTTCATCAAACAAAAGCATAGATATGAGTGTGTTATTATGTCACACTTACCCATAACTGGTGTTAAATTGTACTGCTTGGTGACAGTTTAACGGTTGACAGGATAATACATAAGTATCCTTAATTTCATTATTAACTGCAAACCAATGTTATTAATAGGTCATTTATCAATTTTTCCATTGCAAAGGTGTGTAAAAGGATTAAAAGTAATGGCAAATTTTTGAAAAGCTTTATGTTATATTTGCTAAATTGCATTTAACACTAGAATTACGAAACAATCATAATGATATGTTTCCTTATGCTGGTTGGGGCAGGTAAGTGGGAATGATTTCAGCTTGAATTTCCAACTAACTTTTACTTTCCCTAGTAAATGTTAGATGACACTGGTGCAGTGCATGTTTTTCAGTAATTAGTCATGCTGCGAAAATGGCTGAGTGAAGTCAAACAAGTTTAAATCTCAACCAGAGAATTGTAATTGCCAGAAGTCTTTATTCTAGGTATATGTTAATTGAAATTATGATTTTGAGTTACCAGAAATTGTTACCAAGTAGCTCAGATTTTTTTCAACTTCTCTGCAATCCAAATAAGGTTTTTGTGATCTGACAAGGAAGAAATTTTGTTGAGAAACAAACTCAAGGACTCTCTAGACTGTAAAAGAAACACAGGAATTGATTTCAAAAGATTCTGGGATATCGCACAAAAAATTAACTACAATCTTGAATGGGAGCAATATCATCATATTAAGAATTGCTGAGGTAGGCATGAAGCAGTTTCTATATAATTAAACTGAGGCAAATACTTTTTGAAGAGCTAAGATCAAGCATGTTGTGGCTTTTGCTGTTGACCATATCAAGGGTAAACAGTAGGGGAAACCAGCGACTCTGGCTCTAATTCATGGGAATTTTAAAGACTCTGACTCCCAACTCCCTCATATATATGTAAACATATACACATGTGTTACAGCTTATTTTTTTAAATGTAAAAGAAGTAATAGATGCTACAGTAAAAAAAGTGATGGCATAGCAGATTATTTATATTAGTTAGCATTTATTATGAAATGGAAAAACTACCATTAGTAATTTCTAAGAAGTGGCATAGCTTCAGCAAGATCTTCTTTGAAAAAGGACCATAGATCCGATTTGATAAACTGTAGAGCTGAGAATAGTCATTCCACAGAAACTTCAAGAGGAAGAAGAGCTGTTACTGTTAGGGCTATTTCTTTTAACTTTTCAGAATAGGTTTGTATAATTTCTAAAGAGGTGCAAGAACATTCATATTTCTCTATTTCTTCAAGGGCTGCATAGAAATCTTGTTTGTATTTTTTCATTTTTATATCTAAAGTCTCTTGGTTCTTTATTTTCATCCACTTTGCCTTAGCCTTTTCAATATTATCCGAATATTTCTCAAAATCTTAATTCATTAATGGAAGGGGATGATAGAGACTTAATTGTAATGCCTACAGTCTAACTGTTTTGATTTTAATACTCCAGTTGTTCAGATAATAATTTCATTCTTAGTGAAAGTTCATAGATGGCTTTCTTTACCTTTTTAATTTGTTCATCATCCAACAAAATTCGGTATTTGGAATCTACATATATTGAACCCAGCAAGATCTTGCTGTCTAGCAAAATAGTTTCTCTTTTCTTCATTGAGGAAATGATTCCTTCTGCAATAAGTTGTCCCATTTTGGAAAGAACAAACATCACATTTCCCATTCTCACAGAAACAAGCCGCCTGTTAATTCTTCAGATTGTAGCTTTTTTGTGGCTATATACAGTGTAGGAAGAAGTTTCCAATTCTGCAAGATCATTCCATAGTCTTTCTGTTAGTGAAAGATTAGGGTTATCTACATCTTCTAAAAAAGGTTCTTAATTCTAACAATCTCTTTATCATCAAATATGTACTCCTCCTTTGCACTGCTTGATTAATAATTGCTGCTTTTCCTGCTGGCCTCCTAAGAATGGTATCACTTTTGGGAGTCCTTGCTGCTAGTGCTGCTTGCCTAAATTTAACACTGAGTTTTGTAACATGGGTACCAATGATATTTATAGCATTTGGTGCATTGGGCAGCCACGGGCTCATTTTTCTGCTTGCTTTGCACTGCTTGATTAATAATTGCTGCTTTTCCTGCTGGCCTCCTAAGAATGGTATCACTTTTGGGAATCCTTGCTGCTAGTGCTGCTTGCCTAAATTTAACACTGAGTTTTGTAGCATGGGTACCAATGATATTTGTAGCATTTGATGCATTGGGCAGCCACGGGCTCATTTTTCTTTTTTCGAATTATGCTACAATAATGCCATCTATGAGCTGAAAAGTAACTAAATCAGTTTAATGAATAATCTTTAATATCACATCCATCTTCCTCCCTTATATTTATTTATTACTATGTCAATCAAATGGAAAGTAACTAAATATTATTAAAATATATAATCCGTAAGTAAAAAAATAACTCAGTTTGTCATTAATTTTTTTTTTTTTCAATTCACTTTAGTTTCATTTCATTTGAAACTGTCCAACAAAAACTGGAGTTGGAGTCGACACGTTTTTTAGTGACTCCATCTCAGACTCCTTTTATCCCCAAATCTGCCTAACTCTGATTTTAACCCTGACTTCACAGCCCTGATATCAAGGTCATTTGTAGAAATGACATTTAGCTTGACAAAAACCCAAGAATGTTCTATTATAGCTATGACCAAGTTTCGAGTGAGCATATCGGTGCTTGGTGTTATCTTGAGCATTTCAGGGCTTGGTGTTGTGATTGCCTCACTGCCTCATTTCTTTCAAAGGAGTAAAATTGTTACAAAAGAAGTGTATGTAAATATCTTATTGATGATGGTAAAAGCCCTGGTTGTGGAAGACTATACTTACAAGAGAGCCCATCTACTCGCATGAGCCTCGTAGATCTAAACCGGCTTTCTGACAAGATCGGCATATTTAGTTCAAAAGGGTCTTCTTTCCCCGATAATCCAGTGCACAAACCACTATACAGCTATTACAGTATTGTTGGGAGAGTTACCAATAAATCGAGACATTCTAACATGACAGAAGCAATTCAACAAGTATTTATAGATATAGACTGAGAATAATTACAGAGAGCTGGGTGTTTAAGGTGATGATTGAAGCAGAAGACCTCTGCATAGAGTAGAAGGTTCAGAATTTGTGTTCTTTTAACAAAATATGCTAGCCCCCCTTTTTTTAAAAATTTTATTTGTTTTTTAATAAATGACTTGTATATAAAAATGTAGCAATCTTAATAGTTTAGCTGGTGCACCGTGTATATCATTTGTTGACAGTTGGTGTTAAATTATTTACTTTAATGAATTCTTAATTTGTGGATGTAGAAAATGTAATGTTTTATATGTTAAGTTTCCATGGAAAAGATGATTTTTAAAAGTAACTTTTTTTTTTTTTTTTTACTTTTGTGACTCTTCATATTCGATTCCTTCATAAAAAAATGTTTTTGTTAATCAACCTTGTAATATAAAAAGCATATTAGCTAATTTAATTGATATGCAGAGACTCGTATTAGAGGCTTTGCAATAATTGAAAAAAACTTTTAAACATATCCACAGTAAATAAGAAAACTTCTTAAATTGATGAACATGTTAGGAATGACATTAAACACAAAAACCTTCCCCAGGACCTGTGCATAATCTCTGTAGAGATGACAAGATTAAAAGAATTAACTTAGTAAGGAAACAATTTATATTTTCAAGGGTTTAGATGAATTTAATTACTGTCATGTAGTGCAGTATTTTCCCAATAGTTTCTAGATGTTCTCGAAGAGTCTGGTTTGTTATTTTATTATCAGAATGTTGAGACAAGGTTCATATGACAATCTCAGGGTTCGTACGGTCCTTAAAAGTCCTTACTTTTTTCAAAAATGATTTTTGGTCCCTAAAAGTCCTTAATTTTGGCCAAAATGAATAAAAGGTCCTTAATTTTGCTCATTTGACATTTCTTATCATTTCTAATGATTGCCATTCTATGTGTGAATTGCGATTTCTCATGAATACGGAATTAAAATTGCACGGCTCTTAACCAATCTGTTGGCGGATTTGCGTTGCGAACGGTAAAAAAAAAACAATTAGCAACCCGAACGAAAGTATCGGTGTCTGATTGGCTATTCACTCAATCTTTCGAAACAGGTGTTATCCATAAATTTAGGCAGATTGTGACGAAAGCGTGAAGCCGGAACTTCTTTAAGAGGCGAAAGTGATGATGAAGATGCTCGAGGAAAAAAAAAAAAAAAAAAAAAAGGGGGGATTCTGAAAATATTTGCCAAAATTAGAGCAATTCCAACCTGGAAGGCCACAACCCTTCTGACGCCAATAGGAACGAGATGTCTGGAAAGTGCATTTTCAATAAACTGTGGCTTCATCAAGCTGACTACAAAGACTGGGTATTGATGGATGACAATCCTTATAAAGCTAAATGTGGTCTTTGTCTGAAACAAATTGAAATTTCTATAATGGGAGAGTCAGCGCTGAAAATTCACATGAAAATTCAGTTTCGTTTTATCATTTCAATTTGTTTTTACACGGTTTTGCTTAGCTTAATTTCTGTGTTTGTTTCAATTAAGCCATAAATTAATTTTTTATCACCTTCTACGGAGTTTATTCTCTTTTGCACATACTATATGTATGGGATATCGGGATTATGAGTTTATTTCTGCAGAGGGTCTGTTATCGATTTCGCGGGAAATCTGTTGGCTCCATTTCGATTTTAGGTCGCCAAGGGCAAATTCGGTACCGCTAGCCGAGAAAAAGTGAAGTTCGGAAATACGTTTTGAAGCTTCAATAGACAATTAAGTATTTGATTTAATCCTATGCTGTTGATAGTAATGCATTATTTTTGCTAATGGCGATACAATTATTAGTTGAAAACAACTAACTAATTAAAATTTTTTTAATATTTTTAAAGCTGAAAACAACTAATTGAAACTAATTTTCCTGAATTAACTAGACGCAAAATTAACTTTCATGAATTACTAAAGTTATTGGGTAGAAGTTTAACTGAAAATATACATTCCGTATTATATATATATATATATTTATACAGTACAAAGTCCGAGGTCGGGACTTCGGCGATCCCAGATTTGAGATTTTTCCGGATATTAGATCATTTTAAATCTACTAAGATGGCACATAGAAATTATAAAATTGAAAATATGAAATCGTGATTTATGAAATAATGAAGCATTTATGATTTAAAGGGTATCAAAATTTACAAAAGAAAAGAGCTTAATATTTATATGTTTACTTTATTATTAAACATTTCTTTAAATGTGAGTTGTTTGATTTGTTTTCTCTTCTAATACTTTAGACTAATACTATAGACATATAATTTCTTGAGTTATTAAGTTCCATTGTTCAAGTCCTGTAATTGCTGTGTCGAGAATTCCGAATAACTTGTCAATCAAAATTTTTTCTCGTTCAGTAACCTCTCTGTTACTTTCTTCACTATCAGTAGCTGTATTTTCTGGATTTAAGGCTCGTTTCCACTACTGCGTACGAACGCGTTGCGTCAATTGAAGACACTCCTACGGCATCCGTACAAGCGTCTCCACTGCTGCGTATCCGTAAAATATTTTCATTTTCCGCCGCTAGGTGTCACTGTAAAATTTTGGTGCAAACAAGCAGTTCGCGAGTTATGACGCTGAGCATCTGAATTTTTCTCGCTTAAGCGATTATTGTTTGTTTTGGATTTGATATAGATCCTGACGTAAAACGCAGAAAAGTTTTGTTTACTAAATTCCATGTTATTTTTATTTCTGCTTATGAACTGCGAAAGTAAAGTACGCTAGCAATTTTTAGATAAGTAAGGTTATAATGCATACTATGAACATCACTAATTCCATAGAAGAAGTAAATTAAAAAAAATTTTTTTGTCTTTCTAGAAGCCTTAAATATTATGAAATAATATAAATATTATTAAAACTAAAATGTACTGTTAGTGAAAAAGTAAACAAATAAATAAAATAAAAAAAGTTAAAGGAATTAAAAAATAGTGGGTACTTTAAAAGTACAGAGCAACTGTAAAGAAAGGTTCACAATATTTACACAAAATTTGCTATGCTTGTATACCGCCAACTTCAGGGTCATAGTTGGATAATTTATTAGAAATCTCGTTTGTTTTAAAATGCACTATGGGCAGTTATATTTTATGCATAATCCATAAAATATTTTTAATATAAACATTTTTAACTCATATCTCTTTTTATAAAAGAAGTTATAAAAATAAGATTTTTCTCTTTATATATACACACATCAGGTAAAGAAAATGGAAGTATTTAATTAATTAATTCCTGCGCTTCTGTTGGAGAGGACTGAATTTAAAAGCTATTATTATAGTAATTTTTTGTTAAAAAATGTTTAGGGCATTAATACTGTCTCATGTTAATTGGAATGAAAGTTATGTTTAGAGTCGTAAACATCCCAAAGTCTGAGCACATGTATATACATTCACATATAAGTGAAACGAAAAAATATATATATATCTGCAGGGTTTCAAAATAAATTAAATTTAAATAATTCTCTTGCGCCATTGCTGCAAGGAATGAAAATTGAATTTAACAAACATTTTCTATTCTTAAAAAGCAAATTTAAAGTTAATTAAATTTTAATGAAATTTAATGCAAACAAATAAATGATTAATTATTGCTGCGAACTAATATACAATATCATTTAAATTCTGAAGCATATGTAAATCAAGTGCAAGTATCAAAATCCATGAAAAATTTATTTATCCTATAATTCACTTATGCATTTTTATAAATTTTTTAGGAATTAAATCTATCCTATTATTCATTTATGCATTTTTATAATTTTTTTAGGATTAATAAGTTATTCTATTATTCACTTATGCATTTTTATAATTGTTTAGGATTAATAATCTATCCTATTATTCACTTATGCATTTTTATAATTTTTTTTGGATTAATAATCTATCCCATTATTCACTTATGCATTTTTATAAATTTTTTAAAATTAATAAATTTTTGGAATTATATATTTATTCATGGATTTTGATACTTGCACTTGATTTACATATGCTCTCAGAATTTAAATGATATTGTAGATTAGTTCGCAGCAGTAATTAATCATTTCTTTGTTTGCATTAAATTTCATTTAAATTTAATTAACTTTAAACTTGCTTTTTACGAATAGAGAATGTTTGTTAAATTCAAATATATATGTACAGTATATGCTTTAAATTAGTATTATATAATTTTCAAACTTTTTTGTGGTAAAAATTTAAATAAATAAGAGCACAAATAAAACAATATATTTAATGCATATAATAATAGAAATAAATTATAAGACACGAATATAGATCAAATTGGAATAAAAAGCTAAGAAAGTTGCAGACAGGGTGCAAAAAGCGTATGGGATTCGAACTGACGACTCCAAAAGGTGAACATTGTTACCATCAGCTTTACCACTAAGCTAGGATTGCACGTGAGTCGCATGCATATTTTGGCATATATACATTATCAAGTAAATCAATTCTTAAAACTTTAAGTTTTTTTGGTCCTATTTCAGTTTGCTATCGTCTGAAAAATTCACCAGGGTTTGTTCTTCAGCTTCTAGTACATTTTTTACAAAAAACATTATCTTTTAAAGTGGCGTTCCGACTGAAGTTAAACAAGCTGCTAAAAATATATTTCATGTGCTTACAAATATATGTTAGCCAAAAAGATATATTTATAAAGGGAAATACAAATTTAACATACTCTTCAATGAACTGGAGTATTTAAAAGGCTATCAAATTTAATTTATAATTAACGTTTTTAGTTTTTACCTGTTTCAAAAGAAAAAAAATAGCAAATCTTTTAATCATATCTAATTTGCTATAGCAGTTTGATATAGTCAGACATTCATTTTCATTAAAGCTAAATGAGTATGCAGAACTAGGAAATGATTATGAGAACCAATTTTGTTATTTCATGGACTTGGAATTATAATTTTTGCCGCTGATTTTCTTGAACTGAATTTCTTGAACGAACAAGTACTGTAGTTGTATTTATCTTGTTTTTCTTATCTTTTTTTAACTAAATTCAGCTGATTGCTATCTTTTTCAGCATGCAGATTTCTCGCTAATGTTAATTCAGAAATAAGTATTTTTTAGCAAAATGTTCTTTTCCTAAGCGAGCGTTCATCGCTCTTCTGCCGCCATTAATTTTTGGTGACTACACATTATTGCTCCTTTTTTACCACGTGACCCCAACGCATCCGCAGACATACGGATAGAAGTTGAACATTGTTGAACTCCATCCGTATGTCATCCGTCACCGCACACCGACCGGATTGCAGATGTCAATCAAAGTGAATTCGCTCGCTGATTGGAGAAACGCATACACAGCAGTGGAAGCGGGCCTTTAGAACCATACTACAGATTTCGCCCTCCGTTAATTGATTGATGATTGGGGCATTGTCATCGCAATGAAAAACTTCTGTTTAATTTCCCTAAATTCTGCCGCCTGTTGCGGCCATGCGAGCTCTGGCACTGGTTCTGACTTTATGTGAATAACAAATCAGTTATTCTTAATTCAAATAGCACTAAATATAATCATTTGTCCTATGATTATCTTTAACAAAATCTATTTTTAGCATAAGGAAAGAAATTTCTGTTAAATCTCCCCTTGTCAACATTTTAGCGCATTAAACTTAAATCTGTAATCGGATAATACTCTGTTATTTGGCGTTGCTGCATGAGTCATCACTCAAGTTGTCATCCGTTGATAAACATGCGGTGAAGAAAGCAAAATACAATAAATAATGATTCGCGATTTCGGCATCAAGGATATAAATATTAGTTGGTGTAAAATTAACAAATGTTTCGGTTTGAGATTATGCCAAGCAGATACGCAGCTATGGAGTCAAGTTACTAATCACACAAATTTATGCTAAAATAATTATTTCTTCAATAATGAGATATTTTATTTAGCGCCAAACTGAGATTGAGGATTGGGATTTCCGATCGGGAGATAAGAATCGGGAAGATTAAGAATCTGGATTAGCTGCAAAACATCTTTCCCTTCTCAACTGCAGAGTTTCTTCTAACAGTATCATGAATTTTGTCAAGTTAGAAGAACCATCTACTTCAGGAAAGGATGTAACTGCTAATTCAACATCAATAAGTGTAGAAAATAATGAAATCAATTCTTTTCTTTTCAAATCTGAAGTTACAGATGCAGAAATATTGTGGGCTTTTAAGTGCATCAAAAGCCACTATTCTTTTAAATCGTGCGATGATATTGGGCCGTTATTCACTAAAATGTTCCCGGATAGTTCCATTGCAAAATAGTTTTCATGTGGTGAAAAGAAATGTGCTTATATCTGTTATTTTGGTCTTGGCCCTTATTTTAAAACTTTGTTACTAAAGCATTGTAAAAATGCTGAGTTTTTTACATTACTATTTGATGAGACTCTTAATCTGACAAATCAAAAGAAGCAACTAGATATTTATGTGAGGTACTGGCATCACGAAAATAAGGTCAGAATTCAGTACCTTACTTCTGCATTTATAGGGCATGTAACAAGTGAAATTATTTTATCCAAATTTTATGAATGTGTTGAAAAACTAAAACAAATTGTGTCATCCATCGATATTTGTGTCAAAACTCGTACAAATATCGATGGATGGTCCTGCAGTAAACTGAAAATTTTATGATTTATTGTAACAGGACTTGACAAAGGAATATAACATTCAATGCTTGACATTAGGGACATGTGGTTTACACATTCTTAACAATGCTTTCAAGCATAGGATGTCATCCACTGGCTGGGACATTTCATCATTCTTATACTCCTTATATTGGATTTTTAAAGATTCTCCTGTAAGACATGAAGATTTTTTAAGTATATCTGGCTTAAAAAAGCTACCTGTGAAGTTCTGCTTTTACCGATGGTTGCAAAATGTCCGAGCAGTTGAAAGAGCCATTGAAATATGGGATGACTTGCTACTGTACATTAAAGAGGTTGAAATGGGGAAGTTTAAAAAAAATTCATCGAAACCTTTCTCAAATATTTTGGAGGCAACTAAAGATAAAACATTTCTTATAAAATTAAATTTTTTTCTCTCTCTGTCCAAAATATTATTGCTTTTCCTTGAATATTATCAAAGTGATAAACCACTTATTCCCTTTTTTGCTGAAGATATCTTAAAACTCGTAAATGATTGCCTTCAGCACTTTAAAATTTTGAAACTAGAATATTAAAAAATAACTAAAGCAGAAAATCTTTATAAATTTAATTTTAATGATCCAAATTGTTATAATGATAAAAGTAAAGTTTATTTGGGATTGATTGCTGAGCAGTTAATGAATGATAAATGCCACAAGAAGGACATTTCACAAGCTGAAAGTTTTGCATTGAAACAAGAAGGTCAACCATGTGTCTTAGCAATGGTACAACACTTAATGTCTAAATGTCCAATAAATTATTCTCTTATTCGAAATGCATCTTGTATAGACCCGCGATTGATGGTTAAAAGTCCAGAAAAGGCCCAGAACAAAATGAAAATAGTTCTAATGGTATTAATGCAGAATAAACATGTTTTACAAGATGATTGGGATGAAATTCTGCTGCAGTTTGGAGAGTTTCTAGACAAAGTAGTTAAGACAAATTTACATGAATTTTCTACTTTTGATCCTCAAAATCTTTCTTTCGACACATTTCTCACTTCTTATTTTTATGATTTTCACTATTCAAAAGTATTTAAAATAGTGAAAATGATTCTTATCTTGTCACATGGACAGGCCTCTGTGGAAAGGGGCTTCTCTCTAAATAAAGAAATTGAAATTGAAAATTTAAGTGACTCATCATACATTTTTCAATGCACAGTATTTGATTACATAAAATTTTCTGGAGGTGTTCTTAATATCAAAATTAATAAAGAAATGAGATCAGCAGCAGCTTCTGCAAGGTCTAAATATATGCAGTATTTAGAAGAACAAAAATCTTTAACTCAATCTGAAAATTCAAAGAGGAAAAGAAATATCATTGAGGAAGAAATTGATTATATGAAGCAGAAGAAAAAATTTCTTCAAAGGGACATTAAAGATATTAATGAAGAAGTAGATGCTTTAGCAGATGAAGCTGAGACCAGCATGAACATTGATTTGTTTATCAAAGCAAATGAACTTAGAAGAATAGTTAAAGAAAAGGAAATAGACATAAATAAATTAGATGTTAAAATAGCTGAAAAGATTTCAGAGTTAAAAAAAGCACAAATGTTTTGTATCTTTTATTGTACAGTTTATTATTCTAGTATCTTTAAAAAAACCAAGGAAATAAATTGTATGTTTACAAATCAGTTATTTTAATCTGCAAAATATTCTTACATTGTGATTATAATAGTAGTTGACTGTGTTTAAATAAATATCAAATAACTTAAATAATAATCATGTAAATCTCTAAAAGACTGTTATTAGTGTAAAATACACTTATACATGTTTTTAAAGAAATTATGTTCCTAATTTAATATTATCTACTTCATAACTTGTAGGGAGTTAGTATAATTTTCAAAATTGTTTTATGGTAAGTATTAAAGTGAATTTAATAATAGTGCATAATACACACTTCTGTTAGTTTCTTAAAGTGAAATTACAAGCATGAAGTCGGTTGTATGGATAATTGCTTTATTCTATTCGTTTTTTGTTTGCTGATAGGTCCTTAATTTTTTCTTTGATGGTCCTTAATTTTCATGTAAGGAAATGTGTACGAACCCTGAATCTCAAAATTGTCTTCACTGAATATTTGATTATAAACAGCATTGCACTTGCTGAAAAACAGAATTTTGAAATGCCAAAGACCTTGGTAAATTATATGGAGTAAAAAAAAAAAAAAAAAAAAAAAAAAATGATGAATGGATTGGTATATGCCTGCTGCCCATGTGGTATGCATATCACATAAATATTGAAGGAATATAATGATAGATTCCTGATAACATCCATTTGATAAATGACTAGATAAGGTAGAAGTAATAAAAAAGGAATTGTGTAAATCAGAAGTGTATAGTATTCCTATTCAAGATGAGATAGTAGGAAGTCATCACAGTGTGAACAGTCTCGATGAAACACAGTATGTAGGCCTAGAGATTTATCAGCTAGAGTTATGAAATACAAGAGTGACATGCAGATACTCATCAACAACAATAAAATTGATTAAAACATTATATATTTAATTAAATGTGTAAATGGTCACCCACCCTCAGAAATAGGTTGGAAGCAAATTAAAATCCTGAGGAAACTCGTAAAAATAGCCATAAAATTAGGGAGGCAACAAAAATTACATTTGGGCTGTGCTTTCAACAACTTTATGTATTTTGACAGTCAATAGTTAAAAAGGAAATAATCTGCCAGTGAATGGTAATTGTTATATTGTAACCACAGATAAATTCACTTGAAAGCGAGATAGGGGGAAAATTGTCAATTAGAGGGAAAAAACAGAACATTGTTTGAGTTCCACCTGAAATGTAAGCAGATTGCCATGAAAGTTCTAATAGAACTATATAAACTAACATATTATCTGAAAACAATAACACTTCTTCAAAGTATCGAAAAAGCAGTTGCCAAATTAAGAGTGAAATAGTCAATTATAAAAAAAAATTCAGTTTCATATAAAGATGTACATATTATTGAATATGCTGTTTTGTATTTGAATTTAATACTATTTTTCTTTTAATAGTTAAATGGGGAGAAAGGATATATTTCAAAAGGTTTTATCAAAGAAACAAAATCTTTTGTAAAGAAGCTGGTGTCTGCAGAAGTAGATGTAAGTAAAGAATTAGTAGAGATAATAAGACTTTTTATTATAACACTGAGCTAATTTTGTTTTTTCACTTTGTTTAATTAAATTTCAGGCCTTTTTTAAAACATTTTTGGGGAATTTACTTTGTTTATATTTTATCTTGTTTCTTTTGAATTATTTTTGCATTGTCATAATGTGGCAATAAAAACATTTGTCTTCTGAATTTTTTTTTTTTTTTTTTTTTTTTTTAAGCCCAAAAGCGCATTACCTCAGAAATGCTATTAGTCTTGTAATGGCATTTTGTGTTGAATCACTATAAATGGCTGTATCACTTTTCAAATTGTTGCCACTAAATATTATCTACCTGTGTTATACATAGACTCCAACTACTACGGATTCTCCGTAGTTTCTACGGAAATTCATGAAAAACTACGAGCTACGAAAAGTATGGAAAAAACTACGGATTTTACAGAAACAAGAGCAGGAGAACCAGTACGCAAAACGGAACCAACTAATTCATCCGATGATTGGCTGAATACTCGTGTTATCATATATCACGTGTTGAGTGCGTTCCTAGTTTTGAAGAATTAGCCAATCGTAGATCAGTAACTCCAACCGTTAACGACTTATCAATAGTTCCACCCAATTGTCTGTCTCCCAGGTTCCTCGCTGATGCGTGTTTAGGCTGCATTCGGCTGCATTGTGTAGTTTACGGCGAGAGCTTAGCGTGTGTCTTGTGAACTGTGAATCAGGTGAAAGATTTTTAATCATAATGCTGCCTCGAACGAAGAAGCCAAAATTATCAAAGCAGAAGTTTAAAGATTCATATTCTTCAGAATTTCCATGCATTAAAGCGTCCGAAATTTCTGTGAATCACGCACACTGCAGTGTATGCAACAAAGACTTCTCAGTTGCTTATGGCGGAAAAGATGACTGTAAACGGCATGTGTTTTCTCAAAAGCATGTAGAACTTGGCACCGTAAAATCTAAAGAAATAACAAATTTCTTAATAAAAGATGATGAAACAGATCCTATAAAAGCCGAATGCTATTTTGTTCGTTTTTTAATTGAACATAATCTACCGCTTTCTGTTTCGGATCATTCCAAAGAGCTTTTCAAAGCAATGTTTCCGGATTCTGCCATAGCAAAAAAATTTAGCTGCGGTCATACCAAAACTGCTGCTATTGTGAAAACGCTTGCAGAAAATACTGTTGCTGATATTATAAAATCAGTGTGCAGTACATCATTTTCTCTAAGTACTGATGGAAGTAATGATAACAATGATAACAAACTGTACCTATTGGTTATAACATACTACAGTAAAGAAAAGGAAGTGATAATTACTTCATTGATTTCTATTTTAGAATGCATGAATAATACAGGAGAAGGTATTTTTAATTGTATAAATGAAAACTTTAAAAACAAAGGTTTAGAATGGAAAAATTGCTTATCATTTTCTTCAGATAATGCTAGTAATATGATTGGAAAGTTTAAAGGTGTAGCATCATTTATCAAAATGCATCAACCAAGTATAATCACCCGAGGTTGTCCGTGCCACCTCTTGCATATAGCTGCAAAAAAAGCTACTGAAAAATTAATTGGCTCAGAAATTGAAATGTTGATAATAGATATATATTTTTACTTGGAGTTGATAATAGATATATATTTTAAACGGAAGCATAGCTTCAAATTTGCTCAACAAATTTTGGGACAGAATGCAAAATCTTATAAAATTTTGAAATATTGCAGTACGAGATGGTTGTCTCTTTTAGAATCTATAACAAGGATTTTGGAACAGTGGGATGCTGTGATAAAATTTTTTGGAGATAAACCAGATAACAGTGAGAATGAAGGAAAGAGATTGCAAAACATTAAAAAAATTTTACAGTCACCGACCACCAAATTGTAATTGTTATTTTTGAAAAATACTTTGCCTTTGTTTATAACAGTAAATATTAATTTGCAACAACAAGCTCCTTATATACATAAATTGAGAAGAGAACTTTTTGAACTTTTAATGAATTTATTTGTTAGATTCATAAAACCATCAGTAATTTCTAAAGAAAATGAAGATGTTACTCTAACGTCTATTCCATTTCAGAAGTATAGTAAACAAAAAAAAACAAAAAAAAAAAAATGAAAATTTAGTGATTGGTGCGGAAACAAGACTATATTTAAAAAATGCCAAGTTGAATGAAAGTGAAGTGAAATCATTTTTCAATTCTGTGCGAGCTTTTTTTGTAACTGCATGTTCATATATAATTGATAAATTTCCACTGAGTGATCCATTTCTAAAACATGCTGAAGTTGCTGACATCAACTTGAGAACTGAAGTCTCATTTTCATCTGTTCTTTACTTGATGAATACTTTTCCATCCATTATTGATGAAAAATGTCTTAATCAAGTAGAAATTGAATTTTCCATGTATCAAGTAGATGATTTGAAAGAAATTGTATATTTGCGTATTGATATAGCATGGGGAGAAATTGCCAAATTAAAAAATATGAATGGGTGTATTAAATACAAAGTATTGCCTTCTGTAATGCTTGCTGTCTTAATAATACCTCATTCAAGTGCAGCTTGCGAAAGAATTTTTTCTATTGTTAAAAAAAATCAGACGGAATTTCGACCAAATTTAGGTCTTAAAACTCTTGAAGCAGTTTTGATTGAAAAAATAAATATGCAGGCAAATGAAGAACTGTGTTATAAAAAAACATTCTCAAAATCAGAACTTAAGCTTGCTAAGCATGCTACATATAAATCTTTGCATTCATAAATTATGCGTATTTTGTTTAATACTTATATGTATCATTCTTGGTTATTTAAATTTTATTTCCCTGTAGAAATCACATCCAGAATAAAGATATGATTTATAGCTTCTGATTTTTTCTATGATTAGTAGTGATTTGAAGTACTTTTTATTAGTGAATGCTTGAGGAGTTAAAAGAAAATTTCTAATTAAATGTGCATATAATTTACAAGGTATATTTTTAATTATTCAGTTTTATATGTATATGGATTTTAAATGTAATAAAATTGATTACAATTAATTATTAATTTAAAATTAATGAATGGTTAATTACAACATACGCTACGCGCACATTTTCAAAGTTGTAAAAATGTCGTTCGCGCGTTGACTACTGACAAGGTTTGCTGAAGGTTGGAGTCTATGGTTATATTTAAAGAATTTAAATAATGAAGAATCTGCATGAATGTAAGTATGTTTCTTGTATTGTGAAAAAATTATGATACCTAGAGCTATCAGATTTTGAATAATGTAGTCCTTCACCAGAATATGAGCACCTGGAAGCCCGAATCTTGAATTTCAAATTCCTAATTTTTCATTTCTTGGATTTTTTTTTGTCCTCTAATTTAATTTCTTCCCTTAAAAAGTAACTGTATTACATCTTAATATTGATTTTTTAAAAATTAATTAATAAATTAAGATTTTTATTCAGAAAGTTTGATTAGGTCGTAGCTATTGTGTTTGCTTAACTTTATGTAGAGTAGCGGTTAAATGATAAAACAGTTCAAGCAGTTAAAACAAAGTAATTGCCTTGCTTCAAAGGGTATTTATGATGATTGAATTTTTTAAATGTATTTAGTCTGGTGGATAGGTAATTATTAAATTTTAGAAAATATATGCATAGCTGAATTTCTTAGGTAAATTTCATAGATATGTTTATATATGACTGAAAAGTTCTAGACCAGGGGTTCTCAACCGGTGGTACGCAAGAGAAAAATAGGTTGTACGCAAAGAAGCAAATTATTTTTAACTATTCAATTAAAAAATTAAAACCCTAACATCCTGTTAAACATAAAAAATGCTGGGGTTCACAAAACAAATATTTATTACTGAGATATGCAGAGTTACATGCCAGGACATACAAGCAAGCAGAGGTAAGCACAAGCAAGCAGAGGTAAGCACAAGCACAGATAAGTAAGTACAAGCAGAATAATACTAAGCAGCGATAAGCGGTTACAGAGGTCATATATATAACTTTACAACGCATCATGGTTTAACAAATCATAAACAAGACACAATAAATAACCAATCAAAAGTAACATACAGAATGGGATTAAGTTTTGGAATAACTCGGACTTGGCTGAAAGCTAATGAATATATTGGACGTGACAGAAAGCTATACTTCTATTAACCAACAAGAATGCGATTATAAACATCTCAACACTCCCCCTTAGTCGCATGTTATACAAAACATAAAAGAATTACACAATTTTTAAACAGCTCAATGATAACAGTTCATAGAATTTTGTTTTGGACAAAGCCTTAGTTAAGATACCTGCAATTTGTAAACCTGATTGTACATATTCAATTGTAATATTATTTTCCTTAACAGTCTTACGAGTGAACTTTAATTTTATATCAATATGTTTCAACCTACCTGAAAAGTTTTCATTAACAATACTTTTAATACATGACTGGTTATCCTCAAAAATATAAACATTTTTAACACTGGAAATTTAATTTACTACATTTTTTATCCATAAAACATCTTGAATACCTTTACATAAAGCAATTATTTCAGCTTCTGTTGATGAAAGTGCAGTACACTTTTGCTTGTTACAGCACCACATAATAGGACAGTTTGAAAACATTATAAAGTAACCAGTAATTGATTTCCTATCTTGAGTATCTCCCCCCCCCCAATCTGCATCTACATACAAACACAAGTTTGCCCTTTCCAAATCACCCTTTTTGTATATCAATTTTAAATTTAAGGTGTTTTTCAAGTACCTAAGAATTCTTTTTAGAGCACACCAGGCAACATCAGTAGGATGCTCCTGCAGTTGGCTTAAGAAATTTACTGCAAAAACAATATCTGGCCTTGTGATATATGCCAAGTAAAGCAAAGATCCAATTAATTCTTTGTAGGGACCATGAAATGCATTTCCTTTCTGAAAATCAGCTGCTGTAGATTTTGGTTCAATGGGAGTTTGGGCTGTTTTACAATCAGACATTTTAAATTTATCAAGTAATTTTTCAATATATGGTTTCTGATCTAAATATAAACAATCAGACTCAAATTTCAGTCTAATGCCTAAAAATTCTAAGACCCTTTCAGACTTTGACATTTGAAATTCACTAGACAACAATGATACTATAATATTTGTTTCTTTTACATCCGAACCTGCAATTAATAAGTCATCTACATAAAGAGCCATAATTACTTTCTTACAATTTAGATTTCTGATAAAAATACATGATTCAGAGTCCAATTGCTTAAAATCTAATTTAATAACAAAATTAAGAAACTTCTGATACCATTGTCGAGGAGACTGTTTAAGACCACATAAACTCTTTTTAGGTTTACATTTCTTACCACTCATATCATCATATCCTTTTGGCTGGTTCATGTAGATGATTTCATCTAACTTACCATTCAAGAAAGCTGTCTTGACATCTAAAGTAAATGTTTGCAAATCTTCATTATTGATAATTACCAGGATTAAACGTAAAGAGCACATACTAATCACCGGAGAAAACGTTTCTGTATAATCTATACCTGGCTTTGCAAGTTCCATCTCGTTTTTTACGTAGTAGCCATTTTCAGGATATGACTCTTTTAACAGGTGGTAAACTTTGTAGATCCCAGACATCGTTATCTTCCATAGATTTCATTTCCTCGTCCATAGCTCTTTTCCATAGTTCTTGTTCTACTTGTGGTAGATTTACAATATCTTCAAATGTCAGAGTATCTTGTTGTGTAAACATTACTTGGTAAATCTCAGGATCAGGATACCTAACTGGCTGTTTCTTTTCTCTTGAAGATTTTTTTTTGTTCCTCCTTTGCAGCATTTAATTCGCCATTATCAGTGTCTGAAATTGATTTGTCTTCATTTTTAATGTCATCATTGTCATTTTCACTCAAATCAGAACTGTCGGGAATATATTTTTGATTTTCTACTTTTTTCTTCATTAAGTTTAACATTTCTGGAAACGATGCATCTTGTTTCTGGAATCATGAAACAATATCCTATTGTGGAATAACCTGCAAATATCATTCTGACAGATTTTTCATCTAGTTTCTTTCTTTGCGATGGTGGCACAAGAGTATAAGCATCACAGCCAAATACACGAATGCTTGTTAAATCAGGATTTTCACCATACTTCAGGAAATAAGGAACACGATTGTCAATCGAACTATTTGGGAGTCGATTATTTATATAAGCAGCCGTACGTACTGCTTCACCCCAAAGGAATTTTGGTAATTTTGCCTCAAGTATCATTGCTCTAGCTTTTTCGAGTACAGTGCTATTTGCTCGTTCAGCAACACCATTTAGAAAAGGTGTATAGTGAGGTGCAGGATCTATTTTTACACCTGCTCTTTTAGCAACTTCATGATATTCTCCACTGACATATTCTTTGGCATTGTCGCAGAGCAGTTTTGTAACAGTGGGATTCAATTTAAAGAATAGTTTGAGTTCATCAGCACTGTCACTTTTTCTTTTGAGCAGTCTGATTTCCATAAATCGTGAGTAATTATCAATTATAGTTATGAAATACTTTTCCCCATGGAGTGTTTGAGGTTTTATTGGACCACATATATCAGTGTGTATAGTTATAAGCGGTTTGGATTCTTTTATGCTAGGACCCTTTCCTATAGGCAAAGCACTTTGTTTGGCACGAACACATATTTCACAAAAAGATTCGTTTGCAGGAAGATTCATTAGTTTTAATTTTTGATCACAGCAGTGTCCTAATCTTCTGTGCCATAAATCATCATTCTTTACTGCTAAAGCTGTAAATAGGTTTGGTGAAAAATCACTAAAATATTGTCCGCATTTGTCCAAATATCCAAAACGAAAACGCTTGTTTTTGTTTTTAATATAAACTATTTCATTTTTAAAAATTACGCTCAAACCTGCAGCTTCAATATTTTTTACAGAAATTAAATGTCCGTTTAATTTTGGAATGTAAAGAACACCTTTTAACATTATTTCAACACCATTCGTAGTTTTACCGCAAATATCACCAATTCCTTCCTCTTCTAAAACCGCAGACTTAGACGCACACTTAACAGTTCCAGTCTTAGGCTTAATTGAGGTAAACCATTCCTTGTGAGAAGACATATGAGAAGTTTCACCAGAATCAATAATAAATTGATTATGCACAGGATTTCCAGCCATAAAAGATATTGCAGGGGATGCATATTTGTTACTATTTGAATTTACCTGCTTTTTAGAATTATCAAAACATTCACTTTTGAAATGACCAGTTTTCCCACAGTTATGACAGACGCAGTTCTTTTTCCTACAAAATTTAACAGAATGTCCTTTTCTTTTACAATAAGTACAAAATAATTCTTTATGAGCACTAATAAAAACAGAATTATCTGTATTTGGTTTAAAATACTTATTTTCACTTTTACAATTAAACATAAGAGATTCGCAATCAATAAGTCTACTTGTTACAAAATCAAAACTCAAATTATCGCTTGGCTGATTTTCGAGAGATGCCTTAATATTTTCATATTCCTTTGGCAAAGACATTAAAATGTAAATAATAATATCAAAGTCGCTTACTTCAGAGACAGAGATGCATAGACTACTCACCAGGTTCATTATGCTGTCGATATGCTGTCTCATTGACACATCCTTAGATTTCCTTATGGTAGCTAGACGTTTACGCGTTAAAATTTGACTCACTGCACCTTTAGCGCTATACGTAGCCTGTAGTTTCTTCCATATTTTACGTGTCGTGTCTTCACGTTGAAGAGCAGCAATAACATTATCACTCAGAAGCACAAGTATTAAGGCATAAGCCTTTTTTGATTTCAAAACATCTGCAATTCTGTCCGTAATTGCTTCTGTTTCCAAAAATGTATCCAATTCTCTTGTTGTAAATACTACTCGAACTCTTCGACACCAAACAGTAAAGTTATTAACACCTTCAAATGGTGCTACACCAAAAGCTTCCCTTTCACTTCCGGAAAAAGCCATCATTCACGAAACACCAAATCAAAATCACGCGAACGATAAGTTATTAAACTGAAGGTTCAATTAGGGGACTATCAGCGAATTCTAACTTTTGAAGGAACCACGGTCTGCTGTTAAACATAGAAAATGCCGTGGTTCGCAAAACAAATATTTATTACTGAGATATGCAGAGATACACGCAGAGTTACATGCCAGGACATACAAGCAAGCAGAGGTAAGCACAAGCACAGATAAGTAAGTACAAGCAGAATAATACTAAGCAGCGATAAGCGGTTACAGAGGTCATATATATAACTTTGCAACACATCATGGTTTAACAAATCATAAACAAGACACAATAAATAACCAATCAAAAGTAACATACAGAATGGGATTAAGTTTCAGAATAACTCGGACCTGGCTGAAAGCTAATGAATATATCGAACGTGACAGAAAGCTGTACTTCTATTAACCAACAAGAATGCGATTATAAACATCTCAACACATCCTGATCGAGTTTTTTCTCTAAGACTCATAAATTTATGCGAACTGAACTTTGTTCAAGAATGGTGGTGGTAGTAGTACTGATACTCAAGGTTTTCAATTTTTGTTTAAGTGGTATGTGTTAGTCAAAAGGTTGAGAACTGCTGTTCTAGACTATATAATAATTCAAAGCCTTAAGTATTTTACCATATGGAAAGATAATTTTATTTACTTCAACTAGGTAATAAAAATTATTTATATGTGTTAGGGACTTGATGGGTTATGAGAAATTAAAAACTGAGTTCTATTCAATTCAAATGGTGAATTATTCATATTTGATTGTAGAAATCTGTATATAAATTCCCTTAAAAAATTTCCAACTTTATTTTCGTATAAAGCTGTTAATTAAGCATGGAATGTTGTTTCTGGTTAACTATTTTCTGAATTTTCTTTCACCTGCTTAGAGCCCTTGTAGTCAATCTATGAGTGAAGTCAGATTTTCATTTGTTTTGAACTGACAGAATGACCAGAGTAATGGTATTGCATTAAATTTTGCCTAATTTAATTGAAATCATTTGAAAGATTTATTGTACTTCCCATGATGAAGGGATGGCATAGCACAAACTTAAGTGAACTAACTGTATTGTGATAAATTCTGAATGAGCTAAAATGATGAGATGGTTGATCAAATACAAATTTTGGTTAAGTAAGAAATTATATAAAAATATCAAATATTTTCTGAAATACCAATTAAATGTTTTAAATGTTTAAAATTAAACAAGAGTCTTATTTTTAGCATATTAGCATAGATTTTTAATAAAACTGTTGACTTCAAAGGCACTAAGACACTGGTGCCTTTTTTTTAGAAGTAAAAAATATCTGTGCAAAGTGGAAGAATATAAAGAAGACAGAATTGTGTCTTCCCACAAAATTCAAAGAATTTTATTCAAAATCTGTACCAAAATAAAGTTGCTTTTTAGCCTCATTTAAAATTTTACATTTCTGTTTTTCTGTTCCATTTGATTTTAAATGTTATTGAAAAGGTGTTGATGTGTCACCTTGTAGTCACATATATAAGATTTATTGAAAATTAACCAAGCTTTGGCTGGAAAAAACACAGTTACTCACTTCAAAGTACGATATCTAATCCTTTTTAAAGTTTTTTTTTTTTTTTTTTTTTTTTTTTTTTAAGCAGCTGCTGCGAGAAGATTGCAGCTCCTAAGTTGGAAGCATGTCTGGAATACCTTTTCAATTTGTAGGTGGGCCACTGCATTCTCTGTGATGTCGTCTTATATTTCAAATGTCTCTTTTAAACGACATTTCGAATTTAGAAGTAGTTAAAAAGTAGTAGTCATGTTAATAGATAAGAGACCCTGATAAAACTGAATAATTTGTGCTTGCGTGAAAGCCTGAGAACACCAGGAAACCATACGCAAAAAATGAGCAGATTTATTGTTGCTATGCAGTTGTCAAATTTTCACTGCCACTGGTGAGTGAGTGAGTGCACCGCTATGATGGCTTCCGACCACGGACATGAACCAAACGGAATTATATACCATCACAGCAGGGAAGATTCCAGAGTAACAAGGTTGAATATTATAAACTAATAACAGTTTTTACATATTGTTAACTGCAATGCATTAAGCGTTATTCTGGTTATCTGCTTTAAGTTCTGAACTTTTGAAACATTATAATATTATCCACGGTTGTTTCTGCTTAGGCAGTGTCCTGAGATTTTCTCTATTTTATCAAGGGCTATTCTGTTTTTGAGTGTGTTAGTTGTCCACATTGCCCAGGCACAGTCCGCTGGTTTCTTCAAGTGCCAGGTTCTTGTATGTACACAATGGAAGTAATAATGGTCCGTGTCGCCTTCCTCTCCGCATTCGCAGAAAGGAGTGTCCCTAAGTCTGAATCTGTTCAGGTATACTGGGAATGGTCCATGACCTATCAAGAACTGTGTTAGGCTAGCACAGTGGGTCTTTATTTCCATGTTAACTTTTGGCAGTAAGCGAAATGTCCTTCGTCCTACCTCTGCCTCTGTCCATCTACTTTGCCAATTTTGTAGCAGACTTGTCAAAGTTGTTCGCTTAATATGAGACCAAGGAAGTTTAGTTGGTCTTTCTAATATATCCGTGCAGTTGGCTGCCTGCTTGGCCAGTAGGTCAGCGGCATCATTGCCTTGAATCCCTCTGTGAGCGGGAACCCATTTTAAAGTGGGTCTTTGCGAAATAGGCATTGTCAGAAGCTATTTCTGAATTCTGTATACCAATGGACTCTGGCTGTTTTGACTTGCGATAGCCGCCAGACTTGATGCCGAATCACTGAGTATGGAGAATTTCTCCTGTTGACATGTGTTCGCATATCTAATTGCAGCACTGATAGATAGAAGCTCTGCTTGGTATACTGGGTTGTTTGAGCCTAATTTCCTTTTCCACTCGAATGTTACAACTCCATTTTCTAGTCTACAGAAGGCACTGCCCGTGCCGTTCTCAGTTTTGGAGCCATCTGTGAAAAGGTTATTACTGTACCTCTGAATTGATTGGTTGTCTATACTGATACCGTCAGAGAGATTAAAAGCTGCTGGATGAAAGTTATTGCAGTTGTTTTGCTCCTCGTAGTCCGAGTGGTGATAACTATGACCCCAGAGTGTTGAAGTTTGACCCAGCCTAGTAACCCTTACGATAGCTGCCTCCCTTTCTACTATCAAATCTAGGAGAGGAATTCCTGCTAGTTGTTGTAGGGCTAGTGTTGACGTGGTACGGTAGGCCCTGCATACTTGAAGTAGCTGCTGTCTCTGAATAGAGAGCAGGGATCTTTTCATATGAGAGGTAAGTTCGCCATCCCAGATTGCTGCTCCATAAGTTATTACTCTTTCTGTAATGGTTCTATGCCAAATTTTTAGTAGCTTAGATGAGATACCCCATTTATGTGAAGTCATGCGTCTCATGTTGTTGCTTAGGATGCTAATTCGAGTCTTAAGATTCCTGACATGTGGCGTCCAAGAAAGTCTGTTGTCGAGTGATAGCCCAAGATATTTCAATTGGGGGAAACATTTTACCGGTATCCCATGGAGTTTAATGCTTGGGTTGCGTCTTAGCTGCCTGCTGCGTCCTATGAGCAAAGCTTTAGTTTTCTCTGCCGAAATCTGAAGCTTATGTGCTCTGGCCCATTGGGAGAACAGATCAAGACAGTATTGAGATCTCATTTTGAGGTTACTCCTTCCTGCCACAACTAGCATAAAATCGTCCACATAGGCTATGATTCGAGCGTATTCTACACTCTCAAACTGATGAAATGCCGAGTTTGCCACTATATTCCACAGTGTTGGTCCAAGGCATGACCCCTGTGGGCATCCTCTAAAGACATTTTTGACATAAATGCCGCTGTCTGATGTTACTTGTACACTTCGATCTTGAAGGTACGAGCAAAGGATGGTAATAATGGCTGTTGGGCACGCCATGTTGTGCAGCAAATTTATTACGTCTGGCCACCAAAGGGAGTCAAAGGCTCCCTTGATGTCAATGGCTATTGCCAGTGAGTGCGAATTGTTATCCTTGTTCTGTTTGATAGTGGCCATTAAGTCTTTTATGGCATGTTCAGTTGAGTTGCCCATTCGGAATCCATATTGGTTGGGATGCAGGGCGTTGTTCCTTTGCAGGAAGAAGTCCAATCTGTAAAGAATTACTCTTTCCAATACCTTACCGAGTGCTGGCAGTAGACACTGCCACTGGTACTGCATCTCACAGCACAGAAATAACAGAAGACCATCTGGTCATTGACTTGTCCCTTCTAGTCATGGTGTATTGATGATGCACCATCACAAAAGAGATAAAAGAAAATTTACATGATTTTGTTGAACAGTTATTCTACTTTTATGCATCTCAGGGCTGAAAAGTTGTTTTTCCTATGATGACTGCACTTTGTTTTAATAATACCCACAAAACACAAATTTCTTCTACTTCACTGTTGTTGCTTTAATACAGATTTTGCAGACGTTCTGTGCTTGGCCAAATCTTTTCTCAAAATTTACTGAACCATGGGAAATCTTGCCCTCAGTAATCAAAGATTCAATACTTTCTGAATAGACCTTGTATTAAATGTAAAAAGCACCATTTAATGAACCTAATAAGTAAATGCACACGAAAGCAGTGTATATGATATAAATATCTTAGATTTGTATATAATGTATGTAAAATGTAACCAAATGTACTTAAATTTTCAGTGTAATCTGTGTTCACAAACTCTGTAAAATGTGCATCCAAATGTATCATTATGCCCTTGTTTGGCCCTGTATTGCAACTAATAATTCTGGCCAAACTCTAGATAAAGGTGGACGTGGCGCTATACGAATTAACCAATTGGCAGAGAGATGGTGCCCATGTCCTCCGTCGCATGTCGCATATGATTATGTACTTACTAAATAGACTAATGAGTCAAAAATTTAAAAAAAAATTAAAAATGGAAAATTACCAGTAAAGTTACAGCTAAAAAGTGATGCGTAGTAGAAGAATTTTTAATCTTTCTTGTTGAGGTGGAAGATTTACGAGTGATTATTTTCATCTTAATTAATTTGTTATTTATATTTCAGTTTAAAAATTCGCACACAAGTGATAGCTCCAGTGCAGTGACTGGTCAAGCGCATTTGAATAAAGAAACTCAGTCTATGTATGGTACTCAGTTGAAAGCATCTGTAAATGATTTTAGTTTGCACACCTCTGGGAACAGTTATTCAAGTGATTTTAGTAAGTATATATATGTAATGATTTGGTGCTTTCTGATTATCTGCACTTCTAATGAAAAGTTAAACTCTTTCATGACTTTGGAGAATATTCATGAACGTATTGTTTATAGGGTTTTATTTATTTTTACTAACAGTTATTTTATTTTGTAAGCCTTTCCTGAATTCTCTTATTCTCCTCACATTTCCTTCCAAGGATGTAAATGAGTTACGGTGAACAAGAGTATTTTATACTGTTGAAGTAAAAGATTTAGACAGAGAATGATTTCACTATTGTGAGTGCATGTTGGTACTTTCTTCCAGCTGTTAAGCTTAATATTGGCTATACATTCTTGCCGCCGAGTTATTATCTTGCAGACGTAGGTTTCTGAGTTAACATGTTAGCTTAAATTTAATTGTGTAATCTTACACTACTCTTGTTTCTGTAAGCACGTAAGTTGGTGCTATCTATTAAATATTGTGTGTTCAATAAAAGGATCTTTTACACCCTTCCTCTGGTTGTGTTCTTCTTTAAGTCTGTGGAGGAATTCACAAGGATTAACACTTAGATAGATATTAGATAGATTACATTTTATGATAGCTAAGAAAACTAGACCTTGCATGTTGACTAATTTTTTGTCAAGCTAATGTGAGAGGAGGCCATTTCCAAAATGTGATGCAGAAAAAAAAAAAAAAAAAAAAAAAAAAAAATAGCTTTTTTGAGAAATTTTCCTTTTTTGCACTGTTGTTCTTTTCATGTACACAGTAGTATGTTTTTCCTTAAAGAATGAGAATTATACAAACTGGGCATTATACAACTTGATTGTCTACAGGCCAAAACAAACATAGGCTGTGTGCATACCTGGGTTTCTTTTTTATATTGGTGTTCTCCTTATGTACACATTAATTTGTTTCACTTTAAAAACATTAGAGAATAGCATAAACCCAACATTATACAACTTCAGCACTGAGCTGCAGTCAAAACAAATACATGCTATGTGCGGGGCTGGATTAAGAGGTTTAGAGGCCCCAAGCACTTAAAAGATTTTGTTGTCCCAATTATGTTTATGCCAGCGTTTCCTTCATTCCTCTCTCTCTCTCAATTTTGGTTTAGGTGCACCATACATGTAAAACCGGCAATGTGAATTTTTTTATGCTCCTTTTCCTGAATTCCTAAGGACCTTTTTGCAGTACATTCTTTCCTTGATGCCCTAAGCACATGCTTATATTGCTTAATAATTAATCCATCTCTGGCTATATGCACATAAATCCTTTTTGATGACTTTATAGCCATATGACTATTTTTGAAACATAACTACTTTGCTTCATGAATGCTTTATGGCTTATTTTCAGACCTTTTTGTAAGAGTAATATCAAAATGTACCAATGATGCTTTGAGAATATTTGAACTACAGAGAAATGATTTAAATTAAAGTGTCATTTTTTAAAATAGCTTGTAAAATTAGTTTGATAATTTAAAAAATTAACAATTTTAGTCAATTTTTAAAGATAAAAATTTATTTTAAAAACATTTCCCCTGTAATTTTATAATAATGTTTATGAGAAAGAGGCAGGATGTGTAATATGGGAAAGATTGTTGTTCAAGGGGAATTATCATTTATGAAGCTTTTGATTTTGTATTCCTTATCTGCAAAAAGTTCCCAGTTGTTCTTTATCTGCGAAAAGTGAAAACAGTGGCATGATAAAAGATATCACTTGATGTTTTGGGGAGAACAATGCCTTTCATTCCTGTTACCCTGAGTGATTTCTTACTGCAGGTTACTGATAATCAAAGTTCTAAAGATTTAAGTATAAGCTGAAACATTAATTGCTATAGTATGGTATTATGATGTGTAACACTCTTAACCTCCATATAAATTCTAATGTGCTATAAATTCTAGTTATGCCTAGTGGAAATCTTGAACAGCACATTAAATGATTTTTTAATGCAAAATGCTGTCTTTCTGTTCAATGATCTGTGATATTAAGGAGTGAGAAAAACAAAATTTTGCAGTTTATAACCTAATGTTTTACGGAATGAGCTCCATGTTGCAATTATCCAGTTGCATATTTGAGGTAACATTGCTAAAAAGCTATTGCTTATCAAACATGCTTGAAATATAGTTCTTCAAATATTTAACACATTTTATTACAATTCTGCCATCAACTGTATAGAATGATATCTTTGAGGTACCACATACCTCAGGGATCATTTTATGCTGTCCTCATAAATACCATGATGTGTATTCAATCCTGCCTGTTGTAAAGAAGGAAGTATACTCTGTGATTGTCCATCACAGTGCGTCTAGATAGTTTAAAAGCATTGATTTATCTGGAGAATTAGTTAATTGGTTCTACATATAGGCTTGTTCTTGCCGATTTTTTGTCTTCATTCTTGATGATTCGTTCATTTAGGTGACAATGAGTAATTTTATATAGAGTAAGAAATCCTTTGAGTTGTTAATTATTGGAATTTAAAAAAAAAGTTAATTTTTTTTGAATTAGTTATGCACTGCTATTCAGTGTGCATGAATAGCAATATCTGTGGAATGCTTCTGTATCTCATATATTTGTACCTTTTTTGTGTTGAGAGCAATGTGAATATAAAGCTGGATGTATATATATGAGATACAACATGAATACTTCTATTATTTAACATGCAAATATTACTGCAAAAGTATGAATTCTGTTGTGTGATTCGGATGCATTCATGAGGTATTTTGTAATTTGTTTCTTTAAATAAAGGAGAAATTTTAATTTTCTAAAAATAATATTAAAATATAACGTCATTTAAGCTTTGAAAAATATTGCTTTTGGAGTAAAAGTTTGTCTTTTTGTAAAAATTCTGATATTCCCCCCCCCCCCAACTTGATAAAACTTGCTTTATTTAACCCTTCTTCAGATATGCTTTGTCAAAATCATTTTACTATTGTATGAATTTTATTTAGTTATTGTAATTTTTTTTTAGATGTATGTTTTCATTTGTTTTGTATTTGTGTACTTAATTTTGTTCATGTTTTTTATACCTTAAAACCTTTTTTTCTGTTTAGGTTCTGTTCAAAATAGTTTTAACACAGCTCCTGAGTCACTGTCTTCAGATATGGATACAGATATGGATTTTTTCATAGAATCTGAAGATGAAACTGTGGCTGGAAATAATTTTCCATCATCTAGTCATGTTCATTTTACATCGGACAATATATTACCCTCCTCTTCTTCCCATAGGCCAAACATAAAGCAAACAGCATTTCATAGTCAAGATATCCTTCAGTCACCTTATCTACAGAATACATATGATAGTGAATCATTACAGTATGATCGAAGTATCCTTCAGAATGAGGACAGTTTTTACAATTCAGATATTCAATCAAATACATTTTTCTCCAGTCATATAGCATCAGAAAATATTAACCCTGATTCATCTAAAATTTCAGATACTGTGCAGTATTCACAACAGAAAACAGAGTTTTTTGATCCAGAGCAGATTTCATATGATAGTCCAGAAAGCACATGGTCTGATTCAGATTTGTCAGAAACTTTGTCCATATTAAAAAATCGTGGCGTTTATGATTCAGATATATATGCAGAACAGTATTCTGAAAGTGTTAGTTCTTATCCCAGTCAAAATGTTCATGCTGATCAACAATCTAAGCATGCTGATTTTAATTATGTCAAACCTCTTTCTAGTCATGTATTACATGCTACAGTCACTGAGCAACAAATTAAGACTCATTTACCATTGCATGATCCTTCTGATATACAGCCATCTGAAATGAATTATGGCGGTGAATCTTTCAGTCATATACATTCATCATTACATGAGAACGAGTTCAAGTCAGTGTCTGATAAAACTCTTTCATCAGATAATAATGTGTATAAGGAAAAACTGAGTAATGTACAGAATGAAATATTTCAGAAAAATAAACAAGTTAAAGGTGCATTAGAGAAGTCTCGCATTAACAAAAATGTTGTCAGTAAAAATAATAAAGAAATTAATTCTAAGACTGAACGTTTTTCAGAAGAGAAAACTTTAAAAATAGAGGAGAATTTAAAACCTTCAGAAAAACTAACTGTTCTAAAAACTTCAGATATTGAGATTCTTAGCAGCCGTAATCCACAGACTGATGATACAATTTTGAACTCAATCTTTGAAGACAGTGAGGAAGAGGAGATGACGACTATTGTAATCAAACCTCGTAAAACATCAAATCCTACATATATGGCTAAAACAGATATTCATGTATCTCAGCATATTCAAAAGGAAGACAATCAAGCAGAGGTGAAACAGATAGTTGAATCAAGCATGTCTCAGTCTGACACTGATGATATCATAATAGATGATGACTCTAAAGAAGAAGTGTTTCTAAATTCAGGCATTGGTTCGAATTTGGTAGTAAAACATACTAGCAAATCAGATTTAGATCATAATGTAACAGTAAATAATCTAGATGAAGAAAAGAGTCAAGAACAGTACTTTGAAAAAAGTGTTTATACTTCTACAGTAAATGAAATAGCTCACAATATAAATGGAAGTGTTAAAACAGTATATAATGAAATGCCTATTGATGATATAGATAGTCTCACTGATAGCAAAGATATGCATAATGATATTTTAATAAAGACTGAAGATAAAGATACTCTTAGTGATATTTTAATAGAGACTGAAGATAAAGATACTCTTAGTGATATTTTAATGGAGACTGAAGATAAAGATACTCTTAGTGATATTTTAATAGAGACTGAAGATAAAGATTTTATAAGCACTGAAAGTATTGATGAAACAAAAACTGAGAATAATGAAACAAATTTTCCCATAGAAAATGACGCAGAAGTAAATGATGTATTGACTAGTCCTAATTTAAATGGCTCAGATGAAAGTCCAAATTCATTCCAGGTGAGAAATTTAAAAGGTGAACATTTGGCTCAAGAAGATCAAAATAGTGATAGTAGGGTTGAAAATGAAGAAAATGTTACACAGTCAGAATTCAATATCTATATTACGTTTGAAAATGGATTAAATGCTCTAAGATCTTTTATGGAAGCATTAATGTTGTGGGTAAGTTATATTTATTCTGTTTCCTATATATTAAAAAAAAACTGTTAAATGAAAGATATCTTGTATATCTAAGAAATATTTATGAAGACATGAGAATATAATTGTTGAATTTTAGGTTGGTTTTTTTGAATGAAAATGGTAAAAATTACTGTTTCTTGATCATGCAGTGTGAAAGCTATTTTTATTCACACAGTATTTTATTAATATATTTTAGCTCTTTATTCATGAATGCCTATTTATTTTGATGGTATTTTGGCTAATCTTTGGAATATGGTAACAGGTAGTTTGGCGACATTTTGGTAAGGCAATAAAGGTTACTAGCTAGAACTTTAGCAGTGTACATAGATAAAGTCAAGAGTGTGCGCAATGCCAATTTTGTGCAATTCTGGGATGTTTTTTTAAGTGAAAATGGGTCGATGTGTACATGGATACCGTGTATGTGCAATTCTTAAAAACGCGGCAAGCAGTTTGCGATTCTGCACTTTCTCCCAATTTCGCTCCTAATCTTTGTCATGATTAAGCATTTTTGTTCGATAAAAGTTCTAGCATAAGCATAATTCGGCTAGCAGATTATTGGAAAAAAATGTTGAGTTAAAAAAAAAAAAATGCCTTTACTTTGTGAAAAACAAAATGGCATCCAAACAAAAACTAGCAGGTTGCTGTAGCAGGGTTGGTCGCCAAAAAATCGCCAAGTTACCATAATCCAAAGATTAATCGTATTTTTTAGCAGCTGAAATATTATTTTCTCACATTCTTTAAATCATTATATGTTGAGTATAAAATAAATTTAAGCTCTATCTGTATGCAAGTTTTGGGTACTTTTCTGTTATTGGGACCGCATTCAGGAATGTATTTACACGTGTGTATGTGCATATAAGGAGTATGCATATATACACACAAACATATGTACTAATGTATGTATACACGCATATGTGAATACATATGTACACTGCGCAAAAAAAAAAGGGGGGGGACAACTCCTATATCTCCCTGTTCTACTGGGCCAATTGACATAATTCAACTTGCATTTTTGATTTCTCGAAAGCGCAACTTAGAATATGTATTATATATATCTATATATATATATAATACATATTCATATATATATAGCATTGTTCTAACATAGGTATTTTGACACAAAATCTTACTTTTTTCTGAAATAACATACAAATATTTTTCCATATTTTGATTCTACAACTCAAATTATGCCTAAATATTAAATTTTGTAAAAAATTTGGTGCAAAATTTAGAGAAATTCAAAAATTTATCTTGGCACAATTTTTTCAGGTTGCGCCAAGAATAATTCACTTGGCGAACTTCTTATATGGCAACCAATTTTCCTTTCCCTTCCATTATGCCAGAGTGGAAAAAAAGGGCACCTCGTTCCTACCTTTTTACATTGTGCATGAGGGGAAAAAGTCATATCATTCCTACTTTCAAATAATTTTAGCAAAGTGTCTACACCACATTTTATGTTTTATCGCTTTCAACAAATATGCCAAATTTCAAAACGAGCTAATATATAAATTCACATATATCTTATGAAATTTCGAATAAAAAACTGTAATTTTTTGCAGGTATGCGTAGAAATAAATCTACTTTAAGATGACGGTAAAAATTTTATGGATTATAATTCAAAAAATTTTTGAAAAATTTGTAAAAATCATTTAAAAAATAAATTTTAAAAATAAATCATAAAAAATGGGTGAATTTTATTTGGAATGATCATGAATTTTGAAATGTGAAAGGAAGTTTAATAAAAGTAATGTGTGTTTGAATGTAAGTTTAATAAAAATAAATTTATAAGAAAACTTGAATGTAAGTTTAATGGAAAAAAAAAAAAAAAAAAAGGTTAATAAATATATACCAAGCTCAATTAACTTTGAGGAGCTAAAATTTTAAGAGCTAATGTTTTAAAAACTACTTCTGCGATTTTTACAAAACTTGGTAGTATGGAATAATTTGAGTTATAGATTGGAAATATGGGAAAAAATTGGTATGTTATTTCAGAAAAAGGTCCGTTTGTGCAGTGTACAGTATATGCATGCATTTTTGAATACAGTCTGATAACAAAAGAGTATCAAGTTTTGTTTTTAAATATTGAATTCATCCAGTTTGGTTTAGTTTTCTTTATTATGATGTCATTTTCTGCAATTGTCTTATATAAGTACGAAAGAAAGGAAAACTTTTACAGCTTGTCATTAGTGCTGTAAGTTTACATTCATGTGGGGCTAGGCCCATTAGCAACTGAGCAGTAAAATCACTGAACACTGATAGTTGTGACTTGGGTTCAATTCCAGATGAAAGGGCTGGCTGCATGAGTGTTTTTGTGGTTTGTTTTATGTGTAACATATATACAAACCAGTTTCCCATAGAAAGTCCTCCATGAAGGCATTAGTTGGCCAGATGGCCCTAATGTGCTTTGTGATAATCAACTATACCAGTCACGGGGGATTAAGAATTATAATGATTGTTTTATTAAATAAAATTAAACTAAAATATGTATCTTATTACAATATGATCAGCATCATTACTTTTTTGCCTAAAATGTAGAATATTCCATAAACTTTCTAAGAGTCAAATCTGTTCTAAATCTTTATTGTTACATTCATATATGTGTGATATGAAGGCATAAATGAAATAATAAATTATACTTTTTTAATTGTTACAAATTGAGATTTAATTGAATTCAGTTTTTTTGTTATGTGGATTTTTATTATTATATTGAATTGTTATGTTTTTTTACTAAGTTGAATTATTATGTTATCATATGTTGTAGACCAATAAGATTTTGTGATGATTATTGTAAAATTTTTATTTAGATTCCTGAGCCTCTGTATTCAGCCATAATGGATCTTGATAGAAAAGGTATACCACCTCGTGTAACAGTTTTTACTGCATTAAGTGCCATTCCTTGCATTTTTCTCATTATTGCCATGGTTTATATAAAGGTAGGTTAATAATATTAAAATATTTTTACGGTAATTAAAATATTTAGCCACATTAGTGGTTTTGACAGCACACCAAAAACATCAATCTGTAAAATTACTACAATCAAATACCGAAAATCCGCCAACTCCTGAAATCCGCATTGCCTCTCAAAATATAAACATTCAGTTTATAGATTCTGGAAACTGCAACATTGAGTGCGAAATACTTACCGAATACTTACGAAGAAAAAATACTTACCGAATAATGATGTCATAATTACCGAATAATGATGAGTCATAACGGAAATACCAAATTACTGACATAAAAAAAGTTTAAAACAATAAGATAAAAGTTTTTTTCCCCTAATTCTCTGCATCGAGGTAAAAAAGCAAACGATTCACTCAACTCTTCGTTCAAGTTCATGATTCACGTTGTTGTAATTTCTGAGCTTTGCTATTTCACGAGATTGTTTAGTGCTGCCTTTTTTTTTAATCCTGATATTTTGTGGATAAATTAATATTTTAAATTTCAGCCCTTTTTAATACAATGACAGATAAAAAACGCACTCATAATTTTACTGCTTGCGATGCTGAAAAACGTAAACACATTGCATTGACGGTAATGCAAAAAAGTGCAAATTCTGCAAAAGATGGAAGCAGGTGGTACTCCTCGATTTATAGCAAAGTGATTATGAAATTGCGACACAATTGTGTATGATATACGGAAAAATAAAGAAAAGCTGTTGAAATTTTACAGCAACAGTATTCTAACACCGGAATCTGAAACCGGAAGTCTTTGTATGAGGTGAAATCAGCAAACCTCAATGCTGTGTACATGTAATACAATGAATAATGTAATCACTTTATATATGTAATAATAATTTAATGCATATTATAAAATCTTGCAATAATGTATATAATAATTTAATTAAATGTATCTAATACGCCTTATTTATTTTGCACTTTTAGTCCGAATATTATGTTTTATCTTTTCTGTCCTGAAATCTGCAAAATCCTAAAATCTGCACAATCTCTGGTTCCAAGCTTTGCGGATTTCTGGACTTCTACCGTATTAGAGAAAAAGTGCATACTTTTTGTTTTGAAGAATCAAATTACATCTTCTTTGTAGTAATTTTTATTTTGGTACTCTTCTGTTATCAAGACTGGATTCAGAAGTGTATGTATATGTGCAGTTGTATATGTATGTATGTACAGATGCATATGTACATACACATATGCATTGCATACATCAACACATCCATCCATCCATATATGCACCCACCAGTGGCCAAGTGGTAAAGTTGCTGAACACTGGTAGTTCAGTTTGAGGTTCTAATTCCGTGAACGGGCTGGCTACATGGACATTTTCATGGTTTTCTATGTGTAACATGTATACGAACCAGTTTCCCTTAGAAAATCCTTCATGAAAGCATCCCTGCCCTTAGGCAGATAGCCCTTGAGGCTTCGCCATAATCAACCAAACCAAATCATACATACAAGGTAACCAAAATGTTCTTGTCATTTTGGACAGTCAGAAAGAAAAAGTCATAAAACAAATAATAATCGCTGTTAACCTCAAAGTAATCGCCATCGGCATCCATGCCTTTTGCCAATGAGGGGCTAGCTGTGCGATGCCATCATGATAAAACTTGGGAGTCTTGGACTCAAAGAAGTCCATGAGGGCCTTTTCGAAATCTGGCCGGTTGTTGAAGGTGGTTGTCCAGGGAATGGAAAAGGTGGTAGTCTGTTGGGACAAGGTCTGGGAAATATAGTAGATGGGGTAGTTTTTCCCAGCCCAGTCACTGGATGGTGTCCCTGGCCTCCAAAGCTACATGCGGCCTCACATTGTCATGAAGAGTGCACCCTTATGATTGACCAATGCTGGCTCTTTATGTATCAGTGCCTGATGCACACTTTCCAACAGCTGCAAGTACAGGCCTGCCGTGATAGTTTGGCCCACTGGCAGGAGCTCATAATGCACCACTTGGCGACTAGTCCACCAGATACAGCAGAGCGTGATCTTGCATGGGTGAAGAGAAGATCTTGCAGTGTGAGGTACAGGGGCCCTTGGTGACAACCAATGTCTCGAATGCCTGAGTCTGTCATACTGGACCTATGTTTCATCACTGGTGAGTACTCATTCAAATATGGATGCATTGCGGTGCTGAGTAAGCAATGAGAAACAGGCAGCGACATGCTGTTGCTTGTTGGCATCGGATAGTGAGTGGGGTACCCACTTGCTCAGTTTGTATGCCTTTCCTATGGGGTGCAAATGGAGTCTGATCGTTTCATTAAATACTTGGAAGTGTGCAGCAAGCTCACCACATGTTTGGCTACTGTCACTCTGTATGACACTCAGGGCCTCATCGTGAAGCGCTTGTGGCCGACCGCTGCTTGGTGCATCACTAAGAGACAGATTCCCTGACCTGAACTTCTGGAACCATTGCCTAGTGTTTCGTCTGTTTATGGCATCATCCCCCAAAGCCTGGAAAATTCGGCAACTTGATTCTGCTGACAGGCCCACTTTAAAATCATACAGCAAACAACTCTGAACGAGCGCCTTTGATGCATCCATTTAAATCAGTCGCTGTGTAAGGTATGTTTTAAGTACCGATGCAACACACTTTTATACTCTTGGTCAGTGTCTGGACTCCCATCCTAACCACTTCATTATTAGGTTTGGTCACTATTTTTATGTTGGGGTTCACTCTTCCAATGTCATATCAGAAACGGCAAGAACGTTTTTGGTTACCTTGTGCATGTATGTATACATACATATTTGAACCTGGTCTCGATGACAGAACAATACCATTATTTTATACAATAATAATTTTTCTTTTAGTAGAATGTAAAATCTTGTGATACTTACATTTTACGTCATCAACTATAAAACTCACCAAATGCTGTACAGAGTTTGAGATCCAGACGTCCAATATCCGGAATGGATCTAAAATCCGGACCTCAAAGCCACCAACAACCTTCTCTCTTTTTTTGGAGGGGGGATATGCTCTAAGCATGCACATTTGATTCCCCCTCCCCAATAATAAAACATGTGAACAGTTCCGATTCTTAACTTCACTTCTGCACTAAATAAAATACCTCATTATTGAAGAAACAATCATTTTAGCCTAAATTTGTGTGATAAAAAATTTGGCTCCGTAGCTGTGTATCTGCTTGGCATAACATCTCAAACTGAAACATTCTATGTAGAAAGATCATTGATTTTATACTACTAATATTTTATATCCGTGATGCCAACCTGGCCAGTTATTATTATATTTTGCTTTTATCATCGCATGTTTATCACCACATGATAACTTGAGTAATAACGCATGTAACAATGCTGAATAATGTTTTTTATATTAGCAATTAATAGCAAAAAGTATGGCAACTTTTTATGTTGGCCATTATGCTGCAGTGATTATAGATTTAAGTTAAATGTGCTAAGAAATGTTTACAAAGAAAAATTGAACAAAAATTTCTTTTCATACACTAAAACTAGATTTTAACTCAGTCTATGAGATTAAAACTAGATACTCATAGATTAAAAGATTATATTTAGTGCTTTTTGGATTAAGAATAACTGACTTTTTATTCATATAAACCTAGAACTGCCTCCAGAGCTTGCATGGCTGCACCGGGTGGCAGAATTTAGAAAAGACAAAATTTTGGGAATTTAGAAAAGCACCAAACAGCAAAATTAAAGAATGACAAAATTTTTAAAATTTAGGGAAAGCATTGGGACCCTAAATTTTGGGGTGGCAAAAATTTAGAACTTAGGGAGGCACTAGGTAGTGGAATTTAGGACACTCGGAGACTGCATCAGGCACTAAGTTATCTAGCGCCAGCCCTTGATAAGTCTTAAGTATATGTGTAAATTATTTTATTCAAGACCCAAATAATCCTTAAGCATGTGCAAAAAAAAGACATAAGTATGATAAATAATGAATACAACTGATGCTTAATTGTCTTAGTGCACAATAGAAGCAAGACGAAATTTAGCAGAACAACTTGTCTTTCATCAACAATCTCATGATGTATTGCCAATAATATATAGCAGACATTATTAAGCTAGGCTAAAATTATACTTTACTGATTCCAAGGAATTTTACTTAATACAGTCAAAAGTCTTTAATCCGGACATCCATAATCCGGAATGATCTATAATCCGGACTTTCTGCACATGCGTAAATGCATGCGCATAATACATTTATGCATGCACATTTAACGTATAATTGACGGTATAAGCTAGGCTAAAATTATCTAATTATCTATTTTAGTTAATGTTGCAGATTGCGTTGTTCCTTAATCTTCTAATTGGATCCGGCTTATTATTTTTTGCAGACTGTTAGATCAATTTTATAAAAAGTAAGCTTGAACTTTCGATTATGTCAAAAAGAATTTCCAATTTTGGAGCTTCCAAAGGATCTACAGAGCGAAAGCATGTTTCCATGTCCATCAAACAAAAAGTGGAATTGCTGCAAAAAGTGGATAAAGGCATGAAGAAAGTGACAGAGATGTGATTTGTTTCTCTAACCATTCCGAAATCTGTTTATCAATTTCACGCTGCTCTGCTGGGGGGGGGGACGTCGTGGCACGCAATGAACTGGAAGTTGATCTGTTAGCACTATCCTTAGCTTCAGGGCAGATGTTTTTATTTTATTCGGCTTATAATTCCTTACTAAATGTAGTATTTCATCTCGATGTACTCCGTCTTTCATATGATTTAAATCAAATTCCTTGTCATTATAAATATCACGAATACACATCAAATAGTTTACTGGTTACAATTTTCTAATATCGACTATGTGTAATGTATGCTTTATGCATGCGCATGTTGAAAGAAATGTTTAATAAAGTAAACAAATAAATATTAAGCTTTTCTTTTTTGTAAATTTTGATACCCTTTAGATCATTAATTGCTCTCTGTTTCAGAAATTACAGTTTCATATTTTTAATTTTATAATTTCTGCATGCCATCTTACCAGATTTAAATTGATGATGTATAATCCGGAATCGCCGAAGTCCCGAGAGTCCAGATTAAAGACTTTTGACTGTATAGCATATTGCCCAGTTCCTTAACTTTCTGACTTGACCCAGGCTGTTATTATTACAACAGTTTTATAAAAATTAACTTTTGATTATGTCAAAAAGAGTTTTTAATTCTGGAGCTGCAAAAAGATTTACAAAGCAAAAGCATGTTTTGATGTCCATTAGCTCAAGCATTTAAGGAGTAAAGAATTTCCTAACTATATATAATGAAAATAAAATAGCATTTATGACATTAGTGTTAATGAATGATTGATTTGAAAATAATTTTGAATTGTTTGCAACATTTGAATTGTTTACCTGATAATGCAAAAATTCTCCTGGTTGTAGACAACTGTACGGCTCATATTTCACTTAAAGTTTTAGTGATAGATAATGCATCAATACTATTCTTTCCTCCAAATTGTACATCCATCATTTAGCCTATGGGTATTGTAATAGTGCACACATTATAATGCAGATATAAAGTAGCAGTTTTAAAATCCATGTTAAATTTCTTGAATTATGCAAGAGTGATAAAGAATTTTTGAAATATTTTAGCATAAAATCTGCTGTGTGGAGCATCGCAAGATCTTGGGAAGATGTGTCTCTAGACACTTTAAAAAGTACATACGATAATGTATGGCCAGCTACCATATTTCATGGTGAGGGTGGTAAAGGTGATAGCCACAAATTTGAAGGTTTACGAATATTGCAAACTAAAGGTGAAATTTTCCAGTTAATGTATTTTGTAAAGAAATGTTTAGAATTGGTAATAAATGAAGATGATATAACAGAAGTTTTTCATTGTGATGACAGTAATTCAATTATCAATAAATTAATGGACGGCAAAGTCTATAATCTAGATCCAGAAAATACCGCTACCGCTACCGGTAGTGAAGATAGTGATAGAGATGTTATTGGAAACAAAAAAAATTTCGATTGATAAGTTAGTAGGAATTCTCGACACAGCAATTTACAGGACTTTTAACAAAATGGAACTTTGTAACTGAACAAGAAATTATGTCTGTCTATAGAATTAAAGAGAAAGCATTAGCATAACAAGCGAAGCAAAATAAATGATTTATATTGAAAGACATGTTTAATAAAATAAACAAATAAATATTAAGCTCTTTTTATAAATTTTGACACTCTGTAGATCATAAATGCATCATTATTTCACAAAATCGATTTCATATCTTTAATTTTATAATTTTTACATGCCATCATACTAGATATAAACTGATGATCTAATATCCGGAAAAATCCTGAATCCGGAATTGCCGAAGTCCAGACGAATCCGGATCTCAGACTGTAGCTAATTTAGTGCCAATTATTTATAATCATGATATCACAACACACTCATAACATCTTTGCTTTCATTGATGTTACTCCAGTTGATTTTCAGTAAGTTATAGTTTGTTTTTATGAACAAGAATGCAAACTAACCTTCTGAGTGGCATGGCATTTTGGATCTGCTTATGAAAACCTGCATTTAAACAGCTTCTATTGGCTAAATTTTTATAATTATTTTAGTTTCTGTGTTCATAAACTTCCATTCATTAAGATATTTACATTATTAAAGAAAGTGAGATTATAAATACTTTAAATTATAGGGTAATATATTCCAAGTGAAAAAAATCTCATGACTGGATAAAGCCGGTCATGCTAAGAGGGTTAATTTTTATTGTTGTATTTTGTCCTTGTATTTCGGAAAAAAAAAAAAAAAAAAAAAAAAGTGATTGCAAGGCTGGATTTTAAAATTTTATATTTTCGTTTTTCTTTTCCATTTGATTTTAAATTCTAAGCAAATCAATAGTAAATTGGAACAGTTACCTTGCGGGCGGGTGTACTAATAGCATTCTGATCAAAACTTCTGGTAAAATTGGAAGGGTTTACAAAATATTAGATATCTTTAAAAGCTTTTTTTATGAACCGCAAAAACAAAGAGGGTTGAATCCTTCCACAACAGCAGTTATTTGGTAGACTGTGCAGGGAACCTGATGAATATTTTATTGTAAGAGTTGCAAGCTCAGAATTCTGCAGAGTGATTACCATGGGATCTCTGTCAACTTTTGTGGTTGACAGACTAATAGGTTAGTACCAATTTTTTTTTAATTGTAAAATGCATATAAATTTAAATAGCAAGAAATGCAAACTTGTAGTTTGGGCATGATGACAATAAAATTTTTGCTAGTATTGAGTTTATGCCACATTCATTTTATAAATTAAGTGAAGTTTATGATAATTGCTTTTGTAATTGTGAATATATACTGGTGCTTACAAACAGATTTCTTAATACAATGACACATATGTGTGCCATCTTGAATAATATGCCATGCAGTATAGAAACCGTAAAAGGGTTGATTGAAAAAAAAATTAAGACTGCCCTCTATTTTTCTTTCTTGTTGTTAGATCTGGCAACCCTGTAAAGGTTTCTGTTATATGTGACTGTGTTTTGAACTTGCAGTTGGATAGCCAAGTGTCACAAAAAATTGAAGCATTTAGTAAACTTTGTTGTGGCAGTTTATGTACATGTGTCTGGGGAATATGGCAAAGGTGTAACTGAATTTTTTGTTAAACTTAGGAAGATTAGTTATGAAATACTTGAGAGGTTACTTATGTTACCTTAAAAAATGTTCCAATATGGCTTCGGTTGTGAATATCAGCATAAACAAAGTGTCTCCAAAGGGTAATAACAGAGCAGTGCAATACAACATTCATCCTCTGGGTGCTCAGTCATAAATGAGTGGGATTTTAGTGACACTTGTAGACAGATAGTAAAGAATGACTTCAACAGATGTCTTGAAAATCAATTTGCATGGAGCCAGATCAAGAAAAGATGGGATTTGTTCAACAAATAAAGATTTTTGGTCCAGGGCAATGCCTATCTACATGTCCTGCTTTGGCATTGATAATAGTATCTGAAATTGATTTAATAGCTTTAAAGTACTTTTCTCACTATTTTACTTCCTGCTCTTTGTTTCTTTTGATTCTTGGGCATTTTCAGTCCTGGGTGTGCAACCGAGTTTCTTCTTTTAGATGAGGAAATAAAAAAATGCCATAAGCACAGTGCTAAAAGGGATATCACAAAACAGCCTGTTTCTAGTGTTCTCATTCATGAAATGCTGTAAAAAATATAATTCAACACAAAGGATTGCAGACTATACTTTGGAAAGAATAAAATAGTACAGTATCTGTAGATTCATCAGATTCTGAATAAAAGAACCGGTTACAGCTGAAAACATCGCGGACGAAAACGTCGAGGAGAAAACAACGCAAGGCAAAAACGTCGTGCTACAAAACATCATGGGAGAAAACAAAATATTATGTAGCTGACTTTCGTCATAACTAACAAATCGACATTCAAGTA
The DNA here is from genome assembly GCF_044657685.1 of Stegodyphus dumicola. NCBI lineage: Eukaryota > Metazoa > Arthropoda > Arachnida > Araneae > Eresidae > Stegodyphus > Stegodyphus dumicola. The sequence goes on along the minus strand of NC_140771.1, from coordinate 157,702,531 downwards.
ACTGACTGCACGCTGTGCATGAAAATTTTAATAACACTTTAAGAATAAACTGAAGCAAAACAAGAAATAATTTTCATTATAAGAGTATTATATTAACAAAAGTGAAGAAAATAATCTCACAATTAAGTTAGCAGTGTTTTTTTATAGATAAGGTCATGCAGTTACTTACCTTCCTTTTTCTAATCTTTTTTATATTATACTTTTCATGAAAAATTACCATTAAAAATTTTATAAAAAATAATTTATTAATGACCTTTGCTAGTTAACTATGTCGGCTTAAAATTCTGTTAAGTGCTCTAAGTCGCGTTAATTTTCTATGCTTAAGTTTCCTTCTTACTTTATCAGCAAAAATATATTAGTTAATAAAAACTATGAAAGTAAAAATTATCCTTTTTTCCATCTTACACTCACAAATCATTATGTGAATATCCATTTACAATTATTAAAGCCTGAAAAAAAGCATGTCTGCGATGTTATGGTCATGCGATGATTTGTAGATACTTTATTTTTTACCACGATATTTTCGACGATGATATTTTTAAACTGCGAAGTTTTTGAACCGCTTTATTTTCGACAACGATGTTTTGTACCACGATGTTTTAGAACTGCGATGTTTTCTCTTTGCAGTGTTTTCTCCCACGATGTTTTGTAGCACGACGTTTTCGCCTAGCGTTGTTTTCTCCACGACGTTTTCGTCTGCGATGTTTTTGCCGCGATGTTATCGGCGGACACCAAAAGAACCAGCCTACATATATAGTAAACTGGCTCATTTAACAACAAAGAAATAGGCAATTTTGTAGTCATAAAAATAAGCTGTTTACATTTTTTGTTGTTATAATATACAGACAAATAATTAAATGCTTGTTTTTTCTTATTATATATCCTTTATGAAAGCATATTAGGCATTTATAAGATTGACAAGGCTGATAGCTGTAAAACTAATTAAGTAATTTTGGTGTGAAAACAGCAAATCATTTTTACTTTTGGTACACTATTTATTTACTGCCAGTGGGTTTGTGGCTATATATGGTAACAAAAGCAAGACTGTTATTTACTGGAAAGTTAGTGTAGTGTTTCCATAGAAATAGTAGACATGAGTTTATATGGTTCAGTTAATACTTCATTTCAATACCTAACATCCATACATGGAACATGGTTTTGGAGGAGTTGTTCTTTCATACACCTACAACTTTTGCAGTCTCATATTGAAGGTCATACTCTGCACATCTAACTCAATAGATGGTGTTATGATTACGTCAGCATTTTAAGCCAACATTAATGAGCCATATTATTATAGAATTAAACATAATATTTAAACATTCAAATATTTTTCTTATTTTCTTCAGAACGTCAGCAATAAATAATATTTATTTGCTTAAAAGGCATTATCTTTATCTCACCCTGCAAGATATAAGAAATCTCTTCTGAATCTTTTTCAATATGCTGCTTTATTAAGTTTTAATATGTCTTCATTTTTTCAATATGATATATCATTAAGTTTTAATTTATCTGCGTATTTTAATTTGCTGCTGCATTAACTTTTAATTTTGTGTTTTATACACATGGATTTTACGTATATTGACAAATTAAATACATAAATTAATAATTTCATGGTATACAAGTATATTGCATATGTAATTCATGTTTTGTGTCATCAGAAGTATCATCTTTGTTTCAATCACTGTTTCATTCATATTAAAAATTAAACATTTTAATTTTTTATTCCAATTTTAATAATATATTCGGTAAAAATATATCTAACAATGGCCCTGGCCGAAAATTGGCGATATTTGGCGATTGGCCAGCAGGGCACAATTTCAAGATAGCCGCTACACAAAACCAAAATAACATGTCAAAGAATTGCAGAAACTCAGTGTCCATGTACACATCGATCTATTTCCACTTAAAAAAAAAAAAAAAAAAGTAATAAATAAAAAAAATCAGAGAATTGCACAAATTGGGCATTGTGCACTTCCTTGACTTTATCCATGCACATCAATCTATTTTCACTTGAAAAAAATTAGGAGAATGATGTCATATAATGTTAAAACAAAGTTACTCATCACCAAAGTTTTTAACCAAAGTTCATAGCCAATTAAAGCTCAATAAACTGCAATTTCAACCACACAATGAAATAACATAAAAAAGCAAATATATGTTATCGCATATACGCATTACAAAAGGAAATATCGATTTACCATATTTAGAAATTTCTGTGTCTTCAGCCTGTGGCACACAAAATTCTTTAACAGTATCCGAAAACTTTCAAAAATTATCTGAACTGTAATATGCATACTGCCGTCACCTCATCAGTTCACAAAAATACAAGTAAAATAATATCCTCCATAGTGCTGGACTGTCAGTGGCATTTCTGAATTAACCTTTCTTACGACAAACCCATTCAAAGCCATCTGAACGATCTTTATGTTCGACCATACACATTTCTTTCATAAAACAAGATGCTTGTAATGACTACTAAGTAAACCTTCATTTACACATCAGTCAATTAATGCTTTCCCCCCTTTCGTTCCAAATCATACAGAAACTTCACGTTAATCTCATCACATAGATGGTGTGCAGCACTTGACATCCAATGCAGAAATAAGCCCTTACAAATATTTTTCCATCAGTGAAATTCACCGTAGTCATGCAACCAATCACATCATAATAGGGCTTCCACAACATTCAACTACTCAGGTTACCATCAATAAACAACAATTGGGCAAGTAAATGAAACAGCAACCTGGCGATAATCTAAGGGACACCACTTTAGCTAATGCTATAATTTATGCAGTTATTTTTAATATCATTTTTATAATTTTCCTATTGATATTAAATGAAACCTTAAGTCTAAACCAAGTGAAATCTTGCAATTTCATTATTTATTAATACAGATACAAGCCATCTGTCTTTTTTTGCATGCGAGTTTCTTGAACTATTAGGTGTATTATGTAGTGCATGCCCACTTGGAAATGGCATAAACTATTCATAATTGTGAAACAGTAACATAGTTAATAGCAGTTATCTTTGAAAGTAAGAATAGCTCATATCCTGAAAGTATTTTTAGGAAGAGTCTAGTAGGTGTTGTTAGTTAAATACATGGTACAGTGTTTTGCTGAAAATAAGTTAACAGCTAGTAAACCTTACTTATGCAGTTAAAAGTGATAACATAACAAATTTATTTGGAAATTTTTGATCATGGAAATTTATTAAAAAATCAATTTAGTCACATCACATTTTATATATATATATATATTTTCTTTTGAATTTCAGAATAATAAAAGTTTATTTAAAGGGTTTAATTGGCTGCTATTTTGTTATTATTAAGTTGCTTTTTTGAAGTTTCATAATATTAATTGAGTCACTCAGAAGGTAATACAGTACAAAGTCCGTAATCTGGACTCATCGGGACTTTGGCGATTCCAGATTATAAATCATCAATTTAAATCTGGTAAGATGGTATGCGGAAATTATACAATTAAAAATATGAAACCGTAATTTATGAAATAAAGAGCAATTATGATTTAAAGGGTATCAAAATTTACACACAAAAAAAGCTTAATATTTATTTGTTTACTTTATTAAATATTTCTATCAATGCAAGTTGTTTAAGTTGCTTCATTTTTTGTGCTAATACTTTCTCTTTAATTCTATAAACAGACATAATTTCTTGTTCATTTACAAAGTTTCACTGTTCAAGTCCTGTAATTGCTGTGTCGAGAATACTAACTTGTCAATCGAAATTTTTTCGTTTTCAATAACCTCTCTGTCACTTTCTTCAGTATCAGAAGTGCGAGGGTAAACACTTTACGTGCATGCATAGCGGAAGCACGCATTAAATGCGCATGCGTAAGTTTGTGGCTTTGAGGTCCGGATTATAGATCATTTCGGATAATGAACGTCCGGATTATGGACTTTGTACTGTATTGTTAATTTTTTTTAAAAAAAATTTTAGTGGTGTAAATCATATTCTTCCGAGATATGAGGGCTGTTTTTTAAGTAAGGGCAGTTTGAAAATAAAAACCAAACAAAACAAATTTCAAAAAACATAATCCGGAATGATCTATAATCCAGACCTCAAAGCTACAAACTTTCTGTGCATGCATAGCATTTATGCATAATATGTTTACGCATATGTGCATGCATAAACGCATTTAATATATAATAGATGGTATAAGCTAGGCTAAAATTATCTAATTATCTATTTCAGTTAGTGTTGCAGATTGAGTTGTTCCTTAATCTTTTAATTGGATCTGGTTTATTATTTTTTGCAGACTGTTAGAGCAATTTTATAAAAATTAAGCTTGAACTTTCGATTATGTCAAAAAGAATTTCCAATTCAGGAGCTGCCAAAGAATCTACAAAGCGAAAGCATGTTTTGATGTCCATCAAACAAAAAGTGGAATTGCTGCAAAAAATGGATCAAGGCATGAAGAAAGTGACAGAGAGATTATTGAAAACAAAAAATATTTCGATTGACAAGTTAGTCAGTATTCTCGGCACAGCAATTTACAGGACTTTAAACAAAATGGAACTTTGTAACTGAACAAGAAATTATGTCTGTCTATAGAATTAAAGATAAAGCATTAGCACATAAAATGAAGCAACTTAAACAACTTGCATTGAAAGAAATGCTTAATAAAGTAAACAAATAAATATTAAGCTTTTTTTTTTTTTTTTTTTTTTTTTTTTTTGTAAATTTTGATACCCTTTAGATCATAATTGCTCTTTATTTCATAAATTATGGTTTCATATTTTTAATTTTATAATTTCCGCATGCCATCTTATCAGATTTAAATTGATGATCTATAATCCTGGAAAAACCCTTAATTAGGAATCGCCAAAGTCCCGACAAGTCCGGATTAAAGACTTTGTACTGTAACTGTAATTGTTATGTCTGATATTTAGAATTGTTAGCGAAAGATATAAATATTGCAATTTTAGTTTATATAATATGAAGTGTTTGTGAAAATTGTGCTATGAAAAATATTAAAGGATTTTTTTTAACAGCAATAAAAACTCTGACTTTTTAAAATAATGTAACTAGATTTATTTTAAGGATATTAAAAAATAATGTTAAGGAAAATAGAACACAGTGACTAATGGTATGCCATTTTATCCTTATTCAAGGATAGTTAATCATATTGATACTGATGCATTGATAGATAAATATAATGTAGAAAGTAATGCAAATGACTTGGAAGTTGGTAGGAAATGTTGCAGGAATTCTGATAAATGGTCTTGAAATTCTGAAAAACTAAAAAAGGGTACTAAGTAAACAATATCAAAGCAGAAATAAGAGAATAATTCTTGCAAAGAAATTTGACAATAAACCTTATAATTGTTTACGGCTTTGTAACCCCAACATATTTCTCAAAGAAAAAAGGCTATAAAAAGTTTGTACAAGCTTAATGATCATCATAAACAAAATATTTTTTTAATGGCATTGATTAGAGTTTGTGCTATCAAAATACAGCAACTCAAAAATAACACCAAAGGACTAAGAAGCTTTTGGATATTTTATGAGGCTTAATTGCCAAGATGTTCACAAAAAATATATTAAAAAAGCATATCAAATAAGCAATGGACGACTATATAATTATTGTTTAAGGGAAGATCTGAAAGTCCACTTTAGCCAGCATATTCCAAGTAACAAAATTGATAATTACCACATAATAAAACAAGTAAGTTTATTTCCTGCTATTTCGAGTCATTATCCAAGAGCTCATAATCCCAGATGCCGATATTTGAATTCCGACCTTTCTATTGCAAAATTGTGTAAGCTGTGTGTTGAATAATGTAATGAACTAATTGTACCAGTTGAGGAAAAGTTTTATTACCATATTGTTACAAATTTTGTATAATGTAATGGGAAAAGTCTGAAAAGAGCAACACTGTGCTGGAAAAATAAGAATACAGGTGTAAGTCTATTTAACATTAAGTTAAATGGCTATTTAACTAACTTGATGAGATATTGCCAAGATGGGGATGGTTTTGACAGTTACTTTTTGTCATTAATTTGGCGAGAAGTCACTAAAGTTGGCAACATTTGAGTCTGGTCCCTTCATAACTGTTATTGATTCTGTAATTGAATAACTATAATTGATCCCTATGTGTCACTGTAATTGTATCTGGCCCTTAGATGTAATTTTAATTTTCATGCAAACTTTGCTATTTAGAGGTATTTTGCATTACATTGTGTTTAATAGATTTAAGTGCTAACTACTGATTGTGTGCTGTCATACTGACAAGAGCTATGCAAGTGTTTTTGGGAAAAGTTGCAGAGCTGTAAAATGTTTCTATTAATAAAGTAAATTTTTATCAAGCTGTCATACGTTCTATGTGCGTTCAGTCCATTATGAATCTGCATGCATGCAACAATTTTGGGTATCAGGAGTGGGACTGAATGCCAGTGGTAAGAGTGATGGAGGAGCAAATGAAGCAGCTGGTGGCAGTATCTGTCGTACTCAAAGAAGAGATGAACGCGGGCCAAGAAAAGATTGAAGTAAGTCAAGAAGAAATCAAAAAAGAAAATACTTCTATAAGAGAAAACAAGTTCAAGGTTATGGAAGGCAAAATAGATATGGCTAAAAATAATATTGGAGCAACTAAAGAAAGAATTTCTGCTGATGAACAACAAATCGATGACAGAGTTTCTGCTGCTGTTGCCAAGGAAGTTGACAGTTTGAAGAGGAGCATAGCAACAACTGGACACAATTCCAATACCTTTAAATTCATACTATGTCTTTGCAACCCTCTCTAATACTATCCATGTATAATGAAAAAAACTCCTGGCAAGTGGACAAGACTCATTTCTTTCTAGTGGTAAATACAAATGATTCCAAAACTATGGCTGCCATCTCACTAATTTTCTTAGAGCAGACACAATAGATGTCCTTCAAAACTCAGCCTGAAAACCAGGAGCTAAATTTCGAAGCTCTATACAATGTATTGGAGCTGCACTTTTGTGAGACGTAGTTAAAAGACTGCAGCAGATTTCAGTTAAAATCTTGCCAACAGAAACCCATGAAAAGACCAGGAGCTCACCACAGATCTTGAAAGGCTATCTCATCTCTCCTTTTCAAACTGCCTATAGAAACAAGGGAAATCCTGTCTCTGTAGTACTTCATCGATGGCATCTGGGATACTGAGTTACAGAAAGCCCTGCAGATGGCAGATGTCAAAGATCTAAAATGCACTTAAGTGTTATGAGGTATTTTCTTGGCGTGCCTTCGGGGTGTGGTGGTCTGCACACTGGGTGCGTATTTCAGAGGTTTGCGGTTCGATTCCCGGCGAAGGCGTTTGCTATTTTGGCATGTATATGTATCCAGAAAAAGTGCTGGCACTTAAATATTGGAGATGTCCCAAAGATGTCCATTAGCTGAGCTGTTTTGATCAACTGAAATGAGTTTCCTGGGGCATTGCACCACTACAGGAGATTTGTGAAGGCCTTTTGTCCCATTGTAAGACTCCTTTACAACTGTACAGAGAGCAGGCAGAAGTTATTTTGGAAAAAAGAATTTAATGATGCCTTTAACAAATTGAAGGTGTCTTTAATATCTGCTGCAATCCTTTGTATACTCAGCTCGACAAACAATTTATTCTTGACATAGATGTGAGCAATGAGATTGTTGGTGTTGTTTTGTCCCAAGAAAGAAGCGGTGAGGTATGTGTCAGGGCATAGTAGAACAAGTTTCTATTTTAACCAGAAAGGAATTATTATTATGTCACCAGGAATATTTGCCATAGTGAAAGTTGTAGAACATTTCCACCATTACTTCTATGGTAGAAAATTCCTACTCTTAACAGATCATGCTTTGTTGACCTGGCTTTTAAATTTTAAGAATTCCGAAAACCAAATGGATATCGAGACTGCTGGAATATGACGTCAGTATCTGTCATCAGAAACACCCATGCTTTGTCTAGATCCTCTACTGATATTGTTTCAGGGTCAAAGCAAAATAACAACTCTTTAATCTGGTCTCATGTCAAGTTACAACTTCCAACATCCCCTGTTCATAACCCGTGCAGTAACAAAGAAGTAAGAAAAGAACAGTTGGAAGATGGCAACATTAAACCTATAATTGTTTGTCTTCATGGATTATGAAATTACTGAACAGGGAATTTCAGTATATAGTTCTACGACAAAACATTATTGGTCTTTCTGGAGCTCACTCTATTCGAAACAGTGTCTTATAATGGAAGTTTGGATTTATTGATGGAAAGGCATTGTGATGGCAGATGATACTTCAATAATCCCAGACATCTTTAAAAACTACATAGCAGTCCTAGAGGAGGCCACTGGGAAATAATAAAGACATAGCATAGAGTTCAAGAGCACTTCTGCTGAAGTAATTCAAGGGCTGATGTGCATGAGTGGTGCCAATCTTGTGTTGCCTGTGCATGCCAGAAAGAACTCAAGAAATACAGCCAAGGAAGCTGCAACAATACAATATAGAAACACCTTTTGAACTCATCCCCTTCGACATCCTGCAACCTCTGCCACAAACTGCTATTGACAACAAATACATCTTCAGTGTCATTATTTACTTTACAAAGTGGCTTATTTCTAATGAAGCATAACCTATTCCTGATCAAGAGGCTGTTGCTGTAGCAGAGGTAATGATACAGCTTTAGATTTCCAGGTTCAGAGTGCCTCTTCCATTACATTCTGATCAAAGAAGAAATCTTACCTTGTATGTAATTAAAAAACTCTGCAAACTACTTGGCATAGACAAAACCAACCAAGCTATAGCCTTTACATCCACACTCTCATGCCATGGTAGAAAGGTTTAATTGAGCCATCCTTAATAACCTATTGCTGATGGTTTCCTGAAGTGAACAGGACTGAGAACATAAGTTACCTCTTTTTTTACTGGTCTGTTGCAGTGCCATCCAGGAGGCTACAGTCCAAATGTTTTCAGTTGTGGCCATTCGTCCCAACCCAAATGTTTTCCAGTTGTGGCCGTTCGTCCCAACCCAAATGTTTTCCAGTTGTGGCCGTTCGTCCCAACCCAAATGTTTTCCAGTTGTGGCCGTTTGTCTACTTTGTGATTTCTTGTTTCATCAACCTTCAGATGCACCTTAATTGCATGAGGACTACATTTACCTGAGGATCTTCAGACATGGTTTGGAGTGATGCACAACTGTGCATCACCTTGCAATGGGAGTGAGTGAATTTGAAGCTATAGAAGATGAGAATTCAATACAACACTATAACCACAGGATATTGATTCAATGAAGGTGACAAGTTGTGGTTATGGGATCCAGCTTGGTGAAAGGACTTTCTCTTAAACTACAGTTGCCCTGGAATGATTTTTACACAGTTTCTAAACAGGCTGAATGACGTTGTAGTTTGGATCTGTATATCATCAAATACTAAGCCTAAAGTTGTTCATTACAACAAGCTAGCCCCTAACTATGGCCGTGGTACATAGACTCCTTAGTTTATATAACATAAATAGCACATTAAGACCATAATACTATATGTATATAAATTTCTAAAATCATGCATTTATATACTGATTTAATATTTGATCTGTTCTGTTTTATTTATTGAAATTATTATTTTAGTATTGCATTGATTTTCTCTAATTATAAATAGAGCTTCATGTCCAGGGATTGCACTGCACGAGACATGCAGTTGAGAAGGGCAGTGTTATGTATTTTATATTATGTAACATGAAAATAGTCTGAAGAGAGAAAACTCTGCCAGAAAAATAAGATTATAGCAGCAAGTTTTCTATTTAACAGAGGTAAATGGCTTCTTGGTAAATTCGCGAGTTGGTGATGGTTTGTGACTAATTTTTGTCACCAAACTTGACAACCATTTCGTAATATTTTGGTCTGATCCCTGTATAACAGTAATTGGTACTGTAATTGATCGCTATATGTAACCTTAATACCGTTACCGTTAGATGTAACTTTGACTGTATATGCCTTCGAATAATTTCAAGAAACCGAAGTTACTACTTGGCAGTTGAGGGTAAAACTGTGTAAGAGCAGATAGAGCATCAGTTCTCAGTTTTTAGTTCAGAGTCATCAGTTTTTAGTTCAGAGACTCCGTGCAGGCTTCCCTCTTTAGAGTCGTTTTGCATTGCGTTGTGTTTAACATTCTTAGTAGTTTGAAGTGGTAACCACTGATTATGCTGTGATACTGAGAAGAGCTGTGCGAATATTTTGGGGAAAGTCCCAGAACTACAAAGTACCTCTCTTAGTAAAATAAATTTTGTCAAACTATGATCTGTTCTGTGTGCATTTAATCCATTACAAACCCATACCCATGTAACAATATATTTTTGACAAATTTAACTTACACTTTAATCCACCTTCAAAAGATACTTGTCAGATATCTGATTATTTGATAATAAAAAAAATCTACAACAGATGAAGAAAAACATGCGGCTGAAGTTGAAAACAATGAACACTTATGAAATGCAGAAACTGTGCATAATGGTAGGGCTAATGATCAATTTGAAATGTACGTATTAATTTTGATTTAGAAAAGCATTACCATTTCTAAAATTTTCCATATCAATGTATGATTATATGAGAATCTTTGTGTAAAATCTTGTATGTATAAAATTGTAGTTGTCATGATTTAAAGTCTGAGGGCTACATACATGTATGTTTGGTGTATAACCCAAGGATCACGGGGTTCATAAGAAGTCTCATCGTGTTTAACTAAACACATTAAATTATGCGGAAAGAATGTTTTAAAAAATTATATTGTATTCAGATTAGTGTACAGGACAAAACCAAAATATAAAAACTGTATTAAGTTTATTGAAATCAATTCAGAGTAGTGAAGGCATAAAAGCTGAGTCATTTAAGCTTAATTTTTTATTAAGTGGTGCAGTTATTTGCCTAGTGATGCTGATTTTGCAGTTATCGAAGTCACATAAAATAATTATAATCCTAGTGACTAATATCGCATAATCCAAAATAGTAAAAGAGAAAAATCCTTTCAGCATTGTCGAATCCACAAAACCATTCGTGTTGGTTTAATATGGTGTATAAAAGTGGATAAACCAAAGGAGAATTAAGTTCAAAAATAATTTTGACAAGGATAATACCTTTCATGTAATTGACATAATAAAATAGGAGGCCAGCAATCTTAAAAAATACAAATAAATTATTATTGTATCCTGATGCTAGAAGAATTTCAAAAGAAAAAAAAAAAGATGAATTTATTAAAGTACAGTGCGTGCAAAAAAAGGGGGGACAGTTCTATATCTTCCATTCTACTGGGCCAATTGACAAAATTCAAATTCCATTTTTCATGTCTCGAAAGCACAACTTATAATATGTATTACATTTATATATAGCAGTTGCTTTAACATAGGTCTTTTGACACAAAATCGGACTTTTTCTGAAATAACATAAAATTTTTTTTTCCATATTTCGATTCTACTACTCAGATTATGCCCAGGTATTAAATTTTGTAAAATTTGGTGCAAAATTTACAGAGAAATTCAAAAATGTATCTTGGCAAATTTTTTAAAGTTTGCAACAATTATAATTCACTTGGCAAACTTCTTAAAAAATGGCAAACAATTTTCCTTTCCCTTTTATTATGCCGGAGAAGAAAAAAAGGCACATCGTTCATACCTTTTTACATTGTGCATAAGCGGGAAAAAAGTCACGTCGTTCCTACTTCCAAATAATTTTAACAAAGTGACTAAACCACATTTAATGTTATTATCACTTTTAACAAATATGCCAAATTTCAAAAAGTACCAATATATAAATTCACGTATATCTTCGGAAATTTTGAATAAAAACTATCTTTTTGCAGGTATGCTTAGAAATACTGAACGGCTAATGAAAAGATGACGGTAAAAATTTTATAGATTATAATCCAAAATGTTTTTAAAAAAAATCTTATAAAAATTATTTAAAAATACAAATTTTAAAAATAAATCATAAAAGGGACGAATTTTATTTGGAATGAACCTAAATTTCGAAATGTGAAAGGAAGAATCAAATAAGTTTAATAAAAAAAAGAGATATTAATAAATATATACTGAACTCAATTAACATTGAGGAGCTAAAATTTTGAGAGCTAGTTCTTTAAAAATAACTCTTGCAATTTTTACAAAACTTGGCAGTTTGGTGTAATTTGAGTTGTAGAACCGAAATATGGAAAAAATTTGGCGTGTAATTTCAGAAAAAGTCTGATTTTGTGCCAAAATACCCATATTAGAACAATGCTGTGTATAAATCTAAAATATCCTAAATCGCACTTTCGAGACATGAAAAACGCAAATTGAATTTCGTCTATTGGCCCAGTAGAACTGTCCCCCCCTTTTTTGTGTGCAGTATACATACCTTCAATAAAACATGTCTTTTACAGGACGTTAAGAATAGCACTTGGCGATCAAAATTTAGATTTAACTCGGAAGAAATTGTTTGCTGTGATAAATGAACATAAAATTTACGACAACAAATGTTATTGTATTATTTTTATATAAAGTTCTTACCTTTTTCAGCTGCCCAAAGATTTAAGTCTTTTAGTTGCTGCCATTGTCCTAATAAATATTTATGCTTTTACTTTTAGTTTTTAAGATGCTTGCCATTGCTCTAATAAATATTTATGCTTTTTTTTTTTTTCAAATCCTGAACATATTATGTTTTCTTGCAGAGCTTAGCCTTAGGAAAAAAAGAAAAAAATTATATACTTTTCTGATCAAATTAATAAATTAAAACTTAAAAAAAATTCATTAAAAATAATTTTCTACACTTAACCACATTAACTTCTAAGTGACTCAATCAATAGTAAGTAATAGTTTTATTATACGAGTAATTTCGTAAATTTTCATTGTTTACATCATAACAGTGCCATAAAAAGATAGCTTTAGATCTCTTTGTGTTGAAAAGTTATCTGTAAGTTATTTTTTCTCATATGTTAAATATGCCTACCCATATTAAGATATTATTTTCCATAAAAACTTTAAAAAAATTGAGTAAATTTTGTTTATAGAGTTTGTTTTCTAAATTTTGACTAATAGAGCATTTTTGCTTTTGTAGGAGCGGTCAAAAGAATACAAGCTTTCTGGTATGAAATTTTTTCATTTAATTTCTACCTTACCTCATGCACGTTTTTTATTTAAGCTTCAAAGACTTCCATTATTTTTATGTATCAATACTTCATCTAGTATTATGCAACACTTATTTCAAAATCTTTTATTTTATATAGCATTTTGTATTTAAAAAACATAATTTTTATTAATTATTATCTTATGCAGATCATAGAAGATGCTAATAATTATTTTAAAAAAATTTTAAGTCAAAATTTAACAAGCTGTAAGAAATTCTAAAAATGCATTTTTTCATTTTTAAATAATTTGATGTAATTTCACTGGATCAATAAAAATTCTTGATCTGAACTCCATTATATATTTTTAAAATTTTTAAGTTTTTTAAATACTAAGCATTATTTAATTGAGAGTTTTGGTTTCCAGTATAAAGAAAAAGGGCAATCAAATTATCATTAAAGAATCATTACTTAATTGGCATGGTTTAAAAACTTAAAGTATCTAGTAAGACTTTTCTAGTATCCTTTTTTAAAATATACCTGAATTTTCTTTCTAATACTTCAATTTTGATTTCTTAATTTTAGTCCTGTTGTGTTTTCTCTTGATGCTGTTGTGCTTACCTTTTGACACCTAAGCTAAATTAATAATTTATTGTGCTTTATAAACTGTTACAAGAAAAAATTTTAATTTTCTGATACACATCTTTAAATGACTAGTTTCATATTCAAGTCTTTTTTTTTTTTTTTTTCGAATCTTGTGCTAAAAAGCATAAAATATGTTTAATAATGTGCTAATGAATTTCATCTTACAATTTTCTGTCCTGCAATTTAATGCTAGCTCGACTTGTGATTGCTGAGAAAAATATATTTGTCCTTTCTGCGGAAAAAAATGTCTTGGAAGAAAAGCTGGAGACAATGAAAACTGAGGTATTACAAGTTTTTTGTTACTTAAAATAGATTTAAGTAACATTTTTGAAGGAAATTGTTTTGTAGTATTAATTAAAATGAAAGTCTGTTTACTGCATATTTAATCTAAACTGTACATTTAATATGAATATGAATATAAATTATTATTAATTTATATTAGCATCTTAATATTTTTGTTTCTGGTATGGTTTCAAAAAGATGAATGGCACTTAAAATTTCTTTGCCTGATATTTGTGTGAAACTGATAATTTCTGAATTACTTTTCAATTCTCTTTGCCTGATAAGTAATGCAGCTGTTTATGTTCTTTTTTTAATGCAATTTTTTTGTTTTTACGGAAAAGTGATTAATGTATTAATATTATCAATGTTTTATTATATCATTAGAGAAGGAGTTTGATTTTCAAGTGTATTCTTTATGAGATGAAACGATTTTTAATTTTTGTTTGTAGAGTAAAATATTTCTGACTCACCAGTGGTTAAGGAGCTAAAGCAGTGTTAACACCCACACTTTTTTTCTTTGATGTTCATTTCTTGGCTGAATGAAATGGTTGTGTGACTCGTTTTGATATTAAACACAATACAAAGAAAATTCTCGATGAAAGCTGATGTAAGCTTAAAATCTAACAATTATTTAGGAGGATCTTTTGTCACAGAAGTAGGTAATATGATAATTTCTAAAGAGAATATATCTGGAATCTCTGACATAAGTGTCTCTGGAGTGTTGACTCATTATGCCTGATACCTTTTTTTTCAGTTGATTGTATTTAAAAATTAAAATTTTTAGTAGGGTAAAGAATAGGTATAGTTGTTGCGCACTTGATTTAAATGCTTGAAAGAAGTTGAAAATTATCAGCAATATTGTAAATTGTTCTGTCGGAATAATGTTAGTAATTCTCACCAAAATTGAAATCAACTGTGTTTTCAATCGGTCTTTTTGTGGCACTTTGAATTTAAATTTTGAACTTTAAAATATCAAAGATACTAGCTTAACATTTCAGCTGTTCGTTTAAAATGTAGATTGCTTTTACAAATTTATTCATTGATGTTTCAGTTACAATGGTTGCTGCATTCAGTATAATGATTATTGGAAATGTAGTGGCAGCACAGTTGAACTGAGATTTGAATTCTTGGTTTCATATTTTCTGGTATATCATGAATGTTTATGATTGTAATATTTTGCAGAATATTACTTACATTCTGTATTATTTTGAAAGCACTCTTGACAGACTGAAGAAGCATAAATGCCTCAGATTTTATTACCTGGAGAACTGGCATAGGTTTGAGTATACTTAATGCAACTTTAGTGATCTTCCTGCCCACATGCTGAACCACATTCCCCCCCTTTTTTTTTCTTTTCCCGCAGTCATAAAATTATAAATTCTATTCATTCATTTTTGCTGAGATGTATCAGATGTAAAACAAGGTGTTCATATAGCAGAACTGCCAACCTTTTTGTAAAATCAAGATTCCTGGTTTTAACTAAATACTAGGTTCATACATCTTCTTGTCTCGCAGCGCCCACCAGTGGCCGAGCGGTAAAGTCACTGAACACTTGTAGTTTGGTCCAAGGTTCGAATCCCACAAACAGGCTGTCTGCGTGGGCGTTTTCGTGGTTTTCCCCATGACTAACGTGTACATGAGCCAGTTTCCCTTAGAAAGTCCTCCACAAAGGCATCCCTCCCCTTAGGCAGATAGCGCTAGCATGCTTTGCCGTAATCTCAATAAACCTAAACCATCTTGTCTCACAGTAAATCTCCATATTTTCAATTTGTCTGAATTTGGATACCTTTTTCATCTCTTCTGAAAAATCTAGATGAAATTTTTACTCAGGAAAGAAGGGGTGTAAAGAAAACTTTCATGACAAATTTTTACCAAGAGCTGAATCAATATTGTTGCCATCTTTTGAAGAAATTTAAATTCTGCAATTTCTATTTTTCTGTTTGACTTTCTGATTAATTTTTATTTCATCTGAAGTGTTTTTAATTATGTTAAAAATATTTATGATGGCTTGTTAATATTTATTGAATGAACATTTGTGTTTAATTTTGCTTTAAATTTGTAATTTGTAGATTATTAACTTTTATCCGTATGATTACATTCTTGTTAGTTCTTAATTTCATCATGTTTAAAAACATTTTGATAAATAAAATTTTTTCTTCTTTCTGTAAGTCATCTTCAGTGTAATATCAAGAAGAAAATAATGAAATTAGCCTGAAACCATCATACAATATTTATTTTAGTACATTTTATGTTAAAATTGGTTATAACTAAATTAGTAACTTGAATTATATATCTGGTTTTAAATCAAATTTTAGTTTTCTAAAGTCCTTTAAAGTCCTTTTGAAGTTATGTTTCGAGTCCTTTTGAAGCTACATTACAGCATAGGATCAAAATATCCTGATTTTTCATATATCAAAGTTGGCAGCTATGTTATAGTTGGGAAAGGACAACACATATGGTAGAACTGTGTTAATTGTAAATATTAAATTACATTCCTAACACTGTTTGATTACTGAATGACTATTGATTAAAATATGATGAAACTCAATTATGCACAGAGGATATGTGTGGGAATATTTCTCGAACCAGGTGTATGTTATGCACATTATATTTGTGTCGTATTGTAAATTTTGGATTATGTGGTTGAGAAATAAGATACAAAATTTAAGGGGGGGGAGAATGGTATATAATATAGTTAGACATTTGATAAAATTTTTAGCTGTTGAAGAAGGATTTTTAATCAGTATTAACTTGATGATTGGTTAATTGCCATTGTAGTTTTACTTTTCTGAAAGTCTTATACCAGGCAGAAAATTATTAAGGGACATAAAAGTTTTGGACTGAAGATCAGTAATAAGGGTTAGTCTTACTGTTATGAAAAACTTTCATACTTTTGTGTATGTCCTGGGTTGATAGAAAGCAAATTTTTATTATCAACCATTGCAATGCATGAACTGGGTTGTATGAATTGAAGGAATGGCATAGAAAAAATTCAATAAAAAGTGTTTCCAAATTCATCCAAGTATGCATGTGTTATTCTTTTTGAACATTGTGACTAGTCAGTCATATTTATATAATTCAGATTACTAATATTTACCTCCAATTAAAAATGAATAAATATTGTACAGTTTAAACTGAAAATTTGTGTACAATCAGGAAATGTGTACTTACAAAGGTTTCAAAGTGTTCGTGTTTATGAATGAAAGAAAATCAGTGGCCATAAAAGTGTTTGCTTGATGTCCACAGCAACAATTGTGATATACTGTTATACAGTCAAAAGTCGTTAATTCGGACACACATAATCCGGACCTCAAAACTACAAACTTTCTGCGCATGCGTCGCTGCGCTTTACGGCTGCGAATATGAGTGTGCGCGTGCGCAAAATACGTTTACGAATGCGCGTTTACTGTATAACAGATGGTATAATCTAAGCTAAAATTATCTAATTCAGTTAATGTTGAAGATAGTGTTGTTCCTTAATCTACGAATTGGATCCGACTTATTATTTTTTTGCAGACTGTTAGAGCAATTTTATAAAAGTAAGCTTGAATTTTCGATTATGTCAAATAGAATTTCTGATATATATTTACTAATGTGTAAAAGATCTACAAAGCGAAAGTATGTTTCCATTAAACAAAAAGTCCATTAAACAAAAAGTGGAATTGCTTCAAAAAATGGATAAAGGCATATCCTTTGTTTATCTAAACTTTAACGTTTGTTTATCTAAACTTTGTTTATCTTTAACGATTGGAAGTTGATCTGTCAGCACTATCCTTATCTTCAGGGCAGATGTTTTTATTTTATTTGGCTTATAATTCCTTACTAAATGTAGTATTTCATCTCGATGTATTCCGTCTTTGATATGATTTAAATCAAATTCCTTGTCATTATAATTCGCTTCTGATAGCAAAGAAAGTGACAGAGGTTATTGAAAACGAAAAAATTTCGATTGACAAATTAGTCGGTATTCTCGACGCAGCAATTATAGGATTTGAACAGCAGAACTTTGTAACTGAACAAGAAATTATGTCTGTTTATAAAATTAAAGAGAATGTATTATCACATAAGAAACAAAGCAACTTAAACAACTTACATTGAAAGAAATGTTTAATAAAGTAAATAAATATAAAGCTTTTTTTTTTTTTTTTTTTTTTTTTTTTTTTTTTTTTTTTTTTTGTAAATTTTGATACCCTTTAAGATCATAATTGTTCTTTATTTCATAAATTACGGTTTCATATTTTTAATTTTATAATTTCTGCATGCCACCTGACTAGATTTAAACTGATGATCTATAATCCGGAAAAATCGATAATCTGGAATCGCTGAAGTCCCAACGAGTCCGGATTAACAACTTTTGACTGTATTTAAATCACATGGTAGTTTTAATAAACATTTGAACCTTCCTTTTCCTAATGTTTATTTTCAGTGTTTTTTCAGAGCCGACATATTATATAAATAAAAAGGAAGATTTTTGCTGTAGAACCTAAATGTACTGAGAAAGAAATCACAATCTTAGAGTAAAAGTAATAAAATTTCATTTCTGTTTTGGTAAATTATTCGAACATTTTAATTTTGGTGTATCTGTTAGAGGAAAAGTTAAATTTCTAATTGTTTTCTGTCTTTTTCTTGCTTAGTGTGGGAATCTTAATAATAGCAATTTTTAGGTATGATTAATAGCTTATTATGGATTTTTTACCGTTTTTCAAGGATTTTATGGTAATTTTTATTTGAAGATATAATAGTCTCTGCATTCTTTTTTTTTTTTTTTTTTTTTTTTTGCAGTTCATATTTTAATAAAGTTTTGAGAAAGTTTTATGTTATTCAATTTTTGTTAGAAATTTTGCATTCATTTCAGTTTTCAACATTACAAATAACTCTAGAGGAAGAAATAAATTCAGCTCTGAAGTTAAAAGAGGAACTAGAGCAAGTAAAAGAAAATCTAGAGGTGATTCTTTTATATATTTGATTTAATATATACTCATTAAATTAAGGTATCATTTATATATATTTTTTTTTTATTTCTGGCTGGCTCTCATAGTTGGATTAGGATAATATAAACAATGTAGAAGTTTATAAACTGAATTTTCCGAAACATCTTAGATGTTTTATTTTGCTCTCTATATATATTGTTACGTTTATTTATTCTGACACCAGTTGTTATGTTATTTTCTTCCTTCATGTTTGTACGAGGTTCGTATGGATTTGGAGTGAATAACAACAACACTTGCTAAAGTATCGAAGCACACTTTATTTAGCAATATTGTCAGGACAGCTCCAAAACACGTTTTTACAGTCGTCAATTAACTACTATAAACACGCTGACACAATCAGTGACACAGCCTCCAGGTTATCAGGCTGTCACAGTGGAAGCAGCTTCACGGCAGAGCACTATAGTACAGCTCCTGACTCTGCTTGGTTGTTCTCAGAACTCCATGTACTCTCGAGAACTTGCTACAACTCGCGATGCATTCGACGACACACAGAGCACAGCTCCCGACTCTTCGGTTCAGTTGTTCCCGGAGCTCAACATGCTCTCTCGACAATGCAATAACCGCGATACACTACGAGACTCTTTCGGTGCACTCGACAGCCCACTTGGCACTTGCTGCCCGGCTGTCAACTCCGTCGACTCCACAGGGAGTGACTCGCTAGACGAGAAACCAACTCGATACTAACTATCTCGCACTCGATGAGGCACTCTGACTGACTGCGGGCCAGCAGGGCTTATATAGCTTTCGGCTTGTGTTCGAGAACATTCTGCGCTAAACCAGTAAGAATTTGTTCCAGAAGGTTCTTCAACCATCCATGGTGTATCGCCAATTTTGCCACCAAATTTCACCAAATGGGCGATTTCTCACCAAATGTGGCAAACCTGCCTTCTCTTGTTATTTTATGGCAACCCTAAACCAGCTTTGTGGGAAAGCTATCTCACCACGCCTGTACATTTCATAAATATATATATATTTACATATTGTCATTTTTTCTAGTTACGCAGACATATTCTTTTGAACAATAATATTATTTATTGAATTTATTAAAGTCACTAGCCAGTCATGGCATATTAGACACTAGCTTTGTCAAAAAGCATACAATTGCTGAGAACACATGTCCAATGTAGATACAACTGCAGTGTTGCAATACAGTTGTAGTTATAATGTTTCAGTACAGTTTATATGATACCCCTCTTTGAAGATATTTTAACTAGAAACATAATCATCCAGATATTTGTGTATGACACCCAGATCTTGTTTGACTCATTTGAGATAAAACTGTTGAGCTACCTATGCAAGTGCTAATTATTGAAGAATTGTTAGCATTTGTACTTGCAGACTATTTCTGAGGTATATCAAAATCTAAATCAATTTTAAGTTCAGAGATGATACTGAATGGCCTCAGTTGCACTCTTTTTCTCATAAAACCTGTACTTGATTTGTTTTGAATAACATAAGGCCTAAGATTTTGATACTTTAAGTCTGCATGTGCTAGCTCTCATGTCTAAATGACTGCAGTTGTACAGAGGTTGTTTAAATGTTTTTTAGAAAGATTTCATTAAAGAATTTTTTTAAAAAAAGCAGTTGTTTTGGAATAAAAATGTTCGCCAAAAGCTTATTATTTGAAAAGAGAAATATTGTGTGCTACTTTTAAATTTCTTCATTTTTCCAAATACTGCATGTAAACAACCGTGGGTTGAAAAATATGTTTTTGTGCTTTCAGAAGAAAAATATTCCCATTCCATAATTAAAAAAATGTTGGGAAATGCATGGAATTAAAATTTGTTACGTCAAAATAAACAACATTATTAATCAGAAAGGGAGAAACCATCAGTCACTATTTCTACATAATCTACATAAATGAAGACTCGAAACGAATACCCAAAAAGGGTACATACTGTTACTAATATTTCTAAGGTTAAATAATTGGTAATGAGAAAAATCAGCTATAACAGAAATCAGTTGCAAAGTTTTTAAATGCATCTGTGTAAATGACATAATAAACTATGATTTGCAATCTAAGAGTGCTAAAAAACATAATGTTTACCAGATTTTACAGAGG
Source organism: Stegodyphus dumicola (assembly GCF_044657685.1). Lineage (NCBI taxonomy): Eukaryota > Metazoa > Arthropoda > Arachnida > Araneae > Eresidae > Stegodyphus > Stegodyphus dumicola. The sequence goes on along the minus strand of NC_140771.1, from coordinate 157,681,515 downwards.
CATGTGGCTCAGTACAGAACTGTTTCTAGAACTCTGTATGAAAACTGTTTAGCAGGAGATAAATGAAAATACATTGTGACTCTCGACGAAGTATGGGTTTAGCTAAATGGCTATAATAAGAAAAGATCTATTTATAATAATAATAATAATAATAATAATAATAATAATAATAAATAATAAAAAAAAAAAAAAAAAAGAGAATGTACAAACCTGGTTTTGTCAATACAAAGAAAATTTCAATAAAGAGTTTATGACCGTCGCAGGAGTCTCTTACAGGGGAAATTAAAAATAATAAGAGTGGAAAAAATGGGGTTAAAATGAACTTAATGTACTATCAGAAGAAAATTTTGTATCTGATGTTTACTGAAGATATTCCATTTGTTTATCCCAATGACTTTCAAAGAATGAAATTTCATCAAGCCAAAGCAATAAGTCAGTACTTTGAGAACTTTTTTTGAAGCACTACCCACCACATTTGATGGAAATTGAAGTCTAGTCCTGAAAATTTTGCAAAAAGCCTTCTATCATGGAATTCATGATGCAGATATTTAATGGCGAAAAAAAGGCTACTGGATCAAACATTTAAAAAAATACTCTTTACGTTTTAAACATTAATTAAACAGCCCTAAAATTATTCTTAAAATGTGTAAACCCCTTCTATACATAGTTACATTATCGCCAAGAGAAAAAAGTTTCAGTATATTGGTTCCCTTGTCATAATAATTTTTTTACCTTTACTGCCTGCATCAAACCTTTTCTCTAAAACTTTAAAGATTCTATGCATGTAGTAATTTATTATGTATGGGAATTTTGGTTCCTAGCACATGACCAATTAGTTGTACTAGTGATAAATTTAATCCTGAAATATGAATGTTCCTAAATTCCATTAAGCTTACTACTTTTCTACCTTGTGAAATTCAGAATCTTTCCTAAATATAAATAAAGTCCTAAAAGACTCTACATTTAGGCATATTTGGGGCCAGTGAAGTATTTCCCTTTCACAATACCAGAATGTCATTTGTGGAAAGTGCTTATATAAGGTATGGCAGGAAAGGCACGTGACTTGAGCGCCACTTGGCAAAGGGCACTATTTTCTCCATGAAACCAAATCAGTAGGAGAAAATTTTAATTTTAAATATTTTAAAGGGGGGTACAGTTAAAATTCTTTTCACAGGCACCATTTTATGTAGATATGCCATTGTTCATGGAATCAAGATAACATCTCATTTCATACAGATAGGTACCATATTTTGAATATACAACAAACATACATACATATATGTACCATAATTTTGAAACATTTAATAAGTTCATATTCTATATACAAGTAATTTTTAAAATACTGCTATCTGGATTTTATATTATTAGGTCAGTCTTTCTCCAAAATTCACACACTAATTTTAGAATTGAATTCAAATAACCTTCTGACCCTGTGTTATAACCTTTGTTCATTTATTGGAAGTTATTTAACAGTATAAACAACAATTAGCATTTCTGGATCATCAGCTACTTTACTTTTGAGATAGGCTCATGAGAGTATGTTCGCAAGATATATTTAATTTTTTTAATATAAAGTATTTCAGTTTGATACATAAAAAGATTTAATAGCATTCTCGTCATCTTGATGAAACATTTTATATTGCTTTTATTCACAGTGGCAATTAGTACCTTATGATAATTTTCAACTATAATTTTTCCCTGTATGCAAAGTTGTGATATTTTTTTACAGCAGAAACAGTGAATAGAATTTCTGTTCTTTAACTGGGCATAATTTTGTTCAGTCTGTATGAGACTTTGAGATGTATATTACACTAGGGTATTATCTAAAGTGAGACTAGCTCCATTTCACCTTTTGAACTGTACTGTATGACTGATTGGAACCACTAAACAATACTTTTAAACAGTTGATGAGAAAAGCAAGCACTTAATTTGTTTAAAAGCATTTACATGCTCTTGCATGCTCATCTCATGCATGCTCAAGTGATCACATACTCTTCATGCTGTCGGTGATCAGCAATTTCCTTCACAAGTTGTAGATTAGCCATAATCTGCCCCTCTCTTCTTACACCTTATATTAGAACTTGTAGTGTTAAACTTGATATTACAATCTTTTGCTCTATCTTAAAAAACATTATTTTTTAAAAAACATTATTTGGTAATTGTGTCAAATCATGCTCACTTATGCTACTCTTGATCAAAATTACGTCATCAAAATATGTCTCTACACTTCTTGAGGCATGAAGCAAATTCAGATTTCACTTTTGGAATACCTCTGGGGCTGATGCTATTCCAAATGGCATTCTTGAAATTGGTTCCTACCAAAAGGAGTGTTAAATGTGCACAAATCTGATGTATGTTCATCCAAATACACTTGCGAAATCCATCCTTTAAGACGTTTGGAGAATACTCTCTCTCCTTTTAACTGCTTACTAGTTCTACAGCTGGAAATATGTATTATTCGCATTTCATGAAGTGAGACTGGAATTCATCTTGGAGGATTAATGGCAGGCTTTATTTCAAGACTCAAGTCAGTGTGATATGGGTCACCAGGAGATTAATCGAAACCCTAAAAAAATTCACTGTGTGCATTTATGTTGTGATCTTTAGTATGTGATTGAATGCAATCAATTTTTATCATAAATTTCATCTTTGACAACACTTTAACCTAAAATTGTTTTGGAAGATATATATACAGCAATAAATTTCAGTAGAATATTACTGTAATAATTAACACTGCAATTCAATAATATTTTATCTTCTCTTTTTAATATATAGTATATGACATTAATGTTACATCAGTTATACTTAGCTGATGATTTACAGAGAAGCTCATGCTCTTATAATATACATATAGGCAATAAATTAGTTTTAGCTCCTGTGTCACATTAGAACGAAATTTCATTATTTCAAACATTAAATAGATAACAAATTAATAATTTTTTATTTATTTAAAATTTAATATGTTATCTAATGAATTAATATTTAAATACATTTAATATTTAAAATATTACCAGAATTCTTTTCCTGTTTTGGCACATCATCAATACATTGTTGCAAGCGTATGAGTTCACAATAAAAAGCACACAGGTCCAATGATAGGCAGATAAAATTAATTTTATCAAAAGAAGCATTTCAGACTTCTGGAATTTTCCACAGAAACACTTGCACAAGTGTCCACAGTATCACAGAGTACATCTAGCAGTTACACTCTAAGAACGTTAAACAGAATGCAATGCAAAGCATGTCTAAAGAAAAAGCTAACTTGGAGATATCTAAGTACTCCAAACTCACGTGGAACTAACAACATCAACAACAACTGAGAGCAGATGCTCTCTCAAGCCTTATATAGTTTTCACGTGGCTGCCGAGATATTTCTAGTACTTTTTGAAATTACTGGAATGCAATATGAAGGTCGAATAACAGTTACAGCTAATATAGGGATAAATTACATTTATTCAATTACAATACCTGTTATGGCTCTACAGGGACAAAACCAAATGGTCGCCAAGTTTGGCGATTTTTTGCCAAATTTCTTGACAAAAATTAGTCACCAAAACTGTTGCCACCTGGAGATATCTTGCCAAATTACCGAGAAACCTATTTACACAATGTTGAATGGACTTGCCCCTGTATTCTTACTTTTTCTGGCGTAGCTTGTCTCTGTAGATTTTTCATGTGTCATTGCGCTTGTGGAGGGCGACCAAGCAAGAGATCACAAGAGCATTAAAGGTCACGACTGAAGAGCATCTGCAATGAGGAATAGCCAGTAGTTTTGTGGACAGCACTGCGATAGGTCAGTAAGAATGGTGGTAACTTCTTTTCCCAGTCCTTTTGTTTTCTGGAAGCCATGAACGAGAGCTTATTAAGGATGGTTCTATTAAAACTCTACTGTGACGTCTGACTGGGGATGCAAAGGTGTCATTTTGAGTTTTGTTGATGTTGAGTAGCTTACCGGGTTCTTTAATTACAACCCAGATAAAGTTTCTTCCTTGATTGGAATGTAACTGAAGATAACTCCGAATCTGGAAATCCAATGCTGTATCATCATTACCTTTGCTACCAGCCTCTTGGTCAGGAATAGGATATGCTTCAGACCACTTGGTGAAATAATTAATGACAATGAGGATGTATTTGCCATCAGCGGTTTGTGGCAGAGGTCATAGGATGCCAAACATGATGTCTTCAAAAGGTGCTTCTACATCTTCCCTCAGCTGCGTTTCTTCAGTCCTTTCTGACCCGCGCAAGCATAGCAAGATTGGCATCACTTTTGCTCATCATCCCCTGCATTATTTCAGCAGAAGTGTTCTTGAACTCTATGCAATATCTTCATTATTCCAAAGTGGCCTCCTGTTGGATTGCTATGTAATTCTTTAAGGATATCTGAGATATTGGAAGTATCAGCTGCCATCAGAAAGCCTTTCCATCATCTGATTCGAAATTCTGGTACAGGACACAGTTTCAAATATTGAGTGAGTCCTAGAAAGCTTAATATTGTTTTGTAGGACAATAGATCAGTATCTGGGCGGCATCCAGATAAGTTTACTTTCCAGTTTTTGAACCAACTCTTTGGGAATGATGCTAACATTGGCTCCTGTATTGATAGTCATACTGCAAGTAACTCCATTGATATGTCCGACAATGAAAAGTCCATTACTGCTGCCACTATAGAAAATTGTGTCTCATACACTTGCCAAGATATCTTAGCATCATATGTGGATAGCTTCAGAGAGAGAGAGAGAGACAAGAATGAATGGGTAAAAATTTAAAACCGACAGAGTTGCATTTCTGCCACTGCTATGCATTTCTCTAAGGTGTCAACTTTGGCTGTGGCAGCAACTCTGTTATTGATTTGTTGTTCCATGCCAGAAACTCTCTGTTCATTGACAGAAGAAACTCTTTCTTCAATTTGTTCAACTTTATTTTCAGCCATGTGTATTCTGTCTTCCATAGCCTCAAATTTGTTTCCTATTATGACTGTAATTTCCCTTTTCATTTCCTCTTGTCCAGTTTTTATCTTTTCTTTAATGGAGCTTTTTCTTGGCTCACTATGTAATTCTTTAAGGATATCCGAGATACTGGAAGTATCAGCTGCCATCAGAAAGCCTTTCCATCATCTGATTCGAAATTCTGGTACAGTACACAGTTTCAAATATTGAGGGAGTCCTAGATAGCTTAACAAATCCTAGATAGTTGAACAATCCTAGATAGTCCTAGATAGTTGAACAAATTGAAGAACCTCTTTCTTCAATTTGTTCAACTTTATTTTCAGCCATGTGTATTCTGTCTTCCATAGCCTCAAATTTGTTTCCTATTATGGCTGTAATTTCCCTTTTCATTTCCTCTTGTCCAGTTTTCATCTTTTCTTTAATGGAGCTAACTGCTTCTTCCATCTTTTCTTGGCTCACTATCATCTCATCTTTAATGGATTCTTGACTGGCTTTCATCTTTTCCTGGAATGCAACAAAGGCAGTCGCAAGCTGTTGTAGTTGCTCCTCCATTGCTCTTGTCACCACTTCAACCACTTTTGACACCAAAAAGTGTTGCGTGCATATGGGTTTGCAATCGATTGAATGCACACATGTCCAATGATAGGTTAATAAAATTTATTTTATCAAAAAAAAAAAAAAAAGAATTTCAGAGTTTTGGATTTTTTTATGGAAATTCTCTCGCAGGTGTTCACAGTATACAGAGTACAACCACTAGTTACACTCTAAGAAAATTAAACACAACACAATACAAAGCACATCTAAAGAGAAACTTATCCCAGAAATATCTCAGTAATCCAAACTGACGCTGAACTAAGAACTCACAGCACACATCAACAACGACTGAGAGCAGATGCTCTCTCTGGCCTTGTATAGTTTCATCCGGCCACCGAGATATTTCTAGCACTTTCTGCTTCTCGAAATTAGTGGAAGGCAATATGAGGGTTGAATTACGGTGTACAGCTAATATAGTGATCACTTACATTTATTCAATTTACAATATTTATTACAGTGATAGAATGACTAGACCAAAATATTGCCAAGTTTGACGATTTTGGCAATTTTTGTGACAAAAATTAGTTTACAAAATTGTTGCCAGCTGTCTTGCCAAATTACTGAGACCAATTACAAATTTGTACTTTCCCAGCATAGTTTATCTCTCTAGATTTTTCATGTTAAAAAATATGTAAAACACAATAAAATACAGCAATTTCATGTATAATTGCACTAAAATCATATATCTATTTACAAAATTCATAACAATATAAATTAACATTTTGGTTATAGCTTTCAATATCATTCACTTTTCTGTAACTAATGTTTTTACAGTCCTATGCACAGCTTCAAAATGATTCTTATACCTTTATATTTAGCACCCATTGCTGGACCACAGACTGTTTTTGCTTTGCTGTCTTTTTTTTAATAGGTTAACGTTATTTTTCTTGAATTTATGGGTCCCACCAGCGGCCGAGCGGTAAAGTCGCTGAACGCTGTAAGTTCGGTCCGAGGTTCGAATTCTGCGAACAGGCTAGCTGCATGGGCATTTTCATGGTTTCCCCCATCTGTATCGTGTATATGAGCCAGTTTCCCTTAGAAAGTCCTCCACGAAGGCATTCCTCTCCTTAGGCAGATAGCCCTAGCGTGCTTTGCAGTAATTAAATAAACCAAACCTTGAATTTATGGATTTGTAAAGCAGATGTTACTGTCTGAAGCCTAAGCTTTTTTTTGTGGTCTTTGCTATTTTTTTTAATGTCAGGTCTAGTTTACTCAGCAAACATTCTTAAAGAGACTTTTTTCTGTTTCTATGTTGTAGTTGATATCTGATTAGCTTTTCTTCTTTTCACCAAAGTTGCATGTAGATATGTTAATGTATTGAGATCTGTTAAATAATCTTCCAACTATTGTCTTTCTTGCTGGAAGCAAGGAAAACATTTTAATTATTTAAATTTAACATCCTACCTTGAGAAGCAATAATTCATAAATTTTCCCATGCTTTTACATTCCTCTAGTTTGAAGGTATTGAACATATCTACTCTTTCATCACTAAGGAGAATGACTATTTTTATCAAGTCTGGCTGTATAACGTTTTCAGATGCAATGAGGTAGTTTTTTTAAATTTCTGATGCCATTTATATGTATCGCTTATTTCACTTGCCTGACAGTAACATCAGAACAAGCCCATGGCATTCATAGTAGCAAGGAGTGCAAGTTTGTGCCTGTTGTTGGCAAGAGCCTTGAGCACCATACAGGTGACAGCATGACTTTGATGGACCCCTATTTTGATGGAGAGCATCCTGTGGAGGGCAGCTCCAAGTGTCCCCCCAACCCTTTTTCCCTACCACAATCTCTTGAGAGGTCTTTTGCTTCGCCGCATATTTAGAGTGTCCCATGACGCACAGATACTATACAAACATCCATGCCTTTGGTACCCTTTGAACCTGGGCCTTTTGGTATGGCAGTTAGCATTGCTAACCGCTATCCCGGTTGACCGGCAAGGTCATATATTCCATGTTTCAGCTGAAATACTGTATATGAATTTAATTTGACTTTGGAACACAAATAGTTCCATTTCTAATTACTAAAACAACATCATCTTGTCTACTTCTGCATACAGACAAGATGATGAAAATCATATTTGTATCATATTCACTGAATAATGCATGGGAGCCTATGTTCAATTCATTTGAACTTTGAAATAAGGCACCTAAAGTGAAACACTTCTGACATCATGCTATTTATACTGTTGTTCTTGTTACACAAACATGATTATTTGAACAGTAAACAAAGATATTTATTGAATCATGCAAATTCTTGACAGTCACAGCACATCAGTCTTGTCAAGCTGCACACAGCATCAAACAAAAGTTAGAATGCGTAATAATTTTATATATAGCTGCAGTTATATTTGAATACATGTGGCACATACTTGCTAATAAGTGGCATTAGCCCAATTTTATCTTAGAGCATTTTATATTTTTTCATAATAAGTAATTAAATTGATAAAACAATTGTTTTTTGGGGGGAGAAGGATACATTTAAAATTTCCTAATAATTTTTTTTTGGGGGGGGGGTGGAAGAGTGGATGGTACATTAAATAAATAGTAAAACATGCAGCTTGACACTTGTAAAAAAAGGCTTTTTTTTTTTTTTCCCTATGATATTTCTTTTCATTTTTTCTTTCTGAAAAAGAAGTTTTTTCGTAAATATTTTTAAAAGTTTTTCTGAAAATAAGCATGATATTTTTAGAAAATATCCCACTCTACCTTGAATATATTCTTTTTGTTTCTATAATTACACTCAAATATCATAGTTCTTGTAAAACTGGGTACTCATATTTGGATTTTAAAGTAAGTTATATTTCTGTAGGCTGCATTTACAAATTATTCCAACTAAAGGAATCACACATACTCCCTTTGCATCAAAATGATTGTCCTTTTTATGTAAATTATTTGTATCAAAATGGTTTTTCCATTAAAAAAAAAATAACGTTCTTTCTTGCTCTATCACAATTTAAAGGTGTAAGTATCATTTATTAAGTACATTACAACTATACAAATATAATAAGTATTTATTGAACTTTTATTTTATGTATATTAATGCATTAATAGGCTGTCTGGCACAAGTAATGAATTTCTAGAGCATGTGTTGAGATCAAGTCACTGTCTTTTTCATGTGTTCTTATCTTGCAATCCAGATTTATTCTTGGTATCATTGCCAGTGTTTCTCCCAAAGTAGCAGGAAGTCGTCTTAATGGAGTACATTTGGGAAGTGAGACCTTGATTTTTTCCAAAACTTCTTCATGGCATTTGTCCTTTTATTTTTGCCTTAACATTAGCTAATTCTCCTCTGTCATAGCAGCATTTTGTCTCAGTAAATTTGTCTTAGAAACAGTTTTGTCTGACACATTTTTTTTTTATCGATAGCTGCTATAAATATTGTGCATTAGGTCTTTAATTTTTAAATTTCTCATAGCTCTCATAGAATTGCATTTCTCACTTCAGATTATTGCATTTAAAATTGAGTTTTTTCCCCTGCAGCTCTGTAAAAAAGAAAAATAAACTGGCATTATTTGTATCCAAATTTCGTTTTATGAAAGTAGAAGTTAATGTATTCAAAACCACTCCTCTGTCTTCTACCTCCTTAACCTGATACAAATTTATAAATTAGGTAATCCTTTTGATAAGGGAATAACTTATGTGGTAACTTATGATTCACGTTGTACTTTTAACAAACACATCATAAAAGTGAAAACAAATATATAAGATACATACAGAAATTTAGCATAGAATCTAACCTGGGTTTAAGGTGGCTTTAACCAATTTCAAAGTTTAAAATTAAGCAAAAAAGTGAACTTAGATTGGCATATATTTTGAATAAAACCATTGATTTTGAGCGTTATCAGGCATAAGATCCACTTTTTCAAGGGTGAGAGCTTCAGAACTTCTGCTCTGAATTTTTTTTTTTTTTTTTGCTCCTGAAAAAGATAAACCTATGTCTGCTTGCTCTTGAAATTAATAGAGATTTATTCAGATTGTACGCCAATTTAAGGTTGTGATTTTTCCCTAATTCTAAATTTAATATTGTTGTTTTTTTCTTCCAAGTACAACTACAAGATACTAAATTCAGTAAAAGAAATGTTGAGAGATTAAGTAGTATCCATTTTCCATCTTCTCTGCATCTCCCCCAAACGACCGGAATTCACAGATGGTAGAGTGCACAAGCTAAATGAGCACATACGTACTCTACTTTAAGTTTAATAAATGGGTTTTAATACAGATATAAAAATAAACTAGCCAATTCTATATTGACATGTATATCATATAGAAGAATCTTTTCTTAATTACTATAATGCTGCAAGTATTCTTAAAAATTGTTGTTTGAATATAATGTAAATTAATTCTATTTGTAATTATATCAATTATATGCATTATTAAAAAATCTGATGTGTATACCACATGATTTCCTTGTACATAATATTAAATTATATGCATTTTTCCTGCATTTCATTTAAACTTACTGAATTGAATTAAATCTGCTTCGTCAATAGCACATAAAACCACAATAAAATAAATGCACTCTTTAAAATTCATTATATTTATTTACCATAGCGACACTGCCGCTAGGTTCAATTAACAGCGTTACATATCATTCATTTTATAACTCAGAATGCACAAAAATTATATCATCTGAAGAATTATCTAATCATTGCCACATGCTCTATTAAAATACTGTAATAAATCTAAACATTATTTGCTGCTAGTACTCATTTCCTGAAATTTCATTAGATATATTTCTTATTCAATTAATTCTGTTCATAGTGTTTGCAACAAGGCAAAAATTCATAAAACCTCAAAATATCTTCATTAAAAATTGAAATATATATATATATATAAAGGAAATACCTAATGCACTTAAAACAATAATAATAATATAAAAAAATAAAATTAAAGCTTCTATGCAAAAACAAGCAATTCAGCCAGCAGACAATCAGGCAGATTTTTCTGTGCACAAAAATGAAAGTTTACTTTTGGTCCCACTCGGCAAAAAGACACTGAAGGTGCAGAAACTGAATTCACTATTCTCCCGAGTTTCAAATGTAAACAAATATGGCTGCTATGGTAAGAAAAAATTAGGCTTAGATGCATTTAAACAACTTTTAAATTGTTGATAATTCTACAACTATCGCATGCAGATTAACTAGAGGCATAAAAATCTTAATCAGAAGATGAAAACAATATAATTCAATCATTTTTAAAGCAAAAAATGCACAATTTACTAACAGACCCCACAAAAAAAATCTCTTCTGAATCCATTTTAAATTAGTTTATAATTTATTTGGCGAAAAAGGGTCCTTTATTCTCTCCTTACTTACAGATGTCTTGCAAAAACATTGTTAAATAGCAGTGAAAATCGATGTTTTTGTGGAAATATGATACCCGAATTTTTCACAATTACAGTATTTTCTGTGCTTATACATGGAAGTAAAGAGGGAAGATTTTATTAATCAAGTATATGTGTTGCTTCTAAATTGCTCAGGTTATTAAATAATATAGTTACAATTTAAAAGCTAAAAAAACTTATATCGTGTTAAAAGGCAGCATTCTGGAAACTGGTATATAATAGATACAGTCAAAAGTCATTAATTCGGACATCCATAATCCGGACCTCAAAGCTACAAACTTTCTGCGCACGTCTCGCTTTGACGCATGTGCATAAGACCTTTACGGCTGCGAGTATGCGCGTGCGCAAAATAAGTTTATGAATGCGCGTTTAATGTATAACGGACGGTATAAGCTAAGCGAAAACTATCTAATTCAGTTAATGTTGCAGATTGCGTTGTTCCTTAATCTTCGAATTGGATTCGGCTTATTATTTTTTGCAGACTGTTAGAGCAATTTTATAAAAGTAAGCTTGAACTTTCGATGATGTCAAATAGAATATCTGATATATATTTACTAATATGTAAAGGATCTACAAAGCGAAAGCATGTTTCGAAGTCCATTAAACAAAAAGTGGAATTCCTGCAAAAAATGGATAAAAGCATATCCTTTGTTTATCTAAACTTTGTTTATCTTTAATGCCACAGCGCAAAATGAATTGGAAGTTGATCTGTCAGCACTATCCTTATCTTCAGGGCAGATGTTTTTATTTTATTTGGCTTATAATTCCTTACTAAATGTAGTATTTCATATCGATGTACTCCGTCTGTGATATGATTTAAATCAATTCCTCATTATTATAATTCGCTTCCGATAGTAAAGAAAGTGACAGAGGTTATTGAAAATGAAAAAATTTCGATTGACAAATTAGTCGGTATTCTCGACATAGCAATTATAGGACTTGAACAGCGGAACTTTCTAAATGAACAAGAAATTATGTCTGTTTATAGAATTAAAGAGAATGTATTATCACATAAAAAAAAGAAGCAACTTAAACAACTTACATTGAAAGAAATGTTTAATAAAGTAAACAAATAAATATTAAGCTTTTTTTTTTTTCTCTCTTTTTTTTTTTTTTTTTTTTTTTTTTTTTTTTTTTTTTTGTAAATTTTGAGACCCTTTAGATCATACAATTGTTCTTTATTTCATAAATTATGGTTTCATATTTTTAATTTTATAATTTCTGCATGCCATCTTACTAGATTTAAACTGATGATCTATAATCTGGAAAAATCGATAATCCAGAATCGCCGAAGTCCCGACGAGTCCGTATTAACGACTTTTGACTGTATTAAAAATATTATTTACTAATATATTTTAGTTTAATTTCAATGTACAACTGAAACCATATTGTTAATAATAACCTATTAATGTAATGATCACTATCACTCAAATATTTTCTGCATATTTGAAGAAACATGTAGGAAACATGACATGGAATTAATAATTTTTGATAAGAAAGTTAACAACATATATTTTATTATAGGCAGAAAAACAAATTTTTAACATTGACTATTTTAGTTAAAAGAATCTTCCCTGCTTTTGTTCTTCAGAATGTATAGTTTTGTGGATAATTGAAAAATCATTAGATTTAGATTTTATAGTACTAGATTAAATAAGAACTAACTCATAAAAAGTACAAAAGGGCTACTTATTTCATTTTGAATTTTTTATACAGAGAAATATATATTAAGTATATTATAATTTAATGTTGAAAGAAAACAGTGAAATGCATACAAAGCTCTTTCCTCACTGTAAAATCAGGAGTTTATTTAGAAGTTGCTATTTTTATCTGATGAAAAAGTACTGTTTTTAGTTCTTATTGTAATAATATAAGTTATAAACTATCACAGTATCTTTTCATTAATGGGAGCACAATCCTCAAGTATAAAATTTGAAGTTAAATGTAGCAAGAAATAGTGATGGGAACCCTAATGATACATTTAAAACATACTGCTGCTCAAAAGTATTATTGTGCATGAATATTTGAGAAAAATTATTCAGAGTGTGCCAAAGTGAATAATTCAGTAAAATCAAATAATTCAGTTAGTAAATTTTAGATGACATAATTCTGCCTTGTTTAGGCATGATCTAGACTATAACTTTATCTTGTGGTTATTGAATAAAATCTTCCACCATGAATACTTCCTTCTCTTCATTATTTGACAGTTACCAAATTATAAATTCCATCATAGCTCCTCCATAAAAATTTTAAATGAAAAATGTGCCTGGATCAAAACATGATGAGTCACAGTATAACTTGCCTATTGTTGATGCTGTAGCACACGTTTCGGTTGTTGCTGCATTGACAGAAGAATACAGTGCTAGATTAAAATAGCACGTTGCAAATCTTTAGTTATGAGTTCAAATTTGACATCTTAATTTGGAACAGCTTAAAGAGCAGTAATCAATATAATATAATAATTTGCTTTGATTGTGAATTAGAAAACCTGAAACTAATAATCTCCAAATATCGCTGCAAATTGCAAAAGCCATCTACATTTCACTGTTAACATCTGAAAAGTTGTATGGGTTCAGGTGTTGCTGTATTTTAGGTCTGTGCATTTTCAGTCTTCTGCTGTATATTTAAATACTAGGAAGCCCGGTGGTTATACGATATGACCGCTGTTCTAGATATTATAAATTGTAATTAAAATGATTTGCGCAAAGGTGTCTGTTAATTCAAACTGAATTACCCAGGGCAGGCGGCGAGGACGCCCCTTTGCTTACTGTCCCACGGGGTTTCCCCCTTGCTTAATTGCTTAAAGTAGAGTGCAATGAATAAAACCACTGGCGGTACAAACACTGGTGGTTTCTTAAGAGCCACTGCTAGCTGAATAAATAAATTTGATTTAAATAATAAAATGTTAATTCACATGTCAAAGATCTCTTTGTACACAATATTTCTTGTTTAGATATTTCCATCATTTTTAAGCTCGCCTTGCAGAGGACCATCATTATTTTAAATTTTACGTCCGTTCTTTCACAAACTCTTGAACAGACAGCATAAAGTTGACCGTGTCCAAATGCAGGCTCAGGTAAAAAAATGCCAACACGCTTAAGTGTTTGGCCTTGAGACGTATTGATGGTCATAGCAAAGGCAAGTTTTACAGGAAATTGTCTACATCTCAATTGAAACGGCAACCCTGTGCCGTGGCAACTTCACCCCATTGGCTAGTACAGTTACGCAAGCAACCAATAAACGATCGGTGACAAGCAAACACTTAAGCCGCATATATATATATATATATATATGGGATGAAGTAATTTTTTCTCCTCCGAAACAGCTGACTCCCGGGCTTAGGGAAGCACACCGTTGGATTTTGCAGGTCCGTGGCATGTCATTTTGACCATTCGCATCTTCATGGGACTTTAATTAGCTGAGATATTAATTAAAAACAAATTTTCCCCTACATTTTCCAAAAAACTCTCCGAATCCATCTATACCATTCTCATCTTCGTACGTCTTTAATCAGCCGAGATATTAATTAAAAACTGTGGAAATGTTAATTTCCACGCTCATTTTTCCGAATGGCAACAAAAAGCTATCAGCGAGAAACACTTAAGCCGCTTATATATATAAAGATAAAATACTTGTATAATATCCATATTACCATAATTTCTGGGAGAAACGCCGTGGTGTTTACGTATTTAAAACTTAAATTTTCAGCGCATGCGGCATTTCTACCCATGCGGCGTTTAGGTACACTAAAAATAAAATATTTCCTTCAATGGTCATTGTGCATAGTTTGAATAACTTTGTCATTGTACATAGTTTGAGTAACTTTGTCATTGTACATAGTTTGAATAACTTTGTCATTGGGCATAGTTTGAATAACTTTGTCATTGTATATAGTTTGAATAACGTTGTCATTGTACATAGTTTGGATGGCGTTGTCATTGTCAAAGTGGGTAGGAAGTGCGCGGAAATTGCTAAAAACATCGTCAATAATAGCAGGATTCAAAGAAGCTGAAATTATATGTTTAGATAAAAAGACTGTAAACCAAGAGGATGAATGTGACGATCTGGAAGACATGGACTTCCAGATTGTCACATTCATTCTCTAAATTTACTAAATCTTTTTAATTCAGAAAGGGAAGAATCAGATTTTGATGGCTTCATATGATGTATAGTTTGCTTTAATTCCTTTCGTAAGTAAAATTTAAAATTTGCTTTTGTAATACAAATTTAATAGTTCATTTTTGCAACATTTTTTATAATATAATCTGAGATATAATACAGATTTGTATAATATAGTCTGAGACTAAAGAAGTCCATATTTGTAAGTCCATATAATACAAATATGGACTTCTTTAGTGGGTAAATATAAGTATATTCGTGAACGTAAATATATTTTCAACATTTCTTACTTTTAATTTATTTTTGAGTTATGATTTCATTTCATGCATTTTTCTTAACTTATATGTCATATATCAGGACAAAGGTTGAGATTTTGCGTCTATACTGCCCGCGACGATGTCATGCGCAATTTAATCTATTGCGGCGTTTACGCTGATGCACCGTTTCTGTGTAATTTTTATTTTTTTCCCGGCATTTTTCTCGAGTGCGGCGTTTACACTGATGCAGCCTTTCTTCCGGAAGTTACGGTATATTTATGGATAATTAAATATAATATAGATATTTAAATATAATATATAAGTTATATCCATATTATATTTAAATATAATATGGATATTACTTACTGCTATAGAATACTGTTAAATAATGTTAAATTAGTAGCTTTCATTTATTATCTGACATCTTGCACTTAATACTTCAGGAGACAAATTCAGAATTGGAAATTAAAAGTGAGGAAATTGAAGAATTGAAGCAAAGAGAAAAGGAATATTTATCTGTCCTATCAGGGGATGAGAAAGAGAAAGCTGACCTTTTAAAGGAAGTAAGAAATTATATTGTTAACTGCTGCTGTCACGTACTTCCCCTTTCTCATAATAATAGTAGCAGTTGATGAATTTAATTTGTTTGATAGTAATAGTAGCAAAACGAAATAAATATAAAATGGATATTTAATTACTAAATAAAGTAGATTAACTTAAAACAATAGATTAAAAATATCACTCCTAATTTTTATTTTAAGTGTTCAGATAGTTTCTGAACTTTTCAATAATTTTGTTATTGCATTTTAAATTTGTAGGTACGAGTCCTTGGCTTCAAAGCAGCTTTGTTTTCCTTATATGCATGAGCTTAAGATTATTGAAGCCATTATTCTTCATTGCTTTCAGCATAATTTGTTGAAGTGACAGAAATGTATTATCCAGCATTTTGGGAGAAATATTGTCAAAGGCTGTGTTTCATGCTTTTGTGGTGCCTCTTCTGCTAAGAGGAATATGTCTAAGTTTTTCTCCATAATTTTTGTATTTATATAGTTTTTTGTTTTTCCAAAAGAATCAACTCTATCATAAGATTCATCTTGACAATTATTTTTGGAAGCATGTTTCCCAGTTCTTGATTTTGTCATTCTGTTGCACTTAAAATGTTTTGCAGCTAATGTAATTTCACCTTTCTGCAGTTTTCATTTTTCTTTTGATGAATCAAGAACTGGCCAGTAACTCGATCTTTGCTTGAAAACTCTTTTTTTCATGTTATTTTTACATTGGGTTGATATTCAACTGAAATAAAACAGTTGATTTTGATCAATGCATGAAATTAGAAAAGTAGTTATAATTTGTAAAAATTAGGTTAATGTAAAAATTGAAAGATGGATTAAAACAAATGGCAAATGTCATGAAACAATGATTTTGATTGAAAGCTTCAAAAATTTGCAGTGCAACATAATTTCCAGCTGTATTTGCCAATGATTCCTGTTTAAATATTTGTTTGCTACTATTATTATAGGACAGAGGGAGTAATACTATTACATTAATTTTATTTATTTACCATTGATAAATATAGCTTTGTGACATTTTTCTTGATTATTTACAGAAAGATCAAATGAAAAAGAAAATAAAAGATCAAGACGAATGCATTTCCAGATTAAATGATTTACTGCAAGAAGTTAGTATGTAATTCTTGTGCTTTAATTTAAATTTATGAAATGTAATTATAAGTGTAAAATTTTGTATGAAGAATTTTTGAAAAAGTTCTTGTAATTTGTTTGAAAATTCACTAAAATATTAAAAACCTTATACTAAATATATAAAATTTGTTTTGAGTTTTTTTTTTTTTTTTTTTTTCCTTGTGTATTATGTTTTATTCTCATTTTTATTTTTAGAATGAAAATGAAATGGATGCTCTTCGCAAAGAAAATGCAGAATATTTAGTAGCTAAGGAGGAATATGAGAAAAAGCTTGTAGTATTGCAACAAAACTGCAACCAGCTTTTACAGGAAGCAGAAGTGTGGAATTTAAGGTTGTGTATATATAAGCTGTTTTGATCTTCACATTGTACTGGGTATATGCATAAGAAATTTACAAAATATTTCCTTCCATTTTCCACAGAGCATTGATTAGAGGATATGTTATATTATGCTAGACAGCAATTTTAACTTTTTGTCATCTACATGGATCAAAAAAGTGTCATTTCAACTAAATTAATCGTCTTAAATCTACAAATTACAGTAAAAAGCCTGTAACACATAACAGTGATATGTGACAGAAGTGACATGTATTGTGGACAGACAAATTCTAATTTTATTAACATTTACCCGTGCTAATCATCTTGATTATAAGAAGAAAATGTCCAGATAGGAGTGTAAAAAGTCTATTATCTGAGATATTCTGCATCTTAAATGGTAACTACTCAGGAGTTCTTCAAGCATTTATCAGTAATTTTCTGCATTATTATTTCCCTCAAGTTTGTCCATATTTTCAATAAAATGTTTTCAGCCTGCTAATTTTCTAATTAGTTTTTATGTTTTAATAGTATTCATATTTTGGGGCCAGTGAATATATTTTTCTTTTACTTTTGCATTTTTATTATTTAGAAACTAACTTATGAGATATGCAAAACTTGATCTGTTTTTGTCTGTGTCATGTGTAAATACTTTATTAGGCTTAAATTTGTTTGTAAAGTTACTAGCAATGCCTCTTTTGGATTTGTTAATGGAAAATATCTAATATTATGTTGTCTTGGCATAAAGATTCACTTGGTGTATTCTCTTTTATACTATAGTGTGACCCATTTGTCCTACTTTTTAGTAAGAACTACCTTATTGTTAGCAAGAATAAGCAAAGAAAAAAATAAAAAAAATAGTATATTTTAAATTCTTGCAGGCTGAGTAACATGAAGATCACTGCCATGTTACTGATCTCTGTAAATCTTCCAGGTGTTTATTACAATTGTTTTATCCTTTAGTTGCTGTTTTTATTGCCCCTTTCTTGGAATGTGTGCAAAGTGATACTTATGTCTGAAGATATTTCCAGAAGTAAGATTACTTGAATCAGGCACACATTTTACTAAATAATCACACATACTAGAGTGATCTAATTTATGCAGCAGAGGCTGTTGAACACATTTTCACCGAATCTTTAGCAAATTCTTCCTTTTGCATTTTGTCATGTTTGTGCACTTAAAAACTTCTGACAGTTATTATCTGCCACTTAATCACGTGTGGGCCTCATTTTTAAATCACTGGCACTAGTCGTATGTTTCGATACAGGATCCTTTTTCTGTCTTTCTAAATCAACATTTATGTATAATGATATGTGTGTTCTCCTTTGCAAATTCCTTTATTTTGTAAATCATTTTCTTTTTATGATGACACCCATTTTAAACATTTATGTGGCCTAAATTTAAATATTTATTTAGAAAGCAAAACAAAAGGAATATGCATTGATTTAATACAACTGAACTGGCATAAGGCAAGTGAGTAAATAAAGAGAAAAGGAGGTTGGCAATAAGTATTTGTAGACTGAACAACATGCAACGAATCTCTGGACAGTGAGAGTTACGTGGATTAAGTGGACTATCTTTAAATATCTACATTTCATCAATTTTTATTCAAAAAATTTTAGAACTGATATTTTTCATTTAATATCTGAAACTGGTAAATTTTGTATTTATACCCATCTATTTCATAAATAGGTAAATTGCATATCTCTTATAATAAATATAATAGTAATAAAATTTCACGTTTTTACAGTACACAATAAAATCATCTAAGCCTAGGTTACTTGATAGATGTTTCGTTGGGGATATATGCTTGGGTTTATGTATACGAGCCAGCTTCCCTTAGAAAGTCCTCCACGAAGGCATCCCTCCCCTTAGGCAGATAGCCCTAGTGTGCTTTGCCATAATTAAATACACCACCACACCATATGCTTGGGTTTCTGAATATTGTGTATCTGTTGCTTTGCATTCAATATTAGACAATTCCAAAACAAAAACCTGTTCAAATCGAATGATTTCTTTTTGTGAGGCTATATTAAATAAAACTGTAAGACTGTGCTCCTTAGTTGTTCTCAAAATAGAGTAATTAAAGGTATGTCAGATGTAACTGTTTTGGAATGTAACTGAAGAATCAGCTGCAAATTACTTTTTTATAGATAAAATTTTATAACAATGTTAAAATATTTAACAAATTCTTGTGATTGTATATTTAGCATAACAAATATCTACTTCATTGTGCCTCCCTTATTATTCTTATTTGAGTTATATATTCTTATGTTTTATTCTCTAAGTTTGAATTTGTAAATGTAACCCTGGAAGTTGAATGTATTTTTTAAAAATTAGATTAAACAATACTACTTAGATTTTGAAAAGATTCAAACAGCTGAAATTTATCATCTAATGTAGTTTACAATTAGAACACACAAACTTTGTTACCTATTTCATTCACATTTACATAATTATTGAGGACTTTAAATGTGTGTGTAAAGAAAGAAGTTGCATCTTTAAAAAATAATGAGAAGATAGAGTATTAAGTTCTTAACAGCATTCCTAGTATTTAAATTCCCTTCTTATCAGTAAGTATCACTAGCCTGGTGGTATTGAATAGAGCTACTAACTTGAAATCTCCAGAATGAATCTTGCTGCACTGCCTTTTTTTTAAAAAATTGGTGTTATTCTTTTAAGGCTTTATTTTGGAAAAAAAAAAAAATATTCATAAAAGTATTTTAAGAGAATAATGCAAAAAATAAAACACTGCAAAAATTTTGGAGTAAAAACTGTATTTTAATTTATTGCATTTTTCATTACGTACAGAATATAAAGTATTGGGTTTTAATGAAAATTTCCCGCTGCCACAAATATCGTCTGTGCAAACAGTTCATGTTGATGTGTTGAATCATATTTCATCAAACGATTTTTGGCATTAGAAAGAAAGAAACTTGGTTTAGAACACTGTGTTGTGAAATTTGTAAAAAAGCATCTTTATCATTAAGTGCAAGGTGTCTGAAATGGAACTACCATGCTATCAGATTAGAACCATCATTTACTTCCAGTTCTGTTGCAGAAAGTCAACTACAGAATGCCACCAAATCATGTGTGCAGCTTTAGGTACTGATGTTGTATCATATAACACTGTGAAGGTTTGGTACCAAAAGCTCAAAAACAAGGACTATGACATTCAAGAAGCAGAGAGCTCTGTCCAGCCTACTGATGTTGATGAGGTCCACCTGCAAAAACTTGTGAAAGAGTATCAGTATGCAACCACTTGAGAGCTTGCTAAAGGAGTTAGATGTTAGTGCCATGTCCATTAATCGCACTATGCATTGCATAAATTTGACTATAATTTAAATCACTGGGTGCTGCATGAGCTGCTTGAAGCAGGTAAGGGCACATGTGTTCAGGTCTGCACTCATCTGTTTGAGTATCAGCGCAAGGACAAAATTCTGGACCAGATCATCACTTGTGATGAAAAGTGGATTTACTTCAACAACTCAGGCCAAAAAGAGGGTTGGTCTGCTCCCATTGAGTCCGGCCCACCACTGGCCGAGCGGTAAAGTCGCTGAACACTGGTAGTTCAGTCCGAGGTTCGAATCCCGCGAACGGGCTGCCTGCATGGGTGTTTTCGTGATTTTCCCCATGTGTAACGTGTATACGAGCCAGTTTCCCTTAGAAAGTCCTTCACGAAGGCATCCCTCCCCTTAGGCAGATAGCCCTAGTGTGCTTTGCCATAATTAAATACACCAACACCCATTGAGTCCGTCAGCAGCGTCGCAAAGCACAATCTAATTAACAAAAAAAAAAAATCATGCTTTGTATCTGGTGGAATTGCCGTGGTATTACACGAAACCCTCGACAGTAAGATGAACGGCAAGGTGCTAGTCCATGTTGAAGCTGCTATCAAGGAAAAACGTCGAACTGAGTCCTGGCACAAAAAGGTAACGTTCCATCTGCAGCTGGTGCTATCTTTCATTCTGCACAGGATGTCCAAAATGAGGTTGATCAGTTTTTGGACTCTCGGCCGCTAAGTTTCTGGGCCAAAGGCTTTGAAAAAATACCAAAATGTTGATAGAAAATCATAGATTTGGGTGGTGATTACTATCCACACTATAGGTTACTGCCTTCATGTGTTTTTCTCATATATTTATTAAGAGAGTTTTCTGGCAGAAACCTTTCTTTACAACCAGATTTTAACATTGAGCACATTGAATAAATGCTAGTTTATTACAATTTAAATTTTTTCCAGAATAATACTTCTTAAAACTTTCTATAGTATTATCTGTAGAGAATCCTTATTTTCTTTCATTATATTTTTAAATTTCACAAAACCATGATATGAATAAAAACTTAAGTTTGATACTATCATTTATTCAATATACATGATACTGGTAATTTATATTTGAGAGTTTTTATGATAAATCACTTGCAAAAGAAGTTTATTGAAAAGTGGAGGATGTAACAACAAAAATAATTTATGTTAATGCCTTAAAAATATTTTCATGTATAAATTTTCTTTCAAATTAAAATAACGTTGAAAAAATTAGCAGCATAGATAAACGTTGAAAAAATTAGCAGCATAGATAAAAGTATAAGTTGCTAATAAAATTTAAATTGTAATAAACCATCATTTATTTGATGGTTTATTACAATTTAAACCTCTTGTGTACTCTTGCCATTACTTAATATTTGATCATTTTTATGACAAATCAATTGTAAATAAGTTTGTTGGAAAGTTTTTTTAAAACTGTTTATAATATTACATATCATTACATTATTCTCTTAAAAACTCTTTTCATGAATAAATTTTGTTTCAAAATAAACTGACATTTAAAATAGTATTAAAAAGACAGCATTTCTCTGCAGTTCCACCTGGCTAATGATGCTGACTGACATGAAGGGAGTTTAAATAGAATGAATATTGTTTAGAACTTGATTTATTTAATTTATTTCTTGCTTATTTGTGAGAAGTATATATTTCCTTTTCACACATAATTTTAAAATCTGCTGTAATTCTGCAGAATTTGAGAGAAATCATGAGGCAAAGGTTGTATCTCCTCTTGTTTAAAGATCTTAGAATTAGTCAAATAAGTAATGCTATTAAGAGGGAGTTTAAGTAAGAAAATGTACTTTCCAATGAAAAGTCATTTAATACTTTTTGGTAGCATTTTTATTATGCTGACCCTTTTTTTAAACATTTAATATTTATTTATTTAAGAAAGTGTATAATTTTAATCGCATATTGCACTTTTTATTACTTGTTATTTTTCATATATGCTATACTTTCTTATTGTAATATTGTTTATTATATCTGTAAACGTACAGTGGATGGACAAAAATATGGAAACACCTTGTGAAATGCATGTTTGAAAAGAAAGCTTGATTTTAATGAAATATGTAGGTGGCGCGGGCATTTTTGACTACTGACGCCACCTATACAACTTCGTAAATGTGCTAAACAGTTCAGTTGTTGTCGGAGTATTGTTATGTGAGGTTGTCATTGCATTATGTCAGAGTTAACAGACTTCGAACGTGGGCAAATTGTTGGAGCACGTATGGTAGGTGCTTCTGTCAGCAAGGTAGCCGAGGTGTTTAGTGTTTCAAGAGGTACTGTATCGAAGATTTATTCCGCATATTTGAAAAGCAAAAAAACATCATCTGCTAAATCACAGCGCGGTCGAAAGTGTGTCCTGAGTGATCGTGACAGACGATCATTAAGGGCAATTGTGACGAAAAATAAGAAGACCACGGCTGCAAAAGTTACTGCTGAAATGAATGTTGTGTTACCGAACCCTGTGAGTACCAAAACAATTAGAAGGGAGCTTCATAAACAGGGAATT
This sequence comes from Stegodyphus dumicola, assembly GCF_044657685.1. Classification (NCBI taxonomy): domain Eukaryota; kingdom Metazoa; phylum Arthropoda; class Arachnida; order Araneae; family Eresidae; genus Stegodyphus; species Stegodyphus dumicola. The sequence goes on along the minus strand of NC_140771.1, from coordinate 157,658,408 downwards.
GCTGGCCGTGCTGCAATTGAGAAGTCACTCATCAGTGATGCTAATGCCCGTAACAGGAAAAGGTGGTGTTTAAATCATAAAGCCTGGACTGGAGAGCAGTGGAAGCGAGTAATATGGTCTGACGAGTCTTCTTTCACATTGTTTCCCACTTCTGGCCGAGTTTACGTCTGGAGAACGCCATCTCAAGCCTATAATGCAGACTGCTTGTTGCCAAGAGTGAAACATGGCAGGGGTTCTGTTATGGTTTGGGCAGCCATATCGTGGTTCTCTGCTAGCCCCATGATAACTGTGTCAGGGCACATGACTGCCAAGACTTATGTGAACATTTTGGCCGATCAAGTTCATCCCATGGTACAAATCTTGTTCCCCGATGGTGATGGCGTCTTCCAAGACGACAAAGCTCCTGTTCACACAGCTCACATTGTCCGGGACTGGTTTTCTGAGCACGAGGATGAGTTGTCCCATCTCCCCTTGCCACCACAATCACCAGACCTGAATATTATCGAACCTTTGTGGTCTACATTGGAACGGAAAGTGTGTTCTCGTCATCCACCGCCAACATCGTTATCTGAACTTGCCACCGTTTTGCAGGAAGAATGGTATAATATTCCCTTGGCAAACATACAGGAACTGTATTTATCCATTCTGAGAAGACTGCAAGCTGTTTTGGATGCCAACGGGTTTCCTACACCATATTAAGCAAAGAAACATGTTTTTTTAAAGGTGTTTCCATATTTTTGTCCAACCCCTGCATATTTAGAGAGAGCTGTAATTGTGTAAGTTTTTAGTTTATAAAAATCGTGAATTTTTAAAATATGTTTATGAGTTAAAAATAATATAGCTTTTTCTTTATAGGGTGAATGAATTAACTATGCAATTAAATGACGAAAATACAGCAAAAAAAGAACTTGAAGAATCTTTCAAAGCAAAAGAAGAAGAAGTTGAGGTGAATTAAACGTTTATCTTTTTATAGAAGTACTGAATCAATTGTACCTTCATTCTGTTATGTTAAAATCAAAAATGAACTTTGCATGGTTGGAACTGTTATATTTTGCATTTTATTGTTTATAAATATGTCTTCAGTTAGTGAATTAATGGATAAAATTACCAGTTTTGTTTGATATGCACATATATATTTTAATATGGATATTGAAATATGTATGTGTATGGTAGGTATGCGGGTATAGTATGGTATAGTATTAGTATGGTGTAATATAAGAACTTTTCACATGATGTGACAGTCACTCGCCTTATTGCTAATGGGTTAAGAGTTCCTTTCTGTAAACTGCAGATGTCTCAGGAGCTGAAGGATGTTGACAAGGGCAGTGAATGTACTGCCTGTGCTTAATATTCTGGCAAAGCTGGACCAAGAGCTTGTTCCTGAACTGGTTGAGACATTTTTCACAGTGGTTTTATTAATAAGCAGAACTTTTCCCATCTAGTGAATATTTTCAAAAAATCGTAGACATGCCAAGAAGTAATGGTTTTGTATGCAGTAGGCATATTATGGGACTGTTGACTACTACTTTTTTTTAGAATTATATCAGTGATTTAAATTAGAATCATACTCCTCAAATTTAACAGCTTTCTGTTCACTTTTGTGAGTATTAGAAGAAGAGAGTTTTCACCCATTGTTTGATTGTTAAGACCAGAGTTTGTTTCAAAGTTAGTCAAACCTATAGACAACCCTAGAGTGCTCAATTTTTAGAGGTTGCAGGTTCAGTTGTTTTCATAAGCAATAATTAAATAAAAGTATATTTTCCTCTGAATTATTTGTCTGTGAAATTTTAATGGAGCATCCATGGTATTAATTTTTAAGAGCAACAAAAGTACTGGAACAAAGCGAGTTGAAAACTAATATTCATTCTGAAGTGTATGCAGTGGCACTGTGTTTCTACACCACTTCTTATAATGCATACTTTTGATTGGACGTTATTTAACAGACACTGTTTTGAAGATGTATTATTAATATTCATATGCTGTATTAACCATCTGACAGGTGCGGGGTTTCGCTAAAACGTTTCCAAATTCCCAAACCTACCTTGAGAAAGAGGTATTTTTTTTAATGCCAAAAGTGCTTTATATCTGGATTTATGTATGTTTAATCTGTTTGTTGCCTTAAATTTGTTTTGACGTATTTCAAGATACATGTGTACATACTTCCTTAACCCCTTCGAGCTGGGTAGCGAAAACACGCACTTATTGCGGAGGCCGGCAGTGTCTTCCACGAGCGTCTCTCCAGGGCCGGGGGCTTTTTTGCTACTAAGCCTAAATCCATGAAATTTCCGAAGTATCAATGCGTTGTTTAATAATGCTGTATAGAGTATTTAAATGGCTTATCCTTCCTAGATATTTTTATATATATACTTTAATTACCTTATTTCATGTTTAAATGCATATTTTACACATTTTATTTTAATTATCACCATTTTATGACTTTTAACATTATACATCTGAAAACTAAATATATTACTTAAAATTCTCTTTTCGTATGAAAAATTTAAAACAGGGATCTACACACAGTCCTACATTAAATTCCTTGAACTCGTAATAACTCATTTGTCGTTTTGGAGGATTTTTCCGGGAATGTGAACAAACAAAGCATCGCCATCTCATTTTCTTATCAGTCTCTTCTGAACAAAGTTTTGGAAAATGTCTTTCAGTTAATCTTTCAGAATCAATATCAGAATATCAGAATTTCAGAATCAATATCTGAAATATTATGCATCATTTCTGCTATTTCATGCTCTGTTAAACATTTTCGACGCTTCGACATTGCAACGATAAAAACAGAAAGAATTCATGCCTAACAAGATCTAATTATTTTCTAAAAACTGAATTGTAAACCGAAATACTCAACGCTTTAGCGCATATAAAACTTCTACTTACAATAAACAACTACCATGTGCGAATAAAGTGTGATTTAAAGAGACGTCATAAATCACGCCATTCGGAAACATTTAGTTCTCCGTTTGTTTATATAATCAAAAACGCGTGTATGTGAGTCATGCTTCTCTCATATCGAGTAGAAGGTCTCACGTACATGTATCTGAAACCATATGGACATACAGTGCCATCTTGTGGCAGAAATTATAGTTTCTAAAACGTTCCAGGGTACTGGCACAAATACGTAACAGTCGGTAGTAAACGGGAAAATGCTCTGGCATGCCTGCGTGTCGGCCGGTAGGTGAGTGTGTTCGTTGTTGGCACGTAGACATGACAGTCAGTGCGAAGGGGTTAATAGGACTCCCAAAAATTTTTTACCTATATAAATAGAGGGTGCATAGCTTAGAAAAAATATTATAGTTCATATATTGCATTCTAGCCCCCCCCCAAAAAAAATCATGGTTACATTTTAGAAAAAATATTCTAGACCATATATGGCATATTTATATTTTGTTTTTAAAAAAGTTGTTTTGTAATTATATATCTACATATGTATACAAATGTTGTATGATCTTAAATTCACTTAGTGCGAAATCGAGTTATTCTACTACTTGCGCAATAGCTGCAAAGTAAGTTAATAATAATTTATTTACTAAAGAAATGTTGATTATATTATCTCCTAAGGTTAATTTTAGTAGAATTATCTAAAAAGAGTGAATCCATAGTTAGTTTTAACGAGGACTTGAATTAAATCATGAATAAAAAAATTTCAATTGTAAAAAAAAAATTAAATTAAAAGCAAGTAATCATTGCCATTGATTGGAAATTAGTTCAAGGGGAACAAACCAACTCCTGTTCAATGAACAATAATTAAGAAATAAATACGAAGGTGTTTTGTCCTTTACTCAAGTAATAAGGCAATGCCAAACTGGCAATGTAAGTTAGGCCATATATTTCCGTGAACTGAAGTTATCAAGAACCAATGCAGAGCACTAAAGAACTCATTCTGATTAAGCATTTTCGCTAATTCAGTTTTGAGTGAAAAGCAATTTATGCAGTAAAATTGATAAATTACTTGAGTAATTGTCCCCCGACACCCTCGTGTTTACGCATTTTAATTCAAAACTATTTGTAAAAAATTAAACGTTGGGAATTGGCATTATGAAATAGAACTCAAAGTAATTGAAATAAACATTAGAAAATTATGAAATATAAAATATATAATGCAATCTTTGCAAAAACATTGAACATTTAAAATATATATAATAAGAAAAGGGAATGTACGTGAAAATATAAAAGGCCAGAAAAAGCATTAATTAACTTAAGTTCTTTCTAATAAGAAGTGGGCAAAGTGTTTTCTTCGCGTCTTACTCAGAAGGGTTGTGTTTCCGAAATTCTTTATTGGCAATGGGTGCTTCGAGTCGGCGAAACTTGTGTGAAGTAATTTATGGGAGAGGGAGTGACTAGGAATGCTTGAGGGACGTATGTTGTGGAGTTCTTATTTGAGTGAATTGAATTAGCGAAAATGCTTAATCAGAATGAGTTCTTTAGTGCTCTGCATTGGTTCTTGATCCCTTCAATTCACAGAAACCTAACTTAAATTGCCAGTTTAGCATTGCCTTATTACTTGAGCAAAGAACGAAACACCTTCTTATTTATTTCTTAATTATTGTTCATTGAACGGGAGTTGGTTTGTTCTCCTTGAAAGGTCAACTAATTTCTGATCAATGGCAGTGATTACTTGCTTTTAATTACTTGCTTAATTTACTTGCTTTACACACAGAAAGTAGTTAAAAGCTTCTGTCACTCTCATTAGATTCTATTCTGAGAGTGGAAACAGAAAGGTACATACATGTTTGCCATCTTGATTTCATTGGCGAAACTAAAAACCCTTGACTAGAAAGTAATCACTCAAAAGGCTACAATCCTGTATGTAAAATGTAATTTTGAAACCAAAAGGAAAACTTTTTAATATTTCAAAGAAAATTTATTTTTAGTGAAAGGAAAAGATTGCATATTAATTGAATTGAAATTTAAGTAAAATCTTACTCTTGTAAAACAATAAGTGAATAAATAATATTATTTAGTGTAAAACTGTAATTAAATTTTAAAATCAATTAATAAAACTCAAAAAGTTATCCAAAAAGTGATCAAATAGTTTTTAATAATTGTTAGTAGATATGAGTAATGTATCTGTAAAGTTAAATTTCAGTTTTTAAATTCCGTAGTTTAAAATTACAGAAAGAGTTGAAAAGGGAAGTAAAGGAACTATGTTAGTAAAGTAAAGTCTTTTGTCATGAGCATTTCATGACGACTGTGAAAATGTTATGTTAGTAAAAGAATAGTAATTAAAAAAAAAAAAAAAAAAAAAAAAACCTATATACCCTTTAAAACATCATTCTTTATCCTTCTCTTTCGGAGCTTTCAGATAAAAAATTCACACTTTTAAAAAGTATTATAGGGTGTAGACTACTCCAGATTTCTTTAACATATACTAATGAATTTTAAAGGATTTTCGTTATATTTAAAAATATTGGTGAGAATTAGAATTCCTTCTTTTTGTGTGTCTATTTCAGTGCGAACTTTTTTATTTCTACTAATTTATTTAAAAATAGTGTTTGCAATAACTTTTTTAGATATGTTTGAATTTTAATTAATAAGTTTATTAGTAGAAAAAAAACATTTTTCTTTTATCAAAAAGTTTCATTTCCTTTAGTTTATGATATAACTTTAGATCACGATAAACTATTTCTGTTTGGTTTTCAATGGTTTTATTTAGTTTTAGACACTTTGGGTAGATGTTGCTGTTTTCGATGCGATTAAAATTGCTGAAAGTAGTAATGTCATCAAAGTATCTGTATGTGTGTCCAAATTTACTGAAATCTTTATCATAAAGGCTTTTAAGGAATTTAAATTCTTTAGAAAAAGGTTACAAATATGAGTAGAATATAAACTTCCCATTAGAATTCCTTGTGTTTGCAGGTAAAGAACGTTTGAATGTTTAATATAGTTATTGTATAGTGAAGGATGCAGAAATTATTTCCATTTTTGTAAATCCATTATATTAAGTATTTCAGGAAAAATTCTGTCATTTCTATAAAACTTTCGTAAATATATTGGAGTGGCAGGGTCATGTAGAAGTTTTCAAAGTCATAGCAGTTAATATTGTAAATTTTAAGATTTTTTAACTTCTTCAATGATTTTTGAGTTGTTGTAAATAATCCAGCAGGAGTTTTTGTCTTCTTTAGCTTATTCAAAAACTACTTAAATGTCTGTGTGTTATTTTCCATTTCATGACCAAGTAAAGCTGTCAAGAGTTCTTACCATCTTTTATTTGTCATTTGAAGTTAGTAGATAAAATATATACCACCCTGTATTATCATTGAATATGGAAGTATTTTTCATGTCATTTATTTAAATTGTTGTGCATGTATGGGCTCATAATAGATTAAATGCTCACAAAATCGATGATAGATTGTTAAAATTTATTTTGTGAAAAGAAACACTGTACAGGTCTGGAACTTTCCACAAAAGTACTCGTATAGTTCTAGACCTTGCGATTTAGATTTTCATCTCTTCAAGGTCCCTTCAGAATTCTTTGAATGGCCTAGAGTTCATTTCTTTGGAGACTTTCAAACATCATCTCGATACTTCTTCACAAATAAACCTATTTCTAAAAAAGGAATTTTCCAGCTGCTGGAGAGATGGTAAGAGGTCATAGAGCAGAATAGTGCTTATTTGAACCAATGAAATATTTTTATGTTTTCATGCTGCTTCATTTATGTTTATCATAAAAAAAAACCACAGAACTTTTAGGATTTTAAAATATTTAAAAGTATGAATATATTTCTTATAAAAAGATAAGTTTATTACTATATGATGATAATAATTATTAATAAATTCAAATTGTTTTGTGTTATAGTCTTTAAAACAGTTGGTTCAGCTGTCTGAAATTTTGAGTGGATCAGAAGAAAATGAGAATAAAGATGCTGAAGGTGTTAAATGTATGTATTTAAAAATTTGTTTTTAAAACATTTTGTGTAGAGAATTTGGAAAATTTTATTAAATGTTTTCAAATTTTTGCTAATTATTTTATGTATTTATTTCTGTTGAATCTTAATTAGTAGTACCTGATTAATGTTCTCAGTTTGATGCTGTTGTGATTGCTCTAAACTAGGGGTATCAAGGGGGCGGGGAATGGGGTCGGATTTTATTTAGCTTTTATTATAATTTAGTTTTAATTTATGAATATAAAAAACTATTTTTATTCAGGATTTTGTATTTATCAACATTTTCTTTATCTTTTGTTGTTTAATTTATGAAACGTTAAAAATAATCGAAACTTAAATATGCATATGCATCTTTATTTCTCTGTACGAAGTAAAAAAAAGTATTGTAATCACGAAAAGTTTTGGCTATTAAATTTCAGAAAAAATATTCATTTTGACTGCTCTCCGTTCCATTTAAACGATGTTTTTGCATGGCATCCGTACGTACCGAGATGCTGTTTGGATAAAGTGCCTGTAAGGATAAAGAATTCTTTTTTTCAAAATGGATTGTAAAGTAGATTTAAATGGACTCAGAAAAGATTTATTCATGATGTTTGTATGTACATACACATCTTATACAACACAAAAAATGAGTAGCCATAGAATGTTGAAATTTTGTATATGGGACGGCTATAACAATGTAGTTGTGCACCTTTCTTTTTCATTGCAATCAGCCGCACCAAATACGTATATATATTCACACTCTGTTACCCGGCTTGGTGAGTTCAATTTTTTATTGATACAGTACGAAGTTTGTAATTTGGACTCGTCGGGACTTCGGCGATTCCAGATTAGGGGTTTTTCCTGATTATAGATCATCAATTTAAATCTGGTAAGATGGCATGCAGAAATTATACAATTAAATATATGAAACCGTAATTTATGAAATAAAGCGCAATTATGATCTAAAGGGTATTAAAATTTACAAAAAAAATAAGCTAAATATTTATTTGTTTACTTTATTAAACATATCTTTCAATGTAACATTTTTTTGTGCTAATACTTTCTATTTAATTCTATAAACAGGCATAATTTCTTGTTCAGGTACAAAGTTCCTCTGTTCAAGGCCTGTAATTTCTGTGTCGACAATACTGACTAACTTGTCGATCAAAATTTTTTCGTCTTCACTAACCTCTCTGTCACTTTCATCACTATTGGAAACGGTTTTTTTCTGGATCTAGAACCATACTACAGATTTTGCCGTCTGTTAATTGATTGGGGCTTTGTCGTTGCAATGAAAACCTTCTGTTATATCATCTTCATTTATTACCACTTCTCCACATTTCTTTACAAAATCCAATAACTGGAAAATTTCACCTTTAGTTTGCAATGTCCGAAAACCTTCAAATTCGCGGCTATCATCTTCATCGTCCTCACCATGAACTATGGTAGCTGGCTATAAATTATGCCAAGCATTTTTTAACGTATCTGGAGACATATCCTCTCACGATCTTGCGATGCTCCACACAGCAGATTTTATGCTAAAAAATTTCAAAATGTCTTGAAAAGTCTTGCCATTTTCAAGAAATTTAACATAGATTTTAAAAATGCTACTTTATATTTGCATTTCAGTGTGTGCACTATTCCCATATCCATAGGCTGAATAATAGACGTACAATTTGGGAGGAAGATAATACAGATACATTATCTTTCACTAAAACTTTAAATGAAGTATGCACCAAACAGTTGTCAACAATCTGGACTTTTTTTGAGTCATCAGGTAAACCAACCTAATTCAAATGTCGCCGAGCCTCGGGTATAAAATAATTTTCAAACCAATCATTCATCAACGCTTGTATCATCCATGCTCTTTTATTTGCGAGATATATAACGGGGAAACTCGTTACTCCTTTAAATGCTCGAGGCCGTGCATGTTTTCCGATTACGAAAAGTTTGCACTTGTGCGTTCCTACAGCATTTGCGCATGCTAAAATTATTACATCTCGCTTTGGAATCTTTGACACCAGTGGGAGCCTTTTTCGTAGAAGTTGCCAAGGTATTTCGTGGTAAATATTGCCAGAAAAGACCAGTTTCATCAGCATTGTAAATTTGTTCTGGAGATAATTGTTCACTAGTAATGAGTTCAATGAATTCATCTGCAAATTGTTTAGCAGCTTCAGTATCAGCTGAAGTATCAGCTTTTTCACCTGAAATTTTTAATTGTTTTATACCATGACTATTTTTAAATTTGGTTAACCAACCTGTCGAGTGTGTGCACTCAGTGTTTAAGTTTATTTCTTCATGAAATATTTTGGCTTGAGCCATTAGCATTGGACCCGTCAATGGCACACCCTCGCTGCGATGCTGTCTGAACCATTCAATCATCACTTTGTCATGATTGTCACTTTTAGCATAATGAATCCTTTTTCTGTTATTCATTGCAAGTGGGGTGTCGGAATGCACAAAAAATTCAAAAAGTTGCTGTTTCTTTTTGCTTATGTCATATACAGTTGACTTTCCAATGTCATACTCCTCGCTTAATTATGAGACGGATATGCCTTTATCCATTTTTTGCAGCAATTCACTTTTTGTTTGACGAACATCGAAACATGCTTTCGCTTTGTAGATTCTTTGGCAGCTCCAGAATTGGAAACTTTTTGACATAATTGAAAGTTCAAGCTTAATTTTTATAAAATTACTCTAACATTCTGCAAAAAATAATAAGCTGGATCCAATTAGAAGATTAAGGAACAGCGCAATCTGCAACATTAACTGAAATGCTTTAGATTCAGTAAAGATAATTTTAGCGTAGCTTATACCGTCTGTTATGCATTAAACGTGCATGCGTAAAACATACAAAAAAAAAAAAAGTTTGTGGCTTTGTGGTCCGGATTATAGATCATAATGGACGTCCGGATTACGGACTTTTTACTGTATATGTTTGTAAATTGTGCCTTTTTTTCCCTTTAAATTGAATTATGTTGTTCTTATATTGCGGTTAAGTTTTTTTCCCTTTAGTTAATCTGCATGCAATAGTTGTAGAATTATCAACAATTTAAGAGTTTAAGTTGCAGTAAGCCTGCTCGATGGCCAAATCGCGTATTTTTGCATAGAAACTAATTTTAATTGCAATTTTTCTTTTCTTTTTTTTTTTTTTTTTTGTTTTGTTTTGTAAAATTATATTTGGCGTTTTAGGTTTTTCTGCATTTTACAATTTTTAATGAAGATGAGATTAATGAGAAGTTTTATGTATTTTGGCTTTTCTGTGAAGCAAGAACTGAATTGATTGAATTAGAAATATATCTCTAATGAAATTTGAGGAAATAAGTTTAAATGAATTGCAGCAAAAGTATGTGTAATTTAATATGCCATACAGGGAAGTCATGTGGTGTCCACATCGGATATTTTGAGTTTCAGGAAGAGTATAATGCTCTAGCGAGAAATGGATAAAGCAGAAGTAGGAATATAATTGTCCTCAGAATTTGAGGTATTTTTAGTAAAATGTATTTTATTGTGTGAAAAATATTAACAAATGTTCTGCAAATAACGTACACCCTGTGCACAAAAAGATATGCCAAATTTTAAATCGGTAATTCTAAGCAAAATGGTGCATCTTATAGTGCAAAAAAAATTAACATGAAATTTAGATTTGAAACTTTTTATGCAGAAAGGTTAGAGTGGAATTATAAAAATTATTGGCAGGAAGCTAATACTTAACTTTTGGGAAGATATGCAGCTGGCTTGCAGAAGCTGTGATGTTAATTGCAGATCAGTGTTAACTTGTAACACCTGGCTGAGGAATCTAGTAGCTAAGTTCAGTTACAATAAAAATAAAGTTCTCTGTGCTGTGACATCATTTATCACCTCCAGATTTCCAGCTCTAAAACAGATCAACACAGAAATGAATAACTTTAAATTTATTCTGCCTTGCCATTGTGAGGGGTTAAATTAAAATACAAAGTTATCACTCATCAGAACTTCTTAAAAGCAGTCTCCTTTTACAATTGCTATAGATTCAGCAATTTAACGTAACCTTATCAGAAGCTACAAGCTTCACATAGAACATGGCCAGAATTTAAGACATGCTACCTATCAATACAGTGTTATCCTTAGCCTATAATATTAAATTCAAGATCAGTGTAGCCATACCAGTGTCCAAGTGGTATAGTTGCTGAACACTGGTAGTTTGACCTGGCTTTGAATCCTGATGAATGAACTGGCTGCCTGGACGTTTTTATGGTTTCCTTATATGTTATGTGTACACTAGCCACTTTCCTTTAAAAACAACTCCATGAAGGCATCCTTAACCCTAGAGATGGATCTTTTGTTGTATGCTCTGCCATAATCATATAAACAAAAGCAACCAAGATCAGCAGTAGAGTTGACAACAAATATTGAAACCTTATATGGCAAGGCAGTTGTGACTAGCATGCCCAAACTATCACACGTATCTATCTACAGTTCTTCTAACTTTATAGTAAAACTGCATGTCACTCAGATCTGTTTATTCTGGAATGAGCGAAATTTGTGGTAAAATGAGACAGAAAGGAAGGATGCAAATTGTATAAATTAATTAACATTGTGTTAATAAAAATTAAATAATATTTTGTAAATGAATGCCTAAAGTTACTTCATTAAATTTTCTAAATTCAGCTTATTTCATAATTTTATAACTTGGTATTTTAGAGGATTGTTGTAAAATGTCTAGATTGGATTTTACATGATTGAGATAAGAACTCATCAGCTGCAGTGTTTCATGATAGTATGTCACATTCTCGTCATATTTTACCTTTATATTTCTATTTAATAATGTCATTTATATTTATCTGACACCTTAAAAAACACACTTTATAATAATTGAACATAGTATTTTGCCCGGCTATATATACTATGTTCAATTATAATTATTGATAATTAAACATTGTATATATAGCTGTGCAAAGCAATTATTGAATATACTGAAAAAAAAAATTGTTTAGCCGTAATTTAAGTGGTAAAAGAGTACTCAGGAACTCAGGAAAGTACAGGCTCAGAATTATATTGTGATCAGGGCAACCAAAATTTATGAATGAAGTTGGCCCCTTCCTTACCATTCTTTTAATACGAGTATGCATGGTGATTTGCTACTGGTGTGACAAACGTACAAGAGATGTAGGGGGCACAAAGACGATTCGGAATCATATAGCATTGCAAGGTCGGAAATGCTTTCATCATGCAGTAGAGGATATTGAAGAAGGTCCCGTGAACAACGAATTGTATTGGAAACCAGCATTTACAAGTTGGTTTGCAAGGCAGTAGCATGGAGAAGCATTCAAACGTTGAACTGGCCAACATGCAGCTTGTATATGGAGCTGTGTAGTTGTGCACTTGTACAAGGAATGTTTCTCGCACAGACGTCTACTCATCATACGATCTTCGCATGTCTGCATTGATGGTTATGTGAGACTGGCTATTTCGTGAGACCTCATAAATATAGAGCAAACAAAGAGGACATCAGGCAATGAGAAGAATGTCCTGGACCTGGCAGAAAGCTGTCTGAGTGCGAGTACTCCCAATAGCCTCATGATTGTGTCTGTCACAATCCATTGTATCCACTGTCAGAAAACCAAATGCATTGGTTCCATCTACAGTGCATCCAAGCATTGGAGCCTATGGATTATCCATTCTGGAGCAATTTTGCTACTTGGTATCTTCAACAGAGTGCAGCATATAGGACAGTGCATTTACTGCGTCTGTATTGTTCACGAATGAGGCATTTTACACAAGAAAAGGAGCCTTCAATATGTCATCCATTTGTGGGTTTTGAATAACCCCCATGGTAAACAAACATGTGCTTGAGCTCAAAGTCGTTTTTCTGTCAATGTTTGGGCCAGCATTGTTGGAGACTACCTCCTTGGACTGTACCTTCTGTTCCCTCATCTGAACGATAGGACATGCTTGATCTGCCTACATGTAGGCCTCCTTGAACTTATCAAAGAAGCAACCAGAATAATCAGGCTCCCTCACACTACTACAGTGACATCTGCCAGCACCTAGACTAGACTCTGTTGAATCATTTGGACAGCATAGGATAGATCATGATGCTCCGGTTCATTGGCCTTCTAGATTGCCAGACCTGTCATGCTTGGATTTCTTCTTCTGGGGTCAAATGAAGGAATTAGTGTACGAGACCCCCTGCCCCAAATTGATTCAATTCAAGACCTCATTATTTGCATGTATGTAGCTGCCGGGAATATACGAGATACCTGGACTCTTCCAGAACATTAAAAATTCCATGCAGTGCTGCTGTGAATCCTGTGCAACTGCCTTTGGATGTCATTTTGAATACTTTCTGCAGCATGTAGCTTTTTGCCAATGTAAAACTTGTAATAAAATAAATTCTAATACATTAAAATAAATTCTATGGTCCTTAAGAGTCCTTAGGTTTTTTGGAATTGATTCTTGGCCCTTAAAAGTCCTTAATTTTGACCAAATTTGGCAGGAGTTCCTTAATTTTAATCATCTGAAATTTGCCTGTTTTTATGATTGCCATGTTGAATGTGAATTAGCATTTTGGACAAATATTTTTGGTGTCATTCATTGACTTGAATGGGTGAATAGGTTCATAGATTATAATTTCTTCCTATTTCTAATATAAACGTGGGATACTCAAGTTTCTGAGTAAGAAGTGAAACATAAGCATTTCGAAATTATTTAATTTTTTTCTAATGAACAGCTCTTAAACAACTTTTTGCTTTTCGGAATGTGACTTCTTTATGAAGCAGTCCCAAATTTGGCGACTTATCAACATTTTGGTGGTTTTAAGATCAGTTATTTTTAATTTGGAAATCTGGGATTTTTTCAACAATATTTTTTTAAAAAAACGTTATAACATACCAATTTTGTGAAAATATTGCTAATATATTGAAACTGTATTCAAGAAATAGCACTAAAATGAATATTTTTATTTTTCGCTATCATATAAAGTGACATTACTTTCCATTTTGGCGACTTATTATACAATATTTTGAATCTGAATGTAAACAAGATAATAAATGCTTAAATTGCGCTTTAGCACAATTTAAGAAATAATGCTTATCAAAAGCAAAATAGCTATGTGATAAATTAAAAATGCCTTCGTTTTAATTTTTTCATGGTAAGAGCTTTTTCCATGTAATTTTCTCAATATGCATCAGTTTTCTCTATAAAATTCATTTTACACTTTTTTCCCTCTGTTGTTTTTTCCCAACATATTTCTAGTTTTTGCTGTTACAGAATTGGTAGGGGTAATTTTGTTTTAGAATTTTAGACATTGCAACTTGGAAAGTTTAGAAGGATTTGAAGGCAAGATTGCACGAATCGAGAAGATTCCAGAAAAATGTCTTCATGGTATTAACATGTAATGGATGTATTTTACAGAAAGTTTGTGATGAACTTTTACCTTTGGAAAATTTTCGGAAGAGAACAATGAAAACATGTTATTTGAATGTTTTACTTCAGATACTAAACGTCTTTTCCCTAACATGTTTATCTTCCCTTTGTGCACAAGCATGGAAAATGTAGAAAAAATGCTTGTAATCTTATCAAATGGACAGCCATTTACAAAAAGAAATTTTTCTATTAATAAAGAAATTGAACACTGACAATTTAAAAAGATTCATCTCAATGTATCATCAGAGGCGTAACTAGGGTCGGGCAAGGGGAAACATCTGTCCCCAAGTACATCATCCATGGGGTGCAAATTTATGTTGCAAAATTTTAGAATGAAATGTTTTTCATTCTTGGCATGCAGAAGGGGATGCAAAATCTTCAGTTGTCCCCCAGGTGTTGAAAACCCTAGCTACAGCTTTGTGCATCATCATACTGGCACTATGCATTGTCTCACCTGATGCAATCTGTGTGGATCCTAAATTCTGCTGCCTAGTGCCTTCCTAAATTCTAAAATTTTGCCATTTCTAGATTTTGTTACTCGATGTGTTATTAAATTCTAAAAAGGTTTCATAACTGGCCCTTACCATATATCATTTCTTTCATATTACTAAAGAAATAAAACTAGCACCTTTTCTTATACATTCTAAATGCATTTAGTTCTTTAGAATAACAGAAATCTTCAATTAAATCCTAAAATGAAGAGGAAAGGAATTAAAGAAAGAAACTGAATACGTAAAGAGAAAGAAAAATATTCTTCAAAGATGTGCACAGTTATTATTATTATGTAAATTAAGTAGTTGTTTATAATTTCAGCCTTGCTATAAATTTCCCTTTCTGTTTCCTCAACCAGAATGAAAATCACATAGATAATTTTTATAAACTAAGGTTTTGGTGTTGAGAGACAGAATTTGTTTCTGGCTTTTACTTGTACACTGCAATAGTCCTACCATTACCAGCTCTAGCAATTTGTAATTATTCCTTTTTACATTATCGCTGCAAATATTTGAATTTTGTTATGTGATAACTACATTATGATGAGTTACGACTTTGTTATGACATGTTACTGAGCCAGCTTATGTTAAAATTAAATTGGGTTTTGCTAGCATAAGAACATGCCTCTTACTTAAAAAGACCTTAGGTCTTTAGATCTTTTTAAGAAAGAGGTTTATTTAAACCTTTATCTGACTAGTTACTTTCAGATGGCGTTCAGGTTTGTTTGCTTCACATCTGTCAGGGGTTTTGGACTATTTAATTTTTATCAGATCAAGTAAAAAACCGCATAGGTACATAGTTGAGAGATTGACAAGTTAGGAGGTAAAACACACAGAAACTAATAGGAATATTGGCTTGCATATTGAAGCAAATTTCTAATTGTGAGAAAAGATGCTTAAAGAGGAGGAAATTGATATAAATTAGACAGAATGTCTGGAAAGGCTTCAAATTAAAAAGATGCATTAATATTTGAGTATTCTTGCTACAAAACTTAAATGTTTTGTGGCTTTTTTTTAATGCTGTTGTAGTTGTTTTGTAGCTTGCTTGCTTGCTTTTTTTTTTTTTTTAGTTTGTAGTTATCTTAGTCTCATTTAAGAGTCAATGCTCATAAATTGCAGGTATTTTAAACTGTGAGATGTTAATGGATGGTGATTTTAATCGTGCTTTTTTAATAAATATTTTTAAAAAAATGAATTTAATAGTGGCCATGTAAATCTATAATGCCTAAGGATATCTAACTAGTTAATTTAATTATTTGTAACTAACTGGTCACCCTTAAAAGTTATCTCTGCATATGAAAGTGAATTATTGCCTTTCATTAATCTTTACTCTGATCACGGGATACAGTTCAAAAATGTAAAAATTAATGAAAAATTTAATTCTTTGCATCTAGTAGATTTAAAATAATACAAAACAACTTGTCACCTCTGCTGCTTGAGTGGCTTATTGAAACCTGAAAATATATTAACTGGGTTACAACCCCAGAAATTCTATGCAAAGTTATGACACTAACTACCTCAGACTGGCAGAGCACAACTAACTTTCAAAACTTGCCAACCGTGCCTACATCAGGCTTTTAGGTTTGTTCTGATCAGTGGGCTTCTCTAGGCAAGCAGCAGAGTTGGTAACAGCCAGTCGTCTGTAATGAATCATGCTGATTATGATTTTATTTCTCATTTTAACCCCTCATAGGTTTAAATGCCTTAGATCATTTGACATAAAATCTACCCTCTATTTACTAAATCTTTAAGCTATGCAAGTACATGATCAAATGAGACATAAAAGAAAAAATCACCATAAAGCTAACTGTTAGTAAAACGTAAATAAAATGTCATTAATCTTCTTTCACATACTTGTATGTCCAACTATTATAAGGGTAAAATATTTAATGCTACCTGATAAATTTTATAAAGTTGATTTTATTCTCAAATTTGTTTCATAATTATGTTTATTAAAATTATATTTAATAATAATGCATTCTACTTGTGGATCTACACTCATGTCCATAAATTAAGGATGATTCGGAGTCGCGCGCAAATCGAACTCTAAAATAAATATATCACCTGTAAAATCACTACACACATTTTCAAGAATCATATGCAAATTTCAGGAAGTAAATATATGCAAATAACACTGATGGTACATCACAATGAGGAGAGTGTAAGAGAATGATATATAAGGAATACAGGCAAAGAAGTAAAAATGTTCGCAGGCGCTTTATAAGCATTTCAGTGCAATAACCAAATACTTATGACACGAAGGACGCATTTGGATGATTTTTTACATGCTAGAATTATCGGCCGTCTGGAATGTGGGCGTACCCAACTGGAAGTATCAGACAAACTTGGAATTGCCCAGAGTGTCATCTCCAGGCTTTGGCAATGATTCCAAGATGATGGTAATGTGAGTAGACGTTACAGCACAGGTCGCCCCAGAATTACAATGCCGAATGAGGACCAGTATTTGGCAGTCACTGCCAAAAGAAACAGGTGGAGCACAGCCTCAGACCTGTCTCGTCAGCTCTCTTCAGCCACTGGTTTTTGACAATTTTAAGGCAGACCGTGTACAGATGCTTAGGGCAGATTGGTCTATATGCTCGTAGACTGTCAGATACGTTCCACTTACTGCACTGCGGTTAGCCTGGAGTAGAGAGCATGCATTGTGGACACCGCAACAGTGGGCTTGTGTGATGTTTTCCGACAAGTTTAGGTTTAGCTTGCAGTCTGATTCTTGCCCCGGACTTTCATATGGAGAGCTCCAGGTACCCGTTATGACCAAGAAAACATCATTGAATGACACCGTTACAGTAGTGCAGGAGTGCTCGTTTGGGGTGGAATTATTCTGGGTTCCAGAACTGACCTGTATGTTCAAATTGGAACCATGACAAGCCAAATCTATCGGGACATCATTCTGGAACAACATGTACGTTTGTTTCGGGGCGCCATGGGCGCACAATTTGTGTTTATGGATGACAACGCCCGTCCTCACCGTGCAAACATCGTAAGCAAATGCCTTCAATCAGAGGATATCACCCATATGGACTGGCCAGCATTCTCACCAGACTTGAATCTAGTAGAGCACGTGTGGGACATGCTTGGCTGACGAGTTGCAGCCCGTCAACCTCCTTCTACATGTCTACCGGAACTTCGGAGAGCATTGCTTTTTGAGTGGTGTAATATCCCCCAAGATCAGATCGATAATTTGATACTCAGCATGCCTAGGCGTTGTACGGACTGTATTGCATCGTCTGGGAGACATACAATGTATTAACAATCATTCCAACCATGTAATATTGTTTTTTTGTAAATAGGTTGTTTTTGTAATTTGCTCCAGGGAGAAAAAAATCGCTAATTTTTTTAATAATATCAAACATATAGCATCTTTTTTTGCTCTTTACCTTTTGTTTAATAAATAAGTTTTACAAATAAGTTAAATTTGTTTTGCTTCTAACTCTTCCTTTGCCTGATTTTGCATTATCCTTAATTTATGGGCATGAGTGTATTTTATTTTTAGGATGGTATCACAAAATTGAAGTTCAGGCATAGTTAATATCTTTAATTGAATTTATTGACTTTTGATTTGTTGATGAGTCCTTAATTTTTTTCATTAATGGTCTTTAAAAGTACTTAATTTCCACGTGCAGAAATATGTACGGACCATGTAAACACTAGTGTGTTGCTTTTAACCATAGCTTGTCTAGAAGGCATTTCGAACCCCTGCAAAGCTATGTGATTACAAATCATGTTTGTGCCCCCTAGATCTGTAAGTTTGTTGCACCTGTAGCAAATTACCACATAATTTTTTTCAAGTGGTGGGAGTCTCTACTGTTGTTATCATTGTTATTATAATTTTAATTTCCAGTGCATCTTTGTATGTATTTTCTTGCAAAGCATAATTTTCTCATAACTTGATTTGCTGAATTCTTTTCCATGCATACTTTTACCTCTAAATTTTTTCAGTTAGAAACAATATAATATCAGTTTGAAAACCAAAGTTTATATTTAAATTATAACAGCCTTTTGCTTGCAAAACTAAGCAAATTCTGAAATTTTGCATTTTGTTATTTTTTGACTGAATACTTTTATTCATTGCAATAGTTAGATCAATTAAGTGGAACATTAATTTGAATATTGTGGTGAAATTAAAATCATATGAAATATATACCAGTAGATTTATAAAAATTTTAGCTAAAAGTGCAAATATCAGACCACTGTAGAATTGGCACTTGTGTGTGTGTGTGTTTGCTTGTATTTTCAATACTATTTAGTTTTTTAATGTGTTCATTCAAAATGGTTCATCCTGTAAATTTGTATAAAATTTTTTACATACATCTGAAAAATTTGCAATAATCTGATATATATTTTTATATTTTAGTAGGTGAAGAAAAATTGCAGTCTCTAATGAATTCAGCTACTGTAAGTTTAAATTTGCTGGATTTTCTTTATTTTGCATTTGTCATTTTGACTTCCTTATAGAAAGAAAAGGAAGTGCTGTTTTCACGGAAAATTTCGGATAACATATTTTAACGAAAATATCCATTTTGACCATTCTCAAATCCATTTGAACGATCTTTCTGCATGACATCTGGATGTACGAACAGGATAATGGATTTAAAATGGATTCTGAAAAGATTTTTTCGTGAAATCTGTTCTATGTGTGCTCACACGTATAAAACAGTTAGCCATAGAAAGCTGAAAATTTTGTATATCGGACATCTAGTTGTGCATCTAGTTATTGTGCACCTTCCTTCTCTGTTACAATTGACCACATCAACCCTTTCACCCAGCTTGGTGAGCAGCTCTGTATTTACGTCCTTATAGGAACTAATGGTAATTGTGAAATATTTGGGGTTACATATTTTAACAAAAATATCTATCTTGACTGCTTTCTAATCCATCTAAATGATATTTTTTGCATGACTTTTCTTTGTACTGCCAGAATAAAGGACTATTTTTTCCCCAACATATTGTAAAATGGATTCAGAAGACATTTTTTTCATGATGTCTGTACGTATGTATGTATCTCACATAACTCTAGCCATAGACTGTTGAAAATTTGTGTATGGGACTGTTGTAACATCTAGTTGTGCACCTCAGTTTTTTTGTTGCATTCAGCTGCACAAAACGTGTGTGTATATATACCCATTATCTTCCTGGCCTCATTTGGCTCTGTGTTTTTATACTTATATGTTGGTCAGTTGCATAATTTTTGCTTTAAAAGGGATTGAATTATATTGTTATGTTCTGGTAATTTTTTTTTTCTTTTTTTTTTTTCTTTAGTCAAGTAAGTGTCAGCTAGACCTAACCTTGTGGCTGTTTATATTTGAAACATTTAGTAGTGTAGTGAATTAAGTCCATTGGTGCACCAAATTCAGTGTCTTTTTACATAGTGGAACCAAAAGTTCAGCGTCTTTTGCACTGAAAGTTTTGTCTTCTTGTTTGCTAGCCAAATTACATGATTTTGCCTAAAAGCTCTAATTTTAATTGCAAAAATTACTTGTTTTAACTGTTTTTAACTTTATTTGGTGTTTTATGTTTTTATGTATTTTACTATTGTGAAGATGTTTTGAATTTTTATGTATTTTTGCCTTGCCTCAAAGTGAGAACTTCAATGAGAAATATATGTCTAATGAAATTCAAGGAAATAAGTTTAAGCAAAGTGCAGCAAAAAATATGTATAATTTAATAGGCCATATAAGGAAGTTATGTAGTGCCCACATCAGATTTTTTAAAATTATGCATCAGCCCATATTCAATGGAACAAAAGCTGTAATATTAAAATATTTTAAGTTAAGTGTATTAAATGTCTGAGTAAAATAAATGTAATGTAAATTTAAATAAGTGAATTATTAAACTGTTTTAATAAAATGAAATAAAAATTTTATTGAAATTTTTGTTGAAAAATTATGATTGTATGTAGAACAGATTCTTGATATGTGATAGTCATAACCATATTTTTTCAGGAAATTCCTACTCCAAAAATAATATAAGTTATGAATAATTGTAAATATTTATATATGTGTATGATGATTTTTTTCATTGTGAATAACATAATATTAGGAGTGCTTAACTAGGGAATGCCCTAACTCACCTTTTACTCATGGCCAAGAAGACAGCTGCATAAATATTGACTGGGAGGAAAATCACAACCATCTTGATGGTTAAAACATTGGTTTTATTTTTGAATAAAAACAGTTCTTCAGAAACACATTTTTTCTTAATTGGTATAATACTAACAGTGCTAAATATGGTACAGAATTTTGTATACTCAGTTATATTTTAGAACAGTGGAATGCAGTTAAACAAAGAGATGTCACTTAGCAACCACGTTTAGGTAGCTAAAGAGTGTAATGTAATATGCTGTAGAGGGGTACAAACTAGTGCAAAGCATATCTTTGAAGAAGGGATATGTTTAATTAAAAATTATAAATTTAAAGATCTTTGCCAGTTGGTTCCAATTAAGTTTAATAATTTTTTTCATGTTTTATATTTTACATGAAAGAGGAATAAAGGGGCTATTACTAATTTAAAGTATAATTCAGTTACATACAGACACACATGCACACACATACATATATATATTATAAGAAAAAGAAGGGCATTTTAAATGAGGCTGTTTATTAGGATATTTGATTATTTTTAAATAAGTTATTGTTCACTATTGTTGAAACACATCTCTGATTTTATGCTTGTGTACTGTTCTTGAACAGCTCTATCTGATAAACATGTGCATTATAAATAAAAACTTTATGCAGTAGTATGTAGTTGCATGACTCATATTCATTATATTAAGTTTTCATTTTAGTTATTATTAAAATTAAAAAAGCAAGAAGAAGAGAATGAATTACTGTCAGAAAGGTTGACTCTGGAGAAAAATAAAATATTGGACATGGAAGGTAATGAATTTTCTCTGAATGATATGAAAATAGGCTTATATATAGTATGTGATTCTTTTCATTAATATTTATTGACCTGATATTTTCTGAATAGTCTTGGCAAGTTTATATGCAAGTTCATTTAAAAGCTGTTCAATACTGTTTTGTATTTTATGTCATTTAAATAATCATTTAGAAAACTGTTATTCAATTATTAAAAATTCTTTTGCTTCATAATTGTTTCTATTTATTATGCATCTATACCAGCTGTGTAAAATTATAATGGTTATTGAACTATTGTATTTTTTGAGCGCTGAATTAAAATTTATATGACATCTAATGAGTTATTTCTCTTCCAAAATTGAAAAGTTAATTTAAAGTTTATCCATACTTTAAATAAATCTACCAAGATTTATTTTCTTGAGTACTTTCAAAAATAGCAAATCTTAGTAGAAACTAGATTTAGTTTAAATTAGATTAGAAAAACTAGATTTATTTAGAGCTTTTAGTTTTTAGTTTTATCCAAACTAAAAGCTCTAAAAAAATCTACCAAAATTTATTTTCTGAGTACTTTCAAAAATAGCAAATCTTAGTAACAACTTGCTGATCATTTTTCAGTATAGTACAAAGTCTTTAATCCGGACCTCAAAGATACAAACTTTCTGCGCATGTGGTAAACGCATAATGCGTTTACGCATGCGAATAATACCTTTATGCATGCGCATATGCATTTACCCATGCACATAATACGTTTATGCAAGCGCATTTGATGCATAATGGATGGTATAAGCTAGGCTAAAATTATCTAATTATCTATTTCAGTTAATGTTGCAGATTGCGTTGTTCCTTAATCTTCTAAGGATCGGGCTTATTATTTTTTGCAGACTGTTAAAGCAATTTTATAAAAAGTAAGCTTGAAATTTCGACTATGTCAAAAAGAGTTTCCAATTCTGGAGCTGCCAAAGGATCTACAAAGCGAAAGCATGTTTCGATGTCCATCAAACAAAAAGTGGAATTGCTGCAAAAAATGGATAAAGGCATAAAGAAAGTGACAGAGAGGTTAGTGAAAACGAAAAAATTTCGAGTGACAAATTAGTTGGTATTCTCGGCACTGCAATTACAAGACTTGAACAGTGGAACTTTGTAACTGAACAAGAAATTATGTCTGTTTATAGAATCAAGGAGAAAGTACTAGCACATAAAGTGAAGCAACTTAAACAACTTACATTAAAAGAAATGTTTAATAAAGTAAACAAATAAATATTAAGCTTTTGGGGGGGGGTAAATTTTGATACCCTTTAGATCATAATTGCTCTTTATTTCATAAATTACAGTTTCATATTTTTAATTTTATAATTTCTGCATGCCATCTTACCAGATTTAAATTGATGATCTATAATCCGGAATTGCCGATGTCCTGACGAGTCCGGATTAAAGATTTTGCACTGTATTTTATTTATAAGCATGAGTGATTTCGTGATCTTTTCCATGTGTAATGTGTATATGAGGTAGTTCTTTTAGAAAGACCTCCACAAAGGCATCCCTCCCATTAAGAATATAACCCTCAAATGCTTTACTACCAAATAAACTAAGCCAAAATTTCTTTATAAGCTTTAATTTAAGCATATCTTCTGAAATTTAAAAGTGATGTATTATTTTTCATTTTCTTATTAATATCAAAAACTTTCTATTTTGTAAACTGTTAATAAATGTCAGTTTTACAATTTCCCCCCTTTCATAAAAAGTATTCAAAATTTGGTACTTGTATATTATTCCGTTGGGCATGAAACTGTCACCAAGCAGCGTGATTTAATGATGTCACAACGCACTCATAATATTTGCAAATGCCCTTTCATCTCATGTAAAATTGACTGATCTCAATAAGCCACATTTTGTTTTTATGAACAAAGATATAAATTATCTGTTATTGTTTCAATTTTTCTTTTATTTTGAAAAAAGTATTGAAATATGGAAGCTGTCTTAGAATACAAATAGGAAGAATAGGAATAGGAAGCAAAGGATTACACTGCAGAATAGGAAGCATTGGATTATTATCAAAGGTGTGAGATCCTACCATGAAAAAGTGTGTATTTAGGGACATAATATGGTAGGTTATTGGAAAGTGGGTAAACAATGGCAAAGCAACAAAAAAAATTGAGACATGCGAATATCTATTCAAGAAAAAATTCCATTGTTCAAAGACTCTGCAGTCACATTTAAGATTGCATACTGGTTTATTTACAGGTGGTTAAAAGTTTACAGTATTGGTTTATTTGCAGTCGTAACATGTATTGAATAAGGAAAATAACAATTGGATTTGGCCGACAAAAAAATAATTGATAGGAACTATTACCAGTAGGAAGGTTGTACTTATAATGCTCTAAACAGAGCTTCTAATAAAAAATGAAAGGCGTAATAAAATAGTAGAAATCAATGAACACCTTTTTATGAACAGGAAAAAAAAAAAAAAAAAAAAAACAAAGCAAAGAATAATCTGTGGCCATTTATTAAATAAAGAGCCATCAATTCCGTCAGAATTCTGGATGAATAATTGCTACAGTTTTGGCAGAAACTCCGCAAATTTTGATGGTTGAAGATATAATATGTAAATACCCAAAATGTTGCTGATTATATTGATCTTGTCTCCCCCTTTTTTAAATCCTTATTATTATTTCTGTTCTAGACTTCCAGTCAGTAAATTACTTTCTGTAAATTTCTTCTGTTTGAATAATGTTTTAGGGTGCAATTTATAATTTTTAATTATTTTTTCCAGTATGAAAGAAATAAATAAATTAAGGGTGTCGTACTACTAGGATACTTAAGTATCCTAACTTAAATTCAAGTTATCAAGTTTATTATGCAATATACAATATAGGGAGAAGTAACAGTGACAGTACATACCATGAAACAAGTTTTAAGTGTCACCTCACAGCAATCATAACTTATATATCTTTCCTTTTAGTTTGTCTCATAAGAAAGTGTAGGCTGTTGAAATCTGGAGGTTTCAGGAATTTTTGAAGAAGCAGATCAGATCTTAGCAATCTTTGGTTACCATAGATCTTTTGGAAGCATAATAAAGCATTTTACTCAGATGCTGAACATGAATGTGTACCTAGAACTTTATTAATATATTTATTTAATTAGTTAGAAAAAAACTGTTATGATATGATTACTTCTTGGCATGGTGAGATGACCTGTAATATTTCCAAAAAGTGCATAGCAGTTATAACCAGCCTTTTTTAAAATTACATATCTCTAAATGACTGTGGTTGTCAAATCTTAGCATCATGTTCAATCCGGGAATTTAAAAAGAATATCACTTGAATTATTCTCAGCCACCTCAGCTCATTCAGGCATTTGCTGAAGCACTGGCTTGCCAAGTATCGGCTGAAAAAACCATCTAGTTCAGATGTTTGTTATGCAGCATTCTGGCTGCACTTATATTTGGCTGTTTAATATTTTATGCATGTAGACAATAACTCCAGATTAGCTGAAAGTGTAACCTCAAATGGATTATAAGTTTATCAGTAAAATATATAAATTATGACTAAATTAATGTTGCTGAGTTGAAATATTTTTCCATCACTGGAAACTTCTAATTTTTAATTAATAAATTAATTCTCTTGCATAAAAAGAATAACTATTCATAGGTAAGATGTAATGATTATATATTTAACTGCATACAATTTCAATGTGTAATTTTTACAGTGGAAGTCCTGGAAGCCAAATCTGAAATTGATAAGCTAAAAGTTAGTTACAATCAAGCTCTTCAGGATAAAGCAGAAGCACAAACGAAATTGGATGTCTTAACTAATTATTTTAAAGATAAAGAAATTCAACTGCAGAAGTAAGTTAGTTTTGTAGATCCTGTAATTTTATGCATAATGTTAAAAATTTTATCAACTTTGTACTATTAAAATTTTTTGATCATTAAATAGATAAGTGAAAGTTCACTTACCTACTAAATAGGGCTGCCCTGAACTGCCTTCTTTCCTTCTTGTCGGTATCCGTCTCTATAATGAACTTCGATTCACTGCGAAACACAGCTATAAACTTTTTAAGAAATTTTAATTCATATGAAAGATATCTACAAAATATTTACAAGTTATAATGATTACAAGCATAATTTATACGGAGACGGTCTATCGTTATACATCTGTTAGACGCGTCAGCCGTTCAACTGACTACTTTTAGTCTCTTTCGCCAGAGGGCGTCCGTGGAAGTAAAGTTCTAGTAAGCAAACGCGACACTCCCACTTTGAGGTCCAGTATCAGCAGAGGATGGACCTCAACTGACCTGTAGTTCAAGT
Source organism: Stegodyphus dumicola (assembly GCF_044657685.1). Classification (NCBI taxonomy): domain Eukaryota; kingdom Metazoa; phylum Arthropoda; class Arachnida; order Araneae; family Eresidae; genus Stegodyphus; species Stegodyphus dumicola. Next base: position 157,632,448 of record NC_140771.1, on the reverse strand, counting down.
TTTTTTAGATTTCGTCATACGTCGAGTTCTGTACCTCACTTGCATATCCGACTCAGGTGTAAAGTTGAGTTCAAGAGGTATGAGGTTCTTAGTAGGTCTTATAATCTCCCCTTGTGCAGTTTTCAGTTTCACTAATCTAATGTGTCCATCGTGGGATGGAAAAATTTCCAGGATTCTAGCTAAGGGCCAGTTTATCCTTTTTTCGTTGTTGGACACAATTACAAGATCACCAAATTTCACAGAAGATGGTTCGCGGATGAATTTTGAGCTTTGTTTTAGTTGCCCTAAATATTCTGATCAAAATCTTTTTCGTAAATCTTTTCTCAATTTGGCTCTGTAAAGGTATCTTTTATTGATGGATTTAGAATCCAAAAAATCCAATTCAGGAACTCCAGTCTCTGGAATTTCTGTTAGAAACATTGCTGGGGTGAGAACTCTTAAATCCTTTACGTCTTCCGACAAATACGTGAGAGGACGGTTGTAAGATAGAATTCCAATCTATGGTCTTAAACAAATTATTTGATCCAACAAAATTGGTTCCATTGTCGGAGTATACAGTGACAGGTCTACCCCTTCGAGCGATGAATCGCCTGAACGCGTGCAGAAAACTTTCGGTTGATAGAGATGAGACTAGCTCTAAGTGAACTGCTCTATATATTGCGCAAGTAAAAATGACGATCCATGTTTTTTGGCCTCCTTTGAAAATTAAGGGACCCGTCAGATCAACACCAATAATCTCAATAATTAAAGCATCTCTTATTCTGTCTTCAGGTAGTGGCGCTTGAGGAATCTTATATGAATCAGAGTCGAACCTTCGACATCGTACAGAGTTTTTTATAACTTTGCGTACTGTCTTCCTATTCTTTATGATCCAATATTTTTCACGCAAAGCGCACATAACAAATTGTACTCCAGCGTGACTTAGCCTTTCATGTTCAGATTTGAACAGTTTTAAGACTAATGGATGTTCTGAGGGAAGTAAAACTGGGTAACGAAAGTCAGCATCATCGTCTCTCTGAAAGATACGTGTCTTCACTTTTATAAGGCCATTGGAGTCCATGGTAGGTTCTAAAGCACGTATTCTTTTATCTTTCAAACCTTCGAAGGTTTCTCGTTGGATGAGTCGGAAAACCACTGTTTCAGCTCCTTTTAGTTCTTCGACTGAAATTCTCCCATGAGTTCTTTCAGATGGTGTTGTTGTAGCATTTTTAATGAATCTAAAGATCCAAGATACGACCTTTATGATCTTTTCGAATTTTGAAATATTGTCAAAAAGATTAAATTTATCTGTATTCGTGTTATTGCTGGCTGAAACCACAGTTCGTTTTCTCTCTCCATTTACTATATCAAATTCAGGATGTTCTTCATCTGCAATTGGCCACTCTTCTGGAGGTCGATAAATCCAATCTGGTCCTTTCCACCATTCGGATTTCTTCAATTCTTTTGCAGAGCAACCACGAGATGGCAAATCCGAAGGATTAAACTTTCCGGGAATGTGATGCCAGTAATCTGGGTTACTCAATTTTCGAATCTCATTTACTCGATTGGCTACAAAAGTGGACCAATTTTCTTTCTGTTTTATCCAAAAGAGAGCATTTGTGGAATCCGTCCAGTAAAAAACTGGAACCTCTTTTAATTTCAAGTCTTCTCTCATTGTATGAGAGAGCCTGGCTCCAATAGAGCAAGCGAGTATCTCTAGTCGAGGTATGGTAAGTGCTTTTAGGGAAGCAACTCTCGCTTTAGATCGTATCAATTGACAAATGACTCCACTCTCACCGCTGTGTCTAAGGAAAATGCAGGTCGCATACGCGTCCTTGCTTGCGTCTGAAAATACATGCAGAGTGGTACTCTCGTCTATTTTGGGAAGCAATCTAGGAATTTTGATGTCTTTCAAATATTTTAACTAAGATGACCATGTGAAAAATTTCCTTGCTAGATCATTCGACAGATTAGTATCCCAGTTAATTTTCTGTTTCCAGCACTCTTGTAGAATCAATTTAGGCATGAGAGTAACTGGACTAGTAAACCCAATTGGGTCAAAGATTTTACTCAATTCGGAAAGAACAGATCTTTTGCTTAATACAGGGTTTTCTTCATATTTTACGTGACAAGACAAAGTATCGTCAAACAAGTCCCATTTCAATCCCAATACTGACACAACATCTTCATAATCTTTATCAGAAAGGTTTAGAATTGAAGTTTCATTTTTAAGTCTATTATGTTTCCAACCTCTTAGGTCAAATTTTGCAGTAGCCATTATTTCTCTAGATCCTTTGATAAATGAGTTTAATTCTTCAATTGATTCCACGCTCGCTACGCAGTTATCCACATACATGGCTTTCTTTAGCTTTGAAGCTATTTCCTGATGATGTTTTCGTACATTTTCCAAATGGTAGTTAATCGTGGCAGCAAGTAAAAAGGGGCTGGCGTTTACGCCGAATACAACCCTTTGGTGCCGATATATAGTCAGTTTTTCAGGCTGTCCTTTCTCCCACCATAGGAACCGGAGAAAATCTCGATCCGCTGGATTCATACCTATCTGAAGAAATGCTCTTTTTATATACGAAATTACTCCATACTTCCCCTCTCGAAATTTTATCAAAATTTTGGGGATCAATTCAAGATAATTAGGACCTTTTTCCAGGCAGTCGTTCAGAGATACCGAATTTTTCTCCTTTGCAGATGCGTCGAACACTGGTCGAATTTTGGTAGTCAAATTTTCCCGAAACACTGCTCTGTGTGGCAGATAATGACCTTTGATCTTTTCTGCCTCCGAAATATTGATAGGTTCAATTATTCCCTCTTCTACCCAATCCTTTAAAACAGTTTCGTAGGCTTCTAAGGAATTCTTTGTCTGAAGGGTTTTCACGCAAGACTTCAGACGCTTTTCTGCAAGGATTCTATTATCTGGCAACTCAGGATGAATTTGAAGCCATGGCAGTGATACCTGATACCTTCCAGTGTCATCTCTTTCTAAAGTACGGATGAAATAATTTTCTGTAGCCTTTTCTATTTCTTGTTTTGTTTGCGAAAGAGCTGGTTCAGTTATTCCGATAGAATCAAGAGACCACAAGTCACAGATTTTTCTGTCACTAATGTGTAGTGATAAAAGAATTTCATTAAAATTCTTTTCCTTTACCTTCGTTCTCCCTAATATAGTCCAACCAAGGTGTGTATTCATTGCTACTAAACTCTCTGTTACGTGTTTTGTTTCCCCTGTAAAGAGTTTTCCGGCATAATCTGCTCCTACAAGCATGTGTATTTCGTTAGGGTGTTTTTCAAATAAACAAAAATTCTCATTAGTTACATCACTGGGAAAAATTTTTTAACCTCTTAGTTTCTTTAAGCATTCCCTATCCTCCAATTTTGGAATATGTGAGCATATGGTTTTTTGGCTCAAAACTTCCATTTCGCATGTGAATCGTGTTTCTGGATTATTCAACTTAATCAGATACTTATTGTGATTTTCCCTTTTTTCTATCCCTCCAAAAAGCCCACGAGTCACACTTTCCTGACCTAAAGATTTTAGTTTCAATTTCTCCGCAAGAAATGTGCTGATATATGATCTGCTACTTCCGGTATCCAGAATTATTTGTATAAAATTGCTTTCACCATCTCCGTAAACATTGACAATTAAAGTTTGCAAGATTACACTTTCATAGGATGAATTATTCGTTAAGGCCTTATTTTCAATTTGTTCTTCTTTAATTTCTCCGTTTTGGTTTTTAAAACACATTATAGTGGCATGTCGTTGTTTACATAATTCACACCTTATTCTAGAAGTGCAATTAAAACTAAGGTGCCGTGGGTGTAAACAGCGATAACATATTCCTTTCGCTTTGCATTTCTCCCTTTCTTTCTCAGTAGACCATAAAGATGCTTGTTTACACGTTATAGACTCGTGATCAGAAAAGTCGCAGAAAACACATGGTGTTTGTCCCCCCTGCAAACTTGCGTTCGTCAACTCCGAAGCTGTGTGTTTCGCAATAGGTCTGGTTTCACTCAGTTTGTTATGCTTTTGCGGCGCCGCCTTTGGCTGGACCGTCTGGAATGTACGTTCCCGTGCAACTAACTGTTCAGAAAGAAATTCCACTAGGTGATTCAAATCGTAATTTGATTTTCGAACTGTTTTATTATATTCCAAAACCAAATCTGCGGGCAATGTTTTAAGCAAAATAGGTGTTAATAAAGCTGCATATGTTTCTGAGGTCATATTTAATGATTCAAGACATCGAATATGTTTCTGTATATACGAGGGTAAGTTGAAAAATAAGTTTCCCCTGTCGACTGTGGTCAGAGTTGTTTATGAAAGTCAAAAAATAGAGTGAGACATTAAAGATATGACATACCTTTATTTTTCCACATAGATACCAAGTACATTAAGACATTTTTCATATTGCTTGATAAGCTTCAAAAAGCCCTCCAGGAAAAAATCAGGGCTTTGCATATGGAAGAAGCGTTGAACGGCTTGTTTCACTTCAGTATTGCTTCCAAAGCGCCTTCCCCCGAGATTTTTCTTCAAAGCCGGAAACAGATAGAAGTCGCTTGGTGCGAGATCAGGACTGTATGGCAGATGGTGTAGGCGCTCCCAACCAAGAGTTGCAATATGGTTTTGCGTTGCCGTTGCCGAATGTGGTCTGGCATTGTCATCCAACAGCAGAACGCCAGATGTGAGAAGGCCAGGCCGCTTTTTCCGAATCGCCTCTGTCAATTTCGACAGGGTGTCACAGTAGCGCGTAGCATTGATGATTCCAACCTCCAAAAAGTCCAGCAACAAAACTCCTTGGGCGTCCCAGAAAACTGTGAGGAGCACTTTACCTGCAGAGGGAGTTGTCTTGAACTTCTTTCGGACAGGTGATGACGGATGTTTCCATATGCAAAGCCCTGATTTTTTCCTGGAAATCAAGCTTCAAAAAGCGAAGAAGGCTTTTTGAAGGTTATCAAGCGATATGACAAATGTCTCAATGTACTTGGTACCTATGTAGAAAAATAAAGGTATGTCATATCTTTAATGTCTCATTCTATTTTTTGACTTTCATACACAACTCTGACCACAGTCGACAGGGGAAACTTATTTTTCAACTTACCTACGTAATTGAATAACTTACGGAAATTTTGAATGTCATTAGAATCTTTTAGAGATCTTATTTTCAGTAATTTATCTATATGGGCGTTTATCAGTACATCTTTATTTCCAAATCTTTCTGTGAGGAGTTTAACTGAAGTTTCGTAATTTTCTTCAGTTAAATCGAAACCGTCAATGGTGTTATAAGCAGTACCTCCCAAAAAGGATTTCAAATAATTAAATTTGCTTATAGCGTCAAGCGTTTTATTTTGGTGTATGGCTGATGAAAAAGTGTTTCAAAATGTCAGCCATTCGCAGCTCTCGCCATAAAACTTCGGAATCGTAAGTTTAGGAAGCTTCACATTATGACTTTCGATTTTAACGTTTTCTATAATACTTTCACTTAACTGTTCAGGGCTTATTAACACACTAAATTTTTGTTGTTCTATATTAATTTCTTTCAATTTTTTGTTAGCTTTGTATTTAAATGTGGTTATTCTTTCACGATATTCGTCAACACCTTTTAATTCCTAGTCTAGATAATTTATGTCTATTAATTTTTCTATATCGGCATCTATTTGTTTTAACTCATTCGATTTTTCATTTAAGAGTTCTAAGGAAATTTCTAGTTCCTCTGCATTCACTTCTGTTTTTGGTAATTCAGTTTCGATTCGGCCAATTACTTTTGTAACGGCAGCCCTTATGTGGCCGCGTTTCCTTTTCAATGTATCGATGAATTCCGTCATTGTTTAATATTCAATAATTCAACAACTATCAGCAATTCACTAATTATTTATGCTTATGTATTATCGATATCATTGATGTCAATTTAGACAGTTTCAATAGTTAGGAAAACAGCAGTTACTGGCAGTCCCTGTTCGGGCGCCATGTTAAAAATTTTATCAACTTTGTACTATTAAAATTTTTTGATCATTAAATAGATAAGTGAAAGTTCACTTACCTTCTAAATAGGGCTGGCCTGAACTGCCTTCTTTCCTTCTTGTCGGTATCCGTCTCTATAATGAACTTCGATTCACTGCGAAACACAGCTATAAACTTTTTAAGAAATTTTAATTCATATGAAAGATATCTACAAAATATTTGCAAGTTATAATGATTACAAGCATAATTTATACGGAGATGGTCTATCGTTATACATCTGTTAGACACGTCAGCCGTTCAACTGACTACTTTTAGTCTCTTTCGCCAGAGGGCGTCCGTGGAAGTAAAGTTCTAGTAAGCAAACGCGACACATAATATTTTTGAAAGTACAATACAAATCAAATTTGAAACATTTAAATGTTCATTTAAAAATGATTTTACTATAAAATTATATTAATTGTATGGTTTACAAAATTATTAAATTTTTTTAAAAAAAATTTGAATTCAGAATAGTCTTTATCAGCAAATAGAGACATACTAAAAATATATATACGTTATCATTTGCCCAATGTATCGGCTATTTGTATTACATATGCACACATAAAAAAGTAAAATTAAAAATTAGTTACCATTTTAATTATCAAAATTTAAGTTATAATACTTTAATTCTAAAATTTAGAGTGAAATTTGGGCATGTTTAAGAGGGATCAATTTCTTTGTCTGGTCTTATTTCACTTAACTTTTACTGTGAATTAGGATCCACTTTTAATTTTGTTCTTATTTTCAAAATGTAACATGGAAGAAAATCGTTGTTCACACAAATAGGTTGTGCAGAAAGACGATAAAAATTTAATATTGAAATGTCTCTAAGATTCCTTTTTTTTTTTTTTTTTTTTCAGTTCAGCCAAAAACTAGCATCATCTTATTTTTGAAATTTTCAGTTGGAGTTTGATCACAGGAAATTTCTATCAACTGTTCTTTTTCTTCACGAGATAAAATTTCAGATACATTTGAACAAAATGGATTTCTAACTCAGTTTTCTTTTTCATAATCCTCAGGAAAATACATTTTGAAAATATTTATCAATGAAAAAATTATTTTTAATGACAGATACTAATTCTTCTTTTAATTTCAGATTTTTTTGGTTACAAAATTTTCTAAAAGTGATAAAAAACTTAAAATATTATTATGTAATTTTTTTTACTATTAGCATGAGTTTTTTTTTTTTTATCATTTCATTTATTTAACTCTGATGATAAACAGATTTTGTCCTTTTAATCCTAAATTTAATCCATGTAACTTTCCATAAATATCAGCTGAATATGCTAAACGCACCAACCATAATTCACTAAATAAACATTTTTGCAATTCAAATTTTTTAATCACAGAGGAAAATTTGAATTTCTGATTGAAGTCCTAAAAGACAATTTAAAACTTTGTCTCTGGATAGCCACCTTTTTACTTTCGAATTACCATTAAATTACTTTGGAATTTACCATTACTTTGGAATGTAACAAAAGCGTTTTATGTGTCCATCTCGTGGCATAAAATCTTAAATATTCTTGAATTTAAAGCTCAATTTTTAATAAAATCAACAATTTTTACAGCTTGTTTCAAAACGATTTTTGGGTTTTCTGGGATTGTTTTGGCTACTAAAGGTTCAGGATGAATGTAGCAGTGAGTAAATTTAGTTTCAGGTGTGACTTTCTTTATTTGAGAAATAACACTGGAATGTTTTCCTGATAAAACCTGAACTCCATCACTGCATATGGCAATGCACTTATTCCGTGGAATATATCAATCTCGGACATAAAATTGTCAGTTACTGTGAAAATTTCATTTGCAGTTGCTCTATCATGAAGAAAGTCCCAAAATAAATACTCTTCGTCAATTCATTTATGTTCTTTGAAATATGTAAACTAATACTTGAACAAAATTCGTTCTATCAGTACTTTCATCCAATTTCAATGCGAAATACTCACTGTGTTTTATTTTTTTAATAAGTGTCTCTATTATGGAATTTGCCATTTCGTGAATTCGTTAACTTACTGTATCATTTGATAGTGGAATATTACGAGGGCCATCCAGGAAGTAGATTACGTTTCCGTCTGTGTCCGCTAGGGGCGGGGCTAGCGCGGCCATCTTGGGGTCAGAGCGTTGCGCAGCTCAGTCTGCATCTAGCCGTGCTAGTGAGAGGTTCGTGCTGTGCTCCGTTCAGAATCTGTGACGGTTTGAAATGTCTGCGTTAATTGAAAATCCCGCGAGCTACGAGGTGCGCTCAGTAATAAGGTTTCTGACTGCAAAAAACTGTAAACCGATAGAAATCTATCGGCAGCTTCGTGAAGTGTATGGGGACAACATTATCACTGAAGGTGGAGTGCGTCAGTGGGTCATAAGATTTCAAAATGGCCGAACCAATGTTCACGACGAAGATCGAAGTGGGAGACCCAGCATAGTGACCGCCGAACTTCTCGAAAAAGTCGATGCTAAAGTCCGTGAAAATCGAAATTTCACAATAACGGAACTTTCTTTGAGTTTTCCACAAATTTCGCGAAGTTTGTTGCACGAAATCATCAGCGAAAAGCTTGGTTACCACAAGTTTTGTGCAAGATGGAAGGCAAGAAGAGGTAACGAAGTGGTTGAAGGCGCAGACGGCCGAATTTTTCGACGAAGGAATTTCCAAGCTCGTACATGGCTACGATAAATGCCTTAATTTGTATGGTGACTATGTAGAAAAGTAGTATTTGAGTGTGGCTTTCATCTGTATATAATAAAATTTGTTTCCTATACTTTGTTTATTTTTTTATTCCAAAACGTAATCTACTTTCTGGATAGCCCTCGTATTAAGTTCATTAGCCACTTTTTTCATTGCATAATGTTAAAGTGATATCTTTAGCTGCTGGTAATATGAAGATTTTTCGAATAGTGTGAGCCTGTCCAGTTTTGGCAATTATTAGGCTTACTAAGTAACTAGCTTCCAAAGTTTTTGAACTTGTTTTGAACTTTGTTACTTCACTTGAAGTAACAAAACTTTTCATGACTTGTTTACTATTTTTGAATTCTGCTAATTTTCTCTTAAAATATTCTTCAGATTTATCCTTTAAATTGGCATGCTTAAATTCAATATGTCTTTTAAAAAACGATGGTTTCATACTTTGATTGGATAAATAGTTCACCACAAATAACACACTGAGGTTGAGGATCCATTTTATCTCCATTCCAAGGAAACCTAAAGATAAATAACTTCTATTTATATTTTCTACAAACAGTTTTTCTTATCTTTTCAATATTCTTAGTGCTAGTAGATTGTCCTGGATCCATCATCTGTGAATCATCACTTTTCCGCTTAGTCAATCCTAGCCATTTTTCCATTTTGAAAATCTAGTTTAGTTTTATTATTTTTTCAAAAATATTTAAATTCCCAATACATTAGAAGTTCTTCAAAATCAAATTACAATATTCTTATATTCTCAACTTGCGTAGAAAAGTAAGTAATACAAAGCAACAAGAAGACAAAATACCTGCTGTTAGAGACTGAATTCAATGTAAAAAAAAAAAATAGAGAGAGAGAGAAATTCTAATTAAAAATAGAGCAGTATGAACGCACATATGGTAGGGACGTAAAGTGCAGACATGCTAATAAATCTATGAACTCTAAAAGAATTAATGAGATATTATTATATTTTTATAGGAACTTATTTTTATTTCTTATGAAATAGAAAATCTGCTTGTATTACTCCTTTTAAAAACATCATTTATGACAAATTTTGTTTTGTCAACAGCTAAATATTTGTGAAAATAAAAGCAGATTATTTTGTTAAAGTCTATGAGTGGTGAAAAAATTTATGAAAGAAATTTATGTTGGGGGCGGGGGAACTTATGCAGGATGTTGGGGTATTTAATTTTTGAATTTATAAGTTTTTTTTTTTTTTTTTTTTTTTTTTTTTGCATCCCACCAGTTGAGAATTGCTGGTCTATATAATTATGAATTCTTTATTTTAAATGGTTGCATAGTCTCGTAGTTAAAGTAAATTGTACCCATTGGTTTTCAAAAACCTCAGTGAGCTTAATAGTTTATTGAATAATTTTGCTGTTTTAAAATAAAACAGCTATAGAGTTATAAATTGTTAGTTTATTAATTATAAATATTATAAAATGTATATTAATTATAAGTATTATAAAATGTATATTAATTATAAGTGCAAGGTGTTTTATATTAAATGAGAGGAAAAGAAAACATACCTGTGAATGCTACCGAGAAGCTATAGTCATGCAAGTTTCCATAGATGTTTCATGTGTGCCAATCTGGTAATGTAGCAAACATATATGCAGTATTCCAGTCCCTGCCATGCTCATGATAAAATATCCTTTGTTAATGATTCAAACATTTCAGTTGCTGTAAGTTCTGAGGAAATGGAGGCACAAACACCTTGTCTTTAACAAAACCTCACAGAAAAAAATCACAAGGTGTTAGATCTGGGAATCTCAGTGCCCAAGAAAGTGATGGCATATCGTTTGACCCAGCGCAGCCAATCTAGCAACGGGTAAACTATCATTCAAGTACTGGCACATGTTTTATGCCAATGTGGGGAAGCACTATCTTGCTGCAGAATGAAAGTGGGAACCACTTCCTCTAACTGAGGAAAAAACCACTCTGATAGCAATGGAAATAGCGCATAAAATGTTCACCTTTGGAGAGTTACACTCGTGTTCCATCACAATATGTGGATTTTCTGTGCCACCAAATCCCAAATTATGCGATTACCTTTGCCAAAAACATGTAAAGTGGCTTCATTCGTAAACACAAGTCTGTTCACAAAACCATTTAACTCCAGCTTATCTTGGAAATTCTTGCAGAAAGCTTTACACAATGGTATATCAGAAGGTTTAATGCTTGCGTCATCTAAAAGGCGTATGGGCAGAATTGTAGACATTTCTGTAATCCATGCTACACCATTACATGAGGCACGCTGAGTTTAGAACTCTCATGACATGTTGATTTTGTGGGACTTCATAAAAACGTTTCGTGAATTTTTTTACCACTTTGGTTTTGGCTGCTGTTTGTCCTTGTCTGGTTTTCTTCCTGAAGCATCCTGTGTCATGAAACTGCTTCACCCGCTGTTTGATGTTGTGACGGTGTGGTGTTTCTTTACCACATTTTGTCTGAATATGCCTTTGAATGATGATAAACACTGACATTTTGGTGTATTCCATAATACAATATACTATCTCCTGAATGGATGGTGCCTTTTTGATTAACATTGCCTCTAGCCGGCGATTTCCGAACTGGAAGATTTTTCGCTCTTGCCGGATAAAACATATATAATTGTAGTTTCACAGTTAATTTGTTTTAGCTTAATAAATCAATTGCAGAATTTATTCTATGCTATTCTTTTCGTCCCATTCAATATGAAACACCTTGTATTATGCAAGTGTATATGAACCAGGGATAACTGTCTACTTATATGGAATTCTGGATTTTTTACTTTCTCAAATTCAGAATTTCTGGATTTTAGAAATTGTATGGACATGTAATCTTCATTATGGACCTTGTTGCCATATGCATAGGTAATCTTCATAGACAGTAATCTCAAGATAATGCTCTAGATTAATTTTTATTGATGTAGATGCAGCAGAAAATATTAGTAATTCTGAAAAAAAAAAAAAAAAAAAAAAAAAAAAAAATCATCCTTTAAAAATGACCTTAAATACATTTTGAAAGAGGCATATATAAAATGTGCAAATTTATATAATTAAAAAGCTAATTAATTTATATAATTAAATAGCTGTTTCACAATACAAAACATGACTTTTATCATTGCTGTGATGAAATTAATACTGTATAAATACAGATCTGAAACAAAACAATAACTGGTATTGTACTTTTTTGTTTTCAAATATTCTGGGCCAAACAAGTTGGAAAACAGAAATATCTAATATTGATAAAACTGATTAAATCTGTTTTAACTTATTTACATGGACCCATTGATGAAAGTGCATTTAATTATGAAAATATTATTATGGCAGAATACAGAATATCCTTTTAACAGTGACAGCATAGATACTGTGAAATCTATGAAATATTTTTTATTCTCATTAAAAAGAAAAACTGATGAAATTGTTAGATCAGAAATTCTGTCTTAGTGATCTCATTGGATTTTAAGGATGATATTGAATAACTGGACAGCATGCCAGAACTCTTTATACTTCATGAACAATTGTTTTCCAACTAGCACTTCTTCATCTCCAGGTCCTGTTAACATGCATATTTCATTTTCTTATCTTATCAAGCTAATCATTTTATGTGTATACTTTTTGCTTTTGTCATGAAATTGTTTGAAAGGTAAATTTCCCAGTGTAAATTTCAGAACTTTCAGAATGAAGCCACAAATAGAATGATATAACAATTTAAAATGAAAAATAGATTAATACATTTCAAAGCAGAAATCTTATCCAGAAAAGTAAGTACCAAGAAAGATTAGCAATTTGTTTTCATCTGTGTTTTATTACAGATGTACACACCTTAAAACTACTTTTTGACATATTCACCATGTGAATTTAGGCATATGTCATATCTTGGCAGTAACTGCTACATAGAATTCAGCTGCTTGTGACCTGGATAGCTGTGGACGTTTACCTTGATCTTATCATCACTAGCGAAGTGATGGCCATCTAAAAAAATGTCTTGTGATGAGAAAATAGAAGTCAGATGGAGCTAGATTTGTTCTGTAAGGAGGGTGACAGAATTGTTTACACTTATAGTATTTGGCCACACATTCATTGTCGTACATGAATAGAATACCAGAAATCAGTAGTCCATGCCTTTTGTTTTTTATCATGCTCCATAACTTTTTCAATGTCACACGATAGCTGTAGCATTGGTTTCTGTGCTTTGTTCTATCCAGTACACTAACAAAATTCCTTGACAATTCCAAAATACAGTGCACAAGATTTTTCTCAAAAAAAAAAAAAAAAAAGAGGTGGCTTTGCTTTCTCGGGTTTCGGGAAACTAGTACGCCGCCATTCCAGTTTCTGTAATTTCATTTCAAGTGTTTCATCGCCTGTGACGATTATCTTCAAAAAATCATTTCCTTCTGCATAACACTGCAAAAACTCCAAGGCTGCTCCTATGGGTATCCATTTTTGAGTGTCCATTAGTGCTTTCAGTAACCATCACCGACATTCTTTGCTGGTGCAAATATTCAGTCGCAGTTTTATGGCATAATGATTGGGAGATGTTTTGGAAATGCATTGACAAATCAAAAATCATGAATTGCCCATTAGAATGAACTTTTTCATCGTTGCAGCGTGCCAGTTCTTTGGTGATCAACAACGGGCATCCACTATCAGCCAACAATCGAAAGTAGTTGGCGGTTGTCAACTACGCTTCATATTATGGACTTTTTCCATCCTTCACTAAATATCCTAACCTACTTTCACTCCATAACTTTAATCATCATGTTCTCTCCGTAAGTTTTATTTATCTGGCAATAAATTTCACAAGGTCGAACATTTCTCACATTAGTAGTAACTTAGTAATTGAAAAACTTGATAAGAACTCTTATTTCACAGTTTGCGGGCCGATGGATTGTTTTAAATCAATAAACAGTGACTTCAAACATTGATGTAAACAAGCAAAAATGGTTAGGCTAATTTGTTCTCGAGCTGAACAGTGTAGCTATGCATGCACAACCTTTTTGCTGTCAGATGTTTGGGAGATAATACGGAAATGGTACTTAATTTCTGGATCAGCTTTAGTAATTAATAGAACTTTTTTACTATCCACATCCTCTCCCTAAAAGTCAACAATCATTGGCACTTTTTTCGCCAATGGTTGGTGACAGAAAAAACAAATGCTATTTAAAAAAATGGTGACATGCTAAGAATTATATAAAAACGGCAACAAGAATATACAAAATTTTAAATGCTAGAAACATCCATAATAAAATACTTAACCTTTTTTTTTACTGTTCTACCCATGTAAACAGCAAACTGGTTTAGTTTTAAAAAACATCAGAGAATTGCCGAAACTTGGCATTATACAGGGTTTGGCACTATTCACGTTGTTGTTCTTTCCATGTACACAAGGATCTGTTTCCACTTGAAAAATATCAGAAAATAGTACAAATTTGGCACTGCTCACACTTTGTTTTTTCCTGTACATAGAAATATGTTTTCGATTCATAGAAATCAGAGAATTGCATAAACTGAACATCAGCATACAGATTTTGATCTATAAAATTTCATTGCTTACAAAGTACAACTTTTATGAGAAAGTGATTTTTGCATTCTGTTTGTTAGACAAAATCTCATATTTCTGAAGATTAGCAGTGCTTTCTTTTTTCAAGAGTTGACGAATTCTACGGAATGATTCTTTACACACACACCAAAAAAAGTGCATTCAGTTTAACAAAAACAAATACATTGTCTGTGAATTTGAAGGTAATCAGTGCAGTCTTGCTACATGAGCATGTATACCTGGGCTGCCATGTAAATAGATTTGGCTGACGTCATGTGTTGCCTATTTTGGTGACATAGCACATTGCTTTCTGAATGTTTTTAAGGAACACTGATTTTTGGGCAGTTATACATGAAATTGGTGTATTTTTCTGTGTAATAGAACGTGAAAAATATAGAGACAAGCTATGCCTGAAAAGTAAAAATACAGGGGCATGTCTATTTAACATTGAGTAAATGGATTATTGTTTTGGCGACTAATTTGTGTCTCCAGATGTTTTATTTTGCGTGGAGGGGGGTGAATCAAATGCGCATGCGTAAAGTCTATGAGAAAAACATTGTTGGTGGTTTTGAGGTCCGGATTTCGGATTTTGTACTGTATATTTAATTTTAAAATAAAATTTGTCTGCTGAAACTCTTTTACTTACATAAAAAGAGTACTGGATCCCCTCTCCAGCACTGAGCAGGTAAATAGGAAATAGAAATTACTTGTGTAATAGAAAACAGATTCGAGGCTATGGGAGGCAGAATAGAGGCGGTGGAAAATAAAGTTAGAGAAATTGAAGAATGATTTTCTTCTGCCAAAGAACAAATAGAAGAGATAGTTTCTGCTGTATAACAACAAATCGAAGAAAGTATCTGGCATCCAACAGCAAATTGTACGACAAATTGATGACAGGGTTTCTTTGGTTGCTGAAGAAGTTTACGCTTAAAGAAACGCCTAGCGACAGCAGGAAGCAGTTCTGATGGTTTTAAATGTTTACCTATGCTTTCTCGTCCCTCTCTGAAGCTATCCACGTGTGATGGTAAGATCTCCTGGCAAGTTATAAGACGAGGTCCCCAAGCTAAGGCCGGTCATCTTGCCCCTTCTCCGAGAGCAGATGCATTGGATTTACTTCAAACTCTTCCCAAAAACCAGAGGCTAGAATTCGAAGCTCTATCTGGCACTTTAGAGCTGTGCTTTAGGGAGAAGTGTGTAAAGGATGATAGCAGGCTTCAGTTAAAATCCCATAAAACAGAAGCCCATGAAAATACTCCAGAAACTTGCTACTGATATTGAAAAACTGTCTCTTTTTTACTTTTCAGAATGCCCGACAGTAAGGAGGGAAGTCCTGTCCCTACAGTGTGTTATCAATGGCATCTAGGATCCTAAAATAGAAAAAGCTCTGCAAATAGCAGATCTTAAGGATTTAAAAAGCACTCAAGTATGTGATGTGAAATTTTTGACAGCCCAGCATGCAACTCATAGAGACAGCCATTCAATCAAAGCTGCTTAAGTCCAGGAGCCTGTAGATCAGATGGTTGCTTGTCTAGATGATGATTTAGCCAGACAAGTCAGTACCTTGAGATGGAGTAGTAACAAACTTACCATAAAGTGCTGGAACTGCAGTGCTGAAGGCAACTTATGAAGAAACTGCAGAACACCCCAGGGTACAGAACATAATACTACTCCCTAGCAGGGCTGCAAGAAACTGATTAGTGGCTATCTGGCAGAATGGAGTTTGCTAGATAATGAAAACATCCATTTTAAAGCACTTCAGATTTCTGCAATGAATGGCAGCAATAATGGACTCTTCATCGCCAAGACTTATCAATGAAGTTACTTGCAATATGGGTATTGATACAGGAACCAGTGTTACCATCATCCAAAAAGATCTGGTTCAGGTAAACTCATTGGGAAGTTGACCTGTGTTACCCTTCAAACTTCGTCAGGGCATTAAATTGACATTGATGAAAAATTAAACTTTTAACATCATGTCTGGAAAGGCCACCTATTATTATACAGAATGTGTAGCAAATATTGCAGACCCTTGCATACTCGAATCAGACTTTCTGTGGAAATAACAATTTTTCCCTCGACTCTAAAAATTCATTCTGCCTCGGACATAACCCTATTCGTAATTAATGATAAAGGAGTTAATTATGCCCACCAAATCATAGCTCAAGATGATATTCCAGTACCAGCAAGAATAGAATTTTTACTGGATCTATAGATGAAAACAGAAATTTCCGGTATGGTGTAATGGAATATCCCAAGAACTGTAACACACCATGAGGGGTACTAGTAACCTCGACACTTGTCGACTTATTGAAGACAGTTATCCCGTAGAGAATTGTTAATGTCAGTAATAAACCAGTCTTTGCCAAAGGTGTGTTTTACGGATCCAGAAAAATTGTCAGCAGTGAAAGATTAGAGTTGCCCTGAAAATGTCCATCAGCTGAGAAGTTTCCCGAGGCTTTATACCTACTATAGGAGATTTATAAAGGACTTTTTTTCCATTGTAAGACCTTTTCCCAAGCTGACAGAGAACAATCAAAAGTTCCTGTGGTCAAAAGAAGTGAGGATGCATTTAACAAACTGAAAGAAACTTTTACATCTGCGACAATCCTGATGTATACTAAGCTAAAAAAACACATTTATTCTTGATACAGATGTGAGCAATGAGAGTGTTAGTGCTGTTTTGTCCTAAGAAATAAATAGTCAAAAACATGTCATGGTATACTGGAGCAACTGTCTGTCTGAATTGGAGAGGAATTACTATATCACCAGGAAAGAGTTGCTTGCCATAGTTAACGCTATAGAACATTTCCATCGTTATCTCTACCGCAGAAAATTCCTGCTCAGCATGGATCATGCATCATTGATCTAGCTCTTAAATTACAAGAATCCTGAAGGTAGTAGACATGTGGATACAGAGACTGCAGGAATATAACATCAATATCCATCATTGGCAGGGATCATCATATGGAAATGCTGATGCCCTGTCTAGAAAGCCCTGCCCAGAAAACTGCTGATATTGTTCCAAGGTCAAAGTGAAAAATGAACTACTTAAGCCAGTCCTACGTGAAGTTACAAATCCAACATCATGAGACCTAGACCCATGGAGAGATGTAGAAGTCAGGAAAGACCAGTTGGAAGATGCTGACATTGAACCCATAATTGAATTTAAGGAGTCTTCAAACAGGAAACCTACCTGGCAAGACATTTCCATCTTTATTCCTACGAGAAAACAATATTGGGCTGTCTGGGACTCTTTCCATATTCAAAATGGTTTCTTGTACAGGAAGTCTGAATCTGTTGAAAGGGCATTCTGATGGCAGCTGATACTTCTAAGATCCTAGATCTCAGACATCCTTAAAAAATTAGCAGTCCAATGAGAAGCCACTTCAGAATAATGAAGACATTGCAAAGAGTTCAAGAGCTTTTCTACTGGAGAATTGCAAGGGATAACAAGCAAAAGTGGTGCCAGTCTTGCGATACCTGTGTGGGTCGGAGAGGACCGAAGAAACGCAGTTGAGGGAAGATGCAATTTTACAGTGTAGGCGGGGCTTTTGAATGCATTGCCTTTGACATCCTGAGACCTCTGCCATGAACTGCTGGTGACAACAAATACATCGTAATTGTCATTGATTACTTCAGCAACTGGTCTGAAGCTTATCCTATTTCTGATTAAGAGGCTGGGGCAGTAGTAGCAAAGGTAATGATACGGCATTGGATTTCCAGGTTTGGAGTGCCTCTTCAGTCATTCTGATCAAAGAACAAATTTTGCATTGGCTGTTATTAAAGGTCTCTGGAAGCTACTCAGCATCAATAAAGCCCAAACGACATCTTTACATATCCCCTGTCAGACAGCATGGTAGCAAGGTTTAATCAAGCTGTCCTTAGTAATTTCTCGCTGGTGGTTTCCAGAAACCAACAGGACTGGTACAAGAAGTTACATCTGTTTTTACTGGCCTACTGCAGTACTGTCTATGAGACTACCAGCTACTCCTTATCCCTGATGCTTTTTGGTCATGACCTCTTCTGCCTTGAGATCTCTTGTTTGGTCATACTCTGGATGCACTTTTATTACCTAAGAAGTACATTCAAGATCTCCAGGCATAGTTTGATGTGATGCACGATTTCACTTGAGAGTGAGTCAACTTTGCGGCAGTGAAGATGAAGACTGAATTTGGTTGGTTTAACCTGATGATGCAAAAATTGTCTTGATTGTAGATACTGTTCGGCTCATATTTCACTTAAAGTTTTAATGAAAGATAATGTATCCATATTATTCTTTCCTCCAAACTGTACTTCCATCATTCAGCCTATGAATATCAGACTAGTGTGTGCACTAAAATGCAAATATAAAGTAGCATTTTTAAAATCCATGTTAAATTTCTTGAATTATGGCAAGACTGTTCAAGAATTTTTTTAATATTTTATCATAAAATCTGCTGTGTGGAGTGTTGCAAGATTGGGAGAATATGCCTCCAGATACTTAAAAAAATGCTTGGCATAATTTATGGCCAGTTACCATATTTCATGGTGACGATGAAGATTATAGCCATGAATTTTCATACTTTCGGATATCGTAAACCACAGGTGAAATTTTTGAATTAATGGATTTTGTAACGAAATGTGGAGAAGCAGTAATAAATGAAAATTATATAACAGAAGTTTTGAAAACAAAAAAATTTCGATTGAGAAGTTAGTGGGAATTCTCAACGTGGCAACTACAGGACTTGAACAGTGGAACTTTGTAACTGAACAGGAAATTATGTCTGTCTATAGAGGTGAAGAAAAAGAATTAGCACAAAAAACAAAGCAACTTAAACAATTTATATTCAAAGAAATGTTTACTAAAGTAAGCAAATAAATATTAAGTTTTTTTTTTTTTTTTTTTGTAAATTTTGATAACCTTCAGATCATAAATTCATTATTTCATAAATCACAATTTCATATTTATATATATTCATTTTGCCATCATGATTTCATATTTTTAATTTTGTAACTTCTATGTGCCATCTTACTAGATTTAAATTGATGATATAATATCCCGAATCACCAAAGTCCCAATGAGTTCAGATCTCAGACTTTGTACTGTATATTACAAATGAATATTTTAAATTTTAAAAAACAGGATGTATTCCTATTAAAAATAATTCATTTTTATAATATTTATCTTTGCCATAACATTTTGGATGAATTCCTTTAATACATTGTGCTCAAACTGTGTCCAACTATCTTATGAAACTCAATTAACATTTGAAGGCTGTTGTTGATTATGAAACTCAATTTGTACTTGAAGACTATTCTCAAAATGGTTCAGTGTTTTTTTATATAAATTGGAGCAAGTGCTATTGCAGCAAGCTCCCTGTTCTCCATGCTATAGTTCCAATTATCTGTCATATTAATTCCATGCGTAGCTTAACAGTCCTTATTTATTGTATTTCTCAAGCTGTTAGGATGCTTCTATGCTTGTTAGATTCTTCTGTATTGTTTTTGAAGGAAAATTAACATATATAAGTATTCATAGTTTTATGTGTAGCTATAAAATATTATAATTATATAATTCCATAATGTATTTGTTATGATGCTGTTAAACTAATTACTTAATAATTGAAATAAAATTGTTTTATTTTCTGCTTGCCAGGCAACTAGGTGTAGAGGAAGCTGTGAGACAGAAAAAGGAAGAAGATGCTAGCTCAGCAGAAAGGCGAATTCTACTAATTGAACAAGAGAATGCTAGTTACAAGTAAAATATTTTATATTAAATAATATATTTGTGGGTCAAATATGCTATATAATATCAAATATGCCTAAAAATTCTGATTTAATAGATTTTTTTCCTCCCCTCAGATATCAGGTTGCTAGTATGAAACAAGAAATGGAGGAGACTGAAAGAAATTTAAAAAGTCAGGTATGTTTGTTATTTTTTTTTCTCCTCCTTTATATAGGAAGTTAAATGGAAAGCCATTATTTAATTTTACTGATTTCTGATGCTGAAAATTTCTGAGACCAGCAATTTCTGATTCTGGAAATTTGTTCGTTCTGCTAATCTATTTATATAGACCTGTTTTTGTATCTAGGAAGGTAGTTGGATAAAAGGGATGTAAATTAGAGAAGTTGAATGAAAAAACCATTATATATATTTTACTGAAATGAATTAGTGATAAAATCTTAATCTTCTTGGAATTTTATGTATTCATCTTTTGAACCTGATTAAAATATATAGAACAATTAATAGCATTTCCTACAGATAAAAATGCATTTTTTAAGCACAGCAATATTTTTTAAGACTGCCTTTAAAAAGCCATTTTTGGGTGTTAAATTTAAAAGAAATCTTGCTTTGTATCACACATGAATGCATATCAAATATGCATTGACCTTGAATATTTATATACATATATGCACATACAGTATGAGAATGCATGTGCTTTTGGACAGTGGCTCACATTTTTCTTCGGATACTTGTATTTTTTAACTTTATTTACGTAGGTCTTGCACTAAATATTGAAACACCATTTTTTTCTTAATAGATTGATTTTTGTCTATTTTAAGCCTCACTTAGTACCAAAAAAAAAAAAAAAATATTAATGAAATATTTCTCATAATAAATTAATTTATTAAAAAAGTGTTAAACAGTAACTCACATAATAATTTGGACACTCAAAAGTTTTGTTAAGATGTCTCTGTAGATGATGTTTCTTGTTATAATTTTTTGTTGTAAATGAAATACAATATAAGAATTTTAATCTGCACTTGGAAATGATTACTTAAAAAAATATGTCAATAGTTCTATATCTAAACTTAAAATGGCAAGACATTGCAGATTTATGATAAGTTCTATTAGAAATTTAAAAATTCATCATTTCAAAGATGATAAAGTATATAAAATATCCAACACAGTTCCTGATATAAAAAGTTCAACAATCTTTGATGTTGTAAAACAATGGCATTGTATGAAACTGTTGAAAGTGCACTAAAGTTTGAATCACACTATAAACTAACATGAAGAAATCAGAAATTTATCGTACAAAAAATTGAACAACACATAAAAATTAGTGTTCTAAAATTTGCAAGGGGTTTAGAAGAGTTTTCAAGAAATGTTAATATTGAAAGTGTTAGTACAATCATTAGGGAGCATAGCTACTGTGCAATCAGCGAGAAGGAAATTTTTCATCAGCAAGAAAACAAGGCAAGTGTCTGACATTCGCTGAATTCATGGTAAGAAAAAGATTTATCATATTCTAGCATTGTTATATTTGCAGAAGAGTCAGGATTTAATGTATTTCTATCCAGTGCACGGATTGCTGCATGGTGAAAGCCTAGTAAAGAAATGAATTGGAAAAACCTCTTGTTTACTGTTTAGCATGATGGTGGGGGCATAATGTTTTGGGGATGTTTCACTGCTTTGGGGATATAAAATTTTAGTTTTTTGTAGTAGATAATAAATGTTTTTAAATATATAAAAATTTAAAAAAAAAAAAAAAAAAAAAAACTTGGAATACAAAATACATTCGAGTTCTATCAAGGCTCCGTGTTTAGGATTTAAGATAAAGATCCTAAACATACAATCTAAATGTTTGCTTGTAATAATTATGCAACTGTCCTAAAGTTATCAAAATTCTTCTGTATTCTCTGGATTTAAATCCCATAGAACTTGTATGGAGGGTGTTGGAAAAAAGAATAAGAAAACATGACATTTCTTCAAAAGCTCTCCTAAAAGGAGTTTGAATGAAGGAACAAAACATTACTTAAATCTATTACGAAGCACATTTCAATGAAATATTAAATATACCATTATTTTCATACTTTTATCTATAAAGAAGAAAGTCTGTGTGTTTGTCCTCTTATAACTCAGTCACTACTAAAACTATCGTCGACAAACTTTCGATTCTTTTCTGGTAAAAGGTCAACGTCCACTTTAAAAAAAAAAAAAAAAAAAAAAGAAGTTGCTAAAATGAGAGATATTAATTAAAAACTCAGAAAAACAATAATTTCCGCCCTCATTTTTTCTGAGTAACAATATTTAGAAGTAGCAGTCTCACAAGCTGGAGATGAAAATCTGCTTTATTTCGAAAGTTGTTGCCACTGCTCGCTTTCAAATCCTACAGTTAATAAAAACATTTCCAATTTTTACGATAAAATAAAAATAGCATTGCCGAACATTAAATATATTCCAGATTCCAAAAATTCGTGGAAAGCTATTTCGACTATTCCCATCTTCTTATGACTTTAATCAGCTGAAATATTAATTAAAAATCTAAAAGCGCTAATTTACTTCCGTTTACGAAGTAAAAAGGAAGTATTGTAATCGCGACAAGCTTCAGGCAGCATATTTCAACGAAAATATCCACTTTCACCGCTTTCGAATGCAATTTAACGATGTTTTTGCGTGATATCTGTACATAAGGATAGAATAAAAGACTCTTTTCCTCCAAAAAAAAAAGTAAAAAACTGCTTTAAAATGAATTCTGAAGAGAATTTTCTGTACGAACGTATGTACATACGTATCTCACATAACTCAAAAACGAGTAGCGTCAGAATGTTGAAATTTTGTATATAAGACTACTATAACATGTAGATGTGCACTTTGTATTTTGGTTTCAATCGGCCGGGCCAAACGTATATAAATACATTTATAAATATATCCACTCTGTTACCCGGCTCAGTGATCTCAGTTTCTTTACTCTTATATGTTTTCAAATTGTACGTTTTTTGCTTTAAAAAGGATTGAATTATGTTGTTTTTATCTTCCAGTTAAGGGTTTTATGCCTTTAGTAAATCTGTATGCAATATTTTTAGAATTATCAACAATTTTTAAATTGTTTAAGTGCTGCTAAGCCTAATTTGATGGCGGCCATTGCTCTTGTTTACATTTGAAACAGCTGAGTAGCAAATTTGTTGCCAATCTAGAGAAACTTAGCTTCACAACAACAAAGATAACGCCTTCATTTATTATTGTGAATTAAATCATGCTTAATCCTTTCTGGAATTTTTTCGAGGAAATAAGTGTTTAAGGTTTACTTCGTAATTTTTAATACAGATATTTTGAGTTTTTATGTATTTTTACCTTATCGCGAAGTGAGAAATGAATTAATTGAATGAGAAATACTCAATCGTCTGTGAAAAACTGTTTCTTTTTTGTTTTGTTTGCTTAATTTCTTTTATACATAGTTCTAGCTTTATTATAATATTTGAATAGAACATGTGGCAACGATTAGATAATTCTTTAAATGATGTAAATTTTGTGCTTTCTGAGTTATAATATGAACGAAATATAATACTGTTAAGTAAACCTAGCGCCAGAGTGTCGCTATGGTAAACAAAATAAATTTTAAAGAATGCATTTATTATATTGTGGTTTATGCGATGTTGGCGAAGTAGGTTTAATTCAATCTAATAAGTTTAAATGAAATGCAAGAAAAAATGCGTATAATTTAATATTCCGTACAAGGAAATCATGTGGTGTACACATCAGATTTTTTTTTTTTTTTTAAGTATTTTATGTGTCGTATATTGATAAAAACCAGGGGGGAAAAAAAAAATCTTCATCTGTGATCCACATCTCTTGCACTTCATTGAAGAAGCAATTAGCGAGGTTTCCTCCAAAAATTTAAAATACATTTCCTCTGACCCTTGTAACAATAAATAAATCTTTGATTGGGAAAGCCAATTTGCCCAAAATAAGGTCTCAAACAGCCATTTTGTTTTCCGATACCAATAATGCTTAGTAATTACCAATAACAACATTCATCTTCGAAATGGACACATCCATTTGCTTTGAAATCTGAGGAATTCAAAGAGATGAATAATAAAATTTTAAAATAGCGCGGTAATGCACAAATTTTCAGTAACCAATCAGGGAGCTGATTACATCACGCATAGAATTAAAATTATTTAAGTAATCATTCATAATAAAATCATATTTAAAAAAATGCAAAATTAAATTGTGTTTTAATATTTAACAGCCATAAATAATGTTTAAAACATTAGATTAAATTTATAGATATTAAAACCAATTACTTTTAAAATAATGTGATGTCGTTCATTACATCATTCACAACATAAAATTCCATAAAATATCATAAACAATAAAATTTTTATTTCAAATAAAAATGCAAAATTAAATTCATTTTTATTATTTAGAAGTCATAAATCATATTTAAAACACGGAATTTATGCATAATAAAACGCATTATTTTTTTAATAAAATGACAACAAAATATCGGTTACCATAAATAACTTGTCCAGCAATGGGTTTACCATAAGTTGTATCGCTTGCGAAAAAAAAAAATCACCAAAATCCGTGCAACCGTCTACCAAAGTAGTACCAAATCAAAACCATATTTTCTGCGAAATCCAAGAAAAGCTGGGCAAAGAAATAAATTTCAGTTTCTATCTATTATAAGCCCTTATTATTATTAGCAAATAGCAGACACATTGTGAAAATTATTAACCAGTTAGAAAACAGCTGCTGAATTGCTGTCACATTCTTGGAAGAAGATGAGACAAAGCTGGAAATTATCAAGCAAGATGAGCTGTGTTGGTATTTCGAGTATATTGGAAGAGGAAGAAATGAAGAGATTAATTTGTATGAAAATAACTTTTACAATATGTTTCAACAAAATAGGAGATGCAGGGAGAGGAATGAGGGATTATGCAAGCTCCAACTCCAACTTGCTTTATTTGCCGCGATTAACTTGCGAAATTGCAGGTTGTGTTCCGGCTCTCGAACTTTGGTGCTTCTAGGAGCACTGCAGGTAAGGAAATGCCGAACGTAGTTCTCATGGAGACAGGATAACAGATGCAGGGGGTGTGACCAATGTCACGTGATGAGCAATAAGACATCTGGTTGGCGATGAGGTATCCAGGCATCATAGCGCTGTAAATCTGAAGTTTTACAATAGTTATACATAAAATAGTACTAAATCAGTTCGTAAAAGGTGTGTGTTGCAGTCATAAATGCAGAATATAAAATATGATTCCAAAAAATACAATAGTATATACAGGAAAATATAAGTAATATCTTGTGGGCGTGGCTGTGTGTCACATGATCATTCGGCTAAGATTTCCAAACATCATTATTTACAAGTCAAATAAGTTTTTCAGAGTACTACATACTTAAAAACACAAATTATGTTGGAAAATCCTGGTTTCCACTGAGTAGAAAAGCGGCATATGGACGGAGGTGCCTGTCCTCGTGTAAAATTTCATAGTGAAATAGGTTGAAAATGTCCATATGTTGGCACTTCTTAGTGGCGTCATAAAATGCCATGTTAGTTCTTCTTAAATATTCCACTATTGTAGATTATGCAAGCTTTTGCCTCATAATTAATTATACCTGATTAATTGAATATACATTCATTGTGAAATAAAATTAAGAAATATTTACTGCTAATTTGAAAAAAAAATTTGCTGAAGGTAATAGCATTTGACAGGAAGAGTATGATGAGAGTGAAGCTGCTGATGTATTTAAAATTATATTTCAGTTCTTGAATAAATTAGCTAATTTTCAAAATTTTCTTCTCACAGATAGCAGCTCAAGAAAAGAAAGCTCATGAAAATTGGGTGAGTTTAACTTTATGTTCTATTGGTAATTTATGTTCATTATTCTAATTCTTGTTTTTTAAAATAAAATATTCATCATTGTGTAAGTTATTTCACTATTAATAGTAGTACTGTTTTGTTGATATTTTTATCTTTTTCAAACTTTATTTATAGAAGTATTAAAAAGAATAATTTAAAACTATATTGATTTTATTAAACATAGTTTATAGATATATTTATTAAACCATATTATGAAAATTATTTCTAATCGATTACTATGAATATTGAAAGCTTTATGACATGAATTAATAAATGTTTTAACATATGAGTTGAGATAATTTGGCAGTTTTGTTTGGATACCTTTGTTCAGAATTGCCTGTATCATTGTAGTTAATTTGTTTGTTTCAGCAGTTTTATAATGTGAAATTTTACTTATTCATTTATTTTTATGTAATTTCGACACATAGTTCACTTTCAAAAAGAAAACAAAATATTGACTTCAAAAATTAAAAAAATAAATGACAATTCTAATGCTGTGAAAAGTAATTCATAGGCATGACTTTAGCATTTATTAAAAACATAAACACATGTACATCATAGATAGGACAATTATAGACACAATACAAAAATTTTTATATCAAGAAAACTGGACTAACTGATGTTGCTTAAATGGGCAAATAAATTATTTTTTCTCCTTGTTGGTTCCATTCTTAGACAAAAAGATATCACATGCTAATTACAAATGCCTCAATTATCATAATCGAAAATTTTGATTTCATTTTAAACATTTAAATAATTTCAAATTCCCAAAGTGAAATTTAACTCATGAAATCCAGTTAAAAAATCTGACTTATCAGTGCCCCCCACACCAGTTTAAATTTTCAGTTATTGTGGCTAGTAAGAAATTAGTAAGAACTAATTTAATTATTTGCCCTAATATCCCTCTTTTTTACATGTATCAGATTTGTTTTATTTACTAGGCAAGATTAGAACTATGTTAAATGTAACAAAACTAGTGAATGTGTTAAAAATTGAGAACATATATTTATTCAGAGTTTTAACAAAATAATAATTTTTATGGTACATTTTACATATTATATGATGAGTAAATTATTAAGGTATGGAAATGAACTCTCGTTAGGATAAATGTAGTAATGAAATTATTTAAAAAAAACTATGACTTCTATTTTAGAGCACACTTTGTATTCAGACTTTTATAACATAAAATTACAATTTAAATTTAAAGCAAATAATTTAGTAATTTATTTCTCATTAAGTTAGCTACCATATTATTATATATGTTAATATTTATTTGGGAAAAAAATGTTTCTCCCCCTCCCAAGTATCTGTTAAAGGTTGTTGCTTTGCCTAATTTTATATTTATATTTTTGATGCTATTTTTATTGTTTTCAAATTTTTAAAATCCTATTGGGCTTAAAACTTTAGGGTGGTTTTTTTAAAATATTTTTTCTAATATCTCACTGAAGCTTAAATTTGAAAATAATGTAATAATTACATGCCTCTTTTTCATTAACTTCTTTGTAGATAGCTGCTCGTGCTGCTGAAAGAAAACTAGAGGATGTTAAACAAGAGGTCTTGCAACTGCGCCAACGGTATATTGGCAAAATTTTATACTTCCTGTTGGATCTTTAAAGCTGCTTTGATGGTTGATTTCAAACACTAAATTTACTGTGATGTCAGTTGTACATCCTGATTTTCTTTTCTTTCTCTTAAAGCAAATGTCTCAATATTGTACATACTTTTTTTAAATGTTCGTAATTTCTTACTATTTTCCAGATTCAGAAATCACCACCAAAGCATCAAATTTTCTCTGTTTTTCTTTATTTTTAAGGCTTTGTAATTTAGTCTTCCCTCTTTTAAACAAATGTAAGCAAAATCCGAACAATCAATGCTTTCTCTCAATAACATATGTAAAATAATTTTAATTATGCAAGAAAAAGTAAAAGTGAATGGGTCACCAGAAGTTCAGCGTTGGTTGCCACCATAGTCCCACCACACTATTTCACCGCAGTGAATGTATGCGTTCAAAATATTCATGAATTTCACCATAGTCTCACCACACTAATTATGCAGATCCACTCCAATTTTGAGTGAGAACACTCTGGGAAGTAGCCTGAGGAGCTCCCAGCCTTCTTACCCTACCATCAACCTCTCAAGAAGACTTTTAGTTCACCCTGTATTTTGAATGCCCCCTGGCTGCACAAACACTATATGCTTACAAACATTCCATGTCTTCTCTGAGATTCAAACCCTGGTCCACTGATATGCCAGTCAGTGTCTCTAACCATTATAGCAGCTGAGAAGCATAATATAATTAGCCAGTACACTTTTTGGACTCTTACTTTAAGAAGCAAAATAAAAATACATTTGAATTTTAAATACTTTTCTTATTTTAGATTAACGCTGCTAGAAAGAGACCAGGAAAACTGGGTCAATTCTTCCAGAGATAATATAATAAGACCAGTACCTAAGAGTAAGTAATCGACTATTTCAGTAACTTACAATTTTTGTTTGTTGTTCAAAACT
This sequence comes from Stegodyphus dumicola, assembly GCF_044657685.1. NCBI lineage: Eukaryota > Metazoa > Arthropoda > Arachnida > Araneae > Eresidae > Stegodyphus > Stegodyphus dumicola. The sequence goes on along the minus strand of NC_140771.1, from coordinate 157,604,180 downwards.
AATATTTGTTAGTTTTCCATTATTTTTTTTCTTCCAGTTGTTGATTATTAATACATATCTTACCAACACTGTATAAAAAACAGGAATTCTAAAGAATGCTTGTGCAATATATATATATATAATGCCCTGCATTCTTGGGCAAAGTATGAAATATGTGAATTATTTTCTATATTAGATATACTTTCCCTATGCATATGTTATATCTTGGCATTATATAGAATAATGAATACTATTTAAGCAAAGTAATACAGTACAAAGTCTTTAATCCGGACTCGTCGGGACTTCAGCAATTCCAGATTAGGGTTTTTTCCAGATTATAGATCATCAATTTAAATCTGGTAAGATGGCATGCAGGAATTATAAAACTAAAAATATGAAATCATAATTTATGAAATAAAGAGCAATTATGATCTAAAAGGTATCAAAATTTACAAAAAAAAAAAAAAAAAAAAAAAAAAAAAGGATAAATATTTATTTGTTTACTTTATTAAACATTTCTCTCAATGTAAGTTGTTTAAGTTGCTTCATTTTTTGTGCTAATACTTTCTCTTTAATTCTATAAACAGACATAATTTCTTGTTCAGTTCCACTGTTCAAGTCCTGTAATTGCTGCGTCGAGAATACCGACTAACTTGTCAATCGAAATTTTTTCGTTTTCAAATACCTCTCTGTTACTTTCTTCACTATCGGAAGCGGTACATCGAAACATGCTTTCGCTTTGTAGATCCTTTGGCAGCTCCAGAATCAGAAACTCTTTTTGACATAATTGAAATTTCAAGCTTACTTTTTATAAAATTGCTCTTACAGTCTGCAAAAAATAATAAGCCGGATCCAATTAGAAGATTTAGGAAAAACGCAATCTGCAACATTAACTGAAATAGATAATTTTAGCCTAGCTTATACCATCCATTATACATTAAATGTGCATGCGTAAATGCAATTTGCATTTGTTTACGCATGTGCAGAAAGTTTGTAGCTTTGAGGTCTGGATTATAAATCATTCCAGATTATGGACGTCCGGATTAAAGACTATGTACTGTATTATAAGAAAGTCATGAAAAGGTTTTTATTGAAAAGATGTACATTTTATAGACTGAGAAATTGTACTTAAGCAGAATAATAAAAGAATGCAATGAAAAGTCTTACTGAAGAGATGTATGTGAAATGAATGAAATACAAAATAAAGTTAAGGACTTTCTTATCGAGGAAAACAAAAGAATAGTCTCATGGTTCCTTCTACGTTGTTTCTTGGCCTTTGTCTGGTTGCTTACTAACTTTCAGTTAGCAAAACACTGTTTTTTTACAAAACAGGCTCACCCTGTAGACATTCATCATAGAATCGAAGTTACATGTTAACATTATGTAATTCGTTTTCTATTACTACACTTTCTTTTTTGTTCTCCTACTGCACAATATGGGCTAGAGCCTCTGCTAAACAAACTTGAAGTAGCATATTTATCCTCTTCCTAACAAAGGCTGACATGCTAATGGGAGATTCTGCATCTGAGGCTAATGTTGAAAGTGATATGTTTTGCCACGTGGGATTAGAAACATTATTAGTGGGAGCATTTTCTACTTTGGCAGTTTGTTCTTTTGACATTGCAGAGAATACCTTGGAAATGCATAATCATAACATTTTGATGTCTAGTGTTTGGCATTCTGTATATTATTTAGGAATTCTAAACAACTCTGCTTTTATACATTGCCAGTAACATATAAAATGCATTTTTTCGTAATTTTTTAGATTTACAAACAAACTATTTTGTTAATTTTGTATATATGCAATACATATGTTTTAGGCTTCAAACATATTTTTGGTACACTTCTGTTTATGTGTAACTTATTATGAAAATCCGATTTTTATTGATAAGATTTCACTACAAAAATTCAGAAATAGCTGTAAATCTACATGTAAGCTGAATTTAAAATCACCCTATAAATCCTGGTGTGGCCAAAGTGTTAATAATTGGTCATCTAAAAAGAGCTGCTGGTAAATAGTTCATCTTAATCTATTGTATGAAAAATAGCTGTAACAGCATTATAGGAGGTAGGATTCAAAGGTTCACGGACAGAGTCTATAACATAAAAAATATTATGCTGCTGGTAAATAGTTCATCTTAATCTATTGTTTGAAAAATAGCTGTAACTGCATTATAGGAGGTAGGATTCAAAGGTTCATGGACAGTCTATAACATAAAAAATATTATGAATTAAATTGCAGAAACATATCCTCCTTCGGAATAAGACCCTTGTGCAACAACACACTTTTGCCAGAGCCTGTATAGTTCATCGAAGCATGTCTGGAATCCATTTTTGGCCATGTCCTTTGATTCAGCCTGCAATGCATATTGAACTTCATCTGAAGATTGAAATCGACGATCTTGCGAGCATCTTGCCAGTTCAGGAAATAGGAAGAAATCGCAGGGTGCGAGATTAAATGAGTAAGGACACAGTTGCAAGCAAACAGTTGTTTTCATTTTTGCAAGAAAGTCATTGATGGGTAGGGATCGTTGAGCAGGAGCGTTGTCATTCAACAGCACCCATGACTGTTCAGCCCACCTTCCAGATCGACTCATGCAAACAGTGCAGGATTTTGACGAAGAGTTCTTTGTTCACAGTGCGTCCTTCAGGGATAAATTCCAGATGCACAATGCCCTGGATATCGAAAAATACCTCTAGCATGACCCTTTCCTTTAGAGCAGAATTTCTGCTTCTGTGGAGATTGTGGTGATTTCCACGTTGCCGATACTCTCTTGGTCTGCATGCAGGTTGTACATAAAATACCATTTCTAATCTCCAGTAATAATTCTGCCAAGTAGGGAAGGATCTTTGTCAACAGCCGAAATTAAGTCTCCTGCCATTTCCATTTGAATTCCCTTTTGCTCTACGTTTAATATGTGGAAAACTATGTGTTCACACACCCTATGCATGTTAAGATCCTTAGTCAGTATCTGCAGACATGTGGCCTCTGATATCCCAACTGATTCCGCTATTTGGCAAATTGTTTGCTGCCTGTTTGCACGTACTGCCGAAGACACCTTTCTGATGTTTTCATCAGCGTGTGAAGCTACAGGATGGCCACAGCATTTATCGTCTTTGGCACTTTCCCTCCCTTCTCTGAAACGCCGATGCCACTCAAAAGCTTGTGTTCTCAATTACGTCTCACTTCCATACACATGCTTCAACATTTCAAAAGTCCTTGTTGCACTCTTTCCCAAGCGAACACAAAATTTGATATTGATTGTTTGCTCAACTGACACCATTTCTTTCTATGCCTGGTTACTAAATGCAGCTGCCTACAAAAAATGCTGTCGCCGTGAACTTTTGACCACATGATTTGGGACAAACACCTCTTAGAAAAGACAGAGAACGTAGTAACACAAAAAAATTCTCATAGTCTCACTACTGCAAAACATTTTTACATTATAGACTCAGTCCGCAAACTTTTTGATCGTACAATGTAGAACGAAGGGCACTTTCGGCACCAGTAGTTTCTTTTCCTAATTTTGAAGCATGTGCATCATTTGGCATTTTGGTAGTAATGCGGCACAAATTTTACTTTTGTTCTCAATTCTAATAGCCATTCTCAAGCAATTAAGAGTAATTTTCCTTTGTACTGAGCATTTGTTTTTATCAGCAAAATGCCTGGCTTAAAAAAAAAAAAAAAAAAAAAAAAAGCTGCAGGACTAAATAAAATTTTTCTATCGTTTAAAATATATTTTTGTGATTGAATTAATTTCATAATAAAGTCATTTTGATTTTAAATCAATTCAATTCAATGTAAGAGTAAGGTATATATTTTATTGTTAAATTTTTGTAAATATTTATGTTTGTAATTGATAAACTTTGTGCTTTATTATCTATGTATTTTGAAGAAAATTGGGCTTTATTTATGTATTTAAAACTCAGAAAACAAGGTCTGCAGGACTACATAAAATTTTTCTATCGTTTAAAATGTATTTTTGTGATTGAATTAATTTCATAATAAAATAATTTTTGTTTTAAATCAAATCAATTCAATTCATAATTTATTTTGATTTTTCAATTCATAATTTATTTTGATATTATTCATTATTCATGTTTTAAATCAATTCAATTCAGTGTAACAGTAAGTTATATATTTTATTGTTAAATATTCGTTATGTTTGTAATTGATAAACTTTGTGCTTTATTATCTATGTATTGAAGAAAATTGGGCTTTATTTATGTATTTAAAACTCAGAAATGATTTTTCCTTTGAAAAGATGTAATTTCAAAAGTTAGCCTGTAATCAGTTTTGTCTTCTTAAAATAGGAATGCCTGGTCTAAATGATGACTTAGCTAGTTCACAGGAAATAAACAGCTCATTAGAAATGAGGCCTAATTTATTTCCGCCGCCTGTGCCACCTCCAATGCTACTGCCGCCTGACAGACCATTGCCTCCATTACCTCCACCACCTTTGCCTCCCTTTTTACCTCCATTGGATCCACCCTTTCGTCCTCAGCCCTGGCATATGCCACCACCAGACACTTTGTCAAACTCAGATTTTCGTGTAACTCCTCCAGAATTTTCTTCAAGAGGAAGAGAATCTACTCCACCCAGAGGTCGTCGCTCTGCAGCTGTTGATGGGGAAATGCGGCCTCATGCTTCTTCGCCTTTAGGAACAGATACAAGAGATTCCCGTAATTCAACTCCGCCACACTCATTACCAGATTTTCATGACATTCCACCACAGCCACCCAGGCCATTCTTTCCCCCTCCAGCACATCATCCAAGATTTTCTATGCCTCCACCATCATTTAGAAGAGATCCAGGTCCTAGAAGAACAGGTTAGTTTGCCATGTCCTTTTTAATTTGAGTTTCTATGCTAGATTGTTTTAAATTGTCTCTAAATACAGTGACATTCAAGCAACCAAAAGCTTTTAAAGTTATAGGGGAAAAAAATTAAGTATGAGAGATCTGTAATGCCATTTTTCCTCATGTCAGGTTCAGGTATACTTGATTAGTTTGAACAACTAATTTAAATCTAATAAAGTAGGTCTTGTAAATAAGTAAATTCTTCAAGACTTATAATTATTTTGCCGTCTGTTAGACTGTCCGTTGTTCCATTTAATATGCCTTACAACATTTGGATGAATTTATCTATCAAAAAATTCAATAGGTTTATATGCATTGACACTATTAAACTTGACAAGTCTAAATTTTGTATCACTGATACTTATAGAATGTTTCCTAAAGTAAAAACCTTTAGCACTTGGAATTAATAAAAGAACTCTTATGCATTAATTTTTATTAAATTTGCAAATGAAGTATATTTCCAATATAAAATTTATACAAAGTGGTTAATATTTTAATTTTAGCTGGAATTTTCAAAGAAATACACTAAAAATTGTCTTAGTGATGGAGGATTTTGTAATTTCAGCATTCCCTACCAAAAATCTCTATCAGAAATGAGAATTAAAACTTTTTCAAAATATTTTTCAATTATAAAACTTATTGGTCATGACTAATAAGTTAATTATAAAACTTATTGGAATGAATATAATATATTCATACTTACAAATTTAGAAAAATGCATAATTATATACATATTAACACAACTGGAATATTTTTCAGATTACCAAGGAAATAATTCAATGCAACAACCACTTGTGCCTCAAGAACGTTGGCCACATTCAAACTCTAGAGTCTGACCTCTAACATACCTGTGATTTAAGATTCCTAAATTATATATAATACAGTGCAAAAACTTGATTGACGTGTTTGGGAAAAACCTCTACTTTAATAAAATTTTATAAATTTAACTTGATTCTTATTTATAGCAGATTACATACTTTTTGAAGGGTATGTTAAAAGTACTTAAAATTTTATGTCAGTTTTTCCCCTGTTTAAATATTTCTTTGTCAATGAAATTATAGTTCCAGGTTGTCAACATGTAAGATAATGAAATTGTAAAATTGTATATTTGAAATAAATATTAGCTCAGATTTTTATTCTATGTTATTTCATACTGACAATTTATTAAAAGAAATTTGCACAATATACTTTTGACATATTTTTAATGTATCGTGCACATTTGCCACTTTGTAGTATGTACAATTTTGATGCTTGTCCATAAACATGTTACATATCAGTCTTTATTGCCTAGCAGATGATCACAAAAATAAAATCTATGCTACAATAATGACTATTCAACATCTTCATCTTGCATGCGTCTGCCAGCTAATGTAGAAACCAGTTTCTGAAAAGAAAATATATATACGAGATTCAAATTTTTATTAAGTATCACTAGATATGGTGTTAATTTTACGAAAGCAATTTTAACAACTAATTGCTGATGTCTAAATATAGTGTGTGAAATGGAAAATACTTTTTAATGGCAACATTGTATGTATTAGCATAATTTAATTTGATTAGAAATATAATGTAGAGAACTTGTAATTACTATAGAAAATAATGCAGAATTAACCAATTGAAACATTTTTATGAATTCCTTTTGTAATATTTCAGTTGCCTTACCAACAAATTCTGTAATTGAGATACTTACTTTTTTAATGAAACTGTGCGATTTCTTCGAATTTTGTTTATAAATATTATTATGAACTGCTTAAAATGAAAATTTTATATAACTCAGTAATGTAAAGTTCTGATTATATTTATACAAAGAAATCACAGTAATAATAATACATTCATATTACTGTTGGTACTCGTAATGAGTGGAAAATAATAAAACTCGTAATGATTTTAATGACTGATTAGATTTAATGATGTCACAAATTATGCAATAGATAATTAACAGAGACAGAATGGCAAAGTAGAGAGCCTCTTAAAAATATTTGACATCAAATTACTATGTGGGAATAATTTTCAAGAAAATTATCAAAGAAATGATTATGAAGTAAGATATAATATTTATAGATTCCTAAGAATTTTCTTTTGGTATATATTTATACGCAAAAGATATGATTTTCTCTGCTACTATCAAATAGGATAGAAAAGAAAAAGGACTGACTATCACCATATATTTTGGTGTATAGTAAGTACAATGTATATACTATACAGCACTTGTTCTCAAACTGTGATACATTACAGTATATTTAGTGGTAGAATTGTTACAGAAAAAATGAAATGAATGTTCAAAAGAATGTAAAATTGCACTCCTTTTAACATTTTGTTTTAATCTTTATTATTCAGAAACACACATTTTTCCAATTTTGGACTTTAATGTTGAAATGACTGCTTTTCCAAGAAAACTAATTTCACATTTACCATTTTTTTTTAAAACAGTCCAATATCTAAAATGTCAAAAAGACAAGAATGTATATATGTTTTAAATGTATCTTGTCAATCCTGGCCATGTGACTCAGGTGTCTTCTTTGCTTTGATATATATATACACTCATAGCATACTTAATATTTTTATTGTAATGTTAAAAGTTTCATTTACGAATATAATTAAATATAAATTTAAAGGGTTTTAAGGGGTATACAAATTTAAAGAGGTTGATATATAGGGATTATCACTATATATTTTGGTATATGGTAATAATCCCTCTATATCAGGGACCATACATACCACAGGATTCTGTAAATAAGATCTTTTTAAAAAACTTTTTATTAATACTTTTCATGACAGTCTGCAAAGCAATGCTTGTCATTTCATCTGTTAACATCAGAAACCTTTCTCTAAACTGATGTTTTTAATTATGTACAAATGCAAACATTTTGTTCTTCAATTTGTATATATAACCTTAAAAATTAAACATCTAAAGTAAATTTGTGTCATAATGCAATCAAATTTTATAATACATATAAACTGCAAAATTAAAGGTTAAAAATTAAACAGAAATTACAGCATATGGATTGGCAACATTCCTTATTTTGACAGGATATTTTTTTTTTCCTTTTGTAAAAACAGTAACACTTGCAGTAACAGTAACTTTTAAAATATATTGGTAAAAATTTGATATTCTGTTTAAGCAAATAAAAGTTATAGAACATTAATTTGAATAAAAATATTTAAATAAATTTTATACTAACCTGGCTGACAGCAGGTAATCTTTGCATCAACAAGGCAAAAATTTGAGGAGGTAATTGTTGCTCTAAAACATCAATTAAATGTGATGGGTCTCCACAAATAGCCAGTGCTGTACTTAGATGCTCAATACCATTTTCAATGTCACCTATGTGTACATATGTAAAAATTACAGAAATGAAAAGAAATGCTTTAATGTGAAATGAAAAAAGGATTAAATTTTGAAAAATAAATACAATTTACCTTGTCCCAAAAGCTCTTCACCAAGTTGTACTTCTTGAATGAAGAATTTTTGTACAGATTCATAATCTTTTAATTCTGGTATCTAAAACACAGTAATGTATCTCAGTATATTTTTAAGGCTAGAAATCATTTTGTACAGAAAGTTCATAGTTTAGTACAGAATATAAACTGTTTGGGGGGATGTTTGTTTTTATGCTAACAGGGAAAAAAAAAAAAAAAGTTTTATAAGAAGCACACAGACACATATATATAAATTTAGAAGTACTGATGTAAGAACACTGAGAAGTAGATATGCAGAAAATACTGATAGCAAAGCACGTAGATGGCATACTGAAGAGGAAGAATTCTGACTGCGTAGAATTTTAAATCCTTAATGAGTAGGAAGCTTGGCAGTCAAGGTGGATTAAATTCAATTTTTTATTTTAATTGACATTTGGCCACTATTCACTTGGCACTCTAATCATGCCTATATTTAGAACATTTACATTTTTGATAATGTTGTGATAGCAGCACACTGGGAAAAGCTGAAGTGTGCAGTTATCCAGTATGGAACTCGGCAAGAGGAATGTTTTGGTTTAGGTTAGTTTCAGTTTTTGAAATTTTGAGTTTCGGTTCCGAATCAGCTATGTCATAGCATTATGCAACACGTAAGATAGATTGATCTGGAAATGATGCACTCCAGAAATGTTATATATATATTTTTAAGAATAGAGGAAATACCTGAATTTAAAATGAGGAATTAAGAGACTATTACTAAATTAAATTATAAAGCTGATTTACATATTTTTTATCTTACATATATTTGATGACACACAAATTATGAAAAGTAAAATCTTTTAATTTAAACAGTGCTACAATTTTTAAATAACCTGGTACAGTAATAAAATAATATGTTAAAATTTCAGAATAGGCCCAATTGATATTGATTATTCATAATATCATTATAATTAGAGAAAGCAGAAAGGAAATAATCTTCTAGCACAGAGTTCAAACATAAATTTCAGTCCTGTATACTGTTGGAGGGGAACCTAATTTATTCGCATAAGTGCTGGATGAAGAAAAGCTTTTTTCTCCACCTTGTGCACAATGGAAAATTGGGTACCATAAATTAAGAAGTTTGCCAAGTGAATTCTTGGCACAAACTGGGAAAAAAAAAAAGTGCCAATATAAATTTTTAAATTTCTTACCAAAAATTATAAAATAGCTAGGCATAATTTGAATTATACAATAGAAATATGGGGAAAAATTGATACGTTATTTCAGAAAAAGTCTGATTTCTTGTTCAAAATACCTATGCTAGAACAATCCTACATATATATATCTAATACATATCCAAAGTCACATTTTCGAGACATGAAAAACACAAGTTAAATTTCGACAATTGGTCCAGTAGAACGAGAGATATTAAACTGCCCCCCTTTTTTGTGCAAAGCGTATCTCATAGGTGCAAACTATCTTGAACTAACATCACATCTCACCATAAACCACTGAATCTCCCGTTTCTAATTTTTTTTGTTTTTACTAAGGAAAATGTTTCCGAGCAATAAATGAAATTATTAAATTGAAACTTAAATTGTTCTATTTCCCAACCTACAGTGATTTTTAGTGTAATTTCTTTTATTAATTTTTATGAAAATTTAACGCTGTTTAATTAATATTTGTTTTGTATTACAGCAAGATATGGCACATTACTAAGTTAATCTGCACCACATTTAACATTAATTTTAACATTAAACATATTATTAACATATTACAAACATATTATTAACATAAACATTATTTAAAAGTAATTTAATAAATAACTTTCCATTACTACTCAGAATGTTCCCATAACAAAATTCTATGAAACTTAACAAAATTGAAATTAGCACTTAAACAGAAAATTTAGAGTATCTAATAAAATAATATATTTTACTTCAGAATCCCATTATAAATAGTTAAGTGATCTAATTCATCTATTAGAAGGTGAATTTCACAAAATATCCCAGCTTCTCAAGTTTCAAAGTTGGTAGCACATAACGTTGTACTTAAGTTTCAAAGTTTGTAGTATATAAACTTAATCCAGTCATAAACATAATAAGGGGGAAAATGTATACACCCATCCAGTTTTAAGCCATAATTTAAACAGCATAATGGGGAACAACCGGATATGTATAAAAATAATCTCGTAAAAATGCAATTGTGTAAATAAATACTTCAATAGCTGTAGGCTTTTTAATCATTGAAATTAATTTTTCATCCCACCCAGTCCCATGTTTAAAAGCAATCACCCAAAACTTAAGTTCATGTTTAAAAAATTTGGTTATAAACTTGCCATTATCAAAACCCATTGCATCTGGAAACTTATGATCAGACTAATCAGATGTCACCACAACAGATACTTCAGGTGTTTATGCTATCATTATTCGCAATGAAAATAGAAACACAGAAAATCAATACATCAGTGTCTAAAAAATATACTTATAAATTCTCTGCCAACCAATTCATCAATAAAAATAGCATATCTTTGTTTAAATACTTCTCCAAGTATCCACACTCAGTAACAAATGAGGCAAAATCATTGTCAAACCATGACACAAAAGCAGCATCAAAATTAAAGGAATGCTTGTAATCATTATGAAATTTTCTTGCAATAAAGACCTTTTCTTCAACCATACATCTGAACATAACTGAACACAGCAATTCTATGAAAACCAATAATAAAAAGCTGATAAGACCACCCATTTCAGCTCTAGCTGAAAGCCAACGAGTTATCTGCGATACACATTATTAACGTTACTACTCTTATTTATATTTAAACCAGCTTTCAACATATCAGTCTAGAGAATTTTGTTCCACTTTTTATATTTTCAAGGGGAAGAAAAATAATTATATCAATATACTATTTTTATTTAGTTTTTTAATATGGGATAATCACAAATAGATTATAGAATACAGTATTAAAGCAAATATATATATATATATTAAAATCTAGAGGAATCGTGCACCCTTAACATCTGTGGTCCTATATTCTTGTTCATAAAGTATGGTAATTCTCTTTACTGCACTGAGATTTTCCTCTTTTTAGACAAATTTCAATCTATCTTAATTTCTGAAAGATTTAAGTGTTTTGTTTATCAAAATCATCACTACTAAAATAGCTTAGTTTTTTAAAAAATATATATATAATATGCTGAATATTATGGTGTATAATGCGCACTTATAATTTCTAACTACATTATTTCATTTTTAGGTATAATCGCTGCATAACGTACACCCTTTTTTTATGAAGAAACATGAAACATACATATGCGATGTTTATTTTTTCAAGTTATTCATTCAAAAAATTTTCCCAGGTTTTCAAACAATGAGTACACTGAACTGACAAGCTTTAAGGGGAATAATATATGAGCGATTGATGTGAAAGCCACAAAATCGGTTTACGTAAACAATAGGTCACAAAATATATCACCTTCCCATAGTGCTTTCTTCTCACTTAGTGGACAGTACAAAAATTAATACCCATGGTTATTTTTAAAAGAAAGTGCTGCAATGTAATTTCCCAAATGGTATTTTCATTCATATTCAAGGGAAAGGATGGATGAATGAGAATGGTACAAAACTGTGGGTAAGAAATGTTTGGCAAAAGTGTCTTAAAGAATCCAGAAGGTCTTTTAGTTTGGGACATGTTCAAGTCCCATCTAACAAATAATACGAAGAAATTATTGAAAGAGTGTAATACAGACATGGCTGTTATTTCAGCCAATTAGTTTAGCCTCTAGTTGTGTGTATTAATAAAACATTCAAAGAAAATTTAAAATGACAGTGAAATAAGTGGGCTTAGAAGGTGAAAAAATGTTTACAGAAGCAAATGCATCATGCCAGTCTACAAGTAGTGCGAGTGGATAATAAAAGCATAGAATGAAATTAAACTCGATTTAATTCAAAAGTCATTTAAAAATGTATTTCTAATAATCTAGATGGAATAGAAGATGATTATTTACTTACAAACCATTACTAACAGTGATGTGAATATGATGAACTTTTCATGTTACCCCATAATGAAAATTTTCTAGGTCAAAAGCTATGTCATTTCTTTTAAACAAACAGCACTCGGGTACGTGTACAAATAAAATTTTTGTATGCTCATCTTTTCCTTATTTTAAAATCCATTATTTTTATTTGGCATATAATGCACACCTGCAAATTTCAATCTTAATTTTTGTATTAAAAGTGAGCATTATACACCACAATAAATGGTAAATTTTAAGATTATAGGACTTTATATGAACACATTTCTACAGTCAAAAGTCTTTAATCCGGACCTCAAAGCTACAAACATTCTGCGCATGTGTCAACGCATAATGAGTTAACACATGCACATAGTACCTTTACGCATGTGCGTTTAATGTATAACACGGACGGTATAAGCTAAAATTATCTAATTATCTATTTCAGTTAATGTTGTAGATTGCGTTGTTCTTTAATCTTCTAATTGGATCCGGCTTATTATTTTTTGCAGACTAATAGAGCAATTTTATAAAAGTAAACTTGAACTTTTGATTATGTCAAAAAGAATTTCCGATTCTGGAGCTACCAAAGGATCTACAAAAGTGAAAGCATGTTTCGATGTCCATCAAACAAAAAATGGATAAAGGCATATCTTTTGATTCTCTAACCATTCCGAAATATGTTTATCAATTTCACGCTGCTTTGCGGTGGAGGGGGGTGGGGGCGCAATGAACTGGAAGTTGATCTGTCAGCACTATCCTTATCTTCAGGGCAGATGTTTTTATATTATTCAGCTTATAATTCATTGCTAAATGTAGTATTCCGTCTTTGATATGATTTAAATCAAATTCCTCATCATTATAAAAATCACGAGTACACATCAAATAGTTTTCTGGTTGCAATTTTCTAATTTCGACCATTCGTAATGTATGCTTTATGCATGTGTGCGTTGAAAGAAATGTTTAATAAAGTAAACAAATAAATATTAAGCCTTTTTTTTAAAAAAAAAATTTTGATACCCTTTAGATCATAATTGCTCTTTATTTCATAAATTACGGTTTCATATTTTTAATTTTATAATTTCTGCATGCCATCTTCCCAGATTTAAACTGATGATCTATTATCCAGAAAAAACCGATAATCCAGAATCGCCGAAGTCCCGACGAGTCCAAATTAAAGACTTTTGACTGTATATGCTTTTACACTTTGTATATAATCATAAACTTGCATTTAGCACTTGTTTTTCCCATTTTTAAATCGGAACACTTCCCATATTATATCTGTCTTTTATTCACATTACAATGTAAAAAATAAATACAAGAAAACTTCCAAAGGAATTATTCTGAGAATGAAGTAAAAATTACGAAGAACAAATCTGCACAGGTGCTGAAACAGGAAACTAAATTATTAGGGTTATTGGAGGAGTTAAAGCAAAAAGAATCAGCATAATATTCATAAATCTGCAGGATTAGTTTCCAAGGTTTAAGTATTATAGTCTTCTTCTTCAGCTTCAGAAGTGCAAATGAAGGATGCAGAAGAGTCATTCACACTTCTGCAGCTAAGAAGGTTCTACATTTAAACCTTCGAAACAAGTCCTGAAAATTTATGAATATTATGCTGATTCTTGTTGCTTTGACTCATCAATAAACTGTTATTCTGTATGTTATTTTATGTCAAATATTCGGGTTGATTGGTCAGTATATTTAGTGGTACATAATCAAAATATTTATACTGTGTCAAACACACATTATATCAATTTTATTTAGTTAAAAACCATATAATTATAAAACCAATACTAAACTCAACACATAGCCTTGTGTCACACACTTTCATCTCATTATTTAAAAGTATTTGTCAATACACAGCCAATTTTGACTTTAAAAATCCTTACCTTAAAGAAGTTGAGAATGAAATTTACTTATGCATGTTTCCAAAAGTAGTAAGTTATCCATGATTATCTTTCCTTTAAAGAAACCGCTCTGATAAGGTGAGATTATATGATTTTCCAAGAAACAAACTAGGCAACGTTTTACCTTTATTTTAACAGCTTGCATAAACGACTCATAAGTGCAATGGAGAGATAATTCAAGAGATTTTTCAGGTCTTTTCCTGGTTTAGCTATGGAAATGACAATAATTATCTTCCTTGCATTGGGGAAGGTATACTCCTTACAAACTCGATTGTATAAAGTGAAAAGGGTGTGAATTTAAATAATAATCCTTTCATTTTAGTTAAACATTTTGCAGCCATAAACAACTCAACACATTAACCTTGCCCAATCTCGAAAATTTACTTATTTTAAATTGTTGCAGTAAAAAGAGAGCACTGCAACAGCAATCTAGTTAGGCCAAGTAGTGGAAGCAAAGTGTGTTGTATTCAAGACAAAACCTTATTTCAGCTAGTTAATTTCAGTTTTGATACATTTGTGGATATAAATGACAAGGTCCCATCTTTTAAAAAATCTGGGAATACAGTTAATTTATCTTTTTCAGAAATATTTTTTATAACACACCGTGTTCCAAAAAACATTTGTCAACAGATACGTAAAGTATCCAGAAAGTAAGCTTCCCTATTAAAAAAAACACACTTTCAGGAACATATTTAGTGGCAACAAGTACAGCAATGTTTTGACTATTTTTCAACATAACCACCACCAGAACCAAGGCACTTGTTGTATCGTGGTATCAACTTTTGTATCCCTCTGTCGTAGAACTCTGCCGCCTGTGAATGGAACGAGCATGTGACAGACGTCTTCAGCACTTCGTTGTTGCCAAAACGCTCAATGGAGGACAGGAATTTCTTTACAGCCAAATTCCGTCAGAACAGCTGCTCTGCGTCGAGCTGTATGTGGACGAGCATTGTCATGGAGGAGCACAACATCTACAGTAAGCATTCCACGCCTTTTCTTTTGAATGGCTCATCACATTTTCCACAGTGTTTCACAGTAACGGTCAGCATTGTTTCAGCACGTGGAAGGAACTCAATGAGCAGAATGCCCTTTCTGTCCCAGAACACCGTGTACATCACTCTCCGTACCGACAGCCTCTGCTTGAATTTTGACCTGACTGGAGAACCACTATGCCACCAATGCATTGACTGCTGCTTGGTTTCAAATATCGGGTTAGCCATTTTGGCACGTTTATTGCCCATTGAAAAACTATCGCCAAGCAGTGGGCTAAACCGTATTTCAACCTTGGAAATATTTTATCACAAAAAAGTATCAACAGATTGTGGCAGTTTATTGGCAAGTGCTGGGTAGAATTTCATCTTACTGCTTTCTCAACATTGAAAAAGACACAAAAAGGTGCAATTCTAACATCAGTGATATGAATACCATACACCATATATGCCATGACTGATAATTGAAAATGTTCAGCATTTATGCTGTCCCATGCTTTTAAATTTGAATAACTAAATTTGGTCATATAATTCTAGAGTTGGTCATATTATTCTAGAGTATTTGAGCTGCAAACTAAAACTGCTTATGCTCAACTGATTTTAATATAAAAAGTCACTGTCATTTTTATATATAATGTTACATTAACATCCCTAAAACTTATTCTTCAAATATTAATAGTTTTCATACTTAATCTTCCCTATAAAATGCAGTGCAAGTTATTAGATTAATCTGGTGCAGTTTATGATTCACTGACATCAAATGCTCAAAAACTTGTGGTCTGGAAAAGCAACTTTAATCATACTCTGGAAATTTTCTATCTCTCAGTATACTTAAATTTTTTTTATGGTCTTTGATCTAAATAATATCCTAATGAATGAAAGGTTATGAATACTAACAGTAAACTACGTAGTTATACAAATCAAGTAAATAAATACAAACACAGCTGTTAGTCTGTAGCTTGGAGGGGGGGGTTAAGAAGCTACATATTTTGAGAATTCTCTGAAAATTATCATACGCAAGTTTGATTATAAAAATTATTTTCAGATTATATAATTGGCTCATTTGGATTGCTGCAAAGCATATGCGGGCTACTGCCTAGACCATATAATTAATATGTAACATAGGAACTCGAGAATAATGATGACATAAATAAGTAATTTCAAAAATTAAGCTATATATAAAACTGATTACCTTGGAAGCATTTCTTCTAGCTTGTTCTTTCATTAAAAGTGCTTTTGCTCGTTCTGAATAAATGAAAAATGTATTAAGAGTTATAAATGCTGAATTGGGTCAAAATAATATTTAATAAAATACTGAAAATGCCTGCTTGATGAAATATTAATAAAACCCTCAACCATCCCCAGAGATTTGCTGCAGGCAGTCATAAATACAGTACAAAGTCCGAGGTATGGAATCGTCGGGACTTCGGCATTTCTGGATTTTGGATTCTTCCTGATATTAGATCATTAGTATAAATCTAGTAAGATGGTATGTAGAAATTATAAAATTAAAAATATGAATTCGTGATTTATGACATAACGAAGCATTTATGATTTAAAGGCAAAGTTTAATTGTTTAAATTTTGGAAAGGGCATGTGTCAAGAAATTCAACTAACTTGTCAATAATTTGTTTTTTTGTTTTTTTTTTTTTTTTTTGTTTGTTTTCAATAACCTATCTGTCACTTTCTTCACAATCAGTAGTGATATTTCCTGGATCTAGAACCATACTACAGATTTCGCCATTCATTAACTGATTGGATATAATACATTCGCGGGTGCCCCTTGGTGTAAATTGATGATTTTTGGCAGTACATGGATACCAAGTTTGTGCAATTTTTTTTACTAGTTATTTTGGCTTTGTGTAGTGGCAATTTTTGCACCAAAAATTGATGTTACACAGAGACAAAATAACAAGTCAAAGAATTGCAAAAACTCAGTATCCATGTACACATCAACCTATTTTCACTTGAAGAAACATCAGAGAACTGCACAAACCTGGCATTGTGCACTCCCTAGACTTTGCCCATGTACACATCGATCTATTTTCACTTCAAAAATCAAAGGAGCAGCCAACAAAAAATATATAATTTCTATAAACAACATTTTAAATCAAATAATCAAATGATATAAAAAAGGAAATTCATCTTAGCACTACACAAAGGAAATATCCACTAACCTTACACATTTCTTAACAGCATCCTAAAACTTCCTAAAGTTATCTGAACTATAATCTGTATACTGGCGCCGCCACATAAATTCACAAAGAGTTAAAAAATATCCTCTGTAGTGCCGGGATCCTCCGACACTCGACCATACGTGTTTCCTACCAACAAACAGGAAACTTATAATGGCTACTAAGTAAACCTTCATTAACACACCAGTCCATTAATGCACTTTTCCCCTTTGTTCCAAATCGTACAGAAACTTTAAATTAATCTTACCACATTCAGCCATTTTACCGTCTAAACCACAAAACAGCAACATACTTCCTAACCAACACACACCACAAGCCCTTACAAATCTTTTCCCATTATTCAAATTTACCACAATTGCACAACCAATTATGTCATAATAGGGTTTCCATAACATTCAACTACTTAGGTTACCATAAATAAAACAACAACTTCATGATAATACAAAAGGCACCCTTAAATTTAACCATTGATTAACAATTAGGGCATTGCTATCTCAATGAAAAACTCCAGTTTTATCATCTTCAATTACTACCGTTTGTTCACGGTCCTTTAGAAAATTCATTAATTGGAAAATTTCACCTTCGGTTGGAGATACCCAAAATCCTTCAAATTCACAGCTATCATCTTTATCATCCTCACCATGAAATATGGTAGCTGGCCGTAAAATTATGCCAGACACTTTTTAAAGTATCTTGAGACATATCTTCCCATGATCTTGCAATGCTCCATACAGCATATTTTACACTAAAAGTATTTCAAAAATTCTTGATTAGTCTTGCCATTATTCAAGAAATTTAACATGGATTTTAAAAATGCCACTTTACAGTGTGCAGACTATTTTGATATCCATATGCTGAATGACAGATGTACAATTTGGAGGAAAGAATAAGACGGATACATTATCTTTCACTAAAACTTTAAGTGAAGTATCAGCCAAACAGTTCAATCTACAATTAGGACAATTGTTGCGTCATCAGGTAAACCAATTGAATTCAAATGTTGCTGAGCCTCGGGTATGAAATTATTTTCAAACGAATCATTCATTAATGCTTGTGCCATCCATGTTCTTTCATTTGCACGATACATAACAGAGAAAATCTTTGCTCATTTAAAATGCTCGATGTCATGTATTTTTTCCCAATTATGAAAAGTTTACACTTGACTTACTTGCATCATTTGTGTATGCTAAAATTGTTAGTCTCGCTTCTGAATCGTTGACAGTAAATAGAGCCTTTTCTGTAGAGGTTACCAAGGTACTTTCTGATTTGATTCAGCTTACATATTGTCAGAAAAGATTAGTTTTATCAGCATTGTAAATTAGTTCTAGAGATAACTTTTATCTCTAGAACAAATTTACAATGCTGATAAAACTATTAACGAGTTCAATGATAATACAAGTTCAATGATAATACGAGTTCAATGATAATACACTATTAACGAGTTCAATGAATTTATCTGCAATTTTTCACCTGAAATTTTTAATTGCCTTATACCATGGCAGTTTTTAAAATCAGTTAACCAACTTGTCGAATATATGCACCCAATTTTTAATTTCATTTCTTCATGAAATATTTTGGCTTGAGTCATTAGCATTGATCCTGTCAATGGCATGCCCTCATTGCAACACTTCTGACCCAATCAGTCATCACTGTCATGATAGTCACTTTTAGCATAACGAATATTTTTTCTATTATTCATCGCAAGTGGGATGTTGAAATGCACAAACAATTCAAAAAGTTACTTTTCCTGTTTTCTTACTTTCTTATGTCATGTTATTTCCTCCTCAACATTGACTTTCCAATGGCCTACTCTCATAATTTTGAGACAGAGTATATCTTTATCCATTTTTTACAGCACTTTTTTGCATTTCCTCCCCCTTTTTTTAATAGACATCGTAACAAACTTTCGCTTAGTAGATCATGTTGCAGCTCCAGAATTAAAAACTGTTTTCTACAAAATCGAAAGTTCAAACTTTAATTTTCATGAAATTGCTGTAATATTAACAGCCTGCAAAAAATAATAAGCTGGATCAAATCAGAAAGTTAATGAACAGCATAATCAGCTATATCAACTGAAATACCTTGGAATCACAAAAGTGTAATTTTAGCCCAGCTTAAAAGCATCAGCTATACATTACTGGGCATGGTATCATGAGATTTTATTGTGTACCAAAACAATCAAGCGTCAGTTGTATTATTCTAGTTATTTATTATACTAACATATATTTCTTGCACATGCTTAAGGCTTATCCGAGTCCTGAATAAATAAATTTCCACATATACTCTAACCATTAAATAACCATGTAACTCTAACCATATCTCATAACCACATAACTCTAACTATATACTCTAAGGCTTATGAAGGGCTGGTGCTAGGTATCTTATTGCCTGATGCAATCTCTGTGGGTCCTAAATTTTTCTACCAAGAACCTCCCCAAGTTCTAAATTTTTGCCAAACCTAAATTTTGGGTCCCAGTACTTTTCAACTATATTCTAAAAATTTTGACATCCCTTAATTTGGTTGCTCACTGCTTCTCTAAATTCTAAAAATTTTGTCTTCTCTAAATTTGTCGCCTGGTGCATATGAACTCTGGTGGCAGTTCTGAGTTTATGTGAATAACAAATCAGTTTTTCTCAATTCAAAAAGCCCTAAATGTAACCTTTTGGTCTATGAGTACCATTAACCAAATCTATTTTTAACATGGAAAGAAATTTTCCTTAACTTTTTCTTCGTCAACATTTCTTAGCACATTTAACTTAAATCTGTAATCATCACCAAGTGTAACGTCAATATAAAAGGTTACCATGCACTTTGTTATTCATTTAACATTAAAAAAAAAAAAATGTTTGGCATCGCTGCATGAGTCGTTACTCAAGTTGTCATGCGTTGATAATCATTCAGTGATAAAAGCAAAATATAATAATGCTTTGCCAGGTTGGTGCCAGGGATATAAAATATAAGTAAGTGTAAAATTGATGATGTTTCTATACAGATTATTTCAGTTTCAGATGTATGCCAAGCAAACATGCACCAGATTATTTATCTCACAAATTTATGCTAAAATAACTGTTTCTTCAATAATGAGGTATTTTATTTAGTGCTGAAGTGAAATTAAGAATCTGGACTCTCCACATGCTTTATGGAGGGGAAAAATTCAAATGTGCATGCAAAAATGTTGTTGGTGGCTTTGAGGTCGGGATTTTAGATCATTCCGGATCTCGGACTTTGTACTGTATATGAACTAGGCAGGATCAACATACATATTCATTAAATTTATGATATAAAAACCAATTTACATTTATCAAGTAGACCATAAAGTAAACTTAATTTGTTTTTATATAACACAAATATGACAGATCTTTACTACATGCATTGCCGTTCTTGTACCACTGAAAAATATTTTGACTAATATTTTTGTTTACATTTTTTTCTAACTGCAGCTTCTGAGTAATATTGCATGAGCTTCAAGCAGATGTAATTGTTTTCTTTACGCTATAGGATTTCTTTTTTATTCATTATATATTCATATTATTATCTATGTTTTGTACAGTTTATGTTTTAGAGAATGGCAATATACTATCTTCTTTTTTTTTAGAGAGTTAGTGTAACTTTGTTTTTTTCTCATTTTAGAGTGTGAATAAAAGAACTATTTAATTATTGTAGAGTCATAAATAACTAAAGAGATATAGATAGTTATTTCCAAGTAATAAATAGTTCTTGAGGTAACAAATTTAGTGAGAATTTTTTAACATTTGGCATCCGCTGGAAGGACTGTTACCTGCAAGTAGAATTCTTTCGTTTATTTATAATGGATGTTTTGAAGTGCAAATGATCTCAATTTAGGAGATTGTTTACAAGAGCTTTAAATGATTTTGAGAATGAAAATGATTTATCTTTAACCTTTTCATGTGGGCTCTAAAAACAGTTGTGTACCTTCACTGGGGGCTCTTGGCTCAGCAGTTATGCAAAGTGGGAAAAATTATCGAATTGAGTCTTGACGACTATGTGATTAGTGCTCTTTTGTTGGGCAGGCAGGGAAACTGTCATGATTTCCTTTCAATCTAGTTCTATTGCCCTAGGCATTAGAATGCGGGATGCACTAATCGCTTTCACACTGCAGGTAAGATGAATGCAATTTTACCAAGGGAAAAAAAAATATTATTTTATCTTCTCCATATGAAATGTATGCTACAACTATAAAATTTTGTTCTAAAAAGTGTTCCATTTTATGACTAAAATAGTTTTTTTAGACTTGCACGTAGATTATGTACTAAAAAATAAGCGAAGAAATCGGAGTTAAATACATTCACTTGTCATCGTACTGAAAATTCATCGAGTTAAAATATTCAAACATTTCCTGCAAACAATATATACATTTTTATTTTTAATAACATTATTATTCTGATGTTGAAGATCAAATTAAATAGAGTTTATTTACTACAAAGAAACTAAAAACTTTACTAAAAAGCATTTCCGGATTCCAAAATGAGTGTTATTACTTTTACACCTCTGGTATATTCATTTCTGAAGAAATAGAAATTGGTCACTGCGTTTGTACTGCACTAAAAATTTAGAATGCATGAACCAAGAAATTTTTTATTTTTCTTCCATGTGGCGTAGCAAATAGTGATCCCAGAGTTAATCTGCCTTTACATCAGGCATATAAGATGTTTAATTTTTTTTAACCACTTCATAGTTTTTAGTTCAAGAAAGAAATGCAGTTGCAAACACTGCAGCTTTAGGAAAAAAAAAAAAAAAATCCATGTTGAGTTTTAATGTATTCAGTAACAAAAATTTAGTTTTATCACTTAGCGATATAAGATATTACTTTGTTTGATAGCTGTTCGATAATTTATATTACTATATTTTTTCTTTGAATGCAGAATTGCATATACATGAAGTCATTGATATTTCAGAAAGTAAACATCTTTGTCGAATAGCAAAATACTTGTTCAGTTTTTTATGATCTACATTTTCAGAATACTAAAGTCACCTTTGAGGTATCAAACTGTTATGCGAAATTTTCAGATCTCAAGCTATTTACACTTGCTTTCTTTGGGAGTAATGAAGCTGGGAATGAAAATTCGTACTCAGTTGAAGAATATTAATGAAGATCCGCACTGAGGATTAAATTCAGGGAACTAAAAAGTGGTACACATCTGAATTCCTGTATACATGCTTAGTATTTCAATATCTAAATTTGATTCCCTCCAAAACACAATTCTCATATAAAATTAATTACTTTCTTAACATTACTAGCAACTGAGTGGTTAAGGCTGCTGAATGCTGTTAGTTCGACGTCAGTCGATTGAGCTGGCCACATGATCGGTTTTCGTTGCTTCCCCCATGTGAAACTGAATACAAGCCAATTTCCTCTAAAAGATCTCCACGAAGGCATCTTTTTTTTTTTAGGTAGGCAGCCTTCGTGTGCTTTTTCATATTCAATTAACCTAAACGGTGTCTAATTTTTGAACTAATTGATAGATATAACATTATAGACGCAAACATATAACAACGGATAAATTAATAAGTTTTGAAAATGTTCTACAATAATTGCTTTAGTAAAAATTTGTATTTCATTTGTCACACAATTAAAATTCATTTTGTTATCAAAATTATTCATAAAAGGAAACGCACATAAGTTTAGCTTTCTTATTTCGAATATATTTTAATTTTTATTTGTCGGATTAAAGAAAGAGTTATCTACCTAAGCGAAAGGGGCTATCGTGGAGCGCCTTCAAAGGAAATTGGCTGACATACCCTAATTATATGAGAGAACAAAAAAAAGTTCATGCAGTCAATCCATTCATCAGAATTTGAATCCAGGTTAAATTATCCAGGTTAGTTAAAGAAATATTATCCGCTCGGCCGCTAGTTTTCATTTAGAACATAACAAACCAAAATTTCACTCAAGTAAGCAGTAGTTGTGGAATGTATGTCATTTAGAAATAACATTAAAATTAATTTTCATCACTTGAAACTTTTATATTTATTTACACTGCCTTAACATGCACATTAAAAAATGGAATAAAGTGGTAAAAACACTTATGAAAAGATTGAAACAAAGACAATTTCGAATTTGAATTGAAACCAAATTAAAAAAAATTTAATCAGAAATAACTGAAAAAATATGCATTTTTAACTACATTCAAGCTTTAAAATAATTTCCGAAGAATTTTAACAGTTGAATTTCCAAAAATAAAATTTCTTTGATATTTGAACTCCGTATTTGCACAGGAAAGCCGTATTTGCACAGGAAAAAACCTGAAAATGCAAATGCGTGTGAATCGAAGTAACAAATTATTCTTTTTATTTTCTCCTCTCAAGAAAATATTTCCTAGAAGATACCAAATTTGCCAACAAAACATGCGAATTCAAAACATGGAGAATTTTCCCCAATCCATTAGCGGAATCCCACAAAAGAACGCACTCTACGAGGTGTCATGAAATAGTCATCAAGCCTCAAGCGCTAGAATTTCTACCCCTGCCACCAAGCACAAACTGTCCGGAGCCCCCAGTTGTTGTATACTTACTTCGGGACACATATGTCCCAGCCCCCAAGAAAAGGTTAAGCGAAAAAATTATGAAACTTAAATTAGTTGAGGACAAAGCGAAACCTATGATTGAAATAGAACAGACTTATACAGAAGAACTGATTAAAATTGATAAAGATGAAACTGTGATAAATAATGAGTTTGATGAGTCGAAATGCTACATTGATAAGTGGAGAATGGTAGAAAGCAAATTAGTTTCACTTCTAGCTGAAAAGGAAAATGGTTCTGTTGTTAATGAAAACTTAACTCAAAATGCTACTATACGTTATCCTAAGCTTAAACTCCCGATTTTTGATGGGAATATTAAAAGCTGGTTAGGATTTTGAGGCCAGTTTAAAAAGGTCAATAATGATCCCAATTTAGATGATCATGATAAATTTGCATATTTATTGCAGTCTATGGAAAAAGGGTCATCTGCTGAAGAGTTAATCAAAAGCTCTCCGCGCCCGGTGGCAAGTTATACAGTCAAAAGTCATTAATCCGGACTCGTCGGGACTTCAGGACTTCGGCGATTCCGGATTATAGATCATCAGTTTAAATCTGGTAAAATGGCATGAAGAAATTATAAAATTAAAAATATGAAACCGTAATTTACGAAATAAAGAACAACTATGATCTAAAGTGTATCAAAATTTACAAAAAAAAAAAAAAAAAAAGAGCTTAATATTTATTTGTTTACTTTATTAAACATTTCTTTCAACGTAACTTGTTTAAGTTGCTTCGTTTTTTATGTGATAATACATTCTCTTTAATTCTATAAACATACAAAATTTCTTGTTCAGTTACAAAGTTCCGCTGTTCAAGTCCTATCATTGCTGTGTCGAGAATACCGACTAATTTGTCAATCGAAATTTTTTCGTTTTCAATAACCTCTGTCACTTTCTTCGCTATCGGAAGCGAATTATAGTGACGAGGCATTTGATTTAAATCATATCAAAGACGGAGTATATCGAAATGAAATACTACATTTAGTAAGCAATTATAAGCCAAATAAAATAAAAACATCTGCCCTGAAGATAAGGATACTGCTGACAGATCAACTTCCAATTCATTGCGCACAAACAAAGTTTAGATAAACAAACGTCAAAGTTTACATAAACAAAGGATATGCCTTTATCCATTTTTTGCAGCAATTCCACTTTTTGTTTAATGGACTCCGAAACGTACTTTCGCTTTGTAGATCCGTTACATATTAGTAAATATAAATCAGAAATTCTATTTGACGTAATCGAAAGTTCAAGCTTACTTTTATAAAATTGCTCTAACAGTCTGCAAAAAATAATAAGCCGGATCCAATTCGAAGATTAAGGAACAATGCAATCTGCAACATTAACTGAAATAGATAATTAGAGCTTTATTATATACAGTCCGTTGTACATTAAACGCGCATTCGTAAACGTATTTTGCGAATGCGCAAATTCGCAGCCATAAAGGTCTTACGCACATGCGTCAACACGACGCATGTGCAGAACGTTTGTAGCTTTGAGGTCCGGATTATAGATCATTCCAGATTATGGGTGTCCGAATTAATGACTTTTGTAAAGCTTTACAATAACTGCAATCGCATTTTGGGAAAGAAGACCTTCTTACAGAAGTATATGTTAGAGATCTACTTTCGTTAGTATTATTAAAAAACTCTCAGCAGAAATTTTCATTATGAAAACTCTATGATAACTTAGAGCATTAGAAGTTCTGGGTGTTGCTAGAGATAAATATGCGGCGATGTTATATCCTCTAGTCGAATCGTCAGTGCCGGATGATACATTAAGAGCATGGTAAAGATTCCAAGTTATTAATCGCAGTCAGAGAGAATCTGAAAGTAGTGAGCAAAAAGAGAAAAATGCGTCATCACATCGCATGGATTTAGACGGTTTGCTTTCATTTTTGCTCGATGAAATTGAAGGTGAAGAGAGAGTATCTATAGCTACTCAATGCTTTACTAAATATCAGACTCCTAAGCCTGGGAATGCTAAAACTTTGAAAACAACAAGCAAAAAATTCACTAGAAGTTGTAAATTAAAAAAAGGAGACATTATCTTAATTGGAAGTGATGACAAAAGGAGATTAAATTGGCCTCTTGGTAAAATCATACAATTATTTCCAGGTACCGACAGCGGAAGTCGATGAGCCAGAATTAAAGTGCAAAATGGAGAAGTCATAAGAGCTGTGCAAAATCTTTATCCTTTGGAATTATCGACTGCTGAGGAACTTCGATCGAAATTCAGCGTAAGTCAACGATGTGAAAATATTTCGGTAGAGCGAACTCCAATTGATGATGTACCTGTAGAAACAAATAGAATAATCCACACCCATTTAAAATTGCCCACGATAACCAAATCAGGAAGGACAATTAGAGTTCCTCATCGATTGGACTTATGAGAACAATGTTTCATTTTGGTTGATCTTTACATTATGGTAACTTGGAGATTTTTTGGCGAAAATTTGGCAACCAACTCTCCTACAGCAACCCTCTATTTTTTTTTTTCCCGCCGCCATTTTGTCTTCACGAAGTAAAGACATGTTTCTTTTCTTTTTATCTACTGAACACTTCTTCCAACAATGTACTAGCCGAATTACACTTATGCTAGAAATTTTATCAAACAAAACTGCTTAATCATGACAAATATTCACTGCAAAATTGGAAAAAAGTGCACAATACCATACTCCTTACGCGTTTTTCAAAATAACACATACACATAAACCATGTACACGCCGACTTATTTTTACTTAAAAAAACATCCCAGAATTGCACAAAAATGGCATTGTGCACTTTTTGGCACACTTTTTTCTCATAAATTAGAAAAATTTCACGAAAATACATGACAATTTTCTCAATCTTTAAACCCGGTAAAAAGAACATATATGAAATTACCTAATAATGAAAAAGTATATACCCTTTCCAAATATGAACATTTCCACATATAAAATAAATAAAATATCCAAAAACTTTTACCTCTAAATCATCTATTATATTATAAACGTCACCAACGAATTCATACCGCAACCATTACAAATACTTAGTGTCAGATATTTAAATTATTTCCATGCACGTTTACTTCAACTAAAACGTATACCAAATTCCTACAAACATAAAATTCACAAAATAACTATCATTTCATTAAAATATAATTAAATTCAAAAACACTACTTAAAATATAAATGAGCACATACATTAAATTAATAAAAATTACCTTACAATCCTAATTACTTTAAACTAAATCTTTGCTAATAACAATTTTCCCAATAATAACAATTTTCCCAATAATACCAAATTCCTTTCCACCTTACATTTAGAACAATGCATAAAAATAATATCCTCAAATAATTAAAAATACTAACTTATCTAATCTTCTTCAGAATCTTGATTACGTGTCCAATAAACTTTTCTTCTTTCTGTTTCAGAATCTTTAAAATCATACTTATATTTCACAGCAAGGTACCAGGTAAAATAAATAACTTAATAAAACATCGTTATTTCTATCTCCCACAACCTTAAACAAACATTTATTACTACCCTTTTCAATACCACTAAATACCCATTTCGAATTCACTTTAGTTACGGCCATGGGATCCAAAAATTAACCAACACTGTTTCACACAACACAGAATAAAGCCAAATACAAAATTTCCAGATTTTTTCCCGATTTCGCCCCTTTTCCGTTTAAAGAACCGTAATTCGTCCATTAATATCACATGACATATCCCATGATCTCTCATTTCCCTCACACAAAATAATGCGTAATCGGAACTGAGTACTGCTCACATTATTACCAAAGTCCCAGGTAGTAACCTTTATCGCCTCCAAAATGTCGCCAAACTACCAGTTACCATATTGTAAAGATCAACCTTAATTTTTTATTATTTTGCAATATTCAATCCCGAATTTATTATTGCAAGGTGGGAGGATGAACAATATTTTGACTCTTAATATTTTTGTTTACATTTTTTTCTAACTGCAGCTTCTGAGTAATATTGCACGAGCTTCAAGCAGATGTAATAATTTTCTTTACGCTATAGGGTTTCTTTTTTATTCATATTATTATCTATGTTTTGTACAGCTTATGTTTCAGAGAATGGCAATATATACTATCTTCTTTTTAAAGAGTTAGTGTAACTTTGTTTTTTTCTCATTTTAGAGTGTGAATAAAAGAACTATTTAATTATTGTAGAGTCATAAATAACTAAAGAGATATAGATAAAGATAGTTATTTCTGAGTAATAAATAGTTTTTAAGGTAACATATTTGGTGAGAATTTTTGAATCACCACCTTATAGCATATTATCATACACACATTTTGAAATTTGAATCTGTATTTTTATTTTTTTCTACAGCACCAATATATAATACATATAACTGAATCGGGGAGAAAAACGATTTTCTTTTTGTGTTCAAAAATAAAATAAGTTGTATCGCTCATAATAGTTATTAAAAAATATTTCTTATTGTTAAAATGTAATTTTATTTTGAAATTGTACAATTCTACTACTATTTATATTTAACAAAATTTTTATTTTCTTATTTATTACACTAACTAAAGGCATTACCAAACATATTTATTTTTTTTCCCTCTCTGTTGAATGTTAAATATTCAATAACTGAATCTCCAGTATTTGCTGATTACTATAAAGCACTATTACATAAAATGTATTTTACCTTTGCACAAATAAAATAATCATATGCTAGTTTTTGAGTTTCATGGCCTGAATGCACCCTTTCACTCTGTTTCTACTTATCACTTAAGATAGTAAGAGATAAGTGATAAAGTTACCTGCTTCAGGGGACTGTCATTGATGAGGATGGCAGGCTGCAGCACTGTTCATCATACGACATTTTGCCTACCTTGAGAAAAATTCAAACACCAACAATCTGCTTGAGCATCACATCTGGTCCATACAGTTACCCAAAGTGATGATGGATTTCAACTCAAGCAACCTTCAAACACTTTATCACACACATTTTTTGCCATTTTTTTCTTTTTTTCAGTATGATGAATTACACAATTTGACAATTACCAAATGAAGAAGAGGCTACAATAAGATTCCTTCAGGACAAAGGAATAATTCACAGCAATAAGCTACGTTCTGAGAATCATCCGATGAAGTTAACTTTTAACTCAAACTAAGCTCCTATATGTCGTTACGTATGGTTCTTGCCGTAGGAAAAAAAAGTACTGAATTTTGCTAACTTCAACTAGAAATCAACAACAATAGATTGGAATAGCTACTTCTTTCTTTCACAAAAAGAAAAACTTTGGACATGTTCTTCTGAAACAATGAGTATTCAGGGGTTTATGCCAGGAAGGCACAGAATGTTTTCTAGTTGCTGTTTCCGATTATTGTGCTACAACTTTGATGACAGTAATTCAGGAAAACATCATGGATGACAGCATTATATCTCCGAAAAGAGCTGGAAAGGATACAGAAAAGAGAAATTAAAAAATGCTGGGTATGAACATTTCACTGTGAATCACAGTTATAATTTTGTAGATTCCGAAACTGGATGTCATATTCAAACTGTGGGGTGATTGTGGGGTAGTGCTAAATGGAGAAATAAACATCAGCTAGGCAGTGCTCGCAATCATTTCAAACGATATTTGATAGAATTTATACGTCGTCGATTATATTCAAAAACAAACTTTTTCTGCAGTATTGAATATTTGTAATTTTATGCTACCTGTTTAGATTTAATTTCTTTTTTTTTTTTAAAATTTACATGTAGAATATTGTAGATTAAAAAATTAAAAAGAACAATTTACTTTCTTTAGGAATACATTTATATGTGAACAGCTTTTTTTTTTCACACTTGAAAATTAATAAGAAAAAAAACCAAACTGATAGATGAGCATTCACAATGAAGATAACTTTTAGTAATTTCTTTCCAAGGATACAAACTTTATCAGAATCAAAATGTAATCATGTGTCACATTACAGTAAGAAACAAAGAAGTTTATAATTATAACATATGTGTTTCGATTTACGTGTTAAAAAAGTTTAACAATTAAGAGAAAGAGATTAAATAGCTTTTTTATTGTTTTGTCACACTTCGTAATTTTTTTCCGAAAAAATAGCAAGTTTTTCATAATTTCTTAAATTTTAATTGAAATTAAAGTAAGTTTTATTATTGTTTATATACGTTTATATTTGCATAAACGATAAGTTATATAACATATAATTTATAAAATTAATAACCAAAATTTAAAATTTATTAAAAATATTATTATCTTGTTAACAAATTTTTCATTTTGTTAAAAAAAAAAAATTTCGACTCATGACCTGCTTTCGAACTGCACATTAAGCCCATAGGCAATTTGAGACCACTTATGTAAGCTGTACCAAGATTTCAATATTTTGAATATAATATCTCTAATCACCTGATATCTTAAATCTGCTAACAGTATAAGACCATACATTTTCTCCAAAATAATAATAAAAAAAAATTCAAAAATATTAAGAGGTTAATAAACACATCAAAAAATTGCAACAACGTTATTTTAATAACCTGATAATTAAAAGTCCTCAAGGACAAAGAAACAAGCTGTTGTTTACAATGTGAAAGAAACTTGCATGACTGATATATTCAAAGCACTAAGCAAACCACTTTCAGGCAAATAATTGAATAAGAGACA
Source organism: Stegodyphus dumicola (assembly GCF_044657685.1). Taxonomy (NCBI): domain Eukaryota; kingdom Metazoa; phylum Arthropoda; class Arachnida; order Araneae; family Eresidae; genus Stegodyphus; species Stegodyphus dumicola. The sequence goes on along the minus strand of NC_140771.1, from coordinate 157,573,659 downwards.
AACATTTTAGCTATTATGACTCCGAACAGAGGGGGTAACGGAAGGTGTGGGATGCAAATGCAAACCCCCAAATTTTTTTTTGTATAAAAAAATTTACAAAAACTAAAGGTGAGATTATTTTAATTATATATATATTATTATTTTGAGAATTTCCATACCGAAGGAAGTCTTTTTTATTCTCTTTTATTGGAAGATATCGCATATGCCTGCTTACACCTCTTATCATTAAACAGTGGATGCAGAGTTAGTGTAGAATAATCCGATTCGATAATATTAATCATTATTAAAGAATTGCATACTGATATATTTTGTCGCGGACTTCACCAACCTTAGTCTTTCGAGACGGCGTTTACTTAACGCCTGCAGAGTACCTTTTTTTCGTGAATTTCGCGCCGGCTTGGTTATTAAAATTGCAATAAATTGATGCACACTTATGCATGTATAACGTACGTAATTGTGTGTATACACACACGCACATACATAAATACACATGTGCATACATTACATACATTTCTAAATCCAATCCCGATAATAGAAAGACTTACTTTTCAAATGATAATGTTTCATTTTTTAAGACTATACATGCGTCTGAAATTTCAACAACTTAATATAGGTTCTTTTTATATATTAGGTGACACATAAACGTTCATGACGTTCTGATGCAACAAATGATGAATCTAACATCTCGGGCAAAAATAACATAACCTTGCACGTGTTTTTACAACGTACGTCAATTATTTTTTTACTGTATTAAAAGTGCCTCATTCATACAATCAATTGCATAATCATTATATATATCGGAATTAGCAGTATCATAATTACGTCACGGATAGTTCATATTTTATTGACAAAGTCAAATAACTTACTATCTCTTAAATTTTGTTTAAACTTTGGATCACTCCTCCTTTTCCTGTCGAAATAAATGCAGTAGCCAATGAACAATGTTCCACATACTCCTGCAGCAACATAAGCAGTTTTAGATAACATTTCTGAATTTAAAAGGTAAAAAAAGTTACATCCAAAATACAAACCACACCACGAATGATGAATAACTGGTCATACGAATCAAAAGGAGTAGAAGTGGATAATTTAACAAGCGCCTGGCCCCAGCCACCACCCCAAGCTCTTATTGGACACGACTTCTGATGTCATACAGTGACGAAAAGAATTCTCTGCAGCATTTTTGTGCGCCAAAAGCTTGAGCTCGAGATCATTTTAGCGCTGAAACAGGGGAAGCAATGGAATAATTTGCCATATTTGCGAAAAAATTACAAAAATAAAAAGCAGCTTCAGAAATATATTGTTAATGTACATAATATTAGAAAAAAGGTGCAATTCGATGTGCAGTCGATAACCGTTTAGCAGTATTTTGGTCATTAGACGAATATCGAAGTCATTTGACAATAAACACTTTTTATAAGATATAAAAGTTAAGAAACAAAACAATAATACATAAAAAAAAGAATGATAACTCCAATTGATAAAGTCAAATAAACGATATTATAAGTATTTTTCGATTTAAAAGTATCTTATCACTTTACCTTATTTTTAACCATAAATGAGGAGAAATTAATGCCTAGGATTTGAAAGTAAAAAATTAATCTGACTAACGAACAATTTTGATACCAAACAATCTCTATATAACAAGCAATAAATGAAAGGAAGATTATTTAATTATCAAACAGTTCATTTTTATAAAGAAAGAACTAAATTTTACATTTATATCACTTTTAAAAACACTTTTCTGTAAAATAAACCGCTAATTCATGAAAACTGCGGCAGACATTATTTACACAGTAAGAGTTAAGTGCTATTTCTTGACATTGCTGACGAAGCAAATCTTGTTAATGGTCTCCTTTTATATGAAATTATAAAATACATTTCTTAAATATCAGTATAGCGCTATGAATTGCATTGAATACAGATTGCTTAGCCAAACACTATTTACGCATTATAAAGTTTTATCTATTCCATTAACATGATTAAACAATTTATATAAAAAGTGCCGATATATTTTCTTATACTGTTAGGTTCGTTTTAATTGCAAATATTCTGTTACATTGCACAAATTCACATTAACACAGGAGAGAACCAAATCCAAAGTAGTTATAAGTTCCCCTTGACATAACTCAAACGAAACAGATAATGGAATCTTTTCAGCCTGACGTCATAAACGGCAACCAATAAGAACAGGGGTGGTGGCTGGGGCCAGGCGCTTGTGATAATTTACGCTACAATCCTTTTCGCTTCGATTTATTTTACAGAAGAGCATCCAGCTTGCAATACTATAAATCACAATATTAAATTGAATTTAATTTCTTATAATTTAAACACATCTAAGAAGAAACATGTTAAAAAGAACACTAAAAATAACATTTATGTAAACTGATTCAGTCTATAGCATATCACAAGTTAAAAAAGTTTTCTGTCAAATATAAGCACATTTTTATGCCCCTCAAATTGCCCATTATTGAGCAACTTTTCAGTTAAATATACTCAAATATTAAAGCATTAACGACGTATACATTAATACATATTGTTACGAATTTGGTATTTAAAAAGCTAATGTTAGTTCAATTACAAATTAAATGGTTTTATTTCTCGCGCAGTGCAGCGCGTGACGAATATTAAAAGAAAGCTAAGCCGTAATTATTACGTAATGTAAATAATTGTAAATAGTATAAGACCATGGTCCTTTTTGTTTTTAAATGTATATTTGATTTGATTTGTATTTAGTATTTGTTTTGTATTTAGTATTTGATAGCATTTGATTTAAGTTAGTTATTGCATTTATTGTTCATGTTGTTTGATATTGTGATGTAATGTTTATGCCTCAGTTGCATTTATGCCACAGTTGTAAGTTTAGCTTCCTGTCCAGGGATTGTACTGCCCGGGACGTGCAGTCCTTGGGAAGGGGGCAGTGTTACGAATTTGGTATTTAAAAAGCTAATGTTAGTTCAATTACAAATTAAATGGTTTTATTTCTCGCGCAGTGCAGCGCGTGACGAATATTAAAAGAAAGCTAAGCCGGAAAATTGAAAATACAAGAGCGCGTGCATTAAATAAATAAATATCTCTTTTTGATTTCGAGAAAGTACTGGAAAATTCTAGCGCGTGATTTTAAAATCTTATAAAAGGAGGAAAACATCTCAGTTTGTGGTAGTTGCTTAGTTTGTTGTTGTTTAGAAAACTGCTCTTGTTGATTGTAGCGAATTCGCGGATTAGCGTTCTTTAGCTGTTTTGAATTACGTTCTATTGGACATTTGAGTAGTTAAAAGATAAATACTGTGAGATATTGTAATACTGCATGATAATTTGAGAAAATTTAAGCATTTTTGTTGTGATAATAAAAAATTTTTGTTCATTTTTCATCGGACTTATGCATTCATTTCATAACGAACCCGTACGCACGCAACAATATTCTAAAATGAAATTGTTACTGCACGTTAATTTAAACTTGTCTTTTGAGCTGATCTTGGATACAGATATACTGCATGTTCAAGCCTGGATTGAGCCACGATATTAAGGCCAGTTTTCTATTAGACACCCTCAGCATCACAATCTTAAAAATGAGAGCATCGCCTCTATTTCATAAAAATATGATTATGGGGAAGTATAAGAAGATACACAGAAGTCCCTAAAACCTGCGGCTTTAGCTCTAGGCCTTGTGATCTTTGGCGGTAATTAGGATCTAGACATGAAATCCTAGCTGCTCAGCCAAAGAACGTCTATGTATATATATATTATTTGACTCACCGTCTATTCAGGCATTCTAAAACAGTATCGAAATCTTATTTAGATATTTAGATTAATATACAATGAATACAAAATAGTAATTACCGCAGTTTACAGAAAGGTACAGTGCTTACATCTTCTGTATTATACCTTTGTACCATAGGAAGAGTTTTAATTCCGATTATTTAAGAAAGGAAAAGCCCTCTAGAGCTGTCATATAAAATGGTGGAATATTTTCTAAAGGAATTTTCCAATTTATCTGACTTTTGTATGATAAAAATGGAGAAAAAGGACGAAGTAAAAGAATAATATTTAAATCTGTACACCCTTCTCAAATTTTGATCAACTCACATTGCTAAACCAAAATCAGAATAAAAGATGTTATGTTAGGCGAAAAAGACAAGACTTGATTAAACATTTAGGGGTCTAGTCTAGACATCAGTCGAGATCGGTATCGGAAAACCAATCGGAAATCTCCTTCCACTCGACAGCAAACGGGAGAACGAGTCTCACCCCTTCAGATTCCGTTGGCGGAAAATGAAGTGGAAATTCCGTGCGGAAGTGCCGTTTATTGCATACCAACCAATCTATCTCATCTCTACATTGCTCGATGCTCAGGGGAAGGAGTAGCAAACAATTTCCAATGCGAAGGTTGTCAAAACCCAATTACTGCCTTTTTTCGCTAGAAATAGCACCTGTCCACGAAAAACAGGATTTTGCTCTATAAATCAATGATAAGGCCAATTCTGAAATATGCTAGCCCGGTTTGGGGCGCAGCAGCAATTACTAACAGGAAACATATCCAAATTTTTCAGAACATTATGCTACGGCAAATTTATAAAGCTCCATGGTTTGTTACGAACGAGAGCATTCATAATGCAGCCAAAATTCTCCCCATAAATCGCTTTATGCAGCGACTTTCGGGTAACATTTTCCAAAAGATTCCTTCAATCGGAAACCCCGTACTCCACAGCCTCCTTGTTTATCATCCGGGAATTGCATCGTCAGAAAAGAGACCCAGAGATATTCTGGAGAACTCATATAATGTGCTTCCTTTTCCCAAGAGGCGTTGCTATGAAGACGAGTCGCCTCGAAGGTTTCAATACACTCGTTCGCCTCCCCCTGCCTGAGTGAATTCGCTGATCTTTCACCTTCCCTCAGGGTCACTCTCTTTTGTCCCGTAATCGGGCAATCTTACTTCTTTCAACTGTAAGCGGTTGTTATCAGGCTCTAAGCACATCTTTGTTCCCTTCTTAAAAGGGTTCTAGTGCAAGGATTACTTAATTTAAATTTAATCTCTTTAAGAGAACTTAATGCTTTTTCATTAGTTATCATAACACTTAAAGTTAATGCAATCTTATTATATTTATAAAAGTTTCTCCTCAGAGGCATTGCAGGCCGTGTCTCTTTAATTCAAACCCGCCTAACTAGTTCCCGCTTTTCCCCTTCCCCAGACCCGAAGCATTTAATGATTCTGCGAATGAAGTTTTTCGCGAGTGTTCCCGCTCTCGTGTTGTTAACACTAAAAAAGTATTTCTTAAAAAATACATAACCTAAAAAGGTATTTCTAAAAATAGAGAGAAAACAAATAGCAGAGCAAAAATACGATGCTTTTATTGGAATTACAAACTACAGTCAAAAGTCTTTAATCCGGACTCGTCGGGACTTCGGCGAATCCGGATTATCGATTTTTCCGGATTATAGATCATCAGTTTAAATCTGGTAAGATGGCATGCAGAAATTATAAAATTAAAAATATGAAACCGTAATTTATAAAATAATGAGCAATTATGATCTAAAGGGTATCGAAATTTACAAAAAAAGAAGCTTAATATTTATTTGTTTACTTTATTAAACATTTCTTTCAACGCGCGCGTGCGTAAAGCATACCTTACGCATAGCCGAAATTAGAAAATTGCATCCAGAAAACTATTTGATTTGTATTCGTGATGTTTATAATGACGAGGAATTTGATTTAAATCATATCAAAGACGGAGTACATCGAGATTAAATACTGCATTTAGTAAGGAATTATAAGCCGAATAAAATAAAAACATCTGCCCTAAAGATAACGATAGTGCTGACAGATCAACTTCCAGTTTATTGCGCGCCGCCGCGACGTCCCCACCCCGCGCAGAGCAGAGTGAAATTGATAAACAGATTTCGGAACCGTTAGATAAACAAAGGATATGCCATTATCCATTTTTATAGCAATTCGTTTTTTGTTTGATGGACATCGAAGCATACTTTCGTTTTCTAGATCCTTTGCGAGCTCCAGCATCGGAAAATCTATTTGACATAATCGAAAGTTCAAGCTTACTTTTATAAAATTGCTCTTACAGTCTGCAAAAAATAATAAGCCGGATCCAATTCGAAGATTAAGGAACAACGCAATCATCAACATTAACTGAAATAGATAATTAGATAATTTTAGCTTATACCGTCCGTTTTACATTAAACGTGCACGCGAAAACGTATTCTGCGCTTGCGCAGACACATATGCGCAGTCGTAAATGTCTTGCGCGCACCCGTAAAACGCCTATGTGCATGCGTCAACGCTGCGCATGTGCAGAAAGATTTTAGCTTTGAGGTTCGGATTATAGATCATTCCGGATTATGGGTGTCCGAATTAACGACTTTTGACTGTATAGCTTTTTTTTGAACGACAGTATCGCGAAGCACGATCTCCTGATGACGACAATACTCACAGTTTCCAGAACTTATCTAAACTATATATTATATTATTATTATTTTTATTAACATACTTTAATACTTCCCCTTGTAAAAAATAATAAATTAAAAGAGAAAAGTCACAAAAGTCCCATCTTATCACAAAGAATTAACAGTTTCGGTTTAAATAAAGGTTTAGTCATTTTGTCAGCAACTTGTGCCTCTGTCGGTACCTGCTGCACAATGATTCCTTTTCTAGAACTTTCTCTCGTATGAAGAAGTGCTTGATATCAATGTGTTTTGTGCGTCGATGAAACTCCGGGTTTTGTGACAGTCTCACTGCAGCGGCGTTGTCTACTTGAATTACTGGAGTTTCATGTAACTTGGTTACATCACTAAATAGTCGCTTTAACCAAATTACTTCTCTAGAACATTCACTAGCTGCAATTACTTCTCCTTCAGTCGTCGAAGTTGCAACAACTGATTGCCTTTGGCTAATCTATGATATAGCTCCACCACTATATAATATCACTACTCCACTCGTTGATTTTCCTGTTTCTTGACAGCCTCCAAAATCTGCATCACTATAGCATTCTAGAATTCCTGGTTTGTATTTATTCTTGTATGTAACACCTTTAGTTAGAGAACCTGGTATGTATTTGAATACACGTTTCACTTTTTTCCAATCATCTTTCGAAGGATTTTCTAGGTAACGTGATAGAATGCCAACACAGTAAGCTAAATCTGGTCTTGTGCCTAACATAAGATACATTAAAGATCCTACAGCTTCTCTATAAGAATAAATCTCTGTTTTAACAGGAAAAATTTCTCTGTTTGATTTATCTTCCTTTTTCTTTTCAGTTAGTTTCTTGCATAAGCTTGCTGACTAATTTTAATACTTCCATCTTCAAGATGTTTAATTTCAAGTCCAAGAAAGTATACTGCTGGTATAGTTGTGATTCTGAATCTCGACTTCAATTCTCTGAGAAATTTTTCAGATTCTTGTAGATCTGTTGATGCTACTAAACCATCATCTACATATAAACATACGATTAGCTTCTTGCCGTTATTGTTTCTTATATATAAGCATGGATCAGCTTCACTTGTCTTGAAGCCCAGCTGTGAGACAAAATCTCCAAAATATTTATTCCAGCAGCGTGATGATTGTTTAAGTCCATACAAACTGCGTTTCAACTTATAGACTTTCTTCGAACCGTCACTATATCCTTCTGGTTGCTGCATGTATATAGATTCTTTAAGTTTCCATATAAGAATGCTGAACCGACATCAAACTGAGAAAGATGCATTTTCTCATTGGCTGCGATGCTCAAAACTGAGCGAATAGTTCCTAACTTTGTTACTGGACTAAACGTTTGATCATAATCAACTCCAAAACTTTGGTACATCCTTTGGCAACAAGTCTAGCCTTGAATTTATCAATAGATCCATCAGGATTCCTTTTGATCTTATAAACCCACTTGCATGGTATAGCTTTAGCATCTTTTGGTAATTTTTCTAAACTCCATGTTTCATTCTCTATCAATGATTTCATCTCTGAATCCATAGCTTCTTTCCAATTAACACTTTGTTTACAGTTGATCGCTTCTTCGTAAGATTCGGGCTCTTGAGAATCAATAATAAAAGCTTCACTTATCATTATATAATCTTCAAAACGCTTTGGCTTTCTCGAGTCAGCTCTGTCTCTTAGGTACCTTGACTGTGCATTATTTTGCAAATTAATATCTTCACATTCTTGTCTTTCAAAATGTTCTTCTGATATATTTCCAGATATTTCTTTGTTGTATTCTTTTTTTGAATTATCTTCTTCACAAAGAAACTTTTCTGACTTATCCTTTTCTGAATTTTGTTGATGTTCAGAGCCAGAAATTAGGCTATCTTGATCTTGAATAGGTAACTGCACCCTTTCTTCACAATTTGTGAGCTTTTCGTTAAATATAATATCACGTGAACAGATCACACTATTGGTTTCTTTGATCCATAGTCGGTATCTTTCGTCTCCATCATAACCAATTAAATAAACTTTTGTAGCCTTACTATCCATTTTCCTTCTTCTTTGTTTAGGAATATGGGCATAACACACAGATCCTACTATACGAAGATGCTTAATTCGAGGTTTCTTTTTAAACCATAGCTCATAAGGACTCATGCCTTCTACTGATGATTTGTACATATATGACAGTTTTGACTAGTTCAGCCCACATTGTTGCAGGAAAATGAGCTTCAGAATTTGAGTACTTAAATGTTCTTGCCATTTCGATTATTGTACGTATGTCTCTTTCACTAGAGCCATTTTGTTCAGGAGAATAAGGTGCTGTTAGTCTTTGAGTTATACCTTCAGAATGCAAAATAGTACGCACTTTGTCATTGTCAAACTCACCTCCATTATTGCTGATCAATTCTTTGACTGAATGTCCTAAGATTTTAGCGTGTGCAAGCATGTGTTGTAACATATTTACAAGAGCAGATTTTTCCTTGATAAAATACACATAACGAAACTTTGTGTAGCTATCTTTAAACACAACTAAGTATCTTTTCTTCTGGAAAGATTCATCAAAAGGTCCACAGACATAAGCTGAAATTAATTCACCAGGCTTGCTGGCTGGCTTTCTTATGCCAAATGGTAAACGGTGTGCTTTGCCAAAAATGCATGGTTCACACAATTTTCTTTCAAATGGGATTTTAATTCCTAATTCGTTCTCAAGCATGTTCTTAATGTGACGTTTATCTTGATGTCCCCATCTCTGATGATATAACTCTAACAAGGAATTGTCTGCTTCAGCAGCATGCACTTCTATAATTTTATCAGGCATAATAGGTTCGATAGCTGCCTTGTATAAAGTACCATATACTTTGCGAGTTCCAAAAAGCATTACTTGACCATTAACCTTTAACCAGCATTCTGTAACTGTTGAAATAAATTTACTATTCGGGTTTCTATCTTGAGCAGCAAGTAAAGAAAATAAATTTCTGTTTATCTCAGGGACATACCAAACATCTTTAAGGTAAATTCTTTGGATTTTACTACCAATAGTTGTTTTGACACATACTGTACCTTTATCAAGAGCAACTAAAGTTTCTTTTCCAGCAGCCTTGATGCTACAGGGACTATCAAACTTCATAAAGTCAATAATGTATGTGATACAATTCATGATATGTCTTGTAGCTCCACTATCAATCCAAAAAGATGTTTGATCAGTCTTAGCCTCTTCGTCAATGGACATCAGTATTACACTGCCTGTATTTCCTTCATTGGTTTTCGTTAACCTATTCTTGGGTGGTCTTCCATCAGCTATCCACTGTTTACAATCTTTTACCCAGTGTCCTTTATTTTTGCAATAATTGCAAATATCTTCTTTTCTTGGTTTTCTTCTGAATTTGTCTTTTTTATATTGCTTTTGTTTTGATTTGTTTGTGAGATTTTGACATTACTAATGCCACTTGTTCATTTGTATTGCCTTTCTCATGACTTTTAAATTCTCTTTCATGAGAGCAAAGCTGTGCTGTTAACTCATCAACTGTTCTTTTGTCTTCACCCAAGAGTAACCAACTTGACTTAAACAAATGGTATTGTCCTGGTAAGACATCTAAAATCTTGCAATTGAGTAGCATGTCAGGTAACTTATTTTCATTTTTCTTTTCAAGTCCTGAATTCAACTCATTCCATAAGTTTTTTAATTTGGAAAGATGAGCTGCCATATTATCATTTTTATTCCACTTGAATTGAAAAACTTGCATGCATATATTATACAATTGATTTTCTGATGATGCTTCAAATAACTTATGTAATCCCAACCACACTTTTCTAGCAGTCCGAAATCTCATAACTTTTTGCAGAGTTTCTTCCGTCATGGAATTCGTTAATACCATCATAGCACTAGTGTTTGCATTTTGAAATTTCTTAACAGCTTCATTATATTTCTCTTGTTGAGCAATCGGAGCATCTACAGGAAGAATTTCTGGTTTCACTATAGTTCCTTCTACAATTTCTAAAGCACCAGGATGATAATTTAAAACAAATTTTATCCTGTATTTCCATATAAGCCAATCGCTTTCACCTGATAAAGGCTTTACTTGGACCTTAGATAATTCCATACTTTGATTTCTAAACAACTTTGGATTGCTATAACGAAAACAAAACACTTACTTGATTAGGCTTAACGAGTTCCGTTTCTTCGAGAAAACATCAATTCAAAACATTTAACGCAATATGGGAGCTTGCTTGACCCATAACCTAAAAAAGTATTTCTTAAAAAATACATAACCTAAAAAGGTATTTCTAAAATTAGAGAGAAAACAAATAGCAGAGCAAAAATACGATGCTTTTATTAGAATTACAAACTACAGCTTTTTTTTTTTGAACGACAGTATCGCGAAGCACTATCTCCTGATGCCGACAATACTCACAGTTGCCAGAACTTATCTAAACTATATATTATATTATTATTATTATTATTAACATACTTTAATAAACACCACATGACCATTGATCAAGGAAACATAGATGCTTTTCAAAATTCATGATTTCGACACCAAAATTACTAAATTAAGTCCTTCAAAAGTGCTGTTTCGCACGTGCTGTTCAAAGAGGATGGCGGTAGAAAAAAAAGAAAACTATTAGCAATCAGTTGGAGTAAATGGTGAAATTTTTCGAAGAAATTCCCAGAAGTGGTAAACTTGATAGCACATTTAGTTAAGAGCACAGAACAAAGAAATGGGAAGAGTTAGTGGATATTTTAAACGCAAAAAGAAATTACCTTTCCCAAATTGCAAATATGTGAAGAAAGGTACGCATAATTTTACTTATGATCTTTTGCAAAATGGAAATTTTCTAAAAGGTTACATGTTTGTAAACTATTTGTTAACAGTTTTATGATTAAAATATAATTTTTTTATCTTAAAAAGTTATGCAACAATGTCATAAATCATCATTGCGTACGAGTATTTACTATTCCTATTAAACTTGAATTAAAAAAAATTTAATTTTAAGCAACTGATGATTATATCAATAATTTTATTTATTCATGAATTCTACCTATCAAGTAACTACAGATATACTATGTATCGTAGATTTCAATAAGCAGAAAACTTTGGACTGATGCATTAAAAACGATTTCTTAGTAAGTAAAAATATAACCAATTTTTAACAAAAGTAATAGAAAATAAAGTAATATATATATAACTATAGGTTAAATCACAAAACATATTATCTTGTATATAAATGCACGCGCACACACACACACACATATATATTATAAAATGGAGGGAGAAATTACATAACTGCTCTAGCTTAAGCGAATGTAAAGATTTTGTGCTTATATAAATGAACCTTGGCATTCTTAGGTTTCATTAGTGCAATTATAGATACGTGGGTACCATCTGCAGCACCGATGACATACAGAAATCCAAACTTTCGATTGAATCCTAATTTGATTTTGTTTGGTTGAAAACTTTTTACTGTAAATTTTACCCATTTGGTGAAAATACCAGAACAAACAGCATCTGTAACTTCTGAAATACACCAGCTGACATGTTTCTGGCTCATCCCTATATATCTGTCATTACTAACATATCTCTGGTAACTTTCAAAAGCATAAAAGTTTAAGGCACAGAAAGCCTTAAACTTTAAATAAATAAATAACTATATATATAAATAACTGTATTATAAATATATTAACATATGTAACGAAAGGAATTGCAGTACATATTCCTATTGTATACCCTCTTTTAATCGATTCCACCAGCGGCCGAACGTTAAAATGGCTGAACACTGGTAATTCGGTCCAAGGTTCGAATACCACGAACGTGCTGGCTGCAGGAGCGTCATTACTAACATATCTTTGTTAACTTCCAGAAGCATAAAAGTTTTAAGTTTAAAATATATAATATATGCAGTGAAAGAAATTGCAGTACATGTTCCTATTTATACCCTTTTTTAAATCCATCTCACTAGCGGCCGAGCAGCAAAATCGCTGAACACTGATAGTTGGGTCCGAGGCTCAAATCACGAGAACGGGCTGGCTGCATGGACGTTATTACCAATATATCTGTCATTACCAACATTTCTCTGAAAACTTCCAGAAGCATAAAAGTTTAAAGCACACAAAACCTGTTTTAAATTAATAAATAACTATATATCAAAATTTTTCTGTGTAAAAAATTAGTTCTAAATTTTTTTAATTTATATCTTTACTGATAATTTTTCAGCAGATTAATGAGCGAAAATACTAGGCACGATTATATTTTTTTATACAGGGAAGGAAATTGAAGCATATATTCCTATTTATACCCTTTTTAAATCGATCCCACTAGCGACCGAGTGGTAAAATCGCTGTTAAATTAGTTTGAATTAATAAAGGTTTATTTTCACCTTTCTTCTGGGCTGGTAATTAATTTACGCCTGTGAGAGAATTCGCCAGGTTCATTGTAGGATCTAATTTAGTTTATGTGGAATAATAGAGATAGGTCTTACAAAATAATGAAATCTTTCTTGCAAATTAATAATAACTGAGAATACTTTTGTACGCGTACTGAATGCTATATTTAATCGTAGTTTGTTAATTGTAATTGTAATGATCAGTAAAAAATAAAAAATACACACATCTTGATTAATATCTAAATTTATTATACCTTAAGTAAGAATTCAAATTCTTAAAAATATTTCTTTAAACGTTTTCGAAAACTGGATTATTAGTTTAAAAAGTATTTTGTCTGATTGACGTTTTGTTGGTTTTATGTCGATTTTGTGGTCAAGAAATGTGTCTATACATCTCAACTCGTTTTCCCTAAAATATCATCAGCTTACAGATAGAATTTTATAAACAGTTAATCGTTTACTTTGATGGCCCGAGCATCTGTCATGAACTCAAAAGCTGAGCAAATAATAAATAATAATAAAGTTTCGTCCTAAAGCCAAGAAAACAGGAAAATGTTTCAAATAATTTGCGATGACAGATGAAACTTTGTGTTTTTTTATAATTCTGAGACCAAATGGCAAACTTTTGTTATGATTGGAGAAGGTTCATCACAGCAACATAAATTTCAAGAATCTCTCGTAAAAGCCATGCTGATGACCTGTTGTGATTGGAAAGTGATAAATTGATAATAAAAAAATGGTGAAAAGTGATAATAAAAAATATAGCCTAGTCTAGAAAAATGCTGATAATTTATCTTCAAGGTACTTACGAATTAACGCAGCTATTTAAGTAGAAGTCGGCAAATTTTCAGAATGTGCCAAACTGTATACCATGCGCATTTCTCATAACAAACCTCCAGTCAGTCAAAGCTTCCATTTTCGTATGCATTCTTTCTTTTTTTTTTTTCTGTATTCCAAACTTAAGCAGATCTTATTATACGCAAATTTTGATATTTTTTCCTTAAACTTAGTTTTAAAATATGAGCTTGTGGAATTTGAAAGCAGTGGAAGAAACTATGGTGAAATTTCCGTAAGAATACAAAATTTCTTTGAAAATTTTTTAGAGGGAACAACCAGGAAATGCATTTTCTCGACAGCCACTGTTGTCAAGGACAGCACGAAGCCGAGTCTCCGCAAATCTCTGGCTTCTTTAAAGCGAAAACAGATCGCTGTGTACTTCGGGAGAAGAATACACAAAAAACTTACAGAAAGATTTGAGGAAAAATGCGAGTATTTTATTTTTTAATGTATCTTGTAATCCTTATTTACTAATTCAAATTTATATTTTAAATTGCGAAAATATCTTTTCTTTTCATATGTTGATAAAATTTATCGATTTACAATAAATATCGATAGTTTTGGAATCCTTCTAAAAATTCTGATGTGTACAACGCATGGCTTCCTTGTACGGAATATTAAGTTACACGCACTTTTTGCTGCATTTCATTTAAACTTATTTCCTCGAATTTCATTAAAGGGTACTTTTCCGTTTTGCCGGCGCAAGCGATAAAGTCGCCAATAATGGTACAACCGATGCCAAACGGAATATTCTCGCTGGTAACCTTTTACGCCTCATTTTCAAAACACGTCGTAGCTTTTTCTTATCAGATTGTTTGTTTCTTTCAATACTGGCATATAATCACATAGAATTTTTATCAGATAGTACAGTTTTATGTCTAAGGCCATTTTCGGTAATTAAGTCAATTAGGATGCAATCACAGCGCTTACCCGAAGCCGAAAATATAGAAAAGGTAAAGTCAAGGGTTAAATTCATCAATTCTAATGAGAATGCATTAGCGGAGTAAAGCACTGGAGTTTTACATAATTTCTGAGTAAGCTATTCGTACGAATTTAAATATTTCTTGCATTTAAACTTGTGTTCCAAATTAAGATTTAACTTGAAATTAATGTAGATAATTACTGAGAGCATTAGATTTTTGTAGAGTAGTTTACGTGAGATGAGATCGCTTGGGGTCACGTGATATGAACCGGCGAATCAGGATGTTGAACCATGAAAGCATAGTAAATTCTTAAATTAATGTCTTTTTACAAATTTATTGTCTTTATTTATTGGCTTTTTATAAAATTTTAAGCGATATTAAAATGTTTATGCCTTCAAAATAAAAAATTCTTAGAACTAACATTTTTTTAACATTTTTTATGTGTATACTGTATGTTGTCGCCAATAAAGTCTACTTGGCGAGATTTGCGCCGGCGAAACGGAAAAGTACCCATTAAAGATATATTTTTCATTCAGTTAATTCTGTTCTCAGTTCGTTGCAAGGCAAAAATACATAAACCCCCAAAATATCTTCATTAAAATTTGAAAAATGTAGAAAAAATATAAAACACCAAATACAGTTAAAACAATTGTGATAAGGTGGCATAAAGGTTCTTTGTCGAGGGTGAGTGATTTCGGATGGCAATACTTTTCATATCAGTGGTGAAATCCTGTGCTTTTGTTAATGAGTCCGGTTGTAGCCTGGAAGGTTACTCCAGTGGACAAAGAGATAAAAGAAGTCTTTTCATCAGGGTCAGGAGATGGACACTTTGTATGTATGAGTGAAAGAATCTCCCCCCCTGGAGTTCAGCGCAAGTAAACGCAGGGAGATATATAAGGTGTTTTCCTGAGAAGAAAAAGAAAAAAAAAGATAATTATTACCATCTTAAAACCGGGAAAAACCCATCGGAAGCTACCAGTTATCGTCCCATCAGCCTTTTACCGGCGATTGGCAAAGTATTCGAAAGAGCTCTTAACTCAAGAATCACAAGTCACCTAAAACGCCTTGATCTGATCGACCCAGCGCAGTTAGGCTTCAGAAAGCACCACAGCACGGCCCACCAAGTACTTAATGTTGTAGAATTTATTTCCAGAGCTTTTTTCCACAAGACAGGAGTTGTGGCGTGTTTCCTAGACCTGGAGAAAGCGTTCAACAGAGTCTGGCACGACGGCCTGATCTATAAAATCAATAATTGCATGTTCCCCATCAGTTTTGTGAAGCACATGATTTCTTATCTGAAGAGAAGAACTTTTCAAGTTCGGGTTGGAGATACTCTGTCACAGAAGAAGTTATACAAAGTGGGGTTCCACAAGGCTCAGTTATCGCACCAAAGCTTTTTTAATATTTTTATAAATGACTTACCTAATCCATTGGGGTTTAAAACACTAAAATATGCAGATGACACAGTGATTTTGTCGCAATCAAGAAGCCCACAGTTAGCTCTAAACAACCTCCAACTCTACGTGAACGTTGTGGCCGCCTGGTGTTAGCTCTGGAAGGTAAAAATTAGTACCTCAAAATGCACTATTGTTCACTTTCGTCGTTACAGGAAAAATGAGAAAACAAATAGTGACATAAAAATTGGAAATGATATCATCCCAGTCTCTTCGTCCGCTAAATATCTCGGAGTGATTCTTGATGAACGACTTAGCCTTAAAGACTATATAATTAACCAAGTTACCAAAGCAAATAGAGCTTACATGTCTCTCTATAATCTCATAGGTCGGAAATCTAAACTTAGCCTTAAAAATTAAACGTATTCTGTATTTAGCACTTATTAGACCAATTTTGCTTTATGCAGCCCTGGCCTGGGCCACGGCGTTAAAGACTGAACGAAGGAAAGTTAACCTCCTGCAAAATAAAATACTAAAAGTGATCGATAATGCGCCTTGGTATATTAGAAATACGATTATTTATGAAGATTTAAAAATTAAACCAATACCAGAGTAGATCATAATGGATGCTGACAACTTTTTTGAGACAATGGAGAATTCGCCAGTCAATACTTTTAGAGAACTTACGAACTCTGATCCCACTGTGGAAAGCGTCGTGAAAGGACCTAGGTCAATTCACCACAATGTAAAGTGGTAGCTGTAAATATGCATATAGTTTTATCCAACTTATCTCATTTTATTGAAGTATTTAATCAAGCATTTAATCCTAGTACTTATCCAAGTATTTAACCAAGATTTATTTCATGTTTGTGTTTACTACTAAAAATATGGACTTAGTGCCTGGACAGGCAAAGACTTTGTGTTATTTGTACAAAGTGTAAATAATTGAACTCATCACGCCTACCACTGTGGATTCAACCGTATTGGCTAGTACCGGTCACGTGATACTCATACCCTGAATTCTCAAGAATTAGATATTATTATCTCGAATCTCTCAATAAGCAGTTTTATGTTCTTCAGTGAGAACTCGGATGATTTTCATGACTGAAATTTTATTATATTAGTATACGCCACATTGACATGCCACCTTAAAGCTCTGATTGTCTGATCTCTCAGACTCTTATTTTCGCCTTCGGGTAAGTGGCGTGATAGCGCCCTAAATTTTTTCTACAACCGTGAATGGCCATATGGTGAGTTAGAATGATCAGATTTTAACTCTAAGAAGTTGATGCCTGCAGTGAATGTAAAGCATAAGCATAAGGCAGTTTTATTTATTAGCCCAAAGGGCGTTAGCCCACAAAGGCTAGTAATTTTGTTTTGCCATTTTAGGTTGAAAACTTTAAATGTCCGTTTCAGTTTTTAAATTGTTGCCACCAAATATTATCGCCCTGTGTTATATTTAAAAAATTAAATAATGAAGAATCAGTCTAAATATATGTATGTTTCTGGCATTGTGATAAAAGAACGGTACAGATATCATATTTTGCATAACGTATTACTCCATCGAATATGGGTGTAGTGAACGTAAAGCATAAGCATAAGCATAAGAAAAAGAAAGAGAAGAAGAAAATAAGAGAGGGAAAAACTTTCCTGTTTAGAGCTATGGGCATGTTGGCCGGTTAGAACGATCATTCGTCTTGTATAATGCGATACAGCATTTTTTCCTGTAACAAAATTTTGAAATTGCAGGACTAAATATACCCAAGTCGTCAAGATATGCAACTGTTAAAGTTTTCATCTTATTAAAATTCATGCTATTGTTAAAACTTGAGTTTGAAGGTCATAACCCAGGGTTTGCGTAGCGGTTTCGGCCACTATACCCCACAATAAAAAAATACAATTAAAATTAGAGTTTCTACGCAAAAGCAAGCAATTCAACCAGCAGGCTGTAACAGCTTTAAATATTATTAAAATCTTGTAGTTTAAATAATTTAAATAGATGAACATTAAGGTATTTGTGAATGGCAATGTTTGAAACCAGGCTTGAGTGCTACGTGCGACTCTCGCACGAAGAACAGAATTTATTTTTAAAATGCTAGAATTCATTTCTTCTTCTGGTTTGTAAGTCGCCATTTTGTATATTAAAAAAAGATTGGGTGCTACTTTGATAGACGGTTGCACGGATTTTGGCGATTTTTTTGGCGAGTGATAGTACTTATGGTAAATCTATTGCTGGATACGTTATTTATGGTAACCCATACTTTGTTGTCATTTTATTAAAAAAATAATGCATTTATTATACACAAATTCCGCATTTTAAATATTATTTAGGGCTTCTAAATAATAAAAATCAATTTAATTTTGCATTTTTATTTGAAGGAAAAATATTCTTATTTATGATATTTTGTATAATTTATGTTGTGGATTGGTGTAAACAATGACGTCACCTTGCTTTAAATGTAATTGGTTTTAATACCTATAAATTTAATCTAATGCTTTAAACATTATTTATGGCTGTTAAATATTAAAACACAATTTAATTTTGCATTTTTTAAATGATTTTATTATGTATGTTTATTTAAATAATTTTAATTCTAGGCTTGATGTAATCAGCTCCCTGATTGGTTATCGAATATTTGTGCATTAACGAGCTATAATCAGCTCCCTGATTGGTTACTGAATATTTGTGCATTACCGCGCCATTTTAAAATTTTATTATTCATCTCTTCGGATTCCTTAGATTTTATAGGAAACGAATATGTCCCTTTCAAGGATTAATGTTGTTATTGGTAAGTTCCAAGAATTATTGGTAACGGAATAAAAAAAAATTGTCCTTTGAGACTTTATTTTGGCCAACCTGGCTTTCCCAATCAAAGATTTATTTATAAATTGCTAGAAGGGTCAGAGGAAAAATTATTTTAAATTTTTGGAGGAAACCTCGCTAATTACTTCTTCAATGAAGTGCGAGAAATGTGGATCACGGATGTGAAGATCGTTAGAAGAGCCGATTCTGATGACGACCGTATATGGTATCGTGGTCACGGTGGAAGAAATAACCGCTGTAACGGTAAAAAAAAAGTATCAGACATTCCTCCTTTTTTGCCGGCAATAAACTAATTGCTGTCATTTTAGCTCTAGTGTACGAAGCGTTCTTATTTACTTATTAAAGTATTTGAATTTAAGCAATATTTTAATTCTTTTAAACGTCGGTATGATGGTTTTTAATTCGATATTCAATTTACGTAATATTCTAATCCAATTAAACGTTGGCGAAATGTTTTATAGTGGTGTTTTTATTCTATTTCTGTGCTATATGAAAGTAATAATTTAACCTTACTTTAGTATTTTATACTCGTAGTAAATGTATTTATTTACATTTGCCTGCCATCTTAAAAAACAACGTTTTCAACAAAAAATTAATCCATTATTTTTAACGATGTTTATTATTTTAAAGTTTCGAATACTTTATTATGCGTAAAATAACGTAAACACAGCGTTTTTCAAGATGGTTGACGATTGTAAAAACCGTGCCAACAATTGCGCCAAAGTAAATCCCCAAAAATCCGTGCGACCGTCTACCAAAGTAGCACAACAATCTTAATTATTTTGGATGCACCGGCGAGATCGAATAATCGTGAGTATTTTTATTTTATTAGTTCATCACTGAACGTAATATTAGTGATACCAGATTATTGCTTCCTGTTAATATTGAATTGCCTTATGTTATTAATTCATCTCTGGATGTAATATTAATGATACCAGATTATTACTTTCTGATAATATTGAATTGTTTTAATTTATTGGTTCATCACTGAATTAGAGATTACTTCCTGTTAATATTGAATTTTGTTACCATATTGGATATTATTTTTAATATTTATTTTCGTTGTCCAATAGTAGACATATACATTGCTCTATGTTGTATTTTTATTTTACTCACAATTAATGTGATAGACAGTATGAATTTCATATAATTTAAATATTTCATTTTTGAGTTTTGCGTATTTAACAGAGTGCATTTAATTCCATGATTCCTGACTGTATTAATTAATTAAAGTAACTGATTTGAGCTATTTTGAGGAAGTATAAAGAACATAGTGTTCGTTAATTTTAAACATAGAAACAATGTCCTACTTAGGAAGAGCTCGTCAGGAAGATTCGCAAAATCTCGCGGCTGAACTGGGAGTTCATGTGACTGCAGATATGAAAATAGTAGATTTAAAACATGAAATTGTTGAAAGTAGAAATTATGATGAAGTATTTGTCAAAGGAGTCTTAGACACAATAATAGAAGAACGGAAAGAGAGGGAGGAAAGTGAAGAAGCAGAAGAGCGGAGAAGGAAAGAACAGTCTGAATTAGAGAGATTAAGACTTGAAGCAGAGACAAAGTCTCAAAATACCGGACAGATCCGGCCGAAAACGGAGCTGCGTTAACGTTATGCAGAAATTCGATTACAAGAAACGAGATATCAGTCTATATTTGCTATTGTCTGAAAGGCAAGCAGAAATGGGCTCAAATTGATAAAGATGAATTTGTATCTCATTTACTAGGACTACTTCCTTACGAAGTAATCCAGTTAACATTTTACACGCCAATGTTCCATAAATGGAACATCGAATTTAAAATTTTATAAAAAAACACAATTTTATTAATATTGCTTTGTATAAATTATTACATGGAGAGTAAATATGGATTGATGTTTTAGTAGCAATATAATTCTTCTAAAAGAAAAATTATCTTGATAAAAAATTCATTATTTCATCTTTTTCCTTCTTTTCTAAGAGCAAAATTCAGAAATTCATATAAAATTAAAAATTCAACAAATGTTTTTAAAACTCAATGAGGATATTTAAAAAGGATCATTTTATGCATAGACAGTAAGTTATCATAGAAAGATAATTATTATTTTTTACTTTGAGGTAAGAAATGCGGATGCTTTAGAAAGGGAACATTGGCGTGTAAAGGTATATTTTTTAACATGATGAAATTACTTTGATGCCGTGAATAGAGGCATGGAGAATGATTTTCCAAATGTAAAAAATTCCAGTAACTGTGGAAAACAGATGTTTATGACTGTTAATCAGTTTTTGACTCCTGTATATTCTCCTCCTCTCCTTTCACACATTCCCATAAGGGTTTTGAAGTGAGTTACTCACAACTGCTAGAGAAAAGCACGTAGCGTTTCTTGATAGGCTAGACGCTAGAGGTTGTTTATGACTCAGTGAAAAAGGTGTATATTTTGGAGTGTGGATTTCATTATTTTCCCATTGTTTGCATTTTTTTTTTTTTTTTTTTTTTTTTTTCAGTTTGTGAAGTTAGGCTACGCTGATAAGATGGGTCATTCAAAACCATTTCAGTCTATTGAAGAAACATTGGAATATTTTTATACATTATCAGATGATGAAGAGTGTATTGATATATGTCAACTGCCTCCAAAAGAAACTGGATGTTTGACAGATGAGGAAGATGTAAATGAAGATATTTTTGAGCCTGTTCTGCCAGCGGATGTATGTGGAAAAATCGAAATTTCTAATAAAATAGATGATGATGAAATATCTCAAGAAATTTCATTTGATCCTCAAGAACCTTCATCTTCAAAGGGAAGGAAGAATTTGAAGCCAAAACTAAATGCGAAAGAGAAAAACATTCAACATCCAAGGAGGAAAAATTTTAATTTTAACAAAATTCTAAAAACTCGCAGCATTGAAAATATTTGCGATGTGTTTCCTGAACTAGTTACTTTATCTCCAGTTGAAAATTTTCACAAATTCCTAACTAGAGAATATTTGATGCATTTAGCAAATATGACAGGTCTTTAAGCAATGCAGAAAGTAGAAGTTTTAGCAGTAGATGAAAACGATATTGGACAGTTTTTTTGGATTACTGTTGTTTAGTGGGTATCATGGAGTACCCGGCGAAGATTTATACTGGAGCACTCAAGAAGATTTATCTGTCCCAGTAGTTTCTTCTGCAATGCCAAGAATTAGATTTTGAAAACTGAAAAAATATTTTCATATTATAAATAATACGAAGTTGGCATTAAGAGATAAAACAGGAAAAGTTTCTCCTTTTTATGAAGAACTGGAAAAAAACTTTCAACAGTTCGGCATCTTCCATTCCTGCAGTGTGAATTTTTGTATGGAGATTATTTGTTACTTGTTTCTACAGCTCTTTTCTTTGTTTCAGTATAAATTGTTAACAACTAATGTAGAATTCGTTTATAAATTCTTTCTTATCAACTATGTAATTTTTGCTTTAATTTATTACGAAAGCTTTTTTCTGTGGAAGCTTCATATCTTCTAAGAAATTTTGGTGAAGTAGCTGTGCGGTTATAAAGGTGTAGGCTCCCTATTTTTCTGCTTAATCTATGTTACTTCCGAATAACGTTGAAAAATTCACTTGCTAATGCTGAAAAAGTGCAGACAAAAATGAAGCTTCGAATTAGAATGTCGATAATCTTTTTTTTACAAAAATCATGTAAAAAAAACCAACTGTTTCCCGCCAATGTTCCTTTTATGGAACATATTATAAATCATTAAAAAAATTTTTAAATTATTTTCTTCTTTTTTCATAATTCTTATGTTTGAGTTTTAAATCAATTTTTCACAAAAAAATGTTTATTTTACTTTCGCATCATATTTTGGCGTGTGAAAGGTTAATAGCTAGAGAAACCTCCGATAAAGCTAAAGACTTGGAACACGAGAAGAATTTATTGTTAAGACGGTTTAAACTAAGCCCGGAAAAATTTAGGCAGAAATTTATGAAACATAAATAGAGTACCGAATCAACATGGGTAGATTTTAACTATGAAATAGAAAATTATTGCAAAGAATGGGTGACTGGTCTAGGAGTTCAGACTTTTGATCATTTGCTAGCTTTGATTGTGATTGACCAACTTAAACGTCGAGTTTCTCCTGAAATTCGAGATCATTTTCTTGATGAGTGGGTAGAGATGATTCCATCTAAAAAATTAGCTGAAAAACTTGATGCCTATGAAAACGTTCACGGGAACTTTCAAAAAAGGCCTGCAGTGGATCGGCAGAAAGATACAATGCACTAACTCAATGTAAATTGAGTTCAGATAATAATAATAGTAATAAAAAAACAAAACTGAATTGTCATCAGGATTTAATTCGCAAAGCTGGTTTCATAGACCTAGAAGTCCACGTCTAGATGATAAATATGAAAAACGAAAGACGCCACAATGTTATCAGTGGGGATCCTATCAACATTTAAAACCCCAATGTCCAAAACTTAAGAATAATACTGAATCTCCTGCTAATCTTAACAGAATTAGTGCAAAACCAAAGGATAAATTTCTATTACCTTATACTAGTATGGGTTACCTAAATGGTCATGAAATTCCTATATTAAGGGATTCAGGTGCTAGTATTGATATAGTTTGTCGCAAATACATCACACCGGAAATGCTGACAGGTGAAAATGTGTGAGTGCAACAACCATTAGATTTGAATCCAACCTGTTTCCCATTGGTTGAGATCGAACTAAATTGCGATCTTGAGAGAGTAATAATTAAGGCAGCCATTATTAGGAATGAACTCGACAAAGGAAGGTATTTATTAGGCAATCGAACTTTTGCACTGTTGAATAAACAAGGAAAGGAGCCTGATAGTTGTCCTCACTAGGTTAATGCTGTCTCTACTGGAGCTCAAAAGAAAAGAGAAACAGCTGAAGAGAAAATCTTGGAACCGATGAAGGAAGAAAATAAAGCATCCAGAGATGTCTTTGAAAAAGAAGTTAATTTACCGGAACTAAATACGGAAGATGAAGCTATTATGAAACTGGTAAACATTGACTCAAAAGAAGTTGCACAGCTGTAGCTTACTGATAAGGAACTGTCTAAAATCCTCCAAGACGTTAAAGAAGGTACATGCAAGAATGAGAACTATAGTCTGACCAGAAAAGAGCTTTTAGTTAAAAAAACGATGGATAAAATGGGCTTTGAAAGACAGCTTGTAGTTATACCTGAAAACTCAAGCCGTCAATTATAAAGATGTGCCACGAAGGAACTTCTGGTCATTTGGGTGTCAAAAAGACCAAAGACAGACTTGCTAGATATTTTTATTGGACGAGGTGTTACAAAGAAACTGAGGATTTTGTAAAAATCTGTGATACTTATCAGCGCGCTGGAAAAGGAAATGACAAAAAGAAGGCTCCAATGACATTAGTACCAGTCATTTCCGAAATATTCACTAAAATAAATGTCGATGCTGTTGGTCCGCTACCTATTTCAAAGACTGGAAAAAAATATATTATTACAGCTCTGTGCATGTCGTCCAAATGCGACTCTCAATGCCACGTGCGACTCTCGCACGAAGAATGTAATTTATTTTTAAAATGTTAGAATTCGTTTCTTCTTCTAGTTTGTATGTCGCCATTTTGTGTATTAAATACAGATTGCTATGTTCCATCATTGGAGTTTACTTCAAATTGTTAAAGAAGTATTACAAGGTAATAAGGCAGATTTTTCGGTGCACAAAAATGAAAGTTTAATTTTGGTCCCCCTTAAGTAAAAAGCCACTGAAAATGCAGAAACTGAATTCACTAATCTGCAAGGAGGTTATAATGCTAACCTTCTTGCCATTCTGCTAAGTTTCAAATGTAGACAAATATGGTTGCTATGGTAAACAAAAAGTAGGCCTAGCGGCACTTAAACAATTTTTTAAATTGTTGCTAATTCTACAAGTATTGCGTGCAGATTAACTAAAGGCATAAAAACATTAACCGGAAAATAGAAACAACATAATTCAACCCTTTTTAAAGCAAAAAGTGCGATATTTACCAACATATAAGAGTAAAAAAAATGAGCTCACTGAGCCGAGTAACACAGTGGGTATATATATATATATATATATATATATATATGTGTGTGTGTGTGTGTGTGTGTGTGTGTGATGTATCAGCTTTTGTTCAGAATAAATAGATCGTTGAAGAAATATAGATGTAGTCGTAACTTAAATTATCAGACTGTAGGGTTTATATTTATTTTAACAACATTTATTTTAAGCCATCTTTTCTGTCAAGCCTTTACTTTCCCCTGGAATTGCCAATGCCAGAGTATGTAAATTTTAGTAGAACGCGCAGAGTATTCAAATTTTTAGCAGAAGAAATTTGACTTAAATAGAAGGGAAGCGAGATTAAAGTGTGTGCTTCTTGAATCACGAGCGTGAAGGTTGCTAAGTAGAATTTAAGAACCGCGCGTTTCGGCCTGTGTGCCTACTTCGGCAGTTAGTTGAATCTTTCAACTTCTTAATCAGAAAGTTTGCTGAATCTCAGCTGTACCTTATAACGCGGTTAAGATAGTTACAATTATAGAGCCTCGTAGATAGTGACTTCGTTAGTTATTCGTTCTGTCATTCATTTTTAGTTGTACTTTCTTATTTTTGTTTAACCGCCGGGTCGGCGTAGTTTGTGAGCGTCAAGTGAGCGCAACTGTAATTTCTAAAGTGAAATATAAAGGGATTAAACCCTTCTTACGAGTTTGTGTAACTTCCAGTTCATAGCAGTCACTACTACTGTTGCGGACAAGTTGGGGCCACGCAACATCACATTGGCGCCCGAACACTTTTCGAACTGAAATGGCCGAAAACTGGATGGAAGCTCCTGTACAATTCCAACAACAAGAAATGGCGAACCAATTAGAAGGATTTGGATACCTGGTCCAGACGATGAGAGCATCGATCAAGCCAAACGTCAATTTCGACGGAAAAAATTCGGTGGCGATATTTTTAGAAGGCCTAGAAAATCATTTCAAGCTATACCCTGTGCCTGAAAGACAAAAAGTTGCCATTGCCACGTCTGCACTAAGAGGACAGGCCTCACTATGGTGGAAGGATATAGGGAAATTTTTATTAGGGGAATTCGGAGGCCAAACATATACCTTTGAAAATTTCAAAAGATCATTCTTAAAGGCCTTCCCCATAGTGAAAGACCGAGGAAAGCTAGAAGTGGAGCTATATAGTTTTTATCAACGAATTATAGAAAAGTTGACGGATTTTATTCTGCGAAAATTTAAGCTGACGGATATGCTGTATGGGAAGAAACCCGACGCGGAGATTATTGAAATAATCTTACCAAGATTGTACCTGCTGTCCAAGATTACTTCGAAATTCGAAACCAAGCACTTTGCAGGAACTCTTCGAGTTGGCGGTCAAGTTCCAAAATCGCAGAATAGCGGAAAAAGCTAGAGGGGCATCGTATTCTCAAAGTCTCCGAAGGCAATCCTCAAATGAGCAGACCAGAAAAGCAAATCGCTCTTATGGTGGAAAGAGCTATCAAGCTAACTCATCGAAGCTCGAAGGTCAAGGCCCAAAAAGGAAATTTGAAAACAACCTTCCGCGTACCCAGAAGACAGAAGTTGAAAGGAAAGCTTTAAACGAGTAGAGGGGCCTGTAAAAGCGAGGGTCCAGACCCCGGAAGTTTCGAAAAAACCCTCAAGAAGATACTTAAATACGGTCGTCGTAAAAAACTCACATATACCAATTATACAAGTTCTGGTTGGCGATGTACCAGTAGAAGCCCTCATCGATACAGGGACATAAGGTAATTTTATGAGTGATACATTTTTTAAGAAGAATTTTAATAGTTTACGATTATTTAAAAATAAAAACACAGAAATTATAGCAGCGCAAGGAAAAACTTGTCAATGCATTGGGAAATTATCATTACAAATACAGGTAAAAGATGAAGCCTCAAAGTCAGAAATTTGCAGAGTTCAGTCATTTTAGGCATGGAGTATTTAAAGGCCGCGAAGGCCAAACTGAATTTTCAGGAAAATTCGATTATGCTGGATATGGAAAGGAGGGTGGTGGAGCTAGTAAGTTGCGGTGTTTCACAACCGCAAGTGGACCTTAGCCATTTGAATGACCATGAAAGCCAAGTCATCCAGCAAGTGGTGAGTACTTTTTCGAACTTGTTTTCAGAACGGCCAGGTAATTGTCAAATTGTTACGCATGATATACAATTAACTGCCGACAAACCCTGTAGGACTAAACCTTACCGGTATGATAAGCAGAAAGAACAAAGAATTGAAGAACACATTCAGAAAATGTTGAAGAACCAGATAATAACGCCCATAAATAGTGAGTACGCAAGTACAGTCGTACTAATTAGGAAAAAGAATGAGTTCCCTCCCTCGGATAAAAGGGCTTGGAGGTTTGCTATCGATTACAGAAAGCTTAATAGTGTTACTAAATTCCCAGTTTACCCTTTGCCGGTTATAGAGGAAATTATTAGAAAGATTAAGTCTACGGGATACATGACTACGTTGGACATAACGTCTGGCTACTATCAAATAGCTATGAGACCCGAAGACATACATAAAACTGCGTTTATCACAAAATCAGGCACTTATGCATTTTTACGCATGCCCTTTGGGTTGTGTGGGGCCCCGTCAACATTCCAGAGAGCTATGGACATTGTTCTAAAGCCTGTCCTAGGAAAATCGACTTTAATCTATCTAGATGATATAATTATAACGAGTAGTATGTTGGAACAACATATTAAAGATTTAGAAGAGGTTTTTAAATTATTAAAAGAGGCCGGTCTTACAATTAACGCATCAAAATGCTAGTTCGCGACTAAAGAACTTAAATATCTGGGTTATAAAATTTCGCGAAAGGGTATAGAAACTCAGCATTCAAAAATAAAAGCCATCAAGAATTTCCCACCTCCCAACACCGCCAAGAAACTTTCTTCTTTCCTTGGGTTATGTTCTTATTATCGGTCGTTCATAAAAGAGTTCGCGAACATTGTGGAACCGCTGATAGCAATTAAAAGAAAGAAAAGTAAGTTTACGTGGACAGCAGAGGCAAATACAGCATTTGAAAGGTTAAAAGAAGCGCTCATCAATGCCCCTGTTTTGAAATTCCCGAAAGGGGACGAAAACCTGGAAATTGCAACAGATGAGTCGGACTATGCCGTTGGTGTGGTGCTCATGCAAAATGGCTTTTTTTAGTAAAACTTTAAACTCTATGCAAAGGAATTATACAGCTACAGAGAGAGAAACATTAGCCGTATTAATGGCTGTACACAAATTTCGAGTTTATTTCGGCAAAGCGCCAGTAACAGCAGGGGCGTAGCTAGAGGGGGCCAAGGAAGCATCTGTTCCCGGGCGCAGAATCCGAGGGGCGCCAAACTGATGTTACGACATTTTAGAATTAAATGTTTTCCATCCTTGGCAAGCAGTAGGGGGCGCGAAATATTCAGTTGTCCCTGGGCGCTGAAAACCCTAGCTACGACTCTGAGTAACAGTCTTTTCGGATCACGCGGCTGTTGGTAGACTTTACTCGGGGAAAAACTAACGCCCAGGTTAATAAGATGGGCTTTAAAACTTCAAGAATATAACATAATAATTAAATATAAACCGGGTAAGGAAAATAATGTTGCTGACGCACTATCTCGAATAAAACTGGATGATGAAGGCAATGAACTCAAATGCGCTGTGTTGACTTCAAAAATTTTAGATTCTAGAGAAACAATTATTGCTGAATTGAAAGCTGATCCTGAATTTGGAAGTATCTATGCGTATTTGAAAGACTCCGAAAGCTTTGAAAACACAGATATCGATGCAATAAGAAATAGAGCAGAAAACTATGAAAAAATAGATAATTTATTGTTTTATACGAAAGCAACAAACGAAAATCTTGAGTATAAACCAGTCATCCCAGCCTCGCTTCGAATAAGCATTTTGAAGGAATTACACGACGCGAAAACAGCGGGTCATTTAGGGGTCAGAAAGACTTTAAAAAGGGTACGCGAGGCGGTATATTTCCCGCAGTTATACAAAATAGTAACTGCGTATGTCAGGTCCTGCAATCAATGTCAATAAATGATATTAATTACACCCCGGCCGGGTACTTAAATAGCATTCTCGCTACATTTCCGAATGAAATTTTAGGCCTAGATCTTCTTGGTCCTTTCCCCCAGAGTGAGTTAAATAAAAATCGTTTTCTTTTAGTAATTGTAGATCATTTTCAAAATGGACAGAAATTGTTCCACTTAAACGCGCGTCAGCCGAAACAGTCGCAGATGCATTCTTACACAGATACATTTTAAAATACGGTGCACCGATAAAAGTCATTAGCGATAACGGTAAACAATTCGTTAGCCAAATTTTTGAAAACATTTGCACTGGACTTGGCATACTCCATATCAAAATGGTTCCGTATAGACCACAGGCAAACATCGCAGAAAGAGTTAATAAAAATATTGTAAAAATAATTCGAAGTTATGTTAGCACACATCACAAGCGCTGGTATGGCTACATAAATGAGTTAGCTTACGCTTTAAGAACAGCAAATCATGATTCTACGGAAAAACTCCAGCAGAATTAGTTTTAGGACGGAAGTTAATTACGCCATTAGATAAATTATTCTTTGTGCAACAAAGAGAGGAAGAATTCAAACAAAAAGATATACAGAAACTCATTGTTCAGGCGGTTAAAAGTTCGGATACGGCAAGAAATAGACAGAAACTGTACTATGATCGAAAACGCCGTGAAGCAGATTTTAAAGTTGGGGATAAAGTGTTAAAGCGGAAATTTTCTTTATCAAGTGCCCCATACAATTTCACTGCAAAGTTGGCTCCAAAATTTGAAGGCCCCTATGTAATTCAGGAAACCAAGGGAGTCGTATTGTACCTTAAGAACGAGAGAGGGGAAATCTGTGAAGCAAGTCCCGACCAGGTGAAAAAATATTATAATCAAAATGATTTTGAAATCCTTAAAAGTTTCTTGCAGGACTTAAGCGCAAAAAGAAGTGAAAGGTCCAGAAGTAATGCCACCCGCTCCACCACCCAAGAAGCAGAGAACAGAAGAGGAACCTAGGCCTTCTACAAGTCATGCTAGGGTCCCGAAAAGAAGGAAGAAAAATGGTCAGACTCCATTGAAGAAATGCAAGAAATCAACGCCGCCGCGTAAAGAATCTTTGGTAAATAGGAAAAGACCAGTTACAACGGCCCGCAGTAGGAAATCTGAGTCGAGGAAACCACTTCCATGGCCAGAGTCAAGAGCAAACAAGGCTGCCGTTCACGAGAACAAAAAGACAGAAGGAGGAACGAAAAGATTGCCACCAACAGAAGAAATTCAAGCAAGATTCCAGACCGGAGGCCGCCAAGACCATCCGTCCAGGGGCAAAACGGAAAAGACAGGAACCCGAAGACTACCACTCCAAGAGGCCGGCGTACAGAGGCAGTGCCTCCTAGATTATAAAGCCAATGGACAGGTTGTAGAAACAAGTGTGACGTCAAAGTTAGTAGGCCCACGTGATGTTCTCGAGGTTTGGATTCTCAATTGGGAAGCCATTGCTTTGCGGTGTACATAGACTGGAATGTTAGCACGTGCTGTCGGGGAGAAGAAATACTTGGTAAGTTCGTATTTATTGAAATGTAACTTTATATTTTGTTCATTGAAATAAACGCTTGCTATTACTAATGTTGAATTAAATTAAGTATTAATTGCTTAATTATTATAAACACACGTATACTTATTATGTTTATCTCCGTATTGATTAGCCATTATTATTATTATTAATCTTATTTCTGAATTTACTTAATATACTTTGTTTAAGTGCATCACCGAAGTTTTAATTTTATGTGTGCAGTATCTAATGTTACGTATTTTCTTTTATAAAAGTTTTTTTTTTTATTATTTCATTACTGTTTTACGAATTTTTAACCTAATCATTTATACAAAGCTTAACAGTTTTTAAAAATGTAATTGAAAGTAAACCTATACAATAAATCTAGTTAAATTAATAATTACGTATATCAGTTAACAAACGTATGTACGCTAATATGTGAGTGTGTAGAATAAATATAATAGCTAATATGTATAGCTAATATGTGAGTGCATTGTATAATGAGTGTAAGTATAAGTGAGAATGGCAAACTTTTAAAGTTATGTGATCAAAGCGTTCAGTATTTGAAGAACAGTCTAGTAAAAACGTTTGTTTTATTGTGAGTTTAATTATGTATTAACTTATCACTATTGAAAGATGTATTTTATGTGGTTTCTAAATTTATACTGTGTATTTGCATACAATGTATTTAAATATTAAAGCAGTAAATTCATCTTAACATTCCATAAATAGTGTTTAGTTTACCAAACAAAGTCTTTCTTCAGATTTCACGTATATATTTTACTGTTCAATATTCTAAATATTCTAAACATGATTCACCTGAAGTTTGATATTATTTTCATTTGACTGTTTCAGCATGTTTTAAATATCAAAATTATCATCATTGATGCAAGTAATAATTTCAGTATAATAATAGATATCTTAATAGAAGCTTAGGTGTTCTTCAGATACGAATTTCTTGAAGTCTCATTTATTCAAATGGGCCCACCAGCGGCCGAGCGGTAAAGTCGCTGAACACTGGTAGTTCGGCCCGAGGTTCGAATCCCGCGAACGGGCTGGATGCATGGGCGTTTTCGTGGTTTTCCCCATGTGTAACGTGTATATGAGCCAGTTTCCCTTAGAAAGTCCTCCACGAAGGCATCCCTCCCCTTAGGCAGATAGCCCTCGAGGCTTTGCCATAATCACACACACACACACATTTATTCAAATGTTTGAAATTCTCCACCGTTGGTTTATGGTGTATCGAATTTCAATGTATCATTATGCAAATTTAAATTGTTATAACATTTAGTATTTATATAACTGATTTTTGTACTGTTTTTACAGAAAATATGCCATTTAAATGCTGTGTAACTGGTTGTCGGGGAAATTATAAAGGTACTGAAAAGGTGCATACATTTTCCTTTCCCAAAAATGATGCTCTTAGAGAGAGGTGGCTAAGAAATATACCTAGGAAGGACTTCTCAGCAACTCCATATTTCTCGGGTAGGTGTAATCCTAATTAATTTATTAAGATTCAATAAATTGTTGGTAGAATATTCTTAGTCTGCTATGGAAACTTTCTGCAAGCTATAATTTTTACCTCTCGCCAACATGTATAAATAGGTTTCAGTGTATAGTTTTCTATTTGATGAATCAACAAATTACATTTAATTTACAAACATTCAAGGGCTAATGATACTTCGAAGCTCGTTGCTGTATAAGCCATAGAATAGGCAGGAGGTCGTATGCTGTCATGATCAGATTTTTTATATGTAGTGTTAACTGATCCTTAAATATTTGAAAGAAAATTTTAATTTGCATATATGCATTTAAAATTTAACCTGCCCAAAGCATTGCCAAAGCTTGGATGTTTTTATTTATAAGGAAAGTGATTCAATCTTGCTTTACAGTTGGTTGTTTTAAGAAGTTAGTTACATGATGTCTTCCTTTTACTTAATAGGTGTGCCATAAACATTTTCAACCTGATGACCTCATCTGGGAAACATCAGCTTTCGATGAAAAAAATGGGAAAATCATTAAAGCTTCACTGCAGAGACCAAAACTAAAAGAAGGCGCTTTTCCTAGCATATTTGATGGCTGTCCATCGTATTTATCTTCACAAGCTGGTAGTTCGAGAAAAAGTCCGAATGAGAAAAAAACGGAACGAGAAGCAAACCTCATGATGAAAGCTATTGCTCATAGTAAATTATCAGCTGCTGAGTATTATAAATCGAGGACATTTTCAGACTTTAATGAACTTTTAACCTGTTGTATGCAATATAAATTTTCTACATTTTGGAACGTTGTGCACAAAGACAATATCTTGATGTTTTTGAATTTAAAATGCACTGATGGATGTGTAAAATTGCTTTATGCAGTCCACATTACTGCAGATCTTTTATTATCTGTATCGTTTCAAAATAAGTTATTGACTCATATCAGTAGTAAGTATAATGAGTTACCTATAAAAGTAAGTAATATTAATGAAATTCATGAAATACTTGATCATATTGAAATGTTAGAAACTAAAGACTTAATGAAAGTTAAAGTGGTAATTTGTTAAAATATGGATATACAATATCTCGTAAAGCTCTGTGGTCTACAAATTTAGAACGTCAAAGTGTGAAACTGGCTTTACAAATTTTCAACGATCAAACATCACAAGGCCTGAAAGAATTAGGAGTAAAGCATAATTTGTTAAATTTTCACGAAACATCTGCATATATTAAAATATTTTCGTCGTGGTTTTCAATAATGAATGTTAAAACACCAAACAAGGGGGTACATTCTTGTGATGACTTCTGTAAACCATTAGTATGGAATGAATCAGACAAGAAGTTTGTATTTTTAAATAATTTTCTTGATTGGTTGATGAAATGGAAAGAAATGAAGAGTGATACGGGTAGGTTGACAAAAGAGACACTTTCTGCTCTTATATTAACAACAACGTGTATGATAGAAATGTGTAGGTATTGTCTAGGTGAACTTAACATGGCGTATTTTTTGCCCGGTAAAATTCAGACAGATGAATTGGAACATCGTTTTAGTTTATATCGCAGGATGGCTGGAACAAATTATCATATATCACTTCGACAGGTTTTTGAAGTAGAAAACAAACTACGTGCATGTTCTGTATTAAATCTAACTATGATATCGAAAAGTAAAGGGACAATTGTTATCGATGACTTTTCTAACTCTTTTGATTTGATTAATGATATTTCTCATGAATCTATTGTAAAATATTTTCATAATTTCAAGCATATTAATGTCACAGATAATGATCTTGAAACTATGGTTGATAAATTACCTTTAATTGCATACTTGGCTGGATATTGTTGCCACTCAGTTATGAATAGGCTAAAATGTGATGACTGTGGAGGTAATTTAGTTATTGAAAAACCACTAATAATTCCTCCCAATTTCAAACATATTCATAATTGTGATAGAGGTGGGTTAAAGTACCCATCTGCTGATGTCATTAATGTAATACTGCATAATTTTATTGTCATACAGAAGCTCATAAGCCCTGAATATGAAAATAGTTTCCTCCAAGTATGTAACCAACGTAATTTAATATCCACTATGACATTAGAAATTCTTATGTGTAAGGAAATTAAAATTATTTCCTGTAAAAACCATTTGTCACGTAAAATTATGCAACTGCTTATATACTCATGCACAAATACTCTTTTAAACAATTATTGTAAATTCAAAAATGATAGCTTTTCTAAATATTCAGATAAAAGAAAACTAAAAACACTTTCTATGTAAGCATAATAAACAAAGAATATGTTAGAAATGTACCAATATAATTTTTTGGCCTGAAAATAATTTTAGTGCATTTCACTTTTTTAATTTTAATTGCTCTCTAAACATGCATTAGTAAATATATGTGTAATTTTATTATTTTTGTAATTTTATTTCTTGTTTCTGTATTAAAATATTAAAAATTATGGAATTGTATTTAAATATGTTATATAAATAAATAATTTTAAAGACTTCATTTGTTGTACTGTATTATTTTATATAGGTAAGAGTAATAGTTGTCCGTTACATACCAGCAATTAATTTAGATTTATATTAATGTTTTTCACATCAAAATATTTTTTCATTTAAAATATAAACTGTATGCTTGGATGTTACTTTTAAGTAATCTTTGTATATTATTATATATATGTGATATATTAGAAGTTTGTACGATGAGAAAACTTAGTAGGTACTATGTGTATATATTTACATGCATGATATTTTAATCACAGGATTAGAAATATGGATGCGTAAACCCAGAAATTCGGAAATATAATTGAATAATTTGGAAAGATCTTGAATTTGGGAGAACAGATGAACTTGGGGAGGGGGGAGAAAATAAAATTTAGGATAGTCAATTTTAAGGTCGCCAATTATTTCTTAACATAGCCATCATATTTTATTATATCTTACATATGTAATTATGTGTTTGTAGATGCATCTGAAGAAGCTGTTGGAAGCCAGGATGGGAACCTACATCCAAGTTGGTTTTCATTCTAGAAAATTAAGGTCTTATGAGCAAAATTATGCAATTACTGAATTAGAATGTTTTGTATTGGTGATGCAGATAAATTTTATTAATACTTACTCAGTAATTATTTTACTGTACATACTGATCACGCTGCTTTAGTTTGGCTTAAGAACATTAAAGATCTTACAGGTAGGTTATTTAGATGGTCTTTAAAATTATCTATGCATGATTTTGATATAAAATATGAAAATAGTTCTACTAATATTGAAGCTGATATGTTAACTAGAAATCCTATTTGTCAACATTCAAGTTTGGAAGTTAATTTATTCTCATTAGAAGAAATTAAAGAGCATCAAAATTTAGATAATGTATATAATCCTAAGTATAAAGAAATTAATGATGTGTTAACTATTAAAAAGCAAGGATTATACAAAATCATAATAGCAATCTCTCTTTGTACTAAATTACTTTAAAAGGCTCATATTAATCTTGTCAATATTATTGGTCAGGAATTGTCTGTCCAAGATGCTAAAATTTTTTGTAAACATTGCGAAGTATGTCAGTTTAATAAGAAAAGTAAACAAAAGAGATTTGGTTTAATGTGAACCTTTTGAATTATTATCTATTGATACTGTTGGTGGTTTAAACTATTATAATTATATTAAAATGTATATTCACTTAATTATTGATCATGCTACTCATTAAATATGGATTTTTTGCTTCTAAAAGTGTAACTACAGATAGTTACATAAATAGTTTAAGACAAATTTTTCAAATTCAAGTACCAAAGAAAATTTTAAATGATAGAAATGCTTCTTCTTCCAAATTTAAGCACTTTTTAAGAAATCATAATGTAAAACAATTATTAACTACTAACGGGCCTCAAACTAATGGTAAAGTTGAACGAGTTACTCAAACAAATATAATTAAACTGTAAATTAAATTCTTATCAGGCTAATATTGCATGGACAAAATTGTTACTTCAAGTTACTGAATAATGTAATAATACGCCTCATTGTGTTGCAAAATTCCCGCAATCTTATTTAATGTATGGAAAATTGCCTTATGATCCTCTACTTGAAAATGAAGAAGTCTGTCCACCAATCCTTTCTTAACATAGCCAGAGTATTTAATTATATCATATATATATATATATATGTTATAATTTCCACACATTTGAGAGTATATTTAAGACTAATAAATGTAAATTTTCCTTGATGAAATTTTAAATTCTGATTTTCAAGGAATACGATTTTATGAAAACATGATATTATGTCTATAGATGAGATAAAAACAACATATCAGAAATTTTTAAGATATTGAGGAATTTTGGTTTTCAGAACTAATTTTTAATTGAATGATTTGAAAATTCAGCATCTACTAATCGTTTTATAAAGCCAAATTCGATATTCAAGATCAAGTTTTGCTGGACTAAGTATCAAATCTTATTACATTACATATGAAATTTTAATGCATCTTTAATGAGTTTTATTGCTCTTGCATTGTAATGTTCAAAGATATTCCGATAGTAAAATAAATTTTTTATTGCGGAAATATAGTTTCTGGATTATTCTGAGAGTTCATTATTTAACGCAAATTCATACTCGTATGCACGGAGAAATCGCTATCGGAAGTTCCGCCGTTTCATATTCTACGGCCTAGTGCTCGTGACGTCACAGACCAGTCCGACGGCTTTATATCTAGGAGGCACTGACAGAGGGCGAAAAAGAAAAGTCACCACGGACGAAACTCGAAGAACCCAAAGGCGAAGATTGACTTCTATGAATTCCATATTTTGGGAGTAATTCTGCCAGAAGAGGATGTCGGAGTTCCAAGAATCGAAAACTCAAAGATAAGTTAAAATCTTCTATAAATTTTTTCTTTTGTTCTGAAATGTTATGCGTAAATACGAAGTTCTATGTTTTGACGGAAGTCAATTTGTCTCGGTTGAGACTTAGTTTTGTTTTACTTTATTTAGCTAAGGCAAAAGTATTATTTTCTTTAGGTATAAAATCTAAGAGCAAGCAGTTCCTGTTGGTCGAAAGACTAATTCTGTTACGATAGAGCCAAAATTTGGCCGAAAGTAAAATTACTTCGTATTCTTGTATTAATGAAAAATTTAGTTTCAGTGCCGCCAGCTTGGCGAAGACAGCGTGAAGTAAAATTTTATTTTTATCTTATTATTGGTAAATTGTAAAAATCATATGTATTAGGATTTTGTAAATATACGTAAATACTTGAAAGTTATGTAAAAGTAGAACTTAGTATAGAAGCATAAAATTTTAGATGCTAAAAGTAAATACTCGAAAGAAATGAATTCAAATTTAAGTATTAAACTGTAGATAAAATCGTGCTTTAGAGCGAAAGCCTGCATGTCTAAAGATGAATGAGGGGGAATTAGAATGAATGTGTTTTGTAGGGTTCTCCACCTACACTTGAATTTTAAGAATGTTAAACATAGATCATCGAGTTTCAGTATGTCGATTAAGGTGTGTCTATTTGGTCGTTGAATTCTAACAAATCTTTGTGGTTAGGGGAAGTGTTGTAATATAAAAACACGAAGATTGCCGTTTGACACCACACATAGTGGAGAACTAGGGTAAAGTTAAATTCATGTTTGAATACTTGAATGAATGGGAATTAAGCAGTTAATTAAGGAAAATAAAAGGATCGAAAACGAAAAACTTTATCCAGTGTTAAGAAAGTGTAAATCATAATGTATTTAGAAGATACTGATACTTATTCCTTCCAGATGCTGGAAGGAAGAGAAAAGATTGATTGCTGAAGACCAGAAAGGATCCTGTAAGAAGAGATGGTAAAATTATGTATCTACAGAAATGATTCTATT
This sequence comes from Stegodyphus dumicola, assembly GCF_044657685.1. Lineage (NCBI taxonomy): Eukaryota > Metazoa > Arthropoda > Arachnida > Araneae > Eresidae > Stegodyphus > Stegodyphus dumicola. The sequence goes on along the minus strand of NC_140771.1, from coordinate 157,535,999 downwards.
TTGTGAGAAAACAGTTTGTTTTATGTAAACGGAGCTCTTGAGTTTAAGATCAGAATGTGGAAACTTTTTCAACAGGTCGTTTCTAGGACCTGCTTCTAAGTTTACCAAATTCTGGCAGCGGCAAATGTAGGGTTTATATTTATTTTAACTAACATTTATTTTAAGCTATCTTTCCTGTCAAGCCTTTACTTTCCCCTGGAATTGCCAATGCCAGAGTATGTAAATTTTAGTAGAACGCGCAGAGTATTCAAATTTTTAGCAGAAGTAATTTGAGTTAAATAGAAGGGAAGCGAGATAAAAGTGTGTGCTTCTTGAATCACGAGCGTGAAGGTTGCTAGGTAGAAATTTAAGAACCGCGCGTTTCGGCCTGTGTGCCTACTTCGGCAGTTAGTTGAATCTTTCAACTTCTTAATCAGAAAGTTTGCTGAATCTCAGCTGTATCTTAGAACGCGGTTAAGATAGTTACAATTATAGAGCCTCGTAGATAGTGACTTCGTTAGTTATTCATCCTGTCATTCATTTTTAGTTGTACTTTCTTATTTTTGTTTAACCGCCGGGTCGGCGTAGTTTGTGAGCGTCAAGTGAACGCAACTGTAATTTCTAAAGTGAAATAAAAAGGGATTAAACCCTTCTTACGAGTTTGTGTAACTTCCAGTTCATAGCAGTCACTACTACTGTTGCGGACAAGTTGGGGCCACGCAACATCACAAGACGATAAGTTTTTAAAAAACAGGAATCCTTTATTATTATTCAGGAGAAATAGCAGTTACAAAATCAGATATCTGGATTAAATAAAAAAGAACTACTTATAACTTTTTGTATGAAGTTTACTGCATCGTGACATTTAAGAAAAGCCCCGATATTCTTCTGTGAGTCCTTTTATAGCCTCTGGGAAGGCGGAGCTTCAAAGAAATGACGTCAGCCTCGTCAGCCAATCTAGTTCGCTTTAAATATTTCCAGAACATTCTATAACTGTACGTGTAGAAAAAGCGAGAAAGACAACTTGTCTACGGGGCTGTGGGTTTAATTCCACGTACTTTCAAATAAGAGAACGTCGCCATTAAAAATGAAAAGAACATACAGTTAGAATTTTAAGTGTAGTCTTGACTATGGAATTTTATTATTACAAATATATATATATATATACACTTGTATATACTTTTGGTGCGGCTGATTGCAACTAAATATTGAGGTGCACAACTGCATATTATAAAAATATACAAAATTTCAACGTTCTGAGGCTACTCGTTCTTTGAGTTATGCGAGATTCATACATACATACGCACAGGCATACAGACGCCACGAAAGAAAGTCTCATCTGAATCCATTTTAAATCACTTTTATAATTCTTTTGGGGTAAAAGAGTCCTTTATTTTGTCTTTACGTACAGATGTCATGCAAATATCTCGTTAAATTGCATTTGATGGCGGTGAAAATGGATGTTTTCTTTGAAATATGATATTCGGAATTTTTCATGATTACAATACTTCCTTTACTTCGTAGAAAGGAGTAAAAATATAGCGATAACCAGCAACTTGCCTACAATAAGTAACTTTTACATTTTTATCTGTAAAATATCGCCAAATGGCGCTTTTCCGTTAAATGTGATAATACGTTAAACGTTAATACGCATAATAAGTACTTATTTCATTTCTAGTGAATGCTAAAATGCTAAATTCGGTTCTTCTTGACCAGTTTGTAAATGATGAGCATCATTATCATACCTTTAGCGCACAGGTGTCCACAGAAGTTCTTAACCTGGCCTTTATTTTCAAAACCGTTTTTCATAGGCCCATAATACCAATCGCAAAAATGTTTTCCATTACACAAAGATTATGTTTTCGTATCTTTAAATAAAAAAAAATAATTTTATATAAACTACGAAATCCAACTTTTTACGCGTTCTTCCGGTCCCTGCACTTACCATAAAAAAATTGTGCTCGCTATAAAATATAAATCACAAAATTTTGACTCCCTTGAACAACGCCGATTAACCCGAGATATTTGACACTAAAATCGCGAATTATATTCAGTGTCATATATTAATTGAAGAGCGAAATTTTCGCGTGTGTACTTAACTAAAAATAAAATATTGTTTAAAAATTTTTAAAAAGGTTTCTCACATTGAGAGATTACATGACAAGCATTCCTGAGCAGATAATCGTGAATAATATTGAACAATATAATTTTTTTTCAAAATGGAGATCTTACTCACATAATCTTATGGAATTAGCATTTAGAAAACATTTGCAGGCTTTAGTACTGTATCGCAACAATTTTTTTGCATGATTATCAGGTTATGATTCTACAGCAATAAAATTTCGCGATAGTATTAAAAATGGATTTTTAAATTTCGAAAACTTATTCATAGATTGTGTAAAAATTCTTTCAGCATACCATGAAATTTTAAATTAAAGACACTACTAAATCATAAAACACTATCAAGGAATGGCATTTAAGAGGAGAAAATCAACCTCGATTTATACTCACTTATTTACTAGCCGAAACCTTAGTGAAAATTGAATATGATTTCAAAACTCGCACATTTTCACATTAAATATCTTGGATAAATTTTTGTCGTACAGTATCTTGGATCAAAACTTTTTTTTTTAATGATTAGTACAGAATTTTTCTAAATAAAAGCGAAAGGACAAGAGGAAATCATAAAATTTAGATTTCTCAAAATTTACGCAATTGCTTTCTTTATATTTGAAAATGCTAAGCAATGAGTCTCTGTGTTATGCAAAATATCTTTGGATGCTCGTATTATCTCAATAACCTTAATGGAATCGCCCAAATATTCAGGAGTCGCCGATTTCTGGCAGCCATACGCATAACGGTTAAGGCTAGGCAACCATGTGAGTTGCAAATTCCAATCGAAAATTCGCCGAATCACATTTTCCTTCTGTAAAAAACCGCTAGTTGTGTCAAGGTTGTTGCGCTAATACGTAAGTATCTATTTTTGCAAGAGGTATATGTCTTTGAACAATGGTTGCGAAAATAAAGGCTGGGTAAAGACTGCTAGTGACACGGTGTATAAAAGATAAACTGGCATACCAGGTGATTCACATTTAACGGTAAATTGCCTTTTAAAGTAAAATTGCTCACTTAGTTCAATGACAAACCAGCAATTACAAAGAGAAAAATTGCTGTACGAAATGCGATAAGTTTGTTCTGCCAATAAAGCTGCCTTTTTAAGTATACAAATGAATCACGATGATGTCAAATAGAAAAGAAGTAAATTCCGTTCTAAAAGAAGTAAATTTCGTTTTAACGTCCGCTGTATTTTCAAATTGCATTGAATTATTAAGCCAATTGCAGGCATACAGATGATTTTGAAGCTAATTTCAGTGTAACTGCAGAAGTATGGAAGCATACTAAAAATAGTTAGCAATTAAGTTACCACAGAAAAACTTCTCACGCAGCAAAAAATTACAAAATAAGATCAAACATTTTACGAAATATTTCAAACTTCAGATCAATAGCTGTTCCAACCAATTAGAAACTCTATCAATAATTAAAATTTGGTAAAGAAATGATGACAAATTAAAAATTTAAGCTGCAAATAAAATATACGCAGTTTCATGTAACTTCGACTGTTTGCATCTAACAATCATCTTTGCTGTTTTGATTCACAGGAATAAAAATGCTTTATTTTTTATCTTTGTTGATATATAAAATGCGAAAAACCATAGAAACAAAATTCGCTCACCTATGCTGTAATAAGCAATAATTTGGCTAACAGAAGAAATTTAACCTAATTATGCAGATTTTCTGAAATAAGTTTCAGTTTATAACTCTTTGCTATTCCTGTTGTGTGTAATGTATTTTTTCCAAAGCTACGCCTATGACCGTTATATATATATATTATTTAGGAATAGTATTTCAGTGTCTTTGACAGTGGTGCCATCTATTGCAATCTGAAAAATACCTACATTTCTTCGTAAAATTCGCAATAAAAAATGTATTAATTTCATTCCTCACTGCTTTAGAATTTTGTGAAAGTGTACGAGCTTTATTCACTGTTGTTTATTAAAATTAAAAAATTAGAAGACGTTATTCTTTTTTAAAACTAAATAATTATGAAACGTTTCTGATGTAAGAAAATTGTGAAAGATAACTGCATTCGAATATCCAAGTTATTTTTATTTAAATTTCAGGCTAGTCTTGTAAAACATTTAACTTAAAGATGAAGAGACCATCATACTTATTGATTCATATTTCAATGACTTTTAGTACAATTTACCAAAGAAAAAATCAAATCATGGCAATTATTCCATGAATATCTAGACTGTTTGATGCTCAAATTACATCTTTTCATTTAAGTTCTTCATTATTTTAAAAATAACTTTACTTAAAAACTTATTGTTGTTTTTTTTAAAGAAAATTTTACAGCATTTTAATTTATTAATATTCTGTTTATGTCTCAGAACAATTTTACTGCTTCTGTTTTAGATAAAATTGTATCTAAAAACTAATTTAAATCAATTTTCACAAATACTTTAAATTAAATTTTTACGTTTTATCGAGGGGTCTAGTTAACTAAAATAACTTAATTAGAGCTAATTAACTATAATAAAAAATCTGATGTGTACATCACATGACTTCCTTTTGCGGAATATTAAATTATACGCCTTTTTTCTTGCATTTCATTTAAACTTATTGGATTGAATTAAATCTACTTTGTCGATTTGCCTCACCTCATTCTCTCAACTCCTACCACGTCAGACTTACTACTGTCATGTGCCTACTGGCTCTCTTCATTAGCTGGAAAAAGCGCGCTACTCCAGCCATACTTGTTCGGATTGAGATTCGGACTTTGTCGATAGCGCATAAACCACAATAGAATAAATGCACTCTTTAAAATTCACTATATTTTTTTACCATAGCGACACTCTGGCGCTAAGCTCACTTCACAGCGTTATATTTCGTTCATATAATAACTATGTCTACGTCTATGTCTTATCACTTAGTAAGAGGTAATCGACCATTAACGGGCCTTTACCAATATATTATACTTGACTTTTAAATGCGTGAAGAATCGAGTAAGTTGTATCCAATAATATGGAAGTACTTGTGCACATGCTGTGATAGAACTCAGAAATTACTAGTGACGGAGGCTCCTGTGCCGCCGTCCGTAGAATAAGTGAACTTTGAACAAATGAGGCGCTCGTTTGTGGCGCCATCTATTAACATATTATAACTATGTCTACGTCTATGTCTCATCACTTAGTAAGAGGCAATCGACCATTAACGGCCTTTACCAATATATTGTTACGGATTTGGTATTTAAATAGCTAATGTTAGTTGAATTATAAATTAAATTGTTTTATTCCCCGTGCAGTGTAGCTATATATTGAAGAATATTGAAGAAAAGCTAAGCCGGAAAATTAAAAATACAAGAGCACGTGCATTTAACATTTAATAAATAAATAAATAAATATCTCTTTTTGATTTCGTGAAAGTTCCAGAAAGTTCTCGCGCGCGATTTAAAAATCTTATAAAAAGGAGGAAAACCTCTCAATTCAGTTAGTCAATAAATAGTTAGTTTGTTGTTGTTTTAAGAGTTTGTTAGAAAACTGCTCTTGTTGATTGTAGCGAATTCGCGGATTAGCTTTCTTTAGCTGCTTTTGAATTAACTTCTGTTGAACGTTTGAGTAGTTATCTACTGAAAGAATTTCTGAGGAAATGTAAGCATTTTTGTTGTGATAATAATAAATTTTGTCCATTTATCATCGGACGTGTGCATTCAATTCAAACGAACCTGTACGCACGCAACAATATTATACTTGACTTTTAAATGTGTGAAGAATCGAGTAAGTTGTATCCAATAATATGGGAGTACTTGTGCACATGCTGTGCTAGAACTCAGAGATTACTAGCTATGGAGGTTCCTGTGCCGCCGTCCTTAGAATAAGTAAACTTTGAACAAATGAGGCGCTCGTGTGGCGCCATCTATTAGTAAGGATGAAACGCATTTTAGTTGACTGGAGCTCTGGTGGCGCCATCTCTTGAAGGATGTATTGTAAGGCATTTTTAAAATTTCATAAAAATTATTCTTCTTTTGCTGAGATCGACGAATTTGCTGAGAATTACAGTATCGTCTGCATAGCAGGCGATAATGCCATCTATGTGGCTGGGAAGATCATTTATCTAGATGTTAAAAAGAAAAGGGGAAAAATTCGAGCCCTGAGGGACACCTGATTTCTGTTACACTGATATTAGATAGCTCGTTCTTAATACGAAATTGAAAACTTCTGTTTTCCAAAAAACTTGAAGTTAGGAGGATTAATCCAGGTGGAAATTTGTTTTTGATAAGTTTGATAAGGAAGCCTAGGTGCCAAAACTTATCAAACGCTTTTTCAATATCAATGATAATGCCAGCAACCGTTTCTTTTTTTATTACATATAAAAACTCAGAATGCACACAATTTATATCATTTGAAGAATTATCTAATCGTTGCCACATGTTCTATTCAAATACTCTAATATTAAGCCAATTTATTTGCCTTTTCTTTCTGAATGAGTGAACAACATATCTGCCAATAACTGTAGCATTCATTTTCAAGTCTGAAGCTGGAAAATTAAACATTGTATTTAATGATGAACGAAAAAAACCAAAGAAATTTAACTCTTTTTGAGAATCTTAAACGAAACACTTTAAAACATGCAAAACATAAAAGTCATGATGATAATAAAAAAATCTGATGTGTGCACTACATGACTTCCTTTCACAGAATATTAAATTATACGCATTTTTTCTTACTTTCATTTAAACATATTTCATTGAATTAAATCTACTTCGTTGATAGCGTATAAACCGCAATAGAATAAACACACTCTTTAAAATTCGCTATATTTGTTTACCGCAGCGACACTCTGGCGCTAGGTTTACTTAAAAGCGATAGTGCATAAACCGCAATAGAATAAATGCATTTTTTAAAATTCACTATATTTGTTTTCCACAGCGACACTCTGGCGCTAGGTTCACTTCACAGCGTTACATTTCATTCATATTATAAATCAGAATGCATATAAATTTATATCATTTGAAGAATTATCTAATCGTTGCCACATGTTCTATTCAAATACTATAATAAATATTAAACGATGTATAAGAGAAATTAAGCAAACAAAACAAAAAAGAAACAGTTTTTCATTCAGATGACGATTTAGTATTTCTCATTCAGTTAATTCAGTTCTCACTTCGCGACAAAGCAAAAATACATAAAAACTCAAAATATCTCTATTAAAAATTACGAAGTAAATCTTAAAAACTTATTTTCTCGAAAAAATTCCAGAAAGATTTAAACATAATCTTATTCACAATAATAAATGAAGGCGTTATTTTTGTTGTTGCGAAACTTAGTCAATCTAGATTGGCAACAAATCTACTATTCTGCTGTTTCAAATGTAAACAAATATGTCCGCCATGTTATTTAAAACTTAAGGCTTAACCGCACTTAAACAACTTTTAAATTGTTAATAATTGTACAAATATTGCTTGCAGATTTACTCAAGGCATAAAAACCTTAACCGGAAGATAAGAACAACAGCAAAAAATGCACAGTTTACAAACATATAAGAGTAAAGAAACTGAGATTACTGACCGGGTAACAGAGTGGATATATATATAAATATATTTATATACGTTTGGTGCGGCCAATTGCAACCAAAATACGAGGTGCACATCTACATGTTATAGCAGTCCTATATACAAAATTTCAGCGTTCTGAGGCTACTCGCTTTTCAGTTATGCGAGATACGTACGTACATACGTTCGTACAGACGCCATGAAAAATTGGATAATTAGGGACAAATGTTTTCGTTTTGTAAAACTTTCGTTTTGTAAAACTCGTAAAACTTTAACGAATTTTTGATTAAAAAACTCAAGGATTTCAAAGCGAGCAGTGGCAACGTTGTACAGAAAAAAGGTTTTTATCTCCACCGCGTGAGACTGTGTACCGGAAATTCAAAAGATATGCTCAATTTTAAATTATTTCGCGATATTGCTCTTGAACTGAATTTTCTGGTTTAAGTGTGAGGAACATGATATTTAATAAATAAAGGTAACACACAAAATCTTAAGAAAAAGCCGCTTTGGATGTAATTTAAGATTTGAAACCTTTCAGATTTTCTTTTTCTTTTTTTTTCTTTTTTTGTATTAATTATATAATTCTTTATTATTTATTCCTTTATAATTCTAATTATAATTTAATGAAAGGCCAAGTCCACTTTAAAGAAAAAGTTCATTTCTTGTCAGTAAGTGATTCATTTATATTCGAAGATAGCGAGATTGAAAATTTGACGAATGAGAATATTTGTATGTTGTATTTTTATTATAAATTATACACAAATACTCCTTTAATTGAAACTTGATTAAGAAAACTTTATATTGTTACGGATTTTTGTATTTATTTAGCTAGTTTTAGTAGAATTTGTAATTAAAATTGTTTTATATTCTCGCGCAATGCAGCACGAGATTTATTAAAGAGAATTCGCGGCGAGATCGGATTAGCTTTCTCTTACGCTTCTCTCTGTTTTGAACGGAGTTCGTTTAGTTCATATGGAGTCGTAAACGTTTTAGTAGTTCAAAATCTAACTACTCTGAGATATTGAGATATTGTACGAATATCTCTAACGAAATTTCAGCATTTTGTTTTATTTCTTGGGATAAGAATAAATTTTATTAACTTTTTATCGACTTGTGCACGAACCCGTACGCAGGCAACATTATTTTAAATTACATAAAAATAATCATTTAAATTTTCACGTTGTAGGGTTTATATTTATTTTAACTAATATTTATTTTAAGTTTAAACTATCTTTCCTGTTAAGCCTTACTTTCCCCTGGAATTGCCAATGCCAGAGTATGTAAATTTTAGTAGAGCGCGCAAAGTATTCAAATTGTCAGCGGAAGTAATCTGAGTTAAATAGAAGAGAAACGAGTTCGAAAGTGTGCTTTCTTGCTTCACGAGCGTGGAGGTGGCTAGGTAGAAATTGAAGAACCACGCGTTTCGGCCTGTGTGCGTGCTCGGCAGATAGTTGAATCTTTCAACTTAATATTCAGAAGTTTGCTGAAATATCAGCGGTATCTTAGAACGCGGTTAGGTTAGTTACGTTTAGAGAGCCTCGTAGGTAGTAACTTGTTATTATTCATTTTTAGTTTCTTATTTTTATTTTACCGCCGGGTCGGCGTAGTTTGTGAGCGTCAAGAGCACGCATCTGTAATTTCTAAAGTTGAATAAAAAGGGATTTAAACCCTTCTCAAGACTTTGTGTACTTTCCAGTTAATAGCAATCACCAGTATTGTTGCGTGCAGGTTGCGGCCGCGCAACATTACAACATGAATTTTAGACTGTTATTGTTGCACCGTGTTGTAGAATTCATTCATAGAAGCGTTTTACTCTTGTGAATAAGGTGATTTTGGAGACTGTTTAAAACACTTGGCAGCAGTATTTGTGAGAGTTCGGCAAAAATATGAAAAACGACGTCGTATATTTATTTTCCTTTCATTACAAAGGGAAATATTGTTGTATTTTCTCGAATTCTTTCCATCCATCACTATTTTCCACTCAAGTACCGTTAGCATCTGGGAATACTCAGTTAACCGACCCTTGGCGAAGTTCCTGAAATCGCGTTCGTCAACTTGGCGACAGGCGCCAAACAGTTGGAAAAGTGTTTACGTTGCTAGCTCAGGGAAAAGGATATGTTCTTTTTTCGATATGTAGATACTTCGCGTTGGGTGTCGTGAGTTCGCAGATAAATCTTTGTGCTGATGATCACATGACTTTGTTATTAGACGTTTTGAATACACTAATTAATTATTTTCCAAATAAATTAATTGCAGCTGTAATTACATTAAGATAACCTTATTTTTATACAAGAAAATGACAAAATATGCTTCTTTTCCGTACTTATGGCTCACATTATCCCATGTGTATTTACATATAATTAACTTCTACATAAATTAATTATTAAATTATTAAAAATTTTTAATCATAGACTTAAATAAACAAACTACACTTCTAATCAAAATTAAAATGATTTAATTTTTATAGAATAAAATATGCTCTTTTTACTTCTTTGTACGAAGTAAAAAGGAAGTATTGTAATCGCGAAAAGTTTCAGGCAGCATATTTAAACGAAAATATCCATTTTGACCACTATCGAATGCAATTTAACGATGTTTTTGCGTGATATCTGTACGTAGGGACAGAATAAAAGACTCGTTTCCTCCAAAAAAAATTATAAAACTGCTTTAAAATGAATTCTGAAGAGAATTTTTCGTGGCGTCTGTACGAGCGTATGTACGTAAGTGCGTGCGTACGTACGTACGTACGTACGCACTTACGTATCTCGCATAACTCAAAAACGAGTAACCTCAGAACGTTGAAATTTTGTATATAGGATTGCTATAACATGTAGATGTGCACCTCGTATTTTATTTGCAATCGGCCGCACCAAACGTATATAAATATATTTATATATATATCCACTCTGTTACCCGGCTCAGTGATCTCAGTTTCTTTACTATTATATGTTTGTAAGTTGTAAATTTTTTTGCTTTAAAAATGATTGAATTATGTTTTTTTTTATCTTCTGGTTAAGGTTTTTATGCCTTTAGTAAATATGTGTGCAATATTTTTAGAATTATCAGCAATTTTAAAGTTGTTTAAGTGCCGCTAAGCCTTTCTTTTGACGGCGGCCATTGATTGTTTACATTTGAAACAGCAGACTAGTGGATTTGTTGCCAATCTAGAGAAACTTAGCTTCGCAACAACAAATATAACGCCTTCATTTATTTTGGCAAATTAAATCATGCTTAATCCTTTCTGGAATGTTTTCGAGGAAATAAGTGTTTAAGATTTACTTCGTAATTTTTAATACACATATTTTGAGTTTTTATGTATTTTTGCCTTCTGGCGAAGTGAGAACTGAATTAATTGAATGAGAAATACTGAATCGTCTGTGAAAAACTCTTTCTTTTTTGTTTTGTTTGCTTAATTTCTTTTATACATCATTCTAGCTTTATTATAATATTTGAATAGAACATGTGGCAACGATTAGATAATTCTATTCTTTAAATGATATAAATTTTGTGCATTATGAGTTATAATATGAACGAAATAGAATACTGTTAAGTGAATCTAACGCCAGAGTGTCGCTATGGTAAACAAATACTAGAGTGAATTTTAAAGAATGCATTTATTCTGTTGTGGTTCATGCGCTGTCGGCGAAGTAGATTTAATTCAAACCAATAAGTTTAAATGAAATGCAAGAAAAAATGCGTATAATTTAATATTCCGTATAAGGAAGTCATGTGGTGTACACATCAGATTTTTTTAACTTATCGCTCGTATTTCCGGATATTTTCTAATCAGAATGAAAACTTTTAAAATCATCAATATTTAAATATATGGGAGTCAGGCTATAACAATCAGGAATTAATTTCTAAATAAATAAATATTAACAATATAATATAATAATAAAATTATATAATTAAAATAATAATAAAATAATAAAATATAGTAATACAATTTCTAAATAAATTTCTTCTAATACGAATATATATATATCTTAATTTATGGAAGTCACTTTTTTTAATCTAACCAAATGCCTTTTTTCTAATTATGTCCACGTATAAATAGGATTAGGATTATTTAGAACATAAAAAGCACTCCCGGGCAATTTGCTTAAGGAAACGGAATCCCGTTAGCTGGGGCTTGACTCCAAGATGAACAATGTGTGTCAACAGATTTCCTCTTAGGCCACTGAAAGACACCATGAAATGCTAATAAGTTAGTGTAAAATATTAAACATTATTCTGCTATTTTTCTATGTCAAGCGTATTTCACTGATTTCTTTATGTAGAGGATTTTAGGAATTAAAAGTTGGGTATAACAGTAAAAAATATAAACCATTAGCCAAAGTTTATTTATTTTTTCACAAAAAACGAAAAAAATTAATTAAATTTGCATCTTTCAATCTTTGAATAAGATTTATATTTATAGATTTTTCTGAAGTGTTACTAATGTTCATGTTTAATAGTAATGAATGTTATGTAAACTCAAACTTCAAATAAGTAAGTAAGTAGAAATCTATGCATCACTGTATTTGCAAAAAATGCATGACTGAAATACATTCGCCGACCGCATAAAACTGCTTCGGGGGCCGCCAAAATTACACAAAAATAATATTTTATGATTTAAATTTTCATGGAATAAATACAAACAAATTCAATTAACATTATCTCATTCTATTTGATTGGTCTCTTTCCGAAATTTAAACAACTGCATAACGTCGTGGAAAGCGATTGTTAGAAATCTTGTTTCTCTGCAGTTATGCAATTCAGAATTACATTACTTTGTTTACCTACATAAATACTATTTTATTTTTGTACTTAAATAAGAAAAAAAAAATATGTTAACCTTATTAAGCGAAATTATGTGCATAAAAGAATCCGGAATGTCCAATATAAACCGGACTGGATGTTGATTGAATAACTTGAAATACATTTCGAGGATGTAATAGTGTTGTGGAAACACACGCGTATTTTATATTTTAAAATTTTTATCTTTAACTATGTGATATATATTGCATTTTTGTAATCATTACTGCATTGATATAAAGAAAATGTTTTCAAACATATATAACCATTATTAGGATAATTGTTCAAATTAATGTAAGAATTAAGAAGAGAAGTATAAAAGTTAATAATGCTGGAGTTGCATATATAATAATCTAAAATACTAAGATGAAAAAAAGTACGTAGATTTACTTAATCACAACAACAACTAATCGTTTACAATTTGTTCTATGTGTATGGTTTAACTTCTCAACACAAACGCTACACTTTGCCTTACGCGATTTTCGCCCAGCACTTTTTCCCCGATATTGGGCTGAAGAGGTTAATTTTTGGAAAGCGCCTTTTGATGCCATTTCCCTCAAACAATTCCTTCCGAGGTATATGACGATTTTCCGCCATTTAAGAAGGCGGAAAAAATTGCGCCAATTGTTGCTTATCTGAGATTTCCCTAACGCTTGAAGGAGGAAGAAAAAAGTATCATTAAGTCTTTGAAATGGAAATTGAAATCAAAATTATTGCTTTCCTTGACTATTCGCGAGCTACTGGAAAAGCTATTAACAAACTTTTACATTAAGCATAGGATCTGCGGTAATGAAAAGTTTTAATTTAAAACTGCCGTTGAAAGACGAGAAGTAGAAGTATCAAGAGAGGTTAAAAATTTATTACTATTACCATGGGCTAATTTTCAGAATGTGATATTATAGATAGGTAAAGACTTCAGGGTCGTACACCTATTAAATAAGCGAAAACCTATGACCTATGACCTATGAGAATGTGATACCTTTAACAAAGTCCAATGATATTCGGCAAAAGTTAAAATAATAACAATAATATAAAAAATTACCAGTTAACATCGTGGAAATTAGTTTTATATCTTTTATATTTGGATCCTAATTTGTTAAAAATGGTTCATAGTTTTTTTAAAAGCTAATTTTTTTATATTGAAAGGCAGTCAAGCTTTCAAAGAAGTTGTGTGAATCCAATTATTTTGGAATCAATACAATCCACTGCGCATTAAGGACAGATCTGAATAACTCGAACTTCCTGTGACTATAATGAAGAAAATGTATAAATCTCTAATAGATCAGACGCTGAAACGAATTTAAGGTAATGAACAGAGAGTGTTATTCTATTCAACATTTATTCACGAACGCCAAAGACACAAACTGCAACATATACATAAAAATGATATTAAAATTTCAGTGAAAAAAATACTACCGACATCTATTGACAAGCTGATAATGCAAAATCATAAGCTTTTATTTAGTATACCGTCTGTTACTATAAACTAGGAGCTTCAAGGTTATTTTCAGCCGCTCGACTTACATCTTAAGCATAGAAAAGACAGTTGCAGCAGAAGCTTTGAGTCGACTAATTTTTTTCTCTCCGCTTCATTTTTAGTTACAGTGTTTCACTTTATGAAAAGCGCATGCGTGAAAGCTGACTTCAAATATGGCCCCAAATGATGTGGAGAAAATGAGTGCTCTGTAGTGACGACGACACGCGTTACGATCGCAAATGGGGGCGGGGCTGGCAATGGCAAAGTGTTTATTTTAAAGAAACTGTTTGCAGAAGCTGTAGCGGTCCATGTCGAGAAGCATATAAAAGAATGGGAAGAATCATTGTTCAGTAGATTTTTCTTTTAATTTCAACCGCCATTTTAGATTCTAGAAAGTTACTGAAAAATAACCTAAGCGTTTTAAAGGCAATAAGCACAGTTCTTGAGAACACATTTTTACTAGCTCCTGATGTGATTAATTTAAGTAAACATGTTTAAAATCATGACATGTTTAATTAGCATTATTCAATATTTTTATGAAATTATATTAGCGGACTCATTAAAATCGTTATGCACTTTTTTATGATAACTAATAACTATTTGTATTAAGGGATATATGGCTTGCCGTACGAACAGCTAGTTTTAAAAAAATAATATAGCGAATATAAATATGCTTTTTTTAAATATATTGTGATTTTGCTATTGAACTGAGTTTTATACGACGTAAGTTAAATGAACGTAATCTCTTCTCTACATATAATAAAAGAAAGAGTCTGTCTCTCTGTGTGTGTGTCTTTCGTTCGCGCTGCGCATAAGCTAATATACCCACGGCTACGAAATTTGGTACATAGGCGAATCTAGACAAGAGCCAGTGCACCTCGAAGCGGTTTTTTCGAAATTCAAATTCGAATTTTTTTAATTTTATGTTTTGAGACGAAATCGCGTCATTTTGAGACATAATGGGCTATAGCAAAGCGAAATTTTACTCTACACACTCCATATTCGCATCATCATGAAACGTATGCACTTAGCTATTTTACGAACTTAAAAAATAAATTTCGTGTTTCAATAAATCGATTAAATACGAATTTATTTAACAAAGGGAGCTTAACACCTTTTCAAAGGGATTTTTTCTAAAAAAGTTTATTTTTAAAAATGTACAGTTTATTTTTCTTTGATTTTGGGACAGGTTAAACTTTCATCCTTTCTACTGCTTTTACAAAAGGAATTATGGAAAAATGATAATATTTTGCATTTTTAAAGAATTTTTTAAATGAAGCTTTCGAGTATACTTCTCACATCTCACATCATTAAAAATGTGATTTTGGCAACAATTTTCCTGTCTTATTGTTGTTGATAGATTTTTGATCAAATCGCATCATTTTGAATAGTTTCATTCATTTAGAAATATGGGTTTGGCAACAATTTTTCATCGTATTTCTTATGTCGCTGTTTTTAAGAGACTGTCATTTTTATATTTATATAATATATTTTTATTGATTTTTTTTGATAAAGTTGTTCTTCAGAGTAAAATTCTGCGCGGAATTTTATGTTTTTTGAGTTGCTTTCATATTATTTTTTGCTTATTTCACTGTTTGTAAGATATTGAAAAGTTTTGCATGATTTTTTTTTTCTTCAACGGAAAGTTGGTTAATTTTTTTATTAGGATAATTAATATTTAAAGGATATAGCTTATTTCATTGTAATTTTTTCGAATATATGAAATTATAAGATAAAATATAAGATAAAATATCAATAAATAAATATAAGATATGAATATATAAGATAAAATATCATTAATTATACTTTGCTTTTCAGAATTTTTCGTTTTTTTGTATTCTTTTATGTTATTTATTGCTCATTTCACTGTTTTTAAGATATTGAAAAGTTTTGAGGGATTTTTTTAGGAAACAAAGTTCTTAACCTCCTTTATACCATTTGAGTTCTTAAGATTTTGCAAAAGGAAGTTGGTTAATTTATTTATTAGGATAATTAATATTTGTATTAAGGCATATAGCTTATTTCATTGTAATTTTGTTATACGTAATAACTTTTTTTATAAAGTTGTTCTGCAGAGTAAAATTCTACGCAGTTTTTAAATTTAACGTTTGGTGTTCCCTTCAGCCATTTTTCCGGTACTTTTAAAAGCCAGACGAAGGCTGGCAGCGAAGCCTTCGTCTTAGTAAACAAACTTAATAAATAAACTTAACACCTAAAAACTTAATTATGCAAAAGACATTTTTAGCTATCTTACTAAGAAAACGATACTGAACGGAAAAAACTAAAAGAATAAAAAAAGGTATGCCAGCACTTAATACTGCATCTAGAGTTCTAAACATATGCTGCTATTCAGCTTTTAAAAATTTTGTGATTTCGGTGTTGAACTGTATGTGACGCAACTGCGAAGAAAACGATGCTTAGTAATAAAGCTAAAAAAACAAGCAAACAAACACCCCCCCCCAAAAAAACGCGCTCTAGATAAAAATGCTTTATTCTCTAAAATGTTGCCATTGCTCGCTTTGAAATCGTTGAGTTTCTTAATAAAAAACTCATAAATGCTTTTCAAATTATGAAGTAAATAATAAAACAATTTAAAAATTCCAAATTTGAACTTCCAAATGCCCATATTCGGTGGAGAATTATGTTGTTCAAAATTCGATGGCTCTAGGTACTGCCTTTTTATCACAATGTCAAAAACATATATACATTTATGCAGATTCTTCATTATTTAATTTCTTTAACTATAATTCAGTGCCCACCAGCGGCCGAGCGGTAAAGTCGTTGAACACTGGTAGTTCGGTCCGAGGTTCGAATCCCGCGAACGGGCTGGCTGCATGGGCGTTATCGTGGTTTTCCCCCATGTGTAACGTATATACGAGCCAGTTTCCCTTAGAAAGTCCTCCACGAAGGCATTCCTCCCCTTAGGCAGATAGCCCTCGAGGCTTTGCCATAATCACACACACACACACACACACACACACACATAACTATAATTCAAGGCTCTAATATTTGGTGGCAACAATTTGAAAAATGATTCGCCGTTTATAGTGAATCAACGCAAAAAGACTGTTCACTGCCACGCCTATCGAATTAATTTCTACCTTTTTGTTGCCCTGCGTTGGCAACACGCTTTTGAGATTTGTCGTTCGTAGGATTCGGTCGCTGAAAGCGTAGCTGGCCTGTAACGGTTGTAATTCTTATTTTACGCTTATCTGTACTCCTGAATTATTACTAAATGTTTACGTGTGAATGTTATATTATTAAATGTATTCAGTTTGGTTGAAACAGACCGAGAGTGACTGAATTTATTAAGTATGTTTAAAGTAGAAAAAACTGCGTCATCCATGTCGGCGCCATTCTAATACGAGGTACGTAAACATCATTCTGGAGGCACGGCGGCGAGATTCAGGTGGAATTCGTCAGCAGTTCAAGTACAGATAAGTGATTTTTTAGTTCGATTTACATCTAAATTTGATTCTTGAAGTTTTATATCTATTTTGTATTGATTTTGATTTTGAACTTGAATACTTCGATTACTTATTATAAATCAAGCTACTGTCATTAGATTGCGTGGTAGGGCAAAAGCGGCCTTTACAAGGCTTCAGAATACCATTTCTTCCGATTTATCTAAAAATGAAGTAATTTTGCATCTGGAGCGCTTGGAAAGCATTTATTCAGATTTTGATAAATTTGATGCCCAATTACCAGAAGAACAGTCAGAAATTGAAGATTTTGAATCGAAGTATTTTAGTTTGGAACTTCAGTATCAAAATTTATTAGATGTATTAAATGCGGCTAATGTGCCAAATGTTACAGGAAATTCTAATATTAGTAACTTTAAGTTACCTAAGTTGAATATTCCTATTTTTTCGGGTAACTTTAATGACTGGATGAATTTTAAAAATTTGTTTGTTGCAACATTGCATAATACTTCTTTATCGAATATACAGAAATTTCAGTATTTAATCGGATCATTTGCTGATGAACCAGCTTCTATAATTAAACATATTACGTTATCAAATAATTCTTATGAAGAAGCATGGGCAAAATTGCTCGCTAGGTACGATAAAAAGAAACAAATCGTACAATCGTTAATTAAAACATTCCTGGATCAAAAATGTATTTCACAGGTTGATAATGTTAATTTACGGCAATTAGCTGATACTTCCGATGAAGTTATCAGAGGTTTAAAAGCTCTTGGTGACAAAGCAACTTCTAGGGATCCATGGTTAATATTTATGTTGCTTCAAAAGGTAGATTCAGAAACTCGAAAGTTATGGGCACAGAAAACAGCGGAAGATGATTTTCCTACATTGGAATCATTTTTTGAATTTTTAAATTTAAGGTGTTCTTCTCTCGAAATTATCATAAATAAAGAAGCGGAAGCTAAAGTTGTTGATAAAAGTAGTAATGTTAGTTCTAAAACATTACAGAATTCTAAATTTAGTAATACTAAATGTTCGAAATGTAACGGACTTCATGCGTTCTATAAATGCGTTAAATTTAAGAATTTGGATGTTACTGCTAGAAAGAACTTTGTACGGAAACGAGGATTGTGTTTTTTATGTTTAAATTCACATCTAATCAAAAACTGTAATTCACAGTTAAAGTGTAATTTGTGTAATTCAAAACCGCATAATAGTTTGTTGCATGAAGATATTAAAGCTAACAACGTACAGCTTTTAAAAGCGCCAAATGGAAACGAAAGCACTCCAGAGAGAATTTCGAATGAATCATGCGAGGGTCAAGGTCAGGTAGTTGTCAGTAATACGATTCAAAATTGCAACTCGGCGATTTTGCCTACAGTTCTCGCACTCGCATTTTCATCCAGTGGCGCGAAGCTATCGAAATTAAATTATTGCTGGATTCCGGAAGTGAAAGTTCGTTATTTCTGAACGAGCTGTTCGAAGATTAGGATTAAAAAGAACAAATCAAAGGTTACTTTTGCGTGGAATTGGAGGAGTGCCAGCATCCAAAACTCGTGGTTCTGTTGATTTTAAAGTTCGGTCAAAGATAAATGATCAAGTAATTGATGTTAACGCATACATTTTGGATAGATTAACTTTGCCATTGCCGGAACAAGTGATTAATGTAAAGCATATAGAATACATTAAATCTATTCCGTTAGCGGATCCGAATTTTGCTCAACCCAAAGGAATTGATTTGATTTTAGGAGCTGATTATTTTTTCTCCGTTTTAAGATGCGGCCAAATATATGGTTCGAAAAATGAGCCTGTAGCTCAAAATACAATTTTCGGTTGGGTGATTGCTGGGAAGGTCGGAAATAATATGGAAGGCCCAAAAACAGCAAATGCACACTTCATAAAATTAGAAGATAATATAAATATTGATTACGAACTTAAACGTTTCTGGGAAATGGAGTATATTGTCGATGTTGGGAAGAAGGAATTTCTGACACCTGAGGAACAATTTTGTGAATCACATTTTCAAAACACTCATGCTGTTAATTCAGATAGGCGATTTGTTGTAAAACTTCCATTTTATAAATCGCATTTGAAGTTGGGTGATTCAAAACCAGCAGCAATTTCCTGGTTGCGTTCCATGGAACGAAAATTCAAAGATAATCCGGAATTTGAAAAACAGTATAAAGATTTCATACGTGAATATGAACAGTTAGGACATATGACTGTGATTAATGATGATTTATCTAACAGATCGGATACAGAAAAGTTTTATCTTCCTCGTCATGCGGTAATTAAACATTCTAGCACAACGACAAAATTAAGAGTAGTTTTTGATGCATCCTGCAAATCTGAAAATGGTATATCATTGAATTCTCTTTTAGGGGTAGGTCCGAAATTACAAAGAGATATTTTTGAAATTCTGATTAATTTTCGATTTCCTAAAATTGTTTTCACAGCCGATGTGGAGAAGATGTATCGTCAGGTGATGGTAGCCCCTGAAGATCAGAATTATCAATTAATACTTTGACGATACAATTCCAGTGATAACATGCGCACGTACAAGTTGAAAACAGTTACTTATGGTCTTTCCTCTGCTTCATTTTTAGCAACCCGATGTCTGAAGCAGGTAGCTTTAGAGTCTAAAGAGGAATCAGATGTATCTCGTATATTGCAAGAGGATATGTATATGGACGACTTATTGTCGGATGCAAATACAGTTGATGATGCAGTATTTGTCTGTAAGAAAATATCTTCAATTTTACATGCACGTGGTTTTGATTTGAGGAAGTGGAATTCAAATTCTGTAGAATTCTTAACTGAATTTAAGGAACATTGTTCATTGAATTCTGATTTTGAGATATCTCCTAATTCGAGTTCTAAAGTCTTAGGACTTTTTTGGAATTCAACTACTGATACCTTCAGTTTTAAAGCTACACTGCACATCAACGCACCTATAACAAAAAGACGCATATTAGCAGAATCTGCTCGCATTTTCGATCCTTTAGGTCTCTTATCTCCTTGCACTATATTGATTAAAATATTCTATGAAAAACTATGGTTAGTTAAAGGCAACTGGGATTCAGTTGTTCCCCAGCATATCTCAGATGATTGGTTTAAATTTCAAGAGACATTCAGTCAAATCAATAATTGTGAAATTCCGAGATGTGTCATACTTACAACGGACAGTGTTATCCAACTACATGGATTTTCTGATGCATCTTCGCAGGCTTATGCAGCAGCCATTTACTGTCGCCAAAAATGCAATGGTACGGTTAAGGTTAATCTTTTGGTATCAAAGACTAAAGTCGCGTTTATAAAGCAAGTATCCATTCCTCGATTAGAACTCTGTGCTGCGTATTTGTTGACCAGATTAATGCGATCTTTATTGAACATTTTAAAGAAGTTTGATTTTGAAATTTTTGCGTGGACGGATTTCAAGGTAGTTCTGTCTTGGCTATCAGCTCATCATGTCTTGGATACAGTAAGTGGAAAACTTTTGTGGCAAACAGAACATCTCAAATCATAGAAGTGATACCTATTAAACATTGGAATCATGATCCCTCTAAACAGAATCCTGCAGACATTGCTTCTCGTGGTATTGAACCTCAACTCCTACCAAATTGTACTTTGTGGTGGAATGGTCCACCATGGTTGCGTCAGGAAGAGGAAAAATGGCCTGAATATGAATTAAAATCTGAAGATGACGCTGAAGTAAAGGCTGAACAAAGATCTGATCCTATTTTTATTTTTCATATACGTGAATCGAATGATTTATTAGCTAATTTGTTCGAGCATTATTCTTCGCGTTGTAAAATTGTTCGTATTCTGGCTTACTGCCAAAGATTTATTACTAATTGCAAGAAGCATCATGTTACTCAGAACATTTCACATAGTGGCATTAACTCCAGCTGCCTTATGCCGCAAACATTTCTAGAGATTCGAGTAGCAGGAAATTTCATTATTCGTTGGATTCAAAATCATCATTTCAAAGATGATTTACAATGTATTAAAGAAGAGAAACCTTTACCCAAGAAGAGCCAACTACGTTCTTTGTATCCATTCGTAGATAAAGATGGTCTCTTACGGGTGGGAGGACGTCTTCGAAATTCATCTTTAGCATTTAACATCAAACATCCTGTCATACTTCCTTCTCGACATAAATTTAGCGAATTACTAGTGAACGAACTTCATATTACTTACCTTCATGCTGGTCCTTCTTTATTATCACACCTCATCAGACAATCTTACTGGATAATTGGAGGAAGGAAACTGATACGCAGTTGTGTCAACCATTGCTTAATATGTCATCGATTTAAAGCTGCTTCAAATCCGCAATTGATGGGTTACTTACCTGAACATCGTGTGACTTTGGAACGACCTTTTTACGCGTCTGGTGTGGATTACGCTGGTCCTATTACCATGAAATTTAATAAGGGTCGTGGCTCTAAAACAACGAAAGGCTATATAGCTCTGTTTGTTTGCTTGTCGACTAAAGCTGTGCATATAGAAGCAGTCAGTGACCTAACGGCAGACTCGTTTATCGCTGCACTTAGACGTTTTATTTCACGTCGCGGTGCACCACGGCACATTTACAGTGACAACGGTACCAATTTTGTGGGAGCATGCCGAAAACTACAAGAACTAAATCAGATTTGGTCTTCCTTGTATGCAACGGAATTGGTTTCCCGAGAACTAACTAAGTCATCTATTGAATGGCATTTTATACCACCTGCTTCGTCCCACTTCGGAGGAATATGGGAAGCCGGCATTCGCTCAGCGAAATTTCATCTGAGAAGAGTATTGAAAGAGACTCTTTTAACCTACGAAGAGTTGTCAACGCTACTTACCCAGATCGAGGCTATTTTGAATTCACGTCCACTTACTTACGTGAACGATACTGATATTGACTGTATTAATGTTTTAACCCCTTCTCATTTCATTACAGGTGATACTTTAACTTCCTTTCCAGAGACCCATCAGAATTTACGCACAAGGAGTTCTAGGTGGGAACTTGTACAGAATCTACGTCTGGGATTCTGGAAGCGATGGAAAAAGGAATACTTGACTTCGCTTCAGCAGAGATCCAAGTGGCAGTACAACAGACCCAATCTAAAAATCGACACCGTGGTTCTTATCATCGAAGATGGATCTCCACCGCTAACTTGGCTTATTGGACGGATCATCGATGTCCATCCGGGCAAGGACGGCTTAGCTCGCGTAGCCACTGTCAAAACTAAAACTGGTGTTTTCAAGAGAGGAATTAATAAACTTTCACCTTTGCCTGTGTATCAGGACTAAACCTGATAGGGTGGGAGTATGTTCACTGCCACGCCTATCGAATTAATTTCTACCTTTTCGTTGCCCTGCGTTGGCAACACGCTTTTGAGATTTGTCGTTCGTAGGAATCGGTCGCTGAAAGCGTAGCTGGTCTGTAACGGTTGTAATTCTTATTTTATGCTTATCTGTACTCCTGAATTATTACTAAATGTTTACGTGTGAATGTTATATTATTAAATGTATTCAGTTTGGTTGAAACAGACCGAGAGTGACTGAATTTATTAAGTATGTTTAAAGTAGAAACTGCGTCATCCATGTCGGCGCCATTCTAATACGAGGTACGTCGAAAAAGTAAAAATACAGGAGCACCCGAATTTCACATTTAATAAATAGATATCTCATAATTGTACTCTTTTGTTATCCAGAAAAATTGAGAAAATATCAGAATGTTCTCGTGCTTGATTAAAAAGCTTATAAAAGCCGGATCAAAACATCTCAATTAAGTTGTTTACTTTATTCTTGTTTTTGATTATAAGCGTATTCGCGGTGAGATCGGATTAGCGTTCTGTGCTTTGAATTGCATTTTGTTTTATTTCTTGGCAGAAGAATAAATGTTATTAACTTTTTATTGATTTTTGAATTGATTTATTAATCCATTACGAACCCGTACCCACGAAACAATTTTTGGTGTCAGAAGTGGGTTATTGAATGCCAATAATAAGAGCTATGGAGGAGCAGTTGAGACAGTTGATGGCAGCCTTTGCCACATTTAAAGAGAAAATGAAAGATTCTGTTGAAGGAGAGATGAAAGCAGTGAAAAGATAAATGGATGCTGGCCAAGAAAAGATAAAAGCTGGCCAAGTGTCCGTTAAAGAAACATGAAAGCTGGTCAAGAATCAGTTGAAGAAGGGTTGTAGCCGTTAAAGGCGAAATGAAAGCTTTTAAAGAAGAAATAAAAGTGGGGCAACGAAAATGAAAAGAGAAATCACGTGCATAATAGAAAACGAATTTGAAGCTATGGGAGACAGAATTGACCCGGTTGAAAACAGAGTTGGACACATTGAAGAATTTCTGTGAAAGAACAAATAGAAGGAGAGTTTCTACCGTCGAACAACAAATCGAACAACAAATTGATGACAGGGTTTCATCAGTTGCGAAAGAATACTTAGAAGAAATTCGTAGCTACGGCAGGGAGCAATACAGATGGTTTTAAATTTTTACCCATGCCTGCTCGTCCCTCTCTCAAAATATCTACATATGATGGGAAGACCTTTTGGCATGTGTGAAAGACATAATTTTCTATATAGGCAGAAGCAAATGGATGGGATTCCCAGAGTAAGGTCTGTCATCTGGCTGCTTCTCTAAGGGTAGACGCTGCGGATATTCTTCAAACTCTAGAAACCCAGGGACTAGATTTCAAAGCTCTATCCGGCGCGTTGGAGCTGCGCTTTGGAGAAAAATATTTAAAAGACTACAGCAGGCTTCAATTAAAATCCCGTCAACAGAAGCCAACGAAAACATTTCAGGAGCTCGTCATGGATGTTGAAAGGCTGTCCAACCTCGCCTTTTTGGAGTCCCCGACAGAAGGTAAATCCTGCCCCTGCAATACTTTATTCGACGGCATCCGGGATTACGAAATACAGAAAGCACTACGAATGGTGGATGCCAAAGATTTGAAAAGCGCTCTAGTGTACACCATGAAATTCGTGGCAGCTAAGCATGCAACTCCTAGAGACTGCCACCCAATCAGAGCTGCTCAAATCCAGAAGTCAGTGGATAAATTCACTGCTCTTCTGGACGATTTAACTAGACAAATCATTGCCTTGAGACGGAATATAGGTGACAAGAAACCGACCCTATAATGCTGGAACTACGGTGCTTAGGGCCACATAAGAAATTGCAGAATACCCCAGGGCACGGATGTTAATACCGCTCCTAAGCAAGGAAACTAATTAGTGGCCATCTCGCGGGGCGGAGGTTGCCAGATAATGAAAAGCCCCAGTTTAAAGTGCTTCAGATTTCTGCAGTGAGAGGCGGCATTAATGGACTTTTCATCATGGAACATATCAATGAAGTTCCTTGCAATATGTTCATCGATACAGGAGCCAATGTTACCATCATTCGAAAAGATGTGGCTCAACAACTAAAAGGCAAACTCATCTGGTCTTGCGTTGGCCTCCAGACTGTGTCCGGCAAGAAGATCGACATCGAGGAGAAATTAGACATCACGTTTAGAAGTTCCGCCTACCATCACACGGTATATGTGGCCGCTATTACAAATCCTTGCATACTCGGATTGGACTTCCTAAGGAGATACAATTTTTACTTGAACTTTAAAAATAACGAAATGCATTCTGCCACTAAGGGCATAACCCTATTTGCAATTAACGGTGAAGAAGTTAAATTTGTCCATCAAATCATAGCTCAAGACGATATCATAGTACCAGCAAGAACAGAATTCCTACTCTTTGGATCCATAGCAGAAAATAGAAATTTCCGCTATGGCGTCATGGAATATCCCTAGAACTCTAACAGCCCGAAAGGAGTACTGGTAGCCTCAGCACTCGTCGACCTTTCGAGAACTGTTATCCCGGTGAGAGTTGCCAATGTAATTGACAAGGGGAGAGTTATTACGAAAGGTGAAGTGGTTGCAGCATGTACTCCAGCGACCAGTATTAAACGAATCAGTAACACTCCAGAATCCGTGTCCTCAGAAAGCATTACATCGGAGTTATTGCAGAATACACAATTAAACGATGAAGACAGGAATGCTGCCGAACGTGTCATTCAAGATCTTCAAGATGTTTTCTCCCGCTCATCTTCTGGCGTGAGTCGAACCAGTTTGACACAGCATAGAATCGATACCGGGGTTCATCCCCCAATTAAACAACATCCAAGACGGCTAACGATTGCTAAACGGGAAGAGGTAAGAAAACTTCTAAAGGACATGGAAGAGAGCGATGTCATCGAACCTTCAGCAAATCCATGGGCATCTCTGATCGTCCTTGTCAGAAAGAAAGACGACTCGACAAGGTTTTGCGGACTTTTTCTGAAATAACATGCCATTTTTTTTGCATGTTTCGATTCTACGACTGAAATTACGTCTAAATATGGCTAACTTCTTAATATATGGCAACCTATTTTCCTTTTCCTTTTTACACTGTGCATGAGCGGGGAAAAAGCCACATCGTTCCTACTTTCAAATAATTTTAACAAAGTGTCTAAACCACATTTGATGTTATTATCGCTTTCAACAAATATGCCAAATTTCAAAACCTGCCAATATATAAATTCAAGTGTATCTTCGTAAATTTTGAATAAAAAACTCTAATGTTCTGCAGGTATGCTTAGAGACATATCTACTTTAAGATGGTGGTAAAAATTTTAAAGTTTATAATTCAAATTTTTTTTCAAAAAATTTTTAGAAATTATACAGGTTGCGGCAGGAAAACTTCCTTATTTGAAACGCGCGCCATCTAGCGACATTTATTCCAAGAAGGGTGGAGTGGCACTCATTGAAAAGAGCGGTATCTAAAGTTTTATGTCATGTGGGTTTAGTACCGATCATGCAGTGGACGAGACAGAAGCATACGTTCTCCGTGGAGTCGTACTTTTCAACGTACTGCATTTTCATCCATATAAATTGGCAATGGTGCAAAAACTTAATCCATGCAATTTTCTTTCACGAAAAAAATGCATGCAAAGTCATTTTTGACAATACGCCTCATGATGTCCTTGTGTTCCTTAGCGACGAGGCTCATTTTCATCTTTTCAGTTTCAGCATGCATTAAGTAAAACATGCGATAATGGAGTGGCACGAATCCACGAGAGTTTCATGAGCAACCCCTCCATACAGAACGTGTGACTGTTTGGTATGCATTATCTAGAATAAGCATCTTAGGACCATGGTTGTTTGGAGAACATTTCCTTAGACGCCTTATCTCCTTTCGTAGCGATCGTCAGTGGCCAGCGCGCTAGCCTGATTTAGTTCCGTGTGATTTTTTTGTGGGACTATCTGAAATCTCTAACGTCCAAAGACCCCTGGCTCAACTGAACAACCATATTCAAGCTGCTGTCGACAACATACCCGTTGATATGCTGGTAAAAGTGAAAAGAAACTTCAAAATTCGACTATCTCAGTGCATTGATCAGAGGGGAGGCCACCTTAATGATATTATTTTTAAACCATAATAAAAAAAACTTCAAGTGTCTCTCTATAACTTACAAAAAAATTAAATTGATATCGATTAAACTATTTGTGTTATTCATTTTTAAAATAAGGTAGTTTCCCTGCCGCAGCGTGTATAAAAATACAGATTTTAAAAATAAATCATAAAAAATAGGCACATTTTATTTGGAATGAACCTAAATTTCTAAATGCGAAAGGAAGAATCAAATAAGTTTAATAAAAATATACCAAATTCAATTAACATTGAGGAGCTAAAATTTTGAGAGCTAATTTTTTAAAAACTACTCGTGAGACTTTTACAAAATTTGACAATTTGGCATAATTTGAATCGTAGAATCGAAATATGGGAAAAAAAATGGCATGTCATTTCTCAAAAAAGTCCAATTTTATGTTAAAATACCTATATTAGAATAATTCGATATATAAATCTAATACATATCTTAAGTCCCGCTTTCGAGACATGCAAAATATAAGTTGAATTTCGTCAATCGACCCAGTAGAACGTGAGATAACAGTCCCATTTTTTTCGCAGTGTTTATTCTATTAATATTAATTGTTAGTTCATATTTTAACAATACATCTAATTGAGGTAAATGAAAATGCACAATATTTATAATATATACATCTGATAATTTTTACGGACGTCCGCAATACTATAATACAAAAAAGATATTTTTAATGCTATTATAATAATAATGCCTGGTATGTAAGAATTATATTTCGATAGTTAGTTCCTTTATTTGAAATAAAATAAAAGTAAAAAAAAAAAAAAAAAAAAAAAAAAAAAAGAGGGGGCCAAAATGCTTTTTTTTTAAATATTTTTTATATTTCGTTTCTGCCGCTCAAAGGTAAAAAATACTAATAAATTCAAAGAAAATATTTTGTTAATCTTCGTTATTTTTTCAAATGGATGTGCGCCTAATTCGCAATCAGAATCACGCTATTTCGTGCCTCTGTCTCTTAATTTAGCATATTTTAAGGTAAACATGCTCACAAATGAAATAAATTTTGTCTTATATCAATAAGCATTTTGAAATTAATTCTACAAAGAATCCTTAATTTTTAAAGAGGCTGTTTGCCAAAACCTTTCTTATATCGAATTTCGGATTACTCGAAATTTTTCCTTCTTTCTTCAATTTCAGCTAATCGATGTTCGATTGTATTTCGAACTTAGTGCAGATTAGGAAAAGATGAAGAATACAAAAATCTATTAGCTTTAAAGATTCAAAAAAGCACAAAAAGAAAATTATGCTAATGAATTAACAATGAATTTTCTTATTAGCATCAAAATTTAAAAAAAAAAAAAAAAAAAAAAAATGAAATATCTTTGAAAAATACTTTAAAATATAAAATCATTCAAAGCTTCCAGAAGCGAAAAACCAGTCTGTATAATAAATTAGTAATCTTAGTTCTTTTAAATTTAATTTAGGTTGTATCGCAGTACTTATTCAATGGCTAAAGTAATGATGCTTTATTTCCTTCAAGGCAATGTATTCAAAATTTAATTATGTAAAGGCATCCTGCTTTATTTACAGTATGATAAAAAATGAAATAATCACGATTTATTTCTGTTTAGAGTTTCAAAATGATGGTTTTGGGGTTATTTCTTTCCTTTTTTTCTTTCTTCGGTATCAAGTGTCTCAGCATTCGTCTTTCCCCATGAATTTGGGGAGTTGGTGAAAAAAGTCATCAATCTTGAATGCAGGATATGTGAGATTATATGCTTTGACTTGATCTCAGTTTTGATTTGTGGTTTCTCGCTTCTGTTGCATTTTGTAATGTTTTTTTAATGCTTTTCGTGCAAATAAACTATTTGCTAGAATACATTCACGGCATTAAAGACAGAAAATTTGAAAACAAATCACATTACTGTCTAAAAAAGAGAGGTGAAGGAAATCTACGTACACACACACACACACACATATATATATAATAACAAGACATATGTATGTATATAAACATATAACATTAAAATAAAAACAAAGATAAAAGTGAAAATATAAAATAAAATACACAATTGATCTAAAAATGCGCGTAGAGTTATAATAATAGTAAGTAGTTATTAAATATATAATTTACTTATTTAGGTTAAAAAGAAGTACGGTTATTCCTCTATATCTGTCCGCTTTGAAATAAGACCAACTCTGGACGCGAAAAGCTTCGATTGGTAGATGATCTTTGTTTGGAATGCGACACGAGTTCGATGAGATACAACTGCGCGCATTATCCTTGTTTACCTTTTTCGAGACAAAGCTACGACTGCCCATGAACACCCAGAACACCTATTACTACTATTCAATAAACCAGTGTAGTCCAACCTTTAGTTACAAGAGGGCCAATCAAACTTTAGTATAGGAAAGCGAGAGCCAAGTACATGAAGGAACGAAATTTACAGACGAAAAAACAATGCGATGATTGGCACTGCTTTTCTGACACAAGTTTATCAATGTTCATTGTAACTTCAGTAAGACAAACTCTCAGGCTCGATTCCATCGAAGTACTTTCAATGCGATTTCTCGTTTGAGAGAGGGGACAAAAACACATTTTCACACACATATGTGTTGCCGAACCGCGATAACATGTGCAAAGAGAATTTAAGCAATTTGAAGAAACATTCTTTAGAAATCAGTTTCCAGAAATTTTCAGGGACATCACACTTTTTAATAAGGTAGAATGGATCTGCCGGAAGAACGGAAATTGCCATTTGAAAATCGTAGGGCACCTCACTCATTTCAATTTCCATGGGGCTTTGTTTAATAGTGTAAGTTTTATTTTTAGCCAGTCAGAATCCTAGAATCTGTCCTGAAACTTTATCTTGATATCAGTTATTATTTCTTGAAACATATTAAATTTTGAATCATTTTCTTCTTCTGCTTTCAATTGATGACAAGATGGAAGTGTGCTGTACTATTTGTCTTCAGTGCAATTTGCATTATATCAAATGTTTCGAGGAAGCCCTCAAAATGTCCATAAAGCCTAGGGATATTTTGTTTTCTGTCTTATAACTTCAGGTTTAAAACATTAATATGGGATGTTAAATCTGTCAGGAAAACAAGATTATTTAAAAAGTGGATTCCTTCCAGTTTTTTTAAAACTCACACCAAATGTTTTCTTTTTTTGAGAAAAACAAAAATTTCTTTCCTTAACCAAAAAAACAGCCGCAGACTATTTCCAGCACTTAGCCACAGTACTTCACATTACAATGAAACGTTACTATGCCACTAAACTGTACAAATGGTATACAAATAAAAAATACAAACTAAACTATACAAATTGCTATTATCCATCCAACAACAAATGTTTCTTTTATGTGGAAGTGTGCCCGCTTTTCGATTTGTCTGGGACTGTTGTGTGTGAAAATACCATCAAAGCGATGTCAAGAATGATCTGGATGTATAATGAAACACCCGCTGTGGAGACCAAAGGTTGGAAGCACTGCTTCAGTCGTAGTGCGGGGTTGGCGCCTCCTTTTATTCTTACCTCTATGGTGTGACTAATCTAACAGTACTTGTCTAACAGTACTAATCACTTGCTAACAGTAACATCAGAACAAGCCCACGAAATTCATCGTGGCAAGGAGTGCAAAGACTGCGCGGCTGTCATTGACAATAGCTTTATGCACCACACAGGTGACAGTGCAACTTCGCTCTGTTCCGCCCCCCAATTTTGTTGCAGAGCATCTCGGAGGGACGGGTCCGAGGGTCTTCCATCCCTCTTCTCCTACCACTGACCTCTCGAGAGGACTTTCGGCTTGCCGCATATTTAGAATACTCCATGCCACATGGACACTATACGTCTATAACCATCCACCCCTTCTCTGAGATTCAAACCCGGGCTCTTCGGTACTATAGTAGGCTCCCCTAACCACTATACCGTCTGGGCGGCAAACAAAAAACATCATAATAGCATAAACTGTGAAGTCAATGAAAGAACAGATATCCTTGCAAAACAAGCTGCACTTGAAAAGCTAGGATATAATATTGAAATCCCATGGCTAAGATTTGCATTACACTATAAATTAAAGATATATAGTACACATATAAAATGACATTTATAGTACACATATAAAATGACAACAACAATGGGATCAAGAACCACAAGAACTACATTTCGAAAGAGGTTCACTTACAGGATATCGTTACTGTGATATAGTTATCCTCTCCCACGTGTGTCTTTTCTGGGTTTCGATTGGTCCCGACTTTATTTTTATGGATGACAATCCGCGGCCTCACAATACTCATGCTGTTGAGGATCTCTTTCAAAGTGAAGCTACCCACAGAATGGATTGGCAAGGGTGCTTCCCTGATTTAAAGCCCATTGAACACATGTGAGGTACCTTAGGGGGATGCCTTAGGCACGATCTTACCCTTCGGAGAACATTAGACAATTGAAAGAGATGCTCCTTGAAGAATGGGTACTCTTACTCCAAGAACTGTTCGATAATCTGGTTCTGAGTATCGACAGACAGAAGATGGTTTGATCTCCATCTTGGGCCAGGCAGTTGGTTTTGCATCAATGCCATTGTGTCAGCAAAGCATTTCTCTATTTGTTCTGTACTGTATACTTTCTATTATTATTTTTTTGGGGGGTACTTTTCTCATCTTACTACATTGTGCCGTTACTATATTCCCTCTCTGTACTACGAATTCTAATTTCCCAGATGATTTTTGCGGCATTATGACTAAAATTAGAAAATTTGCTTAAGTTTTACAAACAAGCGTATGTTTAGCTCACGTAGAGCACGAGATATGAGAAAATTAGCTCCTGATCAGGCTTGGCCATAAGCTTTATTGCCATGTTGGTGACATTTGTCAATTATTAGCGTTTCGAAAATTAAGTTCGGTAGTAATTAGCAATTATTGTTTGGCGATTTTCAGGAAGATTCGAGGCCCCGATTTTTTTCGGAATCTCGCAGAAGCCTATGCTACATCGAACCAGTATTCGTGATCTAGAAATATGGCTCCAAGAGTTAGGATGAGTTAGTTTTTAATCAATTGTGAGAGCAGCGGCTGAAAGAAAGTTAAGTGAATTACGTTTAAGAGTTTTCTGTGCGGGTGATTTCGGAAAATTAGGACATTTCTTTGAGCTAAGGAGAGGCTGCTGAATGTCCGCGCGCTCTGCTTGAGCTATTTACAGTTACATAGTTCGATGTGTTTCTTATTTTCACTTCCTTATACGAAGTAAAAGAAGTATTGTAATTGCGAAAAATTTCGGGTATCATATTTCAATGGAAATATCAATTTGAACCGCTCTCGAAACCATTTGAACGATGTTTTTCCAAAAGGAATTGTAAGTTGGATTTAAATTGGATTCAGAAGAGATTGTTTCTTGACGTCTGTGCGTACGTGCGTATGCATGTATGCATCTCGCATAACGAGTAGCCGTAGAACGTTGAAATTTTGTATATGGGGCTGCTATGACATGTAGCTGTGCCCCTCTTAATCATTGCAATCGGCTACAGGGGTTTAGCAGGGGGTTTTACGAATATATACAAATATGTACACATATACGTATATATTCGGACTCAATTACCCGGCTCGGTGAGCTTAGTTTTTTAATTCTTATATGTTGGTAAATATGTCTTTAGTTAATATGCATGGAATAGTTTTAGAATTATCAAAAATTTAAAAGTTTAACTGGCTAATTTAGAAGTCAAACAAGAAAATTCCGCATTATATTTTCAAATTTTCACAGGACTGGTTTCGACGGTTCGGTAAAACCATCGAAACTAGTCCTGTGAAAATTTGAAAATATAACTCGGATTTTTGTTGTTTGACTGCTAAACTAATATTTGTTCAGCGTGTTATTGTATCTTAATTTAACTGGCTATTTAAGCCAAACGCACCGCCATTTGTTTACATTTGAAACTCAGTAGAATAGTGAACTAAGTTTGTTTCTGCACTTTCAATGTCTTTTTACCGAGTGAGATCAAAAGTAAACTTTCAATTTTGTGCAGCGAAAAGTCTACCTTCTTGCCCGGTGGCATAATTTATTTATTTTGTGTAGAAATTCTAACTTTAGTTGTAAAAATTGTTTTCTTTTAACCGTTTTAACTGTATTTGGCGTTTTATATTTTTCTCTATTTTACAATTTTTAATGAAGTTGCTTTGAGCTATAAGGTATTTCTCGCGCCTTTCTAGCATGCCTTCGTGGTGTGGTGGTTTGCACGCTGGGCGCGTATTCTAGAGGTCCGTGGTTCGATTCTCGGCGAAGGCGTTGCTCATTTTTCATCTTGCCTGCTTCCAAAAATACCTAACTGAGAACAGAATTAATTGAACGAGAAATATATCTGTAATGAAATTCGAGAAAATAAGGTTAAATAAAATGCAAGAAAAATGTGTATAATTTAATAGGCCATACAAGGAAGTCATGTGGTGTCCACATCAGATTTTTTATAATACATTGTTAGTTTCATTCTGGTTATCCGGAGCGATTATTCAAAGACAGCTACGACGTCGAAGTCCGAAGACAAATATGTATTTTGCTGCGCCGAAGATTTAATTATATCTGAAAATCTCGTATCAGACGCTGTGAAATATAAGGACATAAACTTTTAACAATAAATAATGAAAACTATCTCATCATTTATATTTGAAAATGTAACTATGTTTATATCATACGGTAATATGTATTTGTCAGAGTTATGCTTTACTGACACTCTACGGATGTATGCTTTCTAACATTAAATAGGAAAATACTTGAGATAAGACAATGATATTGTTCTGCAACTTTATTGAAATCAAATATTTAATAATTCCAGTAGAGTAGCATTTGTTTCGGTTGTTGCTATTTTCTGTTTCTTTAACCCTCATGCATATCCCATCGGATTTTGACTGAGACTTGTGCCGTATTACTTTCCGCTAAATTTGTCGCTCTTCCTGCAACAAAACTCTTACCAGCTGACGCCACGTAAACTGTAACCGTTCAATTTCTAGTCTCTGACGTTTCGCGCGACATCTTGTTCTAATTATCTGGTTGACGAGACTGTTTGCGTCACTATTGCTGAACTCCACCCTTCCGTTTTTCTCCCTCCCCGTTTCGACTCGTCTTATATGTTAAATGGAAAACCCCATGTATCACTGCCGACGGCCTCGCCTCCCCCTCCTTTGTATTTGTCTTAGAGCTGTGTAAACAAAGCCAGCGAGTTAATTAAGTTAGGAACAGAAAGTTCATTTTTTATCTCATTATTATCCAATGAATTAAGGTCTCAAGCGTGTAAATATGCATACCTTTTTTTATTTACTCACTCTTGTAAAGTAAATAAAAAACATATATATTTTGTTATCATTTTCACTAAGTTTATTTTGCCCCCTCATTCGTAGTTTTCTTTAACTGATATGGTCTCAAATCTGCTCACAGCCGTGGTATTTGTCATAAGAAATGAGTAGAAAATTAAACTGTATTTCTTGTTACAAAATGGCCCACCAATAGCCGAGCGGATAAGATCGCTTAACATTGGTAGTTCGACCATAGTTTAAATCCTGGTGAATGGGCTGGCTGCATAGGAGGTTCATGGGGTTTCCTGTGCGCAACCTGAATGCGACTCAGAATTCGATAGAATACTCTCCACGAAAGCATCTCACCTTTTAGGCAGATCGTCTTTGTAGGTTTTGCTTTAATCAATTAACTTTATCAACGTGTTAGAAAATGAGCATGCGATTGTTTCTGTATAGTTCGCTGAAAACTTTGCTTTTAAAATGATTATGAAATACCTGTAGGTTACATGTAGTAGTTTGAAAAAGAATTTCGTAAGTACAAGCTTATTTCCCTCAGCAAGACCTCCACGAGGGTATCTTTTACCTTAGACAGATAGTTCTCTTATGTTTTGAATTTATCAGATGAGCATCATCTCTGAAAACGAACTCATGTTAACAAATTGCTTTTAAAAGTAATAAATAAGTGTAGCACTTTCAACTGCTTTTTCGCAAATTAAGCAAACAAAATTACAAATGCAGATGAAAATTAAGAATAAAGAATATCTAAATAATCGTCTAGGAAAATTTAAGTATGCGCCGATCTTAAATTCTGTATAGTACCCATTTAATAATAAACGCGTATCGTTTGGAAATAAATCTTCTCTGCAGTTTCGCAAATAATAAAAAGTTAAATTTATATGGATTACCTTATAAAGAACATTAAGTTTTTGAGCATTAGAAGCACACGTTTGAGAAGATTTTGAGTAAAACGAACGATATTGATATATCGAGTAACAACGTGTAGGGTTTTCCTTATTTTGCATAACAAATTTATTTTAAGTTTGATTTCCTGTTTTAAACTTCTCACATTCCCCTCACATTCTCTCGCCAGGATGTAAATTTAAAGTTAAGTGAAGTGCTATTTAAACGTGTAAATTTCTCAGTTTATTCAGAACGTGTTTCGCTAGCCAAGTCCACGTTTCGATGTTATTTCACGGTCACGTTAGTAAGCCTCTTGGCCTTATCAGATTAGTATCACGCCGGTTAGATTCCTGTGAGTCCACCTCTTAGGCATAAACTTAAGTGCGCTCTTGCACTATTTATTTCAGGTTTGACTTGTATTATATTCTACGTTTTAATTTCCACCGCAAGTGGATGGTGCTGTTTTAACGCACTAAGTCCGTGCCTTTCTGTTAAATTAGTTTGAATTAATAAAGGATTATTTTCACCCTTCTTCTGTGCTGGTAATTAATTCACTCCTGTGCGAGAATTCGCCAGGTCATTGTAGGATCTAATTTAGTTTATGTGGAATAACTGAGACAGATATTACAAACGTAGCTTGAAAAATGACGCTTGTAGTTTTAATAATTTTTCACATAGAGCATCTGCCATATTGAATCATACATACATCCATCATGAAGGAAATGCTCTACAAATCAGAGTTTAAAAGTTGAGCTATTTTAAGAATGTCATATGTCCATCAGTGGCAATAGATATTTATTAGTTGGAGTAAAAGCGCCTGGCTTCTATTCATTGGTGGTGAAAACTAAACTCTAATTACTTCATCCTGCGACAGACACTCATCTGAAGAAAAAAGAAATTACAGCAATTACAAAAAACAATGACTATCCCAGTTTGTAGTCTAAATAAGAGATAAATGTTTTACATAAGATCTCCGCGAAGACATTTCTTAAGACAAATTGTCCTAGCAGCTCTTGTTGCACAATATCTTGATATATATTTCTAGATGTCTTAGAATGAGAAAGTAATAAATTATCTTCTTACTCTAAGAATGTCTGGAAATGGTTATTCTATTCAGTTTCGTCGGATACTGCAATAATAATAGAAATGTGAATATATAGTAGGAAAAATAATTGTTTTCTACAACAGAAATCAACCATTTTGTTGGATCATGTTAAAAGTCCTATAAATGCAAGCCTTTCGATTTAAACGTGGGTTTGAATGCGATAAAAGGGGGTAACAGATTTCAAAAACGTTGTCATTTAATGGATGTTTAAAATTTACTTATTAGCAGCCATTTAACTTAAACTAGCAAAATATCTCTTCTGTTCAAAAAGGGTGTGAGAAATATCAGGTCACGGGCAAACTATGATGGTACTTGACTGTCAGAAGGCCTGAACATAAGAAGATCAATAGGAATCTTTTAGGACAATGCAGTTCTTGCTATAATGTAAACTTAATTGAAGTGTCTTCCTATCAATAAGCGAGATGTATCATTTTGAACAAAAGACTGTTATACACAGTTACATTATTTTGGAAGAATATTATGCAACAATAACCTTTATTGAAAGAGCTTTCCAATCCCGCTATTTTTATCCAGATGTCTCTTCATGCAGCATTTTTCGAACTTTGTTTCAAGTGGGAACCACTGTATACTTACACTGAACTAGAAACACAGGATGCATATTTTATTGAACCACTTTTTTCAAGGATAACTGCTTTGATTCGTTTGGTATCGACTCCACATGCTTCTTGAGTGCATTTTTACGTCCAGAGAATACCATGCATTGGCTACGCAGCTTTTTTAGATTTTGGATATTAGATGGAAGAGGAGAGTGCTGTCGAAGGTCTTTCCACCATATCCCACACATTTTCTATGGGTTAAGATACGAGCTATGCGGTGGCTAGGTAAGGTGTTGGAAGTCAGACTGATGTTCAGCAAACCAATTTTTGAACACTACTGGTACGATGTATAGTTTCATTATCGTCCATGAAGTATCCGCGGCCATCAGGTTAAAAATGCAACATTGCAGGGTGCATTTGTTCTGCCAATATATCTAGGAATCTTATGGCTGTTTGTTTACCCTCGGGAAGCACCAGGGCAACACTTCCATGCCAGCAGATTATGCCCCATATCATAATACTTCCACGAGACCCTTGCAGAGTGCGATTAAGGCAAAAGGGATTCATGGCTTCTCGCCAAATTCGACGTCTTTCATCAGTGAAAAATAAGGTGTAGAGTGATTCATCTGACCACATTACCCGTTTCTAATACTCATATGTCCAGTGTCTGGTTTCCCGACACCAGTGGAAACGAATTTTTGGAATGCCGGGCAGAAATAAGGGGTTCTCTCATAGGCACCCGACTATGCATTCCTATCCTCTGCAATTCTCTGCGCATGGTTTGAGCTAAAATCTGTTGAGAAGAGCCTTGGTTGACGACCTGTGTCATTTGAAGCACAGTAGAGTTCCTGTTCTGTCGTACAATTCGTCGGAGACGCCGGCGATCACTCTTTTGGAAAACTCTGCTCAAACCACAGTAACGTCTTCTAGAGAAGGACTATTGGTTGTGATTCCAGCTTTTGAAAAACTTTGATATGGCTACTTTCGAGAGCCCAGTGAGATTTGTTATCTTCGAAATCGCGGCCCCTGCTAAACGGGAACGAACAATAAGCTCTTTTTCAAATGGTGAAAGATCTGTTGTTTTTCCCAGTTTACTTCATTCATCGTGAAAAGCACTCATACACCTTACTATACTAACATTCTAACCACGTGTAACCCAAGTCATAAAAAATTTTGCATACTTTATTCCTAGCACGCATTCGAATGAAAATCTCAAAGATTTCTTATTCATTGGCCAATGTGCGTAAATTAGAATGTTCTGCGGACAACTTATTGTTGTCCGCTTTGAAGCATTTATATTATATCTTATATTTACTTATAGTGTTTTATACTAGCTGCTATGCGGCCAGCCTTCGTCTGGCTTTTAAATGTACAACAAAGCAAACGTTTTCTCGACAAATTCCACAAACGCTCAGTTTCCAAGAGAAACATTAAATTTAAAAAGTGCATAGAATTATCGCCCTTATTTTTCCGAGTGGCAACAGTGCTGATATCAGCCACAATGGCTGTGTACCATTGTTGCTGCGTGCCATCGATTTGATGCGATTTCATCAAAAACATAACATAAAACAAATTTCATTCGAATTTTAAAAACATCGCTTCGAGGTGCACTCAGATAGACTCTTTCTTATATATATATAGATTTACTTATATTTTTAAAATTCACTTAATTAAAATTTTATATTAAATGAATTATTAATAAATTAACAGGCATTAAGTAATAAACAGAAGAAAAATGGTATGAATTTTTAATAATTGGAGTCGGTTGGATAAGTTTGGATAATTTTAGCTAATCAACTCAAAATATATATAAATGTTGGAACTTACATTAATGAGATGTATGAGACATCCGAGTTTTGTCTAGTTGTTCTTAGCCTGTATGTATTCTGAATTACCACAGTCATAGTGTTTTGAGTCACTTTCTGGCTGTTAAGATCAGAGTGGGAAGTCTATTGCAGGGTAACTTATAATAAATTTCATAAAATGTCAGTTTTAGGAGAAAAAGGAACAGACAATTGCAAATGGGCAATTTCTAAACTCTGAGACTTTCAGCTATAATGTAGTATTCGCAGCTAATTTGGAATTCATTTTTTTTTTGCTTTTTTTAAAAATCTAGGAGGACTGTGAAGAGCAGGCTTCGAAGTCCACAGATTAGAAACGCTGCTCTAGGGGATCAACATGTGCACACAGTT
Source organism: Stegodyphus dumicola (assembly GCF_044657685.1). Classification (NCBI taxonomy): domain Eukaryota; kingdom Metazoa; phylum Arthropoda; class Arachnida; order Araneae; family Eresidae; genus Stegodyphus; species Stegodyphus dumicola. The sequence continues at coordinate 157,497,269 of NC_140771.1, read as the reverse complement.
CACCTCACAGAGTCTGTCTCTCTTGTCCACATAAACTAGAATAGACCTATAAAGACCTGACGAATTCGTGAATAAAACTACTGACTCAGACAAAGGGTAAAAATAATCCTTTATTAATTCAAAATAGTTGACAGAAAGACACGGTCTTCGTGCGTTACAAAAACACTTTCAACATGGGGTGGAAACTAAAACGTAGAATGTAAATCAAACCTGAAATAAGTAGGGCATGATAGCACTTAAGTTACGCCTAAGAGGTGGACTCACAAGAACCTAACCGGTGTGAGGCTAAATATGATAAGGCCAAAATGCTTACTATCGTAAAAGCGAAATAACAACGAAACGTGCGCTTGGCTAGCGAAACACGCTCTGAATAAACTGAGATATTTACACGTTTAAATAAGCACTTCATTTAACTTTACCTCCTGGCGAGAGAATGTGAGGGGAAGTTGAGAAGTCTAAAAAGTTATCAAACTTAAAATAAATTTGTTATGCAAAATAAGAAAAACCCTACAACCTGATCCCAAACAGAGCGAAGGTAGTCTATGACAAATGCAAATGAAGGAATTTAGGCAGTTTAACTATGCTTTCAAGAATTAGACATTCTTGAAGCAAGAGCACTATGTGTGTTCCAATGACTATTAAGTATTGCTATTTAAAATAATATTAATAGCAATGTAACAGCAAATCCTCCTTAAATAATTATGGTTGATTTAGTGTTAGTGTACTAAATCAACCATAATTATTATAATTATTTAAATATCAGTATTCACGTTAGCTGCATCACTCAGAGGTCTTTTCTATCTTTGGGTTGGTAACTAGTTTGGTACTAGTGTCCAAACCTTTCTGTAAATCATCATCTACGTAATTCCGATCGATTGTAATGACGAATTAAACAGGCCAAGTCTTTAAATAGGCATTTAGGTGCTCCCACAAATGATCCAATTAATTGATTTTGGTTAGTTAATGCCAATAATTTACAGATGCATTCTGAGACTAATCTTATACGATTGCAGTTACAAGAATGATTAATTATTTGGTAAATGGTTTCTCAGAGTAAAAGTGAAATGAGTTGTGCATTTCTCGACTCTTCAGGTGAAGTGAGCTTAGTTTAAACAAATTTGGTTTTGATAAAGCTTTAGGGAGTGAAATATATAATATTTTTCTGCTATATATTAATTATGCAAAATGATTTTACGAAATTTGGGTGCTGAGAATGTTGTAAGTTGAAGTTTCTAGCCGATTCCGGATGGACATATTCTTGATCGAATTTAAGTCTGAGCTAGTAAATGAAATAAAGTTAAAAAAAGTTTTTATAAAATAAGCTTTTATTTAAAATTCATAAAATGTTAATGAACTAAAAGGATAAAAAAATCTGTCATCAAGGTCATGGGAAAGATATTAATAATTCATTAAAAAAATCACCTAAAATTTTATATCATGAATGATAAAAGCGTGAGGCGACCTAAATTTTACATTTTTAAACATAACGTCTTTTAATTATGGCAATGCATTTTAGTTAATAGATTTCCTTATTTTTACGCGAACTTTGATTAATTAATAAATTTTTAAAAAATATTAATTAATTAATTTTGATTAAATATTAATTAATAAATTTTGATATAAAACTGTAGATAAATTTAAAAAATCTGAAAGCTTTCAAATTTTATGTTATGCCCAAAGGGATGTTTTTTCCACGGGGGATTCAAAACGGGATTTGAAAAGTGATGCAGAGATTCAAAGTCATTCTACGCAAGATACCATTAGACAATGTAAAGTCTTTGCGTTGCTAAGCCACCAACATAAGAAGAAAACCATTCAGAAACGTAAAGAAACCTGGGGCATAAAATATCCGTGCTTGAAGATTCACGTTAATGTTAATAGAACGCTTTGAAATCTTTGAGTTTGTTAAGCAAAAATTCCTTGAAGTTCTAAAAATGTGAAATAGATAATAAAATAAACTCCAAAGTGGAGCTTCTCTGCCCATATTCGAGTGGAGGATTACTTTATTCAGAATTTGATGTCCCTAGGTACCGTTATTTTTTTACAGCAAGAAACATACATACTACATTCATGCAGATTCTTCCTTATTTAATTTCATTAAATATGATATAGGGCTCTAATATTTGGTGGCAACGATCTGAACAATTATTCAGAGTTGTAAACTATTTTTCTTCTTTTAGTTCATTCATTATTTTATGAATTTTAAATGAAAGTTTATTTTATGAAAAAATTTTTTAACTTTATCTTCACAGTTTTAGTCTCAATGACACTTTGTCAATAAAATTATTCAGTTGAAAAATCGTTCTCAGCAAAGAAAAATAACTTTTTTACTTCCAACAATTCTGTTAAATGATAAAAATAAATCTAACAACTTCCTAACATGCGCCACAAAAAACAGAAATCTCGTTAAAAGTTTCATATAAACTTCATTTCAAACTTTTTTTTCCAAGCTGTATCTAATGGTAGAAATTTTGTGAGTTTTAATTTGTTCATTAATAGAAGAAAGTGGGAAAATTAAATTAAAAATATAAATCAAATTGGGAAAAAAATTCGTTGCAACACTTTCTATTGTTATCCACATTAAGTGCGGGAGTAAAATTTGAGCTAGATAGGTTATCAGGAAATAGTTTAAAAATCCACGAGAAAGATTTCATAGTAGCGAGAAATACCATGAGAGAGTTAAAAAACATGGCTTATTGATGCTAAAAAAAATTCTAAAAAACTTGTAATTAATATGTTTTATTATTCTTGTTTGAAATGAGGGGAAAGAGCTTGTTTTACAATATTTGAAAATTTTAAATCTATATAAGAAAAACATTTTTGGATGTTAAAACTTCATAAAATGTATAATATTACCTATAAAATGACTTTTAAAATGAAATGCAGAAAAAAAGCATTTATATAATGGAAAGATAGTGTAGATTTTATTGAAAATAATTATAAATATTAATCAGTCTTTAAAATGTGTCTTCCTTGATATTAGAACTATATGAACTATGAACACTATAAAGGAATCTGTACGAAAGCAAGAAGAATTACCTGAAGTAATGACATCATAATTCTGAAAGTATATTTTCTACCGACAGCAAGAATAACAGTTTCTTTCCCCTTACTGCAGCATTTTTCTTAGAAAAGTGCAGAAATTAGTTCAATTAATACATTTTTAATCATTTTTGTTTTAAAAGATGTTTAAAGAGTTTGTTCTCTTATAAGTTATTTCTCCCGCCTTCTTAGCATGCCTTCGTAGTGTAGTGATCAGCACGCTAGGCGCGTATTCCAGAGGTCCGTGGTTCGATTTCCGGCGAAGGCGTTGCTCATTTTTTATGTCTCCTGCTTCAAAAAATCCTAATAGCTCTACAATGGCTCCCGAACTAAAAGGGTTTTGGATGATGATTCTCCACACCCAGGATTTGAAGACTGGGTCTCCTAAAACCCCAGTCGTCTTTAAAAGGGGAAGTATATAAGGTATTTCTCCTGCCTTCTTAGCATGCCTTCGTAGTGTAGTCTTCAGCACGCTGGGCTCTTATTCCAGAGGTCCGTGGTTCGATTCCCGGCGAAGGCGTTGCTCATTTTTCATGTCTCTTGCTTCGAAAAATCCTAATAGCTCTACACTCTAATTTATGAAAATTTCAAATCTTTGTTTCTGATACATTTTTAGATTTGAAATTTTAAAATAGTGCACCTCAAATAGTTGAAAAAATATAGCAATTTTTGAAAATTCGTAAAAAAATTCACAAATTAAAACATTAAATTAAAAAAAAATTCAAAACCTAAGTCTGAAAAAAAAATCACTTTACCACACTGTATTGTCATCCACAAACTATCCGTATACAAAATCCGAGTACGATAGCTTAAGAGGAAATACTAGTTTAAAAATTGATGACAGCCTTTTGATCGTACTTGTAAAAATCCCTGTCCCTAAACTGTCTCTTACTGATATGTAACTGTAGCGATTTTAAATCAAAAGAGATTTCACTCTTTCAAAAAATTTTAAAATTAAGTCTTCAGTTCATTATTTGTAAAGTAAAAACAACTTCCACTGGTGTATTGTTCTAAGACTCAAAATGGCTTTTTATAAAAATGGCGTTTAAATGGTCTGAAGAACTATTTGATATAAATTAGAGAATCCGGTAATGATTAGTAATATAGGGATGAAAAAGACTTTCAAACTTGTACTGCATTTACCCACAATATTTCTTTCTTTTCCCTCTTTTTTTAAAGAACCGTAAATGAAATGGGATTACGATCTTTCACTTGTAAAACCATTAACACACTGTACATTTATTCTACGCGGTCTTGCATTTTGGAGCTTGTGATTTTTTTTCTATTTGACGCTCTAATGGCAAAAAATGAAAAACTGCCTTCAAAAGGGGCACATCAGCAATACATGTGTTATTTCATATATCTTTCAGCGTTTGTAAAAATCTTAAAAATATCCCACTTCCATAAATGATAACACTTTTAAAGGATATCTAGCATCAGAAAATGATAAGCTTACGATGAACCTTCGATCCATTGCAAGATAAACCAAGTGTATGTTCTTTGGCTAACAGAAGAGCAGGAATTAAAGGCGACGTCTCACATAATGCCATCAAATTTATATTAAAAATTAGCATTTAAAGATGAACTTTGTCACAGAAGTTTTGAGAGAAATTCTCAGAATCATGGCGACATAGGGTTTCACATAAACTAAAAACGTTCAAGAAGAATGGTTGCAGAATTCCATCTTAAATGGCCAGTGACCGTTTAACATCTAAGATTAACATAACTTCCAATCCGTTTACAAAAGTTCCGGCCTCTATAAGAAGAAATGGACTGTTCTTCATTGTAATTCTCTCTTTATTAGTGTAGTATGGACACGATAATCAAAAGTGAGGAGTAGAATTGTTACTTAGACTTTTCTTGTAATCAACAAGTTCAACTTTTTTACTTTGTCTTATTTTGGATCTTATTTTTCATTTCTGAATTTTAGTGGCTTCCAATGTTTTTGTGTAACTGGCCAGTGAAAATAATTACTAAAGAAGTAAAATGTTTAAAATACTAAATTTTGCCCACTTTTTCTGAAATATTAATAACATGTATAACATATATTCATATCTGTAATAGCCTCATAATGTAAATCCATGCTGACATCAAGAATCTATTTAGACTTTTTTGAAGTGTTCTTTAATTTGCTTTAAATGCATATGCGTATTTTTCTTGTAAATTTATATAAATATTTGTTTATATAACTCGAATAGTTTAGAACTCTGTTGCACGTTTTGAACTTTAACGATTTGAACTTTTAACAGCAAATGATCTTGTACTTTTGAAACTGAATTGTAACGTTTATCCCTTTTTAAAGATAGAATTTAGCAACTAAAGGAATTTCTTGCTGCAAGAGGGTTTGCGCAAACTCATATGAGATTTATTAGAAAAACATTGATTACATCTCTGATTATGAACACGGAGAAATCAAAAAGAATTGAAATTTACGAATTTCCAGAGAAATCTCTCTGTATGTAATTTTTAGTATAAAAAATTAATTTATAAATTATTACCCCCTGAAATTCAACAGAACATGAATGTGGTTCTTCCTGGATAGATTGTAAGCGTCTCTCTCTTGGTCAACTGATCGACTGTTCTTTCCCTGTGAGTTTATTAGCTACCAAACTTAAGGAACAACCGGAAATCAATATTGACTTCGAATATTTCTGACGTAACAGTGTGTGTGTAACTATCTTATTTGTGATATAAACTTAAAAATAGCAAATATATTATTCATTGAGTTCAGAAAGCATGATATTCACCTTACTTGAAATTTGAACCTTTCTAATTTATAACTATGTTTTTATGGAAATATATGCAGTTGACGAACAGCGGGTCCTAAAGTTTAGGAAAAGCTTTGGAAGAGAGCAAAAAGTATTATTTTTTTCCCATAGGTTATCATCGTTTCCTAACTACAGGAACTCATCTGAGGTACTACTCATTTTTTGGCTTCTTGATAGAGACTCTACTGGAAAACCAACAAAAGCTGTAGAATACCAGCACAAAATCATCAGTATTTAAGTATCAACACAATCATATTCTCGTATCCATCTTTAGTTGGTTTTTAACTGAAAGTTGGTTTTTAACTGAAAGTTAATTACTCATATACTATTACAGGGGAAGGGTCAGCGATGCACTGCTTAAAGCTGTTAAATAGCAATGTAAAGAGATCACTATCATTGCCTATCCACATTCTCTTAATACTGGGCTGCACTTGATATTTAACTCCTTATGGACCAAAATGGACCCATGTTCATGCGCAACTCCCTTTTGATGAATAAGAATAGGTTCAACGAAACAATGACATATCGTGATCTATAACTTGGAGATCACAGTGAATCGTAATGGTGAATCTTATAAAATCACAGTGAATCTTATAAAATGAAAAGCGGCAAATAATAATAATAATAATAGTAATCCTTATAATTCTAATCACATTGGGGCCAAAATCATCGCCAAGTTCATATTTACTTCTCACATACATTTCCTACCTACTGTATCTTGGGACTGATTCTAATATGTCGTCAAAAGCATTTTCTCGTTCTAAGGACTTTCACTACATGAATTCAGCAAAATAAGACATAAAACTTGCTTAGGTTAAAAGCTTTTTGATTTTAGTTAAAGTTTTTTTGAATATTAACAAGTCTCTCATCCTCCAAAAAAATTATGGTTTAAAAGCCTTTCAAGATGTAGTTATTGATGTTTGGAATAACAAACTGGAAAACATTCTGAATTTGCTATTTTGGAGCTCAAGGTTTTGGCAATTATCACAGAAAATACTTTTAGATTAACCACAGTAAGAATAAGAGGAAAATGAAAAATACGAGGGAAAGCATTTTAATTGTTAAATTATATAAAAAATATGTAAATTTTCCAATTTACAAACCACTTAGCTGCTAACAAATTTTAAAAATATATAACATTTCTTTGTATTTGGAATTTTTGCATTTAAACAAAACCCTGTGTTCATAAACTAAAGATATTCATTAGATGTGCTGGTAAAAAATATCGCTTGATCTTTGAATGAACGAATTTATGAGAAAATTCTAGTATATGATCTTTGTATGAAAGAATTAATAATAAACAATAGAGTATGATTTTAAAACTAAAGCAATCATGAATAAGAATAAATGGAATAAATTGTATTTAAACTTTATTTATGTATTTAAATAAATTATCTCCTGTGTATAAATCAAAATATTTATGAGATATGATGGTAAATCTTATATGAGCACCACATGATTTCTGAATGAACAGCTTATCAGTAAAAATTATTAAATTATGATTAAGATTGGGAGAATTATCAACAAGAATTATGTTGCAATGGATATAATCCTATGGTCATTAAAATGGAAAATTTATTTTTAAAAGAGCATTGCATTATGATTAAAGTTCAAAGAAATTTTAGAAAGATAAATTTGATAACAGAAATGAAAGTACTATAAATAAGAACTATTAGTAAGAATTGCTTTTTATGTTCAAAATAGGAATAATCATCTGTTTTTATTAGAACACGACACTGAAAATTATTGCATGATTCTTCGTTTACGGTAATAGAAAAACGTTTCCTCCCAGTAAAGTTTTAGTATTATACACACAAAGGAAAAATAACTATCTCATGAATTCATCTACTTTTGAAGGAATTAATTGCATTGGAATTCTCAGATATCGTTTCCTTCCTCTCCTACCTAACAAAGCCTTCTTCGTTCTCAATTCTGAGAGGAAAAAATCCTTACTTTATTTTATTAAAACGGAAGTGGACCCAAACGCCTCGTTAAAGCACCGAGAATGACACAAATATATAAAAAATGGGAAAAGAAGCGGAAACTAAAGAAACGAATGAAAAAGAAGGAGAAAAGAGCTACTATCGGCATAGTGAATTCTCCTCACAGAAGATCCTCTCCAATAACATCTCTATCTGTAAGCCGTTCTAAGAACCAGCTGCCATTCAGTGATAGCATTCACTTACAAATAATACCCAGGATTTAGAGAAAAAGGCGTTCAGTATAGTTTCTATAATACCTTATTGCTAAGGAAGATCTTACACTCGGAGCGCACAAAGGCCCTTAGGGAAACAGTGCAGGGATTTAGACATTACTCATTGTAACTGCACGTGGAAGAAGCACTCTGAAGATGGAATTATACTTTACATACGTAGTTCGAACGAAAAGAAATATTTGTCGTACTTGTCATACTTGCAGATTTGTCATACTCATTTGGGAGTTTCGTGTTTAGTCGGTAATGTTAAATTTTGGAAAGAAAATGATTGGGTTTCTAGTCTAAAATTTTGGCAATCGAAATGTTTTTATGGAAAGAGAAAAATTAAGAAATAAAAAAATTCTGTAACTTGTTAGAGTACGAAATGTATCAGATATATTCTATCTTAGGTAAGAAATGAAAAAAGATCATAAAAAATACAGACTGTAAACTTGAAATATGGATGTCTAGGGTTTAACTAATTTAAGTACAATTTATCTAAAGTTCTGGGAGAGTTTTTCCAACTAACGTAACTAAACTCGAAAAGCAAACAGACACAGATACTGTAGAGACATTAGGTATTTTTGGGAAGCAGGCAAGATGAAAAATTAGCAACGCCTTCGCCGGGAATCGAAACACGGACCTCTGGAATACGCACCCAGCGTGCAGACCACCACACCACGAAGGCGGGAGAAGTATCTTATAAGATTATTTTAAATTTATTCTACTATGCAGATTGTAAAGATTAACTAAAAATAATGCAATACAAAGTTACTTGTCTCCTAGATCTGGCTGTGAACACAAGCTTTTAAAATTTCTTACAGGTACAATATGTAACTAATTTCTGACAAATGCTTAAAGTTCATTGACAACTACTAACATCTACTTACAAATTGAACGTATCAATTAAAAATACCTTGAAAATTATTCGCCAAAGGAACAGTTGGATCGCATGCAGCTGACGTTGATCTAAACATTAATCTTTCCCCATTGAAAATAATAGAAATGAGTTAATCCGTTCCGCACCCTCAAAATATCAACATAAAAATGATTTTTCTTAATAAATAACCGAGGTAAGTAATATAACCGTAATTTAACGTTTATGAAGTGTCCGGTCTCGCGAGAGGGATATGGGGAAGAAGAAACGGGTAACTGTGAGGAAGAAGAGTCTTCCTCTGATTCAGGAATGCTCTCTCTTCTTGGGAATTTTACCTCACTGGAACCAGATTGCAGGTCAGAATCATTTTCTTTTAGTTGCAGGTTGCTTTACAAAACATTTATCTAATAACACAGGCTTCTGCCTCCATTTTAAAATGCAATACTACACTGCCGTTACACAAGTTCATGGGCGTCCAAACACTGCTTTCTTAGAATGATTTTCTTCAAAGAGAATTTTCACTTCTTCCTACTATGCCATTCTTTAATCTTACTGGAGGAGAGATTATCATCTCCTGCATCCGCCTACCCTAACGAAGGGTCTTCTGCCATCTCTTGCTACTGCTCCTTGTGAAGTTCTTCAAGTTCATCCGTAATAAGCTCTTCACTATGCTCCTACATCATCCAGATCAGCACCATCCACATCAAGACCCGTGCTTTTCCCCAGAGATACATTTTCTTCGACTAGCTGCAGTGTTGTCCAGAAGTTTAGTATCGAAACCTAAGTCAAGAATACTCTGAGGCCACAGTATTTTTCCATGCTGAATTCGGGGTCCTCACTGAGACTTCTTCCCAAACCTTATCAATGATGTTTAAACAATTTAGGATGTTGAAGTGATCCTTCCGAAATTGTTCGAGGCTCAGGCTTGTATTTTCGGTCATTTAAAAAAACACCTTTGAAACAAGACCTTCGTGTAGAGCTTGAAATAATTTTATGGTCCATAGTTGGAGTGGTGTTAGGAGGATGAAACTTGACTTTTATAAACTGAAATTTCTCCAGCAAATTATTTTCAAGCTCTGATGGATGAGCAAGAGCATTATCAAAGACAAGCAAAGCCTTAAGTGGCTACTTATTTTCGTGAATGCATTTCTTCACTAAGGGACCAAAATCTTCATTGACCACTCAATAAATAATTGCCGTGTTACCCAGGCTTTGTTGTTGACCTGCCACATCACATTCAGTTGGTTTTTCTGCCTCTTCACCCCTCTTGAAAACTTGTGGATTTTCTGAGTGGTAGTCGAGCAACGGCTTGATTTTACAATCGCCACTTGCGTTGGTGCAAAACAAAAGGGTACGCTTATCTTTCATTGGCTTGTGGCCAGGAAATGATTTCTCCTCTTGTGTGATGTAAGTCCTCTTAGCATCACAATTAAACACTTGCTGGGGAAGAAACCACTCTCGAGGAATAAAATATAGGAACTCTGGCCGACATTTTTCAGCTACAGCTGCATCAGAGCTCGCAGCGTCTCCATGTCTGACAACACTGTGAATAACGGTTCTCTTTTTAAATTTTTCGAACCATCCACGGCTTGCCTTAAATACCATCTCATTTTTCAGTCGACGTAGTTGGTGGTTTTTAGAGAAGGTCCAAGTACAGATGATATCCTGTACAGCCATAGCTCAAATGATAGCCTTTGACACCGAATCGCCTTTTAACTGATTCTCGTTAATACACACCAACAACAGCTTCTGAAAATATTCTAGTTTTTTACGGTGCTTGGATGTAACGGTAACTCCTTTCGCCCCATAAAGTTTCTTGATTTCTCCCTTCTTCTTCAGTTTAGTGCAGATCATCGATGGCGAACGGCCGTTAAGTCTTCGCTAATTCCGTCACTCTTACACCATGCTTATGTTTATCTTTAATTTCTTTGTTAAATTCAACGGCCATGGCTTCCTTTCTTTTGTTTGTAGCCACTATATGAGGCAACAATCGTTTTTGGAGGCATCGTGAAATAATTATTTTCACGCTAAATGCAAAAATCAATTAACTGACAAGCGCCCAAACACGTAGATCAAAGAACACTGAGTGGTCTGACGAGTGGATTCCCAAGTCGAGTCGTATCGGGAAACACGTCACGCATATACACAAAACTTTAAATAAGTAAGTTTTTTATTTATGCTTAAAATCACTTTTTAGTATAAATAGTGCAAACTGTCCTTTGCTCCTTGACTGAATTTAGCATCATCTGAAAATGAACACTGAACGCATGGTGTTAGGGGCTTATTACTGAATAAGTATTTACGCTTTTCTATTAGGAATTTAATCCTAAAAACGTTAATCTTTTTTTCAGAATCCTGCTAAATTGCTTTGCCGATATGGCGAGAGAAAAGCTGCCAGGCTGGCCTGGAGTATACTTATGGCCTGAGGAGCGCAATCTGAGGAGCGCTTTCATAGTAACTTGAACACGTATCTCGAAAAATAGTAGAGATCCATTTGAAAATGAATTGCAAAGAGTACAATCTGTCGCAATCATATCAAAATAAGATGCCAAAAATATGCAATATATTCTTGAGATAAGCACATGAGGACTGGATATAAACACATTTGATAATTCAATACAAAATACTTTAATATTTACGATTCAAATCCTTGAGTTTGAAAGCACGATTCAAATCTTCAAATGAAGCTAACATTTTGAAACTGCGAATTTCCAATTCTTGACGTTTAATGCCATTGACATTCAAGTATGCTGCAATTAAGGTGCATTTCGGGCGTTTTGATGATAGGTAAAACAATTAATTTGACTAGCATTGATAATCAAATTTTATGAAAAATTCAATGGCTTCCATTACAATTTCTATTCTTCCCATTAGTTAGTATGTTTAAATTTTTCTGCAAAAATTTAGCTTTGAAAGGTATATTTTTGATCCACTCCGTGAATGACTCACGTTTCGTCTCGCAGGTTGAAGTCTGCTCACTCCTGATTGGCTGCTAGATTTTGCCTGTGGAGTCGACTGTGCCTCACTTATGCCACCTTCTGTACTACTGTTGCTACGCTCTCCGAAGATACTTCTATACCAAACTGGAAAAGTTCTGCGACATCCTGAGTACCAGAATACTGGAAATCTGAAAATCCCCTCAATCACTGATTTGGAAAATGCTGTGAGTAAACTCATCACCAACATCAACTCTTCTATCAAAGAATTCAATAGTAGTAATAGGCTTCCAAAGCATATCCCCAAGGACATCAAGATACCCATTTAAAAGAAGAATCGCGCCAAGAAGAGATGGCAATAGACCTGTGACCGGCCTCCAAAAAGCCTACAACATATTACAGAACATTGTTAAAAAAAGGCTTAAGAGCCAAAAGCAAGAAGAATCGGAGAAGTGTTTTACTTTTCCTTGCTTGAGAATAACTCGCTCTACAACCTAAATAGAAAACTTCTGCAGAAATACACACGAATTCCGCCTCTTCATGGCACCAATGGTATTTCCTTCTCCAACCTGGAAAAAGCAAACTGCTTTGCTAATGACCTAGAAATCTTTTCGTCATCTTCATTTTGCCTTCCCAAGTTCTGAACATCATCAATAAATTTAAGCCTCTGGTTCCGATGGACTCTGTAATGGACCCTTAACAATGACGATGGACCCCTAAACATTGTCACCTGTCTTACTAAGGACATCAGCTGTCTTCAGATACAATACTCTCCGAGTCTGTAGAAATCTGCCACCCTCATAACGCTTCTCCAAGCCTAAGAAAATTTGTTTTCTTTCCACAGAATTACAGTCCATCAGTCTGCTGAGTGCTCTCTCCAATATTACGGAACGAGCTGTCTTCTACATCCTAATCAGTAAGTGCAATATTCTAAATTCTCTCTCGCCTGAGCAATTCGGATTTCAGTCGAAGCATATTACCTCTCATCTACTCCTTAGAGTAGTTAATAGCATTACTGAGAGCATGAATTCCAAGATCTTCACTGGAGCCGTCTTCATTGACATTGCAAAGGCATTCGACTGGGTGTGACATCAGAGACTTCTTCACAGACTCAACCAATGTAATCTACCTGTCTTTGTCATCCACCTCTTAGCCTCCTTCATCAAGAACTAGAGTTTCAAGATACGCGTAGGAAGTACATTTTCTTCTACCCGCCGCATTCAAGATGGTGTTTCACAGGGAAATATGCTCAGGCCCATCCTTTTTAATCTCTCTTTCACGATACCAAGATTCAGCTTGTTTTGTTTGCAGATGATACTGCTATCTTGAATCAAGCACTCAACTTAAAATACATTAGGACTCTCCTTTAAAACAAATAGCGCATTTCTGTCAATACTCAAAAATCTGCCACAATTATCCAACTATTATAATTATTATTACAAGGGAACTTTAAGAAAACTCTTGATGCTGTCTTTTTCTTTTACGAGCCAATAGAATGGACTAGCAACACTACCTAACTCGGTGTAAATCACAACAGCAAGCCCATCTTCAGAAACCATTTCAAGAAAGTCTGTGATAAGCTTAATTAAACCACTTGTAATATGTTTCTACTTCTTGGACGCCACAGCAAATTCTCCATCAAAAACAAGATTATTCTGTACAAGTCTGCTACTAGTCCTTATCTACGCATCTTCAATATGGGGTCAGGCTGCTAAATCCATTCTCCATCAGCTACAGATTCTTCAAAACAAGATTCTCCGAATAATTGTTAACGCCACTTGAAATGTCATGAACTCTTATCTACTGGAAAAATACGTTTATCCTGCCAACAGTTTGCTTTCTCAGACTTCGGATGCGCATCTCTAATCTTTTGTTCTGAATTTCTTCTCTGCAGGAATATCTTTCTTCTCTTGCCTCTGCTGGAATACCATAAACTTAAGAATTTCCAGTACATACATATTTTCATGTGGGGCAAAGAGAGTTTTGTTCCCATTACTCTATTTAACATATGGTTAAGTAAAGATGAATGTTGTATAGAGCTGAAAAATGCTCATCTGTCTTTGGTGGGGGGTTTGGGTCGTGATTTTGTCATATTTTTTGGGACACCGTGGAAGCCCTCTAACATTATTGTATTATTGCGCTGTTACCAAATTTGTAGGTTAAACAGAAGTACATACTTCAATTTTGGTTTCATTTTTCGCCCAAATAATTTACAGGGTAAATGTCGGGCGCGAAATCTGGTTTACACTTATTAAGGATGCAAATTGATAATTCGAGAAACAATGGTAAGGAATTAAATTAAAAAATAATAATATATTTGTTTAAATATGAATAAGCTTTCATTTAAAACTTATAAAATACTTAATGAACTAAAGGAAAGAAGGAAAATAATTTATCATATAGTTTAATGGGAATAAGAGATTTAACAATACTCTTTATGAAACTCATCTAAACTTTTAGATCACGAGTAAAGCGTGAAGCATTCTTAATAACTTTATAAAGATAACGAAATATGCTTTTGATCATTGAATTTCATTATTTAGATGCATACGTGTTTATTTTACGTGAAACAAAATTGTAGAGGAATTTTGTGGAAAAGGTTATTTAATTACGTTTCTCCATTAACCTGTATGATAATTTTTTCCGTCCTTTTTGTTTATTAATTATTTTTAAAGTTTTAAATAAAAGCTTATTTTATGCATTTTAAAAAAATATTTTCTTCTTTTTTAGTCTGAAGCCCATGTTATCATTCAAATTATTCAAATGAAAAATTATTTTCATCAATGAATAATTCCTCTTTTATTTGCTGCAATCCTCTTATTATTTACAGCCGTACGATAAACTAGATTATTTATAACATTAAATAAGGTAAAAACGTAGGTAAACATATAAAATGAAGAAAGCTGGAAAAAGTACGGCAGATTACAAATAATTTTAAACCCTAATTAACTATTTAACTGTGTTATGTTTGAGATCAATAAAAGGAAGTGGTAGTAAGGACAGAATATACATGTAAAGAAAAAATAGATGGAAGAAATAGCTTTTATAAAATGTCAGAAGACTTAAAATAATAAGCTTACTTTCTTTGCAAATAATTGCTCTTAGAAAGAAGAGTGAGGTAAATAAATAAATAAAATGAATATTAGAGAAATCTGCACGAAAGCAAGGAAAAGAGTGGGACGTATAATGTCATAGTAACTTTGAAATTGAAGACTCTTCACATGATGCCAAAGAAAGAATCATAACTTCTCCGTCAGTTTAAATAGCTTAAGTGATATGGATCTTTGGACTGCAGCATATTTTTCAAAAAATTCAGAAAAATCTCCTAATTAATAATTTTTTATCATTTACGTTTCAATAGAGGGCTAAGTGTTTGTTTTATGATGTATGTAAATTTCAAATCTTTAGAGAAGATACATTTCTGCATGTTGAAATTCTAAAGAAATGGACATATAATAGAGGGAAAAAATCGAGGGATTACCTAAAATTTGCCATGAAATAAGAAATTGCATAAAACTTCATATGATTTAATTTAAAAGATTTTTTTTTCGACCTGTCCGATGATACGACCAGTTAAACTGTTGAGATTTTTAACCCGTTCGTTAAACAAAGATAGGAGCGAAAGATAGTTTCAACATTAAATTTAAAAAACCTAAAATGAATTTTGAAAAATCGTTTCACCATATTGTATTGTTACCCATAAGCAGAGAGTGCACAATTTTGGAATCCTATAGCTTAGAAAATAATCTTAGAAGTCTGAAATATAAAGTGCGATAGCGTTCATAGCGTAATTTGACTTGCGTAGCACAATGACGTACTGCATGAATGCACGCCAGCTCGTGCCGCATTCGTGTACTGATGAGCTGTCATTTCGAGTATGACAGTGATATGGATCGTTGGAGTGCACAGCATCGTGCCTTTGCTGTCGAAAGTTATTTCAAGAATAACTACTCTGTTATTGCTACCCAGCGTCTATTTCTGCAACATTTCAACTTGGGACGTTATAGGAAAGTTCCAGATGGACGGACCATTGCAACAGACACTTCCAGATAGAGTAATTTCCCGTTTTGGTGACATTTCCTGGCCGCCTCGATCATCTGATCTTTCATGTTCCGACTTTGGGGGCACCTGAAGAAAGAAGTTTTGCGAACACGTTGTGCCACCATTCCTGAGTTGAAGGATCGCATCCGAACTGCCGTCGGCAATGTCTCAGGGAATATGTTACGCCGAGTTATGACAAGCTTCCAACGCCATCTAGATGAATGTGTAGTGCAGAAGGGGGCATCATTTTCAAAAAGTAATCCCCGCAATGGACAATGACTTACACATTAGTAAATGGCATACCTTTAACTATTAATTGACATAAGAAGGTAATAAATAAATTGCAGTTACTGCCTTATGGTGTGCTATTAATACCCTACTATGAACGCTGCCGCACCCTATAGTTTAAAATGGATAACGAACTCTTCAGCAAAGCGAGAATATCATCAGTGAGCTAAATAAAAGTTTATATTAAGGTTATTTATGTAGAACCATTAATAGTTAATAAAATATGGGCGAAAATGACAAAGAGGTATCTATTGTACTTAATGCTTGCTATCGGAACCCTGGATATATAATTCAAAATTAACCTTACTCTAAAAATTTAAACTTTTCAATGGCATAATAAATGCAGATGCAACCACAGCGTGATATGGGCTTTTGGACTTAATATGAAACAATGTTCTTTTACCTAATATCCCCTTTTAAAACTGTCCACTTTTTATGCTGAGATACTTTATTACTTGATCCCTGAGAGAAAAGTATCGAACTACTAGTGTTTCGAAATCTGGGAAGAAACTTCTTGCTGCAGCTTTCTGCAAAAATTGACAATAACTGACAATAAATTTATCATTTTAAGCCGTTTCATTTTAGCATGTGTTTAAATAAAACGGTGTTATTTCCCAAGTGTGTCAAGTTTAAAACAAAGAATATTAACAGCAGAACTTTCTTTTATTCGTAACCTAAGAAATTTAATTGCTTATTAATTTCAAATATAGATTTTGACAGCAATCATATAAATTTACGGTAAATTACCTTCGTGTCCAAAACAGAGTTTTGTTTAAATCATAGACTGACGATATAATCTCGGTAATCTAGGTATACATCATAATAGGAATCTAGCAACCTTTATGGAAGATGCTCCAATATGAATGATTTTATTATTGTCAAATTTCTAATGATAAGAAAGATGTCCATTATTTGAGTGAAATGGAAAAAGTAATTCAATTTTTATAATATATAAAGTATGTCCGCAAATACCACGCTCAGGTGTTTTTTGATAATTTTAATCGGAAAAATCGAGGTGAGTGGCTTACGCGAAACAGAGCAATATAGGCCAGATAAACGCAATTTCGTCAGCATAAATTATTTCTTTTTGAAGCTACGGTATCCCCCAGAAAATACAACGTTATATGCAGCTACTGCCTTCTCTCAAGTAATAAATTCTGGCCAGGGATTTGTAGAGCATATAACAGCCAATAGCAGCCACTAGATGTATGTATGTATTAATTGCCCATTTAAAGCAGCACTGAAGAGAATATACATGAAATGGATTGCCGCTGGAAATCAAGCTCTGACACCGACTGGTCGCATCAAGAAGCCCGAAATAACTCGAATCTGTGGATGGATCAAAGCCTCCTGGAATGGAATTTCACAAGAACGTGACAACTTTCCCAAGAGCTTCAAAAAGTGGGGAATGTCAAATAGCATGGACGGAAGTGAGGATTGTGCAGTGTGGGATGACGAGAAAGAAGAGTACACCGGTTGTTCGGAAAGCATCAGTGATGACAGCAGCGCAGAAGGTGAGGAAGATTGACAATCCAAATTGTCTTTCCGTACTGAAAAAGTGGGAAGAAGTGCCATGCTGTGGTAAGTTATCTGCCCTTGTTAGATTACCCGTAGATTTTAAAGGATCACTCGAGACATTTAAATCTATATTTAGTGCAGTGATTGCTGCCGACTGAAGCTATTGTTTAACGAATAAAATTTTATATAACATGGTTAGATTAGCAGCTTTTTTTTCTGCCGTAGAATTAAATTCTGCTAATAGATTCATTCCTTTCTATTAAAATGTTACTGGGCATTTGTTGCTACGTACTTAGGCAGGAGCTGCAAATGTCGCTGATTTCTGTCTTGATAACCGTCGATCGGTACCGTATTTCTTTGTTTCTTTATGCTCGTAATCCAGAAAAAAAATTCTGTAAATTAAGCTTTCAGTAGGAGTGATGAAAATATGCGCGGACAATTTTTCTTTTTTTGGTGCATCGAAAAAATCGTGTGCGCGTCTTATTCGGTGGCGTGTGGTATTCGTAAACATACAGTATACATACACATTGAAGTTCTCCTGAACTTCTGAACTTAAAACTGAGAATTTTGAAATCTTCCCGAATAAAATCCTTATAAATTAATAATGAAAATTTTCGGATGATCTGCTTTAATTAAATACTTTAGAATAGTTCATAAGCTAATCTTGGATATAGAAACGCAGTAGTTTTCAAGTAGAAGGGGGGGTTGTAATTGAGTCTCTAATGGTGTATCCTCCTCTTGATAACGTTGTATGGATTATGTTAATTTTATTAACAGTTAAATTTTGAGTTAAGCTTCCTTTCCTACCGCTTCATAATTTCAACTTACCACTTCTGGCCAAAACGTAGTTTTAGAATCACGTCTGAATGTTAATGAGGAAGAGCGGTATATTACCGCGAAGTTCTACTGTCTTAGTGAGAGAGATACCAGATATTCTGGCTAGTACGCGTCCGCCTTTTTAGGCTACTCTCTCGTAAGCTATTATTACGCTCGGCCGTACTTTAGGCCCTTGATAGCTTCGCAGTCAATTAGCGTTAAGGGGACAACTCTGTTAGAATTTTGATAGCTTCGGCTATATCTCTTTAGTTAATAACAGATTTGATTGAATTCCTTTTGTTTTGTATTTTTTTCTGGTTTTAGTATTTTTTTCCTGGTTTTTGTAATTTTTAGGTTTTAGTTTCGCATTTATTTAATTCCTTGTTTTGCTTATTTATAGGATATTTTGAAATTTATTTGGATTGAATTTTACTTCTTTTGGAGTTTGTGTAAAATTGGTTCTAAATTTCTTACTTTTTGTCTATACTGATAAAATTTCAGCAGTATTTTGGCGAAAACACTTTGAATAATTATGTTTTTAATAAAAACTGTTTTGTGATACTGTTTATATATACATATATATACATCGATATATTTGCATTAGAAATTATACAAATAAAATAAAATAGTTTGTTAATGCTCATTGTCATTGTCACCATTTTTTAAAGTTTCCCTCATTACTTTAATTACTGCGACTATATATTTCTGTTTCTTTATTTTAAAAACAAAATAACATTTTAATTCAATTTCTATATCATTTTTAACCTCAAGATTTGAAATGCTAAATTTTAGGGCGAAAAGACTGTTTAATATTTGACAAGTGGTTGATTAGTTATAACTGAAAACATCATTGTTTCTTCTAAGTATTATTTATTAAATAATAATACATAGATATGCAATGCAAGAGATAAATTTAAAAAAATTTTTGCTAGGATCTCCAATGAAAAGATCAAGTATACCTTATTATGGAGATTTATGATAACTTTTTAAAAAGACTCCAATTTGGAATTCATTAAAATATATTAATTTATTATTGAGTAAAATATTTGTTCATAGCAAAAATAAGGCTTTTGCTAAAATAATCTTGATTCACCTACACTCAGTTTTATTTAGCATGTCATTCTCTCTTATTCTGATAATATGTTAAATTGGCTTAAAGTTATTAATTACGTGAGCAGATTTAGAGATTCCATCATCTTGAGTTACTCGGTGCATTTCTTAATAAACGAAGCTTGGTGTATAAGTATTCGAAAAAACTATAAAGATTTATTTAATTTTGATGAATTAATTACAACTTTAATTACTCATCTGTATCCTCCTTATGTCCTAATTTGAAAAAAGGCGATTCTTTCCAAAAAGTGCAGATGAGTTCACAAGAAGAATAGAAGAGCATTAGAGAGCTTTATGAATGTAGTATTTTAATTTAATGAAAAAAAATTGTGAACTCAGTTTTACAGAAGATTGTAATTAACCTTCTCAGGAAATATTTCAAAAGTTACTTGTGAGAAGTAGGTACATATAGAGGGCATAGAGAGGTTTTGTTAAATTTCGTAAGTAGTTACCGAAAGCTTAAAGAACGAGCTGTAAATAATTATTGTGCAGGGTTATTATTTTTTAATTAACCAGTTATTATGATTTAGGCCTTTTTATTATAAATCCTCATTTTCCGTTTCCTTTCTGCCTCTTGGTTAAGAATTTCTTAGCCATTAAGTTGAATTTGACTGTTACTTTAAATTACATCCCCACTAGTGATGATAGAACTTGTTAGCACGAGATGGGCATTTATATTAAAATTCTGATTTAATAAAAAGGTAATTTTAACCGTTTTAATTCTCTGTCGTTAACTTCAGAATTAACGATAATTCGGCCCAAGTCTGTTATAAGTCTGTTATAGTTTATGCTGCCAAGGACGATCTATAATATTGTTAGTTGCCAATAAAGATTTTAATTATTTACGTTCTGCATAGTTGTTTGCGATTTAAATTAAGCTTCATAAAGGCTCATCTTGAACGAGTGAGAATTTAGATGTCAGCAGTTCAAAATAGGCGAAACATAAAAATCAAAAATTTAAATGTTTTTTATGAACCTCCCACTGCTTATTATTACACTTGATTTTTGCTATCTGTAACGGAGTAGACGGATTCTCAGAGTTTCAGAATAATGTATTTTCTTAAACTATAATGTGAAATTAAAGTTTTACGAACAAAAAAATAAACGAACAAAAAAAGTAACATGAAACAAGATTTTGATCAACAACGTTATATAGAGTAATTGTTTGGTGACGGGAAAATTAAGTTGTTTTATGTAAATATATTTGATCCTTGAAACGACAAGTAAGGTACAAGAAATATATTTAAGATATATGTTTTCGAATGTAGCGAATGAGAGATTCTAGGTTGTAATAAATCTTTTTTATGAGCGGAGTTCATTTGAGATTATTTGGCTTCATAAATATCATGATTTTATTAATTTATTTATTTTGCTACTGTATGAGCAAAGCTCTCTGGGGAAGGAGGGTGCAATTTGCTTAATAATTTAAAAGGCATTCAAATCTAATTCAGTATCCAGCGGTTTGGTAAACCCGACAATCCAACATCTTTTTTATCGATGTCCCTGACGTAAGATGGCGCTACTACCATTTCATTCGGTAATATTCGGTAAGAACGGCGAGTTGCTGCACATCTTTTCGTTACTTTCACCCTTTCGTTTAGACTTTTTTAAAACTTTACATTTATGCATAGTTTTTTCCCTTTACTTTTTAAAAAAATGTTGTAGGAAAAAAATTCGATCATTCGATTCGATACTGATGAAGAGTTCAATACATTTACAAAATTCGAAAGAATTACGAGTAAAACAGCGAGCGAGGAATGGGTAGTTATACGGAATTATTTATTTTAAGCAGATCACAATCTGTGAAGCAGGTAGACATTTGAAAAGATTTAATTCGCTGGCAGTAATAATGATTTCAAAACAGAAATTGATTAAGTGTAATTAAATTATGAATGAATTTATTAAAAATTTATATAATGTTGTTCTTATTAAATATGTTTCCAAAGACAATATATGCGATTTTTTTCATGCCTCCTTAAATAACACGAAAGAGACCTTTTTGTTTAAATATGCACCTTTTTTACAATAAATCCGACATTTTTAATAAATCGGCGGCATCACTAAACTCCCCAACGTGGCGGATTATGACTTTCGCTGCAATTTAAAAAGTAGTTAATCAGGCGTGAGAGCACATAAAAACGAGTTAAAGAAAGGAACGCTTTTAAAATCGTCAGTAATGTTTTTTTTTTATGAAACTAAGAATATACGTAAAACTAATTCGCAATCAACTTCATTCATTTCCCAAATGTGCCTTTCTCTATACCAAATAGCGGAATGAAAGAATTCGATCGAATTATTGAGACAAACATCTGAGTAACTGGCTGTATGCCATACGAGTGAGATATTAGCTTAATGTTGTGAATAACAAATAAATGACTAATTTTTAGAAGACACTGCTATCTTTTCGTTTCTAAAATGTTAAGGATTCAAAGAAATAGTGCACGAGCGAATCTTTGTAAATATAAGAAATGCGACATTATTTATATACAGCATTAACTTGCTCCTTGCAGAATCAGAGCTACCAATTCAGTATAAGGAGAGAGAAAGAAAGAAAGAAGCAAGTACTAACTCTTTTACCCCATGCACACAAATAAGAAAGTCCAGTGTTTTGGCGCAGAAAATATCCTTGGTGAACGGTTGAGGAAGCACGGAGATTACATGATAATATCTAACGTATGAAGCATTATTATACGGCACTGTTGTTTCGAGATAAACAAGAAGGAGGAAATATATGCTTGGCTTTGCTTTCGTCGCTGCATGCTGTTTGGTGATATCACAAAAGAGTAGGGAATTTCTGTCCAAGTTTTAGGTTGTCACAATGTTTAAGAGATTAAAAACTACAAACGTATGCTTCCATGGATTCGTATTACATGCACGAAACTTCGTTTTTTAAATGTTGGGAGAAAATGTATTTGGTGTAGCCACAGCTAAGAATATAAGTTTGGGAGAAGAAACATTGAGTGTTTTTGTGTTTTTTAAAACACAGAGAGAAAATTATGATGAGAGAAATTTTTGAGCAACACTGCTATTTTTTTACCCTCTAAGCGCTGCAATGTAAGATGTTTGAAAAGCAATTTTCATATAAATATACGAAGTAATGGTGTTAATTTTTGCTTAGTATTAATTTATATTGAAAATTACTTAAGGTAATTACACTTTTCTATTTTTTCTATAATTTTATTTTACAGGAAAACATCTGTCAAAAAGAAGTAATAACTCACCAAAAAAAATTATCTGATCAAGTGAAATAAATGATTTCTGTGAGAGATATTGCTTTAGCACGCAATATATTTTTGCTAATCAAAAGAAACATGTATCTAAACATTGTAAACCTTCTCTAAGATTCCCACTTTTGCAGACAATTTTATTCTTTGTGGACAAGCTATAGATCTCCACAGAAGACTAAAATCGTCTGGATGGTTATTGTCTAGATTTCTGCAGAAAAGATGACCTTCAGTAATGGCAATATACTTATTTATCTGTACAATAAATTTACTCTGTACAAGACCATTAGAATTTTATTAGAAGAGTTTATGATACTACATTAACAAAATTAAGAATTAACTTGAAAGATACGCAGTTACTAATTTAAGTGAAAAATTTAGAATACAGTTTTTCTTATACTGAATGTTTTGAACGCCTCTAAGTCAATAATACTTTAAAATACAGAGATACTCAAATAAAACATTGTAAAATCCTTTCATTTTATGTTTTGCTTACTAGTTTCAAAAACATTCTCTGCTTATTGATCAAATGTAATCTACTAATTTTATTTTATTCTTCGCTTAATCACTTCGTTTTCTGAAATGATTTGAACTTTATAAAGTTATTTTTTAATTTCCATCTAGTTATTATCATTTGCTTACATGATTTAGAGTAGTTTATAAAAACATTAGCCAAAAATTATATTATGACTTTCACTTAGTAATTTGAAAGGTCCTTTCCGATGTATTCAAATTTTTCTGCCAAGTTTTTTGCGATAGGTTTGTGATTACACTGTCAACATCGGAATTATAGCGACCTAATATAATATTAGCTCAAACAGGAATTATTTGCCTTAGCACTAGTTGAACATTGCTTGAGGATATGTGACAAGCTGCGTAGTCAGAGAATAAAAAAAATTTAAACATATATTTGGAATTTAATGAACCATTTAAAGGTAATTATTTCATAATACGAATCAAGTCAATGCGATAAATTACTTATTAAAAGCTTATTTATGGTAAAAATAGCTTTGCTGTAATAGGAACAATTAAAAATGCAACTTCCTTATTTATAGAATTCATAAAAGGTTCGGTTGCAGCACGTGATGCATTTGTACTGGTTTTATATATTTGGTTAATCTTGATTTGTTTAGAGAATAATTTTAGAAAATAATGTTATAATTATGAACGCCAATGTTTATTAAAACAATGGTAGAAATGTTCCTAAACGGAAAGTAGCAATCATGAGAAATTTCAGTATATTTAAATTACAATTTTGAAAACATTTTACATTAAAAATAGCACCTTATTCTTATGAGAGTTAATGGATGATATACATAAATTTTTAGGACAATTTAAATGAATGTTATTCTTTAGAATTGAAAATGGCTAGATATTAGTTTTAAACTTATTGAACATAAGTTTAAACTTATGTTCAATAAATTTAACTCAGGCTCTCAAAACATTTTGAGTATTATTCTGTATTTATATCTTTGTATTTTGTAAATTTACGATTTTATCATAGTGCCGAAAGTATGGTTGACAGATTTGTAATCTTTAAATTAAAACTATCTAAACCTAAATCTTCTTTAACATTCGTTACAGTATCTTTAAGGTTTTGTAAATATTTTTTATGAACGTTGAATTATAATGTTGCAATGTTACGTAAATGATAATACCTGAATATGTATTTTAGTATACATTCCGTGCATTAAAAGTTTATTTACTAAAAATATACATACTTGCAGTACAAAAGATAATTTTTATATCATGATACTTTTTCTAGAGTAAATAAATAACATATTCGTAACTTTACTCTGGAAAATAAATAGATTTAAAATTTGAGTTTGAACATAGTTTTAAACTTATTCAACATAGATGAATTAAATTACCATCTCAGTTTTTTCTCCTCTAAGAATTTGTCTTTTGATAATTGGAGAAACTTGTAGAAATGTCATTTGAATTTAATAATAGATGCTAATCATATATTTAGTTTAGTAAAGAGATAATTCAGTAGTTTTCCTAACTACTTCCATTCACTTCACAACTCTCTCGGGAAAGATTCGAATAAAGAGAACTATTAATCATTGCAGAACATCATCTCGGTTTGTTAACAGTATGGCGCCACTCGATTAGCATCGTTTGCTACTACTATGCGTCCATAATAAAAGGAATTTACAAACTTTAGGATTTATGAGCAGAAAACAGATGAAATATTTCGATCTTTCATTATGACGAGCGCGAAACTTTATTTCAAGCACCATTAACAACGCATTATTCATTTTCACCCACAGATACAAATCTGTTGCAAAGATGTTCAATATTTCTTCAAAATATCTCCTATTTCTATGAAATTAAATAATTAAGCTGCCCGATTTTCTAGATAATTTTTCATATCGTCACTAGCACCGGTTTCTGCCATTTTTACTTAGTTGTACTCGGTTGTATTACGTCATGTCTTCTGTAATGTGTATGAAATCTATTTCATACACCTTACTGAAGTTTATATTTAGTGGATTTCTCATTATTAAACGTAATGCTAAACCTTTAAAGTCAGGCTCTCAAAACATTTTGAGTATTATTCTGTATTTAAATCTTTGTATTTTGTGAATTTACGATTTTATCACAGTGCCGAAAGTATGGTTGACAGATTTGTAATCTTTAAATTAAAACTATCTAAACCTAAATCTTCTTTAATATTCGTTATAGTATCTTTAAGGTTTTGTAAATATTTTTTATGAACGTTAAATTATAATGTTGCAATGTTAAGTAAATGATAATACCTGAATATGTATTTTAGTATACATTCCGTGCATTAAAAGTTTATTTACTAAAAATATACATACTTGCAGTACAAAAGATAATTTTTATATCATGGTACTTTTTCTAGAGTAAATAAATAACATATTCGTAACTTTGGTCTGGAAAATAAATAGATTTAAAATTTGAGTCTTCGTATATTGAAGTTACATTTCCTAATTGTGTTCGTTTTGCAAAGAAGTTAACTAAAAGATTAAAGCTTCTGTAGGTTTGAACATGGTACGGATTCATTTACTCAGAGGAAATCATTTCATATGTTTATTATAAGAGGCATATATAGCTTTGAAAATCGCACTTGTAAATGATGTTCTTTTTCTCTTTTAGTTACAATATAAGATTTATGCCCTATACTGGTGTCTAAAGATAAAATACATAATCTCCTTAATTCTGCATACTTCACTACTCAAATGCCAGAAACCAAAAATCGAATTTGATGTGCTTACTTGAAACAGTAATATAAGCAATAAACTACTACCATTAAAATATCTAAGAGTGATGAATCATCTTTGGATAATGATAGTAATTATTCAGTAATAAGTCAATTTGCTTAGGATAAATTAAAAAGAATAAAAATGTAGAAAAATATTTGATGAGAGCATATTTCTGATTAGAATAAAAGACAAGCTGCCTAATTAAATACAATATAATACTATCGCATAAAAAGAAAAATTAGCGATCAAGAAAAGTTGAAAACATATTATTACCTGTTAGTTTTCAGGTATACCCGTAACCAGTATAAAGTACGTAATCAAAATGTAATCTAAATTGAAATCTCTTAGTTACGCATGGTTATTACGATTAGCGTTAATTATATCGTTTATATTGTTTCGAGAGACAGGATCATTGATGTTTCTTTGAATAATAAGCCCAGAAAAGCAGGAAAAAATAAGCAATTACTAAGAAAATAGGCACAATAGCACACACAGCCCAATAATGGTTAGAAATAACTCATGAGGAATGAGGGTATTCAGAAATTCCTCATGAAAGCATGAAATAATTCGTTAAGTTTCTCAGATCACTCTCAGGGTCAGCCCCAACTCATAGTTCAGCCAACCGCTGAGTCTCACATCCAATTCGCAACTCTTTCACAACTGAAATCCCTTGGATACACGGATGTTCGTTTTTTATGCTGGCATACATTAACTAGCATTAAAAAGCTCTTTCCAGCTCCTCAATGATACCCGAGAAAGGTATGACAGAAATGAAAGCTCATTAGATGGTTTTCCTCTGTGAAACAGAAAATATCAGTTGCGATCTGGAAGCAAACAGCATAATTTGCTCCATCTGGCGGTCTTAGGAGCAATGAAAAACCGCAATGCTGGAGGATGAAATCAGGCACAGGGCAAGGACCATCGGCTGGAGAATCAGAAAGTACTTTCGGCGAATTAGAAGGCGAGTACACGTGACTTTCATAACATAATCGTAATTCCAATGTGGGACAAAATTAAATTTCTCTTTTAAAAGTTCCATCACAAAATATAAGTTTTGCAGCGGGGAAACAGATATTTACACTTTTTAGCAGTTTCCAAAATTTTGGCAAGGAGACTATGTAGGCTTTCATTTTTCAGAAGATCGGCGAGTGAGGTGGATTTAGAGTTCAATGCAGAAAGCAGAGCAGCAGTATCTGGATAACTAGGATTAATTTTTTTTAAATCTCTTTTTGGAAATCTGGGCTTACCGTTTCGGAAAAAGCGGATAGGCCCTAGAAGTGGCATTAGGATCGGAAAGACATCGGATACTTTTTAGTTCTTCATAGTGAATTCTCCAATAGATCATTTCCGAATCTGAATCCACACGGACAAATCAAAAACTAAAATGGGTGCCGGAAAGTGCCTTCTGTGCCTACAGAATTAATTTGTTCTTTAAAACATGGCAGGCAAAGAAAGCTTAACAGCACAAATTCCGTATTCCAAACTGAACTGTTAGCCATCAGAGAAGCTGTGAAATTTGCCAGTAAACAACTAGAAAAAAGCGTTATAATTTTTGACAGTGCCTAAAGCCTACATGCAATAATCGGACTCAGCCGCTCGCCATTAATAAGGAAAATTCAATAGTCACTATCATATTTCCCAGAGAATACCCGTCCCAAGCTTTATTGGACAGGGGCTCATGTGGGCACAGTGGGCAACGAAACAGCCGACCAACTGGCAAGAGATAGTGCAAACAGATAACTTGACCCAGCCATCTCTCTGCCAATTCCATTATTACATCTTAAATCAAGACTGAAACGGGACCTTATATCCCTGTAGAAAACTAACTGGACACAAGAGCTAACATGCAGGAGGACATTTAACTTCCTCCTGGTGTCCTCAAGGGAATTAATCACTAAAGGCAGAGCAATGACATATTTCCTGACGGCGCATGGCTGTGCACAGGTGACAGGTGAATGCAGGGCCCGGACGACTTAATATAACAAATCGGGTGTCGTCCGGTACCCGCATCTATTTAGAACAACACAACCCTGGCGACTTCCTGAAAGGGCTGCATCAGGAATATATTAATGGAGAATATGTGGTATTGACGTGGCCAAACAAGGGAGTGTGCATATATATGCTTCAGTATACAATTAATAAAAAGTTTCATACATAGGTACATTGGTGGTATAGGTACATTGGATACATATGTATATTTATAGCCTACCTGTTTAGCTTCGGATTGCATCCCACGGATTTATGCAATTACGGCTCAATAGGTACCATCGATCACTAAATATTCGAGTGCGAAATCACGAAAGATCTACATTTCTGGCCGTATACAGTTGAAAATGCCCAGGTACGGCTGAAATAATTCCCAAAGTGTAAGCTGCTAAGAAAAAAACTTAAAACTCTCATAGACTACTTGGAAATGAACTGCGAAAATATAAAAGCAATGTAGAATTAAAAAGAAAAGCTCTCAACACAGATCTAACAGCTGAGTGGTGGTATAATGAACTTAATATTTTCTAGTCCCATCTTCACGAGTTCTGTACCTGTAACTACTACAAAATGCCAAGCAGATATAAAATGGTGCTCTGTGTATAAGTGAACAGCGCATGTGTTTCAATGAACACATAAATTTTCAACTTTACACACTGATTTGTATATCTCAGCGTCACCTTCAGTTGTCAGGCTGACTATACATAAGTGAATTGTAAGCGAACTGTAAATAAATGAAAAATATAAGTGACTACTATAAATGTGACAAGCAAATATTATACAGGAACACTGCAAATACGTGAACAGCACATATGATGTACATTGATACACTCAGTTGATATTGTTAAGTATAAATGTATCTGAATAACTTGTTATATCCAAGTTTCCGCTGAATTCTACAGTAAACATTCTCTATAAACTCAGAATCACAATGATTAAAACATTGCTAAAATCCTCATTCAGCACAGTCAAAGTATTGACAGGGTCTTTTTAATAACCACAGGTCACAAATACCCATCTTCCGAAGTAACTTTGTAAATTACGCTAAAAATTTTAATATTCCATAGAGACTTTTGGTTGGGCCTAGAGACAATAGAATGTTCCACTAAAGTACAAATGCTGAGTAATCATATAACAGGCGGTATAGCAACTCAGCTGATGGTAAGTAAGTTTACAAGTTAAATGGTTTTCACCACATCTCAAATATCGAGTAGGTTATTAAAGCCGATCTGGCCGTGACCAAAATTTTTCACACTGAAAGCAGATCATGGGACAATTACCCGATGATATTTTTTGATGGTAATGTATAGATTAAGAAACTTAAAATTAAATTAAAACTTAAAATTATTAATTAAACGAATAAATTTTTCGCCCAATATCTGTGTACTGAACTCCAGCTGAAAATACATACTATACAGCAGGGGCTGTAAAAAATTCAGGAAAAATCGGTAAGGCTTCGATGCGTTTTCACGAACCTTCCAAAAAGTCGCAAAGTTGGCGAAAAATCGACAGGTATCACCAACTTGGCGACACAAACTGTCACCAAGTTCCCTCACGAACGAAACTGCCAACGTATGAGTTCTAATTGAGCTATTTTTACAATTCAAAATTAAAAGAATTCAAAGTTGTATAGTGATATACAAGAAAAAACACTTAAATGTAAGAAATTCAATGTAAGAAATATGGCCCTAAATTATATTACACGCAAAATGAACCATAAAATTACCATTATAAAAACAATAAGTATACAAAATAAATAAGTAAAACAATGCAAAATACTACAAAAATACAGAAAACCAACACTACAATAAATAGGATTAAAATATTTACATCATATATATAGTAATTACTTGTTTGGTTTATTTAGTACTTAAATGGTATAACCATTCTATATAGCATGATAATTAAATTCCTTCCTCTTATTGTAGAATTTCATGCATTACAACCCAAATATTAAAATCCTGCCAAATTTTAGAACAAAAATGTAATAAAAAATAAAAAAGGCGGTCTTAATGTTGAGTAAATACAGTATACGGTAAATAATTCTTAGAAGGTCAAACTGAATAATAATTAGAAGGTCTTAAATAATTCTTAGAAGGTCATTGTACACATACTATTGCCATCGCTCTGCCAAGTAAAAGATTTCATAGCGATAGAACTTAAGAGTCTGAGATCCGAAGAATTTATCAACTGCATGCTGAAACTTTCTGCCAATGAACTCTTCGCTGACTTGATGAATGACAGTAGTAATATTTTTTAAGAGGCGATTCATAGGAATATGGTAGATGAGGAAGGATTTCGTGCTATAATTTTCAAAGAGTCTGCCAATCCTTCGTACGACGTGTGAGCAGGCAGTGTAACGCAGCAAGAGGGTACCATTTCTGTTGACCGCTTTTAGATGCATGAAAAATTTGACGTGGCATTTCATGTGCTTCAACATTAAAATGATCCACAAACATCATTTCGCCTTGACAAAAAAAAAAAAAAAAAAAAAAAAAAAAAAAAAAAAAAAAATGCTACGCATCACTGAGATCGTATGCCTTGTTGCCCGACGTCAATCGATATTATACATAAGTGTCCTAATTTTTCTACCTTACTAATGGCGTGAAGTTGTCGAATGACGGTGGTATAACGTATAATAAAGTAGCCTGTAAAAGCACGAACGCTTTGCTGTGGATCAACTTTGACAATCTTCTTCACTGGTATCGGTTAGTGACCTTAAGGCTCATTTTCAAATGTATTGCCAGCACAAAATTTCAGATCCCACGAACATATAGTGCGTTTATTAGTTACAGCTGGATCAAATGCAATGCTAATTTTTTTAGGACACTTATCATACAAAATTCTTAAATTTAAATCATAGAGTAAATATTCTCGCAAATACACGTTCTCTGTGATTCACTGTGAGGACAAAATGGCCGACAGTGTTTTATCTGGTAATTGCAACGTAGCCTGTTCTGAAGACTTGTGATGATGATGTCACACAGCATATAGACCTTCAGTGGAACCTTCAACTGGTGGTACACATTTGTGTACTAGACGCTGTATTTCTACTGTACCTGCGACGGATTTTGACTCCATCTCTTCAATTAAATAACAGGGAAACTAAAAATGCTAATCAATGATTTAATTGACAAATTACGCATTTTTTAGAAAAGATGCAGAAACATGACTTTCATTTTTGTAGAGGGTAAAAAGGACAGTAAAAACTGCTGGAATTACCTTAATTCATAGCACATCTTTCATGAGTATCACTTATGGACGAGGTTAAGTTTTTGTCGACCATGCAAACTTCACTTAGATATTTCAGAACTTCTCTGAGGTTCTTTCTAAGGTGTATGAACGAAATGTTCTATTCCTTATTTAGAGCTACTTTCAGCCCCAGAATATTTCTTGGTACAAGAATGACGGATTTAATTCAGAAGTGTAATGTACCTCAGAATATACTTAAACCAGAAGCTTTAATTGCCACTGTATTTGTTAGATATCTTTTATTCGAAGAAAATAATTAATTAATTGGTATCTGTAGAATGAGCATTAGCACATGGATACAAATTGCGAAAATACAATAAAACAATAACATGAAAACAAATAAATAAAAAAGCGGAACATAAGGTCTAATATAGCCATATCTGTGCCTTTTTCTTATGTGTAACAGAATGTTTCTTGAGGATGTACAGCTTTATGCACTGTCTGCATTATGTCTGCCTTTGCTCATAAATCATGAATTCAAAATTAATCCCTTTTACTGATATTGAGTGATACTTTAATGAGTTTTCCATTTTTCTCATGTAATATTGAGACAAGAATGAAGCTGCAAGTTGAAAACTAGAATCATCGTGAATAGCGTTTTTTCTCATTGATTCAGATTCCAATTTGGAAGTTCATTTTAAACATGTGCGCCTATGAATAGGTGTGTGTGAGGTACATACTGTTGGTTACCTAGCCTCCAGACCATATTACCCGAGCATTCTATAAAAATATTTGAAAACAACCCTTGCTGCTGTGACTGTCAGTTCTTAATAGAATTGCCTTAGAGACGATGCTTTTAGTTAATACCACATACCGGTCGTAAAAATGGTTTAATTGCTTGGAATGTCATGTAATTAATAAGAAGAGCTTTTAATCTTAGTTCTCCACCTTAGACTGAAGACTATATATGAGTTTTATACAATGTTTATTTTAATGTGACTGATTACAGTGATTTCATTATTCCAATTATTCTACTTTCAGCAATACAATTTTTCTTAGAAATTGCAAGATATTCGAGTAAGACATATATGCTGTAGTCAGCTATAATTCAGCGCTGTGAAATTTGCGTGTGATGCTCCCGTAAACGTTAACTAAAGGAATTTATATACGCATAAGAAAAGTTAAGTTAACGAATAACCCATATCCAGATTTCTGATCTTATATCATTAACTTTGTAAGTTTTACATAGGTCTTACTAATTACATTTAAATTTTAGAAGCCAGAGTATATTAATTCTTTTATTCTGCTTATTTGTATTGCTTTGCTTTCTGAAAGAGTTGGAAATAAAACTATATTTTTCCATGAGAAAATATAGTGCATTAGAGAATGACAAACAATTAAGCTACAATTCTCAGGAATATTATTTTTCTACAGGAATATTATATATTTCAGGAATATTATATACAGAATCTCAAGAATGTTCGTAGGTAACATAATTTGAAAACTATACTCTGAAAACAAAAATCAAAATGCACATAAACTTCCGAATTCATATGAATTTCCGCTTTTCTTTATGCTTTGAATGTAAACAGATTATACTTCGGATTTCTGAATATCCCTTGACCCGGCTTTCAGATTTCGAGCAAAGAAATGGCTTTTTTTTAAAGGAAACGCAGAAATATCAGGATTTCAAATAGTGTCTTCTAAGGAAAATTCTTTGAAAACATCTATTTTAGAAAAGGAAAGTTATTTCTTTAAACATTTTCTTTTCGTTAGTGTGAAAAACATGCGTGGTTGCTTTTTAAATAGATATAAATAAAAATTAATAATATGACTTTATAAGTAAATAATAGGATATATTGAATTTCATGGTCAAAAAGAGCATAATAAGATATGTTTTTATTTAAGTTTGAACTATATTTTGATATAAAATTATATGAACTCATCGTGGAAAAAGGATTTATGAATTCTTTACGATTTCGCATAATATGAACAATGTTCATCTTTATTTTCTTAATTGTAGCGAATCTCAATATAATATTTCATTGTTTCTATGATATAATATATCAGGAACTCAAGTGCATGTTTTCATATCGCAATATGCGTAATCAACAATAAATATTAATTTTCAACGGTAAGAGTTTTACTCGTGTTTCTATCATGCATAACAGACCAACAACAGGAGTGTTGCTGTGTTGTGACTTATCTCACTTGTCTGGCAATAACATCAGAACAAGCTGGAGAAATTCATCGTAGCAAGAAATAAGTTTTTGTCATTAGCTCTATTTATTGAAAAGCCTTTTGAAAACTGTACAAGCACTTTTTTTCAGTGGGATATTAGCTACATAGCAAAATCTGATTTTCCAGATAAAACTTTCTAGTTTTTGTTGAACTTGAATTTCAAGTAGTTCGCTTTTAAACTATTAATATAACATATAACGAAAGTATAGAAAATACATCGAATGTAGAAAACACATCTGATTTTTTCTTGAAAGTTAGAGCTAAGATCTGTACTATCAATTTAAGTTTGTTATAAGAATTTTACACTTTTCCTTACGTATTTATTTTGACTGGTATTGTAAATTAAACATTCTACTATTATTTTTAGATAATTTTTTTACTTTGATTTACTTCAAAACGAAGAGACTGTTATGTGCACTTTCTATCCTTTTAAGGGTTCAAAACTTTTGTTCTTAAATATGATCTATATGAAATTAGACATCATTACATAAATGCACGCAGTTAAATAACTGCGAATTAAACATTTTATTAAACATTTTCATTAATTGAGAAAATTAGAGAAGAAAAATAATTTAGAACTAAGACACTGTAAATTTGGTCACAAAAATAAAATTTCAGATACATCGCTGGCGGAAACCGGCTGCAGGTAAAATATATCATTTCTCACAAGCCATCTTTAAAAGTAGTACTCTTACTTTTAATTTGTCCACCTGACACTAAAAGGAACAAGTTCCTTTTAGTGCAAGCAGATAAAAATCTGGAAATAGCTTAGACAAGGTATGGCTAAAATTGTAATCTTTGTTCATTGAGATTGATCGATTGTGCCCGGATCGTAATTGTGCGCGAATTGTGCGTGAATAAAACACTGAAGTTACGTTAGTAAATTATTTTCAGAATTTGAAATGTCTATTATTGGAAAGATAGGACCACGGATGTCTATTATTGACTGTAATGCAAAGAAGTTTAGTTGATATTTATTACGGGAGAAAATAAAGGTGCATTATAATGAATTATAGTCAAGAATGCAAAGAAGGGTATTGAAAAGATTTAAAAATACGCAGTAGAGTATTACAAAGAGATGATAGTTGTAACTTGGTAATTAGTTACACTGACAGATTGCAACAATTTTGTAGATTTCAAATACCATGAAGCCTCTTCTGTCTACTCTTGAATTCATAAATACTAATTGAAGCCGTTTCTCTTGAATTCATGAATGCTAATTGAAGCCTATTGTACATACTGAATGCTTATCTTCTTTTGATTATTTTTCTGCTGACACCTTGGCATAGTGAGGTACATTTGAAATATACTGCAGAAAATGAATTTCTTGAAGAATAGAATGCACTGCATCGGGGTATGTGATGAATCAAATTTCCAGTTAAATGTCAAACCGTTATGAGACCTGATTACTACTCTCAACTACTCATCGAAAGAAACATTTCCAGAAATCTTCGCTTTCGGGATATCTGACTGGCTGACCTACGGACCAGCTCTTTAGCGAAGACCTACAGAAGATTAGAGCTGCAGGCAAAACTTTTTTCAGGTTTCACAATATGCTCCTGGTAAGTATGGGCAACAGATCCTTGGGCGAAATTGTTTCAACTAGAAAATTTCCATTCAAACAAACCTAGGAGAAACTTGGGAAAATTTCTTAAAGCTCCTCGCGTCATTTTGTGTGATAACCCCATTAGTGACAGATGTGCATACATATCATAAAGATGCATATGGACCGAAGTTGTAGTTGCTTAGGAAATGTTTAATTAAGAAAAACCAGTTGTTAGATAATAATTAAATTAGAGTAGGTGATGCTCAAACTGCATGAAAACCTGTGCTGCAACACTATCTGAGAATGTAAGATTTGAACAATGTACAGCCAGATATTGCCCTATTCGTCTTTACAATTTCTTAAATCTTATATCTTTCTTTGGTATTACCATTTTTCAGGTTTGCTCTCATGTGAAGACCAACGCATAAAATACATTAGAAGATTTACATCTATCGCTAATTTATCGGCAAAAATCGATGATGATAAAGTTTTATGATATATGTTTAAAATCTCTAGGGAAGATATTTGTTATTAATTTATTTCCTTATTGATGGTCTTGCTTCGTTTATTGATACTCATTGGAGGATAGTGAATGTATCGTTAAAAGAGGCTTAAATATGGGAAGTGCTGTTTTGCACTTTTGGGCAATGTTCAGAAATTTGTCTCTCACCTCACTACAGACAAAAAATCTGCATTGTTTCCCTAGGTTTTAACTAGGTAAGGATAAAAATAAAAAAAAATCGAAAGTCTGCTACATTACTGTATATCACTTTTGAATCTTTGCTGGATATCTCTTGTGGATTCAAAAATAAACTCAAGCTGTTATCGATGAAACGTAAACTGATATTACATACATTCAGCTGAAATCCTCTTTATTCTAATCAAGACAACATGTTGATATTCCGGTTAAGTTCAACATTTCTTGTCTGGTGTCATTTAATCGTTTGTTTCTCAGTTTGTTCGATCTATGAATCTTGCAACCCAGTTCTGTTTGGAATGTTGTGATCAGGAAATTACCGTTCTAAGCTACCCAGAATTAAATTCACGCTAAAGAAATGTTGAATATTATTCATCATTAAAATGTATAGATCATCTGATAAATTATGTTAAACCATATATATAAATGGAATCATTAATTTCTGTTTGTAAAGTGAAAATAAATCTGATATTAAACGAAGCTGGCATTCCGAATCCAAACAGCAGCATGTATCATTATGAAGAAAATTTCTGTCTAACTGCTGTGATTCTTTAGTTATCGTAAAATATTGGACTGTCTGTTCTTTCCGATGATATCCCAAAGTGCCTTTTGTGAGTTGATCAGATGCACATATCGACAAATGCAAGTCATTTGTACTTCCTTAAAATCTGACTTTTTCTGGCGTCCTATGATGCCTTCATCGTCCTATTTACTACTTTTATAGATTTGACTGCGACAGTCCATTTCTCAATAGAAAAAAAAATGTGATTTTTGCATCGTTCAGAGTAGCAAGTTTAATGATTCAGTAATGTAACGGAACTTGGTTTTCAGTAAAGGAATAAACAGCTGTTATGAAAATCATCTTCTCGAAGTTTGATGAAAATTAAACAATCTGGTGAAAGTTCTGGAAATGAATAAAAGATTCAAATGATCTTGCAATAAAAATTATAAAGCGAAATAGTTGAATCTTATTCAAAATTGCCGAAAAAGTGCATCTGAGCGTTTTTAGGGAAAATTAAGTTCCTTTTAATGTAACTGGTTGCAGCCCAAAGAAATGTAGCCCTTAATACTGGGACCATGTTACAATATCACGCGTTCTTTTAACAAACTAAATGTTATGATATAAATTTTATCAAATAAATATCTGGGATTAATCAGTGTTTTCAGTTAATTACAGATATTTTTTGAAAATGTACATGGCATATGTTTGAAATTACTTATACAAATATTACCCTAAACTCGTTTTTAAAAAAATGACTCAAATAAATGCCTTTGCTTTTTTACTTTGTTTGTTTATGCCACGGCTACACAGTATACTGAGTTTATTTTTATTTTTTAGTTATTTTGCCTTGTTTAAACGGTTTGAAAAGCTAGCTTTACTTCCAAGAACACATAAACAGAGTAAAATCTGATTTCATCAATGCTCATTCACTTAAAACATTAACGCACATGAAGCTAAATGATTTGTTTTTAATGTTGTACAAGTTAATGCTAGTACAAGTATAGGGTGTGTTCAAAACGATTGCACGCTTAAATATTATATCTTGAATGGTGATCGTAAATCCGTGGATCTAGTTTATAAAAGGTTTGGCCACAAAAGGTTGGCTACGGACATTTTGGTTATATGGTACATTTCACTAGAAATTAATAAAAAACTTAAAAAAAGAAAAAATCTTAAAGGTTTCAGATTTTAAATTACGTTTAAAGGGTGGTTTTTGTAACGTTTTGTGTGTTACCTTTATTTATTAAATATCATGTTCTTTGCACTTAAATCATAAAATTCAGTTCAATAGCAATGTCGCAAAATAATTTTAAAATGAGCATATCTTTAGAATTTCCGATACACAGTCCCACACGCTGGAGATAAAATGTTTTTTCCCCGCTGTAGAGTGTTGCCATTGCTCGCTTTTAAATCGTTGAGTTTGTTACTCAAAAATTCGTTAAGTTTTCCAAAATATGAAATCGATAATAAAACATATTCCAAATTCTTCGTAGGAGGATTACGTCATTCAAAATTCGATGGCTCTATGTACCGTTGTTTTATCACAATGCGAGAAATATACACACATTTATGCAGATTTTTCATTATTTAATTTCTTCAAATATAATGCAGGACTCTAACGTTTGGTGAAAACAGTTTGAAATGTGATTCGCCGTTTATAGTGATTCAATGCAAAATCGCAAAACGAAAACAATAGTCCTTCAGGCAAAAAGTCCATTTGGACCAATTATGATATACATCCTACCGAAAAAAAATGTCGATGTGAAAAGAATGTTGTATATCAACATTAGTCAAAGCGAAGGAAAAAAAATTATGTGATTATGAACTTAAATCACTATTTAAAATATTCAGAGACCGTATTATAGAGATTACTAAAAACTGCAGCACAACTTCCTGAAAAACATTCATTTTATACTAGAAACACAACAAATTATAAAATTTAAGTTTCAAGTTACCATTTCTGGAAATGCTAAAATTCGAAACATTATTAATTTTATTAATTTTATGATATTTATGATATGATGTATGTAATTAATGATATTTTATGTATGCATTTAATGATTATATTAATTTGTATTTAATGATATGTCATTTTATACAATCTCAAAACAGATATTTCTTTACTTTGAGTACATAATTTTGGAAATTCTTTTTACAGCGAAATATGCATGTTATATTGCTTACAATATGCTTGCTATATTGCCTTTAAATCCACTGTTCTCTAAAGTAGATGCTTCAAGAGATTTAACAAATATAAGAAATTAGAAGAATAGAGTTTTCTTTTTGTATTTTACTTAAAGGATTTTGATAACATTTATGGCAACAAAAAATTAATTTTTATCCTTTTAAAATCCAACCTTAAATTGAAATCAGTTTTTTTATCCTTGATGCAAAAGCTGTATCTGTATCAATATTTTCACATATTTTTGCTGCAATTCATTTAAATTTATTTCCTCGGATTTCATTAGAGATATATTTTTAATTCAATCAATTCAGTTCTCACTTTGCTGCAAGACAAAAATACATTGAATCTCAATCTTTATTAAAAGTTGTGAAATA
Organism: Stegodyphus dumicola; assembly: GCF_044657685.1. NCBI lineage: Eukaryota > Metazoa > Arthropoda > Arachnida > Araneae > Eresidae > Stegodyphus > Stegodyphus dumicola. The sequence goes on along the minus strand of NC_140771.1, from coordinate 157,458,505 downwards.
CAGTAAAACCTAAGACACCAATTTTGTTAAAAACAGTTAAAAAACATTATAAGGTGAGCATATCTTTAGAATTTCCCGCTTTCCTAGCGTGCGTTCGTGGTGTAGTAGTCAGCACACTGAACCGGTATTTCAGAGCTTCGTGGTTCGATTCCCGGCGAAGGCGATTGCTAATTTTTCATCTTTCCTGCTTCCAAAAATATACCTAATGTCTCTACAGTTGCGCCCGAACTAAAAGGGTGTTGGTTGAACATTCTCCACACCCAGGATTTGGGATTGGGTACCCTAAAAACCCCAGTCGCCATTTACAAGTGGGAGTATATAAGGCATTCTCCCGTTTTCCTAGCTTATCTTCGTGGTGTAGTGGTTCTGCACGCTGGGCCGGTATTCCAGAGGTCTGTGGTTCGATTCCTGGCGAAGGCGGCTGCTAATTTTTCATCTTTCTTGCTTCCAAAAAATAGCTAATGTCTCTATAACAATTTTACAAATAAAATTAGAGTTTCTGCGCAAAACAAGCAATTCAACCAGCTGGCAGTAAGATGTATAGGTATTTTTCCGTTTCGCCGGAGCAAATCTCGCCAAGCAGACATTTTTGGCGACAGCATACAGTAGACACATAAAAAATGTTTGTTCTATGAATTTTTTATTTTGAAAGCAAAAACATATTAATATGATTTAAAATTTTGTAAAAAGCCAATAAATAAAGACAATAAATTTGTAAAAAGACATTAGTTTAAGAATTTACTATGCTTTTATGGTTCAACATCCTAATTCGCCGGTTCATATCACGTGACCCAAAGTGATCTCATCTCACGTAAACTACGCTACAAAAATATAATTCTCTCAGTATTTATCTACAAATCTTGATTTGGAATACAAGTTTAAATGCGAGAATTATTCCAATTCGTACGAATAGCTTACTAAGAAATTATGTAAAACCGCAGTGCTTTACTTCGCTAGTGAATTCTCATTAGAATTGATGAATTTAACCGTTAATTTTGCCTTTCCTATATTTTCGCTTTCGGGTGAGCGGTGTGATTGCATCCTAATTGAGTTAATTACCGCAAATGGTTTAGGTTATAAAATTTAAGAAGAAATGGCTGCGACTTGTTTTGAAAATGAAGTGTAAAAGTTTACCAGCGAAGATATTCCGTTTAGCATCAGTTGTACCATTCTTGGCGACCTTATCGTTTGCGCCGGCAAAGCGGAAAAGTACCGATAAAACTTTCTGTCACAAATAACGCTAACCTTTAGTCACACGGGTAAAAAAAGACACTGAATTCGGTGCACCAACTGACTCAATTTTCTATTCTACTGAGAGCGGCAAATGTAAACAAATGGCAGCCTCGTTAGACTTAGCACCATTTAAATTTTTAAATTGTTGATAATTCTGTAACTATTGCATGCAGATTAATTAAAGGCATAAAAACCTTAAAAAGAACTTAATAAAAAGAATTCAATAATTTTTAAAGCAGAAAATGCACAGTTTACTAACATATGAGGATAAAAAAAAATCTCACTGAGTCAAGTAATAGATCGGCAATATAGTATATATATATATATTAACTTACTTATATAGGTTTCGTTGCAACAAAACAGAGAGATGCGCAACTGTATGTTACAGCTGACCCCATATACAAAATTTCAAGGTTTTTAATACTATTCGTTTTTGAGTTATGCGAGATATATACAAACGTCACACACACAAAAGAATTCTGTTCTGAATCCATTTCAAATCCACTTCACAATACGTTTTGGAAGAAAGGGTCCTTTATTCTGTCCGTACATACAGATGTTCAAAAATATCGTTCAAATGTATTCAAGAGCGGTCAAAATGGATTTTCATTGAAGTATGATCCGTGAAATTTTTCGCGATTACAGTACTTCCTTTACTTCGTACAAAGAAGTAAAAAACGTGTCTGAAATGGTTTAAGTTTTTGACAGTCTCATGAATATACATTTAGATTAAGATGTAACTGTTATCTATTATTTGTATATTTCAAAACTGAATGCATGAATAACGCAGTTCTTTAATTAGATATATCTTAAATTAAATGCATTTATATTTAAATCAATCAGACTAAAAAGAAGTAAAAAAAACTAACTGCATCTACTGCATTTAAATAGTTTATTTTGTTAATCAATAACAGATAGATTACAACATTAGATCGATAGATTGTAAAATGAGAATATTACATTTTGACGGATGGCAAAAGATTCAAATGGAAAGTGAAAGGATATATTAAAGTGAATCAATGCAAAATCGTATTTCTAGACTATTAGCCCTTTTGGGCTAAGAAAGTTGCATTTGTTTTTAAAACTTTTAAGCTGGTCTATTTTATATCCCCCATTTTCAACACTTCCTTTGAAGATCAGTACATTTCCTAAAAGTAGCAAGAGAGTGAAAGGCATACGAAGCTTTTGCTTGCTCCGTTTAGCTTATTTTATTATTTTCCCAATCAGCTGAAACTAAAAACTGCTTAACTGTTTCTGCTCCAGTAGTGTAGATGACGTAGTTTGGATTTCATCCTATGGATAATTTATCTTGAAGAACTCTTGTCATAGTAAGTAAAAATAATTTGATTTATCTCAATCAGGGAAGTTTTAGGTAAGAACTTTTATGAAGAAAGAGTTTCTTGCGAGGGTTTGTACTTAAGAATTATCTAGCAGTATGTATTTAACAAGTCTGGAGATTCATATAACCAGTCAGTTAGCAATGTTTTAGTTTATATTACGTTTGTAAACTCAAATGTTATTTAATAAATTTTGTGTCGTTTTAATTTCCTATGTTTGTAGAAGTTTCTGAGCTAGTTTAATACTTACAGGGGCGATGATTTTCCGGCTGATATAATGAGGCTGGCTGAAAGAGCCAGTAGTGCTTCATACCTTAAAAAATGGAGATTTTTAAGATTATGATTTAAAATAATGTTAAAATTTGAGTTTTATTTTAAGGTATATTTACCTCCATTATTCACAACTAATTCTCTTCTCAATTTAAAATTTTTAATAGTTTGGAGTGAAACCGTTGAGTGTTAACCAAAAAAATGAATCAAACTCTGTACAAAATTGAATAGGGCCCATCAATTTCAAATTCCCAGTTACCACTCATGTTCCATCTGAAGTCTATTTCTTTCCTAAATTCCTTCAACAAGGTATCCGTCCTCTAATACAATAATTATCGTTACATTGCATCATTTGATTACTTAGAAAATCAGACAATGAAAACCTGTTCTGTTACGGTTGTTTTAAAGACATTAATAAAAGAAGATAATATGATGTTCTAGTATATCATAACAGCATACTAGATAAATCCCCATTTTCTGTTAAAAGTGTCTTAAATTTTAGAGCTTTTTGCTTGCTGCGGGAAGACATATGCTGACATGATGGAAAATCTCCCCATTCCAGTTAGCTAAAGAAAGTCATTGCCTTGAATGATTTGCTTTAATCTCGTCAGTGATTCATAATGTAGCTCTTTAGTAATGTACTGAGTTTGGGGAAGAAGTTCATAAATATAATCGATTTCAAATCCTAAACGCATAACTTGATTTGTTTCTTTCGATGAAGGCCATCTTGTAGTGTTTCTCCAGGGAATGCCTTGCTTTATCATTGTTCTTTTAGGATATAAATTTTTGCAATAAAGGGCCATGTTTGCAATAAAGGGTCACTGACAACTATGCAGTTTAGAAATCTAATTCTGTTTTACAGTTTAGATACGTAAAAAGTGCCGATATCATTCGCTATTTTAAATTCATAGCCATACCTAGAGAACACACTAATTCAGTTTAGAAAATTTTTATGTAGGTGGTAAGTGCTTAAGACTAATATATCCATTATCATTAAAATAGGGTTTTACCTATTCTTTTAAGAAGTGCTTTACTTGTAAAATAACCCAGCGGCTAATTAAAAATAGACAAACTGCATCTGAAAACAAGTGGGAATTTTGTGAAAAATAAAGGTTTTTCAAAACTAAAAGACTATTAAATAAATATTCGTAAAGGATGCGTTTGATATTTACTCATTATGAGTTTGGTAAGAATTAACATGTTGCAGTTTGACAATTATAAAGAACTTTATTCTACGAGAATTTGAAAAATTCGTCTGCTTGGGAATAACACAGTTATTGCGTGGGAAGATTTAAAAAAGAATGTATGAATTATGTTCTTAATTATTTGAATATTTTTAAAAACAAATCCAAAATTTAAAAACAAAATTAAAAATTGATGTAATATACATTACATATAGTTAATAGTTTGAAGCATTTTTTACTAATGATCTATGTATTTCTGTTGTGCTAATACTGCTTAGCTAATAAGTAATTTGCTGTTAGCTTTCGTTGAAATTTATAACCCTTAACTCACTAGATGAATTTATAAGGTATTTCTCCCACTTCCCTAGCGTGCCTTCGTGGTGTAACGGTAGCACGCTGGGCCGGTATTCCAGAGGTCCGTGGTTCGATTCCCAGCGAAGGCGCTTGCTATTTTTCATGTTTTCTGCCTCTAAAAAAATCCTAATGACTCTACAAGTGGCGCCCGAACTAAAAGGGTTGTGGATGATTATTCTCCGCACCCAGAATTTGCCGACTACGTCCCCTAAAACCCTAGTCGCCCTTTAAAAAGGGGAGTATATAAGGTATTTCTCCCACTTCCCTAGCGTGCCTTATTGCTGTAACGGTAACACGATGGGCAGGTATTCCAGAGGTCCGTGGTTCGATTCCCGGCGAAGGCGGTTGCTAACTTTTCATATCGTCTGCCTCCAAATAATCCTTATGACTCTACAAATTGATTATTTGAAAATTCGTTCTCCTCTCAGAAACCTGAGCTGAAAGTTGGTTTCATTAAAAAGCCTGAGCTAAGAAATACGAAAGTGCCTTTACGAACACATTTTTGGACTTTTCGATGTTTGAAATTTTTTGCTCAATAAATAATTCATTAAATAATTACTAATTCATTAAATAAATCTTTAGTCTAAAAGTTTTTTACTGCTGTGTTCTTTATTTTACATTACGGATACGCTACTATGTGACGGGTATGCTACTACATTTATTCCCATGGGAAAGAGTTGCCAATGAGCAAAATATAAAGTCTTTATCCTGTTAGACGTCTCACGTATTGACTAATTCTCAGGAATTTACCGGTCAGACCTTTACTTTTTTCTTAAAATTTAATTAGTCTGTAATTATTTAATAATCTGAACTATTTATAAATAATAAAAAGAAATTTTTAATGGTTTAATTTTTTATTTCATTTCTTAATAATGTGTAAAGCTGATATAAGTAATAGTACATTTAGTTTATAATATACACAACTGCTTCTTTTTTATATAATATACTATTATTTTTTATATAAGTGCTTCTTTTTATAAAACGTTGCATTGATATTTCAGTTTTCAAAAACCTTTTAATGCCATATATTAATTACCAGATCCAGAACATTTAGATTTTTTTATTAACACTGCCTTCTTGTGTAAAATCAAAACTGAAGACTAGGAGAATTGAAGATTTCAAGCGAAAGAACTAGATGAAAACACAGAAACGCCTAAAACCAAATATGTCGAACAAATGGAAATAATAAAGCATAAAAAGTCGTTTGCGAATTATTATCTATTGTCAAGAATTAAAGAACATATGTGCAAATAAGTTTTAAAGTTGAATTTAAAAGCTCAAAATATTTGATTATTTATAATGCAGTTTTAATATTTTTTAAATTTTACTTTTTCTTCTTTGTTGGATCAATATTTTTTATCTGGGATTAATGATAAAGGTGAAAAAATTCGCCGTTCTCTGACGACGCTTTAATTATTTAACTAATTACGATACCGAAATACTAATTAGTTCAATTTAATGGTATTTGTATGTTTTTCTTACCTGGTAAAATAATTTTTCTAAGATATTCACCGCATTAGATTTATTTCACTTTCATTATTTTTTAATGAAATAAACTTGCTTCTTTATTTTAAATGAATAAATTTATTTTTAATCAGTATTTTTTTTAAAACTGTAATAAAAACAGGGGCTCAAAAGAATTGATATTTTGCTGTTTTATTAGCAAATGTAGTTTGTATGAATTTTGACACTTCGCAGTAACTTTTTGAAAACTGGAGAAACAGGAATTTAAATTTTATACATAGAACTTAACCAAGCATGTACATATGTAACCATTTAAAAAATTCAAACACTTATTAAACTTTTTGCTCAGTTACAGAAAAATTAACAAATATTAGCACCTAAGTAGCCATTAGAGATGTACACTGCGAAAAAAAAATCTGGAATGTTTCAGATTTTAAATTACATCCAAAGGGTTTTTATTTTAACATTTTGTGTGTTACATTTATTTATTAAATATCACGTTCTTCGCACTTAAACCATAAAATTCAGTTCAACAGCAATATATCAAAATAGTTTTAAAATGAGCATATCTTTAGAATTTCCGATACAGAGATTCCCGTGCTGGAGATAAAATTTGTTTTTTCTGTACAACGTTGCCATTACTCGCTTTGAAAACCTTGAGTTTGTTAATCAAAAATTTGTTAAAGTTTTACAAAATAGGAAATCGATAATAAAGCAAATTCCAAATTTCAAATTTGGTCTTGCATATGCCCATATTCGTAGAAGAATTACATCATTCAAAATTTGATGGCTCTATGTACCGTTGTTTTATCACAACGCGAGATACACACATTTATGCAGATGTTTTATTATTTAATTTCTTTAAATATTACACAGAGTGATAATACTTTGTGGCAATAGTTTGAAAAGTGATTCGCCGTTTGTAGTGAATCGACGCAAAATTGCAAAACGAAAACAGTTTTTCAGGGACAAAGCTAGTTTGGACTAAAAAAAAAAAAAAAAAATCTGATGTGTACACCACATGACTTCCTTGTACGGAATATTAAATTATACGCATTTTTTCTTGCATTTCATTTAAACTTATTGGGTTGAATTAAATCTACTTCACCGACAGCGCATAAACTACAATAGAATAAATGCATTCTTTAAAATTCACTATATTTTTTTACCATTGCGATACTCTGGCACTAGGCTCACTTAACAGTATTATATTTCGTTCATATTATAACTCAGAATGCACAAAATTTATATTATTTAAAGAATTATCTAATCGTTGCCACATGATCTCTTCAAATACTATAATAAAGCTAGAACGATGTATAAAAGAAATTAAGCAAACAAAACAAAAAAGAAACAGTTTTTTACAGACGATTGAGTATTTCTCATTCAATTAATTCAGTTCTCACTTGGCGAGAAGGCAAAAATACATAAAAACTCAAAATATCTATATTAAAAATTACGAAGTAAGTCTTAAACACTTATTTCCTCGAAAAAATTCCAGAAAGAATTAAGCATGATTTAATTGGCAATAATAAATGAATGCGTTATCTCTGTTGTAGCGAAGCTAAGTTTCTCTAGATTGTCAACAAATCCACTATTCTTCTGTTTTAAATGTAAACAAACAATGGCCGCCATCAAAAAAAATTATTAGGCTTAGCGGCACATAAACAACTTTAAAATTGTCGATAATTCTAAAAATATTGCCTACAGATTTACTAAAGGCATAAAAACCTTAACCGGAAGATAAGAACAATATAATTCAATCATTTTTAAAGCAAAAAATGTACAATTTACTAGCATATAAGAGTAAAGAAACTGAGATCACTGAGCCGGGTAACAGAGTGGATATATATATATATATAAATATATTTATATACGTTTGGTGCGGCCGATTGCAACCAAAATACGAGGTGCTCATCTACATGTTATAGCAGTCCTATACACAAAATTTCAACGTTCTGAGGCTACTCGTTTTTGAGTTATAAGATACGTACGTACGTTCGTACAGACGCCACGAAAAATTCTCTTCAGAATTCATTTTAAAGCGGTTTTATAATTTTTTTGGAGGAAAAGAGTCTTTTATTCTGTCTTTACGTACAGATATCACGCAAAAACACCGTTAAATTGCATTCGATAGCGGTCAAAATGGATATTTTCGTTGAAATATGCTGCCTGAAACTTTTCGCGATTACAATACTTCCTTTCTACTGGGCCGATTTACAAAATTCAACTTGCGTTTTTCATCTCTCGAATGCGCGACTTAGGATATGTATTAGATTTATGTATAGCATTGTTCTCATATAGGTATTTTGACACAAAATCGGACTTTTTCTGAAATAACATACCAACGTTTTTCCATATTTCCATTCTACAACTCAAATTACCCCAAACTACTAAGTTTCGTAAAAATCGCATGAGTAGCTTTAAGAAATTTAGCTCTCGAAATTTTAGCTCCTCAGTGTTAATTGTGAGTTTGGTATATGTTCATTAAGCTCTCTTCTTTTTATTAAACGTATTTGATTCTTCATTTCACATTTCGAAATTCAGGGTCATTCCAAATAAAATTCACCGACTTTTTATAATTTATTTTTTAAATTTGTATTTTTAAATAATTTTTTGAAAAAAATTTCAATTATGACCTATGAAACTTTTGCCATCATCTTAAAGTAGATATATTTCTATGTATATCTGCAAAAAATTACAGTTTTTTATTCAAAATTTCCGAAGATATACGTGAATTTATATACTGGTGCGTTTTGAAATTTGGCATATTTGTTGAAAGCGATAAAACATCAAGTGTGATTTAGACACTTTGCTAAAATTATTTGAAAGTAGGAACGATGTAATTTTTCGCCGCTCATGCACAATGTAAAAAGGTACGAACGATGTGCCTTTTTTTCTTCTCCGGCATAATAAAAGGGAAAGGAAAATTGTTTGCCATATTTTAAGAAGTTCGCCAAGTGAATTATTCTTGGCGCAAACTGAAAAATTTGCGACAGGTTAAATGTTTGAATTTCTCTGTAAATTTCGCACCAAACTTTACAGAATTTAATATTTAGAATCGAAATAGGGAAAAAAATTGGTATGTTATTTCAGAAAAGTCCTATTTTGTGTCTAAATACTTATGTTAGAACAGTGCTATATATAAATCTAATATATATCCTAAAGCGCGCTTTCGAAACACGAAAAACGTAATTTGAATTCTGTCAATCAGCCCAGTAGAATCGGAGAAAAATTGTCCCTTTTCTTTTCTTTTTTTTTCGGCGCAGTGTTCATCGACACACAAATTCGATTAAACGCTTTTTATAAACGCAATTTAATTTTCTAATTAGACATGCAACTGTCGGTGTAGAAGTTATTTACAGAATAAACGACGCCGATTTATAGTTGAAAGGGTATTTGAGTTTTTCCAGCAATCAATATTTTCAAGCTCAGGTTATTGGTTTCTTGAATGTCCTTTTATGAGTCTTTTTATGGTTTTTTTATCCAGTTATTTTAAATGTTTTTACCGTATTATCACTTTTTGATTATATACACAGAAATGTTCACTTCACAAAAAGAGAAACTAATTCATCTGAAGAAGAGGCTAGGAATCTATGTAAATAGAATATATTAACCTTGTAATTTAGCCCTTTGCTTTTAAGCGGAATATTACTTTTGATAACTTTACCTGCTGTCTTTTTCATAAGTTTACGTGAAATAACACTTAAATTAACAAGTAATAGCTTCTAATTTATTTTTGCTATGTTTTAGAGTCAAGTGAAGAAATGTTTCAAATGATCATATCCTAAATAACTTGATTTATTGTATTAGAATATTGTCTGAAATTGAATATTTAAGAAAAAGCAGATACATTTTTATTATATTCTTGGTAGTTTTAACTCACAAATCCTGCTAATAAAATTTCAATTGACTATTCATTTGACAATTAAGATAATTAGTTATAAAAAGATGGTTTACAGACTCTGATAAGTTCTTGAAGTCACAGGCCTTAGGCAAAAGAGTATTTATGCTTTCAAAGAATGAATGGTGAGTTTTTATGAGGTACTATGGATTATGGGCAATAGATTGAAAATACTTTTATTTAATTTAATCTCTTAAAATTATGTGCTTGTGTTTTTATTATCCCCAATTACCGAATTTGGGGCTTTGAAAAATCCTTGTGTGAAACATGAACATTGAACACATTGGAGATCACCGAAAAGTTAATGCTTGCTGTGGGCTATAGCATAACAAGATTTTGGCCCTTTTTTGAAATAAGTTAACAACAATTTCAGTGCGTACTTGGGCACGTTCGTTCAGGTCAAGAAAGAAAATGGAAAAGGAAGACGTTGAGAGCGGATCTTTTAACAAGACGAAACGCTGCGCCATTTGCGAATCATGCTCAAGTCGAGTTTGATTCTTGATATTTACAAAAGTTGGACTTGCCCAAATGGGCATGCAATCATTCCAGAAATCTTATGGCAATCCAATAGATTTCGCTTGCTGGAATTTTTTCAAAATTTAGATTTGCAGTGAAAGAACTCATAATCTTGCCCCCCCTTATAAAGAGAATCAAACAAAAGAACAAAGGTGCTCTTGCTAGAATGCAGTTAATACTGATCATCGTTATGATATTTGTGAACATTGCTTTGACAATCGATAACGGAAGGAATGGAAGTAGTTTAGGAAATCATTCATGAGATGAACTGATAAGCGAGTCTGCAACTCGGGTATCCTAAAATTCGTTGATATATAGTTTCTAACTTTATTATTTCTTGTTTTTTTATTACAATTGGTTTTGTTTAAATGCTTTTGCGCGGTGAATATTTTATACTCACTAGTGAATTAAAGTATAATATATTTAATTACTTTCGTTGAATGTAGGAAAAGCGTTAGAAATAAATTTAATGAGATTTATAGTATATTTAGTTTTTTTAACTTACTATTTTCTTGATATATGCCTGACAAGAAAATTTATAATTAATAAGAAGTGTGAAGTTTATTAGGAGATAATTTTTTTATACTTAATTAAGCACTAAAACTGATGTGTAAAAACACATTTCACATCTTTTCTTCTTAACTGAACTAATACTAGAAGTTATTAAACAAACTTTATGCAAACGTTTAGAAATCTCAAAATAAGCGATTTTTATTACTGCCTTAGTTATCACAGTGATGCCATGTAATGTAAATAATATTAGCATAGTAATAATAATAATTTATAAGTTTTATGTTGCCATGTTTTTGTAGTAAAGTATCTCGGAGTGAAAATTGAGTTCCTTTTGCATTTTACTTCATTTCCTATAAGACAATTAAGGTTTATTGAGCGAAAAGTATGACAAATAAATTGTACTCTCATGAGGATCCGAATCACAGATCTTCCAGACGCTGATTCACCTGCTAATATTTACACTCTGGGCACAGGCACCAGAGAATGAGATAATTCGTTATAGCCTGAAGGTTATGTTATGTTGCTTTAAATAATGGCTCTCTTTTATTTACTTAACTCATAAGATGGGGAAATATGGAGCAAAAGATGCAAAATCTCCGTTTAAAAGAAAGTTATTAGTTTATCATTGTTATTTGAAAATTCCTATAACTTATTTTCTTAAAATTATTACTTTTCTTATATTTTAGTCTGATAATCTGCGTAATATTTTTGTATCAAATAAATTTTGAAATTCAGAATATTTCACCTTCAGAATCTTCAGAATTATTGCTTATAAACACTCTTACCAGTCAGTTGTTAAGACACATCCAGACAATGGCTATGTGCTCATTTGCCTGTAGTTATAGTACAGGAAGAAAAGTGACAGAAGGCGGCAATAGTGACGAATGATATTTCCACAGGTAGAAATATTAAGGAAAAATATGAAAACTCAAATAGATTTAAATTATGTTACAGTTTATACTCTTTTAATGGCATAAAAAATCCACAGTTTGTAATGTAAAATGGATTTAATTTCAGCCAAATTTTGTAAACAATGATATAAAATCATTTATATTAATTACAGGGTATCTATATGTGCCCTGTAATTAATAGACAATATATTTCTATTTAAATGTAATTAATAGGATTATATTTAAATTTCATTTACCTGAGAGTCGAAAAAGAAATTATTACTACGATTAGGTATTTCTCCAGAGCAAAAGATTTTTTTAATGCACTAAATCAGGTGGTAAATGACTTTCACAAACACGTTTGTTTGTGTAACTAATACAAAATTTAACAGCAAAAATTTTAAGAATGTGCCTTTTGAATTATTAGGCTTGTAAAGTCATTAGGACTTTTTAAGCCAAGAGATGCGAAAACAAACAATGCCTTCGCCAGGACTCGAATCTGGGTCTTTCGAATACGCGCCGAATGTGCTACCGTTACACCTCGAAGTCATGCAGAAAAGAGGGAGAAAATACCTTATAGGCTAAACACCTCATAATTTAAATTCTTAACTATATTTGCCAGCGCGCAGAAGTCCAAATTGTATGCGAAAGAATCAGGATGCGAAAAGCGACATTTATTCATAATAATAAGAATCCAGAAGTTATGGAAAAGAGTAACTATTGAATTAGAATTAAGGACATAAAAACATCCAAGATTAAAAATGAATTCTGGAAGATTTATTTATAAAATGTCTGAATACTGAATAAAAATACAGGCATTGTTTATTTTGAAAATATAGAATTTTGACTTTCATGATTGGTACTTTAGAAACAGATGAAATAATATTTGAATGGAACAAAACAGTTTACAAAAAAACAATTTACAAAACAGATAAGCAGTTGGTTAAGATTGTAATTGGTAAGAAGTGAGAAATAAAACCCATTTCTGCGAGTAAAATAAGAAGCTTTGAAGGAGAAAATTTTGAATTTTGGAATGCTTGTTTATTTATATTTTTAGTACAGTGAAAATTTCTAATCGAACTATTGATACTTAGAATGAAACTCTGAATATTTACTTCTGAATCCTAGATAAAAGCTATAGCTGTGTTATTGTGTGTTAGCACCTATGTTATTTTAAAGATTTTTAAATAGTTCTCAACAATTACAGTTGCAATAAAAACAAATACTTTAATTATTTAATATTGTTGAGTATTTATGTAATAAAGTTTTGCTTCATTTATGAAAATATGTGTGATTAAGAAAGTATAGATGTTACACATTTTATAAGAGGTTGGTTGAAGCCTAAGAGTTTTTCAATCCAAATCTAAATTCAAATTCTAAATTTTCTCGAACCCGAATTCTAATCAAAATTCTATAAAATTCTCAAACTCAGTTCCGAATTTTGAACGTCTCGAATCTTCCAAATAAAAAGAATAATTATAAGAAAAGAGAAGAAAAATTCTCTTTAATTAGTAATTAAAACAATTTCTGAAATCTGTGTTTGATAAAATCAAATTTTATGATATAGTTTTTAAAAGTATGCTTATATTTATTAAGATTCGATTGGAATCTGGTAAATTAAAGTAGCCATTCAAAACATTTAAATCTTAAGCTCATTTACTTACATAATTTGACAATGCATTTTGAGTAATAGTTTAGATTTTAATAATGGTTAATGAGACGTTCGATAGCAGCGATGCGGGGTTGCATACTATGACATGGCCACACCAGTAATCGAGTTGATAAGATCACTGACTACTGACATATTTCGACTTGAGAGTTCGAACCCATGTGAACAAATTGACTGCACAGTTGGGTTTCGTCACGCGTAAGCAGATAGTCCTAGTGTGCTTTGCCACATCCATATAACCAAACCGTGCCATAGTATGAATTGTTAGAAAATAATTAATTGCTGATGTCTATTGAGATGATTCCAGGTTTAGTTTCAAGAATTTTTGAAAAAGCACAGCGGATTGATTATTAGAAATCTCTGGCAGATGTTTCTGATAGATGACGTAGAGAATCATATAACATTCAGAGTTTGAGCTGTGATCGACATACCGCTGAAGCCATCGTATCTACAACCATCGCATTTTTTAATCTAACAATTGTTAACTCACTAATAATTTTTCAACTTGAATATCTAAAATTTCATTTTCTTATAATAGTTTCGAATCAATATTTGAATATTAGCTCAAAAGTTTCACAGCATTTTTCTACAGATTTTTTTAAATGAAAACAACCGTATAAAAAGGCGAATTATTTCAATAGTTTTCATAAATAAACACTAATCATGGAATTATAAATTCTTCCGAGAATCAGAAGAATAAGAAAGTCTTTCATTTTAAGATTACATAAAAGTATTAAACACTGAACACTTTTAGAACACGAGATTATACTGGTGATCGAGGTGCCAGTGAAATAGCAGCAAACCCATTCTTTTATAATAAACTTCTTTTAAACGTCAATAAAATTAATTTCTGCAGAATTCTTAATTTAAAAATTTAATGGTTTTTTAAGTTAGACTTCGAAAGATTTGAAAAGTGAGTTTCAAGTTTTCTTACCTCGAATCTTTTTTTAAGATTTGAACAATTAGTAGTCTGAAACGTTCCATTACTACTTTTTACTTTTAAATTTAAAAGTGCACTTTAATTTCTTAATTCTTTTCCTGGCTCAATTTAAACTGATATGCATGAGTTAACGGCTTCAAAGAAATCAACTTAATCCACAGGAATTAATTTAAAATAATAAATGAATGCGGACTTAAATGAACAATAAATAAATATTTATTCTTGGCTGTTATTTACGATGAAATACTAGTTACTTCCATAAAGAAATGCAATAAATCCTCGATTTAATAAACAATAAGGATAAAAAGTGCAATTAAAATCGGTTACCCGTTAAATCATGAATTGCGTTATGAGCAATTTCTAAAATAAGATAGTAACACACGAAATCATGTTCTATAATGCAAATATAAAATATTTAATGTGAATAACATAGGTTAGTAAGACAACTCTCTTTATTATTATATATTAGAAGGCTGAAAAAAGCTTAAATCTGCTCAGTCTGGTAGAAGTTTCTAGCTTTAAAAGATTCTTAATTCCAGCTACATTTTCTGTATTAGTAAACTATTTTCCGTTAAATCGAAACACCGTTGATTCGGGTTCCGTACAATCTAGGGCTTACTGTGATTATAGCCTCTAAATCTTTGAGTACAAATACTTAGGCTATTTTTCAGTTACATTCATATATAATATATACATTTTCCTTAGCTTTATTACTCTGTTTACATATAAAACTCCATTTTTTTCTTATATCAAATACATTTTTAAAAATATACAAGAAAGGAACGAATGTAATTATTACACAACGGTGAATGTTTTGCTTAAATTAAGCTGTTGCATGTTTATTCAAGAATATTGTGTTAAGAATAAAGAAATGTTCAACTAGTAATGAATGCAACTACATTTGATACATTAGCTTCATTATAATTATATTTTAAGCCACCTCACAGAAACGAAACGGTAGGCTACAGTTGTTAACAGAGCACACAAACAGAAAACAATGATTATAATACGGATGTTATTGAGAAATAATTTTACTTTAATTTTGTTAGTTCAATAAAGTTTTCGTTTGCAAAATTTAATATTATTAAAAAATTTAACATTTAAATTACAAAATTTAACATTGATGAACGTTACATAAAAATCATACGACAAAGTTTAATTTTGAAATGGTACAGTAGAGAGAGATTTATTATAAGCATATGACTCTTTTTAGTATAGAAAGAAGAGGTAATTAAATCAAAGAGGGAAAAAATAACGGACTATTGCAAATTGAAATTACAACCTCGGCCTTAAAATAAACAAATTTATCTGCATAAAACTGTGAATTTTTTACAAAAGTTATTACATTCTCGAACAAATAAAAATAAACGAACAGGTCAACTTTTATTCGTTTTATAGTTTTCACAAAAAAAAAGTTAAAATTACCAAATTATTTTATTTTATAGGAAGTTCCATAATTCTATTATGCTAATCAGCTGATAATTTTAAAAATGAGAGTAATTTCGACAAACATTTTAAATATGCCAAAACGTAAAGAACTGAATGTTCGGCATTAAGCCTTGTTTTTAAGGAAGGAAGAAAAATGTCAAGTAGAGACGATGTTTACGATGTGCACATATACTTTGAACATTTAGGAAACAGGCTCACAGATGAATAAAAAAGAACTGGAAGAAAAAAAATTAAAAAGTAACAACGAAAGGTGAGGATCAACCTTGTTTAGAAAATGAAGAAAAATTTCCTACAAGCTCGCTGTAGAGTTATCAGAACAAAAATTAGTGCTAGAACTGTGAGGACAAGAGCTAAGCTGAAAATTAATATTATGGTCAGAGATACTGTGAGGACTATGAGAACAGCAGCTGGTTTAAGAGGGTGCAAAGCAGAAAGAAGCCGGGCCTCTCAGAAGAAACAAAAGCATAGAAATTAAAATAGATTAAATCTCGTAAAAAGCTTGAAAATGAAAAAGGGTCAAATATTGTGTTTTACAATGAATCACACTTTCAAGTAAGTTTTACTTTGCTTCTTCTTCCCATATAATTTTTTTTTCAAATATTTTCTAAATATTTTGATAACAAATTAATCTCTTAAAAAGCAACATTTTCCCCTTTTGCAGGTGTTTAGTATATTCTTTGTATCCTATGTGTGGAGAAAAACAGATGTATAATAGAACTTACAACACAGATTGTGTAGTTCTGGATGTTAAAAATGGGAAAGCAGCATTAGGATCCAATGATTCACAGCCGCTAGTAGTGTAGGCAAAATATGCATTTGTCAGCGTCACATGAATAGCATAAATACATAAATATTCTTCAAACCACTCTAGAACTATAGTTTTGTAACCTATCTAGAAATACAAACATGGTTTGACGTCAAACGTAAACAAGGCAAAGCACAATGCACAAATTAATGATTTCCACGCAGTGAAATATCGATTAATTACTTAGACTGGCCACCACAATTCCCATATTTTAATTCAACTAAAAATTTGTGGGATCTGAAGTGAAAGCTATGTCAATACTCAATAACATTTAAAGCTTTCCTTAAAAGGATCTCGAACAAGTTTGGAATGGCATAAATGTGGAAGAGAGGCGTAAATCAGTGGCTTGTATGCTGAACAGAACTACTGCTGTAATTAAAACTAAAGATGGAAGCAATGCGATATTAAAATCGTTAATAAATATTACTTACATTCAATTGAAAAAAGTTTGCTTTTCATTTATCTCGAATCTGTTTTAAAATAAATTCATTATTATAAGATGTCAAATATCAAGATTTATAAGATATAAAAGGCTGCAGAATTTTATCTTAGGTGCATTTGTAGAAAAGTTACATCATGTAAGTAAAAATGGTATTGAAAGTACTCACTGTAGCGTAAAGTTTTTAAAACACTGAATGCAATAATATTAGTAGATTTGGTTTTATCTACATTTTAATCTGTTAAATACTCTAACTTTCCGATGTTAAATACTAATCTGTTAAGAGCTCTGTTTAGTGTTAATAATACACATCACGTATTACCCTATTTTGAATTTTAAAAGATGAAACTAGGAAGAAAAAGGAAACAACGAAAACACTATGAAAGTAAATATGAGAGCTCTTCTTAATGAAAACTCTCCATAAATGTCCTTGTTCAAGATTGGTTAATTTCGTCTTATTTTGTGGATAATGAATAAACTGAATATTATGAGATCTGCATTTTCATTAAAATTGGGAAAGTAATTTAAAAATGAAGCCTCTTTCATCAGGCACTAAAGGTTTTTCATGTTGAATAGTAATATTCAGGGACCTGATAGGGAGCATACACAGCATAAAAGAGCATAATATTAGGTTTCATATTTTCTTAAGAATGCAGTACGGAAGGTCTCCATTTCATCCCTTCATATCGTAAAAGTTTTATTACATGTATCAGGAGACAGGAAAATAGGGTATTTTATCAAGTCGGAAACTTTATGCTGCTAGAAGATCAACAAATATGTATAAGGTAGTAGAGTTTTATAGACTTCTGTAATAAGTAGCTGTTTTGTGGAGAAAGAAATTGTAACATCAACTCATAAATATTGAACAGAAAAAGAAAAGCTGCTTCTTAATATTTAGAACATATTTTGATTTATATATACCATAATGGAAAATAATTTTGTAAAAGGGTTGATATTTGTTTCCGATTTTCGTTAATGAACAGAAGTTTGATGTACATTTTTATTCATTATTTGGCAAATGTATTAAATGAATAGTATAAAAATTTCTTTTGAGCCTTTAGAAAGGTTTAAATTCTTCTAATACTACTTTATACAGCCTTCATGAGTATAAAAAAGCTTTCAGTTTTTTTAGAAAGAAAATGTATGCTTATTTTAAGAAAATTGTTGCAACGTCTACCGCATATTCTTAAAAACGATCTGGACTCGGTCTTAACTTGAGTCGTAAATGATTATGAGCCTGAGTGTCCCGAATTTTCTTTATAGAAAAATATATTTAATATTGTTCTTTTTGTTATGGGAAAACTTGGAACTTCTCATTGATTTTATTGGTATATTCTCAGTTTTTCCAGCAGTCTCAATAAATCTGAGTATCACTGAATTTCTAGAGTCCAATTAAATAATGAATTTTTTTTTATTTACTATTACGAAAAACAAATTTCCGTGAGCGGGGAAGGACATTTTTTTAGTTTAGTTTGGGGCATTTAAGTTTTACTAAATGCTATTTAATTTATGTTTTCCCTTTCTGCCTCTTTTCTTCGAGACGATGTCAGCTCATTGCAGAATATATGTAGATCTGAGTGGCAAGAAGTTTTGCTGTATTTAGAGGTTTATGAATAGAAGTGTGAGAGTTTGGCCTGTGGTCTGCTGCCTTGGCGATAAAAGCAACGTCCGTAGCAGAATTATTCCTGGTTACAAAAATTTGCGTTTAATGACTGCTTTTTGCATCTGAAAGGGGGTGATTTTGCATCTGATAGCTGGAATAAAACATACGACATAATTTCTTTCAAAAACAATCCTAATAAATTATTCCTTGCCTTTAGCAGATAGCCCTCGTATGCTTTTTACCGTAATCAAATAAACCAAACCTTAAGGTAGAAAATTTATTATAAGGTATTTTCATTGTTATATACATTCACATAGTTAGTAAAAGTAACTCTTTAAAACTACAGAGTTAACCTCTTTTTAATCAGTATACTATTATTTTAAGTTTATTTTTTATACAGTATTAAAAAGTTGCAATTTTTTAAAATGCTGAATGTGCTCCTATTTTAAGAGATGCAATCATAAAAACATATGTAATCTCGTTTTTAAATTAGAGTTTATACAAATGAGATCATAACGTCTTATTTTATGTGTTATAAATGGAAAAAATCTTGTAATGTGAATTCATATTTTGTACTTTTTTTAAAATTACGCTTTTAATTCCGGTTGAGTATAAGTTTTAGAGACATCATTTCTGAAGCATCCGATATTTGCTTTTTATTTTAAACACTAACTTCTGTGAACCTTTCTCTGAAACAGTATCAGTAGAATTATTCCTGGTTAAAAAAATATCCGTTTAATGACTGATTTTTGCATCTGAGGGAGGGTGATGTTGCATCTAATAGCTGGAATGAAACATACGACATAATGCCTTTAAAAATAATCATAATAAATTATTTCCGCTAAACTATTCAGTTCTTGTTAATTTTAAGAGAAACAGCACTAATAATTGTTCAAGGCTGCTGTAAAATAAATCTAGAGTTTAAATATTCCCTCTTTAAATTCGAAATAATAGAGCTAAATATTGTTGCGTAAACTAAGTCTTATTTGGAAGGGTTACAGATAAATTTTATCATCTAGTATCATATATGGTTAATCATAAATGATTATTTTGTATGCTGTTTATGGGTAAATCATTTAATCTCATGATTTATTGCCTAACAAAATGAAAGAATTTATTTCAGATTGATATCTGAAAAATACAAAAGTTACATTTAAAATGCGTATTAATAAAAAAGTGCATTTACGTGCCCTTTTACACAAATGCATGTATATTCTTATGAATACTCATTCAAATATAATCCATAGCTAAGTATCAGAAACAAAGGAGTGTAAGGTCCATTTGAGCGAGATAAGAAACATAAAGTTATGTCAGAGAGAAATTCTTGCAGGTTTCAGAAATCAGTCATGAGCCATAATGAAAACAAGGGGTAAATGAAAATATTCCAGAGAAATACATAATAAGAAAAAATAAACATTAATTGGAAGGTCAAAGTGAAAAACAAAACATTTTTCCACAAAACAGTCTTAATTTTTGCTTGTACGATAGACATAGATTTCCAACGAAGTACACAAGGATGGAAATTTACTTCAGGTATAAAATAAGAATATCTGTAAGATATGTAGAAATCGTAAGGCCTTAAAGAAAGTGTCGTTGCAAAATATATGAACAGAAGATACATGCATTTATATTATTTTTGTGCCACTCTTGGACAAATTTTACATGTCTACATTGTGTGTTCTGAAAATATAATCTATAAAAGTCCCTATGTCCCAAAACTTGCATTCTAGAGTACATTACATACAAGAAACTTGCACATGTATTTAAATTTTTAATATGCCTTAGATAAAAAGTGTATAAATGATAGAAATTACCCATGAACGACTAAAAGTAAAGAAGGAATCTGCTTGTAAAAGGATTTTACAAGACATAAAACAACTGATATGCAAATTATTTTTCCTTTTGAAGTTTCTTGAGAAGATATACAAATTTACAAATTTTGAGAGAAATCAATACAAACAGAATTAATTTGAAGAAAATACTTCAAATTAATTCTATCTGTATTGATTGTGAAAAAGTAAAAAATAAATTTAAAAGAACTAATCCTAGTAAAACCTTATATGATGAAAATAAAGTAATGAAATGGAATATTAAATTTGAAATAAAATGCTAAAAATTAACTTCAGGAAAAAATAAAAACATGTCATTAAAAATTGTAAAATAAAAACATGAAAAATAAATTTACATTCTGGAAAAGAACTGAAGCTCTTCAACAAAAATATGGAAAAATGCAACTTAAATGTGAAAGTAAATAATTCTGGAAATAAACATTAAACTGGAAAAATAAATTTTTACTTTGAAAGCTCGAAACATAAATTCCCATTTAAAATATAATTTAGCTACTAGTATAATTTTTTTACAACTTGAATATTTAGGGAAAAAATAATAAAATAATTAAAATGTGTTTGTGAAACAGAGATGGAAGGAAAAATTCTTCGATTTTGAATAAAATATGAATCTTGAAAAGATAAGATGTACAAGGAACAGAAAATGAATATCTTATCCTAAGTACAATTATGTCCACATCAATATAAAAATAGTATTGATGTACTAAGTACAATTAGTGTGGAACATTTTACCACATCAATGCGACAATAGCGAAGCGTATTCGGAACCTCTTCTTTAAAATATTTGTACCTTATTTCCCTGCAGTGAAACGCAGTCTGATATCCTACAAGTAGACAATTTTTATGATACTTTTTATGTTTTCTGTTTAAGTAAAAAATCAGAAAATGTGTGATTATTTGAAGCTCTAGATCCAGTTTTAGAAAACTACCATCGGAGAAAAGGAATTTTTAAACTATACGGGGAATGTATCTTCTTAAAGGTGTATGAAAAATTTATGCCAAGGTGTACTGTTCACTTGACATAAGACGTTTATTTATCAGTACTAATATTTTATTTGTTTTTTAATTCATTACACCATTACCAGCTAAAAGCTTTAAGTTTGGTCAAAATAGAAGGAATTTTATATTTCTCGGTCATCTTTCAAAAGATAACTAAAACTACATTTTCTGTACGCTCTGCCTAATTAAAATATTTGGCTAGATTAGAATTTCAACGAATGCTTACTTGAATTTACAGCACAGTTGGGTCGAGTGGAAAAACCCATTTAGTTACTACACTTATCGAACTCATGTCGAGTGTTCAAACCTTCTTGTCCAATGCACGGCTGTTTACAGTATGCAGCGTACAGCTCCTAGAGTTCTATTTCAGAATGCCGGTAGATATTACATTCTTGTTGTAACCTAAGACGCTCGCGGTACAATTTCCATAAATCACTAGTCTGAGCGAGTATATGACGAAAGAATTCATAAAATAAAGAAATTGGTACAAAGACTAGATATGCTAAAACTAAAATCATAAATATCATAAAGATCTGTAATAATGGAGTATTTTCCTAGTTAAAAATTAGAAATATTTTGCACCAATATATTAGATTTCTTATGAAGTTTAAATCTTTTTGATTCCAATTTGTTTTTGGTTTTGGAGAGACGTGTTGCGTATTCTACATATCTTAGGAAAACTTCTAAATAGAATTTCGAAAATGTGCAGAGTAACCATATTAAACCCTTTAATGTTTAATTTCCTGCAGAAATATAAAATCTTGAAAAATAAATTTTAAGAGATTTTAGTTTAAGTACCAAGGAAGCAAGTACGAAGTACGTAGCATATGGCATTAGAAGCCTCTTTCGTTAATTATAACAAAACTGTATCTATTGAGAAAAAATACCATTCGGATATGTTACAAATTTAAGGCTTATGAATGTATACCAATTAGATGTATTGTTAAAAATGAAAATGAAGATTTAAATTATTAACAAATACCATTAATTAGTTTTAAATAACTTTAACGGCGCGTAAATTTGACATGCAAAGCCGAGATAACTGCATATAGCTTGAGCTAGGAGAATTCTAACGACGCAGTTCCAATGCCAGAAATGCTCCCTCTCTCTCAAGATCCAAAATCCCTCAAGTGAAATATATTACAAGTTAATTTGCATTCTAGAGAGGAATATGGAAAGAAGATATTAAAGTAAAGATCAACATCATAACTACTGGTTAGTTTAAAGTAAGAAACGTACAGACTGATTAAACTTGAAAGTCATGGAAAGAAGATGTTTAAAGTAAAGATCAAAATAATAACAACTGGTTAGTTTAGCACAAGGAACTTACAGGCTGATTAGATTTGCAAAGTTGCTTAAAAATTTAGCCCATTCCGTCCCAATTTAATGGAGAAACTGTGGGGGCATGACGGAATCAAGATTCTTCTAACCTTCTTCCCTTATCGTCAACTTCTTCAGAGGGTGATTTACTCAACGGTATTTTTAAGTGTCTCGATACCACAAAGGCGCTATACTCTTAGAAATATCAGTGCCTTTTCCAGGTTTCGAACCCGACTGTTTCTTTACCGCCAGCTACGCCAAGGCAAGCATATTTTTTGTAATAAGATATATATAAAACATATTTTTTGAAAACTCTTAAAATTTTTAGGAAAAAATTAGTAACATATTGGAATTTAGACATTTATTTGAAGTAGCGAAAATATCAAGATTAGAAAAGTTTTCGTTTAGTACGACAGTTAACTTATTCCAACTGCTGAATCCGACTTTTTTCTCGTTGTCTTTAGCAAGCTCTCGTACTGGATAAGTAAATAAACATATGAACCTGCAGATTAAATAACTATATCTCATAGCCCTCTTCCAATACAATCGAAAGGACCAGAGTTCGAATCCTGGAAAGGGAATTGCTGATTTTGCATGTTTCCTACTGCAAAACAAACTTAATAGACTATATAAACCTATTTCTCAAAAATCGAGTCTGGCAGGAACTTTTCATGCTTAGGCATCTTATTTATTTGCTTACGAAAACAGCTGTATCTAGAGGGAGAGAAAAAAATCAGTTTCTTCTGATAAAGTTAGGTACTCTTGTTTAGGATTGATAAATTTGCATACATAATGTTAAAAAGTAGTTCAATTAGTAATTCAAGAAATATAAGTGGCACGAAAATGCGTTTCGTAATTTAAAATGTTTCAATCATTTGAAAGCATCTAATTTAGTTCCGTTTCATAACATAGTTTAATGTATAAATATGTAAATAGGTGGATCTTTTTAATTAATTGTGGATCGTTTCAGTTCAACAAACAGATTTTCGCTAACATATTTTTCAAAGAAGACTGCCTGTTTCAATCATGTAAAAAATCCTGTATGGAATTTACCTAGTTGCACTACGGGGATATGGATCAATTATAAGCATTCCTTTACAGTTTTGCGCCCCATGGAGCTCTGAGCACATGGGAAGCTTAGAAATACGATGAAAAAAGTGATTTGCAGAGTCAGAAAAGGAACAGAAAACTTTGGTTTCAGACTGCATCGACCAAAAGGAATCGATTTGCTTCAGACAGAATCCTTCTGCTAAACGCCGCTTACATCCCCCAAGCGTTGCCTTCCCTCTTTCAGAAAAGCAAGCGAGAGCCAATGGTGAAAAGGATCGACTTTCATAATCAGCCATGGAACTGTTGTAGGTCTTTCCGTGCAGTTTTTTTCTTTCCTTATTGGGAGCAGAGAATGAACGAATGAAGGGAAAAAGATCGGAAGAACTGATAGATAGATGGTACGAGAAAGTAAACCATAGCTGAAACGGTCAAGCACAAATAATAGTTAAGGAAGGGTAGTATTTCTGTTACGGAAATTATCGACTGTGATTACAGAGCCAATAGCAAAGCTTCGAAGGGGAATCAAGAAGAAATAAATGATTAGTGTAGGCTGCAAATCAATATTTTGAAAAATAATATCGTAAATAAAGCATGAATTATATGTGAAATTGAAGAATACCACTCTAAAGATATATATTCTATGAAAACTTTTCATTAATTCTGTTAAACTATCAAAACCATTTCTAGTTCTTTTTAAAAATAAGGAAAGATCGAGAGAATGATATTAGAATGTGATACAAAAAAAAAAATAAGAAAAAAGATCTGCATGAGAGTTATGAAACTTCTCAAGTACTCACTTGCTTGCATATCTCACATTTCGAGTTTCGAGTACGCCATTAGGATCGCTTCAGTCATAATGACCCGTGTGGAAAAAAGGAAAAGTGTGTCTTTCCCTCAAAACTGCGCGAAAACCGTTTTTATAAGCAGAAAATAAGTACCATAAACTGTCTTCTAATTTTATTCTTTTCTAAACTCACTTGTAACAACATTTCAAATGCAATTTTCTACAGCGTGTTTACACATTTTTAGAACTAGTCCGGGACCAGAAAAATTTTGGAATTGACTTCTGCGTTGGTGGCTTTTTGCTAGTTACCAAAGATTCAACTTTAGAAACATTGAAAACAGTAGGTATGATTTTCGGGTATTCTTTTGGAATTTTCTTTCTATATAGAAATAATGATTGTCTGTTTTTCCCTTTCCGATTACTAATGTTGCTTATTTTTTAGAAATAGTAATACCATTCGTTTCATAGCATTTTTGAATTATGTAGTAGAAATATTTCTCTTCGAAAAACGCAAAAACATATCCTTCAATCTTCAGCTTGCTTACATTTTGAAACCTGTGCTTCAAATCCCTGCGAGGTCTATTTGATTTACTATATTTCCTATTATATTTCCTGCTCAAAAAACGTCTACAATCTCCACATTGATTCTCGTACTAAAATGTGACTAACAATAAGGTATCTTCACTTGGATTTGGTCAACTGTTGTCGTTCTTTCAGCCATTCGTCCGTACGTGAGGGAAATTGAAAGGAATTACCGCCTTCATCCATCTATGCTGTTATGGTGTAAGTGGTTGAGATGCCTAACTAGCTGCTGGGAAATAGGTTGTCTAAACACTTAGCGAAAGCACAGTTGGATTTCCTCCTTTCTTTCTCCGGAAAGTCTAATAAATGTAACACATCATTAGACAAAGATTTTACGTAAAAACTGAATTTATCTGACGGATAACAGTTTAGACGTATTTCAGTATTTTTCTTAGATTGGAAATTTTCCAGTAAAAACTGTATTAGAATTCATCATGAGATTACGATAAGATACAGTGATAACAATGGTTGGGGACTTTGAATAATCTAGAAGTTATAAAAAAGATGAGCTCTGCTACGTATTTATGTTTTTGCTCTGATATTTAAACGAGCTTTTTCCAATAATAAAACAGTTATATGACCTGCAGTTATTAGATATATGCCATAGAAGACTATTTTTCACTTACTACTAAATACGCATCTTTCAGTAATAATACATGCAATTAAAGTTATGAAAAATTACGACATTACACATGCAAGCTTTTCGTGTGTCAGCGATAGTATATCAGACTACTAACTGCAAGATCAGTGATTCGAATCCCGGGGCGGGCATATTTGATTTTATTTTGTTACTGGGGGAAAAATCATCTAACAATCATTACAAAGTCAAAGAAAAACACAAAATTTCAGCATAGTAATAAATCTAAATAATGTTTATAGTATTTTCAGTTATGTAATTATATTACTGCCTCAAGTAATAATTATTACTTGAGCTACTTTCATTGAAACAAAATGAAGTAATACATAGTTTAGTTATTTAAGTTAAAATTGAGTTTCAATTTAAATATTTAATATTTCTGGACATTTTAAAATTGAGTGAGCCGAAATGTTAATCTTTATGTCATGTTATTTTTCAATCTTTTAAAAATTTTCTGCCTTTTTATATACACTATATGATTTCAGTAAGAAATAAATTATTCGCAAACGAACTTCTTTTTCAAACTTACAGGCCTGAAAACGAATTATTATGCAGCATATTAGAGACATTAGAGAGAGCGAGAGATGAAGTTCTATTTTTATGCCCTTTAAATCTAAGAAAAATTTGAAATTTGTGTGTAGTAGGTTACAAAAGTTTCTCTTCTCAACCAGATATATTTGACGTTACTTGCTCATCATCTGCTCCATAGCTGTGTCTTCATTTCTCACACTTTTTGTGAATGAAGTGATGCCATCAAACTGGAGAGTCGGGAAGAATCTATTTATTGACCTTGATTTTTTAAAATTTTATGTGATTTAAGAACGCGAATTTTGAATTCGGTGAATCTTGAAAATAAGCTCAAAATTCGAAGACTCAAATTTTCAAGCTCTCTTCATTATTTGCTTTAACCCTTTGAAGGCCAAAACGCCCAAGATGGCATTTCATTCAAATAAATGCAACCGTCCGAAACGACCGAAATTGCAATGTGGTTAGGGGAGGGGATCCCCTAATGTATGCAGCAGCAGGTGCAGTTTCCCCAAATTCATTGTATGAGTTTATTGCAGATATATTATCCTAAAAGGTTAATGGAAGCTTCCTTGTTAGGAAGTAAAAAAGATGTCATTTGAAATCTTCACATCATTTTATATTTTAATGGACGAGCAGAGGACGAAACAGAAGGGACTGTTAATGGACGTGGACGGACGTTCCGGTATTTTAAGCATGCAGGTTAGCGAAGGCTTCAGGTTTCTAAGAGTTAAAAACCAGACCTAAAACTGTATAAAAATTGGTTCATTTTTTTAAATACTACGTTCTTGTATTTAATTTTCAGTGAAAGCAAATTTCAAATTTTTATTTAATTACTAACTTTTAATGTGAAGAAATAAGTTTCTTTTTCTTATTTTCATATAACGGATTTAAGAGATTCACGAGACTTGAGAACTTTTCGGAATTAGAATTCGAGAACATTTAGGATTTATCTTATCTCTATCATTAGAAAGGTAAGGTTATGTATAATTAATTAAGGCAAACTAGCACGTGGGCTATCTGTCTGTGGGGAGGAATGCCTTAGGGAGACTTTTTTAAGAGAAACTGATTTGTACCCATGCTGCATATGGAGAAAGCCACTAAAATTTCGCTGCAGCCAGTCTTTCTCTAAGATTTGAACCCGTGTTGAAACACCAGTGTTAATGAATTTTACTGCCCTGCTGCTAATGGGCTCACAACATTAGTAAGCAAAGAAAATCACTTTTTAAGTATTCATTAAGTAGGATATCACGGTAAGTATCTCACGTTAAGCATTTTCGCGATTTGTTGAGCGAAGTTTTCCTGAGACTCTGACTATTCAAATTTTCTTCGACTATCGGATAAATCAATAAATTTTATACTTCTGCTATTCATTTTTATATTTGTCACAATCCTTATATTTAAATCAATTTAATGCTACTTTTCATTAAAGTGAGAAATACACCGAAAACAATCCGAAACACAATTTTGAAGTTTAAATTACTTGTTTTACCCGAATTACGAGAAAACACCATTTACTAAAATACTACTAAGTTGCCTTCTGCAATCTGTGAGTCCCGATAAATAGTTTTAATGGTAAAAAATTCTTTTCTTAATTTCAAACAGTGTTATTTCATGGAACAAAATGTGTGTTTATTGTATAATGCGGTGGTCTCAAACTCAATTTACATGCGTATGGAATGCTCGATATGAAATCTGCTGACGAGCCAAAACACTTTTTTTAACAAGATTTTTAAAACATATTAATAAAATGCATAAGAAAAGTCTGAAACCTTTCAAGTTTTAACTACCGCCCAAAAGGATTTGTTAAGGATTTTTACGCTCTCGCTGAGCCCGCAGTCTACCAATCTGCTGTTTCAAATTATTTTGCTAATTCATTTCTTTATGCTTTTTAGCTTTATTATTAAGCACCATTTCTTCATCTTTCTTTATTATTAACCATCATTTCTGTTTTCATTTATCACTTACGTCATATATAATTCAACAACAAAATTACAAAAGTTTTAGAAACAGCATAGTAACATATGTTTAGAATTCCCTATGCAGCGTTAAGTGTTGCTATCTCTTTTCCTGTTTTTTTTTTTTTTTTTTTTTTTCAGGCTTTTCATCATATAAATATTTAGTTTCCTTAGTAAGATGGTTCGCAAAACATTTTTGTCTTTTTATTATTAACATTTTGTATATTTAATTTTTTGTTAAATGTAATGTTTCTTTGCATTTATGCCACATAAAATTCTATTCAACAGTAAAATCACAGAATACTTAAGAACAGCATATCTTTCGAATTTCCGATAGACAGTCTATATATATAAAATGAAGAGTCTGTGTGTCTTTCATTCATGCTGCGCGTAAGCTAATACACCCAGGACTACGAAATTTGGTACATAGGGTGCACCTCGAAGCGATATTTTCAAAATTCGAACGAGATTTTATTTTATTTTTTATGGGTTTTGATGATATCGCATCAAATCGATATTCTGTCTCATTATATCAGCAACAATGGCACACAGCCATTGGTGCTGATGTATCACTGTTGCCATTGTTTCTGATATCGGCACTATTGCCACTCGGAAAAATGAGCGCGATAATTCTGTGCAGTTTTTAAATTTAACGTTTCTCGTGGATACTGAACGTTTGTCGAGAGAAGGAGAGGAGGTTTCGAGAGAAGTTTTGTAGGAGAAGGCAACAGAAAGTTGGCTAATTTATTTATTAGGATAATTAATATTTGTATTAAGGATATTGCTTACTTCATTGTTATTATTTTACATTTTTATTGAATTTTTATTAAAGTTTTCCTGCAGAGTAAAATTGTGTGCAGTTTTCAAATTTAATGTTTCGTGTTCCCTTTAGATATTTTTCCTGTACATTTAAAAGCCAGACGAAAGTTGGCCTCGTAACGGCTAGTCTAAAATAAAGAGATAAAACATTTTATTCCGTACAGTGTTGCCACTGTCGCTTTCAAATCGCCGAGTTTGGTAATAAAAAATTCATTAATGTTTTGAAATATGAAATGAAAGTGTCAAAATTTAAATTCTGGCTTCCAGGTGCACATATTCGGGTGGAAATGTACGTTATTCAAAATTTGAAGGCTCATTTGAAGTATTGGTTTCTCACAATGCGAGGAATATACATACACACATACCGATTCTTCATTATGTAATTTCTTTAAAAAATGCAAAATGATAATATTTGGTGGCAACAATTTGAAACGCGATATATGCCGTTTATGGTGACCCGTAGCAAAACCTTATTAGAGACCAAAGCCCCTTTTTTGCACTAATAAAATAACGTTTTAATTTCATTTACTGAATATTTATCAAAACATGCAAACAAAAATTATAAAAGTGCAAAAAAAAATCAGATTTATAATTATTTTCTACCTGATGTTTAAAAATTGGTGCCTGAAAACATTTCTATTGGTTACATTTTGTAATTCAAACGCATTCACAGCTAATTATTAAAATTTAAACTGATATTTATTTAAGATACTTCCGATATGTTGAATGAACCATTAAATAACTTATTGGAACCTAAATAGAAAAATTGGAAATTTCAGAATGTTCTGAAGCCCCAACAGCCTTCGAGTGGTAAATTGAATTAACTGAGTGGTAATGTGAGGAATTTTTTCACATAACCACATGACTAAGGTAATGTAGGAAATTCTCTCATATAACCCTAGTCTTGTGGTTTGATGTACAAGGTACAAACATACAGTGATGAAGCCCCGACATATTCATTCGGTTTTTCCATTCAGTTGCAGACGCACACATAAGCTCAGTCACTATCTTGATGTCTCTAAAACTAGAAGCACCTTATTTGCAACCAATACATAATAAAAAAATGTACGAAATTCATTCACGTGCAGCGCGTTTGAGACCACTGGTATTATGTGACCTTCTTAATGCCTTCTTCTTAATGGAAATCTGAATCTTATATAGCGACATTAGTCACAAGACTAGTTTATAGTAAATCGTCAACACAGA
Organism: Stegodyphus dumicola; assembly: GCF_044657685.1. Lineage (NCBI taxonomy): Eukaryota > Metazoa > Arthropoda > Arachnida > Araneae > Eresidae > Stegodyphus > Stegodyphus dumicola. The sequence goes on along the minus strand of NC_140771.1, from coordinate 157,428,208 downwards.
GCCAAAACTTTCTGCATTTTCGTAGATGCTACATGTTACATTTCAGTATTTTATATGATGTTAAAATCGATGATATTATCATGATGATTTACATGATGTTATATACGAGATAAGCAGAGTATTGCTGAGTCAGGAAATCAAAACTGAGTTTGGTTTTGAAAACCAAATGCAATGCAAACATTAAAGCATGTTTTCTCGAAACAACGTTTATGCAGTTTAATGGATTTGACATATCACCGTTGAAATATAAGTTTCGGTCTTAAAGTTGCGAATATACTTTCTAGGTATTTGTGCTACTCTGTATTTGACGGAATGTTTATTACTTCAAATGTTAACAGTAAATATTCTGCCGAGAACTGTTTTGAAAGTTATTAGTTTTAATCCCAAGCCGAGAAAATTTCGGAAATTTTATGATTTCTTCTGCGACTGACCAGCGAATTTCCTCGCGCAAGATAAAATTATTCCCTATGCACAGGCATCTAAATTAAAAGCTGGATTTCTTTGGGAATAGTGACATTATTTGCTGCCCCAGATGTCATTCCTAGAGTATCTGTGACACAGTCAGACATTTGAAGTACTAACAAAACTAATATTGTCTGCCAAAATTGGCAGGTACTCAAGAAAACTAAGGAAAGCATGATAATATCTTTAAGAGACATATTTCAATACAGGCAAGCTCAAAAGATTGACAGCCTGTTCTCGAGTAGTTGAACCATCATATCTCTCATTAAGAATATTCTCAGCAAGATTCGAAATAAACTTCGATTCAAAATTTATTTACTCCATTTTCTTTTTATTCTTAATTTATTCTGAAAACTTTACCTCTAAGGGCCTGAAGAACCTCTTGCAGTTGTATGATGTGGTAGAGTATTATTTTCTCATGATTATGCGCACAAGTAGAGAAATACCTCACGACAGCTGCGGAAGACGACATTTTAAGGATTCTTTTTTTTTATTGATCCCTGGGAAACTTTGGAAATAAATTGAGTTTCGAGTGCACGAGCTATTTGGAACAATTTGCAATGACAAAAATAAAAGTAAAAATTTACGCTTTTATTTACGAAAGTAAAAATACATTGCATTTAAACTCTTTATATATTTATGAAATATAGAAATAAGAAGCTTAGTTTTTTGTAAATGGGTTTTGCTGATAGCGTTGTAAATGATTAAAAAGGATAAACGAGTTATGAATAATTTCAAAATTATAATGAAACTAAACACTACAAATGATTTTTTATTATTAAGAAATACTGCAATGATCTGTGGAATGGGTTGTTGAAAACTGGTAAACATTTTCTGATATAAATATAGAAAAATTCGATTGTACGTGACGCCTTTAATAGCCACCTTCCATTATCCATCTATCATGACACATACAGATGAGTAAAGTAAATAATTTTTTAGGGGGGAGAGAATAAAATTAAGAGCAAAAAATAGTAATTTTAAGTAAGTAATTTTATAAAACAAAACATGGTTCCTTAACACATGGTTGTTTAAACATTATAAAACAAAACATGTCACTGAATTTAAAATGAGACTTGAATAATGTTTTAAAGACGACAGTACTTTGTAGTGTGAAGAAGAAGTGCGTAGAGAAAAGTTCCTTTAAAAATTAAGGTGCAGGTTTGGCAGTCACGTGATATCATATTCTTTACGAATACTGTACGAGAAAGTTTATAAAACTTATTGTGCCAATATATGAAGCTTTCTAAGTACCTTCATGGTATAATTGGAAACAAGCCTGGCTAGTACCGGGAGATCTGGAATTTGAATCCTGCTGAAGGTCTTGCTGATTTTTTTTACTTCGTACTCCGAAACAAATGTAATGGCTCGACAACGTTAATATGCTCCCGAAAGTCTTGGTGACTTATTTTGTATCATAAGAATTGTACAGTTTGCTAAGTTGAAGTTATAAACAAAAAGGTTTATTTTAAATCTTCTTCCGAATTCATAGTTACTTTCGATAGAAGTATAAGATGGAATGATAAAGTAGCTTGACTGTCGGCATGGAACCAGAATTTAGTTTTGAAGTACGCACAGGTTCGATTATAACTTTAACAGAACGTTTTCTTTATATTTAATTGTGAACTGTTTTTTTTTATTTCTCGAAATCTGAAACAGAAAATAACTGCCCTGTTATGTATAACTGTGCGCTAGAAGTTTTATATATACCTTTTGGGTACTGTGATATATGAAACGAAATTTTATTTTAAAGTAAGATAAGATTAATGCAGCCTATAAAAGTGAAAGATATTTGAACATCAAGATACGCCTCAAAGGCGAAACACGCCTCAAATAAGGCGATACACACCTCAAATAAATCATAAAAGGGAAGCAACAACCTGTGTTAGGTGCAGAACAATAGCGTAGAAACTCTATAGTGATATCTATGCTTATGATTTATTTGAGGCGTGTTTCTCTTCTGTCTTGATTTTTGTGATTTCTTTACTCCTGGTGAAGAGGGACTTTGTTCACCCTCGAAATCGATAGAGTTTTTATGCTAAAATTAAACGCCTAACACAGGTTTTATGATATATTTGATTTAGTTTTGGTTAGAAACAGTTGTTTCATTCATCTCAGGAACTATAATATAATAGATTTCCTATTTTTATTTCTATTCTTTCTAAATAATGTATATTCGTAACGTATATTCGTTACCGACTCTCCATAACTGGTGACTATGTGGGATGAATTTCTGGTATCCTTCACAACAACGGTTCGCTGTTGACAAATAATCATTCTCTGTAAATAATGTTTCAGGGTAGGTTAGATTATTTGAATACAGCAAACCACACGAGAATTATCTGTTTAAGGGAAATGACGACTTCGTGGACAAATAAAATACTGGAGTTCATTTTAAAGAAAAACTGATTCGTATTCCCATTACACATGGGGAAACTCATGAAAACCAACAACGGAGTTAGCCCATTCGCTTGGGATAGAAGCCAGGTCGAACTTCTAGTACGGTAAATAACATCGCAATGTATCAGTTCAAAAAGTAGGTTTTGGCTTAATACTCAATACACACGTAGAAGTTAGAATGAGGTTAATAAAACAAAAATAGCTAATCTGCAAGAAATAGCAGAAAATTTTAGGTAAAACTGCACGCAAGCATGATGAAAGAAAGCTGTATTTTTATTATAAAAATTCACAAAAACTGTAAAATTCTATTTCTGTGAAATTCTACGGCAAAATGAAATATTATTACCATTTTTTTCCAATTGCGTGCACAAATCATCATAGACGTTAGCTACTACTAAAGCCAGAAGCGGTGGTCACTTTATTATGGAGGGACCACCTTTGCCGCCTATGAAGGGACGGGCAATTACAAGATCCGGGATTCGAACGCGGACCCTTTGGTACTCCGGGATTCGAACGCGGACCCTTTGGTATCGCAGTCGACTCATAGTTATTTTGCGTAAAGGTTTTCTTTAGAGAACAGCTACTGTTTATTGCAAGGTGTCTTAGAAGTAATAAAATGTTTATGTATACTCTAAATTTAGCATTAATAATAAACAGAAGACTATCTTATTATACTGGGAGTTCATTTTAGCATAATTTCCTTCTCATTTCGATTTTAACAATCTGATAAATACCAACTATTTCAAGATATTTTAGGACAAATTAAGAGGCTTTAACTACTGCTTAAAATGAAATTATTTATTAATTAAATTTTCGTCTGATGTCATTTTTCTGGACAAGAATCTTCATCGTGCTTTCTATAACAGACGATCTTTCGTATAATTTTAAGGAATACTGCCCTTTAAATGTCTTTAACTTTTCAGAGTCCGTGAATGGTGGTAAATTTGCGCTTAAAACAGCTCTTTTCTGCACGCCAGAGGCACAATAATCCATAAATGAGATCTTAGGGGCTTCGCAGAAATATATTGAAAAGGTGTACATGCGAAAATTGTAGCAGTCTCCGTTTTGTTCAAGCAAAGGCAAGATTTTATATATGTCTTATGGCTTTATCTTGGTACAGTTACACTCTTTGAAAGTAGTTGAGGCGGTAAAAGGAAATTTCTTCTTTAAAAACATTTCCCTGTTGGTTTCAAGAGTTTCAAGAGAGGCAGACTCAATTCCCTTGTTTCCACGAGTTCTTTGTTTTCCAAAATGGAGGAATAAACGTTGTTATATGAAAAGCAATGAGCAAATTAAAGCTAGCACGATTGTAACTCCATTTATTGGGGCAAGGAGTAAAATTAAACGGACAAACTAAGAAGTTAGAATTTTGAAAGCATTAGCAAGAAATGAATTGGAATTAATGTCATTAACTAAAGAAAGTAATAGTTTTTTAAACTTGAAGAGTATCAAGGAAATTCAGTTCACCAACTGAAGAAGCCATATGGATAATTTGAGGTCCGTGACACATAGCCGAAAGACAGCCAACAGCTGTTAGCGGATGCATATATTAAGTCAACAGTTTAACCAACGTGTCGTTTAGTTGACACATACATACGAGACTGTTTTAATAAAAATGCCCCTAGTTTGGTGACTAAAAGCCGTTTTCAGGGTTAATGCGAAGTGTATGGACAAGTACGTATCAGCCACACATTTTTATCTTATTTGCATGAGTTTTTAGGTATAGTTAACTCTCTTTTAAACTTATTTTATTACTTTTAAACGATGTCATGAATTACACTGGTTCCAAATTCAACAGCATTTTCATATTTGGCTGATTACTTACAGAACTGTTTGGTAGATTTTAATGAAATTCGATGGATATATTAGTTGATATAATATGCACTCACACCCCTTCCCCCACAAAAATACTCATCGTATACAAACATGGTTGTTAGTATGGCTCAGCAGTGCAGAAAATTCTAAAACAGATGTTACAACACTGAAAATAAAAGAGCCTAACAGGGGATATTTAATTATTTATTTATTTAGCACGCAGTCTATGATACAAAGGAGCTGTGCCCATATTACATTACACACACACGCACACACACACACAAAACAACAAATATGAACAAAATATGAACAAAAAATACAATATAAAAATTACAATGCAATAAAAATACAATACAATAGTAAATCAAGCTATAAAACAAACAAACATCTTCTTACTGGTGTTTATAGTACAAAGCTATAAACACGAGTAAGACGTCACTTTATGAGATAATAAAGAATTAACAACTAAATAAGGAGTTAGTATGACATCACGTAAAATCAAAATAAATAATGGGTTAACACTACATTAAGTAAAAACAATATAAAACAGCAAAAATTAATGCCAAGTAAGTTTTCAAAGTTGTACAAACAGTCAAAAGTTGAACTCAAGCCACAATTCCACTTCTTTCTCTATTTGAATTAATAATTTTCATGATCTCTCGAGCAGTCTTATAATTCTTCCTATCATATAAATCTTCCGTAGAAGTGAACCTAAAATCTTGATGGAATGAAAATGTTAGACCACATCCAGACAAAAAAAGTTTATTATCTCCTAATGTTTTGCAAAAAAGGCAATTCTGATTTTCCTGAACACCAAATCTGTGAAAATAAAATGGGAAACGACTATGTCCCGTAATCCATTGAATAAAATCAGTGTCATTAATAAGCCGCATTCTCCATTTTATTTAAAAAATATGAAAAATTCCTTGTTTCTTTCCGAATTATTCCAAATATTGCTCCAATTATTAATTATCATATCTTCTAGGACGGTACATGCAATCCTCTTAAAGCCAGGAATCTTTGTTTCCATTAAAGACTTATCATTTGCAGCCTCTTTAGCTAAAGCGTCCACCTTCTCGTTGCCGGTATGACCTATATGTGCTTTAATCCATAAGAATTTCTTCAGTCTCTATTATTCAGCTGATAAAATAGATCCTTTATTTCTTTATAAATCTCATTATAATAATCAGGGCGGGAAAGAGCCTGTAAGGCAGAAAGACAGTCAGAAAATAACATTATATTACATTGTGCATTTAAAAGTTTATATGTGCATTTTAAAGCATATAGTTTAGCGGAAAGTTCTGCCTAATATACCGAATTATATGCATTCAATCTCAATCTGCCACTTCCAATTTCGGTGCCTAAAATATGCAACAAAAACAGCACCCAGACTCTCGCCCATTCCTGAACCATCAGTATATATATCATATTCATGGATTATAGGAATATCTCTAATAAAAGTTACGGCTAATCGATCTCTGGGATGAAAACAATCAATATTGTATTCATCCCAGAGATCGATTGGCATCCAATTCAAAAGCATACTTTGTTACAATCGTTTCCTCACATGCTAAAAAGTCCAATCTTCCAAAACGCAATAGAAATTTATTATAAAAACAAATGTATGGCAACGAGAGAGGCGGAACGCCAGCCAAAATAAACAGGCGTAGTCCTGAACGCTCTTGTGATCGCCAGAATCCACCCACGTTGAATTGTGTCCAACTTCAATCTAATTCTTTGCAAGTCCGCCGCCCTGAATCCGCACGCTCCAATACCATATAAAACAATCGGAGAAATGAAGATGGGATGTTGTCCTCTAACAATTATACGTTTTGGTGTCTTGGAAAATTGTGGTAAGGAAGAGAGGGCATGCAGTCGCCCTCCGAGAAGCCTCCTAGACATATTCTATAGGTTAAGGTAAGAGATCTGGCTGGGCCTTTTCATAAAACCGTCCGCCAGATTAGCATTATATTGACAAGCATTATTGTCCAAAAAAATGAAAAGAGGTCCAAGTAGGAACTCTTTTGTTTGCGAAAATACCTGCAGTTGTCGTCCAGCTCATTTCTGCGTAGTATAAGAGAGCCCTTTAATTTGGTGCTGAGAATATCAACATTAAACCAACTATCAGTGAGAGCACTGTTGTCTTCACAAATGGGTCCAAATTCAAACTGACTACTGACTATCTATTACCTTTATCTTAAGAAAACACCAAACCCTCTACCTGTTCTTCAACATGTGAGAAAGGTACTAGTATGGCAGCCGAGGTTTGGCGATTTGGGCAGGTATCATACAGTATAGAATTTTATATATAGATTATATTTTTACATATAGATTTTTTTTTATTTTTAAATATATCATATATATTTATATTATTTATAGGCATCATATTATACAGACTTTTATGTCTTTGACAGAGGTTCTGTGACAGCTTCGAGATAAAACTCTATGTTTGCCTTGTTAGGAGTTTAGTTGATCCTCAGCTCTTTTATATGCAAGAATGCTCGATCCCATACGACTAACCAGTTGGATGATTTTTTTAAAGGGAAGATATTAATCGAAGGTAGCATAGACCTAAACTCTATATAACATACCTGGGACGCTCTTTTGAGGATAATTCCAACTCGCTTTTCCTCTATCAGAACTTAAAAACAATATTGCTGCAAAGTGCCACAAGGACTAATTAATTGAATCATTTTCAGTATGAAGTTGACTAATCGTGCTGTTGGTAAAACGTGCTATAGATTAAATGTGCTATCGTTGAACTGGAATTGTTGGTTAAAAAAAAGTGTCAACTAAATGATTGCTATTCTTAGAGAACCCCTTTCCTCTTTATATATTTCTGTGTGGGTAGAACAGATTTAGAGTAATAAAATAGTTTTGTAGAGTAATGTGAAAGTGGAACAACGTAATAACTTATTATCTTTAAAACAAGTTTAAAAAAAAATTAACTTTGTGTTTTTAATTGATCTTTCTTCTCTATATTGTTTTGAAATGTAAGTGTAATACGATATAACAATATTATCATTGGCCTATACCAGCAATTTTTCTGTAGATAAATAAACTATTCTTAAATCTTAAGTTTTGAATGTTTTCGAACAGATGGTACCATCAGATTTGAACACTTTTAAAACTGAGTTGCGCCCAGTTAAAACGTTTTTTGAGCATCTGGTTCCAATGTAATTGGTCTGCAAAAGAAAACTCAATAATGCAGAATAATTCAGAGAAGCAATTTTTAGGATTTTAAACTTAAAAAGTATGGCATACAGCGGAATAGATTTAAGCTGTATATTTCGAAGGAGAAAAAACTTTATAAAAAAATTAATCTTTTCTGATTAAACTCAAATTTATGTTATACTTGCTTAAACTGCCGAGATGAAAAAATTAAATAAATGTCGCCAACTAAAAATAAAAAATGATACTGTATTTCGTTTTCACGCCAGAATTGGCACAAATCGGAATTACTGTCTATTCACAGTTTTTTAATCAAAGAAATGCAGGCTCGCGCGGCTGCGGCGACGTGAAATATGGATGCGCGTCGTGAAATTTTCGCATGCAAATGAGAAGAGTCCGTCTCTCGTCAGCAGCGCTTACGCCCAATTAAATCAGATCGCGGTTTTTACCGCCTCTTACCCTCTAGCAGTAAAAAAGGGAATGAATTAAGAAACATTGATTATGCTAATCAGGCCATTTACTGCGACTGAAAAATGCTTTCTTCTTCATTCGTTATACTGAATCAAATTCTGCAGAAAAGCATCAGAAGCAGACGGAGCGTTCATTTATCATGCAGATCTTGAATTCTTTACTCAGGGTTCAGCCTCTTGCTTAATGCCACAGCGCAAATTATACTAATGGTGTCAAGAAATTAGGAAAATAATCCTTAATATTTACAAAGTTAATATGATAACAATTAATTCATTACAAGTAAAGAACACTCTTCTGCTTGGATTAGAAAAACGAATTTAATAATAGAAAATATCTATTCGAATAATTAAATTACTTAAAATCACATTAATGGGAATATTGGTGCATTTTAAAAATTCCTATTAAGTGATACAACTCATTAGTTTGATGCGTGGAGCTTCGTTCGATTAAAATTTTAGTTATCCTTTCAATGAGAATAAGCTTGAACTACATTAACATGTACAGGGTGAGTATAAATTGTTTTTAGAAAATAAGACGGCTTATAGTACGCATCCAGAACAGCAATAATTACCATGGAACATAGGGTCGCGTTCCACTCTAAGAGGCAGAAAAAGAGTAAAGTCGAAATGCGTTCAGCATGAACAAGTCATCGCCTCTGACTTCACTTTTTACCTGCCTCCATAGCATACCTTTTAAACAAGATGGCCTGGTCGCTAGCACACTGAAGGCCAGTCAAGAGGTCCAGGGCTCGAATCTCGGTGTAGGCATGGATGTTCGTTGTGGTTAGGAATCGACTTTAAGCAGTAGGTCCCGGGTTACATAGCCTTTGTGTGCTAACATAACTTTGTGCGACCTAAATCTAATTTATATTTGAAACTGTTAATATTACTACTATTATTCTCTCTGCTGGAAAGCTGGTAGAGAATATATTAGCTATTTTGTGAAGAAGTAATTTTTTGAACTAAATAAATTCACTTTTTTTAAGAATAATTATAATGTTACATTTCCCCCACGCAATTTTCGATTGTTACACAATACAGTATGCATTTTAACTAACCGCCTAGATTCTCTCTCTTTTTTTTTTTAACTATTATAGGCATAAAAAGCGAGATTACTTATTGATTTGAACGAAGTGTAACTACAGCAATCTTGCATTGTACAAAGTATGCAATAAAATGTTGACTTTCGAGTTTACTATAAAAATTTATCAACGTTGTTTCTGCCAATGTTCAGTTCTTTTATTAGCGAATAATCAGACTTTTCAATAGATATCTAGCAATAAGCAGTGATGAAATTTATCAAAATTCTCACGAGATGGCGCTACTCGTCACACACAGAGGTTTGTCATAGCAGACATGACAATCTTTCAATATCGTTCCCGCTGTTTGAAAATCTTCCTGATAATACTCTGAGCCAGAACCTAGTCCAAGCACCCTCAAGTGAACAATATTTCAATATCGTAGCTTGATAGAGTATTTTTAACTAAAGTAAAAAGCAAATTCATGTTGTTTTTTTATAATTTATTATTATTCTGTGAAAATTCGAAAACTTTACTTGCTAAAAATGAGATGAAATTTTTATAAAATCTGTGATGAATAAAATTATTACTAGAGAAATATTATAAACCTGGGCGTATTTATTATGAAAGTAGTAACTTGATTATCATTATAATAAAAAAAAAAAAAAAAAAAAAACTTCAGAAAATGGGAAATTAAATTAGAATAATTCTGCTTATGGAAAATGAGATAGCGTATAAGATACCTTATTTTAAAATTAATGCTCTTTTTGAGGCGCATTTTTCATACACATACTCTTAGCAATTTACAGAGTTCTAATATTCATAATTCAGAACTTTTATTCCTGTATAACAAATAAATTTGAACAATTGATCATAATGCTCCTGACCGTAATTTCTAATATACAACGTATGTGAGGCCTTAGGTGATCAGGAAGGATGAATAAACAACTAAAATATAAAAAAGATGTAAATGAAAGTCTAACGATGAATAAAAATAACAACAGAAATAAAATCAAAACGAATTAATAAAGTTTAAAATTGAAATTTTAAATTAAAATGAAAGAGAGAAAAAAATGGAAGATAATTTATTAACAGCAATGATACTGAAGCCCAGTTACTTTTAACATAATTTCATTTCTTTTAATAAAGTCCCAATCTGTATTTTTTATCAAAATACTGTGAAATAATTTAATTAAATTTAAATTAAGAAAAAATAAAATAATAATAATAAGCGATACATAAAAATATGAAAGTCTTCAGGTTATAACGATCTACCAAAAGGGATCTTTTAAAGTTTAATATGATTTATCAGAGATTATTAATAAAAATGGCCCAGGTGAAATAGCGAAACATTTTACATTATCTTAGATGAAAATGCTTTAAGACTGATAGGAAAACGTTATACATCTTCTGAATACTTAAAAAGTGAAAAAATATGTAATGAAAGTCTATAAATATATTTAGTCATTAATTAGATATATCATGAATTAAATGCATTTTTATCAAAATCAGTAAAATTAAAAAGTAAAAAAATAATATCTTTAAGATATCCATCTATTGTTTGAAATAGCTGAGTTTGTTAGTTATAACAGCCAGATTAAATATGAAAGAAAATACGAATTACAACAGACTCGAATGAAAAGTAAAACTACGAAAAATCTTGGTTCGAGAATAATTTTCTGGCTAAAAATCATTAAATTAATTTATTCTTAATTTATTAAAGACTAAGTATAATTTTATTTTTGTGCAAAAAAATAGGTAAAAACTTTGATGAATTTAATTAATATGCTTGTCGATTTAAAAACTGAAATTTTCTGAAATCAGTACTGGTCGACATATGGATATTTCTAGTAAGAATATATACCGGCGAGGTTGTACCTGGGAGATGTGCTGGGTGTGAAAACAAACCTGTAGTGAAAAAATCCTTAAAGAGAAATATCTTTAAAAGCTTTAATTTAAAAAAATTATTGAGAAATTTTGAAATAAGAGCGAAGTAATGTTTTAAATATGGGAATTATTAAATGAAGCAACTTTTAGAATCCCTCACAGTCTCAAGACCACCCATTTTATTACCTCAGGAGATAAATCTTGAAATACCTAGTAAATTCTTTTCCTTTATAGTTAGAAGCAATCTTACTAGTGATCATTTCAACCGCGCCCCACACATAAGAATTAAGAGGATTGCAGTCAGGTGAATTTGGAAGTCACATACCAGGGTAAAGTTATCCTCAAACCCCTTCTGAGTTTTCTTGGGCATGAGCGCTAGTGCAGTCTTGCTGGAACTAGTTCGACCTTCTCGCTTCAACTTCTTTTTTAAAAGCCTTGGCTGCTGTCCTCAGAAAGTTTTGGTGCACATGCTGGTTTACTTTCAGATCTTCTTTAAAGACTTTTGGGCTCCTCACCTTGTGTTTAACTCGGTCTTTTATTTTTCTGCCATTAACTGACTCCACCAATTGCTTTTCAGCTCTCCGAGGTTTCCTATATGGCAACTTAAACTTGCCTACGACTTCATTATCAGTCAGCATGGCATAGGTAGAATAGACTATAACCAGCCTTTTTCACTCCCAAGACTACTCATAATCATCCACTTTTCGGAAACTGCATTTTTCGAAATTTTATTCACAACTAATAATCTATAACGATAAACATATTCTAAGAAAATCTTATACTATATCTGACCACTAAAGAATTCTCTCTTTAAAATGCTATAATTAGCAAATTTATCCGTTAAAATGTAAAAAATTTTAGTAACAGTAATATACTTTAATGATTGAAATGGATACAAGTTATAGAAATGGCGTTTCCCACGCAATCTCAGAAAGAAAATTAATCGTAAGTTATTATTCTTATCTTTAGGCGACAAATGTGAATGCCAGATAGATTTCTCCCGCTTGAGGAATGGAGCAGTACTAAGCGAGATATCAGGCCTTACGACTGTTAATATACATCCTGAATCATTCATAAAATTAGTGTGGAGGAGACGTAAAAATTTTTAAATAATTTCTTGAGTTCTAAAACAGTTAAAAGACTCTTTAAAAATGGTTTGAGTCTGTATGGCATTGTTTAAGTTATGAAGCTTGTGAAAGCAGCTGCTTTATCCATATCATTGTTGATGAAGTTGTTCCGTTGCTAATAATTAACTGCATATTTTGAACAAGTATTTTTTTAAAGCAATTGCACGACAGCCTACGTATAATCAATACGTAATTGCGTCTACGTATATTACAGCAAATTACAATAGTATTATTGTAGAAAAATTAAAAGTTATAAACGATTTTCTGGTTTCTTCATCCTTGTAAAACTTGACTTGACTAAAGACTTTAGACTCACAATAAATGCATTTCCAATTTTTTCCTACATTTTGTTTATTGGTTTGTTAATGTAAAACTGAAAGGAAACGAAGAACTCAAGATTGGAAAACAAAAGTTGCCCTAAAATTATTTTTATGGTATTATTCATGATAGCTTTTTTTCTGGATTACAAGTCTGCACTGTAATTTATCTGATAGAATAGCTTTTCGTAAAATTACCAGGGAAATGCGTTGAAAAATTATGTTCTTCATTTCGAGAAAAGAAGTAGTACTCTTCAAAACACGATTTGATGAAGTATGTCTTGATAAAGTATATCTTGATGAGATTTCACTCCTTGAAAGTCCGTGGGATAAAGACAGGGTATTTCTTCTGTAAATAACGCACATAAACTGATAATAAGTTGAGTTGATTTTAATACTTTTCTAATCACTCTTCTCATTTTTGATTTCTCATTGTAAGAGAACACTGCGACAATCATAGATCCATTACTGAAACTTTCTTTGCTTTGACGGGAACAGATATGTACCTTTTTCCTTTTTGTCTTCGATAGATCTTTTTTGTTGCATTCATTTAGGTAAATCATACTTCATCAAGGGTTACGATGTACTTCCGTTATATTTTCTGCTTACGCGGTTTCATGTACATTTCTACAAACTGTTCTGCGTTGAGCCACATGCCTTGGTAAAAGCTCATGAAAATTGCGTCTTTTAGCTTTTGAAATAAAGTCAAAAGCTATTATCTTATTTATTGTTGCTACAGATTTATATAAAGCCTTTGTAATTGATTTCTGTTTCGGTGGAGTTTCTATTGTTAGAAAGCTTACGCATCGTTTTCAAGCATTGGAGTCTTCTTTCAGTATAGAAGTAATGATTGAAGGTTGCTCCCCTTCCGATTAATAATGTTGCTTATTTTACACTTCGAAATTTTAAGAAATTTTAATACCATGCATTTCACTTAGTTTTTGTAATATGGAATATGAATAATTTCTTTTCGGAAAGCACAAAAATATATTCTTCAATCCAAAACTTGCTTACATGTGATATGCAGAAATAAGAGTGTGGGTTGGCATCGTTCATTTATAATAGGATGACGCGACAATCTGTGAGAGGAAATCTTTTACTTTTTCGATGACGAAGGCAGACGATTCCGCCATTAAGACGATGACGCGATTAAAAGATGTTTAAATGTAAAAGACAGTCGATTCTCTTCATCTGTATATATCATCTATGTAAATTCATCTTTCTACACATGTAATCATTTTGTAGTCTGTAGCAACTATTCATGCTTCATTAAATATCCAAGTTTTACATAAATCGGACTAGTTTATTAGCTCCTAGACAGCCAACTAAGAAGTAAGTTTACAACATCATATTCCTAGACAGTAAGTACCGATACTACAGATTTGGGCGCTCAGGCCGCGATGAGCCTAGGAAGAAGCATTATGAATATTACAAAATAAGAGAAGTAAGTTTTGTTTCGATTATTTCCACATTGTTACTTCTAAGAATAGTGTTCTATGATACTGTGAATTAAGATGACTACCTTAAATTCTATTCCTAGAATTTCAAATTCTTTAAAGACTGGGCCTACTAAGTCAATTAAACTTTTACATCAAATAGTGTTTGGAGCTTTGGGTGATCAAAAAAATAGTGCTAGATTGCGTAACCTTTGTGGTTTTCCATCTGATTTTAATATTGAAGAAACAAAACAAAAATTACTTAAAACTATTACTGCAAATGATTTTATTTCTGTGTGTAATTTGTTACATCTTAATTATGATTCAAATCCTGATAAAAACTGTGATTTAATATTGAATAGTCTTTGTGATTTTAAGCTTTTAAAATCCAAAAGTGATGACTATGATGAGTTATCTGAAAACGAAAGTGTTTATGATTCTGATAAAAATAATGATATTAATTCTGTTCGGTCAGAATCACCTCCCATAAATAACTCAGTGGATGAAAACATTATAATGCCTAGCAGTATTTCCTTACATTTTCGTGATATTTTAGAAACTGTTTCTGAATTTAATGGCACTGATACATATCCAGTTGAATCCTTCATTGGTGATTTAGAAGAATCTTTTAAATTATTTAAGTTATCGGAATTACAGAAAATTGTGTTTGCTAAAAAATTGCTTACTGGTTCTGCTAAAGTATTTATTAGGTCTTTGAAGGGTATAATATCATGGAACAAATTAAAAGAAAATCTTTTATCTGAATTTGGTTCTAAAATAAACAGTGCACAACTTCATAATTTGTTACAAAAACGACACTTAAAACCTGGTGAATCACTTTCCGAATATTTAATTGCCATGCGTGAAATAGCCAGTCGCGATTCTGTTGATGATTCATCAATTCTTGATTATGTAATCAATGGGATACCAGATCAGAGTATTAACAAAATTGTTTTGTACGGGTGTAAAACTATTTCTGAATTCAAAGAGAAATTAAAAATTTATGAGAAAATTCGCGTTCCAGATACGAAAAATAAGGGTTATTCAAGTACTATCGCACAAAATAAAACACGCGCTGTACCTAGCAAGATTAAAGAGCCAAGGTGTTATAATTGTAAAAATTTAGGCCATAAATCGAATTTCAGTAACAATAAGGGTAAAGGATTTAAGTGTTTTAAATGCGATTTGTTTGGACACAAAGCCGTAGATTGTTCGAAAACATCATCTAAAAATATCCAAGATGCCAAAACTGTTACTCCAATAAATCAGACTTGTCAGAAAGAAATGCATATACCTGTTAATTTGGGTAATTTACAAATTGATGCTTTAATAGATACTGGTAGTCAAGTAACGCTAATCCGAGAAAATATACATAAGAAGATAGGTTCTCCTGAACTTAAGTCGGCAGATCTACAGTTAACGGAATTTGGCAACAAACCTATAGAGAGATTTGAAGGTGAATTCCAAATTGATGGTTCTTTATTTAAATCAAATATTTGCGTTATCGCAGAAAATAAGAAATGTGATAGTGATTCCGAAGGGCATAAAAATGCTCATTGCAATGGAAATGGTTCTGAAGAAGGATATGGAAAAGTTGTTAATTATGGTTTTTTACTTCCAAAACCAGAAACTGATCCTGTTATATAGTTCCTGTTACAGCACAGAATGTGATCAAACTGGATACTTCATCTACAATCAAAGCAAGTGGTATTGATTCCCAGATTGTGAATTCTGATGATGTCCAGAGTGATGCAGATCCTGCTGTAAATGAAAATGATGCTATTAAAGATGAATAAAATAAGAGAAGTAAGTTTTGTTTCGATTTTGCAAAAAGGAAACTCAAGCACAATGCAATTAGCTCTGAAGGCAATGAGGAGAAACGCCACTGCAGAAGGAGATTCTGAAGAGAAGCATTTTCCCGAACAAGAGTCATTTGCTAAAGATGATGAATCAAATGTGATTTCCGCTAGAACAATTTCAATAAAATACCTTGCAATAGAGAGGCAAAAGAAACCACTGGAGACGAAGAAACTAGAGACCACCGAAGAAGAAGAGAAGATTGAAAAGCAGAAGTCAGTTAGAAAACCTGATCACAACGACGCTGATACGGAAAGCAAAGACAGAACAAAAGAAATTAAAGAAGGTGAGAAAAAAGAAGCGAAAAAGCAGATTCAGAAGATCCAAGAAGAAAATTGAAAATCTTTGACAATGAAATACCGATTTTGATGATTTCTGATTATAGACTTTTTCCCCAAGTTGACAAATTTCTCCCGATTTGACTAATGGACTATTGTTTTAAAGACGTGAACTAATTTAAGAAGACTGAAGATGATGTCTAAGGATGAAATGTGTGAAGGAAGACGGCTTAAAGAAGATGATTTTGAGAAGACGCATTCGAATGACGGATCTTGAAGATATCTAAGACGCATTCAGAAGACGTATCCAGACGGTATCTAAGAAGACGCATTCAGACGATATTAAGACGTATGTAAAGACGAATCCAGACGAATTGTACCAGACAACATCAAAGGAAGACGTGTTTGTGAAATACATGTATTCAGATAGACTGTTCAAGATGAACGAACACTGAAAGAGCATTTAAGAAGAGCTAACGCCGTTATTTCTGAGGATGTTAAGATGATGAGAAAAGATGGCTGAAATAAACCATTTAAGACGACTTTTCCCTCAATAGTAACTAAAAATCTCTCTCTCTCTCTCTTTTTTTTTTTTAATTTTATTTTTCAGATCCCTAGATGTAGACAGTGGTACTACGAGAATGCGAGGCCGCATTCCATCAGGATGGACGAGCAGTTGTGGGTTGGCATAGTTCATTATAATCGGATGACGCGACAAGCTTTGAGAGGAAATCTTTTACTTTTTCGATGACGAAGGCAGACGATTCCGCCATTAAGACGATGACGCGATTAAAAGATGTTTAAATGTAAAAGACAGTCGATTCTCTTCATCTGTATATATCATCTATGTAAATTCATCTTTCTACACATGTAATCATTTTGTAGTCTGTAGCAACTATTCATGTTTCATTAAATATTCAAGTTTTACATAAATCAGACTAGTTTATTAATTAGCCCCTAGACAGCCAACTAAGAAGTAAGTTTACAACATCATATTCCTAGACAGTAAGTTCCGATTCTACAAGAGTAAATTTAAACGTAGCGATATTTCTTATTTCAGATAAGAAGGTGTTACCAGAAATTTATATTTCAAACGATTTTATTTTTATTCTTTATCTAAACGTTTCCAAAAATGTGTCGCTTGAAGACACAACAGAGGCCACACGTACTAAAATCTGTAGCGGCGGCTGCTAAAAGACTGGATATGCTGATTAGAGATGAATGGGGTGTATACTAAATGGCTCCGTATATCATCGAAGAATGCAAGCTTCCAACGTCGTTCCCTCCGACGTTTCAGCATACGTGTACCGCCATCTTGATACTGACGTTAAAACGGGATTCGTCAGAAACGAAGACGTCATACATTGATGAATCCCATGAGAATCGATAAACGCGCCTTTGTACATGCTGATCCCTGTGTTGTAGCGTAAGGAAAGTCGAAGTAATAACCGCCTTGCTGACAATCTGTAGCGCTACAGATGTCACAACCTAAGAGATGATATTTGGTCTTACATAACACGTCCACGATGTATGACTCTAACAGCGATGCAGATTGGATTATTTACATAATGGCAAAGTGCACAAGGGTTATCTGTTATCTGCCTAAGGGGAAGGATACCTTTCTGGTGAACATTTTACGAGTATTTTCTCTAAGACGCGAAGCCCGGTCGAACTACCACTGCTAAGTGGTTTTATCGCTCGGCCACTGTTTAGCAACAGGGATGCGAATAAAATATTTGTCGTCTCAGGTAATTGTGAATGGGGGACGCTGCGGAATGTTAATGCATTTACATATCCTGGCAAGTTCTCCCTTTCGTGAAAGTTTGCTGCACATTTCCTTTAAGGTGCAGTAATTTTAATGACCAGTAGTGTATATTGGATAAATTTAGAACGCTTTAAAATTTTGAGTTAAAGAACACGAGTGAGGGGAAGAAAAGATATTAGCTGTATTAGATTACGCTTTACAGTTCTAATCATTGTTGATCTTTTGTTCACTCTTTAAATTTTATTTTAGTTTGAATGTTGAGAGTTTCTAGCTAAATTAACTTTATCTTGCTGGTTAGATGTTTACTTGAACTGTGAGGCGACTATTTGCTAAATTTCAACTGCATCAATGACAACACGTAGGAAGGCTGAAAAGACCCTTTTATTCAAGAAGGAATTTACGGATGGCACTCCTAGTGCTTACAAACTGAGCCAATACTTTTACCTGCAACTCAAAATTGAAATATAAAATTAAAACCAACTTAAATAATTATTCAAGACTGCACAGAGATAATCAAGGCGAGTTGGATCTTAGCCCTACCACCTACTTAGATAAACAATTAAAACAACAATTAATATGCACGGTTGTAAAATAGCAAGCTTAAATCAGCGAAACAACGTAGCCAAAGGTTGGAATAAGCTCTGTCTGAAGTAACTCTGACACCAGCTTAGATAGTTTCTTTATACACTACTTTGCATATCACCCGAAACTGAAATATCATTTTGGCAGGAAATGGAAATGAGGGAAGATAGTCACTGAACTAAACTGATTAGTTTAAAACCAAATGAGTCTTTACAATATTTTTTTTCTCTCTTTTTAAAAATTTCTCCAAAAGTCATCTTACGTAGGTAAATTATATTTTGGTGGAATTTTCTGGATTTATTTTGGAATTTTCTGATTTTTGGTTAATAATATTATAGTGCGCTCTATGTTATAGGGTGCAGAATATCCAGTTATCCGCGCGTCGTGGAACTCTCACAAGCACTCTCAAAGCTAGAATGTGTAAAAAATAAACATATGCAAGTTCTAGCATGCTATGAAAACGGCTGAAGTGTTTCTTTAGGTTTAGTTTCAATAATAAGCTCGTCTTCTAATAACTCTTGCTGAGTAAGATGATGATTTAATGAAGTTCTGAAAAATGTTGTTTGCATTGGATGTCATATACGGAGTAGCAAAAGCTTGGTCTGTTATTCCTAATATAAAAATCTGAGTTTTATCTAATTTGAAAATGAATAATATAAGTTTCATGCCAAAAAAAAGAATACTGAAAATACAAGCGCAGATTTTTATGAAATTCTGTTGAATTTAGTTGATCAAAGAGAATTCGAATATAACGATGAAATAGGACTCCGAAAAATATTCAGCAAAATTCGACAAATATTTAGACGCTTTCAAAAATAAAGTCAAATTACTGATTATTTTAAAGACATAAACGCATATCATACGCATGAAAACTGATAGTTTGGATTATCTGTATTTTTCAATTATCCGTGGCCTGCTTTTCCGGTATTAGTCCCGGATAATCGAAAGTACTCTGTACTTCAGTTGTCTTTTCAAATATTTTAAAAGATTTACTTCATATAATTTTCTATGATTCTTTTGGAGAGATGCGCCACGACAGTTGCTTTTATTTATTCATTTTACATTTTATTTCATTTATTTAGGCCATAAAATATGACTTAAAAGTACAACAATATTTTTGTTTCTTAAAGAACCAGAAATCTGACCCAAATGTTTCTTAAAAAACGTTAAGAGTTTTTAAAATTAAAGCCCACATAAGATTGAATTTTGTTTAATGTTAACAATTGTGTGATTTTCTTATATATTAATCATTTGAAAGGCATTACCTACATTTTCAGCTCAGTGTTCTGAACTTACTTCCAATGATAGTCGCCTGAGAATGTGCACTCTTCACAATAATAACTATGCAACTGCCTTGTTATATAAAACGCTAGCGGAAATTTAGTGAGAGAAATATATCAAAGATTTTAACTTAAATGCTTAGCTGAAACAGCCCGTGGACGCCTGATTCTGAGCTAAGCTACCAGAGAGACAAGAGCTTCAAACTGCTTATCCGGGTTCTTATTCATCTGAAGGGTTAGCGGCGCTTCTTGGTAGTTTACGCTATCAAGAGAATTGGTTAAGCGGACTTTAGAGAACAATTCATTAGGTTTTGTCTTTCGTTTACGTCTAGACAATGCTAAATTCCCTTCGCATGACTTAAGCAAAGAATCAAATCCATTGGGAAAGATTGTCTCACTGGCTTATTAGCTTGTACCTTAATACTGCTCGAGCTGCATTCCTTTTTTTTACTTTTCTTTTTACTTCCTTGTACGATGTTAGGGAAGTATTGTAATCGCAAAAAAATTCGGGTGCCATATTTCAATGGGAACATCAATTTTGACCGTTTCCGAATATATTTGGATGAGAGTTTTGCGTGACGTTTATATGTACTATAAAGGATAAGATAAAGTACTATAAAGGTACTATATTGTAAAGGAAATTTTTTCCAAAATGGATTGTGAAATGGATTTAAAATGAATTCAAAAGGGATTTTTCTTTTTCATGATATCTTACCTACGTATGCATGTATGTATCTCGCACAAATGAAAAATGATTAGCCATAAAAAGTTGAAATGAAGAAATTTAAGCAGGGTAAGGAATCGTTATATATATATATAAAACCACTCCTTATCCTGCTTAAATTTTCTTACTTTTTCATTCTTTTGGTTATTGTAAGTCGTAGTCATACACTTCCAATTACAGAAGTGTTTTAAAGAACGAAAATATTCATATTTTGGCAATGCCAAATTAAAAAAAAATATATAAAATTTATATTACGCCCAAAGGGGCGTTTTTTACATTTATGCAGATTCTTTATTATTTAATTTCTTTAAATATAATACAGGACTCTCATATTCGGTGGCAACAATTTAAATAGTGATTCGTCGTTTATAGTTTAATCAACGCAAAATGCCAAAACGAGTTTATAGTGAAATAAATTATACTTTATATATATATATAAAAATATACTCTATAATATTCGTATATATATAATATACTCTTTAATATTTAATATAAAATATTAAATAATTTAATATAAAATATACTCTTTAATATTCGTATAAAGCTAATTTAAATCTAATTTAAATTGAAATTGAAATTTTAAATATGAAAATTTAATTGTATGCAAATAAAAGATTAATTATTACTGCAAACTAATAGCAATATCATTTAAATTCCGAGAACATATGTAAGTTAAGTGCAAGTATCTAAAGCCATGAAGAAAAATTTAATAATCCATAAAATTAATCTTAAAAATTTAAAGAATTAATCCATAAAATTAATCTTAAAAATTTAAAGAATTTTTAAGACTCTACTCTCCGGCGTACAAAATATGTAGTTAGAAGGTAAGTTAAAACTTACTATTTACTTGCATTTTTAGTATTATTTTTTATATTTTTATTGATAGTATTTAGTTTATTTTGGTTTACAAGCACAATTTGTGTCGGGGAAATTCCAATAGGCAAGGGTTTCTAAATCGCTTTGGATTTAAATTCTTAATTACATCAGCAGTGTACTTTTAATTAATAATTTTGTTTCCTAGTCGATATGCTTACTAAACTTCTCGAATTTCTTTAATAGTTAAAATTTCTCATTTTAGCAATTTCACTACATTTGGCTTTTACTTTTGGTTTTGAATAATACTTTTACTTTTGGTTTTGAACAATACTTTACCCATGCCTATATGGATGACGAAACACGAATTGAGTAATTGAAGAGTTCGGTTTGGAGGCACCTTCCCCTTGAAAAGATCTGTCACCTGCCTGCTCAACAATTATTCACTTTGTGCAAATTAATTTAGTCTGAAAAGTTCTTTAAATTTTTAGGATTAATTTTTTGGATTATTAAATATTTTTTCATGGTTTTAGATATTGCACTTAATATACATATGAATTTAAATGATATTGCAAATTAGTTCGCAGCAATAATTAATCTTTTATTTATATGCAATTAAATTTTCATATTTAAAATTTAAATTAGATTTAAATTAGTTTTAAGTTAGCTTTATACGAATGAGAGAATATTTGTTAAATTCAAATTTTATTCCTTGCAGCAATGGCGCGAGAGAATTATTTAAATTTAATTGAACTTTAATATTTCTACTTATATATATATATATATGCACACAAACTTAAATTGGAACTTGAAAAAATCTACCTTACAATCCGTTAAAAAAAATCCGTTATTCTGCTCGTACTTACAGACGTCATACGTAAAAGTTGTATAAATAGATTCGAGTATGTTCAAAATGGATATTTCCGTTGAAATATTATATACGATCCGCGAAATTTTCTCGATTACAGTACTTCCTTTGCTTCATATGAGGAGTAAATAGGAAGATACAGAGGTATGCATTATACATGTTGTCAAAGAAGTTTACTGTTTTCTTAAAGTATTAATTTTGGCTGAAAGAGGTAACAGTCAGGAAAGTTAGAGAAAAATTATGTAATAAGATATATACTAGGAGTGGTTTGGCTCTCTTGTTGGTTATGGATGCGTTAATTCGATATGAGACTTAATTTTCTTTATATGTAAAAGTATCTCAGAAATATTGACAGCGCTAGTATTTATTATGAGGAAGACAAATAAGAGGCCGCATAATTTATTAACGATATTAATACTATTGAAAAACGATATCTATATGACATATTAAATTATTTTTAATGCTCCTTATAAAGCAAAAAAGTATAACAAGTTCTGAAGTATATCAAGGGCTCTTCACATTTTGTGATAATTCATTGTTTTCTGATGATACCGTTTCATCTGTTTGTTTATTTTTTGTTCCGCGACAGAGAAAAGGTGTTAGGCGATGTAAAGCTAAGCGTTCTCTACTAGAATCTTGGCAGAAGATAGGAACTGTTTTCCATTAATTACTTTAGTACGTCTGTGAAACGTCTGTGACCTATTTATGGTGTGTGTATGTGTGTTATGTATGTATATATGTGTGATTTCGGCTTGCTTGGGTTCGATATAAAAAACAAAACATTAAATAAATTGACGCATCTCAGTGAAACTGATCACCAGTGTTTGCAAATTCATGACGTTTTTTTCCACATCTGGTAGTGTGAGTATCTGTTTAAAGTATGTAGATTATAGGAACTAGGTCCTCAGAATCCCAGCTGTTTACGCTCCGCTATCCAAAACTAGTTGCAGATCTCGGTCCTTCGGAGTCGTGATTATTCGCACGCTCCTGTCCTAGCTGCGGATCTGATTCCGACGGAGATCCCAAAGAGCTCTTTCAAATCTGGCTGCTGCGGAGTCTTCATTATTTGCTCTATTCGCTTCCTCGGAGCTGTTCCTATGAGTTTTATTTCTATTCTTTGAATATTATGTCATAGTATAGGTATGAACTTTTTTATACAATAATACCGTAATACTTTAAAAAGGAAAATGCCAGTATTATCAGCAGAGAATTTCTTGCTCTTTAGGATCTGCCTCCAGTTTCAAAAATTTATTTTTACACTGTGTTTTGTAGTAGTAACAAAATATCAACAAAAGTAATAAAATAATGTAACCTTTAACAAAATTAAGTTTAGTTTTCACCATTTTTTAACTTTTAGCACTTTTTTATTCCAGAATTTTATTGTTGTTCTTTGTAGAAAATTTTTTGTTTAGGAAATCTCAGAAGCACAGTTGAAAGAAATCAGTTTAGGGAGTGAGTGCTTTAGTTGATTCCAGCGATCCCACTCCTTATTCAAATCTTTCTACTTTCTCCCATATTTGCACACCGCTCTTGATCCATGCCTGTTCCGAACGCATTCATCAAGGTCATTGTTAGTGAGCGGTGAATCGTTAAAAAGAACTGATTCACTTCAGTGAACGAACGATTTCGATCTGATATTTAAAAGGAGTGGTTGGTCCATCTCTAATACAGATACAAACGAGCGGGACATCATAATTTCACTATTAATTTTACGAGTACAGTCCCTCCCCGCTAACTGTGCAGTTGCACTCCAAGTTTGATTGAGAATATCCCCACGAATTCTCCCACCTTTCGTCTCCAACTATCGCATCATTCAAGAGGACTCGGCTTTCCAGTATTTTAAGCACTCCGATGTTTCATATACATTATTCATTTATAAATATGCATACCTTCTCTGGGATTCGAACTCGAGCCAATCGGCACGAAAGCCAACGTTGTAACCACTATACTGACGGCACTGCTTTAAGACTAAATTGAACTTGGCTCGAGATTCGGCTGAAGTGAATTTGACTTAACCAGAAACTGAGCTCCATTTTGGCGAAGCCAGGTAGTAGCAAAAACATTTAATATGGTTTCACAAGATACTGCAAGAAGATAAAATTTTCCTGTGGACGAATTTCAGCTACTGATAGAAATTGTCGCAAAATATTCTGATAATACTCTTGCAAAATATTCTCATAAATCTTTACATTAATTTTCTCATCCTATGACAGATACCTTTAACTGATAACAGAAAAAGCAAAATCTGATCGTATTTGTGCAATTGTTGGAAATTTATCCTCTTGCTTGGCCCAGCTTTTGATGGATTCTTCATTCTGTCAGTAGAAGAATTTGCTTTCGGTATTTAGTTCAGGAATAAAAAGACCGGCTCACAAGACTTTATCATGAATTCGGACTAAACCTTTTGTCTACGGCAAAGGAAAGTGTCTAGGGTAGTGCATGGAAAACTGTTCTTAGCTTGAACTGGAATGAAAATAGACATTCAGTGTAATACTTTTGCATTTTGTTTACCAAGAGTGGCAGATATAGTGTAGGCTATAACTATCTTTTCTTCGAGACACAAGTTACTGTTTTTACTTAAAATGTCTGCAATTTCCATGATAACAGGAGATAGGCATTTCGCAACAATGCAATGAAAAATGCGATTTTTGAAAGTAATCATCGGTAGCCGACAACTGCTGTATCCAGATGTGAAGAAACTAGTTTTTGTCTCGTCTAAGAAAAGTTCTGAGATTAGACTCTTTCAAATTGAATTCAGAAAAATTAACTGGAGTGATCGCGGCCATTTATTTTTCTCTGAGAGGTACTGGAAGAATAAGACTTATTATGGCATATCTTGATAAAACCTGTCGCTAAGCTGAAATCATTTTTGTTACAGCCAGTAAGATTCTGTATTCATAAAATAGAGTCGTATAAACGCAGAAGAATTTGCATTTGCTTAATGTTTCTAACAACGAAACATAAAATTACGTAAAGCTGCTGCCATAGATAAGGTAAAATTACTATCGAAAACAGTATATATAAAAACGAGTTTTTTGTTTTATTGAAAACGAACTTAATCAGATAAAAAGAATTATTCGAAGTGCTTGCGTTATGTCAAATTTAGTGCCACCAAAGGAGTTCTGATGCAATGCAATACTTATTATAAAGTGAAAATATTATTAAAGTATTAAAAAGTAAAATGGATTTAATTTAAGGGAGCAGAGCAGACATTAAAATCTCGCTATTCAAATTTCTGGAAAATTATGCCAACTGCAGCTGGCTGCAAAACAAAACCAGCTTAAAATAATGATGTATAGTTTGAACACGTGAAGAAGCAGAAAAGAAAAAAATTGTTATAACTTCGAGAACCAAAAGGTCTTAAAGTGAACATCTTTACTTTTAAAAGCAATTTGTCAGAATCAGGGTGTAGAACTAGCAGAATATTATCCGGTAATTCATCATTCGAGAAGATTATTCAAACTAATCTTACCATTTACTAAGTTTTAAAAGTACTTAATCCAAATTGACAGATACGAGAGCGTAAAACACTACAAAGAGCACGTTCGTCTAGTAATAATTTGCATAAGAGAGACAGCATTTTTTAATCGAAATCAAATTAGCCATCAAAAACTCTCAAAGCTCGAGCAAGTTCTCATTTTGCATCCTTTTTCTTCATTCGATGAACTCTTTAATGAGGACATTACATTGGTCCAATTTAGCTCTCGGTCTGCATGGGGCCTTGTTCTGAAAGGGGGTTAGCCCACCAGGCGCATGATTGATCACTACATCCTGATCAATAAGCGCACGCCGAGAAGAAAAGAAGGCATCAGTAAAATTGGGAAATCGCACTGTTGCTACCCCTACCATTACGGAGAAGTGGAATGGCTGCTAGACGTTGCTGCAACGTCGTTTCTGCGTGATTGATTAGTTTAATTGAAGGCCCGTCGAAGCTGCTGAGGCGAATTGAGAAGAGAGTGGACTGTTTGTGTAAAATTTAAGCTCGAGATGCTTTATTTGAAAATCTTATTGTGCTTGCATATACTAGGTAGATGTTTCAATATTAATAATATGAAGACATTTTAAAAATGTAGGGTTCTTTGACAGTATATGCTTTTGAAGTCTTTTTATCACTCAAACATATTAAAGGAGCATTTCTCATACCTTTCCAAAGTGGGAGCCACTTTTGTAAATTAGAAGTTTATGAGAACTGCTGAACTTTTGTCCCTTTCAAACGTAATTTTTTAGAGCATTTTACTATCAGTATATTCAAATTTTTAAAATAATAATTATTTAAAATTCATTTAATTTATATTGGCATTAAAAGAAGAATTTTTACATTCATGTTTAATAACTGAAAGCTATTACAGTTTGGATAACTTTATCATATTTACTAAAAATTAAATAAATGTGGAAATTTACGTTAATGAAATGGATGAGCGCACCAATTATTGCACAGCTGTTCATTCTTTGGATGCATACTGGTAAGATACAGTCGGCACATCAAATCGATTTTGGTAGTTTGTTTTACACTCATGTCCATAAATTAAGGATAATGCAAAATCAGGCAAAGGAAGAGTTAAAAGCAAAACAAATTTGACTTATTTGTAAAGCTTATTTATTAAACAAAAGGTAAAGAGCAAAAAAAGATGCTATATGTTTGATATTATTAAAAAAATTAACGATTTTTTCTCCCTGGAGCAAATTACAAAAAAAAAATTATTTACAAAAAACCAATATTACATGGTTGGTATGATTGTTAATACATTGTATGTCTCCCAGACGATGCAATACAGTCCGTACAACGCCTAGGCATGCTGAGTATCAAATTATCGATCTGATCTTGGGGGATATTACACCACTCAAAACGCAATGCTCTCCGAAGTTCCGTTAGAAATGTAGGAGGAGGTTGACGGGCTGCAATTCGTCGGCCAAGCATGTCTCACACGTGCTTTACTGGATTCAAGTCTGGTGAGAATGCTGGCCAGCCCATACGGGTGATATCCTCCGACTGAAGGCATTCGCTTACGATGTTTCCACGGTGAGGACGGGCGTTGTCATCCATAAACACAAATTGTGCGCCCATGGCACCTCGAAACAAACGTACATGTTGTTCCAGAATGACGTCCCGATAGATTTGGCTTGTCATGGTTCCAATTTGAGCATGGAGGTCAGTTCTGGAACCCAGAATATTTCCATCCCAAACGAACACTCCTGCACCACTGTAACGGTGTCGTTCAATGATGTTGTCTTGGTTGTAACGGGTACCTGGAGCTCTCCATATGAAAGTCCTGCAAGAAACAGACTTCAAGCTAAACCTGGACTTGTCGGAAAACATCACACAAGCCCACAGTTGCGGCGTCCACAATGCATGCTCTCTACTCCAGGCTAACCGCAGTGCAGTAAGTGGAACGTATCTGACAGGTCTACGAGCATATAGACCAATCTGCCCTAAGCGTCTGTACACGGTCTGCCTTGAAATTGTCGTACCAGTGGTTGTAAAGAGCTGACGAGACAGATCTGAGGCTGTGCTCCCCCTGTTTCGTTTGGCAGTAACTGCCAAATACAGGTCCTCATTCGGCGTTGTAACTCTGGGGTGACCTGTGCTGTAACGTCCACTCACATTACCATCATCTTGGAATCGTTGCCAAAGCCTGGAGATGACACTCAGGGCAATTCCAAGTTCGTCTGATACTTCCAGTTGGGTACGCCCACATTCCAGACGGCCGATAATTCTACCACGTAAAAAATCATTAAAATGCGTCCCTTGTATCATAACTATTCGGTTATTGCACTGAAAGGCTTATAAAGCGCCTGCGAATAATTTTAATTCTTTGCCTGTATTCCTTATATATCACCCTCTTACACTCTCGCCATTGTGACGTACCATCGGTGTCATCTGGTTACTTCTCGAAATTTGCATATGATTCTTACAGATGTGTGTAGTGATTTTACAGGTGATATATTTATTTTAGAGTTCGATTTCCGCGTGACTCCGAATTATCCTTAATTTATGAACATGAGTGTATTTAGGTCAATGATGAAAACATTTTCTCACAGAGATACGTAGAAGAAAAAAAAATATATAATTTTAAAGCACCATTCTTAGTTTATTTTCATTCTAAGTCTGGTGGCATTTGAGAGTTCATCTGATTGATCTCTTTCATTCAATGACAGTTTATTATTTTCAGTATCAAAAAAGAGGATCATTAACCCAAGAAAATTCGCTGTATTTACCATGTGGAAAACAACCTTCAAATTTTGACCTCAGAGTTTCGAGATACAAATGTATATTATCGCAGAATTCATTTACAAAAACGATATCTTTTTCTATTTAAAAGGATTCTAACTTTGGAAATGGTGAAAAATCTTTGTTTTGAACAACTAGCCCACATACCAAGTTTCTTTTCTAACCCCTTTATTTCCTTATGAGCATTGAAAACTCTGAAAGAATTATCTTGTAGACAGAGATTTCGTACATTTACTTTTGAAAGATTTTCCAATGTACTTAGCCGCATGTCATCAGGAAGAAATGATGCAAAATCTTTGATAGTTTTGTTTTACAAATAACAGTATGCTAATTGATATAGCCTCGTGAATACCTGTCTTGTGAAGGTTAGGGAATTTTAGAATGAAGAGGAAAGTATTCGAGCTCACTATCCGTGTTATCATACAGTTTAATGAACATATTCAAAGGTAGAAAATTAATGCAGAAACATGTTTTATTTTCAACAAGTAATTGGTACACATAAAAAGACAGTTTGGTACTTCGGTACAAAATTATGGAATATTCTCCTGCTGAGGCGAGACGTTGGACCTGTAGTGAAAGGATGGCGAGAAGCGCCATAATCAAGGTGCTTTATACACCTCCTCTGTCGTTAGGACTAGAGTGGGAAGTCTGCAAGTAGGGTAACCGGTAATAAATTTCATCAAATGGTCAATCTTGGGAGTACTACCCTACGTAATTTCCCAACTCCGCTATTTTCAGCTATAGTGTGCTATACGCAGTTGATTTGAATATTATCGTCTGTATTTTTTGAAGATCTAAGAACCACAAAAGCAGGTTTCTAGGATCACTTGTGGCCCGGGGACCACAGATTGAGAAACGCTGTAATAAAGGAAAATGTACTGTTTAGTGTAATCCTTAAGATAAAATATTTTAACACTGTATTAACGGAATTTAACTCTTTCAAAATTTTAATTTTACCAGACTTTTTATATATTTTATTTGGGTACTCAAATTTGTCGACCTTTTAAAATGATCATAATGAGGAAAGACTCTAGTGTAGGAAAATATTTTTAATTGTAATAACTCTCTTAAAAGACCATTGATATTTGGTGTAATAAATAAATTTACGTTGTTTTACTGTTCCTCTCTTTTTAATTATTGATTTTGACACTTACTACGAAGGATAATGCATAACCCACAATCTGTTTCATTCTTAACATTGTTTCTGCTTTTCAAAATGAAATTTTGGGAATTTTTGACTAATTACGAATATTCAAAATCATTTCTGAAACAAAATTTTAATGAAACTGCATAATTATTTAATTTTGTTTCAAAGACGATATTCCTGGAATTTCCGAGGCGGGTTATCGCCCATACAAAGAAGTTGAGAGTCTCACTTTATACTACCTTCAGCCTTTCCAATGTAGAACGATTTTGCTACGATATTGCCAAAATTATATTGCCCCTACCTATCATGTGAATTTCACAACTTACGGATAGCAGGGAAATGAATTGGGTAGAGACACATCTGGAAGACATTTGTTTCAAATTTTCATTTGCAATATCTTGCCTTTGTTTACTGAAATCATTAGTTGTTTATTAAACTACTGAATTCATGCCATTTTTTATTAAGTTGATTATTCTAGAATGTAATATATTAGAAATGGAACATAAAAAGGCCCATTTTGCCTCTAATAATATAAAAACTACGAAGAGATATTGAGAAAAGTCATTCGAGTTTTACGCATATAAAAAGACGGTATTTCACATGAAGGTATTATGAAACTGCTAAATGAACTTTCAGAAAAGAAGTTATATACTAGTTAACATGCAACAGAAAATAATCCTTCGCAGGGATAATTTTATGCATAAGTTTAAGAAGCATACAAACACCATTCTGGAAAATGTAAAATGACCATTGTGTTAACCACTTTAGCTGTTTTCCATTGTAGTGTTTTCTCAGTGCGAAAGAGCAAATTATTTGGCACATTAATTTTGTTGAAGTAAATTTATCAAACTAAAAAGAAACATATTTTAAATTTTAAATTTTTACAATTCCATTAAAATAGGCATTGGAGTTTATGTTATGGATTAAATGGTTACACTGGGAAGACACACATCTCAGCATACGTCACAACACTTCCCAATCTGCATTTTTCTTCTCTTTTGTTATTTTAGATCTTACAGCTATAAATGCTTAGTAGTTTTTAAGAAAGCAATGGGATACAAATTCATCAGTAAAGTTTGGGATCTAAAACAACCAGAAGAACCAATAATAAAGTATATTTACGAAACTAAAAGGTATTTCTTTGATAAAATTGCCCAGAATTTCCGAACAAAGAGAAATGCTGCCAAGATGCTAAGAGAAAAGACAAGAAACTGCAGCTGTGTGTGATAAATGCGTAGCATATGCATGTGCGCAGTTCAAGAACAGATGACAATCTGGCGAATCGTACATATAATTTGTGATACTATTGTGGTATAACATTCTCTAGCTGTGTAACTTATGATTTATGGATAAAATTATAACGAAATTTAACACAATATTTTTAATTTAATGTTTTGCAAGAAAAGTGCTTATAATACATATTTAATTTTATATGAATTGTAAATTATTTAAAGACTTCATTATTTAATGTTGCAATTTTTGTTAAGACAGGTAACAGCGGCTCGTTTTCTATTACCCGGTGGAATCGAATTTTGAAGGTTATCATTTATACATTTGGACAGTCGAAAAAACATTCAAGCACATGCCAACTTATTTGAAGAATTTTGATCTGAGTGTTGTGTAATGTATTTTGGTACAAAGTTGTACTTTTATTTCAACATCATTGCTTAAATTTCTGAATAATTTGTTTTGGCTCTAACTTTTTGTCCTTGGCGTTGGTAAAGGCTGAAAGTGAAAGTGTACGCTGGATGGTCGGTACACAGTTTTGTTCCATTTGCATTTCTGTGTAGCTTACAGCTGATACGATTACCCATTTCAGTTCTACATTTATTAATGTCAACCCTGATATCTAACATCTTAGGACGCCACAAAATTCTTCCAATCTGTACATTCGCTAAACAAAATAAGTTTTGTTTTCTCTATGCAAATTTTGAATGCTTTTGGCAGAAGTTCTATTAATTGCTCTTTTTTCAGATAATTTAAAAAGAAGAAATTTCTTTTTCCTCCATTCCTAAGTTTTGTATTCCAAAACAGCCTTCGTGAATTCTTTCCGAGTAAGTTCCCATGGAATACTGTTAGGAGCATTTGGTACTTTGGGTGTTCTATGCTTGGCAGTTTTAATACCTAGTAATTACTTTGATGTAGCTGAAGCTTAAAGGGTGTTTGAAAGTTTTTTGACTTCATCTGTATTATGGCAAGAAATAGTAATTCCACCTCTCTGTAAACTTGTAATTTTATGTATTTTACTCCTAATATTTCTTTAACAGAGATATTTTATGGTTCTTAATGCATGAATAAGTGTTCTTAATCAGAGTAACATTTATACGTCTGTATTACATATAGTGCGAAAATAAGATCACCGAAAGCAATAGGTTAGTTATGGCACATCATGATAACTAAGGATATCGCCAATGCGGAAAGTCTAGTATTAAGAGATTTCTTATGTTACCATCTTTTTAGGAAAGAATATAGCTCTGCGCAAACTTTATGAAGAGCTGCCCAGACTAAATCGTGGTAGTTAGCCCTCCTGGAGTCTTTAAGTCATTAATTCATAAAAAAATGTAATAATGTAATGTATAATGCACAAATAATACGGATTATTTGTTTTTCAAATAATACGGATATAAATATACGGATATAAATTCAGGTCTTATTGACACAAGTTTTTGGAAAGTAATCTCTTTCATTATAAACATTTTCATTAGCGTTTTCAAGGTCAATATTACCAAGCTTACTTTAAAAGCACTTGAAATTGTTACAACAAACAAATATCATGATAAGTAAAAGTGCTTTAAGTTTCATTTAAACAAACTACTTCAATTAACATAATTCTAATAAAATGTATTCCTTTTACTTAAGTACGGACTCAGCCTGAAACGCATACAAATAATAAGCCTGTTTTATAACCTTAAATGGACTGGCCCAAGGGAAAAACGCAAACGCAAAAGAAAATACGTATATACTTAAAACAATAATTCATCAGTAATTTCTATGGATATGCGATTCGAACTGACAGCAGCCATGATTTCAGATGCTATTTATTTTGCTTTTTTCAACTTCAATAAAATTTCCTTAAAATCAAGCTGCCTTAACAAATATAAAAATCTGATGTGTACACCACATGACTTCCTTGTATTGGAATATTAAATTGGAATATTAAATTATACGCATTTTTTCTTGCATTTCATTTAAACTTATTGGATTCAATTAAATCTACTTCGCCGACAGTGCATAAACCACAATAGAATAAATGCATTCTTTAAAATTCACTCTAGTATTTGTTTACCATAGCGACACTCTGGCGCTAGATTCACTTAACAATATTAATAATTATGTAACAGTTAACTTATAAAATAATTATATAACGGAAACTAAGTTAACTGTTATATAATCCAATAATTATATAATAATATATATCCTATAATTATATAATATATCCAATAATTATATAATTATATAACTGTTACATAATCCAATAATTATACAACGGTTAACTTATATATTTCGTTCATATTATAACTCATAATGCACAAAATTTATATAATTTAAAGAATAGAATTATCTAATCGTTGCCACATGTTCTATTCAAATAGAATGATGTATAAAAGATATTAAGCAAACAAAACAAAAAAGAAACAGTTTTTCACAGACGATTGAGTATTTCTCATTCAATTAATTCAGTTCTCACTTCGCGAGAAGGCAAAAATACATAAAAACTCGAAATATCTACATTAAAAATTACGAAGTCTTAAACACTTATTTCCTCGAAAAAATTCGAGAAAGAATTAAGCATGATTTAATTGGCAATAATAAATGAATGCGTTATCTTTGTTGTAGCGAAGCTAAGTTTCTCTATATTGGCAACAAATCCACTAGTCTCCTGTTTCAAATGTAAACATCAATGGCCGCCATTAAAAAAAGGCTTAGCTGCACTTAGACAACTTTAAAATTGCTGATAATTCTAAACATATTGCATACAGATTTACTAAAGGCATAAAAACCTTAACCGGAAGATAAAAACAACATAATACAATAATTTTTAAAGCAAAAATGTATAATTTACAAACATATAAGAGTAAAGAAACTGAGATCACTGAGCCGGGTAACAGAGTGGATATATATATAAATATATTTATATACGTTTGGTGCGGCCGATTGCAACCAAAATACGAGGTGCACATTTGCATGTTATAGCAGTCCTATATACAAAATTTCACCGTTCTGAGGCTACTCGTTTTTGAGTTATGCGAGATACGTACGTACGTACATGAGTTCGTCAGACGCCACGATAAATTCTCTTCAGAATTCATTTTAAAGCAGTTTTATAATTTTTTTTGGAGGAAAAGAGTCTTTTATTCTGTCCTTACGTAGAGATATCACGCAAAAACTTCGTTAAATTGCGTTCGATAGCGGTCAACATGGATATTTTCGTTGAAATATGCTGCCTGAAACTTTTGGCGATTACAATGTAAGGATCTAAAGTTTTTTACTAACGTTTATTTTTATTTTAAATCTTTATTATCACTTCTTATTTTCTACTTCCGGCCAGAATTATAAGCATTAAGGTTTTTATGCAAAGTTTGTCTGGCGAACGCCAAGTATTTAAGTTGTGGCCTTTTGCCAAGCGAGAGAGAGGAAGCAGTTGAGTCAAAGCAGGCCGCTTACCTTAGAAGTTACGCAGTTGCTGTTTGCCTTCCAGGCCAGAGGTTTTAATCCTCTTGATAACTTTTAAACGTATTGTAGTGTTCTCAGTTATCTGTACTACATACGCCTTCCTGTTAATATAAGGCCAATCTTCCACGTTTATTATTCTAAAGTTAAATTAGAGTTTAGTTTTATTTTTATACTTTTACGTTAGACCCCGAGTAGCGGGTCGGTGTATTCCGAAGTACGGAAGTTATTGTATATAGAGAAAAATAAAGGGTTTTGTATACCCTTCGTCTGTATCCTGTCTACTTACCACAATTAGTGAACATAGCTTTAGTAAGCTCTCTGTTCCGAGTCAGGTCCTTGTATGTTCCCGAAGAAGGTAAGAAGGAACATTGAACCTGATAACAATACTTCCTTTTTACTTCGTACAAGGAAGTAAAAAGAGAGAGTTTTGTAGTTAACTGAAAAAATGTCTGCCCTCTGTGGGATAAATTTCAAAGAACTAAAGGAAAAATACATTTTTGTGCCAATACATTACTTTTTAGTTATTTTAATTATTAATTTTTGAACTCCGAATAATGGCAAAAGATTGATATCCTGCAAAGCATGATAACATGCTTTCTTTTTTAAAACTGAATGCACGTTTAAAATTACATTGTAACGCCTTTCGAATATAATTGCATATGCCAGTGTTTCTTATAATACCGGAAACGTGTATGAAATCGCTTTCGTAAAACACCTTAAGAACGCGAAAGAAAACTTTTTTATTGTATTAATAGGTTTAAAATGGTTAACATTTCAATATGACATACATTGATAACACGGCTGCAATATTAACTGCAGGAATAAGAAAACTTAACATAACTGTTACTTTATGTAACATAGCTGTCTGTGGAGCTTAAAAAGCTGCATTTGTTAAATATTTGTCGAAGCATTCATGAAAAAGAGAGCTGTGAGCAGATGTCTTATCGTGGTGCAAAATTTATATTAGCACTTCGAAATTCAGATTTTTTTTATGAATCGCTTTATGCAGAAGTCGTAAGACACTTAAAAAAGTACTTTTTATCAATATTTTGACCAATTAATAGAAAGGAAGGAGAGAATAAGGGAGGTAGAAATATAGTAGGAATAAGGGAAGGATAATACAAATGATACAGATATTAAGGGACACTGCCACGACAATCCAAGAAAAACAGTCAACATTTCTTTGATTTCTTTGACATGCTCTTTTCGGTGTTGGTTCACCATTCGAGTGCAACTTTGATCGCTGTGCTGTTTCTGCATCAAAACCGCAGATCAATTTATCATCATTATTGACAACCACTTTTAAGGAGTACTCGCTTTGGATAAAAAATCACACCGGCGTGACAGGAGTTAGATCTACAGAATTCAGATTGAAAACATTAAGCCACAACATTCTTCCTTTTGAAATTAAAGAAGGTGTGTGTGATTATGGCAAAGCCTCGAGAGCTATCTGTTTAAGGGGAGGAATACCTTCGTGGAGGACTTTCTAAGGGAATGAAGGCATCCCTCCCCTTAGGCAGACAGCCCTCCAGGCTTTGTCATAATCACATACACCAGCACCAATAGACCATTATGAGATGGGAGCAAGGTAGGCTGCATCTAGCGAGTTCTACTTAGAAGCATTTATTGATATAGGTTACTGCAGATATTTTATTGTTAAGAATTCTGCATGCCTAATCCAGTTACAGAGAAAAATTGATAAATTTAGTGTGACAATTTTGTAGGATTTATTTTATTTACCTGTGTAGAGTGACTCATTATTGTCAACATTACTATTTCAATAACGAATAGCACTTTTATTTAAATAGTATATTTATGAAAATATGTTTACATTGTTTATAATATAATGTTTACTGAATACCAGTCATAATTAACCTCGTCTTCCCATGCTTTATTCAGCTAACATTGTTAGACATGCTTATTCATTGTTAGACTTGTAGTTCAAATTTTTGAATTGCTCATCAAATATTGGCTTTAGGTTGTTCCATAGTTTGTGATTTATTTTCATGTAGCTTTCATTTTAAGCAGCCAGAGAGGGAAAGAATTGCACCCGTTAATTTGGCGTACTTGTTGACCAGTTACAATTCGAAAATTGGGGAATTGCCGAAGCTTTCCTTGAAGGGAGTTTTATCGTTTAAAATATTGACCTAACATTAACATAACAGTAAATCATTGGGGTGCTTGGCGTTTTCCTAACATTAAAATCATTTTCATCATTTGATTGAAGGGAATCTTTCTATGATAAGATAAATAGCTGGATATGGAATTCTCAAAATTAAGAGCAAAAAATGCGATACAAGAAAGAAGTTATTTTTTGTTTAAGTCATAACGCTAATTGTGTGCCAGTGTATAGTAGAATTGTTTCAGCTCTTTCCTGTGATTCTGAACATCGGATTTATTCGCATCTTAATATTAAAATATGGCTAGTTAACATGATACACTTATTCTTCATGTAATGTAAATTTATTCCTAATATTTTATAGCAGTCCTTCTGGAACCAGAAAGAAATTATATGATCCTTCTCCTATTTAATTTTGCAGCATAGTTACACTCTTACTATATTTGGGTGATTTAGCAGTATTGTGGATCTTGTGGTTGACTAAATCTAGCTTACCGCATTTGTTGCGTTTGAGTAACTTTACCGAATAAGATAATCCAAGTATATACGCGAAGAGGGACATCAATAATTCTTTTAGTCGATGAAACAAAATGCCCTTTCTTTCTTATGAGTTTTTAGTCACTGTTATTTCATACTTACCTAAACCATTAGACATCAGGTCAAACAAAGCTGTTATGCGCACAACATAACTTTCTTCAAAATTTCAACACATTTCGAATCTGACGTAAATGTGCATAGTTATTAGGCTAATTCAAGCTACGCACTTAGATAACGAATTTAAAGTTTGCTCTTATTAAGCAGAATGAAATTTTGGAAAACTTTCTAAAAGAATCAAGGTTGCGTTATGAAGTTTGAATTTTACCTCATAATAATTCATTTCTTAATCCAAAAGATAAGTTACTTTCTCTGTAACGTGTATACGATCAAGTTTCTCTTAGAAAATTCTCCGCGAAGGCATCCTTCTCCTTAAGCTCTTGAATAGTGCTTATGCAAAGTGTCCACATTGTTTCGAAGCTCAAGTGTGACAAAACTATTTCGGAGCTCCTCCCTCACTGAAAACACATTGTTTGAAGCTTAATCTTCACTTTGAAGCTCCAAAAATCAGAATGTTTTGTTGCGTTTTTGCACCACTCACATGTTTGACGTAAGGATTTAAAAGATTTCCGTCTCATATGCATAGAGTTGCTTTCTAGAACACGAACTATCAGGGATAATCTGTAGTAGTGTTTATTTATGCTCCCAGAAATATTATCCGCTTTTAGAGATGTTTGCTATAAGAGGTTTCATCACACTTAAATACTGAAATATACATTGTGTTGAAGCAATTATTCTCATTACGAAAAGCTTACGTATAATTTTATGTAGTTAAAAGAACTTTCAATTTGCATAGTTCTTCAATTTTCCTCATTACAGGAAAAGTCTCGATCCATTTCAATCATTTTATAATCGAAGAGCTGTTAAATATTTTGGGTATTTCGTATCATTCTAAGCATGATAATTCATCGACTAATGTGTGCTCTAATAACTATTTTGCTTCAACATGCTTTCTTTCGGAAATTAAGCTTTCTTGCACGTGCTTACATTCAGGAACATTATCAGATGATGCATAAAAAATGATTCGAATATTCCTTTGATTTGATTTCGCAGGCAATTTCCAAGCGAGAAACTTAGCTCGAATTGGAATCCAGAAATTATCCTCCGCCCCAAAACAATTGCTCTTTTTGTGAACCTCTTGAGACCTAAAATTATGTATTTAGGAAACATTATTGGATATATTTGACACTCACAAAAGCATATTTTATAACCGTATAAAATGGCACTAACAAGTTAAAGCCAACTGCATTTGAGAAATCGGTGAATATCTAGAGAATACCGGACATATTCTGAAGGGGAATATTACCAAGAAATATGAGAGTACCACCACGCAATATCAGCATCTCTTCTCTTATAAGGTATTTAGTAAAGTTATGCAGCAGAATCTATTCAAGCTAATTTAATCATTAAAGTTTGTTTTATATTTGTCTAAAGAAAATCGATTGAAAGTGAAGCAGGTTTTCTTAAACGAAAATCAATCATTTAATTTAAAAATATCGGCTTGGCTATCAAAGAATAATCAAAAGAAAAGATTTTTCTTTCTTCTTTTCGTTGTAACTCGTCAGTCTAAGATTTTATTAGCTTCTGGATAAAAAGACATGAGACATTAGAAAATAAAGATGCAAGGCGCTTCTCAAGATTTTTTCTACATTATGAATAAATACTCTATAATTATAAGGAACATGAATATTTTTACGTTACATAAATTAATTATGGTACCTTAAAGTTTATTAACTAATAACAAAGATTTTTAGTTATTCATAAATTTACATTGGGTTTGAGGACAATTTCTATTAATTCGCTACAAAAATTACTAATATACACTTTCAATTTAATGATCACGTTCATTTTAATAAAATAACTGTAAAATAGTTTTAAATTTTAAATTAATTTTAATTTGTTTGAAAATTACAAAATATTCTTTCTTGAATCAAGGGCTTGATATCATGCGTAATCATAATGATTATGCATTTTACTAACAAAATGAGAATTGATAATAATGTATTAAAATATCAGAATTATTTATTATTTCACTAAGACTTGTAAATATTAGCAGACATTCTGTCAAAAACTCTAGAGTCACGAATAAAAGCTGTGATCTCGATGCTAAAGAAATGCTCAACACTTTTACAAATTACGTTTTGAAAAGAAACATAATTCTGTAAAGGATGAGAGATAAACTTCATGGAATAAATCATTTATGCTATTATCCGAACAGTTCTGTAATGATGAATTAAAGACGATATTAGACTAGAAGAGAAACACGCTAACGTGACAATCAAAATCGTAAAAACAACCTTGTATTTAGCGTAAGTATATTGTAATACTTACGCTGACCATAATATTGTATTATGGTCAGGTCAAAGTGAAAATAATTATTTTATTTGATTTTAATTTGGCTATAATAACTTAAGAGGTTAGAAGAAATGAACAATATACTTACTCTAAATACAAGGTTGTTTTTATGATTTTGATTAAAGACGATATGCAAAAATCACAACAGAAAAAGACGAATAAAGTAAAACGCAAATGTAGAGTGATTTATAATTTTATCCAGGGTTTCGAAAGCTTTAGTAAATTGACTATGCAAATAATGCAGAAAGTTGTAGAGTAGTTAAATGGCCTTTTTTTAATTAAAAACTTATCTTATTTTTTTCCTATTCTATACTTTCCATCAGCTTCCACCAGAATGCAAATTAGTTTAAAATACAAATAACAGTGAAGTTTCAAAGTTTAGCGGACAGCGATTGTTATTCTTTAAGCTGACTATTTACTCTTTATTGTATTTCTACTGTTTGGATTAAGCATGGTGGGAAAGCTCTGCTTACTTTCTGACTCTTCGGGTGTACTTAGAATTAGTTAGGGAAGATCCACGTTTAAGACTGGCTTTTTCTACATTGTGAACACACTCAGTTTGCTTTAAATCTTGTTTGAGAAGGTTGTTAATATTTACCATTTAGCGGACGTTAAGTTTGTATTATGGTCAGGTCAACGTGATAATAATTATTTTAGATTTTAATTTGGCTATAATAATTTTAGTTAAGAGGTTAGAAGAATTGAAATTTCCTTCGACAGTCTCTTAAGTTTTATTGAATAGTTAATTGTAGATATTGACGTAATCTATAGCTGAATGATAGACAGTTATCAGATAATCGCAGATTTAACGTTGGTGGCAATCATAATGCTCGTTGGCACTACAACGCAAATATGATAATCAATGCTGAACACAAAGCTTACTATGTCTTAGACCTCACTAAATGTCAGTTCTAATGATACAACACAGATATCGTATGCCATATATCTACAGAAACTTGTATAGAGAAGGTTATTTGATTTGAATATGGCAAACGTTTGAGGGCTTATGTCCAAGGGAAGGGAATCTTTCGTGGCAGATTTTTTTAATGGAAACTGGCTTATACTAAAGTTAACTATAGGGATAACCAAAAAATCCAACCACGCTGCCAGCCTGTTGTCCTGCATTCGAGCCTGGGTCGAACTGCTGGTATTGTATCGTCGCAACCAATCGGCCCGTACAGACAAGACAAGTCAACACACTTAAGGAGAATAGTATTTGTACGATTTGAAAAAGCCAACTTGAATTGTCGTCTGAGTTAAGTGTCTGCCGTATCACCTGGCGTGCACATTAAGCACCTTAAGGTACAAAAAACCTTGGAAAGGTTCGCTATGTACTAATGTGAAACTTTTTGCAGTATTTTTATGGTTATTGCATTATAAATTTTCGAAATTCCTGAGGCAAGTATGTATAAATCTGCATAATAAGATTTACTTAGTGAAATTATTTATTATAATACAGCTTTAGTGAAATTAGGAATAATAAAACAGCTTTAGTGAAATTTTGCATGCATTTGTAAGCAATATGTCATCGATTTCTCTAGATCGAAGGCTGCACTAGTAGTCTATTCTTAAATTTCCTAGCTTCTTTACGAGATAGTTTCTTATTGTTTCATATGCTCGACAACAGAGGGAGGAATATGATTAATAAATCCTGGCAGTTGAGTCAACCTTCGGTTGCCTGTGAACTGGCTGACTAAGAGGATTATTTTTGGTTTTACTTAAATGTAACGTGAATGAAAAGCAGTTTCCCGTAAAAGATTCTCCACGAAGAAAAAAAAGCACCTCTTCTGTGCTTCATGTAACTATCCAATAAACACCAATAAACATCCTACTGATGAAATGAAATCTTTTACCTTCGAAGAAGAACAAAATTATTTTTTCCTACGAAGACGACAGAATTATGTCAGATTCTGCGAAAACGAATCTGCATGTAACATATTTTAAAATATATATAAGTTGATCTTGTATTAGTTTAAATTATTAAGTTGTAGCTTATTGTCTTGTTAGAAGCTAAATGGAATTTCCTTTGTTGCAATTAAATGTCTTTAGTGCAATTAAATGACTTAGTGACATTCTATGCACAATGATAGGAAGTAAAGAATCTATTAGGGTGCTGGCGGTGAAAATAGGGATACAGCTTGAAGATGTTATGTGCTTTAGTAAATTATGTAATTCAAGTCCTCAGAGGAAGAAAACAGTTCCCTCTTAGTTCCTCAAAGGAAGAAAATGTTTAATAATCCGTATTTAAAATTACGATTAATTTCGAAAATATGCTTAACTTTGAAAACAAATCTTGTTACTTCTCCAAGTTGAGTCTGGAAAACCATTAAACAATACAGAAGTTTGGAAACCCATCAAAGCGTTTAACAGTATAACACGCCTTACCACTCATTTTACTTCCAAAGAAAATCTCATCTAAAAATAATGTCACATATTTACATTATTCCAAAACTAAAGTTAAAGGGTAATTTGTGAGTAAATCTAAAGGAATATTTAATTTCGATCTAATAAGTAAAGCCCTAGGTACAAAAATAGCGATAAATTTGAATTTACTATTGTTAGATAAAAAATAAATAACACAAACAAGTTAATATTTTTGGTTTGTAAAAATTCGTTTACTTAATAAGTTACACTACTTTAGTTATCTCTACAGAGATTACATTTTAAAAAACATGATTAAATCTTCATTGTAAATATAGCTTAATTTACTGTACGAAAAGGATTTCAAATTTCATTCAAAAACTTAGCAATTAGTACAGGATACAAAGGATATTGATAGAATATAGCATAGGATACAAAATTAAAATCAAGCCTTAAATCTGTAAAACAAATTTCTTGCAATTTATTAGAAATAAAATAGCTCAAGTTAGTACACTTCGTTAACTTTCTTCTAATGATAGGTATCAGGAAGAATGATTCTAACTAAAAGCCTATACTCATTAATAAGTGCTTCCAGATGTACTGAAAGAGTAACTCAAAGAAGTAAGAACAGTTCTAAGTCCACTAGTGGTGGATTGGATAAGATCGTTAAACAAGGTAGCTCGAT
This sequence comes from Stegodyphus dumicola, assembly GCF_044657685.1. Taxonomy (NCBI): domain Eukaryota; kingdom Metazoa; phylum Arthropoda; class Arachnida; order Araneae; family Eresidae; genus Stegodyphus; species Stegodyphus dumicola. Next base: position 157,385,773 of record NC_140771.1, on the reverse strand, counting down.
CTTGGAAATATTAGCAAACACTTTAACTACTTACTGTTTTCATGGGTTTTCCAAAATTTACTATACTACAAGATTTACTCTGCTTAATCAAGTTTGATTAGTGTGGTGACGCCAATGTCCTTGAATAGTAAAGCTCCGTTTCCCATTAGTGCGGTACGAATGTGTTGTGCATGTGCTTCTTCATTCAGCGAATGAACTGTGATCGTAACCACCGAAACAACCTTTCAGTGGTTCTCGAATATTCAGACCTTTTCTCTGAAAATTTGAGAGCCACCAAAAAGTTGTTTTAAAGTAAAGAATTGATTCTATTAAAGTCGCTTAGAGTTTCAAATTATTCTGAGGAACGAGACATGTATTCGGAACTCATTAATCAACTATGTTTAAGGCTTCAAAATAAGTTTCACTTGACAAGTTCTGTTTGAAGCGTTAAGCAGAGCGGATTAAAAAGTGTTTTTCAATTTTCTTTACGTATTTGAATTTTTTTAAATTTTAGATGGCCTCCTTTTGGTTACTCTTTTCCTGAAGAAGAAAAAAATTATTTCATTTTCTTTCGACATTTCATTTTTAATATGTACTAATTTCCGTCTAGCAATTAATGCTTTCTTTAAAATTTAATTTAAAAATTCTTTTTGGACTTTTTAAGAGTTTTGGAATTTTTGGACATGTAATATATATATATATATATATATTTGAATTTAACAAACATTCTTTATTCGTATAAAGCAAATTTAAAGAATTAAAATTAAAATTTTAAATTATAAAATTTTAACTGCATACAAATAAATGATTAATTATGGCTGCGAATTAATTTACAATATCATTTAAATTCTGAGAGCATATCTAAATTATGTGCAAGTATCTAAAACCATGAATAAATGTAAAATTTTCCAAAAAATTCGAAAAAATTATTTAAAAAAATTTTTAAGACTAAATTAATTTGCATTAGTGAATAATTGTTGAGCAGGCAGGAGGCATATATGTAATATATATATATATATATATATATTTAATTGCAGCTATTTTAGTTGTAAATCTGAGCTTAAAGCTTCACAAGTGAAAAATAATACTTTTTTATGCACAGCTGGGAGAAAATATTCAGAGAAACACTGAAGTTACAACATAAGTAACAGTTTTTTAAACACAGTCTACAGAGTTCTAAAGCACTAAATCTCTGACCTTTTCAAATGAATTTTTCATCATCATAAGATGAATTAAAATGGCCAAGAAAAAACATATTAACACAATTTAAAACTTCTACTAAACAGTCAATTTAGAGTATAAAATCAGCAACTATTTGAAATAACACAAATACACATATTTAAATGAATGTTCACTGCCCCCCCCCGAAAAATATAGGACAATTCTATACATTCTATCTCCCGTTCTACTATGCCGATTGACAAAATTCAAACTGCGTTTTTCATGTCTCGAAACCGCGACTTAAAATATATATATTAGATTTTAAAACGTTGCTCTAACACAGGCATTTTGACACAAAATTGGATAACATACCAATGTTTTTTCATTATTTCGAGCCTGCAACTCAAATTATGCCTAGATATTAATTTTGTAAAATTTGGTGCGAAATATACGGAGAAATTCAAAAATTTATCTTGGCACAATTTTGTCAGTTTGCGCCAAGAATAATTCACTTGGAGAACTTAATATGTGGCAATCAATTTTCCTTTTCCTTACATTATGCCGGATGGGGAAAAAGGCATCTTGTTCGTACCTTTTTACATTGTGCATAAAAAAAGTCACTTCGTTTCTACTTCCAAATAATTTTAACAATGTGTCTAAACCACATTTGATATTTTATCGCTTTCAAGAAATATGCCAAATTTCAAAACGCGCCAGTATATAAATTCACGTACATCATCGGAAATTTTGAAAAACAAACAGTAATTTTTTGCAGGTATGCTTAGAAATACGTCAACTTTAAGATGATGGTAAAAACTTTATAAATTATGATTCAAAAATGCTTTTGAAAAATTTATAAAAATTATTTAAAAATACAAGTTTAAAAAAGAGGTGAATTTTATTTGGAATGAACCTGAATTTCGAAATTTGTAAGGAAGAATCAAATAAGGTTAATAAAATAAATTTCAGAATTTCTGGAGTTGGGTCACTCAAAATACCAATAAATGTACTAGAATTTCAAATATGTATAATCATCCAAAAGATTTCTAAAATTTGATGTTCTAGGCATATACTGAATTCCCTTAAGGTTACACATGATTGTTCACCATAGTACTTTTTTCTTGTTTTTAAACTTTCTATTCTTTTCTCCAGGTATTTATCTTCTAGACGAGCTTTTTCAAGTGATTCTTGATGGAGAATTTGGTGACATGCAGGATGGGACATAAGGAACAGAATCCCGTTTTCAAACATGGCCGTGAAATAGGAGATTTAATCAATTCTGTTATCAAATTCTCAATTTCTCGTAGCACTTCATCTGCTCGAAAATACTATTCACGTGCTTACAAAACAAGTTACCATTTGCACATTTCCATATACTTAATTTTATTAAATTTGAAACAGTCCTTGTGATTTTTGTATGAACTAAGCAGAAAATCATTTAGGTTAAGTATTAAAATTAGAAATGAAGACGTATAAAATTTAATTTTGGATAGCTTGTAGAGTCATTAGGTTAATTGAAAGCAGAAAGGATGAAAAAAATGCAACCGCCTTCGCCGGGAATCGAACCACAGACCTCTGGAATAACGGCCCAGCGTGCTACCGTTAAACCACTAAGGCACGCTAGGGAAGTGGGAGAAATACCTTATAAGCTAGCATGTAGATAGCACCGATTAGAATGTGCAGAAAACCAACCAAGAGTCCGACTACGGTAGCGACCATGATAAGTCGTGACGTCATACCGTCATGTTTCCTGACTTTATTTTTATTTCATTGCACGGGATATACGGAGTAGGCTTACTCCATTTTTTCTAACCTCCTTGGTTCAAATAGGTAATCTAGGGCGCTGGAAGTAAACGTGTTTTATTCCATATAGTTTGGAAGCCACTGCTCGCTTTGAAATCGTTGAGTTTGTTAATAAAAAATTCGTTAAAATTTTACAAAATATGAAACAGATAATAAAGAAATTTGGAATTCGAGTTTCTAGGTGCCCATGTTCGGGTAGAAAACTACGCTATTCAAAATTTGACGGCTCTAGGTACCGTTGTTTCTTTACAATAAGAGAAACATGCATATGCATTCATGCAGATTCTTCATTATTAGTTTCTTTAAATTTAATACAGGACAATAATATTGGTGGCCACAGTATGAAAAATGATACGCCATTTATAGTAATTCAACGCAAAATTTCGTTTCGAGACTAAAATCCCATTCGGGACTAACGTCCCTTTTGGGCTAAAATGTATGAGAACACCTAATACTGCACCTGCGATCCTAAACATATGCTATGCTGCTGTTAAAATTATCTGTGATTTTGCTGTTGAATTGTACATGCTTACTTAGAAAGAAAACTGTACTTAATAATCAAGCTATAAAAGAAGGTTAGCAGGAGTGAATGTAACAGCAGACTGATAGACTGCGAGCTCAGAAAGAATATAAAAAGCCTTAACAAACCCTTTTGGGCTATCGTTAGTATCTAAAGCCTTGCAGTTATCTTTTTTTATTAATTTTAGAATTGTTTCTTAAGCGTGTATTTTTAATCTGGAAAAAGTTACGATGTTGAGTTGAAGTAAAAATATCTGATTGAAAAATTACGCATTCATTGCCTAAATACTTTGAGGAAAACTATACATAAATAATAATAAATATGAAACATAGGTACGCAATGAATTTGTCAAAACATTATTAGATAAGAAAGGTTCTGTAATTATCAAGATTAAATATTTTTTTGGGCTTAGAATTCTGTTTAGGAATAATTTACTAATTCTTTAAAATTGTTTTCGGGTTTAGAATTTGGTTTAGGAATAATTTACTTATTCTTATTTTTGCCATTATATTTTACAGTGACGATTGTTGTATTTAATAGTTCGAATTTAAAAACCTATCTCATAAAAGTGATATTCATATTTATACAATTCCACAAAATCAATCGTCCATCTGTAAAACTGCTTAGCATTGGCAGGTTGACTTAGGTTTCATTCCCTACCAATGAGATGACTGCATGAGGTTTCCAATTATGTAACGTGAATATGAGTCAATTTCCTTTCAAAAGTAATCCCTCGCGTGTTTTGGCTGCAATCCATATAGTCCAATCAAGTCTTGCGAATTCAGCCATGAAATTTTTATTTATGCGATTCGGTTTTTATTTAAAAATTTTGAAATATTATATGCTTTCAAATATAAGCCGATATGTGAATAAGCTGAGTTGTAAATTTTCTACCAAATCTTAAAACCAGTATATAAACCGAATTGAAAATTAACTCTGTGTGTCCAGGTATATATACAGCTGAAAAAAGCGAACTGTTGGTCATCAAACTTAGTTCCATCTTTCAGGTGAGTTGAAGGAGAGTGCGAAGTGGTCAAAAAGAAATCGATATTGTAAAAACTCAGCACTGAGAAATATAAATGTATGTAAAAAAGTAACTAAATAAATAAATATAAAATAAAAATATTTAAAATAAATAAACAATACAAGATAATAAATTAGGAAACTCAAAATTGACTAGCTTGACTACGTCACCTAGTCTTAAAAATACTAATACATGAATCTGAAGTGTTTCATCCGAAAATTAATTTGTTGCATGTCACTAATCTAATCAAGCTGCAATGTGACAGCTCACAGCCAATGAGATGAAAGAAATATTTTACCATAAATCTAGCGCTTTGCTGTTCAATACAAGTTTTCTCTCCCTTTCCCTTGCCGATGATAACGTGAGCTTCTAGCTTTGTTTAATTTCAAAATATGTAAGATATACGAAATTGTCGTGCGTATATCGCCCTCATGATAATAAAGCGTGAATTAATATTATACCTTTGGATGTGCTTTATGTAGCAACAAAATTATGTTCAGTTCAGCCACGTTTGTCTGAGAACGTAATGCTTGTATCTACGCAGTCAACATTCCTACATCATTAAATTTGTCTCCAAAATTACATTCACATTTTACATGAAGTAAATATAATATTGCTTTAATTATTTTATCTTAAATACCATTTCTTTGATCAACCCGCACATAAGCTGATTCTCGAACTTAAGTAGGAAAAAAAATTACTAACTCTTTTGGGCTTATGGACGGAAATATATGGTATTTGTTTTCGATATATATTATACATTAACATTATTTAACCGCCAGAGGAAATGATGTTAAAATAACGGTTACAATTTATTTCTAAATTATAAAAAGTGATGTCATCGAAGAACAAATTACTTAGAAACGTTGTGAACGCATAAACTCTAGATTTTAATGAAAAAATGCCTATTCGTGCAAATTTCCAAACACTTTTATCAATAAAAGCTCGTTTTACTTTCACGCAAACTGAACTCTCCAATTTATTGAAAACAAATAAACCCTTTCGATTGAGCAAATAAGTAACACAAAAATATTCAAATTTCATTTTTAACTCGAAAGAATAGTAATATTTAATATGCGAAAAGAGCATTTTTCCGTAAAATTCGATAACTATGACGAAAAGGGGGGGGAAGGATGTCTTATATAACACGTGCATCTCCCCACCTCTCTAACCAAGAGAAGCATTTCTCAGCATGGGCTTCTTTCCCCAAAATGGAACTACTCAAACGGATAATTCGCGATGCCGGGTGGCTCCTTCATTTTCTAAACTTAAGCCCCCTAAGCAGATTTTTAACCCCTCCCTGCATCCCTTCGCCTTTTTTTTCCCTCTGCCTTCTAGCTGCTGCATACATATCAGGCAATGACTGGCCTTCGTCTTTACGGATTGGAGCCGACAAGACCTTTTCGTATCGGAGGGGGAGGAGAGGGGGAGCGAGGGGTGCTTGGGAGGAATAAATTCAAGTCGCATCCATCTTAGGATCAAAGGAATTCCAATACTTTTGGGAGCCACTTATAATGCAGCTATCAGCTGAAATGGAAATTCCAGCGGGTTTCGCATATAGAGATAGATATATGGGAAATGGGATCTGCATATTAAGGCCTCTGAGGGCACGAATGTAGCGGATGATAACCAGGGGTGAGGGAAGGTAGCTTTCACCACCCCAGACCACGAGAAAAATCCTCTGTCTGATCTCCAAAATAAAACAATTCCTTTAACATGTCTTTAGAGGCTCATGTAAACTTTTACATTCGTTAAAATTGGTTACTCTCTTGTTCTTTATTCTGACAATCGTTTTATACTCTTCGAAAATTGGGTATTATTATGATTTATTCGTTTTGTATATTGCTAGTTATATGGTACGGCCATGGTAACTAAATTGACGTAATACTAGTTGGAGGTGTTCCCACCCATGCGATCTGCCAGTGATGGACTGAGTTAAAGTGCTGCAAAATTCCAGCAGTTTATTCAGGACTTCTTTCCCTGTTGCTGTATGTTCTAGCTACTGCGTGAGAGTCTGAGTTTTTCTTATGTATTCAGTTAACACAAACTACTTACCTTTAGGGTTTCTCCACGAACATATTTATTTTATTTAAGTAAACGGCATACTTAGCCACAACTTTTGCATAATGGTGGGGATGACGCACATTATGCACAGTAGCCCATTGGGGATACCGTTTACAGTGGTGCAGAAAACACAGTCTAGACACCTCACCAATGGATCACGTCACTTGTTTTCGGTAAGAGTCATTTCAGTCTGAAAAACGATTTTAGGAACCAGCTGATATGGAGAGAGGTCGGGACATGCTTTCATTTCACTAACATCAGGAAAGAGACATTTGGAATGGTCATGGCATGCTTGTATGGGGAAGCATTAGGGTGAATGGACGGAATTAATCCTTTTCTAAAGAGGTTCAGTTAACGGGGGGTCGTTGTGTGATGAAATTATCCTCTTCCATGAGGGTCTTTTTTGGGGTTCCGTTGGTCTCGACTTTGTTTTTATGGATAATAATTTACGACCATACAATACTAATGCTGTTGAAGAGCTCTTTAAAGTGAAGATATTCACAGAATGGATTGGCCAGCGTGCTTTCCTGATTTAAATCTCATTGAACATGTGTGAGATACTTTATGGGGATGCCTGGTCGCAGGATCTTACCCTTCGGAGAACACCAGATAATTAAAAGAGATGCTCCTTGAAGAATGGAAACTCTTACCACAAGAACCATTAGATAATCTGGTACTGAGTATCAACAAACGATACAACGCAGCCATTGCGGTTAGGGCAGATGATATCCCTTACTAAGGCTCTTTGGTTTTATATCCTTATTGGTCAGGCAGGTTTTTTGTACCAATGCCATTCTGTCAAAAAGTATTTTTCTATTTGTTCTGTACTTTACGCATGTTTTCCTGCTCTACTTCCATTTTTCTATAAGAACTACGTCGAGCTTATATAGTATTTATGTGTCACATTTCTTAGTCTTAGGAATTACGGCCCAAATCAGAATAAATTTCTAAGACAGCAGATATTTCCATCGGCCTTCAAAAAGGGCCAAGTCATATTCTTTCTTAAAAAGAATAAATCACCAGAAGACCCCAGCTCCTACAGACCGATATGTTTATTGTCTGCGCTGGGGAAGGTTTACGAGAAACTTCTGGTGAATAGGCTAAAGTACCACCTTCATCGTACCAAATTCCTTAGCAATAACCAATATGGGTTCAGAACTGGCCTCTCTACAGTACACGCTCTAGATAAGATCAGAAGCCACATTAACGATAATAGAGCCAATAACCGGCACACGGCATTTATATCACTAGATCTTCAGAGTGCCTTTGACTCCCTCTGGTGGCCTGCAATCAAGCAGGCCCTCAGGGAGGCAAAGTGTCCCAGGAATCTTTATAACATCTTCAACGATTATCTGGACTCAAGAAGTCTCATAATCGCAAAAAATAGTGGTGTCTATACAAAGAAGCAGGAGAGGGGCTGCCCACAAGGCTCTTGCGCGGGGTCCCTGCTTTGGATAATTACGTTCAATGCGCTACTGCGACTCAATTGGCCTGACCACACCAAAGTAGTGGCGTATGCCGATGATGCGGCACTGCTAGTTACTGGCCGTACGCGAGACGAACTGGAGAGGAACGGCTCCGCCACTTACTCCAAATTCTATGACACGTGCCAAAAGCTGAAACTCGTTATCTCAGACCAGAAATCTACGGCCATGGTCATACCGCGTCCAGGTACAAACCCCACGACACGGCCTTGTATTAAGCTAATGGGCAGAAACTTGAAAATCACCAAAACGTTGAAATACCTTGGAGTCACGTGGGACCAAGGCTTGACCTGGCTACCACATCTACAAGAAGTCAAAGTCAGAACAGCCAACATTGCAAAGAAAGCCAGGCAGTTTCCGGGACAAAACTGGGGGCAGAACCCTTACATTCAAAAACTGCTCTACTTGACGGTTGCAGATAGGATTGTACTCTATGCCTCAGCTATTTGGGAACTACCAATGGGCAGCCGTAAAATAAAAGCCCTGTCAACAATACAAAGACCTTTTGCTCTCAACATTAGCAAGGCATATAGAACAACCGCCGCGACAAATGCAGCACTTGTGCTTATCGGGCTCACACCCCTTCACATCAGGGCCAAGTTAGAAGCAATATATGAGTGGGTAATAAGATTAAAGGAGAATGCTGCACTCGACACCAGTCTTCAGCACGCTGCAGTACGAAACACCAGGCAGCACACAGCACGTGCACCCAGCACATGAAAACTCGGGCATACACGTCAAAATAGCAAAGAGATCTACGCCGCGAATAGAGGATGTACCAGTCGCCTCGCAGTTCTACACAGATGGCTCCAAACATGATAACGGAGTGGGTTGTGCTTATGCTTATTATGAGCATGGTACACTTCACAGTCAATGGAAAGGTCATCTTGCAGCTCACAATGGTATCTTCCAGGCGGAGGCCATAGCAATTGAAGCGGGAATACAGTACGCACATGACATACAACTTGCACGAACAGAAATCTAAGTAATGTAAGTAATAGTGTAATGTAAGTAATTTAATCAATGAGTGTAATACATCGTACTATGTGTACTTTTAACATAACGTAATCGGTAATGTAGTCATTAGCGCGTGTAACGCGTGCCCCATGTGTATTATTTTAAGTAACGCATATATGATTATAAGGCAAAGTATGTGTGCCTATCTTGTTATATAGCATAATGTCATTTAAGAAGTAATAGCAATAATGTAAACTATAATCCAGTTATAAAGTAACTTAGCAAGTTCGCAATACAATTAGCTTAACGTAGTATACAGTCAGGTTATAACTCTAATAAGTGTAGATTAATGTCATGCATTATGTATGTGTAGTCTAATGTCAAGTGAAGTGTAAAGTATGTATGTAGTAATTCATGCAAGTATTATGTATAAGTTTAATGTCATATATCATGAATGTAATGTTATGTTATGTTTCATGTATGCATTATGGCCTATGAACACCCAGGTCAACCATTAACATAAGAATCTGTACAGAACCAATGTCAAACTGGAATAGCCCCTGTATGGCCATGTAAACTTTTTCATGAAGGCTCAGTATCTCCCGGTGCGCCCTTGTGGGACCCCAGGGAGTTCTTGTATCTATATAGGGGAGGGCGTGGGACATATGCCTGTTTACCTCCGTTAAACACCAGGCGTCCCCGTCCTCCGTCACCCGTACTAATATAGAATCCAAAAGTATTCTCATGATCTCATACGCTGCTCCTTTTCGCTGCAATTTCTCCACATGATAAAGAATCACGGTCTCCTCTTTACATACTTAGGCATGTGTTATCTAAGGAAAGCTTTTGATTGAAGAGATCAGTTGTTGAACATGTGGCTAAAATGAAATTTCTTCTGCTTAACAGTTACTATGGTTCAGCGAAAATATATGACGTTAACGTTTTCAACACATATACAGCTACGCAATTTGGATATAATTAACAGCAGACAATAAGGCTGCTGATGCAAGTTTTATTACCAGTAACTTTGGCAGTGATTGCTGTGCTTGATGAAAACAAATTACTGTATTTAACCTTGATTGAAAAGTGTTAGGACTTGTATAATGCTTTATATTCAAAAGTGACGATTTTAAAGATCTTATAGTTTCTTCTTTTTTTTTCAAAGTAGAGTCCTTCAGATCAAATTAATTTTTTTGTACAGCTTCTCATAAATTATTCAAAAACATCAAATAGACTGCTTTATAAAATCCATTCGTTACTGCAACCAATTACTTCCTTTCTCATTCCCTGACGTGAACAGAAACCTTTTATTCTGGTGATTTCATCTGTGTGTTGAGGCTACCCCAAAACCATACAGAGCAATGCTTGGGTTAGTAGATAGCTGTTCCAGGACACATTGATTTCAAATAGTGTTACCAGTGCCACAAGCAGAAACGCATGACCGGGAATTGCTGTGGAGCAATACCCACGGTTTCTCGAGATAATTCTTTATTTCTTACACAGGATTTCATACAAAAGGTTTTTCGAGGGAGGTTACGCAATAATAACTGTTGACTCGACATGCCAATGTTGGAATCCGTAATGGTAGTGGATAGCCTGCCGGAAGGTTCTTTGTCGGTCACATTCTGGTTATCGTCCTGGAACATTTCCATCACTTAAATACAGAGGCATACCTAAATCTTCCAGCACTCTAAGTCTGCCGTAATATTTAAACTGTTTCATTACCACTATTCACTAGTTTGGTGCATAATTCAATCATTCTTCTATTGCATTTTAGCAGAAACGTTTTCTTCATCCGCCACGACATGAAGTACTACATACCACAGCAGAAACATGCAACCGGGCATTGACATGGAGCGAAAGAGGAAGATAAACATAAAAGGTTTATTCGCTAGGCAAATTTAAAAACACACTTTTCAGCGTGATTTAATAAATAATTACAGCTTTTGAAATTAATAATAAATTAATAAAGAAATTAAAAACTTATAGTAATCCTTATTTCTTGAAGATGGCGCTTTGCAGAAGGGAGAGAATATTTCTCCCGCATTTCCTCATTGTTTAGAATCTCGCATCTTTTGATAGATGGGAGTGAAGTTGCAACCAGCATTAGTCCAAATGCAAACCAATTGTTCTTTTTGTCGGTAAAATTAAGCGGAGCGCAGTGGGAATGTTTCATTGAGAAATGTTTTCTTAAGAGTTTTTCTTTTATTTACTGTATATGGAATCTCTTTTGATATTTCTTGAGTTTATTTAAAAGATCTTTCAACTATTCTACGAGAAAATGCAATTAGGAATGTGCATTAGGTAGTTATAAATGTATTAGGATAGTTTAATGCAAAGCTTGCTCTTTTTTGTCTAATATTGTTGTTGGTTGTGCATTAGCACTGAAGGCGTAATGAGTACGTTTCCTCAAGCACAGAATTAAAGAATCATAAGTCAAAAGATTAATTACGAAATCTTTATTTTAATAGGATAATTTTGCTTAACTTAAGCATAACAAAAGTAATGTTCACGGACATTAAAGCACTGAAGTATTGAAAAGAATAACTTACAGAGAATCATCATCAGTCCTAAATATCATCAGGCTTACCTATATGAGGCAATAAGAAAAATAAACAGGAATATACTTTGCCATAGTACCTGAAAGAGAAGAAAGTACTACTGGATTAGACATTTGGCCAGGTACAAGTAGCTAGGGTGAAAATCAAATATTCTGCATTGCACACGAGCTTTACTTTCTCTCGCCAATATATACCTTGGCGCACGTTCGTTTCGTATGCCTTTCGAGTTTCATTATGCAAAATACCTAAATTTATGCTAACAATTGTTACTTATTTGAGTTTATATAAATGCAACGTTGCAATGTCTTTTTGCTTTTTTCTAGTTTAAATGCATTTCGGAAAGCCGATTTAACTCCAGTTTGTTTTCAAAATAATTTGATTTTGCATTAAAGTTTAGGGTTGCCTGTGAAACGGAATTAAATAGATAATGCTCTTTGAACACTTTTCCTTTATTGTGCTGAGTTGAAGCTTACAGATACATTTCATGCTTGCTTACCACCGTAATTGTAGCTATTAAAGTGCGGTTTAATACATTCGAAAGTCCGCAGTGCTACTCGTCTCGAAAAGTAACCCTCGACCTTTGTTTTTTATTTAAATAAAAGCTTTTATTTTACATTTCATTGATTAAATAACATTGTTTCGCTTGAAATAAATTATTTCCTAGGACGCAAATACTAAATAAGTTTTTCGTGCGGCGAATTTTTTATTATCTGGATTACATAAGGAAAGATTTTATGATAGAAGAGTTCTCTATCAACGATCAACGAAAATTGCAAAGTTTATTTCATGTTAAGAAGCCAAAAATGAAATATTAGAAAAAAGTGATTTTCAGGTCTTCAATGACAGCGCTTATTATGTAGCACACCATATGTGTCAATAATTGGGAAACTTTATTAAATTTTGAAGGAGTAATATATTATACGCAAGTATTGTTATTACATGTCATCATAAAATAAAGTTCCCATAATTGTTAATTTTCAGTTTTTTATTTAGCATTTCAGGTATTTACGAGAAGTCATTTTTTTAAGGAAAAAAGGAAGCAAGAGTCAGATTTTGAAAATTCATGTCTAGATATGAAATGCAAGATACTTTTTAGGCTTTGCTTCTTTGTTTTTTAATTTTCCAACCAGTCACAGTTCATTTATTTCATCCTTAAAAGCTAAATAAATGACACAGGAAGAGGGTGCGAGCACGATTTGTGTGGATTTTAATAACCATTAGCACTTTTTGTTTAAACTGATTGGATGTTGCCTTAGGTTTTTTTAAAGCAGAAGAGATGAAAAATGAGCAATGCACTCGCCGGGACTCGAAGCACGGACTTCTCGAATTCGTGTAGAACGTGCTGACCACTGCACCACGAAGGTACGCTAAGAAGGCGGGAGAAATACCTTATATACCCCCGTTTTAAAAGGCGACTGTGATATCCTGGTGGTGAAGAATCATCATTCACCACCTTTTAGTTCAGGCGCCACTGTAGAGGCATTAGGTTCTTTGGAAACAAGAGAGATGAAAAATGTGCAATGCCTTCGCCGGTACTCGAACCACGGACCTTTCAAATCCGTGTCGAGCGTGATGACCACTACACCAAGAAGGCATGATAAGAAGGTGGGAGAAATACCTTATACTGTTACTGATTAAACTTGAGTCTCACCACCCGGGGTGGAAAAATAAGGATCAGATGATTTGATCTTGATCACATATTCGAAGTGAATTAAGTGATTAAGACTACTGAAACCAAGGTCAGTAGATAAACAAAGTTACGCTCTTCCCAACATTCAGATTCTATGACGTTTATTTGAGTTTCATAAGTGGGAGAAATGAAGCCACATAGGAAGTAGGAAGTAGTTGCATTGGAGCAGACCAAGAGTCAATGACGTCACGCACTCAAAACAAACTTGGTTGAAACCGTCATGTTCTATCTACGTTCTAGACAAAATTCACGATTAAAAAGCCGGTTGCCTCAGTATTTTCCTGTTCTTCTCTTTGTGTTAGTTACTCTTTCAATGTTCTTATTCTGTCACGCAGATAGTCCTCATAGGATTTGCTTATTCATTTAAATTAAACCAATTGAATGCAAAGAACATACTAGCAAAATAACAAAAAAAAAGATGTTTATCTCTGCAATTTCCAAAAGTTGGAGAATATTAACAAAACTTTTCTTTATAAGCTGTAGCCATAGCAATTATTGATTTCATTCCATCGTTTATTTAGTTTGTAAACTGCTCACGAAAAAATAAATGCATTATTTGAAAATGTAATCACTATTGTTATCAATGTGTGTATGAAACGTTCATTTTAAACTTTCTTCCAATAATGTTAAATCATATTAATATATCTGCATAGAAATATTAAAAAATTTCATTTGGTGGCAAAGGATAAAAGGAGTAGAAAATTTCATTTGGTGACAAAGGATAAAAGGAGTAGAAAATTTGATTTTGTAAAAAAAGGATAAAAGAAATAACACAAAAAACTGCACTTTTGTAGATTAATATTTGTTAAGAGATTTCAATTTATTCTTCATAGCAGCATTACAGGCAGATGGAAAATTACTATGATAATTAGAGAGGATTAGCATTATAAAAGGAAATATAAAAGCTTAGTAATATTTGAAAGCTTTTAGGATAAATGGTACGAATAAGTGCATGACCAGAAAGCATTTAGAAACGATAGGTATTTGATGAGTCAACTGAAAGACGATTGGGTCCAGGTTTGCCTTACGATCTATTTTTATTAACAAATAATAAAATTAAAAGGAAGAACATATTTGACATTCAGTCACTAATCGTTAGAACTATGAACCTCTAACTACTTTAAGAATTTTTTTCTGATTTCCCTTTAAACGTTAAAGACTACGAAATCCAAGCGTTAGTGTTACAGTTACTATATCGAAGATAAGTAAGGAACTGTGAATTCTGTTCCTAACCCACAGAACATAAAAATCTAAATAGCCTAATGGACGTCTCCGAATTCAAGCAAAGATTGTGCTTATAAAGACCGAACCTTTAGCATCTGACAAAAAGATTAAAAATGATCGTAAACCGTGCTAATGAAACAGTCAGTCAGAAAATCATACTGCCGTATAAAATAGTTATCATGCTCTTTAACACTGTTGGAATATTTAACACGAAGCTCATTTCGAAAGATCTTAAAGTGATTTGCATTTTCAAGCGTTTCTTGCAAGTGATATCATATTTGACTGATGTTGTGTATGTTACTGTTATAATATTTCTTTTTTTGCAAGAAATGAACAGAAAGCTATTTGCAGCAGTTCATATGTCTATGATCTTGGTGATCATCATACATAAAGTTGCTCTAACCTTGAAACTATATCGTATAGAAAAGCTAACGGATACTCTAACGCAATTAAATTCTAAATTCGGTAAGAAAGTTAAGTATTATGCCTATATCGGGATTATTTTAAATATCTTAATGCAGAGCGCTGTAGCAATTTTTACAGTTCGCAATTTCAAAGATTTGGGACAAATTTTATCCAAAATATTCATGCTACCCAAAGAACATATAATGGTAGAAGTAATGAAACTAATCCATGAAGTGTCAACACCGCTTTTCTCATATTTTCCAATCCATGCATTCGCCGTATTCTACGGCTTAGTTTGTTACCAACTTAAAACTGAAATACTCAGCTTACGTCAGTCTCTGAAACTTGATAAATGTGTTATCAATGAGTGGATCACATACTCTTATAATTCATTGAGGAAGTTAGCAGAAAGAATTGATAATGAGTTGTCATTCAACGCGTTTTTAGTAGTGCTTTACAGTGCAGCTATGATGTTTTTCCTGTTAGCGCCAAAATTATATAACAATATAGAAGTAACTGTTATGTTTTTAATACATTTTATGTCAAGTCTTTTATCATTCCTCATTATTAGCATATCTGGATCATTAGTATTTGAAGCATCCCTTGATGTCCACTCTGAAGCACAAAAAATTCTGCAAAATAGTAGGTGTTCATATGAAACACGCCAGCGATTTCGCGAAAATATAGAAAACGACATCGTCTTAACAGTATGGAAAATAGTTCCAGTTAAAAGAAGTTTCATCTTAGTAACAATAGGAACAATCTTTACATACGCTGTGCTTCTTAACAGTTTATCATCCTAAGAAGGATCATTCAAGGACCTATTCTTTCATATGAGGAAGGATGTTTTTTGCCTCCTTTTTATGTAACAAAAAGAAAGCCATACTTAAAAAACTGTAGAGTTAGGAATCGTAATGCCAGTATTTTGTTTTAATATTATGCTTTATGACACTCTCTCATATAGGCTGCACGTTTAATTCTTCAGGTCCTGCGATTCTTTAAAAACGATTCAAAACTAGGAAACCTGAATTTTCGTATAGTAATCTTTATTATGAACTTATGAGTCCTAACCTAAAACAAGGTTAAACTTTTCAACTCGAGACTTTGAAAAGAATGGAATGAGACACAGAATTTTTTATATTGTCTAATAGAAGTGACTGTTTAAAAATAAATTATGATTGCAGTTTCAGTTTTCCCTGCACCAATAGCATCTCTTGTTATACTAAAAGTACTTAGTGGCTTGGTTACGTTAATTTTTTAAAGCGAAGCACATGAGAGCTACATGCCTAAGGGAATAGATGCCCCTATGGAAGAGACCTTTAAGGGCTGACTGATTCACCTTTATATTCACGCATGTATTCAGCGTCTAGTGCTTTTATGAAATATTAAATGCTTCATTTATTTTCCTGTTTAGACGTTCATGATTAACCAAATTTTTATTTCATATTAACTCTTGAGGAGAAAAATGCTTCCTCTATAGTTGCTATGATTTGAAAAGATTCGGCAAAATCTGTAACACTTTGAGTTTAATTTTTAGAACTTTTCATGCAAAAATAAGCTTAAGTTTTAAGGTTTCCAAGCCAAAAAGTTATTACAGTTGTAACTAAATACTGAACCACTAATAATTAATAATTACTCTTAAAATATTATATTAAATTAATAATCATTTATAATTAGCAAATTCAGTTTAATTACCCATATTTTTAAAAAATAGTTTTGCAAAAATATGCTTCAGTTTTAAGATGCTCAAGTTTTAAAATTATTACAATTGTAAGCAAATACTGCACCAGTAATTCTTATTAATTACTATTAAAATATTATATATTACATTAATAATTATTTAAAATTAGTAAACACTAAGTAACAATAATTATGGATTTCATTAACTAAATTTCATTTGTATGTATTCTTTAATTTGTTTTCCATTAGATTCAAAATCAAATTTTCTTTAATTAAAAATTTTAATTTAAATAAAAGTTTTTTCTTTTTACTGTGTTTTATTATTCTCATATGAAGTATTCGAGAGTTAAAGGCTCGAATGATTCGATAAAATTATGGATTCGTCCCTCCTCTAGTTAATAAATAATTACAGGTTTCTAAAACTGGATTTACATTCTAATCCATTTGTAATCCTGGCATGAGCATGTATAGATTGAACTAGAAAAATCATTTAATAATGTTAATGTTATGAATCTACCCAATACTGTTCTTTAAACGAAAAGGTAGGATATGAAATGTTATATAAAGCGTAAATGTCAACTAAACATACTGGTGTAAAAACAGATAAAAGCATGTCTAATTTAGATTCAATCTAATAAGAATAGAAAAAGGATTTCATAGCTGTATGATCGTCAGAGGAGTAAACATTACATCACGATTATCCCAATAAAAAGAAACACATTAAGACACTTGGATGAAATATAAAATGGATTCTGAAATTTCATCAATGTTAAATATACTATTACTTATGAGTTATAATTTGAATTACTACATATATATTCTATAATTTACTAATACATTTTTGACTTTAATAACTTTAGTTAACTCATAAATTTCTGAGAACTTTTCTGTTCATTATCCGCTTCATTTCACGCGAATAGTGTGAATGACTAGATTACTCAGATAGCATTCAAGAATGTATAAATTTACAATGCTAACATTTTAAAAATATTTCTGGCTTAAACCAGAAATTTCAATCTCTGCATGTAATAAGACTTACATTTTATTATTATCTACAATGGATCTGTCACTTGTCATATGCAAAACTAAGAATTATTCCTTTAACGTTTATACACATTTCAATTTCTGTAATCCTAATGCTGCACGATAAGAAGTGACAAAAGGCGTTAGCAATATGCTGGATACATTACATTCTTGAAGTTGCTTCTCTCCACGTTTCTGGATTTCTAAATAAATAGCGAGTGAACATTTTTTGGAGAACTCTTCCAAAACTTCGGAACTTTAAGTAAGGTATCCAAACCAAATGAACTTCAGCGAGACATGTCCAACAAAACATGGAAAGTCAGAGAAAACCAATCACCATAAAGTTATAAGACTATATTTCATATCATCCTTGATGTTTCCCAAGAATATTATTAGTTTTCCATCAGTTAGTGCAGGCCCTTCATTTTTTCGATATCACTCCTTTGAACTTTTTCCTTTTGTCAAAGAGTACATTCTGCAAAATGAAATCAAAATTTCAACGACGTAAATCCGTAGTAAATAAGAAAGAAAAGAAGGACAGTGATCGATTTCTCCTTACATTTATTTGATGCTTACGATTTATACCCGCTAAATCAGGGGTTCTCAACCACAGGAATTCTCTCTAGAAGGAATTCTATAGTTTTCAAGGAAAATACGGTAACACTTTTATTTACCTGTTAAGAATTTAGTTTTAGTTTATTAAAACAAAAATTCTTTTCTTCAAGTTTTTGGTGTTTAAGAATGGCTTCTATACATTTTCTTATTTAATTTATAAAATACATTAAAAATAATCTAAACTTCAGAAAATGTATATGCATTCTTGGAACTTAGGACGGACGGGGGTTGAATGATCACCTAGCATTGGAGCAAAGGGTTGCATGGAGAAAAAACGTTTGAGAATCACTGCTGAAGATCTTCGAAGTATTCATTCACTTATCATTATGTCAAGTACATTTAGTGTACTATAAATGTAAAATTATTTTACTTTCGTGGTAAATAACACTTAAAGGTTTTCCCTAAAAATGTGCTCTGAAAATCTTTGGCAGAACCATTGGATTTAACAGCACGATAAGAAAACCTGAAACTTATACATCAACTGCAAGGTAAATCATAAACCAGTGTTAGACAGTATTTTAAATAACAGCTGCGTGTGCCCATTTCGCTCTATAACGTTTTCACAATATACGGATTTCAGAAAAAAATATGAAAATTAACTGCTCATAAACATTAATAATCTAGAAAGGACGAACACCACAATATTAAATGTAACGTCTCAGATTTATATAAAACACTATAATAATATATCAAAATTAGCGAGAATTATTATCTCTAATTCAATATATTATATTAAAATTGAGGTGAAAAGCAACTTTATGAATCTCGAAAAGTTAAATTCACTTCGAATATGTGATCAAGATCAAATCATCTGATCCTTATTTTTCCACCCCGGGTGGTGAGACTCAAGTTTAATCAGTAACAGTATAAGGTATTTCTCCCACCTTCTTATCATGCCTTCTTGGTGTAGTGGTCATCACGCTCGACACAGATTTGAAAGGTCCGTGGTTCGAGTACCGGCGAAGGCATTGCACATTTTTCATCTCTCTTGTTTCCAAAGAACCTAATGCCTCTACAGTGGCGCCTGAACTAAAAGGTGGTGAATGATGATTCTTCACCACCAGGATATCACAGTCGCCTTTTAAAACGAGGGTATATAAGGTATTTCTCTTGCTTCCAAAGAACCTAATGCCTCTACAGTGGCGCCTGAACTAAAAGGTGGTGAATGATGATTCTTCACCACTAGAAACCACAGTCACCCTTTAAAAGGGGGGTATATAAGGTATTTCTCCCGCCTTCTTAGCGTACCTTCGTGGTGCAGTGGTCAGCACGTTCTACACGAATTCGAGAAGTCCGTGGTTCGAGTCCCGGCGAGTGCATTGCTCATTTTTCATCTCTTCTGCTTTAAAAAAAACCTAAGGCAACATCCAATCAGTTTAAACAAAAAGTGCTAATGGTTATTAAAATCCACACAAATCGTGCTCGCACCCTCTTCCTGTGTCATTTATTTAGCTTTTAAGGATGAAATAAATGAACTGTGACTGGTTGGAAAATTAAAAAACAAAGAAGCAAAGCTTAAAAGTATCTTGCATTTCATATCTAGACATGAATTTTCAAAATCTGACTCTTGCTTCCTTTTTACCTTAAAAAAATGACTTCTCGTAAATACCTGAAATGCTAAATAAAAAACTGAAAATTAACAATTATAGGAACTTTATTTTATGATGACATGTAATAACAATACTTGCGTATAATATATTACTCCTTCAAAATTTAATAAAGTTTCCCAATTATTGACGCATATGGTGTGCTACATAATAAACGCTGTCATTGAAGACCTGAAAATCACTTTTTTCTAATATTTCATTTTTGGCTTCTTAACATGAAATAAACTTTGCAATTTTCGTTGATCGTTGATAGCGAACTTTTCTATCATAAAATCTTTGCTTATGTAATCCAGATAATAAAAAATTCGCCGCACGAAAAACTTATTTAGTATTTGCGTCCTAGGAAATAATTTATTTCAAGCGAAACAATGTTATTTAATCAATGAAATGTAAAATAAAAGCTTTTATTTAAATGAAAAACAAAGGTCGAGGGTTACTTTTCGCGACGAGTAGCACTGCGGACTTTCGAATGTATTAAACCGCACTTTAATAGCTACAATTACGGTGGTAAGCAAGCATAAAATGTATCTGTAAGCTTCAACTCAGCAAAATAAAGGAAAAGTGTTCAAAGAGCATTATCTATTTAATTCCGTTTCACAGGCAACCCTAAACTTTAATGCAAAATCAAATTATTTTGAAAACAAACTGGAGTTAAATCGGCTTTCCGAAATGCATTTAAACTAGAAAAAAGCAAAAAGACATTGCAACGTTGCATTTATATAAACTCAAATAAGTAACAATATTAGAGAAAAAAGAGCAAGCTTTGCAGTAAACTATCCTAATACATTTATAACTATCTAATGCACATTCCTAATTGCATTTTCTCGTAGAATAGTTGAAAGATCTTTTAAATAAACTCAAGAAATATCAAAAGAGATTCCATATACAGTAAATAAAAGAAAAACTCTTAAGAAAACATTTCTCAATGAAACATTCCCACTGCGCTCCGCTTAATTTTACCGACAAAAAGAACAATTGGTTTGCATTTGGACTAATGCTGGTTGCAATTTCACTCCCATCTATCAAAAGATGCGAGATTCTAAACAATGAGGAAATGCGGGAGAAATATTCTCTCCCTTCTGCAAAGCGCCATCTTCAAGAAATAAGGATTACTATAAGTTTTTAATTTCTTTATTAATTTATTATTAATTTCAAAAGATGTAATTATTTATTAAATCACGCTGAAAAGTGTGTTTTTAAATTTGCCTAGCGAATAAACCTTTTATGTTTATCTTCCTCTTTCGCTCCATGTCAATGCCCGGTTGCATGTTTCTGCTGTGGTATGTAGTACTTCATGTCGTGGCGGATGAAGAAAACGTTTCTGCTAAAATGCAATAGAAGAATGATTGAATTATGCACCAAACTAGTGAATAGTGGTAATGAAACAGTTTAAATATTACGGCAGACTTAGAGTGCTGGAAGATTTAGGTATGCCTCTGTATTTAAGTGATGGAAATGTTCCAGGACGATAACCAGAATGTGACCGACAAAGAACCTTCCGGCAGGCTATCCACTACCATTACGGATTCCAACATTGGTATATCGAGTCAACAGTTATTATTGCGTAACCTCCCTCGAAAAACCTTTTGTATGAAATCCTGTGTAAGAAATAAAGAATTATCTCGAGAAACCGTGGGTATTGCTCCACAGCAATTCCCGGTCATGCGTTTCTGCTTGTGGCACTGGTAACACTATTTGAAATCAATGTGTCCTGGAACAGCTATCTACTAACCCAAGCATTCCTCTGTATGGTTTTGGGGTAGCCTCAACACACAGATGAAATCACCAGAATAAAAGGTTTCTGTTCACGTCAGGGAATGAGAAAGGAAGTAATTGGTTGCAGTAACGAATGGATTTTATAAAGCAGTCTATTTGATGTTTTTGAATAATTTATGAAAAGCTGTACAAAAAAATTAATCTGATCTGAAGGACTCTACTTTGAAAAAAAAAAAGAAGAAGAATTTTACTTTTAAATTAAATTTTTACAATCTGCATTACACTAAACATTTAATTTAGTATTTAACGAAGATATTGCCGGTGTTTATGAGGCAGTAACATAGCTTTGTAGATATCTTAAAACTCTGAATGTCGTTTGAGATATTCAAAATTAAAAAGCAATGCATTGCCTGTCATTTAGCATGTAAAAAAAAGAGGGGAGTAAAAGCAAAACTGCCTGATGTCAACAAGAATAAATTTGGTTAACCTTGTAATTGAAGCTAAAGAATTTGTTTTTATTTATTTAGATTATAACCAAGGAAATAACGGCTATCTTCCTACATAGAAAGATGCTTTTTTGATGGACATTTTAAGAGAATTCGTCTTTCCTTCCCATTACACATGGAGGAAACAATGAAAAAAATTCCATGTAACTTTCAAAGGGAAATTAACCCAATGAGAAAACCACGAACTTGCGCAACCAGCCCTTTAATCGTAATTTGTAACTTGATGTAAAATGATGGCGTCAAACTAAAGCTTGCTAGGATTTAAGACGGTGACAAAGTATCAGTGATCAGTGATCTTATAATTATGCCATTTGGGGTGGGGTTTTATCATATTTTCCTTCTCTGTTTGTCTTGTGTAAATTTTATTAAGTAGCTCTAAACTGACAACTTAGCTAGGGCAAGATGGTTGTAAAATTAAAATTTTATAAAATACTTACGTGAAAATTCCAGGTAGTAAAATTATAGATATGGGGACAAGATGAAATTCTATTTTACATTTTTTGATTGTAGAAGGACTGAGAATTGTATTTCCAAGAAAAAATAAGTCATTAGAAAAATTTGTTGAACGCTAGAAATTGTGAAAGCTTCTGATGAATGAATAGCTTAATCCTTTTATAGTTCGCGTCAAGATGCAGAACGTTGCATTATACTCTCAAGGCATTACCAACCCACGCGGCGTTGTAAATTGCCATTTCTAAGAGATAGTGCTCTTTTCTGTAATGTGTTTAAGATAACTTTCTAGCAGCCTACTAAGTTGATAATCAAGTGATATGAGGCTCTTCTATTTTTTTCACATTAAAAATGAAAATTTTTTAACTAAATGAGCTATTTGAATGAGATATAATTATTTTTAACAAGTCATATTTTTATTTTATTTTAATAATATGTTTAACTGATATACTTTATAGCGAATTAGTTAATTAAATCAATTATGGAAAACAACACGAGAGTTACCTGATAAAAAGTAACGATGACCTCGTGAATGACTTTCTAAATGAAACTGACTCTAATTTGCGTTAAATATGGGGAAAACAACCATAAAAACACATCCATTTAGTCAGCCTTTCTCCAGAAATCGCGTCTTGGTTGAATTACTGTAGTCTGTTAATTTGAAACAAGGATTTTAAAGTACCTTCTCTCCGTCAGACTTGCTTGATAACCATTGGAACGATAGTTACGGCAGTTGGTTCGAGTCATCCAATTTTGTTTCCTCCACTCTATATCCAATTAATGTCCTTCATCTTATGAAAAGCGAGTGAATGATGGCTAACTTTAACTACAGGCTCATATGAGTGCTGTGTGGTGTCGATGTTGTGTTGCGATCGCAAATGGGGAGGGCGTCAAGGGCCTTGAAATGTTTATTTTAGAGTAACAGACTAAAGCATTTGACTGTTTCATCCATTCCGTCACTGGTGAGCATTTTACTGCATAATGATACTTTTATATCGCATTGATACAATTTATATATATATATATTCGCGTAATTATTAAATGGTATCTCTAGTGAATTGCATTGTGCATTTCAAATGTTATTATAATGCTCTTGCTTTAAAACTTTTGGGCATATTAGTTTGGGTTTTTGGGGTTTTTGGGCATATTAGTTTTTTCCCCTCTGGGAATGATTTTTTAATACATTTCATTAAAAGTAATAAAATACAAAATGAAAAATAAAAAAAATTCTAAGTGAAATATCATAAAAAATTCATTCGAAGTTACAAATAAGCTGGGTGCGTTTTATTCATCTGCGCGCTTTCAAATCAGTGTTTTTTAGAAAGTTCACAAAGATACTTCTTTACAACAGGACATAATCATTAAAAGTTATTAAAGAGGCTGGATTTAGCTAATGCATATTTAAGATTCAAGAAAGATCCGTGACCTTTTTTTCGCACAGAAGAGTTATTGTTTTACTTATAAACGACCTCATTTTGCTTGCTTAAGCATTTAATTTATCAATTTCAATTGAAATTTATTACTGTTGCATTTTTTTATCTTAAGAAGGTAATGGAATATTTAGTAAAGAAAACCGCACTAACAGATATTTAAAAGTCACGGTAAAATAAAATGGGTTATATGAATAAATTTATGTTTTAAGTATTTTATGGTAATGTAATGCATGTTTATCAACCGTTACTAATTTCTGCTTTTAAACTTTGAAAACCGCAGACTTTTTAATTTACTGAGCATTTATCACTTAAGTACATTTTCCAAATGCATAATTTATACCGGAATTAATGGCAATAAATGTAAATTTGTTTTATTTTACTTTCCTTCTTTCTTAAAGCTACTTTTTAGGATTGTCAGTTATAAATGAATCCTAACAAGTTATAAAAGGTTTTCAACAGCTGCTTTTAAACTCAGACGAAAGATTTATGTAGTACACACAAAGTTATAAGATTTTAATTCAAAATACGTTTTCAAGATATATCGTAGCATAAGAAATTCATAACATACGTAAGAAGATGAGACTATTTCACGCAAAAGCTAAAAGAAAATGGCAGAAAATAACGAAAGTAGATATAATTACTAAAGGGATTTATTTGATTCAGTAGAGAAATATTCCCCCCCCCCCCGAAAAAAAAAATAATTAGCTCTTTTGAGGACGTATACGATTTCAAAAAGCGACGTATTTAGTCGCTTTTTGAAGTGAAAGTGACTAAATACTAGTGACAATGAAATTGTTTCCCTTTCGCTAAAAAGATCTTGACCATTGGGTGGTCTGTGAGAAGGGCGTTTCGATAATGACTTAAAAGGAAAAGTTGAGATTGTTATTGTGCAGACGGCTACCTTTGTAAAATAAGTCTTGATTGAAAATAGGCGCCAGTCTTTATTATGCATTGCTTTATCTGCGATGCAAACAGAATATGTAGGCAAAGTATTGTTCATAGTAGGAATGTTTTGTCAGGCGTCTTCTTTTCGATTTTTTCCCAGGAAGAGGAAAGTACCCTGAGTTTTTCGCATGCAATTAATAAAAAAGGATGTACGGAGCCTACTCAAACCTTTACGGAGTTATTATTGACTGGGTTAAGATCGTGAGAGACTCGGATTCACCAATTAATTTGAAATGAGGCGTGGTTGCGTCGGTCTTTGTTACGTAATTACTAATTAAGCGAGAAGTGAAAGGAGGTAAATATTTTCCTTCAGCTAGTTTTTGAGTTGGATTGTGAGTTTTCAATTTAGTTTTATTGGCAAAAATGAAGAAGAAAAAAAATGAAGGTAGAATTTTGTTGAAGATGGATGTTTTCCTCCAGCTACCGGTTTTGATTTGGATGGTTTAGAATGTTCCAGTTTTTAGATTTCAAGAAATGATTCCTAGAAGTGGGAAGAACATCTCTCGCTAGTTTGTCTGCAGCTGTCTGTTGCCGTAGAAACGAGCCCTGACCCACTTTTCTTAGGAGTGTCTTGAAGCTTTACTTCTCAGTTTGCCACCTTGGCGCCGAGCGGTAACGTCGCTGAACACTGGTAGTTCGGTCCGAGGTTCGAATCCCGCGAACGGGCTGGCTGCATGGGCGTTTTCGTGGTTTTCCCCATGTGTAACGTGTATATGAGCCAGTTTCCCTTAAAACGTCCTCCACGAAGGCATCCCTCCCTTAAGGCAGATAGCCCTCGAGTGCTTTGCCATAATCTAATAAACCTTTTTGTTAATATATTTCTTCGAGCGAAAATTCATTGAACGCAAAACTTTGCACAAAGAGTCTTTTTACCACGGGAAGTCTATTTTTGCCTCAAGACAGGCAGTCATTTCCGCACAGATGGAACTTTCTTTTCTTTGATGTAAAAGTCTTGTACTGTCTGCCGTATAACCGCATTTTTCAAAATTGTCAATTTCAGACTTATGATTAGCACGGCTTTTACGTTTCTTTCCAAGTGTATTTAGAAGTTTATTTTCACCCATTGTTGATACTTCGTGCTTAATTTTTTTAATTGTATACTCCGATACTCCAGTAGCTTGCGATGTTCTCTTCAAAACTTGTGGAAGAGGAACTACTAAAGAGTTCGCCGAAGACCGTAGACGGACAGTAATAAGTCATATTCGTTTTACAACTAGAAAACACAACGAAAAGGCCCAAGCAGCCAACTCTTCCAGTGGGATTCGAACACGGTTCTCATAGAAAGTCGTGTTTCAGATAATATTTATTCTATTGCTTATAGAAAAAGGAAAGGAATTGGTCATTAATTTCAAACATGAGTATCAAAGGTATATTTTTTAAATACTTAAAATTTTGCAGAATTTCTTGTAGATTTCTGGTCTTTCTTGAAAATCTAGATTTGACAGAAAGTTTCAACTATGTTGGTAAAAAACAGCCAACTTTTGAAAGCATTCTACATAAAAAGTTACGTTTTTCTCATGCAGCCTCTCCACAATGTGAATTTAAAAAGTGGAAAATGAATTTTTTCCGAAACTTTGCGATATTGTAATAATTGAGCAACATTCAAATTGTTCAATTCAGTGGAACTTGTCGTATATATACTCAATGGACTATTATATTCATAGAAGCTATTTATGTACAATCATTTATCATAGCTTCTTTACATAAATATGGAAGTACTTCTAGTACAGATGTTCATATATAAACGTACATCCACGTTCATTCGGAAATCTTGTTAAATTTGCTTTTCATATATCAATTACAGCCATCCGCAATTGTAAAATTTGTAATTCACTTCCTTTCGTTAAAGGAGGTTTATAAAACAAATTATGGCTTTGAGCACTTTTCAAACAGTATTTTATTGCTGCACATTATCTACGGTACACATGTAATCAATAGTCAGAGTGTATTGCAATGAAAAGGTTCTAGTTCAGTTTTATTTTAGCACGTAAGCATCCGAACAAATAGAACAATTTAAATTTCGGTTACCTGTCAGATAAAATCCATTTAGTTTAAGAAGTTAATTTAATCCAAACTTTTATTGACATTACGAAAGCAGTACACAATTAAGAGAGAAAACACATACATCAAGTTGTGATACTAGCCTTAATTTTTATTTGCGTTCGATATTGTGCACCATTTCCAAGATACCAATTTTTCAAAACATCTCAGACGGATAGTGCCATCTGGTGCTAGTCGTTTTAGTTTCCATGGCATATTTATTATCGTTCAAAGTGCGTACACTTTAGGCACACCAGCGGCCGAGCCTGTTTAACACTGTTAGTTCGGTCCGGTGCTCGAATCCCGACGAATGGGCTGGTTGCATGGGCGTTTTCTTGCTTCTCACCATGTGTAACTTGTATACGAGCCAGTTTCCCTTAGTAAGTTCTATATAAAGGCATCCCTCCCCTTAGACAGATAGCTGTCGTGTGCCTTGCCTTGATTAAATAATTCAAACCAGCCTGTATACTCTTTATGTCGACTAAAAATGTTTAAAAATGTATCTAGCACGATTCCTGAGTATGCTACTTAAGAATCTCCAAACATTAAAACGTATTAATCGGCGTCTATGTGATAGTGAAGTTTTCGATGGTTGCAAACGTAATGTGGAGCAAGAGAAGATATCATATTAGACTGAATGAGACGGGTATATTCTTTGGCCACCAGGATCAACAAATTTAACATGCCTTGATATCTTCCTCTTGCACATTAACAGCACATCTTCGGAAAGTCTCATTGAATATGAAAAAAACCTAAGATTTTTGGCTGTTCGTTGTAGCTGCATATTTGCATGAAAGGTCTGTGATCTTTGCTAATGTACTCAGATTCATGCGCCGGCGCTGTCACTCTTGTACTGCTAACAGTTTTTCAGTAGTTGAGCATCTATTGCAAAAACTTTAATTACTAAACTTTTTTTTTCGTTTGACCTTACCTGAGCCTCTTACTTACTTGGTGCTTAAATCTCTTTTATTAGCTGCCACCTTACACGTGCCATTTCCGCACACATATTTCATTACAAAATCTGCTTATTTCTTTCGGTTCTGTCTATTATCGTTTGCATTTTTACCAGATAGTTTAGAATCATTTCGCATATTATCTTCCAGAAAAACTAACAGACTAAAGCTGGTGACATTCCTTGTGAAATGACCAACTGGCAACATGGGCAAACCAATAAGGGTAAACGCAACATTTACATTGTAAAGATTTATTATGTAAAGATTTGATAGAAACATTCACTTCTATCAATTAATTCGAGAAGTACTTTAGAGAAAATTCCAGAAAACACTACAAAACGATTACTTAAATATTTCTGCGGAATACTGTGGATGACATTCTAAACAGCACTGTGGCACTCAGGATCGCTGCTAGGTGATATTTATGATCCAGATACTATTAATATTCCAACAATCCCTTTCTTTTTCTGAGAATGCTCCTATTAGATATTAGCAGCTATTTTTTTTAATTTGGGCGAAACTTCGAGTTTCCATGTGTAAAATTATTTAAAGCATTCGCAAAATTTAAGAATTCGAGTGTTCCATCTCTCGAGAAAATCTTTTTACCACAGTTTCACATAAAACTCGCTCTCAGGAAATAGTATGAAAAGATATTGACAGGAAGTGGTAATTACCTGAAACTCCTCTTTGAACAATCTTTTTTTCTACTAGAAAACAAGCAAGATATTTTCCTTGGATTAGATTAGAAAACAAAAACTGAATGGAAATTTTGAACCTATTTCAAGAAAGGATTCTAACGGAAAGTAGTTTGTGGTTTTAGATTTCAGTTATAATTTACTATAAAAGTAATGCACACTGAAAGTTTTTTCTACAGTATGTTGCAATTGTGCGTGAAGAGAAAATTTGAATAGAAATATTATTTATCTAAATGAAAAATAATTTGAAAGCTATTAGAACATGAAATTTGAGCTATTTTAAAATAAACATAATGCATCGTAGTTTAAAACAGTACATCAGATAAATAAATAAAAATATCTTCAGTAATGTGGTGAGCAAAAATATAAATAAACTTAGATAAGTTGTTTTGATACTAAATACTTGTTACATTTCAACATCTTTCACTTTAGTTATAGGTAATTTCATGAAATAATCTTACCACATCCTTGAAGCCTGAAAACCTAATTTTTAATTAGCTTTGAATCTCGCATGTAAAAAAATCGTAAATTACTTTTACCCTACAGTTAATAACAAGTTACTACCATAATCGAACAGCATTAATTATTTTTTTCTTCGGCAAATAGCCTCAGCGTTTTTTGTAAAGTTCGATTCTAATTCTGAACGAGAATTCCTTTAAGAAAAAGCCTTGAAATAAAACCTCCATTCCTTTTGGTCGTAACAAAGAAATGCAATAAAAGAAGAAAGACAAAATACTTGAATTGAAATTCATGTCGTCGAAAAATTTAAATAATAAAATCCTTTCCGACAGAGAAGAACCCCCTTGCATTTTATTTCGTAATGAAAGAAAAATATTTACGATATTCTTTCTCAAACAATTTTATTGAAAAACTTATGAGGAAATATTGCACCTCTTTCTAAAGACAATTTTTACATAGAGAGCTATTATCTGTTCTCATGCTCGCCTAATGAGAGTCACACAATGAGATCACCAATTCGTTTCCACCAAGAAAGGAATGGTTCTTTTTTTCTTTGTACATCCCGGTTATTATTTCTTCACTTTGAAAACTCCAGGTTGTCATTGTTTCTTCTTTATTTCTGTTGTTACTTCCCTTCCTTTTTTCGTTTGTTTCGTTTTTTTCGATCCACCTTTTTTGTTCTAGTTGTATTCCTTCACTCTAAATTTATTTCTAAGGCATTATTCTTGTCGTGGTTGCTAGCCAATACGGCAATTTGTCTTCATTCACTAGTTTCGGTATGTTTTCTCTATAGATTGGCAATTGCAGAATACTACGTGGAAGAAAAAATATCACCCGAAAAAGAGAAGTTAGAGAATAGCTTCAGAGATGCTTCCGTAATGTATTTTTTGTATTTATTCATTCTCAACAGTTTTCCTAGGATTTAAAACTGCGTTTGCTGCCAAGCCTTTGAGTAAATATCGATTATCATGGTTCCTGTTAACGAGAATATGAGAAGAAAATTCTAACTGAAGGAAACAACTGGGCTCGTCGATTCCAATTGTATTCCATGAAAGGTGACAATTTTCAGTTTGAATTTGTTGAAAATGGATTTTAAAGATTGCAGTCGCCTGGGATATCTGATAAAAATCAATATCTGTTTTCTAAAACAGATTTATACACATGCATTTAAATATACATGAATCTTATTTCCAATACTAACTTATTCCCACTTTCTAACTCTTTTGTAATTTAATTTAAGCTAGATATGCAAAGAGTTAATGTCAGTATAAAATAGTATACATTTAAATTTTGCATGTAAAGAGTAACGGCTTTAATTATGAACAAAGAATTTTACAATAATGAATAAAATTTTTGGAACAGCATAAATGATTTATGTGGTAAAAAGAAAAAAATAAAAAGTATATAAATCTCGGAGCGAGTCTAAGTGGCATTCTAGAGGTTGACTGTTAAAAACGGCAAGCTGCAGAGCTCAATAGCTTTGATTTTGACTGCACGTGAATCAACATAATTTTTTATGCAGTATTTAGAAGACTGACCCTTCTTGACAAGGAAGCCATTTACAAAATTAAACGGTATTTTCCACTGACACCATTTTCCTACACGTTGAACTCGTATGACAAATATGAAAATCAACTAATCTTTAAGTTATGTTTTTTGCATCGCATATCAAACTTTTAATTACGTATAATGCTACAAAACCTTCAATTACTTATTAACAAATTATTTTTTTGTATTAGGGTGAAAAGTACAACAGAATGGAGAAAGACCATGTGGTTTCTGGATTGCCTGAATGAATAGCTCCATGACAGAATACAGCTGCCATAGGGAACTATTCGAAGAAATATTAGTTGGTGTAGTAAAACATTTTAATGTCCATTTACGAAAGGTGTTGGACATTCATTTATGAAAGCATTATGATTATTGGGCCTACCAGCTGCTGAGTAGTAAAATCGTTGAAAACTGGTAGTTCCGACTTGGGCTCAATTATAGGCAAACGGAGGCTAGCTACATGGCGTTTTCGTGGTTTTTCTCATGCGTAATATGTATACGAGCCAATTTCCCTTAGAAAGTTCTTCAAGAAGGCATCCCTCCTTTTAGGCAGATAGGCCTAGTGTGCTTTGACATAATCAGCTAAACTAAACATTATGATTATTGAGAGCATTACCATTGGAATAAATGTTTTCATGATTTTGACGATATTTCAAATCAATATTATTGATGTAAGATCACTATATAAAATGTTATTTGTTAAATAAATTCTGATTTTTATGCAATTACCATGTATAACTAATATGATGAATTGTTTTCCCTAATTTACTGTCTGGTGTAAAAGATTTATGCATATGAATTCATAATCTAGAATGGAAGTAAGAAATAACTTTAGAGAAAGAAATGGCTACTTTAAAGTCTAAAAATATTTAGAAGGAACAATGCGAAAGGCAGTAAAGAACTGTTATGATTGCCTAGGCAGTAAAGAACTATACAGAATTGAGTTAAAAACGAAAAAAAATACTACATGTTTTATTCCTCAAGGTGTAGGTAGTCAGGTAGTTGGCCTCTGGGCTGGTGTAATATGCTGTTATAGCAAATTAGATTATCAAATCATCATAAAATTTTTTATTATTTTTAATTTTTTAAAAATATTTTCTTTCTCAAAGCAATTATACTGCATTTCGAATGGATTTATACATCTAGATTGCACCTGATCTATACATCTTAAAATAGATCTGTGCATTAGTTCTAGAATTAAAAATCTATATTAAGATTGGAAGATATCTATACATATTCTATGAAAGGGATGCTTTTTATAATCGACGATATTTTAGAATTCCAGATTTTTCCGCATTACGAATTTGTTTTGATAATTATAAATATGAATGTGAATATTGATGCTGTTAATAAACCACAGTCGTAAAATTAAAAAAAAAATATTTGCCAGATGTATTTTAGGGATTTAAATAATTTATTTTATTTTATTTTTAAATTATTTTTTTAATGTTGAAATGAACGTACGCAATCTATGGTGTCTGTCTGAGAATTAAAAAAAAATGAAGAAATGATATTTAAAAGTCCTGTAAATGTATCTGATAAATAAAGAAAGGCTTGTTCTTTAAGTGAAATGATACATGCAATGAAACTTATTTCATCTTGTTAGCTGTTCCTTCGTTGATTGTTGGTGGATTGTATTCTGTTGACTTGCTGTCGTACACCTTCAGTAGAACTTAGAAATCCCAGATGACTTGACTGAATTTATTTTCTTCTTAAGATATCGCATAGACTGAGAACTGCGACCGGCCAAACACGGCGAAAAACCGAATTTCACCTTGCTATGTCAGAGGGCACCTCAAAAAAAAAAAAAAAAAAAAAAAAAAAAATATCTACGTTGTTGGAACTCCAGTAACCACCAGCTCAAGTTCCGAGTGCACGCTTAAAAACCTAATTTGCCTTTTGCTCAGTTCAGTGTTTAAAAATACATCAAACTCTAGTTTTATTTCAGCTAACTTGTTAATTCTTTTTTTTGTGCGCTCTATTTCTTCCATTAGACGTCTCTCCATAACACAATTTATGCTCAGGTTAAATAGGCAATAAATATATAGAACGCGAAATTGTATGTTAGAGAGAGACAGCTGTAGCAGCAGGTGAGGTAAAGTTGCTTATTCTTGAGACTCTTTGACGACACCAAGTACAAGTACGCCATATGACTGAATTTTACAGACATTGCTTTCTTGGTAGTTGAAATGAGGTACTTGCGTGTATTTAGCCTTCACTACATATTATTATCCACATTACATTGATGAATTTTACGAAAACTCTAAAAATAGTATTTGCTAATTTTTAGTTATGCTGCAAGGCGTAGCCTTCTTAATAAGCATTTTAGTTAAGTTTTACCTCTACTCTGTGTTTTTGAAATTTATTCTAATTGTGAAGAGGAAAATTCGCCTAAGAGAGAGAAGATTAAACAGGCGTAGTTTAAGAGCTTATGAGGCTTAACCTTTTAATCACATTACTCAGTTATCAGTGATAAAATGCCTTTATACATGTAAGTTAAAAAGATAAAGCATTTAGAGATTTCAGCTGAATTTTTTTACAAACGAAATGAGCATCAAAACAATGATTCTATTGGTACAGCAATCATTTGCAAATTATGACATTTTATATTTTGCATAATTATAATAATTATAAAGTGTGCGATAAACAGAATCAGATCAATCACCAAAATTTAAAATATTTCAGCAATTTAAAATATTTTATCATATTATTAATTGTTATTATGTCTGATATATTAATTAGTTGTTCATATTATTTAATATTAAGCAAAAACTAACTCTTTTTTGATTGCATCTCTATAATCAATAGCAATTTAGAATCTCCATTTCACTAATTAGCCAAATAATAATTTTAATATAATTTCTCTTTTTGAAAGTTTGAACATTTAATATTTATTTTCTCTACGTATTTTTTATCTCTTCTAAAGCAGTCTCACTCAAAGCATGATCCTATACACATATTAGCATTACCGTTTACATACATATTCTTCTATAGATTCCATGTATTATATCGATGCTTTCATCGTAACGTAAAGGGGGCAGGTGTCTTTAGGAATGGATGAGATACTAGAATTTCACCTTTGATCTTACACGCACAGCGTCACCGCACTAACTGTAAACCTCCTTCCCCAAAGTTTGATTGAGAACACCCCGGAGGACGGATCCAAAGTTATCAAATAACTCGACAGGACTTTGGATTCACCAGGATTTTAAATATTCCTGTACTGCATAGACACTACAAATCTATAAACATCCGTAGCTTTTCCAGGATTTGAACTCAGATCTAATGATACCCAATTAACACCGCTAACCATTAAACCGATCAGAGCGGCACGTTTCTTTCAGTTTGCATATTTTATTGCTTTAAAAGAACAATGTGACGAGTCAAAGGGAATAGGATAAATGTTTTTTTAAAATTAATGTTAGTAAACTAGTCGTTAAGATTTTTACTAGTCGTTAGGAGGAAAACACTTTGATTTCATAAGCCCTAAAATTTGTACACTTTTTTAAATATTCAACTTTGATTTTGAATAACAGTATTTCCATTTCGATTAGTAATTTAGGAAACAGAATATTTTTCGGTATATTTACTTTTCGAAAAAAATCTGCGATTGTAAAATGCATTCCAATTTAATGATGCTTATATGAAAAAAAGTACGTCTTGGAGTCGAAGAAATACTATACTACTTTTTGCGTTTATCATTCAGAATATACCGAAGCTCTGAGCCTTTTGTTATATCCGACACTCATTCACGGTTTTTTGCACTGCGCCATTTGGAGATATGAGTATCTCATATCTATGAGGAAAGAGTTTCTTTTATTCATTATGTTTTTGAGTTTGCTCTTAGTACTGCTTCAATTTGGAATCTCATACTCGTGTTGTAGATGTATGATGATTGATTGATGGGAAGTTCAAATTTCATGTATCTAAGAAAACAACATTGAAGCAAAATGTAAGTTGAAAGTCTTTCCAGTATAAAAAGCATGCTCGAGCTGATGCACAACAGAGGGCAATATATCAAAAGTAGAAAATTGAATTGTCAAAGGATAAAAAACTTAGCTTCAAAATATTGTAACATAGGATAAGTTGAAGACAATGTATACATTTAGATACTTCCTGTGATTGATGGATTACAAACAGTGCTTATATTGCTTATATAACAAAAAAGCAAGCACTCTTGCTTTCATATATATATAACGTCCGTATTTATTTTATTAAGTATTACAGGTTCTCCATTTTATAAAATATTGGGACAGAATAGATCTTTTGCTTCGTTTGCTTGAAGCTGTTCATTTGACCAAATTCAGTCAAAATATA
This sequence comes from Stegodyphus dumicola, assembly GCF_044657685.1. NCBI lineage: Eukaryota > Metazoa > Arthropoda > Arachnida > Araneae > Eresidae > Stegodyphus > Stegodyphus dumicola. The sequence goes on along the minus strand of NC_140771.1, from coordinate 157,350,911 downwards.
GACAAACGAAAGCAACAGCGTTCTCATGTATGTATTCAGCCAAAGGAACAAATACAAAGTATGTGTTAAAAACAAACAGGTTGGGGCAGAAACACTGAAGGGTTTATCTTTCGTATGTTTTAGCTTTAGAGTTTAATTTACACCATCATTGAAAAAAATAAAAATAAAAATTACGTGCCATTAGTACGTTCTGGACATGACAACATTCAAATATCGTCGGTTTACAGACGGCTGGAAAAATTTTAATTTCTTTGGTCTATATACGGCTGGAGTCAATCAGCAAAACTTCGCATACTTTGTTGACATTTGTCAAATTTTCTCGGAATAGGTTCTTTCCAAACAGCAGTCCTCAGAATTGGATGAATCAGTGAGAAATGATAACAGTTCATGCACTATCAGTTCAAACACAACAATAAAACATTTATTTAAAAGATAAGCAATTGTCGTTCCTGTCATTACAGGTCAAAGTCTCTTTTCACAGTGATCAAAACATTAACCAATTATTATCTGCGCATAGCGCCATCTATACATAATAATTGTCTAAACATTCCTTCTCGGGATAAACTAGGTTCATCATAACTCAAAATCTGATACATATTATTATCAAATGAATAATATTTTAATTATTACTAAATAAATAAATATATATAAATCTAATAAACTTTAAGGCTTAATCTATTGAATATTGTTAAATGTCTAAGCACAGTAAGATAGCTTCCCCTCAAAGGTACCTCCCTTCAAAGCAGGTTTAGGGTTGCCATAAAATGGCAAGGGGACGCAGGGTTGCCACATTTGGCAAGAAATTGCCCATTTGGCGATATACCATGGACGGATGAAGAAACTTCTGGAACGAATTCTTAGCGGTTTAGCCAGAATGTTCTCGAACACAAGTTAAAAGCTATAAAAACCCTGCTGGTGCGCGGAGAGTTAGTTAGTGTCTCGTCTAGCGAGTCGTATCAAATCAGATCGTGCGGAGTCGATAGCGTTGACAGTCGGTCAGCGAATGCCGAGTTGGTCGTTGAGTGCACCGAAAGAGTCTGTTAGTGTACTGCGGTTAATGCATCGTCGAGATAGTGTGTTGAGCTCCGGGAACGACTGAACCGAAGAGTCGGGAGCTGTGCTCTGTGTGTCGTCGAGTGCATAGCGAGTTGTAGCGTGGAGAGTCTCTAGAATATGTGGAGTTCCGAGAAAGACCGAGCGGAGTCGGGAGCTGTACTCTGGTGCTTTGCAATGAGACTGTCTCTACCGTTATAGTCTGATAACCTGGAGGCTGTATCGCTGATTGTGTCAGCGTGTTTATAGTAGTTCTTCGACGATTGTAAACGTGATTTTGGAGCTGTCCTGATTAATATTGGCTAAATAAAGTGTGTTTCGATATTTAAACAAGTGCTGTTGTCATTATTCACTCCATATCCGCACGAACCTCGTACGAACGTGGAGGCAGAACATAACGTAACAACTGGTGTCAGAAAATAACGTAACAATATCAAAACAGTACAAATCTTTGTTAAATATTTTCGATTGAAACTTTGAATAATTATATTCTGTCGCCCAACCGTTATGGTTAACGTCGCTGACTGCCCTGCCGAAGGGCCCGGGTTCGTATCCCGGAGAAGGCACGGATGTTTGTAAATGTGCAGCATGGCGGCTTGTCGGTGCGGCATGGCGGTATTCTAAACATGCGGCTAGCCGAAACTCCTTTGGTGTGGTTTGCTGGAAGGGAAGAGGGGTGCGAGACCCTCGGACATGTCCTCTCTTGGTGCTCTCTATCAAAATTGAGGTCGGAAATGAGCAAAATGGCTCTGTCACCTGTAATGTGCTCAAGACTGTTGTTAACGACTGGCGTGTCATGAGCGCTCCCTGAATTGACTTGAAGAGGAATTTCGTAGGCTTGGGCTGATGTTGCTGTCAGACAAGTGAGCATAAGTAATAACAACAAAAACATAATTATATTCTAAGAATAAAAGATCTACATTACGCTTACATATTTCAATTTAATATTGTCATTATAATGTTAACTTGTTTGTGAATTTGTTACTGAATACTTGAATAAGTTATATTCAGTAATATTAAATATTCAGTAACAAACTCAAAAACAAATTAACATAATAATGCTAATATTAAATTCAGATAAATTCTGTAAATTAATCACAGTCCCTTTAAAGTCAATCATAAACTACTTCAGCCCTGTATTTGTGTATTTGGTACAGGAGTTGTATTGATCTTCGAGTTGTCCCATCTTTTGTTTTAATGCTGTAAGCTCTTAATTTTCCGTCATGGCCAAAAACTCTTTGACGATCTTACCCATTTTTGGATGTTTCTCGGAAATCGTTGGTAGCGTATAATTAATTTTGAAATTTTGAACTTGTTTCGAGTTCTGCACTGTGTGCGCTGATCATGGATTCATATGATATTTACTATTCCATCTCTTCCAGAATAAATGTAATCAGTTTTCTCTGCAATAAAAGCGTGTCAGTAAAATATCCTTGTTTTAAATAACTTGCCAAATAAGAAATGTGCCCATGTTAAGGAAAATGGTTCTAATAACATTTCATAGATATCCGTTAAAGGCCTCAAATTTATCTTGCTCAGTTGCAATCACAAGCATCTCTAATTATTTCACAGTCAATGAAGAACTTCCAGTTACTTTCCTCGGACTTGTTTTACTGATCTAACCATCCTTTCATAAAATCCACCTCACCACGTTACTCTGTCAATGATGTATTTCCATACGATTTAGTGAGATGAAAAGTATTCTCTTATGCCAAGGAGATTAATATATCTCATATTTTCCGTAAGTCCACTTCAGCTTGTTTAAATGTTTTAGCATTAACTGTGTAGCTGATGGAACACAAACTTCTTTTAGATATAAATCTCCTGAAAGCGAGCATGAATTTTTCTGTTGTCATATTTGGAACTAATTCGAAATGGATTACTCTCGTAACAGCACAGGTAAAAAATGCAATATAAAATTTACTGTCACTTTCTTCACAAAGAATAGACCAGCAAAGTCTACCCTATGATTTCAAAAGCTGGTAATTCTTCAGTTCTATCGCCTGTCAATGGTACAGTAATCTGCATTTTTAGGCGAGCATTATAACGTTTATACGTTATGCATATTTTTAGAACAGACTTTATGCATTGTCTTCCTCTTACAACCCAAAATCTTTTCGAGTTCGGACTAGAGTATGGGACATTCCGGTATGGTATACGTTCTGATGAGTATCTTTAATTATAAGTTCAGTGAATCTGTGTTTTGTGGGTAATAACATTGGATATCTTTCACAAAACTTCATCTTTGATTCATACAACCTCCCGCTAACAACAATAATTTTTTGCTCTTCAAAAGTTGGGTTTCAGTTTCTTATCTCAGATTCTTTGGGAATGTATTTTCCATATTTCAAAATTTTTAATTCTTCCGAAAAAATTTCTTTCTGCATATTTTGATCCAATATTCTGTGTCGAAAACGTCACTTACTCTTAATTCAAATTGAGAAATGTCTTCTTCGTTTTCGCTTCTTGCATTAAATATGAATCTCTTAACATAGGCTGTTATACTGCACAGCTTTGAAATTGAACTATATTTATTCAAAGCTAGGAGGTAATCTTCCTTTCCCTAATTTTTGGTCAGATGTCGCATTCAGATATCTTAAACTTTGATTTTCTTTCCTTCATAGTCAAAACATCATTTTTACTGTGAGGCCATTTTTATTCATGTTGTTGTAACCAAGTGGGTCCTCTAAATCATTTCTCATTTGCTTATCAAATCTGCTGCTCTTCATCCTCTTGATATTACACTGCATTTTGACATCAGACCCGGGTTTTATCCTGAAATACTTTTATTGTATAGCTAGGCTACTTTCTGTCTAATTGAAGTAATAATGAATTTTAATTTTTAAAATCATTTATTCTCAAAGTGCTTAGGATGTTACCTATCCGAGTTGTAATAGTAAATGCAGAACTTAAAATATGCAATTTTATATAATCGTAATTTTACACGCACGTTTTAATCTTAAGTGAAATTTAAACCGGAGAGCTAAACGTTCCATTAAGTTATTGACCTCACGTGACTAGTTAGTTAATTTCAAATAGAAATTAACTAACTAATCTTCTGTTTTCTAATCTTCTGGTTTCTAACTAATCTTCTGGTTTCTTCTGTTTTCCACATAATGGTGTTTTTATTCATTTTTAAATTTTTTATTTCTCTGCTTTCCTAAAGAGGTTTTGTCTCCTACAGTTGTGATATTACACTACCGGAAAACATTATACAAAATTTTGTGCAAATGATTAAAAAATTTGTCTTTCAAAAATTTATTATATTAGAGATTGTATATTTATTTATTTATCTATCCAAAAATATTATTATTTGAACTTTCCCTTCAAATCTATTTGTTTATCTGTTTTCGGGAAAATGGCGGACACTGAACTCGACTGTCTTCGCTTGAGCAGCAAATCAGAGAGACAAGCATAGAAATACCTTTACTCAATTAGATGGACAAAAGATTAGAGATGGACAAAACCACCCCTTTAAGGAATTAGATGGGAACCCCCTTGCTCACTGAAGTAAATAAGTGTTTTTACGATTTACTGCTAACTAACAAAAAATATGCATCGTCTTGTATTATATGATATTTAATAAATAAAGTTAATACACAAAATGTTAAAAAACACCCCTTTGGACGTGCAGCAGATGCCGAGATCTGTTCCCTTGAAATTTGTGAAATGAATCGGCTTGGACAAATGAATAGGCTTGGAACGGGAGTGGATCAAGAGCGATATGCAAAAATAGAGAAAAAGCAGAAACAAATCGAACAAGAAGATTGGAGAAATAAACTCAGTCAAATCGTCTACTCCTCAGACTGATTTCTTTCAATTTAGTTTTGAGTTCCCTAAAAACTCCTTTCTACAAGGGACTAATAATAAAGTTCAGGAATAAAGAATTATTCAAAAGCTTGAAAATAACGAAAATTAAATTCATTTTTTTAGAGATTAGATTATTTTAATACTACAATTGATATTTTGTTACTACTACGGAGCACAATGTAAAATTACCTAACACTAGAACTACCAATACAACAAAAAATACAACGTAGAAATATTTAACACTAAAAATTGAATAAAATATATCTATCATGAATAACTAATCAAGGTTTTAATGTATAAATATAATTAGTCCAAAGGGGCTTTGTCCCTGAAGGACTGTTGCTTTCGTTTTGCGATTTTGCTTCGGAACCCTATAAACGAGTATCACCTTTCAAATCGTTACCACCAAATACTAGCGTCTTGTATTATATGATATTTAATAAATAAAGTTAATACACAAAATGTTAAAAAACACCCTTTGGACGTGAAGCAGATGCCGAGATCTGTTCCCTTGAAATTTGTTGATAGTTTCCTCGAACTCCATCCATATTGAAGAGTTCTCAATAAATGTTATAGTTGGATTAGACTGCTGTATTTGGGAAGTCTGATGTTGCACACCAAGCATTTTATTATTACTACAACATTATTGTAGCATTCGCGGTATTTCAGATCATCAGCAACACCCTGTGTATAAGAGAGGGGATCCAGGACAGTTGCTTGTGTTACTAGCTCGTTGTTAGAGATAATGGTAAATCGCTCTGAAAACACTTTCAGTATATCACCAGTTAGCAACCGTATTTCTTGTAAAACCCAATGCCTTTTTTATCTGTTCTTGTGAGCTTTCATATGACGCGCCATTAATTTTATTAAAGTTCCCATTTTAGAAAAGAAACAGTTAGTTCTGACGACCGTTCTTCTATTACCTCGTCGAAAATGTTTAAAACCTCTGTTGCCTGTTTCATAACATTGCAAGTTTGATCTAATAAATTAAATTTGGTTTCCCCTAATACAGAAAGGGATAAAACTATAGGTTCTTCGTTTAAAAAATATTTTTAGCATATCTTCACTAGGCCGCACGTCTTGCTTTAAACTGAGTTTATCTTTCTTTAAATTCTCCTTCACAAGTTTTCTTAAAGCAAATGAACAGTCTTTTCTTAAATACATAGCTGTCTGTTTAATTATCAATAGTTTTCTGCATCGACAACCTAACAGCGTGTTGCAAAATCAGATTTATGAATGCCCAAAACATAAGTGTCAAAACTTTAAAATAATAACAGGTGATTTCATATTTGACGCGTTGCCAATGATTATGGCTGCGATATTCTAATGCATACCTAATTTTCTTGCAACAGCGTTGACACAATGGAAATGCTTTTCTCAATGGGCCTATTTTCGAATTGTGAGCATTCCAACAGTTATGATTTTAAATTATAACATCGGTTTATAAAATGCGCCGTAAACGTATTAAAACTAAGAGTAGTAATATTGTCTAACCGTGATGCAGAAGTCAAACAAACAGCTTTACGCTGGTCAAATCATTTTAAGTACCACTTCAGTACAAAGACTGCAATACACACGCTGAATATAATACACACGTATAAAAAGTGATCACAGATACGTCTGGTACATAACAGATGAAAGTCTATTATAGTTTATTAGAATATTAATGTGGAAAAGTATTCATTGATACATTTTTAGGAATCAAATTTTTTAGTAAGCTTCCATCAAGAGCTCTCCGTGAAATTACTGATCATTTGTTTTAGAAAGTGAACCGGTTTTTTTAATCAATTTCTGAGCGTCAGTCAAACTAACTGAACTTTAGCATTGTGTTGCCGCTAGAGAAATGTTGTACATGAAACCTTCTGCATCGCGTTTTGTTGACCTTCAGACTCAAAGACTTAGCGAATTCTGTGGTTTTAGAGAAGCGAAGTATACCAAATATTGGACATGTTTGCTTTGTACCCCGCTCCTTACTAACTGTCAGAAGGACCACGTTTTAGAGGTTACAAGAAAGTGCAGGATTAAATTCCAAAGAATATGTACTACATGTTATTTGTTAGACCAATATGGTACTGTATTGGTTCTTCTTTATACATGTACTTTGTTAGATTCTTCGCAAGAAAATATTCATTCGAAAGCAACTGAAAGATATGGTACGTAAGTTCATTTTTTATCTGGAAGACTCAGATGGAGAAATTCAAAATGCGTCTTGGAGGCCGTTTGACGTTATTGAAAGGAGTAGCCTGAACTAAGGCTGGTGACAATCCGATGTAACCACTTAGTTATTTTTTGTTGCAGGAAACCTTCTGGGTTTATATATCTCATCTTCGTGTAAGAATATCCGGCTTTAAGTCTCGTCGTGTGAAAATGTTTGCCATTTTTGTGGAACCAGTTAGTGACAGCGTCAAATCTGTCAGTATAGAAGTATTTTGTCGGATTCACCCAAAAAGGAGTAATCCCTCTGATAGGTCAAAGGTCGAATCGTAAAAATTCCAACGCTTTGCTTGTCAATATTCAGTGATTCAGTAGTTTAGCAAATTTACAATGCTAGCAAACTATCAAGTGTTAACCAGTTCCTTCCTGTTTGAAAGTTAAAGAACTTTGAAATTTTATTTATGAAGATATATGCTCGAATAATTAGTAACTAAACAAAGCAGAAAAACGCCGGATAATCTAATTATCCAGTGACAACCGGTTCCGAATGCATGTACATTGGCTGTATCAAATTATTCGGTGTTTGACAGCCCCCCTTTTTTTATCTTTTTCGGCGTAAACTCCGTGACTTAATATTAGTACCTATAGTTTATTCTAAACTCTATGAAATGGTCTCAAACTTTATGTTATAGGGTTTTATTTACATTTAACAATAGTTATTATATTTTGTGCACCTTTCTATAATTCTTTTATTCTCCTCACATTTCTTCGCCAGGATATAAATTAGTTAGGGTGAACGTAACGACTGACGACCCTAGTATTTAAACCGTTGGAGAGAGAAGGTTAGACAGAGCGTGAGTTTGTTATTGTGAGCGCACGTTGTTAGTTTCTACTAGCTGTTAACCTTAATATAGGTTACGCATTCTTGACGCCAAGTTATTATCCTGCCGGTGTAGGTTTCTGAGTCAACCTGTTAACTTGAATTGTGTAGTCTCGTACTACTGTTCAGCTTTAAATTTAGCGTTATATTATCTTTTAAGTTCTCACCACAAGCGGTGTTTTTGTAAGCACGTAAAAGTACACAAGTCCGTGCCTTCTGTTAAATATTTTGTATTCAATAAAAGAGTCTGTTGCACCCTTTTCTGGTTGTCTTCTTCTTCAACCCTGTGCGAGAATTCGTAAGGTTGACACTTAGAAAGATCTAGTCATATTTTATGACAGCTAAGCGAACTAGATCTGGCAATTTAATGCCTCAGAGAAATATTTAAATAATTTTGTGAGAACCATGAAGGTGTAACTTCTGATGTCCAATTAATATTAAATTTGATTTTCCTCTTTTTTAAGTTCTCTTAAATTAGTTCATCTAGTGTCAATTGTTTGTAATATTCCAGTGTAAGAATAATTTTTATGAAAAGTATGTCTTTCTGCACATAATTAATGCGTGTGTCAAGGCAATATTGTGGTGACCACATCCCAATGTATATTACAGATATATATCATCTGTGAATTCAGGCCATTCTTACAGATCTTCATATGTAAAACGAGACCCTGCCGCTAATCACTTGCGAACCTGTCTTTTAGGTAACCATCTCATTACAGTGCAATAGTAGATAAATATAATAAATATGACTTAGTTTGTGAAAAACATGTTTTTTCATTTAATATATCTTAACACAATGTTTTCACTGGATCCCTGTCTGGGTTACATCTTATTAACAGAACGCACACTTATTTAGTAGAAGATTTCCATTTTGTTTTGGAATAGATTCACTTAACAAAAATCAGCGTTTTCAAATTTTCATAGGACTAGTTTCGATGGTTTTACCGAACAACCATCCTCAGCTGCAAAAGCTCAAAAAAAGGTTTTTGCAGCATGTTGTCGTTTCAGCCAATCATTCATATAATATAGTCTTTCAACGTATAATAATATTGAAATTTGCAAACTAATGCATTAATGGACTTAAATTAAAAGTAATGGAATTAAATCGGAACTATAACTTCACTAACATTCATATTGCAATCTAAGCATTTCATCTCACCTTCTCTCTCCAGATTACACGATGCCTTCCTTTCTTTTTCTTGCTTCAAATACATTATAAAAATGCGAAACGTACAATTATAATCAGCAAACAGAGAACGCTCGTCTTGCACAAATTTAACTATGCGTATCTTCCTTAAGAATGTTTGTCGTGAACAATTTAGTGTTCAATCGGCTGTGACAGTAACCTCCTATTTATTCATGAGCTTCATCCTCTTCTACGTTATGCAGATAAAAAATATTACATATAAAATGCAGACATTATATGATCTAAAGTAACCATTCTGAAATTGCTGTAAAAAGATATAATGTAATAATGCATACACAAAAAATTTCCTATATATATGCAAGCGGGCAATATTTAAACGTCTATGCATTGAACTTATTTTGAAGATGCATTTAAAGATGAAATCCCAACTCAAAAACACGGAGAAATCAGAGTACCAACAATTTTAATTTTAATCGATAGCTTACTAGCTGGCGGTTAAGTAAGGATAATTGTCTCCCGTAATTTTCCGAACTAAAGCCTTAAGTTTCAAATGACGGACCGCAGATGTCTTATAGGACCTAAGAATTAAAGGATTCCACAAATGAAAAAGTTAGAGTCCTTTTAAATCAGAGGGCTTTCGGATTCTTGGGAGACGAGAGACGCTAATTGGACCACTGGAGGTATTTGAGGAGATCACCTCCTTGTTTTCTTAGATGTTTAAAAGGAAATCTGTTAAGGAATGGTAGTAGATCCGAGAAGCTTTGATTAAGATACATTTTAAAGTCAGCATTAACTTTTTTTATGTGCTAAGGAATTTTTTATTTCCAGGGAGTCGGGGATTTCGAATATTATGCAAAATAAAAGAGTATATAAAGTATTTTTTTAATATAATGAACTTCTATTTAAGATTTATAAAATCAAGAGAGAACTAAAAGGAGGAAAATATTATATCGTCTATTTTAGCAACATATAAATTCTCTTTAGAAAGTTCAATTAAAATTTTATGTTACGGATGATAAAAGCACGGAATACTTTTGATCAATTTATAAAAATAATAATAATATTAAATTGTAGGTGAATTTGGTGAAGAGGATTATTTAACACTCTAAGCGGCTATTTCGAATATGCTCATGAAGACCTGTATTTAAATAGCAATTATTAGCTAAATTAATATAATTATTTATTTTAGTTTTTGCCTTCATATACTTTTATTTTTAAATAATATTTACATAATTATAAGATATTATATACCAAGTGGCAAAAGTATTTCTTCGCCGGATAAAAGCGTTCATGCCACTCAGAGGGCTTTAATCTCTTGTTTCTATTAAACTATGCGCTACATTATTTTTCTCCTTTCAATTCATTTGCGGTTAACGATTTAGTTCCTTCATATGAGTTTTAAATAAAAGTTTATGCTACAAAAACATCTTATGTACTTTAATTTTCATATCTTCAGTTTATATGACTCACTTTCAATTAAATTATTCAATTGATAAATGAGTGTTAAATAACGAATAATACTTATTTCACTTCCAAATATTCGGTTACGTCAAACAATCGAAACACATTGAGCGATTTGTGAAAATTAAAAATATATTTTAAAAATTACACTAAAAATTCAAATAAACTTTATTAGTTCTTTTTCTGTTCTATCCTATGGTGCAAATGGTAAAATTCTGAAACTTTAAATTTGTTTATTAAACTAAGTTATGTTCAAAATGTCGTATCAACATTAATTATAGAAAAAAGTAAACCAAAATTTGGAAAAAAGACATAAGCACATTCCAAGTCCTCCACAATAAGGATGTGTTCAAAATTTGAGTTTTATAACTTAGCAGGGAATAGTTTAAACCTATGAGGGCACGCAGGTTTGCTAGGAAAGTCCAAAATTCCTAAAACTGCCATGAAAGAGGGTATTTTCTATATTTTAGTGCCAAAATGCTCCGGGTACATTATACCTGAATTTATGTACTTTTAATACATAACCTTAATTTGTTTGAAAAAAAATCCTAGAAAGTCGCCTTATTGATATTTTGCAATCATTTGTAATTTAAAAGAGGGCGGATAGTTTTTTCTACAGTCTATAAAAATTTCAAATTTTCATAAGAGATAAAGTTTTGGTTGTTCAGTAGTTAAGAATCAAGAGAACCAATTTTTAAAATGAAATAGTGAAAAAAAAGTATATAAATTTATGAAATGAAAAATAATTAAAATGACTTAGTAGATTTCGTTTCAAATAATTAAAAAAAAACCGTAAACGTTATTCAGTCCTGCTATTTACTGTTTTTGAAATATGAAACAGAGAGAAATAGTTTGACGTAAGGGCATCAGAATCTTGAAAGTGAAGAACAGTTATTTTTTCATCTGATTTTATATTGTGGCATATTAAAAAAGTGTTGAAAATCGCCTGATTAATATCTTTTTATCATTCTTGCCTAACAGACGGGGAAGAGTTTGTTGTGAAAATTTAAAAACTTTGATATATTTTTAGATATTGCACATTTAAGATAATGGAAATAAAATCATTGAAAATGATAAGCGATTTTCAAAAATTTCCCCAAATATCAGAAATTATGTTAGAAATGTCATAGGAATTTTTATGTCAAAGGTCTGACTGATGCTACAAACGGTAAATTTCTGAGATCTTTTAGTTCATTAAAAATATATCTGCGAAAACTTGTATCAGAATTAAATTAAAAAATTAAATCGAATTTTGAAAAAAAAAAAAAAAAAGAAATCTTTTGAATTGTATTGTCTTCCGCAAACAGTTCGTGTGTTGGACTACATAACTTATCAGAAAGTAGTTTAAAAATCGATGACAGTATATGAGAAACAACTATACTAAATATAATTTTACAAAATAGTTTATTGGTCACATCCAGAAAAAACAATTTTATATAGTTTTTAAGAATTTTATTAAAAATTAATTTATATATTCTTATATATAAGATATCTTACTTTTCTAAAAAAATGTTATAATTATAAATTATTTCTTGTTGATTCAAATTTTATTAAATACTTCGATTAATTCGTAATAAGTGTAACAAATATTTAAGAATTTTCATTTCGAACTAGTATGCACATTTCTCAGCAGCATATTTCTCCCATTTTATATATATTAATAATATTGAATAATTTTAGAGTGAAAAGAAATATGAAAATTTGAATTAAAAAAGTCAAATATGGATTATTATTAATTTTGCATGGAATTCAGGAAAGCCTGATAGGAATTCTCCTCCTTCAAGAAGCAAAAATTTCCTTCTTTAGAGGGAAAAATATTATTTCAGTATCATTTTCTGTAAGAAACCAAGGTATTCTGAATTTGAAAGCTTTTCAGATTTTCCTTGAAATATATGTAAGATAGAAAAATGCAAATCAAAATTATAATTTAAAATGCTTCTTAATTGCTCATTTTTAATTTGGGTAATTTATCTCTAGTAATAACTTTCTCTAAACTGCGTCATATCTGAAAACGTATTCCGCATAATGTCATCTTGAAAACTTCTGCATTGCCTATAAGTTTCAGCCAATCAGAAAATTTTACTATAAATATTGTTGCAATCATACTTCACCCTCTTTCTCTGCCTATGCTTGCTGGCTGAAGGACTTATCTTGTTTTTTTGCTTTTGTTTAAAATGTAATGCGCCATCATCAAAATTGTGGGTTGCAGATTGGCCCCCATTGTGAAGTGCAACAAGTAATAAAGGTATATTTGGAAATATCAAGTGATTTTTGTGATTCTTAAAAAGTTCCGACTGCCAAATTAGGGCATAAATTATCCTATGAAATCAAGTAAAATCTAGGACTGAAATTTATCATGATGTGAAATAAATAATTTATTTTCAAAACCATACTTACGTAGCAGAAGCATGGCTTAAAGTTTGCTCAAGAAATGGCAATATTTTGATGATGCTTAAGCATTTATGCCTGATTCTGTACCCTAGGATATTATTTACAAATTTAAGGAAATATTTCCCACTGTGAAAAAGTATCAAATAATTTTCATATTAACTCAGGTTCTTTAAAGAGATAATGCGGATTTAACATATGAACACTATATCTTTGTCGCCTATGCTATTGCCAAAGCCATCTGGGCGAAATTGTTCCATTTCACTTTTTTACAGAAGCAACTTAGCTCATTTTTCTTTTGGAAAAATATGCATAATTGTAATAGCTGCGAATTGCGTTTTTCGGTTTATTGTGTTTGCTTTTTGTTTATTTATTACACATGATGTTATTCTTGGATAACAAGTCTGTTTATTTTGCTTTTTTGTATATTTTTTATATCTGTATTATAATTTCTTACGCTTTGGTCGCAGTTTGGCTGGATATTTTTTATCCTAGAAGAATCTTCAAAGAAATAATTCCAAATTAGTCCATGCGTCTAGTTATTTTGATCAATCATTTTATTCTACTGCCATTTTAATATTACAAATATCAGTAATAAAATGTTGTATGAGCTCGAATATAAGATGGCTTCGAAGACGAACCTTCATTTTTTAGAGCTTTTTACATTAACATGAAACAGCTTAAATGCCAGAATTTTCGCATAAAAGTGTTTTGGTTTATTAGATTACGGCAAAGCACTCGAGGGCTATCTGCCTTAAGGGAGGGATGCCTTCGTGGAGGTTTTTTAAAGGAAACTGGCTCGTGTACATGTTACACATAAGGAAAAACACGAAAACACCCATGCAGCCACTCCGTTCGTGGGATTCGAACCTCGGGCCGAACTACCAGTGTTCAGCGACGTTACCGCTTGGCCGCTGGTGCGCTCTCATAGAAATGAGATTTAATTTTAAGGCTAATGAAAACAGAGAGAAAAAAATTTGGAAGCGTTTAGAATGTATCGCAGCACCAGAAGATTTGTTAATGCTTTTATGCTCTCGCTGAGCATCACAGCTTGCCAATACGCTCTTGGTCTGCTCCTTGTTAACACAATTCGCTTTTTTTTATTTTTATTTTTTATTTTTATTATTGAGCATCGTTTTATTTGCATTTACACCACATAAAATTTAACGTAGATGGATCAAAATCCAAAAATATTTAAAACCAGAACGCCTTTAGAACGCACAGTGGAGTGTTTGTTGTTGCCATATATTTTGTTTTATGTTCCTTACATTACATCTTTGAAAACTAGCCTGTCACCCTGTCAGCCGCCTAAAAGAATTATAAAAAAATAGCAATTATTATAATAGATCCAGCTAATCTAATTTCATAAAAATATTTAATATTCCTAATTAGACATCTTATTATTTAAAAGCATTTTTATTTTACTTGATCAGATTAAAAAGTAGAAAAAATATTTTTAATGCTTTTCAATGCTCCGTTAATGCTTTTCAATCACTTCGTTTGCTTCCCAGTACCAGAAAGATTAAATTTGAAATTGACTGAGCCGCAAAAGTGATAGAGAAAAAAACGGGTTTCGAGACTTAATGGAGCAAATAATTAGAATAATAAATATGTTTTACTATCCGTGAAACGTACACTAAAATACATAAAGAATGTACAAAACAAATCAACGCCTTACACTTGTTCATAATGTCAGGACGATCTCAGTAACCACATATTCCTTCTTTAATTATGCCAGTCGTTTAACAAGTTGCCTAGGAGACGAACAACGGGAAGCGTAATGTCCCTTTTGTCAAATATTAGATACTGATACATTAAAAATTTCTGCGAAAACCATAATTAAATAATCTAGATATTTTGATGCTTCGTTTATAGCTTAGCACATATGCTTTAAATAACCGCAAATGCTATGGAGATTAATTACCTTAATATATTTTTCCAAATTCTAAACTGTTGTACTTACAAGATAACATAATTGCTAGAAAAATATATTAAAAAATTTTACAGTTGAATCACTACAGTCATTATGAAACGGGCTTACTGTAAAAGCCTTTTGTAAGATAACTAGTATCACGGCAGTTAATGTCGTAAGACTTAATACTTACCTATCTACATCTCTACATATAATAAAACAGAGAGTCTGTCTGTGTGTGTGTGTGTGTGTCTTTCGTTCGTGCTGCGCGTAAGCTAATAGACCCACGGCTACGAAATTTGGTACATACTAGGTGCATCTAGACAAGAGCCGAATTTTTCGAAATTCGAATTCGAATTTTTTTTTATTTTATGTTTTGTGACGAACTCGCGTCATTTTGAGACATAATGGGCTATAGGAAAGCGAGATTTTACTCTACGCACTCCATTTTCACATCGTTATGAAATGTAGGCACTTAGCTATTTTACGAACATAAAATAAATTTTGTATTTCAATAAATCGATTAAATACGAATTTATTTAACAAAGTGAGCTTAACACCTTTTCAATGGGATTTTTTCTAAAAAAGTTTATGTTTAAAAATGTACAGTTTATTTTTCTTTGATTTTTGGATACGTTAAACTTTTATCCTTGCGACTGCTTATACAAAAAGAATTCTGGGAAAATGATAATATTTTGCATTTAAAAAAAAATTAAATGAAGCTTCCGAGTACACTTCTCATATATCACATATTTACAAATGTGATTTTTGCAACAATTTTCCTTTCTTATTGTTGTTGATAGATTTTTGATGAAAGCGCATCATTTTTAATAGTTTCATTCTTTTAGAAATATGGGTTTGGCAACAATTTTTCATCGTATTTCTTATGTCACTGTTTTTAAGAGATTGGCATATTTCATTGCCATTTTTTTATATATATAAAACATTTTTATTGATTTTTATTATAAAGTTGTTCTGCAGAGGAAAATTCTGCGCGGAATTTTTTGTTTTTTGAGTTTCTTTCATGTTATTTTTTGCTTATTTCACTGTTTGTAAGATACTGAAAACTTTTGCATGATTTTTTTTTCTTCAACGGAAAGTTGGTTAATTTTTTATTAGAATAATTAATATTTGTATTAAGGGATATAGCTTATTTCATTGTAATTTTTGGTGCTACTTTGGTAGACGGTTGCACGGATTTTGGCAATTTTTCTTTTGGCGAGTAATACGATTTATGGTAAACCCATTGTTGGACAAGTTATTTATGGTAACCGATACTTTGTTGTCATTTTATTTTAAAAATAATGCATTTTATTATGCATAAATTCCGTGTTTTAAATATTATTTATCGCTTCTAAATATTAAAAATCAATTTAATTTTGCATTTTTATTTGAAATAAAAATTTTGTTTATAATATTTTATATATTTTTATGTTATTGATGATGTAATCAATGACGTCACCTTACTTAAAAAGTAATTGGTTTTATTAATATCTATAAATTTAACCTAATGTTTTAAACATTATTTATGGCTGTTAAATATTAAAATACAATTTAATTTTGCATTTGTTTTAAAAATGATTTTATTATGAATGATTATTTAAATAATTTTAATTCTATGCGTGATGTAATCAGCTCCCTGATTGGTTACTGAATATTTGTGCATTACCGCGCCATTTTAAAATTTTATTATTCATCTCTTCGAATTCGTCAGATTTCAAATGGAATGAATATCTTCGTTTCGAAGATGAATGTTGTTATTGGTAATTATCAAGAATTATTGGTATTGGAATAAAAAAATTGCCCTTTGAGACCTTATTTTGGCCAACCTGTCATTCCTAATTAAATATTTATTTATAAATTGTTAATAGCGTCAGAGGAAATTTATTTTAAATTTTTTGAGGAAACCTCGCTAATTGTTTCTTCAATGAAGTGCGAGATATGTGGATAACAGATGAAGGTGGTTAAAAGAGCCGATTCAATTCTGATTTCGATTTTTTTAGTGGTACTTATCAATAAACAAGAGGTTAAATTACTCAAAAAATGTAAGAACATATTTTTCTTTTATTTTATAATTGTATACTTGAATTTTTGTTAAAAAAATTGGTGCTACTTTGGTAGACGGTTGCACGGATTTTGGCGATGTTTTGGTGATTTTCCTTTGGTGAGTAATACAACTTATGGTAAACCCATTGCTGGATAAGTTATTTATGGTAACCGATACTTTGTTGTCATTTTATTTAAAAAATAATGCGTTTTATTGTGCATAAATTCCGTGTTTAAAATATTATTTATGGTTTTTAAATATTAAAAATCAATTTAATTTTGCATTTTTATTTGAAATAAAAATTTTATTGTTTATCATATTTTATGAAATTTTATGTTGTGGATGATGTAATCAATGACGTCACCTTACTTTAAAAGTAATTCATTTTAATATGTATAAATTTAATCTAATGTTTTAAACATTATTTATGGCTCTTAAATATTAAAATACAATTTAATTTTGCATTTTTTTAAAAAATGATTTTATTATGTATGAATTTTTAAATAATTTTAATTCTAGCCGTGATGTAATAAGCTCTCTGATTGGTTATAGAATATTTGTGTATTAACGAGCTGTAATCAGCTCCCTGATTGGTTACTGACAATTTGTGCATTTCCGCGCCGTTTTAAAATTTAATTTATATCTTCGAATTCCTTCAAAGATGTGTTCAAAGATGTTATCTAAATTATGATTCTGATTTTTTATTGTGGTACTTATTAGTAAAGAATAGGTTAAACACTCAAAAAAATGTAAGTACATATTTTTCTTTTATTTTATAATTGTATACTTCAATTTTTGTTAAAAAAATTAATACACTATTTTCAGAAATTGCTGAGATAATTATTGTCCATATGTTTTAATGTTAATTATATTCTATATAACGTATTTTAAAGTATTTGAATTTAATAATATTCTAATTCTTTTAAATGTTGGTATGATGGTTTTTAATTCGATATTCAATTTCAGTAATATTTTAATCTAATTAAACGTTGGCCCAATTTTTTTATAGCGGTGTTTTTATTCTCTTCTTTGCTATATGAAAGTAATAATAACCTTACTTTAGTATTTTATACTCATAGTAAATGTATTTATTTACACTTGCCTGCCATCTTAAAAAACGACATTTTCAACAAAAAATTAATCCATTACTTTTAACGATATTTATTTATTTATTTTTTAAGTTTCGAATACTTTACTATGCGTAAAAACAGCGTTTTTCAAGATGGCTGACGTTTTTAAAAATCGCGCCAACAATTGCGCCAACGTAAACCGCCAAAAATCCGTGCAACCGTCTACCAAAGTAGCACCAAAAAATTAATACACTATTTTCAAAAATTGTTGAGATAATTATTGTCACTTATGTTTTAATGTTAATTATATTTTATATAACGTATTTTAAAGTATTTGAATTTAATAATATTCTAATTCTTTTAAATGTTGGTAGGATGGTTTTTAATTCGATATTCAATTTCAGTAATATTTTAATCTAATTAAACGTTGGCACAATGTTTTTATAGCGGTGTTTTTATTCTTTTTTTCGCTATATGAAAGTAATAATAGCCTTACTTTAGTATTTTATACTCATAGTAAATGTATTTATTTACACTTGCCTGCCATCTTAAAAAACAATATTTTCAACAAAAAATTAATCCATTACTTTTAACGATATTTTTTTTTTTTTTTTTTTTTTTTTTTTTAAGTTTCGAATACTTTAGTATGCGTAGAAACAGCGTTTTTCAAGATGGCTGACGATTGTAAAAATCGCCCAACAATTGCGCCAACGTAAATCGCCAAAAATCCGTGCAACCGTCTACCAAAGTAGCACCCTTGTTTTAAAGTATTTAAGAAATATTTTAATTCTTTTAAACGTTGGTATGATGTTTCTAATTCGATTTTCAATTTAAGCAATATTTTAATCCAATTAAATGTTGACGCAATGTTTTTATAGCTTTGTTTTTATTCTATTATATGAAAGTAATAATTTAACCTTACTTTAGCATTTTATACTCTTAGTAATTGTATTTATTTACATTTGCCAGCCATCTTAAAAAATAACGTTTTCAACAAAAAATTAATTCATTATTTTTAATGATATTTATTTTTTTAAAGTTTCTAATACTTTACTATATGCGTAAAATACGTAAAAACAGCATTTTCAAGATGGCTGATGATTATAAAAAACGCGCCAAAAATTGCGCCAATGTAAATCGCCAAAAATCCGTGCAACCGTCTACCAAAGTAGCACCTAATTTTTTTTTTCTTGAAAATATAAGATAAAATATCATTAATTATACTTTGCTTTTCAGATTTTTTTTTTTTTTTTTTTTGTATTCTTTTATGTTATTTATTGCTCATTTCACTGTTTTTAGGATATCGAAAAATTTTGAGTGATTTTTTTAGGAAACAAACCTCCTTTATACCATTTGAGTTCTTATGATTTTGCAAAGGGAAGTTGGTTATTATTATTTATTTATTAGGATAATTAATATTTGTATTAAGGTATATTGCTTATTTCATTGTAATTTTGTTATACGTAATAACTTTGTTTTATGAAGTTGTTCTGCAGAGTGAAATTCTATGCAGTTTTTAAATTTAACGTTTGGTGTTCCCTTCAGCCATTTTTCCGGTACATTTAAAAGCCAGACGAAGGCTGGCAGCGAAGCTGCTAGTTAGGTAATAAACGTGCGCTTTTCTAGTAATTAAATTAGTTTAAATTAAAAGAATTAAAATAAATTTAACTTCGTACAAGAAATAAATTATTAAAGTTCACATAAGAAAATGATCAGGAGATTCATTATTTTTTACACATACTTATTATGTTTTTAACTACGGTTCTTAACTCCAGGTATAATATATATACTCACAGAATTTCTCTGTAACTTTTTAACTTTTCTACCTGCAAACAAACATTACTGTTTAAAATAACCTTAGTTTGTTCTTTATACGTTTTTTGCTGACAAAGCATACTAGAGAATTTTTTGTAATATAAATTGCTGAAAAATAAGTTAAGAGTTTGGCTTCTTTCACAAAGAACATTAAGATTTTAATTTCATTGTCAGTAGAGTTTAAATATCTTGTATGCCAAACTGATATTTCCAAATAAATTATATATACAGCAATGATATTGTTGCTTGCGCACGGTTCGTAATGGGTTTAATGCACACAGAATCGATGATAGCTTGATAAAATTTATTTTACCAAAAGAAACCCTTTACAGTTCTGGAACTTTCCACAAAATTACTTATTCAACTATTCTCAATATGAACAGTGCACAATCACTAGTTACCATTTCAAACTACTAGGAAGGTTTAACCACTGCGCAATACAAAGCGCATCTAAAGAGTGAAGCTCGCTCGAAGATCCCTCAATACTCTGAAGTCAACTCAGAACAAAGAACTAATGCTTTCTCCGGTTTTATATAGTTTTCCCCATCGAAATTACTGGAAGGCATACATGGTTAAAGGTACATATAAGGGTCGGATTCATTACAGTTCTATAGTGATCAATTATAGATATTACATTACAATACCAATTAAAGTTATAGTACAAAAATCTTTAAAAATATAATGATATTTGAATCCATACAATATTTAATTATGGCTGTATGAAATACGTGTTATATACGCAATAATTTCATATAATTTATGAAAAATGTTTTATTATGAGACATATATACTCTTATGTAGAAGTTCTTAAAAGTAAACTAAGTGATATTGTAAAGAATGAACAGAATTCATTGTTGTTTGACTTCTGAATTAGAATTCAATGAATCAAATTTTTCTGAAATACAAACCCATAGGAAATCACTCAAATATTTAGTTTTAGTGTACTAAATAATTTTACGTAGATATTTTTATACACGTAGAATTTTAATACACACTTCATCCTACTAGAACCGAGAATTTACCGAGAATTTAAAAAGGAGAGAGGAAAGAGAAACCAGTAGCGTTTGTAATATGTATTGCAGATTTGCAATACGTATTCCTGTAACTGGGCCTAATATATGGCTTTAGAATTTTTAAAATTACTTATATTAATGATAACATTTGCTTACTGCAAATAAATTTTAATTTTTACTTGACTTAGGGTTTTTCCACAGAGTATGTATTTTGACTTGCAGATAAAAAACAATAACGGATTTTTCTGGTAAAATAGTAGCCACTTAGACATATAGACAAACTTCGGAAATTATTATTCATGTGCATTAAAATTCTGATTTACTATAGAAAACAAGTGTAAATCTAAATTCTGCCTTATGAAATATCCTCTGTATTCAATTCAAGATTTAATTTATATATATTTATCTATCTCTCTCTATATATATGCATGGTAAATTTAAGTACCTATATGCATATATATATATATAATTAAGACACAATAACACGCCGAATAAATACTAATTCAGAAGTCAAACAACAAAAATCAGCGTTATATTTACAAAATTTTCACAGGACTAGTTTCGATGGTTTTACCGAACCACCATCTTCAGCTGCAAAACCGCAAATGAACAAGATAGGAAATAATGATTAGATAAGATAAGAAAGCCTGGACAATAATAAGCAAGTGGCGCCATCTGTTGGTAAAACCAGAACTAAAACATAATTTCTTTAAAGGCCGAAGGCAAATTTGGATTGGAATTAGGATCGTTAACTAGAACAGAAAGATTTTTATGAATGTGAAATGCCTCTAGAAAATCCAGTTCTCCAATGGAAGATGTTTTTTGAATAATTTTGGCAGCAGAAAAACTGAAAGTGTGGTTTTCGGACCAACAATGTTGAGCAACAGAAGACTTCTGTGTTTCCTTTTTTCTAACATATGCCTCATGTTCCTTGACGCGAAATTTTAAGGCTCTCTTAGTTTGGCCAATGTAAATTAAACCACACTGGCAAGGAATCCTATAAATACCCCAGGAATTCATATCCGGAATGGGGTCCTTGAGTATGGAACTCGGAATTTTATTGATGGGAGAATAAACAACCCGAAAGTTAAATTTCTGCAAAATATGTGCAACTTTATAGCTAATTGATGGAAAGAAGGGAATGACAACAGAATTTTTATAATCTCCTAAAACAAGATTGTGCCTTTTAGTGTGTTGAGATGAGAATTTTTTAACTGCTTGATTAATAATGTTGGGTGGAAAGCCCCTGTCAATAGCTATTGCTTTTAAATACTTTAGTTCTTCATCAAGGGCTAGTTTGGAAGAGCAAACTTGAAGAGCACGGAAAACATAGGAATAAAATGAAGCTAACTTTTGTTTAGTCGGATGACATGATTTAAAGTGTGGTGGAAGGCAAACCGATGAAGGTTTACGGTAAACCGTAGTACTGAAGTTGGATGTGTTACGTGTGACCAGAATGTCGAGAAACGGAAGAGAATTGCAAGTCTCAAGTTCAAAAGTGAACTGAATAGCAGGATCAATAGAATTCATTGTTGAAAGAACTTTATTTAAATCATCTTTATTACCTTCAAACAGAGTAAAAGTATCGTCTACGTAGCGGAACCATGCCGGGAAGTTTAAAGTTTCAAACAATTTTGATTCATAATAATGCATGTAGATATCAGCCAGGATGGGACTGAGAGGGCTTCCCATGGCTAATTCCTCAGTTTGCTTGTACTATTTATTTTGGAAAACAAAATGTGTTTGTTTCAAACAGAGTTGAGTGAGAGAAATTAGCTCATCAATTTCGATGCAAGAGAAATGAAATTCGCGAAGTCTGGTTTCTAGACATCTTAATGCACCCTCCACTGGGACATTGGTGAATAATGATTTTACATCAAAAGAAACCATGAGTAAATTACTAGGAGAAATGTTTTTAACTTTTTTTACAAACTCTATTGAATTTTTTATGGTGTAAATGTTATTGTCTAATAGAGTTGAAAATCTAGAAACTAAATATTTAGCTAATGGATACGAGGCAGTACTTAAATTTGATACAATAGGGCGGAAAGGAATACCACTTTTATGAATTTTGGGAAGAGCATATAATCTGGCACAATTCGCAACAGATGGGATAAGTGAATGTTTTAAGTTGGCTGAAATGATTTGCGAAGATTTGATCGCAGTTTTTATTTTTGACAAATCCGAAGGTGAAGGATCTTTAGGGATCGGATTATATGGTCCTTCGTTTAAGAGTTTAGTGACACCATCGATGTAAGTGTTCCTATCCATGACGACTATCTGGCCACCTTTGTCGGCCTTTGAAATAATAATATCCGGGTTAGAATGAATTTCACGCAATGTAGCTCTTTCTCTCGCAGTTAGAATTGGTTTCAAAGGTTTATTATTGAATTTCACATTATGAGCGATAAGATGCCTAATCATTTCTTTCTGTGAATCTGAAACTTTACTGAACTTGAAAGCTTGAAACGCGTTTCAAGAATTCTGTTAAATTGCAAGCTTGCCTTACTTCGGTCCATCATAAGGGATACACGTCAACAATTGTCCAAAATTGAACGTGAACTCTATGAACTTCATCTGGAACTCGCTAAATCATATCCAAAATTCACTGCCCTTGAACAAAAGTCTTGGTCTAGAACGGAGAATGCAGTTAACCGTCATAAAAACACCCTTGCAGTTAAATTCGAAAATCTTCTTTTACAATCTTCCAGTTCAAGTAGTTCAAAAAATCTTCCCATTGTAAACATCAAGCCAATAGTTAATATTTCTAATGTTAGTCTTTCAGAAGAACAAGAGAGAATTCTAAAATATAATTTTAACTTCTCACAAACCTGTAAACCCTCGATTCCAAAGATTTTAGCTCCTATCGAAAAAGCTTTCCAGTTCAGTAAAGTTTCAGATTCACAGAAAGAAATGATTAGGCATCTTATCGCTCATAATGTGAAATTCAATAATAAACCTTTGAAACCAAATCTAACTGCGAGAGAAAGAGCTACATTGCGTGAAATTCATTCTAACCCGGATATTATTATTTCAAAGGCCGACAAAGGTGCCCAGATAGTCGTCATGGATAGGAACACTTACATCGATGGTGTCACTAAACTCTTAAACGAAGGACCATATAATCCGATCCCTAAAGATCCTTCACCTTCGGATTTGTCAAAAATAAGAACTGCGATCAAATCTTCGCAAATCATTTCAGCCAACTTAAAACATTCACTTATCCCATCTGTTGCGAATTGTGCCAGATTATATGCTCTTCCCAAAATTCATAAAAGTGGTATTCCTTTCCGCCCTATTGTATCAAATTTAAGTACTGCCTCGTATCCATTAGCTAAATATTTAGTTTCTAGATTTTCAACTCTATTAGACAATAACATTTACACCATAAAAAATTCAATAGAGTTTGTAAAAAAAGTTAAAAACATTTCTCCTAGTAATTTACTCATGGTTTCTTTTGATGTAAAATCATTATTCACCAATGTCCCAGTGGAGGGTGCATTAAGATGTCAAAAACCAGACTTCGCGAATTTCATTTCTCTTGCATCGAAATTGATGAGCTAATTTCTCTCACTCAACTCTGTTTGAAACAAACACATTTTGTTTTCCAAAATAAATATTACAAGCAAACTTAGGGATTAGCCATGGGAAGCCCTCTCAGTCCCATCCTGGCTGATATCTACATGCATTATTATGAATCAAAATTGTTTGAAACTTTAAACTTCCCGGCATGGTTCCGCTACGTAGACGATACTTTTACTCTGTTTGAAGGTAATAAAGATGATTTAAATAAAGTTCTTTCAACAATGAATTCTATTGATCCTGCTATTCAGTTCACTTTTGAACTTGAGACTTGCAATTCTCTTCCGTTTCTCGACATTCTGGTCACACGTAACACATCCAACTTCAGTACTACGGTTTACCGTAAACCTTCATCGGTTTGCCTTCCACCACACTTTAAATCATGTCATCCGACTAAACAAAAGTTAGCTTCATTTTATTCCTATGTTTTCCGTGCTCTTCAAGTTTGCTCCTCCAAACTAGCCCTTGATGAAGAACTAAAGTATTTAAAAGCAATAGCTATTGACAGGGGCTTTCCACCCAACATTATTAATCAAGCAGTTAAAAAATTCTCATCTCAACACACTAAAAGGCACAATCTTGTTTTAGGAGATTATAAAAATTCTGTTGTCATTCCCTTCTTTCCATCAATTAGCTACAAAGTTGCACATATTTTGCAGAAATTTAACTTTCGGGTTGTTTATTCTCCCATCAATAAAATTCCGAGTTCCATACTCAAGGACCCCATTCCGGATATGAATTCCTGGGGTATTTATAGGATTCCTTGCCAGTGTGGTTTAATTTACATTGGCCAAACTAAGAGAGCCTTAAAATTTCGCGTCAAGGAACATGAGGCATATGCTAGAAAAAAGGAAACACAGAAGTCTTCTGTTGCTCAACATTGTTGGTCCGAAAACCACACTTTCAGTTTTTCTGCTGCCAAAATTATTGAAAAAACATCTTCCATTGGAGAACTGGATTTTCTAGAGGCATTTCACATTCATAAAAATCTTTCTGTTCTAGTTAACGATCCTAATTCCAATCCAAATTTGCCTTCGGCCTTTAAAGAAATTATGTTTTAGTTCTGGTTTTACCAACAGATGGCGCCACTTGCTTATTATTGTCCAGGCTTTCTTATCTTATCTAATCATTATTTCCTATCTTGTTCATTTGCGGTTTTGCAGCTGAAGATGGTGGTTCGGTAAAACCATCGAAACTAGTCCTGTGAAAATTTTGTAAATATAACGCTGATTTTTGTTGTTTGACTTCTGAATTAATATATATATATGTTAAATTTAAGTTTGAAACGCGTCTTGAAATCGAAATAGCAATAGAATACTGAAACGTGGACGAACTTCCGTGATGGAAGACCTAAGACTAGTTGTCTTTTTTTATATTCATTTCAAATCTTAATCTTAGGCTTTTTTGATTCATAAAAAAGTAAAAATTACAGCATCACGCGTCGGGATGCATCTTACTCGCTCGGCATTTCTCAGAAAAAAGCCAACGTTTTTCGTTTCTCTTACCAGAGCAGTCGGATATTCGTTAAAGGATGTCCTTAACGACTCCTTCCTTGATCACGTTTCGTCTATTGCAGAGGACACTCTTGTTCGATCCCAATAGAAAGAGGAAATTATGTAACATAAACCTGATGTCACACTCCGCATTAAACCAGGCTAATACCACGTGCTAATCAGGTTAATCATGGTTAATCCAAAAACATGTTAAACAAACACAGCAAAGAAGAACAATCTATGTTATAATTAAAAGAAAGATGCTGTTAACAATTTGCGTAAATTTAGAATCCCTTTAGTCCGGAGAATAAATTCCTTTGACTACAAATTAAATATGGATTTCGAACAAAAGGAACGTACTGTTAATAAGGGACGATGAAATGTAATTATAAGGGAGGCAATTAAGTTATATATGACTACTATATTATCTGCTGTCACCACAGTTATCCCATATATTTTTCGTTCCCGTTTTTTTTTTTCTGTAGTTTCCTTAGACAGTTTTATTTTGAGATATTGGTTTGTGATGCTAATTTTTTCAATGGTCTGCGCCATAAGCAAACGTAACGTTTTTTTTAACAAGTTCGAATGATTCCCTGGAGGTTAATCGGGAGATCACTGTATTCATGCTTTCTACAAGATTCGCTACATATTGTACGATTAAAACATACAATTCATTACTTAAAAATATAGGAGTACGTATTTTTTTTGTAATCACAATACGAATTTTTTACTTTAACAATGCTATTTATTTGAAGAAACGTGTAATGATATGAAAGAAATGCGAAAATTCATTGCTTTGAATCTAGTACTAACTTAAGTAATTGGACATACATACAAAAATTTCCTAAAATAATATAAAGTTCCTAAAACATGCTTAATAATGGAAAAATATAGAGCCACATTTGCATGGCATCTAGCAAACATTCCACTAGCAATTAATTAATTATACCAAATTTGGCCTTTTTTCACACTTGCGAACAAAGGCAAGATATGTACTGCTGCATTTTTTTCATACACTTGTAGTTCGTTAAAGTTTATGTTCTGATGATGCAGTTTATTTGAGGGTGACATTTTAAAACATCTTAAAGCATATGTAGGAATAAAAACAAAACGTAATAACTAAAACTCCTGCGTTATTACTCGCTACATCGTTAAAAACTTCCAACTTTTTGCTGTTGCCCGACTTTTAATAGCTTCCCGCAAATTTATATTAAAAAAAAATGCCAAACTGAAATTTAAAAGAGTAGCTCCAGCTTCATCGAAATATACTCCGTAATGCGAGCCGTAAACACCTCTGGTAATGACCTAGTGTAGTAACTTCTGGAAAAGAGGGCCACGCAGCCCTAAATTAATCTTAATGTACTTATGATTACGCACCTTAGGTAATTACGCTCGACAACCCTAGATCGCAACACCTACAGCAAGCCATAGAATTTTCTGCGGTTAAGGTTCAAGAAGGGGAGGAGGTTGGTCGTTAGAAAATATGAGTCCCCTCCAGACCTCGGTCTGTGGGCTTTTGAAGTTGTGGAACTTTCCGCGTCGTTTGTCTCGGACTTGTTGTGGAGGGACGTTACTTAAAAGAGGGGTGGCAATAGCGAGAAGTGTAAAGGAGATAAGCTGTATATGTTACGGAAGTTTCAGGCCATCCCCTTTTTAAAATTAATGCATGCAGCAAAATAAATTTATCTGCGAGTACAAAGTTACAGGAATGTTTTGAATTACCTTATTGCGATTTCTGCCTTAAGTTTAATTAATGGTAACAGACACTGGAGGACCATCCAACAGTTAGTTCGAAATGAAATTTTAACTACCTACTAATTCTCAAGATTTTCATGTGACGTTAAGAGAAGTGTGGTTATGGAATCGACAGCTGATTCAATCAATATATTATTAATACAAATTTAAATTAAACAAGTATAGTTTATTTCAACTTTACTTTGGTTTTACAAATTTAAAATAAAATGTCTTGCTTAGTTAAAAAAACATAAAACAATTTTCTGCACCTTGCATTCTGACAACAAAATGAAGCTTCAAGAGTAACGCTTCTAGACTGCTCGAATCAGTAGCGTACGCCCTATATTTCTTCAGAGTCTACTGGGAAGAGGTGATGGCACCTACAATGGATAGTACTGATATACCTTCATGATAATCCGAACTTCCTGCATATCAACAGGTAACAGTGATTGAAAATGAGTGCAAATTTGAATTTTTGATATGCTGAATTTAATTTTCTGTTGAAAAGATTCTAGGAACGATCGGTGCGGTAGGTTTTAGGAAGTAACTTTGATTTGATATCTACCAGTAACAAGAACGTTTTGTTATTATTTTAATATAATTTTACTTTGACTAACCAGCACTTAGTCTGCCAGGGGAAGATGACCTTGGATTGTAAATTATGTTTAGTTTCTAACTTCCCATGGACTTAGAGAGTAATAAAATACTTTTAATTTGGTTTAAAAGTTTTATTTATTTTTGTACAAGTAGGAACAAATTTAGGGTAAAGGTAAACATTTATTTGTAAACCATGGTTTCCATTTTAAATTATACTGAGGATTGATCAGGAATTTAACAGCTTAACACTTAGGGGGAACATCTACATATCCCTTTTATTATGAGAAGTCGATTAATGCAATTAAACTTCTCAGTAGCCTCTTTATTCACAGGTGATACGATCTGACTTTTGTAACACATTCAACACAGTATAAGGAATGAGCAATCTATCGGGTTGGGCAAAAAGTAATTTCGTTTTATTTTTTTTTATTTTTATTTATTTATTTATTTTTTTTTTGTGTCAAATAAAACTCAATTTCTTCTATACCAAAATGAGCTTTAATCAATCAAATATCTTTCCTTCTGTTCGATGACCTTTTGCCATCCTTCTGATAACTTCATGATTCTGCGCCCATAGAACTTCTGGTCTTTATCAACAAACAACTCAACCACGTGCGATTTGATGTCATCGTTAATACTGAAATTTTTGTCATTTAAGAAATTTTATAAACTTCGAAATAAATGATAATCCGATGGTGCAAGATCAGATTTATGTGGGAGATGCGACATTCTTTCCCAACCAAGCTCTGATAATTACGTACATCTTTCTAAATATACGTGAGGGCTCTCATTGTCGTGGTGGAACACGATACCTTTGCGATTTGCCAATTCTGATCTTTTCTCTTTGATTGCTTCTTCCAGTTTTATAAGTTGTTGGCAGTAAACTTCTGAGTTAATCGTTTGGTTGATTAAGAGCAGCTCAAAATACACAACACTTTTGTAATCCTACCAAATTGACAGTAGGCTCTTTTCTGATAGGATTTAGTTTTCTATATGATTTGGGCTGATTCATCATGACAATCGATTCATCATTATTGAACCAGAATCTTTTTCTATTAATGTTATTGTAGATGATCCAGATTTTTATTTTAAGTGATAATTCGCTTCAAAAAGAGTCGATTGCATTACTTTTGAAATGCGTATTGCAAATATTAATTCCGTGTATTAAATGATTTTTTTTCAATTCATGTGGAACACAAATATCAAGCTTCTTAACGGATTTAGGACACTTTGTGTCGCTTTCAATTGTTCTGTGTGATATATTTAATTTTTTTGAAATGCCTCGTAATATTATAGGACGATTCGATTCAATTATGTATTTAAATTTTGTCATCAATTGCTTGAGAAAGTTGGCCAGGACGCTGATCATCTTCAAGTGAAAAGTATCCAAAATGAAGTATTTTAAACAAATTCTGAAACAAATGCGTTCTGTTCAGCAATGAACAACATACAATTCTCCTATCTATTAGTAAGTTACGTTAAAATTAAGTTCTTAAAACAGCTTGTCCCAAAATGTACATTGGATTTCAGAAGTAATTCAAACTAAAACATAAGACCTAGAACTCTGAAGCATTTATTAAAATATCTATAAAATAACAAAATAGTTATTAAACCCTTTTGTCCCGAACGGTGCACATGTGTACCACTGATGTTTAAAAATACCTGCAGGGCATATTTAACATTATAACTAAATGGAAAGTGTACCACTTCAGTATTTTAAGTACCACGACATCCTACCTCCCCAGTGTATAACACCATGCGGATTTCACTAAATGTTATGTTATGTTTGTTAATAAACTAGTGAGCGCCTGTATTAAAAATTTTACAGTAAATTTGTGCTACAATAAGTTTGATTTTACACATAATTTTATTCTATAATGCTTATAGTATGTTTAGAAAAGAAATAGAATATCAGGTATGTATAAATTACTTAAAGTTTAGAAATTATTTATCTTTTTGTTTATCTGGTATATATATATATATTTACCAACCGGTACTATTACCGGTACGTAAATGTACCATTAGGTTTATAAATGTATATGCTGGTAAATGTACTACATATGTTCATAGTTCGCTGACTCTTGGTGAAAAAGTCGTCAAATAATTCGCTTCCACTATCGAAGCTACAGACGTAGTTTTATGCTTTGATAGATTTTTTAAAAGTGTACATTTGTTACAGACAATAAATTATGCGGCTGTGAGTACATGCATGGCCAACCGTAAAAATGTACCAGCAATTGAAGGCAAGTTGCAACGTAGACAATCCGAGTTTCGATGTATGTCCACAAGTTTACTGTGTCTAAAATGGCATGATACCAAAGAAGTATTAGTAATGTCAAATTGTCACAAGGCTAATTTTACAACTGTAACCAAAAAGACAAAACTGAACAACAGGAACTAATTGATTGTACACAAGTGATAGCATTCTATCGACAGATGATTGGAGGAGTTGACCAAGCGGATCAGTTTATAGGTCTGTATGAAGACAATAGAAAATCAACTAAATGGTGGAAAAACGTGTTCAACACTTGTTTTAATATGACAGCCGTAAATGCATGGATATTATATAACGTATAAGGAGTACCAATGAAAACGTTACGTTTCTTTCCTTCTTGATTACTCTTGCTGTAGAGCTAATATCTGAAGGATTGAGAAATACTTCTTTGCTTCCACCAAAACGAGGACTTAATATAATAATAAAAAAATAAAAATAAAAATAAAAAAAACTTTATGGTAGCACGCCTTTACATCTACCTATGGAAGACTCAACAAGAAGAAGATGCACAAAATGAGCACAAAGGAAAAAACAAAGGACAAAAACACTTTTCCAAGAGTGCGACATTGTGCAAAGACTGTTTTATGTTGTATCACACCAGATAAGTTTTATTTTGTTTAATCATTTTTCTTTCAATAAAATTAAAATTTAGTTGAAAGGCATATTTTGAAATTTTGTTCCTACTGGTACATCTGGATACTACTCTCAAATGCTGATGGTACAAATATGTACCACCATGATTCCTCCTCCCATAAGAAAAAATAATGAAAAAAATATCAAAGCTACAAAGAGTAAATCTATAATAATAGGAATTGCTTTTGTTTTTGTCTGAAAATCTATTATTTATATGCAGGGATGAAAAGGTTAAACATGCTAGTCTGAAACATGTCATTTACTGGATGGGAGAATTGTGGAATGGTGCGACACATCCTGAAAGCCTGGAAAACTATTTCGCCGAATGATGATGACACAAACTCAAGAAGTAGATCATGAAGATTTAGTAACTATCTTAAAACAGTTAAAATTTACGAAGGCAATAATGAATGCAGATATCTACGATTGGTTGCAAGATGATGAACAATTCGAACTATATGGTGATTTCGCTGTAAATTTAGTTACGCCAATGAAAGTTCTGATGACGAAGACATGGGAATTTTCAAACCGAGATCAGTCACAGAGACCTCCTGAGCACGATCGAAAAGGCACATAAGTTTCCCTTAGAAAGTCTTCTACGGTGGCATCACTTCCCTTAGGCAGATAGCCTTCGAGGCTTTGCCCTAGTCCCTTAAACAAAACGAAAAGGCACAGCTTACGTGTTCAACAAGAAGACAATGTTATCAACCGAAATTACGATAGTTCAACGGCTACGTAATATGGCTGCAAGAAAACGAGGCAGCACAATGAGAGGAAGGCTGTTATAGATTTTTTTTTAATGTGTGATATGTTATGTATACTGTACAGCAGCTCATTTGCATCCGGTCGCGGACACTTAGCCGACAGGACATTTAACCGACACCAGTTAGCCGACAAGACATTTAGCCGACATGGACACTTAGCCGACAGGACATTTAGCCGACAGGACATTTAGCCGACAGGGACACTTAGCCTACAGGACATTTAGCCGACAGGACATTTAACCGACACGGACAGTTAGCCGACAAGACACTTAGCCGACAAGGACACTTAGCCGACAGGACATTTAGCCGACACGGACAGTTAGCCGACAGAACATTTTGCTGAAACAGAGAGTTAGCCGTCAAGACATTTAGCTACGGTACACTTAACTGTCAACAAATTTAATCCACAGGACACAAAGCCGACAGTAACGTTTAGCTGACACGTACCCAATAATTATTCAAACTTACTATCAATTACAAAATTTCTCGACTTCTTCATAAGTTGAATATTTAAGTTATTTTTTCACTATCAGTAAAATTCATTTTTCGATTCTTAAAGATCTCATATATACTTTTAATTATTGTGTTAATTTAGCATTGCTTGATATGTATTTATGGACCTTATAAGAAATAGACCAACCCAAATGGGTTTTCTCCCTTGCCTTGGCGTATTGCCGGCTGTCACCTTGTCCATATCCAGAGGAGTATGCAGCGCGTATAATTTTCAAGAAAAAGCTGGTGATAGCACCTCATTTCACAAATTAGAATTTTTAGGTATTTTTATTTTTGAAACTGAGATTGATTTTTAAAAATTTAGCATGTTTATCAAGCATAATTGATGTTCTAAATAATGATAAAGCTGTTGCATGCTTTCAGGTGTGGCTATTTTTGTAGCTTTTCCTATGCTGTAAGGAAATTTGTATCTCCTTCTTTTAAAAGTAATATTTTAAATCTGAACTAATAGAAAAATTCAAGCAAAAAATTTTCTCTTACAATTTTTTTGCTTTTATTGGTATAAATAAGTAAAAAATACTAAAATTGAAAAAAGAGGTTTTTGAAAGTTTTTGCTTAAAATTCTTATTTGTACTGCTTTTTTAAAATCATATCTGGATATTAAAGCATAATATTCTACAATAACTTTTATTTCAATAATATTTCATAATACATTACACTTATTAACACTTTTAACACTTTAATAATTTTTATGCATTTATTATAAAGTTAAAAACTGTATTTGACTGTAACAATTAATTGTGCTAGTATTTTATAGTGATTATTGTTTTTAAATTTATGTCTAGTTCTGCATAAGTTTTCTTATTTATTGTTAATTTATTTTATCATCCCAAAGAGGCGGCAGTGTATTAAAGTGTTAAAAATACTTTAATAATTTATAACTTTAATAATTTTTATACCGCCCTATTAGTTTCGAAACGGCATTTTGCTTTGTTTTACTATGAATGTCCGTTTCACTTTGCAAACTGTTGCCACCAAATATTATCGCCCTGTATTATGTTTAAAGAAATTAAATAATGAAGAATCTGCATGAATGCATGTATGTTTCTCTCGCACTGTGAAAAAAAAAACAGAATTTAGAACCATAAAATTTT
The DNA here is from genome assembly GCF_044657685.1 of Stegodyphus dumicola. NCBI lineage: Eukaryota > Metazoa > Arthropoda > Arachnida > Araneae > Eresidae > Stegodyphus > Stegodyphus dumicola. Next base: position 157,317,476 of record NC_140771.1, on the reverse strand, counting down.
GAATAACGTAATCCTCCACCCGAACATGGGCACCTGCAAGGCATAATTTCGAATTTGTTTTAATCCATTTCATATTTTGTAACTTTAACGAAGTTTTGATTAACAAACTCAACGAGTTCAAAGCAAGCAATGGCAACCCTGTACAGAAAATAACATTTTTATCTCCAACGCGGAAATTCTAAAGATATGTCATTTTCAAATATTTTGTGATATTGTTCTTGAATTGAATTTTATGTGGTTTACTTGCGAAGAACATGATGTTTAATAAATAAAGGTAACACGCAAAACGTTACAAAAACGCTCCTTTGTGCGTAATATAAAATTATATTGCTGAGTGCTTCCAGAGTTTATCTTTTTTTTTCCTCATTACACTCGAAAACGTTTATGTTCCGAATTTTATGAACTGCTAAAAGAAATAATCATCTTGTAATGTTAATAATTAATGATCATATAATCAAATAAATGATCGTCTTGTTATGTTATAATAATTTTAAAAACTACTGCCTGAAAATGCTCATAAAATCAAAGAAAATTATCAGATCTTGTTTAATTTTACCTTATTTGTTTTAACGCATCATATGCTATCAGTTTTATTTAATTTTACTTTATTTGTACACAAAAATAAGTTCATAAGTTTTGCGTTTAGAATTTTTACCGTTTTACTAAAGTAAAGGAATTTATACAAGAATTACGCTTGAAAAAAATGCGCAAAATGCAATGCAATAAAAATTATTGTTATCCTTGAATTATACTTTTTATAGAAACATATAGTAAGTAGGGTTAGTTTAGCAAATATATTTTATTTTGTTATTAAAAACAATTTAAAAAAAGTGAATTTTTAAGACAAGCAAAGGTATAAATTATTTGTGACCTCTATAATTTGCAGTACCTGCAAACATTCTTGAGATAAAAATTCTGTAACATTTTATTAACCACGCCTCTTGCTTAAAATACTTACTTAGGTGAATGTTTATAGTCCTAAACTAGTGCATAATGTTTAATTTAGAAGTAAAATATTCTTTAAGGTTTTGTTTTATTCATTTTCGAGAAATTTCAGCGCTTTTTCAATTTGGACAATGTACACCAAACAGCTTAACTTGTGGAGTAGTCGAGAAATTTTGTAATTCATAGTTTAAATAATTTTTGGGTACGTGTCAGTTAAACGTCACTGTCGGCTTAGTAACCTGTTGACTAAATGTCTTGACAGGTAAGTGTTCCGTAGCTCTAAATGTCCTGACAGCTAACTCTCTGTGTCGGCTAAATGTCCTGTCGGCTAACTGTCCGTGTCTGCTAAATGTCCTGTCGGCTAAGTGTCCTTGTCGGCTAAATGTTCTGTCGGCTAACTGTCCGTCTCGGCTAAATATCCTGTCGGCTAAGTGTCCTTGTCGGCTAAATGTCTTGTCGGCTAACTGTCCGTGTCGGCTAAATGACCTGTCAGCTAAGTGTTCGTGTCGGCTAAATGTCCTGTAGGCTAAGTGTCCGTGTCGGCTAAGTGTCCGTCTCGGCTAAGTGTCAGTGTCGGCTAAATGTCCTGTCAGCTAACTGGTGTCGGTTAAGTGTCCCGTCGGCTAAGTGGTTTTCGGCTAAATGTCACGGACCCATTTGCATCAAACGTACGTGTTTTCATGTTTATAGTATGTATCATGTTTAGTTTTACATGTATATCTACGTACGTATGTTTTATATCGCTCTATACACTCTGCACACACACACAAACAAACAAACAAAATTAAAAAAATAAACAAAAAACTAAAGTTTTTAGATTTTAAATTATGTCTAAAGGGGCTTTTTTTAACGTTTTGAGCGTTACCTTTATTTATTAAATGTCATGTTCTACGTACCCAAAATAATAAATTCAGTTCAACAGCAATATCGCAAAATAATTTTAAAATGAGCATATCATTAGACTTTCCAATACAGTGTCTCCCCGCGCTGGAGATAAAAGTGTTTTCTTTTCGTACAGTGTTGTCATTGCTCGCTTTGAAATCGTTTAGTTTTTTTAATCAAAATTTCGTGGAAGTGTTACAAAATATGAAATCGATAATAATACAAATTTCAAATTCAGATTAGGGCTTCCACATGCTCATATTCTATGGAAGATTACTTTATTCCAATTTTGATGGCTCTAGGTACCGTTGTTTTATCGCAACATAATGTTAACATGTTTTATCACACAGTGCGAGAAACTTATGTGCGTTCATGCAGATTCTTCATTATTTAATTTCTTTAAATATAATACAGGGCGATAATATTTGACAGCATCAATTTGAAAAGTGATTCGCCGTTTATAGTCTTCAACGCAAAATGCCTAAACGAAATTAATAGTCCTCCAGGACAAATTTCTCCTTTGGACTAAAAATTATATCATAATTTCAAGGAGAAATGGGTAAGTTTGGCAACTCCGATCCGCAGTTCTTTAACAAACATCTAACAGCTCGAACGTCGTTATCTCAGTTCTCCTAGTTTACTCTCAGTTATACCACTTGTTATCCGCATTCGGTTCAACTTATAAATGAGAGCAAATATTTCTAGCTGGCCATCCATTGATATAGAAGAGAAAATTCATTCAGTTAAGTTTCATTCAGCTCATTCAATTCAAAAAGCTCATTCAGCTTTATGTTTGTTTTTATAATAATAATAATAATAATAATAATAAGTATTATTATTATTATAATTATAACTTTAATTTCAAGTTTAAAACGTAATGCAATTATTTTCTCAATAAAATTTATCTTATTATTCACCAATAAAGACGGTTTTAAAGTGAAAATACTAATTTTTGGAAATTTTTCACATAGAAATGTTTCTTACTTTTTTCTGAACATCTTATGTTTATTACGCAATATTTAAAAATGTATCTATTACAAAGTTTTAAAATTTTCAGAGATTATAAAACTAACTGCGCGATCTCTTTTAAAGCAAGAATAAAAAAAAATGAATTAGCCGATTTTATAGAGTTTTTATAAATATGTTGTAATTTGAGTAAATCAAACTCAGAAATTTTGGTATTTCCTTGGGCATAACATGATTTCCTTCGTAGATATGGTTTTGAGGATATGATATAATGTTCCCTTACATTACTTTCTTATATTTTCTGCAGGTTTCTTAAGGATTTATTTTATTTATTTATCCTTTACCCCTGCTGTTAGAAACAATTATTTCCAAGTAGTTAGGTTTAATAAGATAGGTCTTCTGCCATTTTATAAATGCATTTTAATTGGCATTCAGTTTTTTCTTTTAAAAGAGTTATTTCTCATTTAATACTCTTCTAATTTCGTTAATCTCATTGCTGCATTTCGATTTATTGTGTTGTAGAGACATTAGGTAATTTTTGGAAGCAGAAGAGATAAAAAATTAGCAACGCCTTGGCCGGGAATCGAACCACGGACCTTTGGAATACCGGCCCAGCGTGCAGAACCACTACACCACGAAAGCACGCTAGGAAGGTGGGAAAAATACCTTATATACTCTCCCTTTTAAAGGGCGACTGGGGTTTTTAGGGGACCCAATCGCCAAATCCTGAGTGTGGAGAATCCTCATCCAACACCCTTTTAGTTCGGGCGCCACTGTAGAGACATTCGGTATTTTTGGAGACTGGAGAGATGAAAAATTACCAACGCCTTCGCCGGGAATCGAACCAAGGTGTATCTGGAATACCGGCCCAGTGTGCAGAATCACTACACCACGAAGGCACGCTAGGAAGGTGGGAAAAATACCTTATAGTGTAAAAGAACAGAGATTGAGGACTGATTGGGGTGCAGAATGATTTGTAGTGAAATGGGCTGCATTGTTTTCTTCTTTTTTATAAGGTTACATGCATTTTTCTCAGCATTTCTTTCTTAAAGTAAATTTTTCTTAATTTTTATTCTAGCAGGCAACATTATAACTCTTTTGCCAGGACTATTAAAATTTCAACGTAAAAAAATATATCTGTCATAAGATCTGAAAATCTCCTTAGTTTATATAGGCTATTTTCTAGCCTTTTTTGATAGTATCATTATTCATACCTAGCCTTCGATCTGGCAGCGTAACTCGCTGCGGGTAAGCGGCTACTTACTTTAATGGAAGAAATTACAAAATTTCGAATCGATATTTCTGTGCCAGTGCAACGAAAAGGTCTATAAATAGAGGAAATAGATATTGAACTGAATCGTATTCGATATTATCAAAAGTTACATTCGATGTTAGCAGAGGAAACATATTTTCTTTAAACAAATGATGATTTCTGATTAAAACATTTCTACAATTAACTTTAACTTATCGTATTCACTGTTGTCGGAATATAACTACAGAAATTCTTCCCTCTGCTTCGTATTTTTTCGTTTTAGATAGAAGCTGCAGAGCCCAGATAAAATTTTAAATTCAGTATCCACCAACAATGTTTCTAGGTGATTTTAGAAAGTAGCGATTTTGCGCATTTGTCTAGACTTCCCTAATGACCAATCGCAAAAATATTTGCGTACGAATCTAACGATCTGCGATTCGATGCTAACCTATTGAATCATTTGAGCTTCGATTTTTCAACGATAGATGGCGCCACAATCGTAATTTATCTTGAAGCCCACCCTGCGGATTAGATTATTTGCAAAACATACAAGACCTAATGGTTTAGGGGAGGGAATGCTTTAGTGGAGGACATATTAAGGGAAACTGTCTTATGTTCACGTTATATACTGGAAAAACCATGAAAACTTCGCGCCGTTTCGTCGATATTTAAACCCGACTGCAAGTGTTCACAATACTATCATTCGGCCGATGATGAACTACCTAAACTTTTGAAGTGAAAATTATACTGTTGAATGCTATATAAAATTATTCCATTAAACAAATTTTCTCAGATGAGTTTGCATGACAGTAAGGCCACTATCGTGCCGCTATGCTAAATATGATCTATCTCTATTTAACAACCAGAACAACAAATATGCAGAAATGCCATGATAAAATACCTTCAAACAGCAAATGGGAACATGCACGAATTAAGAGAAAAATTTGAGTGAAAGTTGATTTATTTATGATTTTCGTTCTCATCACAAATATATTATATAAAAATTAGTAAAAGGAAATGACTATGTGCGGTAAAAAACTAAAATACTTTATAAAAAAAGGAACATTAAAGCATAAAAAAAAAGAGGGAAAAGTCTGCTTTCATAATGCGCAAACGAGAAAGACGGGTAGGTACTCGGACAAAAAATTCTTATATAACAGTTACTAGGAAGAAATGATTAGAAGTATCGAAACTGTATACGAGCCTTTTCCGTTAAAGGATATTTCCTTGCACTTCGCATATTGAGCATATGAGGAGAAAAACAATTTATTTTATTGGCTTATATAACTGAGAAAGATTTTTTACTTTGAGAGCAAAATTTAACTCAAGATGCATTTCTTATATCTCTTCTATTTCATTTTCGAAGAAAATGTTCGATAAGAGAATATCACCATCGATAAGCAAATATCCGAAAGGATTGTCGAAATGGCTCGATGAAACTTTAATTAATATTTACTTGCAGTTTTTTTAAGTAAAAATATTAGGTTTAAGAAGTAATATTTGAGATATGGAACGGCAATCGTAAAATAATAAATAGAGATGGAACATTCGAATCGCTGAGTTCCGTGAATCTTTGAAAAGATTTGAGACGGAAACTCGAATCTTTGTGCTTGTTTTTAAATCCGGAACTTTCGTATTTTAACGCAAAAAGATATTAAATATTTTAACTCTGGAAAAGTTTAATTTTATTGATTTTTAGTTAAAGCGTTCCTTAAAAACAACAAGATTGTTGCAGTTTCGCTGTTATCATCCAATGATCTAAAGGCCACTCTGCCATCCGAGGAAATCAGCTGGTACTTTCAAGAAATCGGAGAATACAAGTGCTGTTAAGAGTATTCGAAATTAATTCTCAAATCTTCTGAATAATTTCGGATATAGCTAATATAGTCCTAAAATTCCAAATTTTTATAGTAGCTCCAAAGAGTGTATATAAACGTTCCATAATGCGTATGACTTCAGCTATGGACAAATTAAAAACTATTCAACTACAGCTGTTGAATCTTGAATCTCTTAGTTGAAATTTCATTAGGTGACCAAGCAAATTATCTCACTTTGAAATGAGGAAAATGAGCCCCACGATTACACACTGCCAATTATGAATTTACCAAACTTCATTTGTATGTTATTTATATGTAAATATGTATTTTTTAAAAATGCCTTCTTAAATTTGGTTTTTATTAAAACCTAGTTTCAGTTCGTTTTTACTTTTCTTCATCCGTCTCGTATATTTATTTAAATGATTCGACGGATTTAATAATGTTTTAGGATTCAGATTCGCGAAAATATAAATGTCTACCTCTTCAAATAATAGCTTATATAATAGCTCAAACTCTAAGATACATATTCTGTTCATTTTTGATTAACTTCCTGTGACAAAATCCATTTCATTCACTTGACGATTAACTATATTCCCCCCCCCCCGAAAAAAAAAACAAATATTCATTTAGGTTTTATCAATTGCTAATAACATTTTACATAAGATGGCAATGTATATAAAAAAATTATTCAATAACTGAACTGTTTTATTTTTACTTTACATTACACAAGACAGCATTTTGTCTGGAACGAATTTTTTCTTTTTTTTTTGGGGGGGGGGTTACAATATATTCAATTGATAATATTTCTGTAAGATTTCATATTATTACTAGACTTTGTGGAAGCCAGATAAATGCATATAAATACAAAATTTTCATCTAAACATTAAAAATTATTGTTTCTACAGTATGAGATAATATTTTTCCAATCTTCACCTGATTAGAATGCACGTATTATGATTAGTAAAACAGTTTCAGAAATTCCAGTGGATTTTTAGTTTTCGATACGAATTCTCATTTACTACAGGGATTCATTTTTACCAACAGATTCATTTGCTTCAGGGAGAAATATCCAGTATTTTGCTAAAAACCTATTAAAATAGATCAAAGTCGAAAATTATTACAAGGTTTTACAAAATAGCTTATGTATCATCGAAGTTTAAGGGTGGTTAGCGTAATGAAACATTGAAATATCCCTTTTGTTTTCAATAGCAAAAAAATTTTACCTTTAGATTTCATTACCCGAATTTAAAAATGTATTAATCAGTGTGTTCATGTGAAAATTTTGAAAAAAATATTTTATCGGTTATTTGCTAAACCTTAGTGCGCCCTTCGTATAAGTTCATTATGTATTCAAACATTTCTCGTACACAGCATCTGAAATTCGAATGCATGACCATTAAAAATCCATTTTTTTGTCATTTTTTCCCAAACATTTCATTTTTATTATTTCTGCAACTTAAAGTTTGTTTTGTCGTTCCTTTCGCAGTAAAAGCATTTAGCATCGAAAAACATCGTGAAATAAAATGTTATGACTTAAAACGTAAAAAATAAAGTTAATGTCTGCGCTATTCTTAGAGCAGTGCACTATACTTCGACTTCCGAGGGAAAAATAAATTAATGTTTCTAACTGTTAAAAGAGAAAGCTCCAGGTTCCAGTTTTCTATTAGGTCGCAAGTTGTAACATTTTTCACATTATAGAGGGAGGAAGAGGAAAGTTCTGTAATCTAATTTCACGATAAACAGCCGGCAGATGTTAAATACATAAGTTGAAATACGGTAAAAAAAGGAAGAAATTTCAGAGTAAATTAGTTTTCTATGTTAAACTAAATGTGAGCCAAAACAGAAAAATATTTCTCAAATATGTCTGGACTATCTAATATGTATGTAGCAAAACTCCTTCTACGCCAACTAAAACCAACTACTTGCTGTTAATTTATGCGGAATTTCTTGTAATTTCGGTAAATGAACAGACATCTCATTACAGAAATCTTACTGTTCATTAAATCAGCTATTTTATCGTCTTTAACAAGTAAGTGAAACAAATCGGTAAATACTTGTTTTCCTACAATACAACCAACTCCTTTTCATGTTTCTTGCAGATGATCAACTATTTCCAATAAACTATACCAAATTTATTTACAAATGTTTTATTTCTCCGTTGATTTAAATAACGTAAAAGATTAAATTAGTTTAGGTTAGGTTATCTGACTCTGGCAAAACACAGAGGGTTTTTTTATCTAAGGGAAGGTGGGCTTAAAAATATAGCCCTCGTGAAAGACTATTCGAGGCGCAAAATACTAATGTCTTTTTAATCTTTCAAATAAAATCATGATTGTGCTACAAATTGTAAGAATGAAAATTAAATAAAAGCATTAGATTGTTAATTACTTCCTTACACGAAGTAAAGGAAATATTGTAGTCACGAAAAATTCCAGGTACTACATTTCAGCGAAAATATCCATTTTGACCGCTGTTGAGTGCAAGTTAACAATGGTTTTGCGCGACGTCTCTACGTAAGGGCAGAATAAAGGACCCGTTTCTACCCAAACGGGGGAATTATGAAACTGATTTAAAATGGATTCAGAAGAGATTTTCTCGTGGCGTCAGTACATATATACGTATGTATGTATCTCGCATAACTCAAAAACGAATAGCCTCAGGACGTTGAAATTCTGTATGTGAGACTGCTATAATATGTAGATGTGATATGTATACTATAATATGTAGATGCACCTCCCGTTTTGGTTGTAATCGTCCGCACCAGAAGAATAAAACACTTTTTTGAAAAAGAATCGAAGCACCAAGAAATACTTTTCCGATCGTGACCAAATTTGGTATGCAAAACCATCTTGATCGAACGTGCAAAGGATCAATGTTTCAAGGCAAATGAGCAGGAATTACGATCATAGTGTGCATTTCTAGTGCGCAATTCGCAAAGTATAAAACCAGTAACAGAGGCGGAAAATTCATCTTCTTTTGTTGCTGCCATTGTAATTCCGTAAAGAAGTAATTGAAGATGCTATTACAATGATATCGAAGACCTTACAGACAACTAATCGACTTCGAACGTGGTCGCATTGTAGGGTTGCGTAAAGCTGGGTGGTCATACCGAGCAATAGGCTTCCACCTGCAGCTTACAGACACTGCTGTGCAATGTGCAAAGATGTTGGCAGCAATGGTTGCTACAAGGAAATTGCCGACAAAATGAAGGCTTTGGAAGGCCAAGGAGCACAAATGTCGGGCAAGATAGGATGACTGTTTGCCAGGCCCGAACTGCCCCAACGATATCATTGTTGACTATTCAACGCACTACAGCCTCGTCTATACCTCCCGTGGTACCGTCCACCATCTCACGGCGCTTGTCTGAGGCGGGGTTACAGTCACAGAGACCTTTAAGACGTTTGTGTTTGACCTATACGTCTAAAGACCCTTAAGACGACTATACCTCCCGTGGTACCGTCCACCATCTCACGGCGCTTGTCGGAGGCGAAATTACGCACACAGAGGCCCTTAAGACATTTGTCTTTGACCCCAAAACATCGGCGGAGTCGTCTGAAGTGGTGTCGCACCCGATTATCATAGCTACCATCAGACTGGCATCGTATAGTGTTCAGCGATGAACCCCGCTTCACTTTTGAAGCAGATGACTAACTTTAAATATATACATTTAAATTTAGTTAAGTAGTAATGTTTGTATATTACCCTTTTTAGATTTAACTGAACATAATTAGTGCAGTAACAACGTTTACATTAAATTGAGGAAAGAATGGACAAAAAATTATTGTCTTAATGGTCTTATATTGAAAAAGGCAAATGTGTGTGCAGTGGATGCAAGTCAGGATCAATGTTCATGTTTACGAGTGTCGCCATACTTTTATTTTATACTCCCTACATTATTTACGTTTCGGATGTAAACTGATGAAAGTACCTAAATGAATTGGTTCGGATATTCTCACCTGTAAAAATTATTACCGCTTGAAGTTGTAAAAAATATTACAGATTTTTACTTAATGCATATTCAGGCATATTTATTTACAACTTTTATTCAAATAGTTAATATATAAAAATACTAATTCAGAATCTGAACATTGCAAAGTATCAAAATGTTTAATTTAATTATTCTTTGTTTTGAAGCTGCAGACGGTAATGATTTGTAAAGTGATTTAGAGTGGAATCCTAATTCAGAAGTCAAACAACAAAAATCAGCGTTATATTTACCAAATTTTCACAGGACTAGTTTCGATGGTTTTACCGAACCACCATCTTCAGCTGCAAAACCGCAAATGAACCAGATAGGAAATAATGATTAGATAAGATAAGAAAACCTGGACAAGAATAGGCAAGTGGCGCATCTGTTGGTGAAACCAGAACTAAAACATAATTTCTTTAAAGGCCGAAGGCAAATTTGGATTGGAATTTGGATCGTTAACTAGAACAGAAAGATTTTTATGAATGTGAAATGCCTCTAGAAAATCCAGTTCTCCAATGGAAGATGTTTTTTGAATAATTTTGGCAGCAGAAAAACTGAAAGTGTGGTTTTCGGACCAACAATGTTGAGCAACAGAAGACTTCTGTGTTTCCTTTTTTCTAACATATGCCTCATGTTCCTTGACGCGAAATTTTAAGGCTCTCTTAGTTTGGCCAATGTAAATTAAACCACACTGGCAAGGAATCCTATAAATACCCCAGGAATTCATATCCGGAAAGGGGTCCTTGAGTATGGAACTCGGAATTTTATTGATGGGAGCATAAACAACCCGAAAGTTAAATTTCTGTAAAATATGTGCAACTTTATAGCTAATTGATGGAAAGAAGGGAATGACAACAGAATTTTTATAATCTCCTAAAACAAGAGTGTGCCTTTTAGTGTGTTGAGATGAGAATTTTTTAACTGCTTGATTAATAATGTTGGGTGGAAAGCCCCTGTCAATAGCTATTGCTTTTAAATAATTTAGTTCTTCATCAAGGGCTAGTTTGGAGGAGCAAACTTGAAGAGCACGGAAAACATAGGAAGAAAATGAAGCTAACTTTTGTTTAGTCGGATGACATGATTTAAAGTGTGGTGGAAGGCAAACCGATGAAGGTTTATGGTAAACCGTAGTACTGAAGTTGGATGTGTTACGTGTGAGCAGAATGTCGAGAAACGGAAGAGAATTGCAAGTCTCAAGTTCAAAAGTGAACTGAATAGCAGGATCAATAGAATTCATTGTTGAAAGAACTTTATTTAAATCATCTTTATTACCTTCAAACAGAGTAAAAGTATCGTCTACGTAGCGGAACCATGCCGGGAAGTTTAAAGTTTCAAACAATTTTGATTCATAATAAGGCATGTAGATATCAGCCAGGATGGGACTGAGGGGGCTTCCCATGGCTAATCCCTCAGTTTGCTTGTAATATTTATTTTGGAAAACAAAATGTGTTTGTTTCAAACAGAGTTGAGTGAGAGAAATTAGCTCATCAATTTCGATGCAAGAGAAATGAAATTCGCGAAGTCTGGTTTCTAGACATCTTAATGCACCCTCCACTGGGACATTGGTGAATAATGATTTTACATCAAAAGAAACCATGAGTAAATTACTAGGAGAAATGTTTTTAACTTTTTTTACAAACTTTATTGAATTTTTTATGGTGTAAATGTTATTGTCTAATAGAGTTGAAAACCTAGAAACTAAATATTTAGCTAATGGATACGAGGCAGTACCTAAATTTGATACAATAGGGCGGAAAGGAATACCACTTTTATGAATTTTGGGAAGAGCATATAATCTGGCACAATTCGCAACAGATGGGATAGGTGAATGTTTTAAGTTGCCTGAAATGATTTGCGAAGATTTGGTCGCAGTTTTTATTTTTGACAAGTCCGAAGGTGAAGGATCTTTAGGGATCGGATTATATGGTCCTTCGTTTAAGAGTTTAGTGACACCATCGATGTAAGTGTTCCTATCCATGACGACTATCTGGGCACCTTTGTCGGCCTTTGAAATAATAATATCCGGGTTAGAATGAATTTCACGCAATGTAGCTCTTTCTCTCGCAGTTAGATTTGGTTTCAAAGGTTTATTATTGAATTTCACATTATGAGCGATAATGTCACTAAACTCTTAAACGAAGGACCATATAATCCGATCCCTAAAGGTCCTTCACCTTCGGACTTGTCAAAAATAAAAACTGCGATCAAATCTTCGCAAATCATTTCAGGCAACTTAAAACATTCACTTATCCCATCTGTTGCGAATTGTGCCAGATTATATGCTCTTCCCAAAATTCATAAAAGTGGTATTCCTTTCCGCCCTATTGTATCAAATTTAGGTACTGCCTCGTATCCATTAGCTAAATACACTCACGTTTGTGAAAATTGCAACACCAAGAAGGAATCGTCATAATTGAATGCAATTTAATACACAGTTGAGTGGTAGTGGTACAAATAAATGATTAAATGTTCAAAGCAAACAAACAAGAACAAGAGATCAGAATCAGTATTTTGTGTGGCCACCACGCGTCGCAATAAGTGCTGCTACACGACGTGGCATGGAGTCAAACAAAGTTTGAATGTCTGACTGAGGAAGAGCATTCCATATCGTTTGTACGCGTACCCAAAGTTCGTCTGCAGACGCAACAGGACGAGGATCACGAGCAAGACGCCGACCAATGACATCCCACACATGTTCAATTGGCGACATATCCGGGGAACACGCAGGCCAAGGAAGAAGCTGTACCTGCTGCGCTGCAAAGAAGGATTTAACAATCCGAGCAGTATGAGGGCGGGCATTCTCCCGTTGAAATACAGCGCCTGGCAAGCTTTGAAGGAAGGGAACAGCTTCGGGCTGTAGAACTTCACGGATATACCGGTTGCTGTTCAGATTGCCCACAATTCGTAGCAATTGAGATCGTCTATGATATGCTATGGCGCCCCAGACCATAACTCCGGGTGTTCGTCCACTGTGGCGTTCGATAATGCACTCCGGAAGGTGGCGTTCACCGGCATAGCGTCTGACAGGAATGCGGCCATCATGGTACCACAAATTAAAGCGGGATTCGTCAGAAAACACGACATGCTGCCAATCAGCACGCCATTCTCTATGCTGATTGGCCCATTGTAGCCGCAGGCGGCGATGGTCGTGCGTTAGGGGGATCCTGTATAAAGGAGTCCGTGCGCGCAGTCCACACTGCAGCAGACGTCTACGAATTGATGAAGCACACAATGAAACACCTGTAGCTATTGACCACAGTGCTGCCAATTGTCTAGAGGAAGCTGTACGGTCCGTCCGCGCCATGCGGACCAGGTGTCTATCATCGCGAGCTGACGTCACATTTCGGGGTCCACTCCCGGATTTCCGAGTTGTCCGACACTCGTCCGTCCACTGCTTCCAAACGCGCATCACTGTGCTGCTGTTACGCTGCACACGAGAGGCTACTGCACGATACGACAATCCAGCTTCACGAAGGCCGATGATTCTCCCTCGTTCAAACTCTGTAAGTTGTTCAAATCTCGCTCTCTTTCGTCGACGAGGCATAAGTACAGATTGAGTTAACGTTTACCACTAGCAGATAACCACCGATAACCATACACGCCTCTCTACAGCCGTCTATTTATTCGGATCCATCAGCCGTTCAGAGGGCGCTGCTCAGCATACGCATGCGCTACGGATTTGCAATTCTAATCAATTGCATATCATGCGCTACTTTGCATTTCCTGAAAATTTCAGCTCACTCGCGTAAGTCCTTCATGGTGTTGCAATTTTCACAAACGTGAGTGTATTTAGTTTCTAGATTTTCAACTCTATTAGACAATAACATTTACACCATAAAAAATTCAATAGAGTTTGTAAAAAAAGTTAAAAACATTTCTCCTAGTAATTTACTCATGGTTTCTTTTGATGTAAAATCATTATTCACCAATGTCCCAGTGGAGGGTGCATTAAGATGTCTAGAAACCAGACTTCGCGAATTTCATTTCTCTTGCATCGAAATTGATGAGCTAATTTCTCTCACTCAACTCTGTTTGAAACAAACACATTTTGTATTCCAAAATAAATATTACAAGCAAACTGAGGGATTAGCCATGGGAAGCCCCCTCAGTCCCATCCTGGCTGATATCTACATGCCTTATTATGAATCAAAATTGTTTGAAACTTTAAACTTCCCGGCATGGTTCCGCTACGTAGACGATACTTTTACTCTGTTTAAAGGTAATAAAGATGATTTAAATAAAGTTCTTTCAACAATGAATTCTATTGATCCTGCTATTCAGTTCACTTTTGAACTTGAGACTTGCAATTCTCTTCCGTTTCTCGACATTCTGGTCACACGTAACACATCCAACTTCAGTACTACGGTTTACCGTAAACCTTCATCGGTTTGCCTTCCACCACACTTTAAATCATGTCATCCGACTAAACAAAAGTTAGCTTCATTTTATTCCTATGTTTTCCGTGCTCTTCAAGTTTGCTCCTCCAAACTAGCCCTTGATGAAGAACTAAATTATTTAAAAGCAATAGCTATTGACAGGGGCTTTTCACCCAACATTATTAATCAAGCAGTTAAAAAATTCTCATCTCAACACACTAAAAGGCACACTCTTGTTTTAGGAGATTATAAAAATTCTGTTGTCATTACCTTCTTTCCATCAATTAGCTATAAAGTTGCACATATTTTACAGAAATTTAACTTTCGGGTTGTTTATTCTCCCATCAATAAAATTCCGAGTTCCATACTCAAGGACCCCATTCCGGATATGAATTCCTGGGGTATTTATAGGATTCCTTGCCAGTGTGGTTTAATTTACATTGGCCAAACTAAGAGAGCCTTAAAATTTCGCGTCAAGGAACATGAGGCATATGTTAAAAAAAAGGAAACACAGAAGTCTTCTGTTGCTCAACATTGTTGGTCCGAAAACCACACTTTCAGTTTTTTTGCTGCCAAAATTATTCAAAAAACATCTTCCATTGGAGAACTGGATTTTCTAGAGGCATTTCACATTCATAAAAATATTTCTGTTCTAGTTAACGATCCAAATTTGCCTTCGGCCTTTAAAGAAATTATGTTTTAGTTCTGGTTTCACCAACAGATGGCGCCACTTGCCTATTCTTGTCCAGGCTTTCTTATCTTATCTAATCATTATTTCCTATCTGGTTCATTTGCGGTTTTGCAGCTGAAGATGGTGGTTCGGTAAAACCATCGAAACTAGTCCTGTGAAAATTTGGTAAATATAACGCTGATTTTTGTTGTTTGACTTCTGAATTAGTATTTATTCGGCGTGTTATTGTGTCTTAATTATAGAAGCCCCAAACAGGCTTATTTTTTGCTTTCTTTCTTGCACGTGGTGTGGCCGCCATTTTGTGATTGCATGAGTTTCGGTAAGTACTTTTTTGCAATTTTCAAGTTATGTTTATATTTTGTATATTTGGATATTGTGCTTTGCTTGTCTGATTTTATGCATTTTGCTTACGTTTTGTTTTCTATTAATTTCAGTGAGGGATTTTTCTGGTGTTTTGTGTGTGCTTTATTATTGTTTAGTTTATTTAGTTTGATTTTCTGTATTGTTTATCATGCCTTCATCCGTTAATCGTTTCACTAAATTACGCCTGAAACGGCAAAATTTCCTGAATCATCTTGACTTTTTACTTAAATGTAAATGTAAAAAATTGATCCCAAATTTTATTCAAATCAAATCTAATCAAAAACCTTCGAGTCGCGTTTCAAGAATTCTGTTAAATTGCAAGCTTGCCTTACTTCGGTCCGTCATAAGGGATACACGTCAACAACTGTCCAAAATTGAACGTGAACTCTATAAGCTTCATCTGGAACTCGCTAAATCATATCCAAAATTCACTGCCCTTGAACAAAAGTCTTGGTCTAGAACGGAGAATGCAGTTAACCGTCATAAAAACACCCTTGCAGTTAAATTCGAAAAACTTCTTTTACAATCTTCCAGTTCAAGTAGTTCAAAAAATCTTCCCATTGTAAACATCAAGCCAATAGTTAATATTTCTAATGTTAGTCTTTCAGAAGAACAAGAGAGAATTCTAAAATATAATTTTAACTTCTCACAAACCTGTAAACCCTCGATTCCAAAGATTTTGGCTCCTATCGAAAAAGCTTTCAAGTTCAGTAAAGTTTCAGATTCACAGAAAGAAATGATTAGGCATCTTATCGCTCATAATGTGAAATTCAATAATAAACCTTTGAAACCAAATCTAACTGCGAGAGAAAGAGCTACATTGCGTGAAATTCATTCTAACCCGGATATTATTATTTCAAAGGCCGACAAAGGTAGCCAGATAGTCGTCATGGATAGGAACACTTACATCGATGGTGTCACTAAACTCTTAAACAAAGGACCATATAATCCGATCCCTAAAGATCCTTCACCTTCGGACTTGTCAAAAATAAAAACTGCGATCAAATCTTCGCAAATCATTTCAGGCAACTTAAAACATTCACTTATCCCATCTGTTGCGAATTGTGCCAGATTATATGCTCTTCCCAAAATTCATAAAAGTGGTATTCCTTTCCGCCCTATTGTATCAAATTTAGGTACTGCCTCGTATCCATTAGCTAAATACACTCACGTTTGTGAAAATTGCAACACCAAGAAGGAATCGTCATAATTGAATGCAATTTAATACACAGTTGAGTGGTAGTGGTACAAATAAATGATTAAATGTTCAAAGCAAACAAACAAGAACAAGAGATCAGAATCAGTATTTTGTGTGGCCACCACGCGCCGCAATAAGTGCTGCTACACGACGTGGCATGGAGTCAAACAAAGTTTGAATGTCTGACTGAGGAAGAGCATTCCATATCGTTTGTACGCGTACCCAAAGTTCGTCTGCAGACGCAACAGGACGAGGATCACGAGCAAGACGCCGACCAATGACATCCCACACATGTTCAATTGGCGACATATCCGGGGAACACGCAGGCCAAGGAAGAAGCTGTACCTGCTGCGCTGCAAAGAAGGATTTAACAATCCGAGCAGTATGAGGGCGGGCATTCTCCCGTTGAAATACAGCGCCTGGCAAGCTTTGAAGGAAGGGAACAGCTTCGGGCTGTAGAACTTCACGGATATACCGGTTGCTGTTCAGATTGCCCACAATTCGTAGCAATTGAGATCGTCTATGATATGCTATGGCGCCCCAGACCATAACTCCGGGTGTTCGTCCACTGTGGCGTTCGATAATGCACTCCGGAAGGTGGCGTTCACCGGCATAGCGTCTGACACGAATGCGGCCATCATGGTACCACAAATTAAAGCGGGATTCGTCAGAAAACACGACATGCTGCCAATCAGCACGCCATTCTCTATGCTGATTGGCCCATTGTAGCCGCAGGCGGCGATGGTCGTGCGTTAGGGGGATCCTGTATAAAGGAGTCCGTGCGCGCAGTCCACACTGCAGCAGACGTCTACGAATTGATGAAGCACACAATGAAACACCTGTAGCTATTGACCACAGTGCTGCCAATTGTCTAGAGGAAGCTGTACGGTCCGTCCGCGCCATGCGGACCAGGTGTCTATCATCGCGAGCTGACGTCACATTTCGGGGTCCACTCCCGGATTTCCGAGTTGTCCGACACTCGTCCGTCCACTGCTTCCAAACGCGCATCACTGTGCTGCTGTTACGCTGCACACGAGAGGCTACTGCACGATACGACAATCCAGCTTCACGAAGGCCGATGATTCTCCCTCGTTCAAACTCTGTAAGTTGTTCAAATCTCGCTCTCTTTCGTCGACGAGGCATAAGTACAGATTGAGTTAACGTTTACCACTAGCAGATAACCACCGATAACCATACACGCCTCTCTACAGCCGTCTATTTATTCGGATCCATCAGCCGTTCAGAGGGCGCTGCTCAGCATACGCATGCGCTACGGATTTGCAATTCTAATCAATTGCATATCATGCGCTACTTTGCATTTCCTGAAAATTTCAGCTCACTCGCGTAAGTCCTTCATGGTGTTGCAATTTTCACAAACGTGAGTGTATTTAGTTTCTAGATTTTCAACTCTATTAGACAATAACATTTACACCATAAAAAATTCAATAGAGTTTGTAAAAAAAGTTAAAAACATTTCTCCTAGTAATTTACTCATGGTTTCTTTTGATGTAAAATCATTATTCACCAATGTCCCAGTGGAGGGTGCATTAAGATGTCTAGAAACCAGACTTCGCGAATTTCATTTCTCTTGCATCGAAATTGATGAGCTATCTTCTCTCACTCAACTCTGTTTGAAACAAACACATTTTGTTTTCCAAAATAAATATTACAAGCAAACTGAGGGATTAGCCATGGGAAGCCCCCTCAGTCCCATCCTGGCTGATATCTACATGCATTATTATGAATCAAAATTGTTTGAAACTTTAAACTTCCCGGCATGTTTCCGCTACGTAGACGATACTTTTACTCTGTTTGAAGGTAATAAAGATGATTTAAATAAAGTTCTTTCAACAATGAATTCTATTGATCCTGCTATTTAGTTCACTTTTGAACTTGAGACTTGCAATTCTCTTCCGTTTCTCGACATTCTGCTCACACGTAACACATCCAACTTCAGTACTACGGTTTACCGTAAACCTTCATCGGTTTGCCTTCCACCACACTTTAAATCATGTCATCCGACTAAACAAAAGTTAGCTTCATTTTATTCCTATGTTTTCCGTGCTCTTCAAGTTTGCTCCTCCAAACTAGCCCTTGATGAAGAACTAAATTATTTAAAAGCAATAGCTATTGACAGGGGCTTTCCACCCAACATTATTAATCAAGCAGTTAAAAAATTCTCATCTCAACACACTAAAAGGCACACTCTTGTTTTAGGAGATTATAAAAATTCTGTTGTCATTACCTTCTTTCCATCAATTAGCTATAAAGTTGCACATATTTTACAGAAATTTAACTTTCGGGTTGTTTATTCTCCCATCAATAAAATTCCGAGTTCCATACTCAAGGACCCCATTCCGGATATGAATTCCTGGGGTATTTATAGGATTCCTTGCCAGTGTGGTTTAATTTACATTGGCCAAACTAAGAGAGCCTTAAAATTTCGCGTCAAGGAACATGAGGCATATGTTAGAAAAAAGGAAACACAGAAGTCTTCTGTTGCTCAACATTGTTGGTCCGAAAACCACACTTTCAGTTTTTCTGCTGCCAAAATTATTGAAAAAACATCTTCCATTGGAGAACTGGATTTTCTAGAGGCATTTCACATTCATAAAAATCTTTCTGATCTAGTTAACGATCCAAATTCCAATCCAAATTTGCCTTCGGCCTTTAAAGAAATTATGTTTTAGTTCTGGTTTCACCAACAGATGGCGCAACTTGCCTATTCTGGTCCAGGCTTTCTTATCTTATCTAATCATTATTTCCTATCTGGTTCATTTGCGGTTTTGCAGCTGAAGATGGTGGTTCGGTAAAACCATCGAAACTAGTCCCGTGAGAATTTGGTAAATATAACGCTGATTTTTGTTGCTTGACTTCTGAATTAGTATTTATTCGGCGTGTTATTGTGTCTTAATTATAGAAGCCCCAAACAGGCTTATTTTTTGCTTTCTTTCTTGCACGTGGTGTGGCCGCCATTTTGTGATTGCATGAGTTTCGGTAAGTACTTTTTTGCAATTTTCAAGTTATGTTTATATTTTGTATATTTGGATATTGTGCTTTGCGTGTCTGATTTTATGTATTTTGCTTACGTTTTGTTTTCTATTAATTTCAGTGAGGGATTTTTCTGGTGTTTTGTGTGTGCTTTATTATTGTTTAGTTTATTTAGTTTGATTTTCTGTATTGTTTATCATGCCTTCATCCGTTAATCGTTTCACTAAATTACGCCTGAAACGGCAAAAATTCCTGAATCATCTTGACTTTTTACTTAAATGTAAATGTAAAAAATTGATCCCAAATTTTATTCAAATCAAATCTAATCAAAAACCTTCGAGTCGCGTTTCAAGAATTCTGTTAAATTGCAAGCTTGCCTTACTTCGGTCCGTCATAAGGGATACACGTCAACAACTGTCCAAAATTGAACGTGAACTCTATAAGCTTCATCTGGAACTCGCTAAATCATATCCAAAATTCACTGCCCTTGAACAAAAGTCTTGGTCTAGAACGGAGAATGCAGTTAACCGTCATAAAAACACCCTTGCAGTTAAATTCGAAAAACTTCTTTTACAATCTTCCAGTTCAAGTAGTTCAAAAAATCTTCCCATTGTAAACATCAAGCCAATAGTTAATATTTCTAATGTTAGTCTTTCAGAAGAACAAGAGAGAATTCTAAAATATAATTTTAACTTCTCACAAACCTGTAAACCCTCGATTCCAAAGATTTTGGCTCCTATCGAAAAAGCTTTCAAGTTCAGTAAAGTTTCAGATTCACAGAAAGAAATGATTAGGCATCTTATCGCTCATAATGTGAAATTCAATAATAAACCTTTGAAACCAAATCTAACTGCGAGAGAAAGAGCTACATTGCGTGAAATTCATTCTAACCCGGATATTATTATTTCAAAGGCCGACAAAGGTGGCCAGATAGTCGTCATGGATAGGAACACTTACATCGATGGTGTCACTAAACTCTTAAACGAAGGACCATATAATCCGATCCCTAAAGATCCTTCACCTTCGGACTTGTCAAAAATAAAAACTGCGATCAAATCTTCGCAAATCATTTCAGGCAACTTAAAACATTCACTTATCCCATCTGTTGCGAATTGTGCCAGATTATATGCTCTTCCCAAAATTCATAAAAGTGGTATTCCTTTCCGCCCTATTGTATCAAATTTAGGTACTGCCTCGTATCCATTAGCTAAATATTTAGTTTCTAGATTTTCAACTCTATTAGACAATAACATTTACACCATAAAAAATTCAATAGAGTTTGTAAAAAAAGTTAAAAACATTTCTCCTAGTAATTTACTCATGGTTTCTTTTGATGTAAAATCATTATTCACCAATGTCCCAGTGGAGGGTGCATTAAGATGTCTAGAAACCAGACTTCGCGAATTTCATTTCTCTTGCATCGAAATTGATGAGCTAATTTCTCTCACTCAAATCTGTTTGAAACAAACACATTCTGTTTTCCAAAGTAAATATTACAAGCAAACTGAGGGATTAGCCATGGGAAGCCCCCTCAGTCCCATCCTGGCTGATATCTACATGCATTATTATGAATCAAAATTGTTTGAAACTTTAAACTTCCCGGCATGTTTCCGCTACGTAGACGATACTTTTACTCTGTTTGAAGGTAATAAAGATGATTTAAATAAAGTTCTTTCAACAATGAATTCTATTGATCCTGCTATTTAGTTCACTTTTGAACTTGAGACTTGCAATTCTCTTCCGTTTCTCGACATTCTGCTCACACGTAACACATCCAACTTCAGTACTACGGTTTACCGTAAACCTTCATCGGTTTGCCTTCCACCACACTTTAAATCATGTCATCCGACTAAACAAAAGTTAGCTTCATTTTATTCCTATGTTTTCCGTGCTCTTCAAGTTTGCTCCTCCAAACTAGCCCTTGATGAAGAACTAAATTATTTAAAAGCAATAGCTATTGACAGGGGCTTTCCACCCAACATTATTAATCAAGCAGTTAAAAAATTCTCATCTCAACACACTAAAAGGCACAATCTTGTTTTAGGAGATTATAAAAATTCTGTTGTCATTCCCTTCTTTCCATCAATTAGCTATAAAGTTGCACATATTTTACAGAAATTTAACTTTCGGGTTGTTTATTCTCCCATCAATAAAATTCCGAGTTCCATACTCAAGGACCCCATTCCGGATATGAATTCCTGGGGTATTTATAGGATTCCTTGCCAGTGTGGTTTAATTTACATTGGCCAAACTAAGAGAGCCTTAAAATTTCGCGTCAAGGAACATGAGGCATATGCTAGAAAAAAGGAAACACAGAAGTCTTCTGTTGCTCAACATTGTTGGTCCGAAAACCACACTTTCAGTTTTTCTGCTGCCAAAATTATTGAAAAAACATCTTCCATTGGAGAACTGGATTTTCTAGAGGCATTTCACATTCATAAAAATATTTCTGATCTAGTTAACGATCCAAATTCCAATCCAAATTTGCCTTCGGCCTTTAAAGAAATTATGTTTTAGTTCTGGTTTCACCAACAGATGGCGCAACTTGCCTATTCTTGTCCAGGCTTTCTTATCTTATCTAATCATTATTTCCTATCTGGTTCATTTGCGGTTTTGCAGCTGAAGATGGTGGTTCGGTAAAACCATCGAAACTAGTCCCGTGAAAATTTGGTAAATATAACGCTGATTTTTGTTGCTTGACTTCTGAATTAGTATTTATTCGGCGTGTTATTGTGTCTTAATTATAGAAGCCCCAAACAGGCTTATTTTTTGCTTTCTTTCTTGCACGTGGTGTGGCCGCCATTTTGTGATTGCATGAGTTTCGGTAAGTACTTTTTTGCAATTTTCAAGTTATGTTTATATTTTGTATATTTGGATATTGTGCTTTGCGTGTCTGATTTTATGCATTTTGCTTACGTTTTGTTTTCTATTAATTTCAGTGAGGGATTTTTCTGGTGTTTTGTGTGTGCTTTATTATTGTTTAGTTTATTTAGTTTGATTTTCTGTATTGTTTATCATGCCTTCATCCGTTAATCGTTTCACTAAATTACGCCTGAAACGGCAAAAATTCCTGAATCATCTTGACTTTTTACTTAAATGTAAATGTAAAAAATTGATCCCAAATTTTATTCAAATCAAATCTAATCAAAAACCTTCGAGTCGCGTTTCAAGAATTCTGTTAAATTGCAAGCTTGCCTTACTTCGGTCCGTCATAAGGGATACACGTCAACAACTGTCCAAAATTGAACGTGAACTCTATAAGCTTCATCTGGAACTCGCTAAATCATATCCAAAATTCACTGCCCTTGAACAAAAGTCTTGGTCTAGAACGGAGAATGCAGTTAACCGTCATAAAAACACCCTTGCAGTTAAATTCGAAAAACTTCTTTTACAATCTTCCAGTTCAAGTAGTTCAAAAAATCTTCCCATTGTAAACATCAAGCCAATAGTTAATATTTCTAATGTTAGTCTTTCAGAAGAACAAGAGAGAATTCTAAAATATAATTTTAACTTCTCACAAACCTGTAAACCCTCGATTCCAAAGATTTTGGCTCCTATCGAAAAAGCTTTCAAGTTCAGTAAAGTTTCAGATTCACAGAAAGAAATGATTAGGCATCTTATCGCTCATAATGTGAAATTCAATAATAAACCTTTGAAACCAAATCTAACTGCGAGAGAAAGAGCTACATTGCGTGAAATTCATTCTAACCCGGATATTATTATTTCAAAGGCCGACAAAGGTGGCCAGATAGTCGTCATGGATAGGAACACTTACATCGATGGTGTCACTAAACTCTTAAACGAAGGACTATATAATCCGATCCCTAAAGATCCTTCACCTTCGGACTTGTCAAAAATAAAAACTGCGATCAAATCTTCGCAAATCATTTCAGGCAACTTAAAACATTCACTTATCCCATCTGTTGCGAATTGTGCCAGATTATATGCTCTTCCCAAAATTCATAAAAGTGGTATTCCTTTCCGCCCTATTGTATCAAATTTAGGTACTGCCTCGTATCCATTAGCTAAATATTTAGTTTCTAGATTTTCAACTCTATTAGACAATAACATTTACACCATAAAAAATTCAATAGAGTTTGTAAAAAAAGTTAAAAACATTTCTCCTAGTAATTTACTCATGGTTTCTTTTGATGTAAAATCATTATTCACCAATGTCCCAGTGGAGGGTGCATTAAGATGTCTAGAAACCAGACTTCGCGAATTTCATTTCTCTTGCATCGAAATTGATGAGCTATCTTCTCTCACTCAACTCTGTTTGAAACAAACACATTTTGTTTTCCAAAATAAATATTACAAGCAAACTGAGGGATTAGCCATGGGAAGCCCCCTCAGTCCCATCTTGGCTCATATCTACATGCATTATTATGAATCAAAATTGTTTGAAACTTTAAACTTCCCGGCATGTTTCCGCTACGTAGACGATACTTTTACTCTGTTTGAAGGTAATAAAGATGATTTAAATAAAGTTCTTTCAACAATGAATTCTATTGATCCTGCTATTTAGTTCACTTTTGAACTTGAGACTTGCAATTCTCTTCCGTTTCTCGACATTCTGCTCACACGTAACACATCCAACTTCAGTACTACGGTTTACCGTAAACCTTCATCGGTTTGCCTTCCACCACACTTTAAATCATGTCATCCGACTAAACAAAAGTTAGCTTCATTTTATTCCTATGTTTTCCGTGCTCTTCAAGTTTGCTCCTCCAAACTAGCCCTTGATGAAGAACTAAATTATTTAAAAGCAATAGCTATTGACAGGGGCTTTCCACCCAACATTATTAATCAAGCAGTTAAAAAATTCTCATCTCAACACACTAAAAGGCACAATCTTGTTTTAGGAGATTATAAAAATTCTGTTGTCATTCCCTTCTTTCCATCAATTAGCTATAAAGTTGCACATATTTTACAGAAATTTAACTTTCGGGTTGTTTATTCTCCCATCAATAAAATTCCGAGTTCCATACTCAAGGACCCCATTCCGGATATGAATTCCTGGGGTATTTATAGGATTCCTTGCCAGTGTGGTTTAATTTACATTGGCCAAACTAAGAGAGCCTTAAAATTTCGCGTCAAGGAACATGAGGCATATGCTAGAAAAAAGGAAACACAGAAGTCTTCTGTTGCTCAACATTGTTGGTCCGAAAACCACACTTTCAGTTTTTCTGCTGCCAAAATTATTGAAAAAACATCTTCCATTGGAGAACTGGATTTTCTAGAGGCATTTCACATTCATAAAAATATTTCTGATCTAGTTAACGATCCAAATTCCAATCCAAATTTGCCTTCGGCCTTTAAAGAAATTATGTTTTAGTTCTGGTTTCACCAACAGATGGCGCAACTTGCCTATTCTTGTCCAGGCTTTCTTATCTTATCTAATCATTATTTCCTATCTGGTTCATTTGCGGTTTTGCAGCTGAAGATGGTGGTTCGGTAAAACCATCGAAACTAGTCCCGTGAAAATTTGGTAAATATAACGCTGATTTTTGTTGCTTGACTTCTGAATTAGTATTTATTCGGCGTGTTATTGTGTCTTAATTATAGAAGCCCCAAACAGGCTTATTTTTTGCTTTCTTTCTTGCACGTGGTGTGGCCGCCATTTTGTGATTGCATGAGTTTCGGTAAGTACTTTTTTGCAATTTTCAAGTTATGTTTATATTTTGTATATTTGGATATTGTGCTTTGCGTGTCTGATTTTATGCATTTTGCTTACGTTTTGTTTTCTATTAATTTCAGTGAGGGATTTTTCTGGTGTTTTGTGTGTGCTTTATTATTGTTTAGTTTATTTAGTTTGATTTTCTGTATTGTTTATCATGCCTTCATCCGTTAATCGTTTCACTAAATTACGCCTGAAACGGCAAAAATTCCTGAATCATCTTGACTTTTTACTTAAATGTAAATGTAAAAAATTGATCCCAAATTTTATTCAAATCAAATCTAATCAAAAACCTTCGAGTCGCGTTTCAAGAATTCTGTTAAATTGCAAGCTTGCCTTACTTCGGTCCGTCATAAGGGATACACGTCAACAACTGTCCAAAATTGAACGTGAACTCTATAAGCTTCATCTGGAACTCGCTAAATCATATCCAAAATTCACTGCCCTTGAACAAAAGTCTTGGTCTAGAACGGAGAATGCAGTTAACCGTCATAAAAACACCCTTGCAGTTAAATTCGAAAAACTTCTTTTACAATCTTCCAGTTCAAGTAGTTCAAAAAATCTTCCCATTGTAAACATCAAGCCAATAGTTAATATTTCTAATGTTAGTCTTTCAGAAGAACAAGAGAGAATTCTAAAATATAATTTTAACTTCTCACAAACCTGTAAACCCTCGATTCCAAAGATTTTGGCTCCTATCGAAAAAGCTTTCAAGTTCAGTAAAGTTTCAGATTCACAGAAAGAAATGATTAGGCATCTTATCGCTCATAATGTGAAATTCAATAATAAACCTTTGAAACCAAATCTAACTGCGAGAGAAAGAGCTACATTGCGTGAAATTCATTCTAACCCGGATATTATTATTTCAAAGGCCGACAAAGGTGGCCAGATAGTCGTCATGGATAGGAACACTTACATCGATGGTGTCACTAAACTCTTAAACGAAGGACTATATAATCCGATCCCTAAAGATCCTTCACCTTCGGACTTGTCAAAAATAAAAACTGCGATCAAATCTTCGCAAATCATTTCAGGCAACTTAAAACATTCACTTATCCCATCTGTTGCGAATTGTGCCAGATTATATGCTCTTCCCAAAATTCATAAAAGTGGTATTCCTTTCCGCCCTATTGTATCAAATTTAGGTACTGCCTCGTATCCATTAGCTAAATATTTAGTTTCTAGATTTTCAACTCTATTAGACAATAACATTTACACCATAAAAAATTCAATAGAGTTTGTAAAAAAAGTTAAAAACATTTCTCCTAGTAATTTACTCATGGTTTCTTTTGATGTAAAATCATTATTCACCAATGTCCCAGTGGAGGGTGCATTAAGATGTCTAGAAACCAGACTTCGCGAATTTCATTTCTCTTGCATCGAAATTGATGAGCTATCTTCTCTCACTCAACTCTGTTTGAAACAAACACATTTTGTTTTCCAAAATAAATATTACAAGCAAACTGAGGGATTAGCCATGGGAAGCCCCCTCAGTCCCATCCTGGCTCATATCTACATGCATTATTATGAATCAAAATTGTTTGAAACTTTAAACTTCCCGGCATGTTTCCGCTACGTAGACGATACTTTTACTCTGTTTGAAGGTAATAAAGATGATTTAAATAAAGTTCTTTCAACAATGAATTCTATTGATCCTGCTATTTAGTTCACTTTTGAACTTGAGACTTGCAATTCTCTTCCGTTTCTCGACATTCTGCTCACACGTAACACATCCAACTTCAGTACTACGGTTTACCGTAAACCTTCATCGGTTTGCCTTCCACCACACTTTAAATCATGTCATCCGACTAAACAAAAGTTAGCTTCATTTTATTCCTATGTTTTCCGTGCTCTTCAAGTTTGCTCCTCCAAACTAGCCCTTGATGAAGAACTAAATTATTTAAAAGCAATAGCTATTGACAGGGGCTTTCCACCCAACATTATTAATCAAGCAGTTAAAAAATTCTCATCTCAACACACTAAAAGGCACAATCTTGTTTTAGGAGATTATAAAAATTCTGTTGTCATTCCCTTCTTTCCATCAATTAGCTATAAAGTTGCACATATTTTACAGAAATTTAACTTTCGGGTTGTTTATTCTCCCATCAATAAAATTCCGAGTTCCATACTCAAGGACCCCATTCCGGATATGAATTCCTGGGGTATTTATAGGATTCCTTGCCAGTGTGGTTTAATTTACATTGGCCAAACTAAGAGAGCCTTAAAATTTCGCGTCAAGGAACATGAGGCATATGCTAGAAAAAAGGAAACACAGAAGTCTTCTGTTGCTCAACATTGTTGGTCCGAAAACCACACTTTCAGTTTTTCTGCTGCCAAAATTATTGAAAAAACATCTTCCATTGGAGAACTGGATTTTCTAGAGGCATTTCACATTCATAAAAATATTTCTGATCTAGTTAACGATCCAAATTCCAATCCAAATTTGCCTTCGGCCTTTAAAGAAATTATGTTTTAGTTCTGGTTTCACCAACAGATGGCGCAACTTGCCTATTCTTGTCCAGGCTTTCTTATCTTATCTAATCATTATTTCCTATCTGGTTCATTTGCGGTTTTGCAGCTGAAGATGGTGGTTCGGTAAAACCATCGAAACTAGTCCCGTGAAAATTTGGTAAATATAACGCTGATTTTTGTTGCTTGACTTCTGAATTAGTATTTATTCGGCGTGTTATTGTGTCTTAATTATAGAAGCCCCAAACAGGCTTATTTTTTGCTTTCTTTCTTGCACGTGGTGTGGCCGCCATTTTGTGATTGCATGAGTTTCGGTAAGTACTTTTTTGCAATTTTCAAGTTATGTTTATATTTTGTATATTTGGATATTGTGCTTTGCGTGTCTGATTTTATGCATTTTGCTTACGTTTTGTTTTCTATTAATTTCAGTGAGGGATTTTTCTGGTGTTTTGTGTGTGCTTTATTATTGTTTAGTTTATTTAGTTTGATTTTCTGTATTGTTTATCATGCCTTCATCCGTTAATCGTTTCACTAAATTACGCCTGAAACGGCAAAAATTCCTGAATCATCTTGACTTTTTACTTAAATGTAAATGTAAAAAATTGATCCCAAATTTTATTCAAATCAAATCTAATCAAAAACCTTCGAGTCGCGTTTCAAGAATTCTGTTAAATTGCAAGCTTGCCTTACTTCGGTCCGTCATAAGGGATACACGTCAACAACTGTCCAAAATTGAACGTGAACTCTATAAGCTTCATCTGGAACTCGCTAAATCATATCCAAAATTCACTGCCCTTGAACAAAAGTCTTGGTCTAGAACGGAGAATGCAGTTAACCGTCATAAAAACACCCTTGCAGTTAAATTCGAAAAACTTCTTTTACAATCTTCCAGTTCAAGTAGTTCAAAAAATCTTCCCATTGTAAACATCAAGCCAATAGTTAATATTTCTAATGTTAGTCTTTCAGAAGAACAAGAGAGAATTCTAAAATATAATTTTAACTTCTCACAAACCTGTAAACCCTCGATTCCAAAGATTTTGGCTCCTATCGAAAAAGCTTTCAAGTTCAGTAAAGTTTCAGATTCACAGAAAGAAATGATTAGGCATCTTATCGCTCATAATGTGAAATTCAATAATAAACCTTTGAAACCAAATCTAACTGCGAGAGAAAGAGCTACATTGCGTGAAATTCATTCTAACCCGGATATTATTATTTCAAAGGCCGACAAAGGTGGCCAGATAGTCGTCATGGATAGGAACACTTACATCGATGGTGTCACTAAACTCTTAAACGAAGGACTATATAATCCGATCCCTAAAGATCCTTCACCTTCGGACTTGTCAAAAATAAAAACTGCGATCAAATCTTCGCAAATCATTTCAGGCAACTTAAAACATTCACTTATCCCATCTGTTGCGAATTGTGCCAGATTATATGCTCTTCCCAAAATTCATAAAAGTGGTATTCCTTTCCGCCCTATTGTATCAAATTTAGGTACTGCCTCGTATCCATTAGCTAAATATTTAGTTTCTAGATTTTCAACTCTATTAGACAATAACATTTACACCATAAAAAATTCAATAGAGTTTGTAAAAAAAGTTAAAAACATTTCTCCTAGTAATTTACTCATGGTTTCTTTTGATGTAAAATCATTATTCACCAATGTCCCAGTGGAGGGTGCATTAAGATGTCTAGAAACCAGACTTCGCGAATTTCATTTCTCTTGCATCGAAATTGATGAGCTATCTTCTCTCACTCAACTCTGTTTGAAACAAACACATTTTGTTTTCCAAAATAAATATTACAAGCAAACTGAGGGATTAGCCATGGGAAGCCCCCTCAGTCCCATCCTGGCTCATATCTACATGCATTATTATGAATCAAAATTGTTTGAAACTTTAAACTTCCCGGCATGTTTCCGCTACGTAGACGATACTTTTACTCTGTTTGAAGGTAATAAAGATGATTTAAATAAAGTTCTTTCAACAATGAATTCTATTGATCCTGCTATTTAGTTCACTTTTGAACTTGAGACTTGCAATTCTCTTCCGTTTCTCGACATTCTGCTCACACGTAACACATCCAACTTCAGTACTACGGTTTACCGTAAACCTTCATCGGTTTGCCTTCCACCACACTTTAAATCATGTCATCCGACTAAACAAAAGTTAGCTTCATTTTATTCCTATGTTTTCCGTGCTCTTCAAGTTTGCTCCTCCAAACTAGCCCTTGATGAAGAACTAAATTATTTAAAAGCAATAGCTATTGACAGGGGCTTTCCACCCAACATTATTAATCAAGCAGTTAAAAAATTCTCATCTCAACACACTAAAAGGCACAATCTTGTTTTAGGAGATTATAAAAATTCTGTTGTCATTCCCTTCTTTCCATCAATTAGCTATAAAGTTGCACATATTTTACAGAAATTTAACTTTCGGGTTGTTTATTCTCCCATCAATAAAATTCCGAGTTCCATACTCAAGGACCCCATTCCGGATATGAATTCCTGGGGTATTTATAGGATTCCTTGCCAGTGTGGTTTAATTTACATTGGCCAAACTAAGAGAGCCTTAAAATTTCGCGTCAAGGAACATGAGGCATATGCTAGAAAAAAGGAACCACAGAAGTCTTCTGTTGCTCAACATTGTTGGTCCGAAAACCACACTTTCAGTTTTTCTGCTGCCAAAATTATTGAAAAAACATCTTCCATTGGAGAACTGGATTTTCTAGAGGCATTTCACATTCATAAAAATATTTCTGATCTAGTTAACGATCCAAATTCCAATCCAAATTTGCCTTCGGCCTTTAAAGAAATTATGTTTTAGTTCTGGTTTCACCAACAGATGGCGCAACTTGCCTATTCTTGTCCAGGCTTTCTTATCTTATCTAATCATTATTTCCTATCTGGTTCATTTGCGGTTTTGCAGCTGAAGATGGTGGTTCGGTAAAACCATCGAAACTAGTCCCGTGAAAATTTGGTAAATATAACGCTGATTTTTGTTGCTTGACTTCTGAATTAGTATTTATTCGGCGTGTTATTGTGTCTTAATTATAGAAGCCCCAAACAGGCTTATTTTTTGCTTTCTTTCTTGCACGTGGTGTGGCCGCCATTTTGTGATTGCATGAGTTTCGGTAAGTACTTTTTTGCAATTTTCAAGTTATGTTTATATTTTGTATATTTGGATATTGTGCTTTGCGTGTCTGATTTTATGCATTTTGCTTACGTTTTGTTTTCTATTAATTTCAGTGAGGGATTTTTCTGGTGTTTTGTGTGTGCTTTATTATTGTTTAGTTTATTTAGTTTGATTTTCTGTATTGTTTATCATGCCTTCATCCGTTAATCGTTTCACTAAATTACGCCTGAAACGGCAAAAATTCCTGAATCATCTTGACTTTTTACTTAAATGTAAATGTAAAAAATTGATCCCAAATTTTATTCAAATCAAATCTAATCAAAAACCTTCGAGTCGCGTTTCAAGAATTCTGTTAAATTGCAAGCTTGCCTTACTTCGGTCCGTCATAAGGGATACACGTCAACAACTGTCCAAAATTGAACGTGAACTCTATAAGCTTCATCTGGAACTCGCTAAATCATATCCAAAATTCACTGCCCTTGAACAAAAGTCTTGGTCTAGAACGGAGAATGCAGTTAACCGTCATAAAAACACCCTTGCAGTTAAATTCGAAAAACTTCTTTTACAATCTTCCAGTTCAAGTAGTTCAAAAAATCTTCCCATTGTAAACATCAAGCCAATAGTTAATATTTCTAATGTTAGTCTTTCAGAAGAACAAGAGAGAATTCTAAAATATAATTTTAACTTCTCACAAACCTGTAAACCCTCGATTCCAAAGATTTTGGCTCCTATCGAAAAAGCTTTCAAGTTCAGTAAAGTTTCAGATTCACAGAAAGAAATGATTAGGCATCTTATCGCTCATAATGTGAAATTCAATAATAAACCTTTGAAACCAAATCTAACTGCGAGAGAAAGAGCTACATTGCGTGAAATTCATTCTAACCCGGATATTATTATTTCAAAGGCCGACAAAGGTGGCCAGATAGTCGTCATGGAATAGGAACACTTACATCGATGGTGTCACTAAACTCTTAAACGAAGGACCATATAATCCGATCCCTAAAGATCCTTCACCTTCGGACTTGTCAAAAATAAAAACTGCGATCAAATCTTCGCAAATCATTTCAGGCAACTTAAAACATTCACTTATCCCATCTGTTGCGAATTGTGCCAGATTATATGCTCTTCCCAAAATTCATAAAAGTGGTATTCCTTTCCGCCCTATTGTATCAAATTTAGGTACTGCCTCGTATCCATTAGCTAAATATTTAGTTTCTAGATTTTCAACTCTATTAGACAATAACATTTACACCATAAAAAATTCAATAGAGTTTGTAAAAAAGTTAAAAACATTTCTCCTAGTAATTTACTCATGGTTTCTTTTGATGTAAAATCATTATTCACCAATGTCCCAGTGGAGGGTGCATTAAGATGTCTAGAAACCAGACTTCGCGAATTTCATTTCTCTTGCATCGAAATTGATGAGCTATCTTCTCTCACTCAACTCTGTTTGAAACAAACACATTTTGTTTTCCAAAATAAATATTACAAGCAAACTGAGGGATTAGCCATGGGAAGCCCCCTCAGTCCCATCCTGGCTCATATCTACATGCATTATTATGAATCAAAATTGTTTGAAACTTTAAACTTCCCGGCATGTTTCCGCTACGTAGACGATACTTTTACTCTGTTTGAAGGTAATAAAGATGATTTAAATAAAGTTCTTTCAACAATGAATTCTATTGATCCTGCTATTTAGTTCACTTTTGAACTTGAGACTTGCAATTCTCTTCCGTTTCTCGACATTCTGCTCACACGTAACACATCCAACTTCAGTACTACGGTTTACCGTAAACCTTCATCGGTTTGCCTTCCACCACACGTTAAATCATGTCATCCGACTAAACAAAAGTTAGCTTCATTTTATTCCTATGTTTTCCGTGCTCTTCAAGTTTGCTCCTCCAAACTAGCCCTTGATGAAGAACTAAATTATTTAAAAGCAATAGCTATTGACAGGGGCTTTCCACCCAACATTATTAATCAAGCAGTTAAAAAATTCTCATCTCAACACACTAAAAGGCACAATCTTGTTTTAGGAGATTATAAAAATTCTGTTGTCATTCCCTTCTTTCCATCAATTAGCTATAAAGTTGCACATATTTTACAGAAATTTAACTTTCGGGTTGTTTATTCTCCCATCAATAAAATTCCGAGTTCCATACTCAAGGACCCCATTCCGGATATGAATTCCTGGGGTATTTATAGGATTCCTTGCCAGTGTGGTTTAATTTACATTGGCCAAACTAAGAGAGCCTTAAAATTTCGCGTCAAGGAACATGAGGCATATGCTAGAAAAAAGGAAACACAGAAGTCTTCTGTTGCTCAACATTGTTGGTCCGAAAACCACACTTTCAGTTTTTCTGCTGCCAAAATTATTGAAAAAACATCTTCCATTGGAGAACTGGAT